>NC_135257.1:19066150-21466150 GCF_964204865.1 Styela clava
CTTACAGTCATATACTTTCAAAAAAAAAGTATCTCGCGTGAGTCGTTTTTGTAAGACTGAAATATGATTTAATAGAGCACCAATAACACCCTACAAGCAGTTGTCAGGATGGCCGAGTGGTCTAAGGCGCCATACTCAAGAGTCACCTCTTTCCTTAAGCTGGATTGTGAGAATTCTGGTCTCCGAATGGAGGCATGGGTTCGAATACCACTTCTGACAACGTCCTTTTATCATTACCATAAAACACTTAACAAACACATAGGAGTTGTCAAAAAACTTAAATCAGATACTTTTTCATTAAAATTGGGACTCTAGTAAACATTGTAGTATACAGATTGTAGGGCTTAACAGTCTGAGTTAATTAAAAGTTTAAGTGATCCGATTTCAAATGTCCGGTACACCTGATGACGTTATGAACAATAAAGCAGAACATAAAACAACTTGTATCATTGGCCCCATGGTGTAATGGTTAGCACTCTGGACTCTGAATCCAGCGATCCGAGTTCAAATCTGGGTGGGACCTTTGTTATATGGTTTTTAGAGAGTCAGTCGTTTATATACTTTGAGTGTACTCCGAATGCAAAACTGCTCTTTCAACTTTGAATTGTTCGTATTCAAACCTCAAGAAATTACATATATTGCAGATTAGTGAAAGAAATAAGAAACTAGTTAAATTCGCTATGTTCTTCGAATCCGTATTCGTCTCAAGGCCGCCCAGTAGCATAACATATTTGGCCTTAAATGGATTCGTGACTTTGAAATCAAGTATATGACTCACGCCTTTTCTGTTCACTCCATACGAACGAGTCGAAACCCATATTCCTGATTTAGGAGAAATAGATCTCGAATAATTCTAATTACTAAATACCTGTTAACCATCGTTTGTAGTTAGGCGTCAGTCGATTTTATGTTGAACATCACGGTGTAATTTTTTCCAATCTTGCCTCCGAAAGCACTGATCACGTATACACTTTAACGATTTCGATTCTTTGTATGTCGGTCGCGAAAAAGCTGAACTTTAATTATTGAATTCTTAGAATGTAGAAGAAAAGATTTAAGTCAAAATGGTCTGCGGGATCTTTATGACTAAGGCACCACTGGGATCCAAACCCAGGATCTCCTGTTTACTAGACAGGAGCTTTAACCAACTAAGCCATGGCGCCAATCGCCAACGAGTTTTGATCGAAAGTTGTTAATTTCGACTTGATTATGTTTATTATTATTTTAATTATCACAAATCGCGTATATCGGCGGCCCCATGGTGTAATGGTTAGCACTCTGGGCTTTGAATCCAGCGATCCGAGTTCAAATCTCGGTGGGACCTGTGCGGTATGAATTCCTCAGCTATTTTTGAATATTGTGATTTGATGACAAAACTTTTCATATAAACTCATAATCATACCTCCCTGGTTCTGTCACACAGTAATACCGCATACAGGAGTTGGTATTAAGTGCTTACAGTCATATGCTTTTAAAACAAATAGTATCTCGCGTGAGTCGTTTTTGTAAGACTGAAATATGATTTATTAGAGCACCAATAACACCCTACAAGCAGTTGTCAGGATGGCCGAGTGGTCTAAGGCGCCAGACTCAAGTGTCACCTCTTTCCTTAAGCTGGATTGTTAGAATTCTGGTCTCCGAATGGAGGCGTGGGTTCGAATCCCACTTCTGACAACGTCCTTTTATCACTACCATAAAACACTTAACAAACACATAGGAGTTGTCAAATAACTTAAATCAGATCCATTTAATTAAAATTGGGACTCTAGTATACATTGTAGTATACAGATTGTAGGGCTTAACAGTCTGGATTAATTGAAAGTTTAAGTTATCCGATTTCAGATGTCCGGTACACCTGATGACGTTATGAACAATAAAGCAGAACATAAAACAACTTGTGTTATTGGCCCCATGGTGAAATGGTTAGCACTCTGGATTCTGAATCCAGCGATCCGAGTTCAAATCTCGGTGGGACCTTTGTTATATGGTTTTAAGAGAGTCAGTCGTTTGTATACTTTGAGTGTACTCCGAATGCAGAACTGCTCTTTCAACTTTGAATTGTTCATATTCAAACCTCAAGAAAGTGCATATATTGCAGATTAGTGAAAGAAATAAGAAACTAGTTAAATTCGCTCTGTTCTTCGAATCCGTATTTGTCTCAAGGCCGCCCAGTAGCATAACACATTTGGCCCTCAAATGGATTTGTGACTTTGAAATCAAGTTTATGACTCACGCCTTTTCTGTTCACTCCATAAGAACGAGTTGAAACCCATATTCCTGATTTAGGAGAAATAGAGCCCGAATAATTCTAATTACTAAATACCTGTTAATCGTCGTTTGTTGTTGGGCGTCTGTCGATTTTACGTTGAACATCACCGTGTAATTTTTTCAAATCTTGCCTCCGAAAGCACTGATCACGTATACACTTTACCGATTTCGATTCTTTGTATGACGGTCGCAAAAAAGCTGAGCTCTAATTATTGAATTCATAGGATGTAGAAGAAAAGATTTAAGTCAAAATGGTCTGCGGGATCCCCACGACAAAGGCACCACTGGGATTCGAACCCAGGATCTCCTGTTTACTAGACAGGCGCTTTAACCAACTAAGCCATGGCGCCAATCGCCGACGAATTTTGATCGAAAGTTGTTAATTTCGACTTGATTATGTTTATTATTATTTTAATTATCATATGTGCGTATATCGGCGGCCCTATGTTGTAATGGTTAGCACTCTGGACTTTGAATCCAGCGATCCGAGTTCAAATCTCGGTGGGACCTGTACGGTATGAATTCCTCAGCTATTTTTGAATATTGTGATTTGATGACAAAACTTTTTATATAAACTCACAATCATACCTCCCTGGTTTTGTCACACAGTAATACCGCAAACAGGAGTTGGTATTAAGTGCTTACAGTCATATGCTTTTAAAACAAATATTATCTCGCGTGAGTCGTTTTTGTAAGACTGAAATATGATTAAGTAGAGCACCAATAACACCCTACAAGCAGTTGTCAGGATGTCCGAGTGGTCTAAAGCGCCAGACTCAAGAGTCACCTCTTTCCTTAAGCTGGGTTGTGAGAATTCTGGTCTCCGAATGGAGGCGTGGGTTCGAATCCCACTTCTGACAACGTCCTTTTATCACTACCATAAAACACCTTGACAAACACATAGGAGTTGTCAAAAAACTTAAATCAGATACTTTTTCATCAAAATTGGGACTCTAGTAAACATTGTAGTATACAGAATGTAGGGCTTACCAGTCTGAATTAATTAAAAGTTTAAGTGATCCGATTTCAAATGTCCGGTGCACCTGATGACGTTATGAACAATAAAGCAGAACATAAAACAACTTGTATCATTGGCCCCATGGTGTAATGGATAGCACTCTGGACTCTGAATCTAGCGATCCGAGTTCAAATCTCGGTGGGACCTTTGTTAGATGGTTTTTAGAGAGTCAGTCGTTTGTATACTTTGAGGGTACTCCGAATGCAGAAATGCTCTTTCAACTTTGAATTGTTCATATTCAAACCTCAAGAAATTGCATATATTGCAGATTAGTGAAAGAAATAAGAAACTAGTTAAATTCGCTCTGTTCTTCGAATCCGTATTCGTCTCAAGGCCGCCCAGTAGCAAAACACATTTGGCCCTCAAATGGATTCGTAACTTTGAAATCAAGTTTATGACTCACGCCTTTTCTGTTCACTCCATAAGAACGAGTTGAAACCCTTATTCCTGATTAAGGAGAAATAGAATTTCGAATAATTCTAATTACTAAATACCTGTTAACCATCGTTTTTAGTTGGGCGTCCGTCGATTTTATGTTGAACATCACGGTGTAATTTTTTCCAATCTTGCCTCCGAAAGTACTGATCACGTATACACTTTAACGATTTCGATTCTTTGTATGTCGGTCGCGAAAAAGCTGAACTTTAATTATTGAATTCATAGAATGTAGAAGAAAATATTTAAGTCAAAATGGTCTGCGGGATCCCTATGACTAAGGCACCACTGGGATTCGAACCCAGGATCTCCTGTTTACTAGACAGGCGCTTTAACCAACTAAGCCATGGCGCCAATCGCCAACGAATTCTGATCGAAAGTTGTTAATTTCGACTTGATTATGTTTATTATTATTTTAATTATCACAAATCGCATATATCGGCGGCCCCATGGTGTAATGTTTAGCACCCTGGACTTTGAATCCAGCGATCCGAGTTCAAATCTCGGTGGGACCTGTGCGGTATGAATTCCTCAGCTGTTTGTGAATATTGTGATTTGATGACAAAACATTTTATATAAACTCATAATCATACCTCCCTGGTTCTGTCACACAGTAATACCGCAAACAGGAGTTGGTATTAAGTGCTTACAGTCATATACTTTCAAAAAAAAAGTATCTCGCGTGAGTCGTTTTTGTAAGACTGAAATATGATTTAATAGAGCACCAATAACACCCTACAAGCAGTTGTCAGGATGGCCGAGTGGTCTAAGGCGCCATACTCAAGAGTCACCTCTTTCCTTAAGCTGGATTGTGAGAATTCTGGTCTCCGAATGGAGGCTTGGGTTCGAATACCACTTCTGACAACGTCCTTTTATCATTACCATAAAACACTTGACAAACACATAGGAGTTGTCAAAAAACTTAAATCAGATACTTTTTCATTAAAATTGGGACTCTAGTAAACATTGTAGTATACAGATTGTAGGGCTTAACAGTCTGAGTTAATTAAAAGTTTGAGTGATCCGATTTCAAATGTCCGGTACACCTGATGACGTTATGAACAATGAAGCAGAACATAAAACAACTTGTATCATTGGCCCCATGGTGTAATGGTTAGCACTCTGGACTCTGAATCCAGCGATCCGAGTTCAAATCTCGGTGGGACCTTTGTTATATGGTTTTTAGAGAGTCAGTCGTTTATATACTTTGAGTGTACTCCGAATGCAAAACTGCTCTTTCAACTTTGAATTGTTCGTATTCAAACCTCAAGAAATTACATATATTGCAGATTAGTGAAAGAAATAAGAAACTAGTTAAATTCGCTATGTTCTTCGAATCCGTATTCGTCTCAAGGCCGCCCAGTAGCATAACACATTTGGCCTTAAATGGATTCGTGACTTTGAAATCAAGTATATGACTCACGCATTTTCTGTTCACTCCATACGAACGAGTCAAAACCCATATTCCTGATTTAGGAGAAATAGATCTCGAATAATTCTAATTACTAAATACCTGTTAATCGTCGTTTGTAGTTGGGCGTCTGTCGATTTTATGTTGAACATCACCGTGTAATTTTTTCAAATCTTGCCTCCGAAAGCACTGACCACGTATACACTTTAACGATTTCGATTCTTTGTATGTCGGTCGCGAAAAAGCTGAACTTTAATTATTGAATTCATAGAATGTAGAAGAAAAGATTTAAGTCAAAATGGTCTGCGGGATCCCTATGACTAAGGCACCACTGAGATTCGAACCCAGAATCTCCTGTTTACTAGACAGGCGCTTTAACCAACTAAGCCATGGCGCCAATCGCCAACGAATTTTGATCGAAAGTTGTTAATTTTGACTTGATTATGTTTATTATTATTTCAATTATCACAAATCGCATATATCGGCGGCCCAATGGTGTAATGATTAGCACTCTGGACTTTGAATCCAGCGATCCGGGTTCAAATCTCGGTGGGACCTGTGCGGTATGAATTCCTCAGCTATTTTTGAATATTGTGATTTGATGACAAAACTTTTTATATAAACTCATAATCATACCACCCTGGTTCTGTCACACAGGAATACCGCAAACAGGAGTTGGTATTAAGTGTTTACAGTCATATGTTTTTAAAACAAATAGTATCTCGCGTGAGTCGTTTTTGTAAGACTGAAATATGATTTAATAGAGCACCAATAACACCCTAGAAGCAGTTGTCAGGATGGCCGAGTGGTCTAAGGCGCCAGACTCAAGAGTCACCTCTTTCCTTAAGCTGGATTGTGAGAATTCTGGTCTCCGAATGGAGGCGTGGGTTCGAATCCCACTTCTGACAGCGTCTTTTTATCACTACCATAAAACACTTAACAAACACATAGGAGTTGTCAAATAACTTAAATCAGATCATTTTAATTAAAATTGGGACTCTAGTAAACATTGTATTATACAGATTGTAGGGCTTAACAGTCTGGATTAATTGAAAGTTTAAGTGATCCGATTTCAAATGTCCGGTACACCTGACGACGTTAAGAACAATAAAGCAGAACATAAAACAACTTGTTATATTGGCCCCATGGTGTCATGGTTAGCACTCTGGACTCTGAATCCAGCGATCCGAGTTCAAATCTCGGTGGGACCTTTGTTATATGATTTTAAGAGAGTTAGTCGTTTGTATACTTTGAGTGTACTCCGAATGCAGAACTGCTCTTTCAACTTTGAATTGTTTATATTCAAACCTCAAGAATGTGCATATATTGCAGATTAGTGAAAGAAATAAGAAACTAGTTAAATTCGCTCTGTTCTTCGAATCCGTATTCGTCTCAAGGCCGCCCAGTAGCATAACACATTTGGCCCTCAAATGGATTCGTGACTTTGAAGTCAAGTTATTGACTCACGCCTTTTCTGTTCACTCCATAAGAACGAGTTGAAACCCATATTCCTGATTTAGGAGAAATAGATCTCGAATAATTCTAATTACTAAATACCTGTTAATCGTCGTTTGTAGTTGGGCGTCCGTCGATTTTATGTTGAACATCACGGTGTAATTATTTCCAATCTTGCCTCCGAAAGCACTGATCACGTATACACTTTAACGATTTCGATTCTTTGTATGTCGGTCGCGAAAAAGCTGAACTTTAATTATTGAATTCATAGAATGTGGAAGAAAAGATTTAAGTCAAAATGGTCTGCGGGATCGCTATGACTAAGGAACCACTGGGATTCGAACCCAGGAGCTCCTGTTTACTAGACAGACGCTTTAACCAACTAAGCCATGGCGCCAATCGCCTACGAATTTTGATCGAAAGTTGTTAATTTTGACTTGATTATGTTTATTATTATTTTAATTATCACAAATCGCATATATCGGCGGCCCCAAGGTGTAATGGTTAGCACTCTGGACTTTGAATCCAGCGATCCGAGTTCAAATCTCGGTGGGACCTGTGCGGTATGAATTCCTCAGCTGTTTTTGAATATTGTGATTTGATGACAAAACTTTTTATATAAACTCATAATCATACCTCCCTGGTTCTGTCACACAGTTATACCGCAAACAGGAGTTGGTATTAAGTGCTTACAGTCATATGCTTTTAAACAAATAGTATCTCGCGTGAGTCGTGTTTGTAAGACTGAAATATGATTTAATAGAGCACCAACATCACCCTACAAGCAGTTGTCAGGATGGCCGAGTGGTCTAAGGCGCCAGACTCAAGAGTCACCTCTTTCCTTAAGCTGAATTTTGAGCATTCTGTTCTCCGAATCCAGCGATCCGAGTTCAAATCTCGGTGGGACCTTTGTTATATGGTTTTAAGAGAGTTAGTCGTTTGTATACTTTGAGTGTACTCCGAATGCAGAACTGCTCTTTCAACTTTGAATTGTTTATATTCAAACCTCAAGAATGTGCATATATTGCAGATTAGTGAAAGAAATAAGAAACTAGTTAAATTCGCTCTGTTCTTGGAATCCGTATTCGTCTCAAGGCCGCCCAGTAGCATAACACATTTGGCCCTCAAATGGATTCGTGACTTTGAAATCAAGTATATGACTCACGCCTTTTCTGTTCACTCCATAAGAACGAGTCGAAACCCATATTCCTGATTTAGGAGAAATAGATCTCGAATAATTCTAATTACTAAATACCTGTTAATCGTCGTTTGTAGGTGGGCGTCTGTCGATTTTATGTTGAACATCACCGTGTAATTTTTTCAAGTCTTGCCTCCGAAAGCACTGATCACGTATACACTTTAACAATTTCGATTCTTTGTATGTCGGTCGCGAAAAAGCTGAACTTTAATTATTGAATTCATAGAATGTAGAAGAAAAGATTTAAGTCAAAATGGTCTGCGGGATCCCTATGACTGAGGCACCACTGGGATTCGAACCCAGGATCTCCTGTTTACTAGAAAGGCGCTTTAACCAACTAAGCCATGGCGCCAAACGCCAACGAATTTTTATCGAAAGTTGTTAATTTCGACTTGATTATGTTTAATATTATTTCAATTATCACAAATCGCATATATCCGCTGCCCCATGGTGTAATGGTTAGCACTCTGGACTTTGAATCCAGCGATCCGAGTTCAAATCTCGGTGGGACCTGTGCGGTATGAATTCCTCAGCTATTTTTGAATATTGTGATTTGATGACAAAATTTTTTATATAAACTCATAATCATACCTCCCTGGTTCTGGCACACAGTAATACCGCAAACAGGAGTTGGTATTAAGTGTTTACAGTCATATGTTTTTAAAACAAATAGTATCTCGCGTGAGTCGTTTTTGTAAGACTGAAATATGATTTAATAGAGCACCAATAACACCCTAGAAGCAGTTGTCAGGATGGCCGAGTGGTCCAAGGCGCCAGACTCAAGAGTCACCTCTTTCCTTAAGCTGGATTGTGAGAATTCTGGTCTCCGAATGGAGGCGTGGGTTCGAATCCCACTTCTGACAACGTCCTTTTATCACTACCATAAAACACTTAACAAACACGCAGGAGTTATTAAATAACTTAAATCAGATCCTTTTAATTAAAATTGGGACTCTAGTAAACATTGTAGTATACAGATTGTAGGGCTTAACATTCTGGATTAATTGAAAGTTTAAGTGATCCGATTTCAAATGTCCGGTACACCTGACGACGTTATGAACAATAAAGCAGAACATGAAACGACTTGTATTACTGGCCCCATGGTGTAATGGTTAGCACTCTGGACTCTGAATCCAGCGATCCGAGTTCAAATCTCGGTGAGACCTTTGTTATATGGTTTTAAGAGAGTCAGTCGTTTGTATACTTTGAGTGTACTCCGAATGCAGAACTGCTCTTTCAACTTTGAATTGTTCATATTCAAACCTCAAGAAATTGCATATATTGCAGATTAGTGAAAGAAATAAGAAACTAGTTAAATTCGCTATGTTCTTGGAATCCGTATTCGTCTAAAGGCCGCACAGTAGCATAACACATTTGGCCTTAAATGGATTCGTGACTTTGAAATCAAGTATATGACTCACGCCTTTCCTGTTCACTCCATAAGAACGAGTTGAAACCCATATTCCTTATTTTGCAGAAATAGATCTCGAATAATTCTAATTACTAAATACCTGTTAATCGTCGTTTGTAGTTGGGCGTCCGTCGATTTTATGTTGAACATCACGGTGTAATTATTTCCAATCTTGCCTCCGAAAGCACTGATCACGTATACACTTTAACGATTTCGATTCTTTGTATGTCGGTCGCGAAAAAGCTGAACTTTAATTATTGAATTCATAGAATGTGGAAAAAAAGATTTAAGTCAAAATGGTATGCGGGATCGCTATGACTAAGGAACCACTGGGATTCGAACCCAGGAGCTCCTGTTTACTAGACAGGCGCTTTAACCAACTAAGCCATGGCGCCAATCGCCTACGAATTTTGATCGAAAGTTGTTAATTTTGACTTGATTATGTTTATTATTATTTTAATTATCACAAATCGCATATATCGGCGGCCCCATGGTGTAATGGTTAGCACTCTGGACTTTGAATCCAGCGATCCGAGTTCAAATCTCGGTGGGACCTGTGCGGTATGAATTCCTCAGCTGTTTTTGAATATTGTGATTTGATGACAAAACTTTTTATATAAACTCATAATCATACCTCCCTGGTTCTGTCACACAGTTATACCGCAAACATGAGTTGGTATTAAGTGCTTACAGTCATATGCTTTTAAACAAATAGTATCTTGCGTGAGTCGTTTTTGTAAGACTGAAATATGATTTAATAGAGCACCAACATCACCCTACAAGCAGTTGTCAGGATGGCCGAGTGGTCTAAGGCGCCAGACTCAAAAGTCACCTCTTTCCTTAAGCTGGATTGTGAGAATTCTGGTCTCCGAATCCAGCGATCCGAGTTCAGATCTCGGTGGGACCTTTGTTATATGGTTTTAAGAGAGTTAGTCGTTTGTATACTTTGAGTGTACTCCGAATGCAGAACTGCTCTTTCAACTTTGAATAGTTTATATTCAAACCTCAAGAATGTGCATATATTGCAGATTAGTGAAAGAAATAAGAAACTAGTTAAATTCGCTCTGTTCTTCGAATCCGTATTCGTCTCAAGGCCGCCCAGTAGCATAACACATTTGGCCCTCAAATGGATTCGTGACTTTGAAATTAAGTTATTGACTCACGCCTTTTCTGTTCACTCCATAAGAACGAGTTGAAACCCATATTCCTGATTTAGGAGAAATTGATCTCGAATAATTCTTATTACTGAATACCTGTTAATCGTCGTTTGTAGTTGGGCGTCCGTCGATTTTATGTTGAACATCACGGTGTAATTATTTCCAATCTTGCCTCCGAAAGCACTGATCACGTATACACTTTAACGATTTCGATTCTTTGTATGTCGGTCGCGAAAAAGCTGAACTTTAATTTTCTGAATTCATAGAATGTGGAAGAAAAGATTTAAGTCAAAATGGTCTGCGGGATCGCTATGACTAAGGCACCACTGGGATTCGAACCCAGGAGCTGCTGTTTACTAGACAGGCGCTTTAACCAACTAAGCCATGGCGCCAATCGCCTACGAATTTTGATCGAAAGTTGTTAATTTTGACTTGATTATGTTTATTATTATTTTAATTATCACAAATCGCATATATCGGCGGCCCCATGGTGTAATGGTTAGCACTCTGGACTTTGAATCCAGCGATCCGAGTTCAAATCTCGGTGGGACCTGTGCGGTATGAATTCCTCAGCTGTTTTTGAATATTGTGATTTGATGACAAAACTTTTTATATAAACTCATAATCATACCTCCCTGGTTCTGTCACACAGTTATATCGCAAACAGGAGTTGGTATTAAGTGCTTACAGTCATATGCTTTTAAACAAATAGTATCTCGCGTGAGTCGTTTTTGTAAGACTGAAATATGATTTAATAGAGCACCAATATCACCCTACAAGCAGTTGTCAGGATGGCCGAGTGGTCTAAGGCGCCAGACTCAAGAGTCACCTCTTTCCTTAAGCTGGATTGTGAGAATTCTGGTCTCCGAATGGAGGCGTGGGTTCGAATCCCACTTCTGACAACGTCCTTTTATCACTACCATAAAACACTTAACAAACACATAGGAGTTGTCAAATAACTTAAATCAGATTCTTTTAATTAAAATTGGGACTCTAGTAAACATTGTAGTATACAGATTGTAGGGCTTAACAGTCTGGATTAATTAAAAGTTTAAGTGATCCGATTTCAAATGTCCGGTACACCTGACGACGTTATGCACAATAAAGCAGAACATAAAACAACTTATATTATTGGCCCATGGTGTAATGGTTAGCAGTCTGGACTCTGAATCCAGCGATCCGAGTTCAAATCTCGGTGGGACCTTTGTTATATGGTTTTAAGAGAGTCAGTCGTTTGTATACTTTGAGTGTACTCCGAATGCAGAACTGCTCTTTCAACTTTGAATTGTTCATATTCAAACCTCTAGAAAGTGCATATATTGCAGATTAGTGAAAGAAATAAGAAACTAGTTAAGTTCGCTCTGTTCTTCGAATCCGTATCCGTCTCAAGGCCGCCCAGTAGCATAACACATTTGGCCCTCAAATGGATTCGTGACTTTGAAATCAAGTTTATGACTCACGCCTTTTCTGTTCACTCCATAAGAACGAGTTGAAACCCATATTCCTGATTTAGGAGAAATAGATCTCGAATAATTCTAATTACTAAATACCTGTTAATCGTTGTTTGTAGTTGGGCGTCTGTCGATTTTATGTTGAACATCACCGTGTAATTTTTTCAAATCTTGCCTCCGAAAGCACTGATCACGTATACACTTTAACAATTTCGATTCTTTGTATGTCGGTCGCGAAAAAGCTGAACTTTAATTATTGAATTCATAGAATGTAGAAGAAAAGATTTAAGTCAAAATGGTCTGCGGGATCCCTATGACTAAGGCACCACTGGGATTCGAACCCAGGATCTCCAGTTTACTAGACAGGCGCTTTAACCAACTAAGCCATGGCGCCAATCGCCAACGAATTTTGATCGAAAGTTGTTAATTTCGACTTGATTATGTTTAATATTATTTTAATTATCACAAATCGCATATATCGGCGGCCCCATGGTGTAATGGTTAGCACTCTGGACTTTGAATCCAGCGATCCGAGTTCAAATCTCGGTGGGACCTGTGCGGTATGAATTCCTCAGCTATTTTTAAATATTGTGATTTGATGACAAAACTTTTTATATAAACTCATAATCATACCTCCCTGGTTCTGTCACACAGTAATACCGCAAACAGGAGTTGGTATTAAGTGCTTACAGTCATATGCTTTTAAAACAAATAGTATCTCGCGTGAGTCGTTTTTGTAAGACTGAAATATGATTTAATAGAGCACCAATAACACCTTACAAGCAGTTGTCAGGATGGCCGAGTGGTCTAAGGCGCCAGACTCAAGAGTCACCTCTTTCCTTAAGCTGGATTGTGAGAATTCTGGTCTCCGAATGGAGGCGTGAGTTCGATTCCCACTTCTGACAACGTGCTTTTATCACTACCATAAAACACTTAACAAACACATAGGAGTTGTCAAATAACTTAAATCAGATCCTTTTAATTAAAATTGGAACTCTAGTAAACATTGTAGTATACAGATTGTAGGGCTTAACAATCTGGATTAATTGAAAGTTTAAGTGATCCGATTTCAAATGTCCGGTACACCTGACGTCGTTATGAACAATAATGCAGAACTTAAAACAACTTGTATTATTGGCCCCATGGTGTAATGGTTAGCACTCTGGACTCTGAATCCAGCGATCCGAGTTCAAATCTCGGTGGGACCTTTTGTTATATGGTTTTAAGAGAGTCAGTCGTTTGTATACTTTGAGTGTACTAGGAATTCAGAACTGCTCTTTCAACTTTGAATTGTTCATGTTCAAACCTCAAGAAAGTGCATATATTGCAGATTAGTGAAAGAAATAAGAAACTAGTTAAATTCGCTCTGTTCTTCGAATCCATATTCGTCTCAAGGCCGCCCAGTAGCATAACACATTTGGCCCTCAAATGGATTCGTGACTTTGAAATCAAGTTTATGACTCACGCCTTTTCTGTTCACTCCATAAGAACGAGTTGAAACCCATATTCCTGATTTAGGAGAAATAGATCTCGAATAATTCTAATTACTAAATACCTGTTAATCGTCGTTTGTAGTTGGGCGTCCGTCGATTTTATGTTGAACATCACGGTGTTTCCAATCTTGCCTCCGAAGGCACTGATCACGTATACACTTTAACGAACTTTAATTATTGAATTCATAGAATGTAGAAGAAAAGATTTAAGTCAAAATGGTCTGCGGGATCCCTATGACTAAGGCACCACTGGGATTCGAACCCAGGATCTCCTGTTTACTAGACAGGCGCTTTAACCAACTAAGCCATGGCGCCAATCGCCAACGAATTTTGATCGAAAGTTGTTAATTTCGACTTGATTATGTTTAATATTATTTTAATTAACACAAACCGCATATATCGGCGGCCCCATGGTGTAATGGTTAGCACTCTGGACTTTGAATCCAGCGATCCGAGTTCAAATCTCGGTGGGACCTGTGCGGTATGAATTCCCCAGCTATTTTTGAATATTGTGATTTGATGACAAAACTTTTTATATAAACTCATAATCATACCTCCCTGGTTCTGTCACACAGTAATACCGCAAACAGGAGTTGGTATTAAATGCTTACAGTCATATGTTTTTAAAACAAATAGTATCTCGCGTGAGTCCTTTTTGTGAGACTGAAATATGATTTAATAGAGCACCAATAAGAGCCTACAAGCAGTTGTCAGGATGGCCGGGTGGTCTAAGGCGCCAGACTCAAGAGTCACCTCTTTCCTTAAGCTGGATTGTGAGAATTCTGGTCTCCGAATGGAGGCGTGGGTTCGAATCCCACTTCTGACAACGTCATTTTATCACTACCATAAAACACTTAACAAACACATAGGAGTTGTCAAATAACTTAAATCAGATCCTTTTAATTAAAATTGGGACTCTAGTAAACATTGTAGTATACAGATTGTAGGGCTTAACAGTCTGGATTACTTGAAAGTTTAAGCGATCCGATTTCAAATGTCCGGTACACCTGACGTCGTTATGAACAATAAAGCAGAACATAAAACAACTTGTATTATAGGCCCCATGGTGCAATGGTTAGCACTCTGGACTCTGAATCCAGCGATCCGAGTTCAAATCTCGTTGGGACCTTTTGTTATATGGTTTTAAGAGAGTCAGTCGTTTGTATAATTTGAGTGTACTAGGAATTCAGAACTGCTCTTTCAACTTTGAATTGTTCATATTCAAACCTCAAGGAAGTGCATATATTGCAGATTAGTGAAAGAAATAAGAAACTAGTTAGATTCGCTCTGTTCTTCGAATCCATATTCGTCTCAAGGCCGCCCAGTAGCATAACACATTTGGCCCTCAAATGGATTCGTGACTTTGAAATCAAGTTATTGACTAACGCCTTTTCTGTTCACTCCATAAGAACGAGTTGAAACCCATATTCCTGATTTAGGAGAAATAGATCTCGAATAATTCTAATTACTAAATACCTGTTAATCGTCGTTTGTAGTTGGGCGTCCGTCGATTTTATGTTGAACATCACGGTGTAATTTTTTCCAATCTTTTCTCCGAAAGCACTGATCACGTATACACTTTAACGATTTCGACTCTTTGTATGTCGGTCGCTCAAAAGCTGAACTTTAATTATTGAATTCATAGAATGTAGAAGCAAAGATTTAAGTCAAAATGGTCTGCGGGATCCCTATGACTAAGGCACCACTGGGATTCGAACCCAGGATCTCCTGTTTACTAGACAGGCGCTTTAACCAACTAAGCCATGGCGCCAATCGCCAACGAATTTTGATAGAAAGTTGTTAATTTCGACTTGATTATGTTTATTATTATTTTAATTATCACAAATCGCATATATCGGCGGCCCCATGGTGTAATGGTTAGCACTCTGGACTTTGAATCCAGCGATCCGAGTTCAAATCTCGGTGGGACCTGTGCGGTATGAATTCCTCAGCTGTTTTTGAATATTGTGATTTGATGACAAAACTTTTTATATAAACTCATAATCATACCTCCCTGGTTCTGTCACACAGTAATACCGCAAACAGGAGTTGGTATTAAGTGCTTACAGTCATATGCTTTTAAACAAATAGTATCTCGCGTGAGTCGTTTTTGTAAGACTGAAATATGATTTAATAGAGCACCAATACCACCCTCCAAGCAGTTGTCAGGATGGCCGGGTGGTCTAAGGCGCCAGACTCAAGAGTCACCTCTTTCCTTAAGCTGGATTGTGAGAATTCTGGTCTCCGAATGGAGGCGTGGGTTCGAATCCCACTTCTGACAACGTCCTTTTATCACTACCATAAAACACTTAACAAACACATAGGAGTTGTCAAATAACTTAAATCAGATCCTTTTAATTAAAATTGGGACTCTAGTAAACATTGTAGTATACAGATTGTAGGGCTTACCAGTCTGGATTACTTGAAAGTTTAAGTGATCCGATTTCAAATGTCCGGTACACCTGACGTCGTTATGAACAATAAAGCAGAACATAAAACAACTTGTATTATAGGCCCCATGGTGTAATGGTTAGCACTCTGGACTTTGAATCCAGCGATCCGAGTTCAGATCTCGGTGGGACCTGTGCGGTATGAATTCCTCATCTATTTTTAAATATTGTGATTTGATGACAAAACTTTTTATATAAACTCATAATCATACCTCCCTGGTTCTGTCACACAGTAATACCGCAAACAGGAGTTGGTATTAAGTGCTTACAGTCATATGCTTTTAAAACAAATAGTATCTCGCGTGAGTCGTTTTTGTAAGACTGAAATATGATTTAATAGAGCACCAATAACACCCTACAAGCAGTTGTCAGGATGGCCGAGTGGTCTAAGGCGCCAGACTCAAGAGTCACCTCTTTCCTTAAGCTGGATTGTGAGAATTCTGGTCTCCGAATGGAGGCGTGAGTTCGATTCCCACTTCTGACAACGTGCTTTTATCACTACCATAAAACACTTAACAAACACATAGGAGTTGTCAAATAACTTAAATCAGATCCTTTTAATTAAAATTGGGACTCTAGTAAACATTGTAGTATACAGATTGTAGGGCTTAACAATCTGGATTATTTGAAAGTTTAAGTGATCAGATTTCAAATGTCCGGTACACCTGACGTCGTTATGAACAATAATGCAGAACATAAAACAACTTGTATTATTGGCCCCCATGGTGTAATGGTTAGCACTCTGGACTCTGAATCCAGCGATCCGAGTTCAAATCTCGGTGGGACCTTTTGTTATATGGTTTTAAGAGAGTCAGTCGTTTGTATACTTTGAGTGTACTAGGAATTCAGAACTGCTCTTTCAACTTTGAATTGTTCATATTCAAACCTCAAGAAAGTGCATATATTGCAGATTAGTGAAAGAAATAAGAAACTAGTTAAATTCGCTCTGTTCTTCGAATTCATATTCGTCTCAAGGCCGCCCAGTAGCATAACACATTTGGCCCTCAAATGGATTCGTGACTTTGAAATCAAGTTTATGACTCACGCCTTTTCTGTTCACTCCATAAGAACGAGTTGAAACCCATATTCCTGATTTAGGAGAAGTAGAACATCGAATAATTCTAATTACTAAATACCTGTTAATCGTCGTTTGTAGTTGGGCGTCCGTCGATTTTATGTTGAACATCACGGTGTAATTTTTTCCAATCTTGCCTCCGAAGGCACTGATCACGTATACACTTTAACGAACTTTAATTATTGAATTCATAGAATGTAGAAGAAAAGATTTAAGTCAAAATGGTCTGCGGGATCCATATGACTAAGGCACCACTGGGATTCGAACCCAGGATCTCTTGTTTACTAGACAGGCGCTTTAACCAACTAAGCCATGGCGCCGATCGCCAACGAATTTTGATCGAAAGTTGTTAATTTCGACTTGATTATGTTTAATATTATTTTAATTATCACAAATCGCATATATCGGCGGCCCCATGGTGTAATGGTTAGCACTCTGGACTTTGAATCCAGCGATCCGAGTTCAAATCTCGGTGGGACCTGTGCGGTATGAATTCCTCAGCTATTTTTGAATATTGTGATTTGATGACAAAACTTTTTATATAAACTCATAATCATACCTCCCTGGTTCTGTCACACAGTAATACCGCAAACAGGAGTTGGTATTAAATGCTTACAGTCATATGTTTTTAAAACAAATAGTATCTCGCGTGAGTCGTTTTTGTAAGACTGAAATATGATTTAATAGAGCACCAATAAGAGCCTACAAGCAGTTGTCAGGATGGCCGGGTGGTCTAAGGCGCCAGACTCAAGAGTCACCTCTTTCCTTAAGCTGGATTGTGAGAATTCTGGTCTCCGAATGGAGGCGTGGGTTCGAATCCCACTTCTGACAACGTCATTTTATCACTACCATAAAACACTTAACAAACACATAGGAGTTGTCAAATAACTTAAATCAGATCCTTTTAATTAAAATTGGGACTCTAGTAAACATTGTAGTATACAGATTGTAGGGCTTAACAGTCTGGATTACTTGAAAGTTTAAGTGATCCGATTTCAAATGTCCGGTACACCTGACGTCGTTATGAACAATAAAGCAGAACATAATAAAGCAGAACATAAAACAACTTGTAATATAGGCCCCATGATGCAATGGTTAGCACTCTGGACTCTGAATCCAGCGATCCGAGTTCAAATCTCGTTGGGACCTTTCGTTATATGGTTTTAAGAGAGTCAGTCGTTTGTATAATTTGAGTGTACTAGGAATTCAGAACAGCTCTTTCAACTTTGAATTGTTCATATTCAAACCTCAAGAAAGTGCATATATTGCAGATTAGTGAAAGAAATAAGAAACTAGTTAAATTCGCTCTGTTCTTCGAATCCATATTCGTCTCAAGGCCGCCCAGTAGCATAACACATTTGGCCCTCAAATGGATTCGTGACTTTGAAATCAAGTTTATGACTAACGCCTTTTCTGTTCACTCCATAAGAACGAGTTGAAACCCATATTCCTGATTTAGGAGAAATAGATCTCGAATAATTCTAATTACTAAATACCTGTTAATCGTCGTTTGTAGTTGGGCGTCCGTCGATTTTATGTTGAACATCACGGTGTAATTTTTTCCAATCTTGCCTCCGAAAGCACTGATCACGTATACACTTTAACGATTTCGATTCTTTGTATGTCGGTCGCTCAAAAGCTGAACTTTAATTATTGAATTCATAGAATGTAGAAGCAAAGATGTAAGTCAAAATGGTCTGCGGGATCCCTATGACTAAGGCACCACTGGGATTCGAACCCAGGATCTCCTGTTTACTAGACAGGCGCTTTAACCAACTAAGCCATGGCGCCAATCGCCAACGAATTTTGATCGAAAGTTGTTAATTTTGACTTGATTATGTTTATTATTATTTTAATTCTCACAAATCACATATATCGGCGGCCCCATGGTGTAATGGTTACCACTCTGGACTTTGAATCCTGCGATCCCAGTTCAAAACTCGGTGGGACCTGTGCGGTATGAATTCCTCAGCTGTTTTTGAATATTGTGATTTGATGACAAAACTTTTTATATAAACTCATAATCATACCTCCCTGGTTCTGTCACACAGTAATACCGCAAACAGGAGTTGGTATTAAGTGCTTACAGTCAAATGCTTTTAAACAAATAGTATCTCGCGTGAGTCGTTTTTGTAAGACTCAAATATGATTTAATAGAGCACCAATATCACCATACAAGCAGTTGTCAGGATGGCCGAGTGGTCTGAGGCTCCAGACTCAAGAGTCACCTCTTTTCTTAAGCTGGATTGTGAGAATTCTTGTCTACGAATGGAGGCGTGGGTTCGAATCCCACTTCTGACAACGTCCTTTTATCACTACCATAAAACACTTAACAAACACATAGGAGTTGTCAAATAACTTAAATCAGATCCTTTTAATTAAAATTGGGACTCTAGTAAACATTGTAGTATACAGATTGTAGGGCTTAACAGTCTGGATTAATTGAAAGTTTAAGTGATCCGATTTCAAATGTCCGGTACACCTGACGTCGTTATGAACAATAAAGCAGAACATAAAACAACTTGTATTATTGGCCCCATGGTGTAATGGTTAGCACTCTGGACTCTGAATCCAGCGATCCGAGTTCAAATCTCGGTGGGACCTTTTGTTATATGGTTTTAAGAGAGTCAGTCGTTTGTATACTTTGAGTGTACTAGGAATTCAGAACTGCTCTTTCAACTTTGAACTGTTCATATTCAAACCTCAAAAAATTGCATATATTGCAGATTAGTGAAAGAAATAAGAAACTAGTTAAATTCGCTATGTTCTTGGAATCCGTATTCGTCTCAAGGCCGCACAGTAGCATAACACAATTGGCCTTAAATGGATTCGTGACTTTGAAATCAAGTATATGACTCACGCCTTTTCTGTTCACTCCATAGGAACGAGTTGAACCCATATTCCTGATTTAGGAGAAATAGATCTCGAATAATTCTAATTACTAAATACCTGTTAATCGTAGTTTGTAGTTGGGCGTCCGTGGATTTTATGTTGAACATCACGGTGTAATTTTTTCCAATCTTGCCTCCGAAAGCACTGATCACGTATACACTTTAACGATTTCGATTCTTTGTATGTCGGTCGCTCAAAAGCTGAACTTTAATTATTGAATTCATAGAATGTAGAAGCAAAGATGTAAGTCAAAATGGTCTGCGGGATCCCTATGACTAAGGCACCACTGGGATTCGAACCCAGGATCTCCTGTTTACTAGACAGGCGCTTTAACCAACTAAGCCATGGCGCCAATCGCCAACGAATTTTGATCGAAAGTTGTTAATTTCGACTTGATTATGTTTATTATTATTTTAATTATCACAAATCGCATATATCGGCGGCCCCATGGTGTAATGGTTAGCACTCTGGACTTTGAATCCAGCGATCCGAGTTCAAATCTCGGTGGGACCTGTGCGGTATGAATTCCTCAGCTGTTTTTGAATATTGTGATTTGATGACAAAACTTTTTATATAAACTCATAATCATACCTCCCTGGTTCTGTCACACAGTAATACCGCAAACAGGAGTTGGTATTAAGTGCTTACAGTCATATGCTTTTAAACAAATAGTATCTCGCGTGAGTCGTTTTTGTAAGACTGAAATATGACTTAATAGAGCACCAATACCACCCTCCAAGCAGTTGTCAGGATGGCCGGGTGGTCTAAGGCGCCAGACTCAAGAGTCACCTCTTTCCTTAAGCTGGATTGTGAGAATTCTGGTCTCCGAATGGAGGCGTGGGTTCGAATCCCACTTCTGACAACGTCCTTTTATCACTACCATAAAACACTTAACAAACACATAGGAGTTGTCAAATAACTTAAATCAGATCCTTTTAATTAAAATTGGGACTCTAGTAAACATTGTAGTATACAGATTGTAGGGCTTAACAGTCTGGATTACTTGAAAGTTTAAGTGATCCGATTTCAAATGTCCGGTACACCTGACGTCGTTATGAACAATAAAGCAGAACATAAAACAACTTGTATTATTTGCCCCATAGTGTAATGGTTAGCACTCTAGACTCTGAATCCAGCGATCCGAGTTCAAATCTCAGTGGGACCTTTTGTTATATGGTTTTAAGAGAGTCAGTCGTTTGTATACTTCGAGTGCACTAGGAATTCAGAACTGCTCTTTCAACTTTGAATTGTTCATATTCAAACCTCAATAAAGTGCATATATTGCAGATTAGTGAAAGAAATAAGAAACTAGTTAAATTCGCTCTGTTCTTCGAATCCATATTCGTCTCAAGGCCGCCCAGTAGCATAACACATTTGGCCCTCAAATGGATTCGTGACTTTGAAATCAAGTTTATGACTCACGCCTTTTCTGTTCACTCCATAAGAACGAGTTGAAACCCATATTCCTGATTTAGGAGAAATAGATCTCGAATAATTCTAATTACTAAATACCTGTTAATCGTCGTTTGTAGTTGGGCGTCCGTCGATTTTATGTTGAACATCACGGTGTGATTTTTTCCAATCTTGCCTCCGAAAGCACTGATCACGTATACACTTTAACGATTTCGATTCTTTGTATGTCGGTCGCTAAAAAGCTGAACTTTAATTATTGAATTCATAGAATGTAGAAGAAAAGATTTAAGTCAAAATGGTCTGCGGGATCCCTATGACTAAGGCACCACTGGGATTCGAACCCAGGATCTCCTGTTTACTAGACAGGCGCTTTAACCAACTAAGCCATGGCGCCAATCGCCAACGAATTTTGATCGAAAGTTGTTAATTTCGACTTGATTATGTTTATTATTATTTTAATTATCACAAATCGCATATATCGGCGGCCCCATGGTGTAATGGTTAGCACTCTGGACTTTGAATCCAGCGATCCGAGTTCAAATCTCGGTGGGACCTGTGCGGTATGAATTCCTCAGCTGTTTTTGAATATTGTGATTTGATGACAAAACTTTTTATATAAACTCATAATCATACCTCCCTGGTTCTGTCACACAGTAATACCGCAAACAGGAGTTGGTATTAAGTGCTTACAGTCATATGCTTTTAAACAAATAGTATCTCGCGTGAGTCGTTATTGTAAGACTGAAATATGATTTAATAGAGCACCAATATCACCGTACAAGCAGTTGTCAGGATGGCCGATTGGTCTAAGGCGCCAGACTCAAGAGTCACCTCTTTCCTTAAGCTGGATTGTGAGAATTCTGGTCTCCGAATGGAGGCGTGGGTTCGAATCCCACTTCTGACAACGTTCTTTTATCACTACCATAAAACACTTAACAAACACATAGGAGTTGTCAAATAACTTAAATCAGATCCTTTTAATTAAAATTGGGACTCTAGTAAACATTGTAGTATACAGATTCTAGGGCTTAACAGTCTGGATTAATTGAAAGTTTAAGTGATCCGATTTCAAATTTCCGGTACACCTGACGACGTTATGAACAATAAAGCAGAACATGAAACGACTTGTATTATTGGCCCCATGGTGTAATGGTTAGCACTCTGGACTCTGAATCCAGCGATCCGAGTTCAAATCTCGGTGGGACCTTTGTTATATGGTTTTAAGAGAGTCAGTCGTTTGTATACTTTGAGTGTACTCCGAATGCAGAACTGCTCTTTCAACTTTGAATTGTTCATATTCAAACCTCAAAAAATTGCATATATTGCAGATTAGTGAAAGAAATAAGAAACTAGTTCTTGAATATTGTGATTTGATGACAAAACTTTTTATATAAACTCATAATCATACCTCCCTGGTTCTGTCACACAGTAATACCGCAAACAGGAGTTGGTATTAAGTGCTTACAGTCATATGTTTTTAAAACAATTGTATCTCGCGTGAGTCGTTTTTGTAAGACTGAAATATGATTCAATAGAGCACCAATAACACCCTACAAGCAGTTGTCAGGATGGCCGAGTGGTCTAAGGCGCCAGACTCAAGAGTCACCTCTTTCCTTAAGCTGGATTGTGAGAATTCTGGTCTCCGAATGGAGGCGTGGGTTCGAATCCCACTTCTGACAACGTTCTTTTATCACTACCATAAAACACTTAACAAACACATAGGAGTTGTCAAATAACTTAAATCAGATCCTTTTAATTAAAATTGGGACTCTAGTAAACATTGTAGTATACAGATTCTAGGGCTTAACAGTCTGGATTAATTGAAAGTTTAAGTGATCCGATTTCAAATTTCCGGTACACCTGACGACGTTATGAACAATAAAGCAGAACATGAAACGACTTGTATTATTGGCCCCATCGTGTAATGGTTAGCACTCTGGACTCTGAATCCAGCGATCCGAGTTCAAATCTCGGTGGGACCTTTGTTATATGGTTTTAGAGAGTCAGTCGTTTGTATACTTTGAGTGTACTCCGAATGCAGAACTGCTCTTTCAACTTTGAATTGTTCATATTCAAACCTCAAAAAATTGCATATATTGCAGATTAGTGAAAGAAATAAGAAACTAGTTCTTGAATATTGTGATTTGATGACAAAACTTTTTATATAAACTCATAATCATACCTCCCTGGTTCTGTCACACAGTAATACCGCAAACAGGAGTTGGTATTAAGTGCTTACAGTCATATGTTTTTAAAACAATTGTATCTCGCGTGAGTCGTTTTTGTAAGACTGAAATATGATTCAATAGAGCACCAATAACACCCTACAAGCAGTTGTCAGGATGGCCGAGTGGTCTAAGGCGCCAGACTCAAGAGTCACCTCTTTCCTTAAGCTGGATTGTGAGAATTCTGGTCTCCGAATGGAGGCGTGGGTTCGAATCCCACTTCTGAAAGCGTCCTTTTATCACTACCATAAAACACTTAACAAACACATAGGAGTTGTCAAATAACTTAAATCAGATGATTTTAATTAAAATTGGGACTCTAGTAAACATTGTAGTATACAGATTGTAGGGCTTAACAGTCTGGATTAATCGAAAGTTTAAGTGATCCGATTTCAAATGTCCGGTACACCTGACGACGTTAAGAACAATAAAGCAGAACATAAAACAACTTGTTATATTGGCCCCATGGTGTCATGGTTAGCACTCTGGACTCTGAATCCAGCGATCCGAGTTCAAATCTCGGTGGGACCTTTGTTATATGGTTTTAAGAGAGTCAGTCGTTTGTATACTTTGAGTGTACTCGGAATGCACAACTGCTCTTTCAACTTTGAATTGTTCATATTCAAACCTCAAGAAAGTGCATATATTGCAGATTAGTGAAAGAAATAAGAAACTAGTTAAATTCGCTCTGTTCTTCGAATCCATATTCGTCTCAAGGCCGCCCAGTAGCATTGGTTTGAACATTTGACTGATTTATCTTGGTACTACTTACTTTTGGTGTGTTTACGTATGGTTCACTGCATCGCGATTATTGGCTGATTACTTGATTACTTCTTGTTGTGGTTAACTGTCTAGAGCTTTAGTCTGTCTTTAGATCTGTTCTCATAAGCCTGTTAATGGTGCTATAGTCATTGGGTATGAATAATCTATTTCTTAAGTTTCTTACATTGGGATAATCTGTTCTGACAAAGCCTCATTTAAATGTAAGTAAATTGGTATATTCTTGCTTTGTATTGTGCCTGGTTGCCTGTACTCATTTTAATATTCATCTTTATTGTTTGTCAGGTCACTTTGTCTTACTGATATCTGGATTAAATCACTTTGGGAGAAATCTATTCGTTTCATTTCGGGATATTAGTTAAAGAGACGTAGTAGGCAAGGGTGATTTGTCAATGGGCAGAAATCCAAACTAGTGACATTTAATGATACTGCACCTACACCTACAAACTGGAGTCTGAATCAAGCAGTTCTTCTTCAACCTTTCGAGGATTCAGCAATACATCAAAGCAAGAGTGCCAACTAACAATGGCAGAATATTTTCAAGGTCAGAATTTCAAACAACTCAAGAGTAAGTTTCCGGTACTCAAAGTAAATTTGGAAAGAATTTTAACACGATTTGAGCACTCTCTGGAAAGAAGAGATTTTGAAAAGGTCAAAATACTGTTTCATGATGCTAACGATAAAATAGCATTTTTGGTCTGTCTAATTGATACTATGGAATTGGCTCTAATTGAAGAAGACAGTACTACACAAAGTGAGGAAAAACCCGTTATATCTAAATTTAGTGAAGAAATTTTAGGTGTGGAAAACAAGATTGCAATCGATTTTGAGAAATATGAAGACAAACTAGATATAAAGCCGGTGATATCATCTCTTGTAACCACGCAAAACAATTATAATAATGATCCTCCTATGATTAAGTTATGTGGTATGGATCCGCCATGCTGGAACGGACAAAAAGTAGACTTTTATACCTGGAAAGAACGTTTTACACATATAATGCACCATGCTAGAATTACGGATGATTTAGTGCAAATTTCATGGCTATTACGCAATGGTGCAATGCCAAACGATTATCAAACAATGATATGTGACTGTAAATCAATTTCAAGTGCATGGGAACGCCTGGAAGAGCGTATTCCTAAATCAGTAGTTCAACGTGAAGTAATCAAGCAATACGAGCAAATAAAACCTTTATATAGGACCTCTCGTAATCCAGCGAACCTTAGGCGACTAGCTCACGAAATTTCTCTCTTCTGCCGACGTATGGAAGATCTTGGGTTAAAACAGGATGCAAACTCGGTTATTTCTGTCAATAGAGCATTAGAGTGTCTAGATGCAGACACTGCACTGCGATATAATAGTTCCAGCAAAGGTAATCATAACTTGGAATTTATAACGAATTTTCTGAGATCTGAAGCTACAGCATTGGAAATATCTGGTAACTTTATCAGTCAAACCGAGAATATGAGGTTTCGACCGAGACAAAACCAGTCGCCAAGATCTAATTTCAATACGGTTAATCATGCTACAGACGAGAATGATAACATGGGTTCAGTTCAGCCACATCAAAGGACAGTCACTTGTATTTTTGGATGTGGAATTCAGCACCGCCTTATAGACTGCAACAAATATCAAAACCTATCAATTCCTGAAAGAAAAAACTTTATAGCAGATGATCGAAGATGTTTTATATGTCTAGGAACTCACTTTGCAAGAAATTGTGCAAGAACAACAGCCGATAGCTGTGTAAATTGTAACCAAAGACAGCATCATTGGTCATTATGTCCCGGAAAAGTACAGGGAAATTACAATACAATGAGAAATTCTGGTATGAACGACTCGAATTTGGAAAGTCAACATATTCACTCTAATGCAGCAGTATTCAACCAATCTCAGATGCATTCAAGACAATTGAGCACTTTTAATTTGGATTATTCTCCATTACTTGTTGCAGAAGTGCAGGCGAGTGACAAAACATGGGTCAAGGCAAATTTCTTTCTTGATGGTGGCAGTAACCATTCTTTGGTAAGACGTAATTTTGTAAAATCATTGAAACAAAAGACAATAGGTCATGGAACAATTCGGTTTGGTGTCGCAGGAGGAGCCATTCATGAAGAACCTTCTGAAGATTATAATTTAAAAATTAGACCTCTTTCACGAGACCAGATATTTGATATCAGAGTTACGGCTGTGAGAAAACCTTGTCACGATGTTACACCAATTCCGCCATCTATTTTTAAACAGTTTAAATATCTAAGAGGAATTCAGGATAAAATACCAGTTGGGCAAAAAACAGTCGATGTTCTTGTTGGTAGAGATTATGCACCTTTAATTCAAACAATGCATTCATTACGTTCGCCAATTGATCCCGATAATCATCCTTCAGCAGCTTTCACATCTATTGGATGCTATCTATATGGAGGCATTATTCAAGCACCGCAACGATCTTTCAATCATGTAGCAAATATTAATAGTTTTTCATCATTAGAAAATGAAGAGTTGCGCAAGTTTTTCCATGGTGAAGTTCTTGGAGTGCAACCCACAACTTTGTGTGTTTGTTCCAACTCAGAAATTGCAGAATCAGCATTTATCAAACATGTAAAAGCGACAACCAATATTGGTGCTGATGGCCGAGTTTGTGTCAAAATGCCATGGAAACCTGGTTTCCCAGAAAAATTGCACAACAATTATGAGAAGGCGTATGAACAAATGAAAAAACGGGAACAAGAATTGTATAGAAAAGGAAAAACGGAAGAGTATAATATGGAGATTAAAAATCTGCTTCAGCGAGGCGTAGTACGACGACTAACATCGGTTGAAACGAAAACGGCTAAAGTTGAAAATGCATGGTACCTCAATCATCGTATCGTAGAACGTCCGGATAAAACCTCAACAAAATTAAGAATAGTATTTGATTCTGCGTGTCCTTTTAAGGGCACATGTCTCAATGATGGTTTAGAGAAAGGCCCCAGCTTTGCGAATTCTTTGTTCAGATGTTTCATGGCATGGCGAGCTGATAGTGTGGCTATTGCTGGTGATATATCGAAAATGTTTAATCAAATTCAAATGGCAGAAGTCGATCAGAAATTTCATCGTTTCCTTTGGCGCTATGGTGATTCATCGTTGCAACCAACAATCTTTCAATGGCTTCGGGTTATGTTCGGAGATAAATCTAGTCCTGACTTGGCATGCTTTACAATTAAATTTTTAGCCGATAAATTTCGAAAAGATCATCCTCTTGGAGCTGTTGTATTGGACAAAGATACATACATTGATGACGTCAGTCATTCTGTTTCGAATCACATTCTTGCAAACAAGGTTATCAATGATGTTGATCAAATACTTATTCGTGGAAAATTCTCTATAAAGATTTGGAACTCAAACCATCCTGAAGTAGATCAAAATCCTGGTGAAAAAGTTGTTGATGTACTTGGTCATTCCTGGAATAAAACTGATGACAGATTCAGTTCAAAATTCAAAGACATTTCTTTCATGCAAACAGGATTTTCTAAAAGAAAAGCATTAGCATGTGTAATGAAATTGTGGGACCCTCTGGGTTATTTACTTCCAGTCACAATGCAGTATAGAATAGATCTTCAAAAGATCTGGGCAGATGGATTTAGCTGGGACCAAACTTTGCCAGATGATGTGGTCAAATGCTGGTATAACAATGTTCAAGAAATGTCCAAGTTAGCTCAAGTTTCAACTCCAAGATGTCTAAAACCTGAAAACACAACTGGACCTCCTCAACTGCACGCATTTTCAGACGGTGGAGATTTAGCCTATGGCACTTGTGTGTTCTTACGGTGGCCTACAACAGGTGGAGTTAAGCTAACATTCGTTGCAGCAAAAGGATTTGTGGCACCACTCAAACACAAAAGTACTCCAAGAAAGGAGCTAATGGGAGCAATAGGCATGAGCAGATTGGTGCATGAAATAAGTAAAGCACTACCGTACAATATTGCATTCAAATATTTCTGGACAGACAGCAAAGTTGTTATTTATTGGTTGAATTCCCAATCTGGAAAATTCAAACCATTCGTTGCTTCAAGAGTACAAGAATTTCAAGATACACATAAGAATCTAACAAAAGAAGTCAAATTCATTCCAAGTCTTCTTAATGCTGCAGATTGTTTAACAAAACCTATTTCCTGCGAGAAGCTTACAATTTGGCATGAAGGACCTGCATTTCTAAGGCAACCAATGGAATATTGGCCGAATGATGATGACTTAAAATTAGATGAATTACGTCAAGAAATATTGGAAGAAAAACCACCAACCAAGTCAAAAGCATATCGCGGAAAAAGACAATTCAACGTCGTTAAAGCAGATTTGCCTTATCAAAATGATAATGATTTAGCGGATAATTTTTCTTCATGGCAAGACTTGCTAAGAGCGACAGCTTGGATGAAGGGTGCATTTCAGCAAAAATCATTTGTCAATTTGGAATTTAAACCTGCCGATGTCGTACAATACATAGAGAAAGCAAAATTGTGTATATTCAGAATTTGTCAAAAATCTATGATTGATGAATTTGGGAAAGCTGTCAAAACTCTATGGAAATTAGACTTGTTATTCGATTCTCACGGAATTCTTCGTATTGGTGGAAGACTGAATAGAACTGATTTATATATGGAAATGAAGCATCCAGTCGTGCTTCCGGGCAAACATTTCCTCGTTCGTCTTCTTGGAGTGTTCTATCATAAAAAGTTCTTACATCAAGGGTATCGAGTTATATTGGCAAATATGAAGAACGACGGTATTGTTCTTATTGGTGGAAGAATACTCTTAAAATCAATAGCATCAATGTGTATATTTTGCAGGATTCGTCGTAGAAAGTTGCTACAGCAACGCATGGGAGAACTTCCTTCATTTCGAATGCAACCACAGATGGCACCATTCAATTCTGTAGCAATGGATTTTTTCGGATACTTGAAAGTAAAGCAATCTCGAAATGTAGTTATCAACGCGTCTGTTTTAATTATTACATGTGCAACCACTCGTTGTATTCATCTGGAACTGTGTCTGGCTCTGGATACTAATTCGTTCCTACGGGCATGGAGACGATTTGTATCTATAAGGGGAATTCATCCTGCATTTGTATTTTCCGACGGAGGTACTACATTTCAAGCTAGTCAAGCGCCTATCAAGGAATGGATCGAGAAATGGAATTTTCAGTTGATTCAACATGAGATGGCAGAGAATCAAACGAAATTTGATTGGAAATATAATGTACCTTACGCGTCACATATGAATGGAGTAGTAGAATCGCTTATCAACTCGGTTCGCAAAGCACTCGATGCATCAGTGGTGAATTACAGCAGGGCTCTTATGACCTACGAAGAATGGACAACTGTTCTCAACGAAATTACTTATATCATCAATAGTCGACCACTTTTCCCAGATGGAAACCCTTTGGAATATAATTGTATTACTGGCAATACTCTTTTACATCCATATGCAAAGCAGGTAGTCCCTCAAACTACACAAGAAGAGAGATTCAATCCACGAGACATGCTAAAAGTGGCGGAAAACAGAGTTGAGGTGTTCTGGAAAACATGGATGAAACACATACCGCCTCAGCTATTACTTGCTAACAAATGGTTTCGAACAAGACGCAATCTTCAAGTTGGAGATTACGTATTAATTCTTCAACCTGGATTTAAAGGCGGAAGTGCACCCAGAGGTTTATGGAAAAAAGCACTGGTTCACAACATTATGCCCAGTTCAGATGGCTTGGTGAGAAGTGTTACAATCAAAGACAGCGATGGGAATTTATACAATCGACCAATACATAAACTTTGTCTAATTGCGACCAAAGAAGAGCTACAGTGTGGGTTGAAAGACATCTAATCTCATATCAGTTACTCCGAGTCAACAATGTTCAATATTATCGTCCTTTTCATTGCATTCATAGACTGGGGGGGAGTGGTTTGAACATTTGACTGATTTATCTTGGTACTACTTACTTTTGGTGTGTTTACGTATGGTTCACTGCATCGCGATTATTGGCTGATTACTTGATTACTTCTTGTTGTGGTTAACTGTCTAGAGCTTTAGTCTGTCTTTAGATCTGTTCTCATAAGCCTGTTAATGGTGCTATAGTCATTGGGTATGAATAATCTATTTCTTAAGTTTCTTACATTGGGATAATCTGTTCTGACAAAGCCTCATTTAAATGTAAGTAAATTGGTATATTCTTGCTTTGTATTGTGCCTGGTTGCCTGTACTCATTTTAATATTCATCTTTATTGTTTGTCAGGTCACTTTGTCTTACTGATATCTGGATTAAATCACTTTGGGAGAAATCTATTCGTTTCATTTCGGGATATTAGTTAAAGAGACATAGTAGGCAAGGGTGATTTGTCAATGGGCAGAAATCCAAACTAAGCATAACACATTTGGTCCTCAAATGGAATCGTGACTTTGAAATCAAGTTTATGACTCACGCCTTTTCTGTTCACTCCATAAGAACGAGTTGAAACCCATATTCCTGATTTAGGAGAAATAGATCTCGAATATTGGGCGTCCGTCGATTTTATGTTGAACATCACGGTGTAATTTTTTCCAATCTTGCCTCCGAAAGCACTGATCACGTATACACTTTAACGATTTCGATTCTTTGTATGTCGGTCGCGAAAAAGCTGAACTTTAATTATTGAATTCATAGAATGTAGAAGAAAAGATTTAAGTCAAAATGGTCTGCGGGATCCCTATGACTAAGGCACCACTGGGATTCGAACCCAGGATCTCCTGTTTACTAGACAGGCGCTTTAACCAACTAAGCCATGGCGCCAATCGCCAACGAATTTTGATCGAAAGTTGTTAATTTCGACTTGATTATGTTTATTATTATTTTAATTATCACAAATCGCATATATCGGCGGCCCCATGGTGTAATGGTTAGCACTCTGGACTTTGAATCCAGCGATCCGAGTTCAAATCTTGGTGGGACCTGTGCGGTATGAATTCCTCAGCTATTTTGAATATTGTGATTTGATGACAAAACTTTTTATATAAACTCATAATCATACCTCCCTGGTTCTGTCACACAGTAATACCGCAAACAGGAGTTGGTATTAAGTGCTTACAGTCATATGCTTTTAAAACAAATAGTATCTCGCGTGAGTCGTTTTTGTAAGACTGAAATATGATTTAATAGAGCACCAATAAAACCCTACAAGCAGTTGTAAGGATGGCTGGGTGGTCTAAGGCGCCAGACTCAAGAGTCACCTCTTTCCTTAAGCTGGATTGTGAGAATTCTGGTCTCCGAATGGAGGCGTGGGTTCGAATCCCACTTCTGACAACGTCCTTTTATCACTACCATAAAACACTTAACAAACACATAGGAGTTGTCAAATAACTTAAATCAGATCCTTTTAATTAAAATTGGGACTCTAGTAAACATTGTAGTATACAGATTGTAGGGCTTAACAGTCTGGATTAATTGAAAGTTTAAGTGATCCGATTTCAAATGTCCGGTACACCTGACGTCGTTATGAACAATAAAGCAAAACATAAAACAACTTGTATTATTTCCCCCATGGTGTAATGGTTAGCACTCTGGACTCTGAATCCAGCGATCCGAGTTCAAATCTCGGTGGGACCTTTTGTTATATGGTTTTAAGAGAGTCAGTCGTTTGTATACTTCGAGTGCACTAGGAATTCAGAACTGCTCTTTCAACTTTGAATTGTTCATATTCAAACCTCAAGAAAGTGCATATATTGCAGATTAGTGAAAGAAATAAGAAACTAGTTAAATTCGCTCTGTTCTTCGAATCCATATTCGTCTCAAGGCCGCCCAGTAGCATAACACATTTGGCCCTCAAATGGATTCGTGACTTTGAAATCAAGTTTATGACTAACGCCTTTTCTGTTCACTCCATAAGAACGAGTTGAAACCCATATTCCTGATTTAGGAGAAATAGATTTCGAATAATTCTAATTACTAAATACCTGTTAATCGTCGTTTGTAGTTGGGCGTCCGTCGATTTTATGTTGAACATCACGGTGTAATTTTTTCCAATCTTGCCTCCGAAAGCACTGATCACGTATACACTTTAACGATTTCGATTCTTTGTATGTCGGTCGCTAAAAAGCTGAACTTTAATTATTGAATTCATGGAATGTAGAAGAAAATATTTAAGTCAAAATGGTCTGCGGGATCCCTATGACTAAGGCACCACTGGGATTCGAACCCAGGATCTCCTGTTTACTAGACAGGCGCTTTAACCAACTAAGCCATGGCGCCAATCGCCAACCAATTTTGATCGAAAGTTGTTAATTTCGACTTGATTATGTTTATTATTATTTTAATTATCACAAATCGCATATATCGGCGGCCCCATGGTGTAATGGTTAGCACTCTGGACCTTGAATCCAGCGATCCGAGTTCAAATCTCGGTGGGACCTGTGCGGTATGAATTCCTCAGCTGTTTTTGAATATTGTGATTTGATGACAAAACTTTTTATATAAACTCATAATCATACCTCCCTGGTTCTGTCACACAGTAATACCGCAAACAGGAGTTGGTATTAAGTGCTTACAGTCATATGCTTTTAAACAAATAGTATCTCGCGTGAGTCGTTTTTGTAAGACTGAAATATGATTTAATAGAGCACCAATATCACCGTACAAGCAGTTGTCAGGATGGCCGAGTGGTCTAAGGCGCCAGACTCAAGAGTCACCTCTTTCCTTAAGCTGGATTGTGAGAATTCTGGTCTCCGAATGGAGGCGTGGGTTCGAATCCCACTTCTGACAACGTTCTTTTATCACTACCATAAAACACTTAACAAACACATAGGAGTTGTCAAATAACTTAAATCAGATCCTTTTAATTAAAATTGGGACTCTAGTAAACATTGTAGTATACAGATTGTAGGGCTTAACAGTCTGGATTAATTGAAAGTTTAAGTGATCCGATTTCAAATTTCCGGTACACCTGACGACGTTATGAACAATAAAGCAAAACATGAAACGACTTGTATTATTGGCCCCATGGTGTAATGGTTAGCACTCTGGACTCTGAATCCAGCGATCCGAGTTCAAATCTCGGTGGGACCTTTGTTATATGGTTTTAAGAGAGTCAGTCGTTTGTATACTTTGAGTGTACTCCGAATGCAGAACTGCTCTTTCAACTTTGAATTGTTCATATTCAAACCTCAAAAAATTGCATATATTGCAGATTAGTGAAAGAAATAAGAAACTAGTTCTTGAATATTGTGATTTGATGACAAAACTTTTTATATAAACTCATAATCATACCTCCCTGGTTCTGTCACACAGTAATACCGCAAACAGGAGTTGGTATTAAGTGCTTACAGTCATATGTTTTTAAAACAATTTTATCTCGCGTGAGTCGTTTTTGTAAGACTGAAATATGATTCAATAGAGCACCAATAACACCCTACAAGCAGTTGTCAGGATGGCCGAGTGGTCTAAGGCGCCAGACTCAAGAGTCACCTCTTTCCTTAAGCTGGATTGTGAGAATTCTGGTCTCCGAATGGAGGCGTGGGTTCGAATCCCACTTCTGAAAGCGTCCTTTTATCACTACCATAAAACACTTAACAAACACATAGGAGTTGTCAAATAACTTAAATCAGATGATTTTAATTAAAATTGGGACTCTAGTAAACATTGTAGTATACAGATTGTAGGGCTTAACAGTCTGGATTAATCGAAAGTTTAAGTGATCCGATTTCAAATGTCCGGTACACCTGACGACGTTAAGAACAATAAAGCAGAACATAAAACAACTTGTTATATTGGCCCCATGGTGTCATGGTTAGCACTCTGGACTCTGAATCCAGCGATCCGAGTTCAAATCTCGGTGGGACCTTTGTTATATGGTTTTAAGAGAGTCAGTCGTTTGTATACTTTGAGTGTACTTCGAATGCACAACTGCTCTTTCAACTTTGAATTGTTCATATTCAAACCTCAAGAAAGTGCATATATTGCAGATTAGTGAAAGAAATAAGAAACTAGTTAAATTCTCTCTGTTCTTCGAATCCGTATTCGTCTCAAGGCCGCCCAGTAGCATAACACATTTGGTCCTCAAATTGAATCGTGACTTTGAAATCAAGTTTATGACTCACGCCTTTTCTGTTCACTCCATAAGAACGAGTTGAAACCCATATTCCTGATTTAGGAGAAATAGATCTCAAATATTGGGCGTCCGTCGATTTTATGTTGAACATCACGGTGTAATTTTTTACAATCTTGCCTCCGAAAGCACTGATCACGTATACACTTTAACGATTTCGATTCTTTGTATGTCGGTCGCGAAAAAGCTGAACTTTAATTATTGAATTCATAGAATGTAGAAGAAAAGATTTAAGTCAAAATGGTCTGCGGGATCCCTATGACTAAGGCACCACTGGGATTCGAACCCAGGATCTCCTGTTTACTAGACAGGCGCTTTAACCAACTAAGCCATGGCGCCAATCGCCAACGGATTTTGATCGAAAGTTGTTAATTTCGACTTGATTATGTTTATTATTATTTTAATTATCACAAATCGCATATATCGGCGGCCCCATGGTGTAATGGTTAGCACTCTGTACTTTGAATCCAGCGATCCGGGTTCAAATCTCGGTGGGACCTGTGCGGTATGAATTCCTCAGCTATTTTTTAATATTGTGATTTAATGACAAAACTTTTTATATAAACTCATAATCATACCTCCCTGATTCTGTCACACAGTAATACTGCAAACAGGAGTTGGTATTAAGTGCTTACAGTCATATGCTTTTAAAACAAATAGTATCTTGCATGAGTCGTTTTTGTAAGCCTGAAATATGATTTAATAGAGCACCAATAACATCCTACCAGCAGACGTCAGGATGGCAGAGTGGTCTAAGGCGCCAGGCTCAAGAGTCACCTCTTTCCTTTAGCTGGATTGTGAGAATTCTGGTCTCCGAATGGAGGCGTGGGTTCGAATTCCACTTCTGACAACTTCCTTTTATCATTACCATAAAACACTTGACAAACACATAGGAGTTGTCAAAAAACTTAAATCAGATACTTTTTCATTAAAATTGGGACTCTAGTAAACATTGTAGTATACAGAATGTAGGGCTTACCAGTCTGAATTAATTAAAAACTTAAGTGATCCGATTTCAAATGTCCGGTGCACCTGATGACGTTATGAACAATAAAGCAGAACATAAAACAACTTGTATCATTGGCCCCATGGTGTAATGATTAGCACTCTGAACTCTGAATCCAGCGATCCGAGTTCAAATCTCGGTGGGACCTTTGTTATATGGTTTTAAGAGAGTCAGTCGTTTGTATACTTTGAGTGTACTCCGAATGCACAACTGCTCTTTCAACTTTGAATTGTTCATATTCAAACCTCAAGAAAGTGCATATATTGCAGATTAGTGAAAGAAATAAGAAACTAGTTAAATTCGCTCTGTTCTTCGAATCCATATTCGTCTCAAGGCCGCCCAGTAGCATAACACATTTGGCCCTCAAATGGATTCGTGACTTTGAAATCAAGTTTATGACTCACGCCTTTTCTGTTCACTCCATAAGAACGAGTTGAAACCCATATTCCTGATTTAGGAGAAATAGATCTCGAATAATTCTAATTACTAAATACCTGTTAATCGTCGTTTGTAGATGGGCGTCCGTGGATTTTATGTTGAACATCACGGTGTAATTTTTTCCAATCTTGCCTCCGAAAGCACTGATCACGTATACACTTTAACGATTTCGATTCTTTGTATGTCGGTCGCTAAAAAGCTGAACTTTAATTATTGAATTCATAGAATGTAGAAGAAAAGATTTAAGTCAAAATGGTCTGCGGGATCCCTATGACTAAGGCACCACTGGGATTCGAACCCAGGATCCCCTGTTTACTAGACAGGCGCTTTAACCAACTAAGCCATGGCGCCAATCGCCAACGAATTTTGATCGAAAGTTGTTAATTCCGACTTGATTATGTTTATTATTATTTTAATTATCACAAATCGCATATATCGGCGGCCCCATGGTGTAATTGTTAGCACTCTGGACTTTGAATCCAGCGATCCGAGTTCAAATCTCGGTGGGACCTGTGCGGTATGAATTCCTCAGCTATTTTTGAATATTGTGATTTGATGAAAAAACTTTTTATATAAACTCATAATCATACCTCCCTGGTTCTGTCACACAGTAATACCGCAAACAGGAGTTGGTATTAAGTGCTTACAGTCATATGCTTTTAACCAAATAGTATCTCGCGTGAGTCGTTTTTGTAAGACAGAAATATGATTTAATAGAGCACCAATATCACCCTACAAGCAGTTGTCAGGATGGCCGAGTGGTCTAAGGCGCCAGACTCAAGAGTCACCTCTTTCCTTTAGCTGGATTGTGAGAATTCTGGTCTCCGAATGGAGGCGTGGGTTCGAATCCCACTTCTGACAACGTCCTTTTATCACTACCATAAAACACTTAACAAACACTTAGGAGTTGTCAAATAACTTAAATCAGATCCTTTTAATTAAAATTGGGACTCTAGTAAACATTGTAGTATACAGATTGTAGGGCTTAACAGTCTGGATTAATTGAAAGTTTAAGTGATCCGATTTCAAATTTCCGGTACACCTGACGACGTTATGAACAATAAAGCAGAACATGAAACGACTTGTATTATTGGCCCCATGGTGTAATGGTTAGCACTCTGGTCTCTGAATCCAGCGATCCGAGTTCAAATCTCGGTGGGACCTTTGTTATATGGTTTTAAGAGAGTCAGTCGTTTGTATACTTTGAGTGTACTCCTAATGCAGAACTGCTCTTTCAACTTTGAATTGTTCATATTCAAATCTCAAGAAAGAGCATATATTGCAGATTAGTGAAAGAAATAAGAAACTAGTTAAATTCGCTCTGTTCTTCGAATCCGTATTCGTCTCAAGGCCGCCCAGTAGCATAACACATTTGGCCCTCAAATGGATTCGTGACTTTGAAATCAAGTTTATGACTCACGCCTTTTCTGTTCACTCCATAAGAACGAGTTGAAACCCATATTCCTGATTTAGGAGAAATAGATCTCGAATAATTCTAATTACTAAATACCTGTTAATCGTCGTTTGTAGTTGGGCGTCCGTCGATTTTATGTTGAACATCACGGTGTAATTTTTTCCAATCTTGCCTCCGAAAGCACTGATCACGTATACACTTTAACAATTTCGATTCTTTGTATGTCGGTCGCTAAAAAGCTGAACTTTAATTATTGAATTCATAGAATGTAGAAGAAAAGATTTAAGTCAAAATGGTCTGCGGGATCCCTATGACTAAGGCACCACTGGGTTTGGAACCCAGGATCTCCTGTTTACTAGACAGGCGCTTTAACCAACTAAGTCATGGCGCCAATCGCCAACGAATTTTGATCGAAAGTTGTTAATTTCGACTTGATTATGTTTATTATTATTTTAATTATCACAAATCGCATATATCGGCGGCCCCATGGTGTAATGGTTAGCACTCTGGACTTTGAATCCAGCGATCCGAGTTCAAATCTCGGTGGGACCTGTGCGGTATGAATTCCTCAGCTGTTTTTGAATATTGTGATTTGATGACAAAACTTTTTATATAAACTCATAATCATACCTCCCTGGTTCTGTCACACAGTAATACCGCAAACAGGAGTTGGTATTAAGTGCTTACAGTCATATGCTTTTAAAACAAATAGTATCTCGCGTGAGTCGTTTTTGTAAGACTGAAATATGATTTAATAGAGCACCAATAACACCCTACAAGCAGTTGTCAGGATGGCCGGGTGGTCTAAGGCGCCAGACTCAAGAGTCACCTCTTTCCTTAAGCTGGATTGTGAGAATTCTGGTCTCCGAATGGAGGCGTAGGTTCGAATCCCACTTCTGGCAACGTCCTTTTATCACTACCATAAAACACTTAACAAACACATAGGAGTTGTCAAATAACTTAAATCAGATCCTTTTAATTAAAATTGGGACTCTAGTAAACATTGTAGTATATAGATTGTAGGGCTTAACAGTCTGGATTAATTGAAAGTTTAAGTGATCCGATTTCAAATGTCCGGTACACCTGACGTCGTTATGAACAATAAAGCAGAACATAAAACAACTTATAATATTGGCCCCATGGTGTAATGGTTACCACTCTGGACTCTGAATCCAGCGATCCGAGTTCAAATCTCGGTAGGACCTTTTGTTATATGGTTTTAAGAGAGTCAGTCGTTTGTATACTTTGAGTGTACTAGGAATTCAGAACTGCTCTTTCAACTTAGAATTCTTCATATTCAAACCTCAAGAAAGTGCATATATTGCAGATTAGTGAAAGAAATAAGAAACTAGTTAAATTCGCTCTTTTCTTCGAATCCATATTCGTCTCAAGGCCGCCCAGTAGCATAACACATTTGGCCCTCAAATGGATTCGTGACTTTAAAATCAAGTTTATGAATCACGCCTTTTCTGTTCACTCCATAAGAACGAGTTGAAACTCATATTCCTGATTTAGGAGAAATAGATCTCGAATAATTCTAATTACTAAATACCTGTTAATCGTCGTTTGTAGTTGGGCGTCCGTCGATTTTATATTGAACATCACGGTGTAATTTTTTCCAATCTTGCCTCCGAAAGCACTGATCACGTATACACTTTAACGATTTCGATTCTTTGTATGTCGGTCGCTAAAAAGCTGAACTTTAATTATTGAATTTATAGAATGTAGAAGAAAAGATTTAAGTCAAAATGGTCTGCGGGATCCCTATGACTAAGGCACCACTGGGATTCGAACCCAGGATCTCCTGTTTACTAGACAGGCGCTTTAACCAACTAAGCCATGGCGCCAATCGCCAACGAATTTTGATCGAAAGTTGTTAATTTCGACTTGATTATGTTTAATATTTTTTTAATTATCACAAATCGCATATATCGGCGGCCCAATGGTGTAATGGTTAGCACTCTGGACTTTGAATCCATCGATCCGAGTTCAAATCTCGATGGGACCTGTGCGGTATGAATTCCTCAACTATTTTTGAATATTGTGATTTGATGACAAAACTTTTTATATAAACTCATAAACATACCTCCCTGGTTCTGTCACACAGTAATACCGCAAACAGGAGTTGGTATTAGGTGCTTACAGTCATATGTTTTTAAAACAAATAGTATCTCGCGTGAGTCGTTTTTGTAAGACTGAAATATGATTTAATAGAGCACCAATAACACCCTACAAGCAGTTGTCAGGATGGCCGAGTGGTCTAAGGCGCCAGACTCAAGAGTCACCTCTTTCCTTAAGCTGGATTGTGAGAATTCTGGTCTCCGAATGGAGGCGTGGGTTCGAATCCCACTTCTGACAGCGTCCTTTTATCACTACCATAAAACACTTAACAAACACATAGGAGTTGTCAAATAACTTAAATCAGATCCTTTTAATTAAAATTGGGATTCTAGTAAACATTGTAGTATACAGATTGTAGGGCTTAACAGTCTGGATTAATTGAAAGTTTAATTGATCCGATTTCAAATGTCCGGTACACCTGACGACGTTAAGAACAATAAAGCAGAACATGAAACAACTTGTTATATTGGCCCCATGGTGTCATGGTTAGCACTCTGGACTCTGAATCCAGCGATCCGAGTTCAAATCTCGGTGGGACCTTTGTTATATGGTTTTAAGAGAGTTAGTCGTTTGTATACTTTGAGTGTACTCCGAATGCAGAACTGCTCTTTCAACTTTGAATTGTTTATATTCAAACCTCAAGAATGTGCATATATTGCAGATTAGTGAAAGAAATAGGAAACTAGTTAAATTCGCTCTGTTCTTCGAATCCGTATTCGTCTCAAGGCCGCCCAGTAGCATAACACATTTGGCCCTCAAATGGATTCGTGACTTTGAAATCAAGTTATCGACTCACGCCTTTTCTGTTCACTCCATAAGAACGAGTTGAAACCCATATTCCTTATTTTGCAGAAATAGATCTCGAATAATTCTAATTACTAAATACCTGTTAATCGTCGTTTGTAGTTGGGCGTCCGTCGATTTTATGTTGAACATCACGGTGTAATTATTTCCAATCTTGCCTCCGAAAGCACTGATCACGTATACACTTTAACGATTTCGATTCTTTGTATGTCGGTCGCTAAAAAGCTGAACTTTAATTATTGAATTCATGGAATGTAGAAGAAAATATTTAAGTCAAAATGGTCTGCGGGATCCCTATGACTAAGGCACCACTGGGATTCGAACCCAGGATCTCCTGTTTACTAGACAGGCGCTTTAACCAACTAAGCCATGGCGCCAATCGCCAACCAATTTTGATCGAAAGTTGTTAATTTCGACTTGATTATGTTTATTATTATTTTAATTATCACAAATCGCATATATCGGCGGCCCCATGGTGTAATGGTTAGCACTCTGGACCTTGAATCCAGCGATCCGAGTTCAAATCTCGGTGGGACCTGTGCGGTATGAATTCCTCAGCTGTTTTTGAATATTGTGATTTGATGACAAAACTTTTTATATAAACTCATAATCATACCTCCCTGGTTCTGTCACACAGTAATACCGCAAACAGGAGTTGGTATTAAGTGCTTACAGTCATATGCTTTTAAACAAATAGTATCTCGCGTGAGTCGTTTTTGTAAGACTGAAATATGATTTAATAGAGCACCAATATCACCGTACAAGCAGTTGTCAGGATGGCCGAGTGGTCTAAGGCGCCAGACTCAAGAGTCACCTCTTTCCTTAAGCTGGATTGTGAGAATTCTGGTCTCCGAATGGAGGCGTGGGTTCGAATCCCACTTCTGACAACGTTCTTTTATCACTACCATAAAACACTTAACAAACACATAGGAGTTGTCAAATAACTTAAATCAGATCCTTTTAATTAAAATTGGGACTCTAGTAAACATTGTAGTATACAGATTGTAGGGCTTAACAGTCTGGATTAATTGAAAGTTTAAGTGATCCGATTTCAAATTTCCGGTACACCTGACGACGTTATGAACAATAAAGCAAAACATGAAACGACTTGTATTATTGGCCCCATGGTGTAATGGTTAGCACTCTGGACTCTGAATCCAGCGATCCGAGTTCAAATCTCGGTGGGACCTTTGTTATATGGTTTTAAGAGAGTCAGTCGTTTGTATACTTTGAGTGTACTCCGAATGCAGAACTGCTCTTTCAACTTTGAATTGTTCATATTCAAACCTCAAAAAATTGCATATATTGCAGATTAGTGAAAGAAATAAGAAACTAGTTCTTGAATATTGTGATTTGATGACAAAACTTTTTATATAAACTCATAATCATACCTCCCTGGTTCTGTCACACAGTAATACCGCAAACAGGAGTTGGTATTAAGTGCTTACAGTCATATGTTTTTAAAACAATTTTATCTCGCGTGAGTCGTTTTTGTAAGACTGAAATATGATTCAATAGAGCACCAATAACACCCTACAAGCAGTTGTCAGGATGGCCGAGTGGTCTAAGGCGCCAGACTCAAGAGTCACCTCTTTCCTTAAGCTGGATTGTGAGAATTCTGGTCTCCGAATGGAGGCGTGGGTTCGAATCCCACTTCTGAAAGCGTCCTTTTATCACTACCATAAAACACTTAACAAACACATAGGAGTTGTCAAATAACTTAAATCAGATGATTTTAATTAAAATTGGGACTCTAGTAAACATTGTAGTATACAGATTGTAGGGCTTAACAGTCTGGATTAATCGAAAGTTTAAGTGATCCGATTTCAAATGTCCGGTACACCTGACGACGTTAAGAACAATAAAGCAGAACATAAAACAACTTGTTATATTGGCCCCATGGTGTCATGGTTAGCACTCTGGACTCTGAATCCAGCGATCCGAGTTCAAATCTCGGTGGGACCTTTGTTATATGGTTTTAAGAGAGTCAGTCGTTTGTATACTTTGAGTGTACTTCGAATGCACAACTGCTCTTTCAACTTTGAATTGTTCATATTCAAACCTCAAGAAAGTGCATATATTGCAGATTAGTGAAAGAAATAAGAAACTAGTTAAATTCTCTCTGTTCTTCGAATCCGTATTCGTCTCAAGGCCGCCCAGTAGCATAACACATTTGGTCCTCAAATTGAATCGTGACTTTGAAATCAAGTTTATGACTCACGCCTTTTCTGTTCACTCCATAAGAACGAGTTGAAACCCATATTCCTGATTTAGGAGAAATAGATCTCAAATATTGGGCGTCCGTCGATTTTATGTTGAACATCACGGTGTAATTTTTTCCAATCTTGCCTCCGAAAGCACTGATCACGTATACACTTTAACGATTTCGATTCTTTGTATGTCGGTCGCGAAAAAGCTGAACTTTAATTATTGAATTCATAGAATGTAGAAGAAAAGATTTAAGTCAAAATGGTCTGCGGGATCCCTATGACTAAGGCACCACTGGGATTCGAACCCAGGATCTCCTGTTTACTAGACAGGCGCTTTAACCAACTAAGCCATGGCGCCAATCGCCAACGGATTTTGATCGAAAGTTGTTAATTTCGACTTGATTATGTTTATTATTATTTTAATTATCACAAATCGCATATATCGGCGGCCCCATGGTGTAATTGTTAGCACTCTGTACTTTGAATCCAGCGATCCGGGTTCAAATCTCGGTGGGACCTGTGCGGTATGAATTCCTCAGCTATTTTTTAATATTGTGATTTAATGACAAAACTTTTTATATAAACTCATAATCATACCTCCCTGATTCTGTCACACAGTAATACTGCAAACAGGAGTTGGTATTAAGTGCTTACAGTCATATGCTTTTAAAACAAATAGTATCTTGCATGAGTCGTTTTTGTAAGCCTGAAATATGATTTAATAGAGCACCAATAACATCCTACCAGCAGACGTCAGGATGGCAGAGTGGTCTAAGGCGCCAGGCTCAAGAGTCACCTCTTTCCTTTAGCTGGATTGTGAGAATTCTGGTCTCCGAATGGAGGCGTGGGTTCGAATTCCACTTCTGACAACTTCCTTTTATCATTACCATAAAACACTTGACAAACACATAGGAGTTGTCAAAAAACTTAAATCAGATACTTTTTCATTAAAATTGGGACTCTAGTAAACATTGTAGTATACAGAATGTAGGGCTTACCAGTCTGAATTAATTAAAAACTTAAGTGATCCGATTTCAAATGTCCGGTGCACCTGATGACGTTATGAACAATAAAGCAGAACATAAAACAACTTGTATCATTGGCCCCATGGTGTAATGATTAGCACTCTGAACTCTGAATCCAGCGATCCGAGTTCAAATCTCGGTGGGACCTTTGTTATATGGTTTTAAGAGAGTCAGTCGTTTGTATACTTTGAGTGTACTCCGAATGCACAACTGCTCTTTCAACTTTGAATTGTTCATATTCAAACCTCAAGAAAGTGCATATATTGCAGATTAGTGAAAGAAATAAGAAACTAGTTAAATTCGCTCTGTTCTTCGAATCCATATTCGTCTCAAGGCCGCCCAGTAGCATAACACATTTGGCCCTCAAATGGATTCGTGACTTTGAAATCAAGTTTATGACTCACGCCTTTTCTGTTCACTCCATAAGAACGAGTTGAAACCCATATTCCTGATTTAGGAGAAATAGATCTCGAATAATTCTAATTACTAAATACCTGTTAATCGTCGTTTGTAGATGGGCGTCCGTGGATTTTATGTTGAACATCACGGTGTAATTTTTTCCAATCTTGCCTCCGAAAGCACTGATCACGTATACACTTTAACGATTTCGATTCTTTGTATGTCGGTCGCTAAAAAGCTGAACTTTAATTATTGAATTCATAGAATGTAGAAGAAAAGATTTAAGTCAAAATGGTCTGCGGGATCCCTATGACTAAGGCACCACTGGGATTCGAACCCAGGATCCCCTGTTTACTAGACAGGCGCTTTAACCAACTAAGCCATGGCGCCAATCGCCAACGAATTTTGATCGAAAGTTGTTAATTCCGACTTGATTATGTTTATTATTATTTTAATTATCACAAATCGCATATATCGGCGGCCCCATGGTGTAATTGTTAGCACTCTGGACTTTGAATCCAGCGATCCGAGTTCAAATCTCGGTGGGACCTGTGCGGTATGAATTCCTCAGCTATTTTTGAATATTGTGATTTGATGAAAAAACTTTTTATATAAACTCATAATCATACCTCCCTGGTTCTGTCACACAGTAATACCGCAAACAGGAGTTGGTATTAAGTGCTTACAGTCATATGCTTTTAACCAAATAGTATCTCGCGTGAGTCGTTTTTGTAAGACAGAAATATGATTTAATAGAGCACCAATATCACCCTACAAGCAGTTGTCAGGATGGCCGAGTGGTCTAAGGCGCCAGACTCAAGAGTCACCTCTTTCCTTTAGCTGGATTGTGAGAATTCTGGTCTCCGAATGGAGGCGTGGGTTCGAATCCCACTTCTGAAAACGTCCTTTTATCACTACCATAAAACACTTAACAAACACTTAGGAGTTGTCAAATAACTTAAATCAGATCCTTTTAATTAAAATTGGGACTCTAGTAAACATTGTAGTATACAGATTGTAGGGCTTAACAGTCTGGATTAATTGAAAGTTTAAGTGATCCGATTTCAAATTTCCGGTACACCTGACGACGTTATGAACAATAAAGCAGAACATGAAACGACTTGTATTATTGGCCCCATGGTGTAATGGTTAGCACTCTGGTCTCTGAATCCAGCGATCCGAGTTCAAATCTCGGTGGGACCTTTGTTATATGGTTTTAAGAGAGTCAGTCGTTTGTATACTTTGAGTGTACTCCTAATGCAGAACTGCTCTTTCAACTTTGAATTGTTCATATTCAAATCTCAAGAAAGAGCATATATTGCAGATTAGTGAAAGAAATAAGAAACTAGTTAAATTCGCTCTGTTCTTCGAATCCGTATTCGTCTCAAGGCCGCCCAGTAGCATAACACATTTGGCCCTCAAATGGATTCGTGACTTTGAAATCAAGTTTATGACTCACGCCTTTTCTGTTCACTCCATAAGAACGAGTTGAAACCCATATTCCTGATTTTGGAGAAATAGATCTCGAATAATTCTAATTACTAAATACCTGTTAATCGTCGTTTGTAGTTGGGCGTCCGTCGATTTTATGTTGAACATCACGGTGTAATTTTTTCCAATCTTGCCTCCGAAAGCACTGATCACGTATACACTTTAACAATTTCGATTCTTTGTATGTCGGTCGCTAAAAAGCTGAACTTTAATTATTGAATTCATAGAATGTAGAAGAAAAGATTTAAGTCAAAATGGTCTGCGGGATCCCTATGACTAAGGCACCACTGGGTTTGGAACCCAGGATCTCCTGTTTACTAGACAGGCGCTTTAACCAACTAAGTCATGGCGCCAATCGCCAACGAATTTTGATCGAAAGTTGTTAATTTCGACTTGATTATGTTTATTATTATTTTAATTATCACAAATCGCATATATCGGCGGCCCCATGGTGTAATGGTTAGCACTCTGGACTTTGAATCCAGCGATCCGAGTTCAAATCTCGGTGGGACCTGTGCGGTATGAATTCCTCAGCTGTTTTTGAATATTGTGATTTGATGACAAAACTTTTTATATAAACTCATAATCATACCTCCCTGGTTCTGTCACACAGTAATACCGCAAACAGGAGTTGGTATTAAGTGCTTACAGTCATATGCTTTTAAAACAAATAGTATCTCGCGTGAGTCGTTTTTGTAAGACTGAAATATGATTTAATAGAGCACCAATAACACCCTACAAGCAGTTGTCAGGATGGCCGGGTGGTCTAAGGCGCCAGACTCAAGAGTCACCTCTTTCCTTAAGCTGGATTGTGAGAATTCTGGTCTCCGAATGGAGGCGTAGGTTCGAATCCCACTTCTGGCAACGTCCTTTTATCACTACCATAAAACACTTAACAAACACATAGGAGTTGTCAAATAACTTAAATCAGATCCTTTTAATTAAAATTGGGACTCTAGTAAACATTGTAGTATATAGATTGTAGGGCTTAACAGTCTGGATTAATTGAAAGTTTAAGTGATCCGATTTCAAATGTCCGGTACACCTGACGTCGTTATGAACAATAAAGCAGAACATAAAACAACTTGTAATATTGGCCCCATGGTGTAATGGTTAGCACTCTGGACTCTGAATCCAGCGATCCGAGTTCAAATCTCGGTAGGACCTTTTGTTATATGGTTTTAAGAGAGTCAGTCGTTTGTATACTTTGAGTGTACTAGGAATTCAGAACTGCTCTTTCAACTTAGAATTGTTCATATTCAAACCTCAAGAAAGTGCATATATTGCAGATTAGTGAAAGAAATAAGAAACTAGTTAAATTCGCTCTTTTCTTCGAATCCATATTCGTCTCAAGGCCGCCCAGTAGCATAACACATTTGGCCCTCAAATGGATTCGTGACTTTAAAATCAAGTTTATGAATCACGCCTTTTCTGTTCACTCCATAAGAACGAGTTGAAACTCATATTCCTGATTTAGGAGAAATAGATCTCGAATAATTCTAATTACTAAATACCTGTTAATCGTCGTTTGTAGTTGGGCGTCCGTCGATTTTATATTGAACATCACGGTGTAATTTTTTCCAATCTTGCCTCCGAAAGCACTGATCACGTATACACTTTAACGATTTCGATTCTTTGTATGTCGGTCGCTAAAAAGCTGAACTTTAATTATTGAATTTATAGAATGTAGAAGAAAAGATTTAAGTCAAAATGGTCTGCGGGATCCCTATGACTAAGGCACCACTGGGATTCGAACCCAGGATCTCCTGTTTACTAGACAGGCGCTTTAACCAACTAAGCCATGGCGCCAATCGCCAACGAATTTTGATCGAAAGTTGTTAATTTCGACTTGATTATGTTTAATATTTTTTTAATTATCACAAATCGCATATATCGGCGGCCCAATGGTGTAATGGTTAGCACTCTGGACTTTGAATCCATCGATCCGAGTTCAAATCTCGATGGGACCTGTGCGGTATGAATTCCTCAACTATTTTTGAATATTGTGATTTGATGACAAAACTTTTTATATAAACTCATAAACATACCTCCCTGGTTCTGTCACACAGTAATACCGCAAACAGGAGTTGGTATTAGGTGCTTACAGTCATATGTTTTTAAAACAAATAGTATCTCGCGTGAGTCGTTTTTGTAAGACTGAAATATGATTTAATAGAGCACCAATAACACCCTACAAGCAGTTGTCAGGATGGCCGAGTGGTCTAAGGCGCCAGACTCAAGAGTCACCTCTTTCCTTAAGCTGGATTGTGAGAATTCTGGTCTCCGAATGGAGGCGTGGGTTCGAATCCCACTTCTGACAGCGTCCTTTTATCACTACCATAAAACACTTAACAAACACATAGGAGTTGTCAAATAACTTAAATCAGATCCTTTTAATTAAAATTGGGATTCTAGTAAACATTGTAGTATACAGATTGTAGGGCTTAACAGTCTGGATTAATTGAAAGTTTAATTGATCCGATTTCAAATGTCCGGTACACCTGACGACGTTAAGAACAATAAAGCAGAACATGAAACAACTTGTTATATTGGCCCCATGGTGTCATGGTTAGCACTCTGGACTCTGAATCCAGCGATCCGAGTTCAAATCTCGGTGGGACCTTTGTTATATGGTTTTAAGAGAGTTAGTCGTTTGTATACTTTGAGTGTACTCCGAATGCAGAACTGCTCTTTCAACTTTGAATTGTTTATATTCAAACCTCAAGAATGTGCATATATTGCAGATTAGTGAAAGAAATAGGAAACTAGTTAAATTCGCTCTGTTCTTCGAATCCGTATTCGTCTCAAGCCCGCCCAGTAGCATAACACATTTGGCCCTCAAATGGATTCGTGACTTTGAAATCAAGTTATCGACTCACGCCTTTTCTGTTCACTCCATAAGAACGAGTTGAATTCCATATTCCTTATTTTGCAGAAATAGATCTCGAATAATTCTAATTACTAAATACCTGTTAATCGTCGTTTGTAGTTGGGCGTCCGTCGATTTTATGTTGAACATCACGGTGTAATTATTTCCAATCTTGCCTCCGAAAGCACTGATCACGTATACACTTTAACGATTTTGATTCTTTGTATGTCGGTCGCGAAAAAGCTGAACTTTAATTATTGAATTCATAGAATGTGGAAAAAAAGATTTAAGTCAAAATGGTATGCGGGATCGCTATGACTAAGGAACCACTGGGATTCGAACCCAGGAGCTCCTGTTTACTAGACAGGCGCTTCAACCAACTAAGCCATGGCGCCAATCGCCTACGAATTTTGATCGAAAGTTGTTAATTTTGACTTGATTATGTTTATTATTATTTTAATTATCACAAATCGCATATATCGGCGGCCCCATGGTGTAATGGTTAGCACTCTGGACTTTGAATCCAGCGATCCGAGTTCAAATCTCGGTGGGACCTGTGCGGTATGAATTCCTCAGCTGTTTTTGAATATTGTGATTTGATGACAAAACTTTTTATATAAACTCATAATCATACCTCCCTGGTTCTGTCACACAGTTATACCGCAAACATGAGTTGGTATTAAGTGCTTACAGTCATATGCTTTTAAACAAATAGTATCTTGCGTGAGTCGTTTTTGTAAGACTGAAATATGATTTAATAGAGCACCAACATCACCCTACAAGCAGTTGTCAGGATGGCCGAGTGGTCTAAGGCGCCAGACTCAAAAGTCACCTCTTTCCTTAAGCTGGATTGTGAGAATTCTGGTCTCCGAATCCAGCGATCCGAGTTCAGATCTCGGTGGGACCTTTGTTATATGGTTTTAAGAGAGTTAGTCGTTTGTATACTTTGAGTGTACTCCGAATGCAGAACTGCTCTTTCAACTTTGAATAGTTTATATTCAAACCTCAAGAATGTGCATATATTGCAGATTAGTGAAAGAAATAAGAAACTAGTTAAATTCGCTCTGTTCTTCGAATCCGTATTCGTCTCAAGGCCGCCCAGTAGCATAACACATTTGGCCCTCAAATGGATTCGTGACTTTGAAATTAAGTTATTGACTCACGCCTTTTCTGTTCACTCCATAAGAACGAGTTGAAACCCATATTCCTGATTTAGGAGAAATTGATCTCGAATAATTCTTATTACTGAATACCTGTTAATCGTCGTTTGTAGTTGGGCGTCCGTCGATTTTATGTTGAACATCACGGTGTAATTATTTCCAATCTTGCCTCCGAAAGCACTGATCACGTATACACTTTAACGATTTCGATTCTTTGTATGTCGGTCGCGAAAAAGCTGAACTTTAATTTTCTGAATTCATAGAATGTGGAAGAAAAGATTTAAGTCAAAATGGTCTGCGGGATCGCTATGACTAAGGCACCACTGGGATTCGAACCCAGGAGCTGCTGTTTACTAGACAGGCGCTTTAACCAACTAAGCCATGGCGCCAATCGCCTACGAATTTTGATCGAAAGTTGTTAATTTTGACTTGATTATGTTTATTATTATTTTAATTATCACAAATCGCATATATCGGCGGCCCCATGGTGTAATGGTTAGCACTCTGGACTTTGAATCCAGCGATCCGAGTTCAAATCTCGGTGGGACCTGTGCGGTATGAATTCCTCAGCTGTTTTTGAATATTGTGATTTGATGACAAAACTTTTTATATAAACTCATAATCATACCTCCCTGGTTCTGTCACACAGTTATATCGCAAACAGGAGTTGGTATTAAGTGCTTACAGTCATATGCTTTTGAACAAATAGTATCTCGCGTGAGTCGTTTTTGTAAGACTGAAATATGATTTAATAGAGCACCAATATCACCCTACAAGCAGTTGTCAGGATGGCCGAGTGGTCTAAGGCGCCAGACTCAAGAGTCACCTCTTTCCTTAAGCTGGATTGTGAGAATTCTGGTCTCCGAATGGAGGCGTGGGTTCGAATCCCACTTCTGACAACGTCCTTTTATCACTACCATAAAACACTTAACAAACACATAGGAGTTGTCAAATAACTTAAATCAGATTCTTTTAATTAAAATTGGGACTCTAGTAAACATTGTAGTATACAGATTGTAGGGCTTAACAGTCTGGATTAATTAAAAGTTTAAGTGATCCGATTTCAAATGTCCGGTACACCTGACGACGTTATGAACAATAAAGCAGAACATAAAACAACTTATATTATTGGCCCATGGTGTAATGGTTAGCAGTCTGGACTCTGAATCCAGCGATCCGAGTTCAAATCTCGGTGGGACCTTTGTTATATGGTTTTAAGAGAGTCAGTCGTTTGTATACTTTGAGTGTACTCCGAATGCAGAACTGCTCTTTCAACTTTGAATTGTTCATATTCAAACCTCTAGAAAGTGCATATATTGCAGATTAGTGAAAGAAATAAGAAACTAGTTAAGTTCGCTCTGTTCTTCGAATCCGTATCCGTCTCAAGGCCGCCCAGTAGCATAACACATTTGGCCCTCAAATGGATTCGTGACTTTGAAATCAAGTTTATGACTCACGCCTTTTCTGTTCACTCCATAAGAACGAGTTGAAACCCATATTCCTGATTTAGGAGAAATAGATCTCGAATAATTCTAATTACTAAATACCTGTTAATCGTTGTTTGTAGTTGGGCGTCTGTCGATTTTATGTTGAACATCACCGTGTAATTTTTTCAAATCTTGCCTCCGAAAGCACTGATCACGTATACACTTTAACAATTTCGATTCTTTGTATGTCGGTCGCGAAAAAGCTGAACTTTAATTATTGAATTCATAGAATGTAGAAGAAAAGATTTAAGTCAAAATGGTCTGCGGGATCCCTATGACTAAGGCACCACTGGGATTCGAACCCAGGATCTCCAGTTTACTAGACAGGCGCTTTAACCAACTAAGCCATGGCGCCAATCGCCAACGAATTTTGATCGAAAGTTGTTAATTTCGACTTGATTATGTTTAATATTATTTTAATTATCACAAATCGCATATATCGGCGGCCCCATGGTGTAATGGTTAGCACTCTGGACTTTGAATCCAGCGATCCGAGTTCAAATCTCGGTGGGACCTGTGCGGTATGAATTCCTCAGCTATTTTTAAATATTGTGATTTGATGACAAAACTTTTTATATAAACTCATAATCATACCTCCCTGGTTCTGTCACACAGTAATACCGCAAACAGGAGTTGGTATTAAGTGCTTACAGTCATATGCTTTTAAAACAAATAGTATCTCGCGTGAGTCGTTTTTGTAAGACTGAAATATGATTTAATAGAGCACCAATAACACCTTACAAGCAGTTGTCAGGATGGCCGAGTGGTCTAAGGCGCCAGACTCAAGAGTCACCTCTTTCCTTAAGCTGGATTGTGAGAATTCTGGTCTCCGAATGGAGGCGTGAGTTCGATTCCCACTTCTGACAACGTGCTTTTATCACTACCATAAAACACTTAACAAACACATAGGAGTTGTCAAATAACTTAAATCAGATCCTTTTAATTAAAATTGGAACTCTAGTAAACATTGTAGTATACAGATTGTAGGGCTTAACAATCTGGATTAATTGAAAGTTTAAGTGATCCGATTTCAAATGTCCGGTACACCTGACGTCGGTATGAACAATAATGCAGAACTTAAAACAACTTGTATTATTGGCCCCATGGTGTAATGGTTAGCACTCTGGACTCTGAATCCAGCGATCCGAGTTCAAATCTCGGTGGGACCTTTTGTTATATGGTTTTAAGAGAGTCAGTCGTTTGTATACTTTGAGTGTACTAGGAATTCAGAACTGCTCTTTCAACTTTGAATTGTTCATGTTCAAACCTCAAGAAAGTGCATATATTGCAGATTAGTGAAAGAAATAAGAAACTAGTTAAATTCGCTCTGTTCTTCGAATCCATATTCGTCTCAAGGCCGCCCAGTAGCATAACACATTTGGCCCTCAAATGGATTCGTGACTTTGAAATCAAGTTTATGACTCACGCCTTTTCTGTTCACTCCATAAGAACGAGTTGAAACCCATATTCCTGATTTAGGAGAAATAGATCTCGAATAATTCTAATTACTAAATACCTGTTAATCGTCGTTTGTAGTTGGGCGTCCGTCGATTTTATGTTGAACATCACGGTGTTTCCAATCTTGCCTCCGAAGGCACTGATCACGTATACACTTTAACGAACTTTAATTATTGAATTCATAGAATGTAGAAGAAAAGATTTAAGTCAAAATGGTCTGCGGGATCCCTATGACTAAGGCACCACTGGGATTCGAACCCAGGATCTCCTGTTTACTAGACAGGCGCTTTAACCAACTAAGCCATGGCGCCAATCGCCAACGAATTTTGATCGAAAGTTGTTAATTTCGACTTGATTATGTTTAATATTATTTTAATTAACACAAACCGCATATATCGGCGGCCCCATGGTGTAATGGTTAGCACTCTGGACTTTGAATCCAGCGATCCGAGTTCAAATCTCGGTGGGACCTGTGCGGTATGAATTCCCCAGCTATTTTTGAATATTGTGATTTGATGACAAAACTTTTTATATAAACTCATAATCATACCTCCCTGGTTCTGTCACACAGTAATACCGCAAACAGGAGTTGGTATTAAATGCTTACAGTCATATGTTTTTAAAACAAATAGTATCTCGCGTGAGTCCTTTTTGTGAGACTGAAATATGATTTAATAGAGCACCAATAAGAGCCTACAAGCAGTTGTCAGGATGGCCGGGTGGTCTAAGGCGCCAGACTCAAGAGTCACCTCTTTCCTTAAGCTGGATTGTGAGAATTCTGGTCTCCGAATGGAGGCGTGGGTTCGAATCCCACTTCTGACAACGTCATTTTATCACTACCATAAAACACTTAACAAACACATAGGAGTTGTCAAATAACTTAAATCAGATCCTTTTAATTAAAATTGGGACTCTAGTAAACATTGTAGTATACAGATTGTAGGGCTTAACAGTCTGGATTACTTGAAAGTTTAAGCGATCCGATTTCAAATGTCCGGTACACCTGACGTCGTTATGAACAATAAAGCAGAACATAAAACAACTTGTATTATAGGCCCCATGGTGCAATGGTTAGCACTCTGGACTCTGAATCCAGCGATCCGAGTTCAAATCTCGTTGGGACCTTTTGTTATATGGTTTTAAGAGAGTCAGTCGTTTGTATAATTTGAGTGTACTAGGAATTCAGAACTGCTCTTTCAACTTTGAATTGTTCATATTCAAACCTCAAGGAAGTGCATATATTGCAGATTAGTGAAAGAAATAAGAAACTAGTTAGATTCGCTCTGTTCTTCGAATCCATATTCGTCTCAAGGCCGCCCAGTAGCATAACACATTTGGCCCTCAAATGGATTCGTGACTTTGAAATCAAGTTATTGACTAACGCCTTTTCTGTTCACTCCATAAGAACGAGTTGAAACCCATATTCCTGATTTAGGAGAAATAGATCTCGAATAATTCTAATTACTAAATACCTGTTAATCGTCGTTTGTAGTTGGGCGTCCGTCGATTTTATGTTGAACATCACGGTGTAATTTTTTCCAATCTTTTCTCCGAAAGCACTGATCACGTATACACTTTAACGATTTCGACTCTTTGTATGTCGGTCGCTCAAAAGCTGAACTTTAATTATTGAATTCATAGAATGTAGAAGCAAAGATTTAAGTCAAAATGGTCTGCGGGATCCCTATGACTAAGGCACCACTGGGATTCGAACCCAGGATCTCCTGTTTACTAGACAGGCGCTTTAACCAACTAAGCCATGGCGCCAATCGCCAACGAATTTTGATAGAAAGTTGTTAATTTCGACTTGATTATGTTTATTATTATTTTAATTATCACAAATCGCATATATCGGCGGCCCCATGGTGTAATGGTTAGCACTCTGGACTTTGAATCCAGCGATCCGAGTTCAAATCTCGGTGGGACCTGTGCGGTATGAATTCCTCAGCTGTTTTTGAATATTGTGATTTGATGACAAAACTTTTTATATAAACTCATAATCATACCTCCCTGGTTCTGTCACACAGTAATACCGCAAACAGGAGTTGGTATTAAGTGCTTACAGTCATATGCTTTTAAACAAATAGTATCTCGCGTGAGTCGTTTTTGTAAGACTGAAATATGATTTAATAGAGCACCAATACCACCCTCCAAGCAGTTGTCAGGATGGCCGGGTGGTCTAAGGCGCCAGACTCAAGAGTCACCTCTTTCCTTAAGCTGGATTGTGAGAATTCTGGTCTCCGAATGGAGGCGTGGGTTCGAATCCCACTTCTGACAACGTCCTTTTATCACTACCATAAAACACTTAACAAACACATAGGAGTTGTCAAATAACTTAAATCAGATCCTTTTAATTAAAATTGGGACTCTAGTAAACATTGTAGTATACAGATTGTAGGGCTTAACAGTCTGGATTACTTGAAAGTTTAAGTGATCCGATTTCAAATGTCCGGTACACCTGACGTCGTTATGAACAATAAAGCAGAACATAAAACAACTTGTATTATAGGCCCCATGGTGTAATGGTTAGCACTCTGGACTTTGAATCCAGCGATCCGAGTTCAGATCTCGGTGGGACCTGTGCGGTATGAATTCCTCATCTATTTTTAAATATTGTGATTTGATGACAAAACTTTTTATATAAACTCATAATCCTACCTCCCTGGTTCTGTCACACAGTAATACCGCAAACAGGAGTTGGTATTAAGTGCTTACAGTCATATGCTTTTAAAACAAATAGTATCTCGCGTGAGTCGTTTTTGTAAGACTGAAATATGATTTAATAGAGCACCAATAACACCCTACAAGCAGTTGTCAGGATGGCCGAGTGGTCTAAGGCGCCAGACTCAAGAGTCACCTCTTTCCTTAAGCTGGATTGTGAGAATTCTGGTCTCCGAATGGAGGCGTGAGTTCGATTCCCACTTCTGACAACGTGCTTTTATCACTACCATAAAACACTTAACAAACACATAGGAGTTGTCAAATAACTTAAATCAGATCCTTTTAATTAAAATTGGGACTCTAGTAAACATTGTAGTATACAGATTGTAGGGCTTAACAATCTGGATTATTTGAAAGTTTAAGTGATCAGATTTCAAATGTCCGGTACACCTGACGTCGTTATGAACAATAATGCAGAACATAAAACAACTTGTATTATTGGCCCCCATGGTGTAATGGTTAGCACTCTGGACTCTGAATCCAGCGATCCGAGTTCAAATCTCGGTGGGACCTTTTGTTATATGGTTTTAAGAGAGTCAGTCGTTTGTATACTTTGAGTGTACTAGGAATTCAGAACTGCTCTTTCAACTTTGAATTGTTCATATTCAAACCTCAAGAAAGTGCATATATTGCAGATTAGTGAAAGAAATAAGAAACTAGTTAAATTCGCTCTGTTCTTCGAATTCATATTCGTCTCAAGGCCGCCCAGTAGCATAACACATTTGGCCCTCAAATGGATTCGTGACTTTGAAATCAAGTTTATGACTCACGCCTTTTCTGTTCACTCCATAAGAACGAGTTGAAACCCATATTCCTGATTTAGGAGAAGTAGAACATCGAATAATTCTAATTACTAAATACCTGTAAATCGTCGTTTGTAGTTGGGCGTCCGTCGATTTTATGTTGAACATCACGGTGTAATTTTTTCCAATCTTGCCTCCGAAGGCACTGATCACGTATACACTTTAACGAACTTTAATTATTGAATTCATAGAATGTAGAAGAAAAGATTTAAGTCAAAATGGTCTGCGGGATCCATATGACTAAGGCACCACTGGGATTCGAACCCAGGATCTCTTGTTTACTAGACAGGCGCTTTAACCAACTAAGCCATGGCGCCAATCGCCAACGAATTTTGATCGAAAGTTGTTAATTTCGACTTGATTATGTTTAATATTATTTTAATTATCACAAATCGCATATATCGGCGGCCCCATGGTGTAATGGTTAGCACTCTGGACTTTGAATCCAGCGATCCGAGTTCAAATCTCGGTGGGACCTGTGCGGTATGAATTCCTCAGCTATTTTTGAATATTGTGATTTGATGACAAAACTTTTTATATAAACTCATAATCATACCTCCCTGGTTCTGTCACACAGTAATACCGCAAACAGGAGTTGGTATTAAATGCTTACAGTCATATGTTTTTAAAACAAATAGTATCTCGCGTGAGTCGTTTTTGTAAGACTGAAATATGATTTAATAGAGCACCAATAAGAGCCTACAAGCAGTTGTCAGGATGGCCGGGTGGTCTAAGGCGCCAGACTCAAGAGTCACCTCTTTCCTTAAGCTGGATTGTGAGAATTCTGGTCTCCGAATGGAGGCGTGGGTTCGAATCCCACTTCTGACAACGTCATTTTATCACTACCATAAAACACTTAACAAACACATAGGAGTTGTCAAATAACTTAAATCAGATCCTTTTAATTAAAATTGGGACTCTAGTAAACATTGTAGTATACAGATTGTAGGGCTTAACAGTCTGGATTACTTGAAAGTTTAAGTGATCCGATTTCAAATGTCCGGTACACCTGACGTCGTTATGAACAATAAAGCAGAACATAAAACAACTTGTAATATAGGCCCCATGATGCAATGGTTAGCACTCTGGACTCTGAATCCAGCGATCCGAGTTCAAATCTCGTTGGGACCTTTCGTTATATGGTTTTAAGAGAGTCAGTCGTTTGTATAATTTGAGTGTACTAGGAATTCAGAACAGCTCTTTCAACTTTGAATTGTTCATATTCAAACCTCAAGAAAGTGCATATATTGCAGATTAGTGAAAGAAATAAGAAACTAGTTAAATTCGCTCTGTTCTTCGAATCCATATTCGTCTCAAGGCCGCCCAGTAGCATAACACATTTGGCCCTCAAATGGATTCGTGACTTTGAAATCAAGTTTATGACTAACGCCTTTTCTGTTCACTCCATAAGAACGAGTTGAAACCCATATTCCTGATTTAGGAGAAATAGATCTCGAATAATTCTAATTACTAAATACCTGTTAATCGTCGTTTGTAGTTGGGCGTCCGTCGATTTTATGTTGAACATCACGGTGTAATTTTTTCCAATCTTGCCTCCGAAAGCACTGATCACGTATACACTTTAACGATTTCGATTCTTTGTATGTCGGTCGCTCAAAAGCTGAACTTTAATTATTGAATTCATAGAATGTAGAAGCAAAGATGTAAGTCAAAATGGTCTGCGGGATCCCTATGACTAAGGCACCACTGGGATTCGAACCCAGGATCTCCTGTTTACTAGACAGGCGCTTTAACCAACTAAGCCATGGCGCCAATCGCCAACGAATTTTGATCGAAAGTTGTTAATTTTGACTTGATTATGTTTATTATTATTTTAATTATCACAAATCACATATATCGGCGGCCCCATGGTGTAATGGTTACCACTCTGGACTTTGAATCCTGCGATCCCAGTTCAAAACTCGGTGGGACCTGTGCGGTATGAATTCCTCAGCTGTTTTTGAATATTGTGATTTGATGACAAAACTTTTTATATAAACTCATAATCATACCTCCCTGGTTCTGTCACACAGTAATACCGCAAACAGGAGTTGGTATTAAGTGCTTACAGTCAAATGCTTTTAAACAAATAGTATCTCGCGTGAGTCGTTTTTGTAAGACTCAAATATGATTTAATAGAGCACCAATATCACCATACAAGTAGTTGTCAGGATGGCCGAGTGGTCTGAGGCTCCAGACTCAAGAGTCACCTCTTTTCTTAAGCTGGATTGTGAGAATTCTTGTCTACGAATGGAGGCGTGGGTTCGAATCCCACTTCTGACAACGTCCTTTTATCACTACCATAAAACACTTAACAAACACATAGGAGTTGTCAAATAACTTAAATCAGATCCTTTTAATTAAAATTGGGACTTTAGTAAACATTGTAGTATACAGATTGTAGGGCTTAACAGTCTGGATTAATTGAAAGTTTAAGTGATCCGATTTCAAATGTCCGGTACACCTGACGTCGTTATGAACAATAAAGCAGAACATAAAACAACTTGTATTATTGGCCCCATGGTGTAATGGTTAGCACTCTGGACTCTGAATCCAGCGATCCGAGTTCAAATCTCGGTGGGACCTTTTGTTATATGGTTTTAAGAGAGTCAGTCGTTTGTATACTTTGAGTGTACTAGGAATTCAGAACTGCTCTTTCAACTTTGAACTGTTCATATTCAAACCTCAAAAAATTGCATATATTGCAGATTAGTGAAAGAAATAAGAAACTAGTTAAATTCGCTATGTTCTTGGAATCCGTATTCGTCTCAAGGCCGCACAGTAGCATAACACAATTGGCCTTAAATGGATTCGTGACTTTGAAATCAAGTATATGACTCACGCCTTTTCTGTTCACTCCATAGGAACGAGTTGAACCCATATTCCTGATTTAGGAGAAATAGATCTCGAATAATTCTAATTACTAAATACCTGTTAATCGTAGTTTGTAGTTGGGCGTCCGTGGATTTTATGTTGAACATCACGGTGTAATTTTTTCCAATCTTGCCTCCGAAAGCACTGATCACGTATACACTTTAACGATTTCGATTCTTTGTATGTCGGTCGCTCAAAAGCTGAACTTTAATTATTGAATTCATAGAATGTAGAAGCAAAGATGTAAGTCAAAATGGTCTGCGGGATCCCTATGACTAAGGCACCACTGGGATTCGAACCCAGGATCTCCTGTTTACTAGACAGGCGCTTTAACCAACTAAGCCATGGCGCCAATCGCCAACGAATTTTGATCGAAAGTTGTTAATTTCGACTTGATTATGTTTATTATTATTTTAATTATCACAAATCGCATATATCGGCGGCCCCATGGTGTAATGGTTAGCACTCTGGACTTTGAATCCAGCGATCCGAGTTCAAATCTCGGTGGGACCTGTGCGGTATGAATTCCTCAGCTGTTTTTGAATATTGTGATTTGATGACAAAACTTTTTATATAAACTCATAATCATACCTCCCTGGTTCTGTCACACAGTAATACCGCAAACAGGAGTTGGTATTAAGTGCTTACAGTCATATGCTTTTAAACAAATAGTATCTCGCGTGAGTCGTTTTTGTAAGACTGAAATATGATTTAATAGAGCACCAATACCACCCTCCAAGCAGTTGTCAGGATGGCCGGGTGGTCTAAGGCGCCAGACTCAAGAGTCACCTCTTTCCTTAAGCTGGATTGTGAGAATTCTGGTCTCCGAATGGAGGCGTGGGTTCGAATCCCACTTCTGACAACGTCCTTTTATCACTACCATAAAACACTTAACAAACACATAGGAGTTGTCAAATAACTTAAATCAGATCCTTTTAATTAAAATTGGGACTCTAGTAAACATTGTAGTATACAGATTGTAGGGCTTAACAGTCTGGATTACTTGAAAGTTTAAGTGATCCGATTTCAAATGTCCGGTACACCTGACGTCGTTATGAACAATAAAGCAGAACATAAAACAACTTGTATTATTTGCCCCATGGTGTAATGGTTAGCACTCTAGACTCTGAATCCAGCGATCCGAGTTCAAATCTCAGTGGGACCTTTTGTTATATGGTTTTAAGAGAGTCAGTCGTTTGTATACTTCGAGTGCACTAGGAATTCAGAACTGCTCTTTCAACTTTGAATTGTTCATATTCAAACCTCAATAAAGTGCATATATTGCAGATTAGTGAAAGAAATAAGAAACTAGTTAAATTCGCTCTGTTCTTCGAATCCATATTCGTCTCAAGGCCGCCCAGTAGCACAACACATTTGGCCCTCAAATGGATTCGTGACTTTGAAATCAAGTTTATGACTCACGCCTTTTCTGTTCACTCCATAAGAACGAGTTGAAACCCATATTCCTGATTTAGGAGAAATAGATCTCGAATAATTCTAATTACTAAATACCTGTTAATCGTCGTTTGTAGTTGGGCGTCCGTCGATTTTATGTTGAACATCACGGTGTGATTTTTTCCAATCTTGCCTCCGAAAGCACTGATCACGTATACACTTTAACGATTTCGATTCTTTGTATGTCGGTCGCTAAAAAGCTGAACTTTAATTATTGAATTCATAGAATGTAGAAGAAAAGATTTAAGTCAAAATGGTCTGCGGGATCCCTATGACTAAGGCACCACTGGGATTCGAACCCAGGATCTCCTGTTTACTAGACAGGCGCTTTAACCAACTAAGCCATGGCGCCAATCGCCAACGAATTTTGATCGAAAGTTGTTAATTTCGACTTGATTATGTTTATTATTATTTTAATTATCACAAATCGCATATATCGGCGGCCCCATGGTGTAATGGTTAGCACTCTGGACTTTGAATCCAGCGATCCGAGTTCAAATCTCGGTGGGACCTGTGCGGTATGAATTCCTCAGCTGTTTTTGAATATTGTGATTTGATGACAAAACTTTTTATATAAACTCATAATCATACCTCCCTGGTTCTGTCACACAGTAATACCGCAAACAGGAGTTGGTATTAAGTGCTTACAGTCATATGCTTTTAAACAAATAGTATCTCGCGTGAGTCGTTATTGTAAGACTGAAATATGATTTAATAGAGCACCAATATCACCGTACAAGCAGTTGTCAGGATGGCCGATTGGTCTAAGGCGCCAGACTCAAGAGTCACCTCTTTCCTTAAGCTGGATTGTGAGAATTCTGGTCTCCGAATGGAGGCGTGGGTTCGAATCCCACTTCTGACAACGTTCTTTTATCACTACCATAAAACACTTAACAAACACATAGGAGTTGTCAAATAACTTAAATCAGATCCTTTTAATTAAAATTGGGACTCTAGTAAACATTGTAGTATACAGATTCTAGGGCTTAACAGTCTGGATTAATTGAAAGTTTAAGTGATCCGATTTCAAATTTCCGGTACACCTGACGACGTTATGAACAATAAAGCAGAACATGAAACGACTTGTATTATTGGCCCCATGGTGTAATGGTTAGCACTCTGGACTCTGAATCCAGCGATCCGAGTTCAAATCTCGGTGGGACCTTTGTTATATGGTTTTAAGAGAGTCAGTCGTTTGTATACTTTGAGTGTACTCCGAATGCAGAACTGCTCTTTCAACTTTGAATTGTTCATATTCAAACCTCAAAAAATTGCATATATTGCAGATTAGTGAAAGAAATAAGAAACTAGTTCTTGAATATTGTGATTTGATGACAAAACTTTTTATATAAACTCATAATCATACCTCCCTGGTTCTGTCACACAGTAATACCGCAAACAGGAGTTGGTATTAAGTGCTTACAGTCATATGTTTTTAAAACAATTGTATCTCGCGTGAGTCGTTTTTGTAAGACTGAAATATGATTCAATAGAGCACCAATAACACCCTACAAGCAGTTGTCAGGATGGCCGAGTGGTCTAAGGCGCCAGACTCAAGAGTCACCTCTTTCCTTAGGCTGGATTGTGAGAATTCTGGTCTCCGAATGGAGGCGTGGGTTCGAATCCCACTTCTGACAACGTTCTTTTATCACTACCATAAAACACTTAACAAACACATAGGAGTTGTCAAATAACTTAAATCAGATCCTTTTAATTAAAATTGGGACTCTAGTAAACATTGTAGTATACAGATTCTAGGGCTTAACAGTCTGGATTAATTGAAAGTTTAAGTGATCCGATTTCAAATTTCCGGTACACCTGACGACGTTATGAACAATAAAGCAGAACATGAAACGACTTGTATTATTGGCCCCATGGTGTAATGGTTAGCACTCTGGACTCTGAATCCAGCGATCCGAGTTCAAATCTCGGTGGGACCTTTGTTATATGGTTTTAGAGAGTCAGTCGTTTGTATACTTTGAGTGTACTCCGAATGCAGAACTGCTCTTTCAACTTTGAATTGTTCATATTCAAACCTCAAAAAATTGCATATATTGCAGATTAGTGAAAGAAATAAGAAACTAGTTCTTGAATATTGTGATTTGATGACAAAACTTTTTATATAAACTCATAATCATACCTCCCTGGTTCTGTCACACAGTAATACCGCAAACAGGAGTTGGTATTAAGTGCTTACAGTCATATGTTTTTAAAACAATTGTATCTCGCGTGAGTCGTTTTTGTAAGACTGAAATATGATTCAATAGAGCACCAATAACACCCTACAAGCAGTTGTCAGGATGGCCGAGTGGTCTAAGGCGCCAGACTCAAGAGTCACCTCTTTCCTTAAGCTGGATTGTGAGAATTCTGGTCTCCGAATGGAGGCGTGGGTTCGAATCCCACTTCTGAAAGCGTCCTTTTATCACTACCATAAAACACTTAACAAACACATAGGAGTTGTCAAATAACTTAAATCAGATGATTTTAATTAAAATTGGGACTCTAGTAAACATTGTAGTATACAGATTGTAGGGCTTAACAGTCTAGATTAATCGAAAGTTTAAGTGATCCGATTTCAAATGTCCGGTACACCTGACGACGTTAAGAACAATAAAGCAGAACATAAAACAACTTGTTATATTGGCCCCATGGTGTCATAGTTAGCACTCTGGACTCTGAATCCAGCGATCCGAGTTCAAATCTCGGTGGGACCTTTGTTATATGGTTTTAAGAGAGTCAGTCGTTTGTATACTTTGAGTGTACTCGGAATGCACAACTGCTCTTTCAACTTTGAATTGTTCATATTCAAACCTCAAGAAAGTGCATATATTGCAGATTAGTGAAAGAAATAAGAAACTAGTTAAATTCGCTCTGTTCTTCGAATCCATATTCGTCTCAAGGCCGCCCAGTAGCATTGGTTTGAACATTTGACTGATTTATCTTGGTACTACTTACTTTTGGTGTGTTTACGTATGGTTCACTGCATCGCGATTATTGGCTGATTACTTGATTACTTCTTGTTGTGGTTAACTGTCTAGAGCTTTAGTCTGTCTTTAGATCTGTTCTCATAAGCCTGTTAATGGTGCTATAGTCATTGGGTATGAATAATCTATTTCTTAAGTTTCTTACATTGGGATAATCTGTTCTGACAAAGCCTCATTTAAATGTAAGTAAATTGGTATATTCTTGCTTTGTATTGTGCCTGGTTGCCTGTACTCATTTTAATATTCATCTTTATTGTTTGTCAGGTCACTTTGTCTTACTGATATCTGGATTAAATCACTTTGGGAGAAATCTATTCGTTTCATTTCGGGATATTAGTTAAAGAGACGTAGTAGGCAAGGGTGATTTGTCAATGGGCAGAAATCCAAACTAGTGACATTTAATGATACTGCACCTACACCTACAAACTGGAGTCTGAATCAAGCAGTTCTTCTTCAACCTTTCGAGGATTCAGCAATACATCAAAGCAAGAGTGCCAACTAACAATGGCAGAATATTTTCAAGGTCAGAATTTCAAACAACTCAAGAGTAAGTTTCCGGTACTCAAAGTAAATTTGGAAAGAATTTTAACACGATTTGAGCACTCTCTGGAAAGAAGAGATTTTGAAAAGGTCAAAATACTGTTTCATGATGCTAACGATAAAATAGCATTTTTGGTCTGTCTAATTGATACTATGGAATTGGCTCTAATTGAAGAAGACAGTACTACACAAAGTGAGGAAAAACCCGTTATATCTAAATTTAGTGAAGAAATTTTACGTGTGGAAAACAAGATTGCAATCGATTTTGAGAAATATGAAGACAAACTAGATATAAAGCCGGTGATATCATCTCTTGTAACCACGCAAAACAATTATAATAATGATCCTCCTATGATTAAGTTATGTGGTATGGATCCGCCATGCTGGAACGGACAAAAAGTAGACTTTTATACCTGGAAAGAACGTTTTACACATATAATGCACCATGCTAGAATTACGGATGATTTAGTGCAAATTTCATGGCTATTACGCAATGGTGCAATGCCAAACGATTATCAAACAATGATATGTGACTGTAAATCAATTTCAAGTGCATGGGAACGCCTGGAAGAGCGTATTCCTAAATCAGTAGTTCAACGTGAAGTAATCAAGCAATACGAGCAAATAAAACCTTTATATAGGACCTCTCGTAATCCAGCGAACCTTAGGCGACTAGCTCACGAAATTTCTCTCTTCTGCCGACGTATGGAAGATCTTGGGTTAAAACAGGATGCAAACTCGGTTATTTCTGTCAATAGAGCATTAGAGTGTCTAGATGCAGACACTGCACTGCGATATAATAGTTCCAGCAAAGGTAATCATAACTTGGAATTTATAACGAATTTTCTGAGATCTGAAGCTACAGCATTGGAAATATCTGGTAACTTTATCAGTCAAACCGAGAATATGAGGTTTCGACCGAGACAAAACCAGTCGCCAAGATCTAATTTCAATACGGTTAATCATGCTACAGACGAGAATGATAACATGGGTTCAGTTCAGCCACATCAAAGGACAGTCACTTGTATTTTTGGATGTGGAATTCAGCACCGCCTTATAGACTGCAACAAATATCAAAACCTATCAATTCCTGAAAGAAAAAACTTTATAGCAGATGATCGAAGATGTTTTATATGTCTAGGAACTCACTTTGCAAGAAATTGTGCAAGAACAACAGCCGATAGCTGTGTAAATTGTAACCAAAGACAGCATCATTGGTCATTATGTCCCGGAAAAGTACAGGGAAATTACAATACAATGAGAAATTCTGGTATGAACGACTCGAATTTGGAAAGTCAACATATTCACTCTAATGCAGCAGTATTCAACCAATCTCAGATGCATTCAAGACAATTGAGCACTTTTAATTTGGATTATTCTCCATTACTTGTTGCAGAAGTGCAGGCGAGTGACAAAACATGGGTCAAGGCAAATTTCTTTCTTGATGGTGGCAGTAACCATTCTTTGGTAAGACGTAATTTTGTAAAATCATTGAAACAAAAGACAATAGGTCATGGAACAATTCGGTTTGGTGTCGCAGGAGGAGCCATTCATGAAGAACCTTCTGAAGATTATAATTTAAAAATTAGACCTCTTTCACGAGACCAGATATTTGATATCAGAGTTACGGCTGTGAGAAAACCTTGTCACGATGTTACACCAATTCCGCCATCTATTTTTAAACAGTTTAAATATCTAAGAGGAATTCAGGATAAAATACCAGTTGGGCAAAAAACAGTCGATGTTCTTGTTGGTAGAGATTATGCACCTTTAATTCAAACAATGCATTCATTACGTTCGCCAATTGATCCCGATAATCATCCTTCAGCAGCTTTCACATCTATTGGATGCTATCTATATGGAGGCATTATTCAAGCACCGCAACGATCTTTCAATCATGTAGCAAATATTAATAGTTTTTCATCATTAGAAAATGAAGAGTTGCGCAAGTTTTTCCATGGTGAAGTTCTTGGAGTGCAACCCACAACTTTGTGTGTTTGTTCCAACTCAGAAATTGCAGAATCAGCATTTATCAAACATGTAAAAGCGACAACCAATATTGGTGCTGATGGCCGAGTTTGTGTCAAAATGCCATGGAAACCTGGTTTCCCAGAAAAATTGCACAACAATTATGAGAAGGCGTATGAACAAATGAAAAAACGGGAACAAGAATTGTATAGAAAAGGAAAAACGGAAGAGTATAATATGGAGATTAAAAATCTGCTTCAGCGAGGCGTAGTACGACGACTAACATCGGTTGAAACGAAAACGGCTAAAGTTGAAAATGCATGGTACCTCAATCATCGTATCGTAGAACGTCCGGATAAAACCTCAACAAAATTAAGAATAGTATTTGATTCTGCGTGTCCTTTTAAGGGCACATGTCTCAATGATGGTTTAGAGAAAGGCCCCAGCTTTGCGAATTCTTTGTTCAGATGTTTCATGGCATGGCGAGCTGATAGTGTGGCTATTGCTGGTGATATATCGAAAATGTTTAATCAAATTCAAATGGCAGAAGTCGATCAGAAATTTCATCGTTTCCTTTGGCGCTATGGTGATTCATCGTTGCAACCAACAATCTTTCAATGGCTTCGGGTTATGTTCGGAGATAAATCTAGTCCTGACTTGGCATGCTTTACAATTAAATTTTTAGCCGATAAATTTCGAAAAGATCATCCTCTTGGAGCTGTTGTATTGGACAAAGATACATACATTGATGACGTCAGTCATTCTGTTTCGAATCACATTCTTGCAAACAAGGTTATCAATGATGTTGATCAAATACTTATTCGTGGAAAATTCTCTATAAAGATTTGGAACTCAAACCATCCTGAAGTAGATCAAAATCCTGGTGAAAAAGTTGTTGATGTACTTGGTCATTCCTGGAATAAAACTGATGACAGATTCAGTTCAAAATTCAAAGACATTTCTTTCATGCAAACAGGATTTTCTAAAAGAAAAGCATTAGCATGTGTAATGAAATTGTGGGACCCTCTGGGTTATTTACTTCCAGTCACAATGCAGTATAGAATAGATCTTCAAAAGATCTGGGCAGATGGATTTAGCTGGGACCAAACTTTGCCAGATGATGTGGTCAAATGCTGGTATAACAATGTTCAAGAAATGTCCAAGTTAGCTCAAGTTTCAACTCCAAGATGTCTAAAACCTGAAAACACAACTGGACCTCCTCAACTGCACGCATTTTCAGACGGTGGAGATTTAGCCTATGGCACTTGTGTGTTCTTACGGTGGCCTACAACAGGTGGAGTTAAGCTAACATTCGTTGCAGCAAAAGGATTTGTGGCACCACTCAAACACAAAAGTACTCCAAGAAAGGAGCTAATGGGAGCAATAGGCATGAGCAGATTGGTGCATGAAATAAGTAAAGCACTACCGTACAATATTGCATTCAAATATTTCTGGACAGACAGCAAAGTTGTTATTTATTGGTTGAATTCCCAATCTGGAAAATTCAAACCATTCGTTGCTTCAAGAGTACAAGAATTTCAAGATACACATAAGAATCTAACAAAAGAAGTCAAATTCATTCCAAGTCTTCTTAATGCTGCAGATTGTTTAACAAAACCTATTTCCTGCGAGAAGCTTACAATTTGGCATGAAGGACCTGCATTTCTAAGGCAACCAATGGAATATTGGCCGAATGATGATGACTTAAAATTAGATGAATTACGTCAAGAAATATTGGAAGAAAAACCACCAACCAAGTCAAAAGCATATCGCGGAAAAAGACAATTCAACGTCGTTAAAGCAGATTTGCCTTATCAAAATGATAATGATTTAGCGGATAATTTTTCTTCATGGCAAGACTTGCTAAGAGCGACAGCTTGGATGAAGGGTGCATTTCAGCAAAAATCATTTGTCAATTTGGAATTTAAACCTGCCGATGTCGTACAATACATAGAGAAAGCAAAATTGTGTATATTCAGAATTTGTCAAAAATCTATGATTGATGAATTTGGGAAAGCTGTCAAAACTCTATGGAAATTAGACTTGTTATTCGATTCTCACGGAATTCTTCGTATTGGTGGAAGACTGAATAGAACTGATTTATATATGGAAATGAAGCATCCAGTCGTGCTTCCGGGCAAACATTCCCTCGTTCGTCTTCTTGGAGTGTTCTATCATAAAAAGTTCTTACATCAAGGGTATCGAGTTATATTGGCAAATATGAAGAACGACGGTATTGTTCTTATTGGTGGAAGAATACTCTTAAAATCAATAGCATCAATGTGTATATTTTGCAGGATTCGTCGTAGAAAGTTGCTACAGCAACGCATGGGAGAACTTCCTTCATTTCGAATGCAACCACAGATGGCACCATTCAATTCTGTAGCAATGGATTTTTTCGGATACTTGAAAGTAAAGCAATCTCGAAATGTAGTTATCAACGCGTCTGTTTTAATTATTACATGTGCAACCACTCGTTGTATTCATCTGGAACTGTGTCTGGCTCTGGATACTAATTCGTTCCTACGGGCATGGAGACGATTTGTATCTATAAGGGGAATTCATCCTGCATTTGTATTTTCCGACGGAGGTACTACATTTCAAGCTAGTCAAGCGCCTATCAAGGAATGGATCGAGAAATGGAATTTTCAGTTGATTCAACATGAGATGGCAGAGAATCAAACGAAATTTGATTGGAAATATAATGTACCTTACGCGTCACATATGAATGGAGTAGTAGAATCGCTTATCAACTCGGTTCGCAAAGCACTCGATGCATCAGTGGTGAATTACAGCAGGGCTCTTATGACCTACGAAGAATGGACAACTGTTCTCAACGAAATTACTTATATCATCAATAGTCGACCACTTTTCCCAGATGGAAACCCTTTGGAATATAATTGTATTACTGGCAATACTCTTTTACATCCATATGCAAAGCAGGTAGTCCCTCAAACTACACAAGAAGAGAGATTCAATCCACGAGACATGCTAAAAGTGGCGGAAAACAGAGTTGAGGTGTTCTGGAAAACATGGATGAAACACATACCGCCTCAGCTATTACTTGCTAACAAATGGTTTCGAACAAGACGCAATCTTCAAGTTGGAGATAACGTATTAATTCTTCAACCTGGATTTAAAGGCGGAAGTGCACCCAGAGGTTTATGGAAAAAAGCACTGGTTCACAACATTATGCCCAGTTCAGATGGCTTGGTGAGAAGTGTTACAATCAAAGACAGCGATGGGAATTTATACAATCGACCAATACATAAACTTTGTCTAATTGCGACCAAAGAAGAGCTACAGTGTGGGTTGAAAGACATCTAATCTCATATCAGTTACTCCGAGTCAACAATGTTCAATATTATCGTCCTTTTCATTGCATTCATAGACTGGGGGGGAGTGGTTTGAACATTTGACTGATTTATCTTGGTACTACTTACTTTTGGTGTGTTTACGTATGGTTCACTGCATCGCGATTATTGGCTGATTACTTGATTACTTCTTGTTGTGGTTAACTGTCTAGAGCTTTAGTCTGTCTTTAGATCTGTTCTCATAAGCCTGTTAATGGTGCTATAGTCATTGGGTATGAATAATCTATTTCTTAAGTTTCTTACATTGGGATAATCTGTTCTGACAAAGCCTCATTTAAATGTAAGTAAATTGGTATATTCTTGCTTTGTATTGTGCCTGGTTGCCTGTACTCATTTTAATATTCATCTTTATTGTTTGTCAGGTCACTTTGTCTTACTGATATCTGGATTAAATCACTTTGGGAGAAATCTATTCGTTTCATTTCGGGATATTAGTTAAAGAGACATAGTAGGCAAGGGTGATTTGTCAATGGGCAGAAATCCAAACTAAGCATAACACATTTGGTCCTCAAATGGAATCGTGACTTTGAAATCAAGTTTATGACTCACGCCTTTTCTGTTCACTCCATAAGAACGAGTTGAAACCCATATTCCTGATTTAGGAGAAATAGATCTCGAATATTGGGCGTCCGTCGATTTTATGTTGAACATCACGGTGTAATTTTTTCCAATCTTGCCTCCGAAAGCACTGATCACGTATACACTTTAACGATTTCGATTCTTTGTATGTCGGTCGCGAAAAAGCTGAACTTTAATTATTGAATTCATAGAATGTAGAAGAAAAGATTTAAGTCAAAATGGTCTGCGGGATCCCTATGACTAAGGCACCACTGGGATTCGAACCCAGGATCTCCTGTTTACTAGACAGGCGCTTTAACCAACTAAGCCATGGCGCCAATCGCCAACGAATTTTGATCGAAAGTTGTTAATTTCGACTTGATTATGTTTATTATTATTTTAATTATCACAAATCGCATATATCGGCGGCCCCATGGTGTAATGGTTAGCACTCTGGACTTTGAATCCAGCGATCCGAGTTCAAATCTCGGTGGGACCTGTGCGGTATGAATTCCTCAGCTATTTTGAATATTGTGATTTGATGACAAAACTTTTTATATAAACTCATAATCATACCTCCCTGGTTCTGTCACACAGTAATACCGCAAACAGGAGTTGGTATTAAGTGCTTACAGTCATATGCTTTTAAAACAAATAGTATCTCGCGTGAGTCGTTTTTGTAAGACTGAAATATGATTTAATAGAGCACCAATAAAACCCTACAAGCAGTTGTAAGGATGGCTGGGTGGTCTAAGGCGCCAGACTCAAGAGTCACCTCTTTCCTTAAGCTGGATTGTGAGAATTCTGGTCTCCGAATGGAGGCGTGGGTTCGAATCCCACTTCTGACAACGTCCTTTTATCACTACCATAAAACACTTAACAAACACATAGGAGTTGTCAAATAACTTAAATCAGATCCTTTTAATTAAAATTGGGACTCTAGTAAACATTGTAGTATACAGATTGTAGGGCTTAACAGTCTGGATTAATTGAAAGTTTAAGTGATCCGATTTCAAATGTCCGGTACACCTGACGTCGTTATGAACAATAAAGCAAAACATAAAACAACTTGTATTATTTCCCCCATGGTGTAATGGTTAGCACTCTGGACTCTGAATCCAGCGATCCGAGTTCAAATCTCGGTGGGACCTTTTGTTATATGGTTCACGGTGTGTTCACATCACGGTGTAATTTTTTCCAATCTTGCCTCCGAAAGCACTGATCACGTATACACTTTAACGATTTCGATTCTTTGTATGTCGGTCGCGAAAAAGCTGAACTTTAATTATTGAATTCATAGAATGTAGAAGAAAAGATTTAAGTCAAAATGGTCTGCGGGATCCCTATGACTAAGGCACCACTGGGATTCGAACCCAGGATCTCCTGTTTACTAGACAGGCGCTTTAACCAACTAAGCCATGGCGCCAATCGCCAACGAATTTTGATCGAAAGTTGTTAATTTCGACTTGATTATGTTTATTATTATTTTAATTATCACAAATCGCATATATCGGCGGCCCCATGGTGTAATGGTTAGCACTCTGGACTTTGAATCCAGCGATCCGAGTTCAAATCTCGGTGGGACCTGTGCGGTATGAATTCCTCAGCTAGTTTGAATATTGTGATTTGATGACAAAACTTTTTATATAAACTCATAATCATACCTCCCTGGTTCTGTCACACAGTAATACCGCAAACAGGAGTTGGTATTAAGTGCTTACAGTCATATGCTTTTAAAACAAATAGTATCTCGCGTGAGTCGTTTTTGTAAGACTGAAATATGATTTAATAGAGCACCAATAAAACCCTACAAGCAGTTGTAAGGATGGCTGGGTGGTCTAAGGCGCCAGACTCAAGAGTCACCTCTTTCCTTAAGCTGGATTGTGAGAATTCTGGTCTCCGAATGGAGGCGTGGGTTCGAATCCCACTTCTGACAACGTCCTTTTATCACTACCATAAAACACTTAACAAACACATAGGAGTTGTCAAATAACTTAAATCAGATCCTTTTAATTAAAATTGGGACTCTAGTAAACATTGTAGTATACAGATTGTAGGGCTTAACAGTCTGGATTAATTGAAAGTTTAAGTGATCCGATTTCAAATGTCCGGTACACCTGACGTCGTTATGAACAATAAAGCAAAACATAAAACAACTTGTATTATTTCCCCCATGGTGTAATGGTTAGCACTCTGGACTCTGAATCCAGCGATCCGAGTTCAAATCTCGGTGGGACCTTTTGTTATATGGTTTTAAGAGAGTCAGTCGTTTGTATACTTCGAGTGCACTAGGAATTCAGAACTGCTCTTTCAACTTTGAATTGTTCATATTCAAACCTCAAGAAAGTGCATATATTGCAGATTAGTGAAAGAAATAAGAAACTAGTTAAATTCGCTCTGTTCTTCGAATCCATATTCGTCTCAAGGCCGCCCAGTAGCATAACACATTTGGCCCTCAAATGGATTCGTGACTTTGAAATCAAGTTTATGACTAACGCCTTTTCTGTTCACTCCATAAGAACGAGTTGAAACCCATATTCCTGATTTAGGAGAAATAGATTTCGAATAATTCTAATTACTAAATACCTGTTAATCGTCGTTTGTAGTTGGGCGTCCGTCGATTTTATGTTGAACATCACGGTGTAATTTTTTCCAATCTTGCCTCCGAAAGCACTGATCACGTATACACTTTAACGATTTCGATTCTTTGTATGTCGGTCGCTAAAAAGCTGAACTTTAATTATTGAATTCATGGAATGTAGAAGAAAATATTTAAGTCAAAATGGTCTGCGGGATCCCTATGACTAAGGCACCACTGGGATTCGAACCCAGGATCTCCTGTTTACTAGACAGGCGCTTTAACCAACTAAGCCATGGCGCCAATCGCCAACCAATTTTGATCGAAAGTTGTTAATTTCGACTTGATTATGTTTATTATTATTTTAATTATCACAAATCGCATATATCGGCGGCCCCATGGTGTAATGGTTAGCACTCTGGACCTTGAATCCAGCGATCCGAGTTCAAATCTCGGTGGGACCTGTGCGGTATGAATTCCTCAGCTGTTTTTGAATATTGTGATTTGATGACAAAACTTTTTATATAAACTCATAATCATACCTCCCTGGTTCTGTCACACAGTAATACCGCAAACAGGAGTTGGTATTAAGTGCTTACAGTCATATGCTTTTAAACAAATAGTATCTCGCGTGAGTCGTTTTTGTAAGACTGAAATATGATTTAATAGAGCACCAATATCACCGTACAAGCAGTTGTCAGGATGGCCGAGTGGTCTAAGGCGCCAGACTCAAGAGTCACCTCTTTCCTTAAGCTGGATTGTGAGAATTCTGGTCTCCGAATGGAGGCGTGGGTTCGAATCCCACTTCTGACAACGTTCTTTTATCACTACCATAAAACACTTAACAAACACATAGGAGTTGTCAAATAACTTAAATCAGATCCTTTTAATTAAAATTGGGACTCTAGTAAACATTGTAGTATACAGATTGTAGGGCTTAACAGTCTGGATTAATTGAAAGTTTAAGTGATCCGATTTCAAATTTCCGGTACACCTGACGACGTTATGAACAATAAAGCAAAACATGAAACGACTTGTATTATTGGCCCCATGGTGTAATGGTTAGCACTCTGGACTCTGAATCCAGCGATCCGAGTTCAAATCTCGGTGGGACCTTTGTTATATGGTTTTAAGAGAGTCAGTCGTTTGTATACTTTGAGTGTACTCCGAATGCAGAACTGCTCTTTCAACTTTGAATTGTTCATATTCAAACCTCAAAAAATTGCATATATTGCAGATTAGTGAAAGAAATAAGAAACTAGTTCTTGAATATTGTGATTTGATGACAAAACTTTTTATATAAACTCATAATCATACCTCCCTGGTTCTGTCACACAGTAATACCGCAAACAGGAGTTGGTATTAAGTGCTTACAGTCATATGTTTTTAAAACAATTTTATCTCGCGTGAGTCGTTTTTGTAAGACTGAAATATGATTCAATAGAGCACCAATAACACCCTACAAGCAGTTGTCAGGATGGCCGAGTGGTCTAAGGCGCCAGACTCAAGAGTCACCTCTTTCCTTAAGCTGGATTGTGAGAATTCTGGTCTCCGAATGGAGGCGTGGGTTCGAATCCCACTTCTGAAAGCGTCCTTTTATCACTACCATAAAACACTTAACAAACACATAGGAGTTGTCAAATAACTTAAATCAGATGATTTTAATTAAAATTGGGACTCTAGTAAACATTGTAGTATACAGATTGTAGGGCTTAACAGTCTGGATTAATCGAAAGTTTAAGTGATCCGATTTCAAATGTCCGGTACACCTGACGACGTTAAGAACAATAAAGCAGAACATAAAACAACTTGTTATATTGGCCCCATGGTGTCATGGTTAGCACTCTGGACTCTGAATCCAGCGATCCGAGTTCAAATCGCGGTGGGACCTTTGTTATATGGTTTTAAGAGAGTCAGTCGTTTGTATACTTTGAGTGTACTTCGAATGCACAACTGCTCTTTCAACTTTGAATTGTTCATATTCAAACCTCAAGAAAGTGCATATATTGCAGATTAGTGAAAGAAATAAGAAACTAGTTAAATTCTCTCTGTTCTTCGAATCCGTATTCGTCTCAAGGCCGCCCAGTAGCATAACACATTTGGTCCTCAAATTGAATCGTGACTTTGAAATCAAGTTTATGACTCACGCCTTTTCTGTTCACTCCATAAGAACGAGTTGAAACCCATATTCCTGATTTAGGAGAAATAGATCTCAAATATTGGGCGTCCGTCGATTTTATGTTGAACATCACGGTGTAATTTTTTCCAATCTTGCCTCCGAAAGCACTGATCACGTATACACTTTAACGATTTCGATTCTTTGTATGTCGGTCGCGAAAAAGCTGAACTTTAATTATTGAATTCATAGAATGTAGAAGAAAAGATTTAAGTCAAAATGGTCTGCGGGATCCCTATGACTAAGGCACCACTGGGATTCGAACCCAGGATCTCCTGTTTACTAGACAGGCGCTTTAACCAACTAAGCCATGGCGCCAATCGCCAACGGATTTTGATCGAAAGTTGTTAATTTCGACTTGATTATGTTTATTATTATTTTAATTATCACAAATCGCATATATCGGCGGCCCCATGGTGTAATGGTTAGCACTCTGTACTTTGAATCCAGCGATCCGGGTTCAAATCTCGGTGGGACCTGTGCGGTATGAATTCCTCAGCTATTTTTTAATATTGTGATTTAATGACAAAACTTTTTATATAAACTCATAATCATACCTCCCTGATTCTGTCACACAGTAATACTGCAAACAGGAGTTGGTATTAAGTGCTTACAGTCATATGCTTTTAAAACAAATAGTATCTTGCATGAGTCGTTTTTGTAAGCCTGAAATATGATTTAATAGAGCACCAATAACATCCTACCAGCAGACGTCAGGATGGCAGAGTGGTCTAAGGCGCCAGGCTCAAGAGTCACCTCTTTCCTTTAGCTGAATTGTGAGAATTCTGGTCTCCGAATGGAGGCGTGGGTTCGAATTCCACTTCTGACAACTTCCTTTTATCATTACCATAAAACACTTGACAAACACATAGGAGTTGTCAAAAAACTTAAATCAGATACTTTTTCATTAAAATTGGGACTCTAGTAAACATTGTAGTATACAGAATGTAGGGCTTACCAGTCTGAATTAATTAAAAACTTAAGTGATCCGATTTCAAATGTCCGGTGCACCTGATGACGTTATGAACAATAAAGCAGAACATAAAACAACTTGTATCATTGGCCCCATGGTGTAATGATTAGCACTCTGAACTCTGAATCCAGCGATCCGAGTTCAAATCTCGGTGGGACCTTTGTTATATGGTTTTAAGAGAGTCAGTCGTTTGTATACTTTGAGTGTACTCCGAATGCACAACTGCTCTTTCAACTTTGAATTGTTCATATTCAAACCTCAAGAAAGTGCATATATTGCAGATTAGTGAAAGAAATAAGAAACTAGTTAAATTCGCTCTGTTCTTCGAATCCATATTCGTCTCAAGGCCGCCCAGTAGCATAACACATTTGGCCCTCAAATGGATTCGTGACTTTGAAATCAAGTTTATGACTCACGCCTTTTCTGTTCACTCCATAAGAACGAGTTGAAACCCATATTCCTGATTTAGGAGAAATAGATCTCGAATAATTCTAATTACTAAATACCTGTTAATCGTCGTTTGTAGATGGGCGTCCGTGGATTTTATGTTGAACATCACGGTGTAATTTTTTCCAATCTTGCCTCCGAAAGCACTGATCACGTATACACTTTAACGATTTCGATTCTTTGTATGTCGGTCGCTAAAAAGCTGAACTTTAATTATTGAATTCATAGAATGTAGAAGAAAAGATTTAAGTCAAAATGGTCTGCGGGATCCCTATGACTAAGGCACCACTGGGATTCGAACCCAGGATCCCCTGTTTACTAGACAGGCGCTTTAACCAACTAAGCCATGGCGCCAATCGCCAACGAATTTTGATCGAAAGTTGTTAATTCCGACTTGATTATGTTTATTATTATTTTAATTATCACAAATCGCATATATCGGCGGCCCCATGGTGTAATTGTTAGCACTCTGGACTTTGAATCCAGCGATCCGAGTTCAAATCTCGGTGGGACCTGTGCGGTATGAATTCCTCAGCTATTTTTGAATATTGTGATTTGATGAAAAAACTTTTTATATAAACTCATAATCATACCTCCCTGGTTCTGTCACACAGTAATACCGCAAACAGGAGTTGGTATTAAGTGCTTACAGTCATATGCTTTTAACCAAATAGTATCTCGCGTGAGTCGTTTTTGTAAGACAGAAATATGATTTAATAGAGCACCAATATCACCCTACAAGCAGTTGTCAGGATGGCCGAGTGGTCTAAGGCGCCAGACTCAAGAGTCACCTCTTTCCTTTAGCTGGATTGTGAGAATTCTGGTCTCCGAATGGAGGCGTGGGTTCGAATCCCACTTCTGACAACGTCCTTTTATCACTACCATAAAACACTTAACAAACACTTAGGAGTTGTCAAATAACTTAAATCAGATCCTTTTAATTAAAATTGGGACTCTAGTAAACATTGTAGTATACAGATTGTAGGGCTTAACAGTCTGGATTAATTGAAAGTTTAAGTGATCCGATTTCAAATTTCCGGTACACCTGACGACGTTATGAACAATAAAGCAGAACATGAAACGACTTGTATTATTGGCCCCATGGTGTAATGGTTAGCACTCTGGTCTCTGAATCCAGCGATCCGAGTTCAAATCTCGGTGGGACCTTTGTTATATGGTTTTAAGAGAGTCAGTCGTTTGTATACTTTGAGTGTACTCCTAATGCAGAACTGCTCTTTCAACTTTGAATTGTTCATATTCAAATCTCAAGAAAGAGCATATATTGCAGATTAGTGAAAGAAATAAGAAACTAGTTAAATTCGCTCTGTTCTTCGAATCCGTATTCGTCTCAAGGCCGCCCAGTAGCATAACACATTTGGCCCTCAAATGGATTCGTGACTTTGAAATCAAGTTTATGACTCACGCCTTTTCTGTTCACTCCATAAGAACGAGTTGAAACCCATATTCCTGATTTAGGAGAAATAGATCTCGAATAATTCTAATTACTAAATACCTGTTAATCGTCGTTTGTAGTTGGGCGTCCGTCGATTTTATGTTGAACATCACGGTGTAATTTTTTCCAATCTTGCCTCCGAAAGCACTGATCACGTATACACTTTAACAATTTCGATTCTTTGTATGTCGGTCGCTAAAAAGCTGAACTTTAATTATTGAATTCATAGAATGTAGAAGAAAAGATTTAAGTCAAAATGGTCTGCGGGATCCCTATGACTAAGGCACCACTGGGTTTGGAACCCAGGATCTCCTGTTTACTAGACAGGCGCTTTAACCAACTAAGTCATGGCGCCAATCGCCAACGAATTTTGATCGAAAGTTGTTAATTTCGACTTGATTATGTTTATTATTATTTTAATTATCACAAATCGCATATATCGGCGGCCCCATGGTGTAATGGTTAGCACTCTGGACTTTGAATCCAGCGATCCGAGTTCAAATCTCGGTGGGACCTGTGCGGTATGAATTCCTCAGCTATTTTTGAATATTGTGATTTGATGACAAAACTTTTTATATAAACTCATAATCATACCTCCCTGGTTCTGTCACACAGTAATACCGCAAACAGGAGTTGGTATTAAGTGCTTACAGTCATATGATTTTAAAACAAATAGTGTCTCGCGTGAGTCGTTTTTGTAAGACTGAAATATGATTTAATAGAGCACCAATAACACCCTACAAGCAGTTGTCAGGATGGCCGGGTGGTCTAAGGCGCCAGACTCAAGAGTCACCTCTTTCCTTAAGCTGGATTGTGAGAATTCTGGTCTCCGAATGGAGGCGTGGGTTCGAATCCCACTTCTGACAACGTCCTTTTATCACTACCATAAAACACCTAACAAACACTTAGGAGTTGTCAAATAACTTAAATCAGATCCTTTTAATTAAAATTGGGACTCTAGTAAACATTGTAGTATACAGATTGTAGGGCTTAACAGTCTGGATTAATTGAAAGTTTAAGTGATCCGATTTCAAATTTCCGGTACACCTGACGACGTTATGAACAATAAAGCAGAACATGAAAAGACTTGTGTTATTGGCCCCATGGTGTAATGGTTAGCACTCTGGTCTCTGAATCCAGCGATCCGAGTTCAAATCTCGGTGGGACCTTTTGTTATATGGTTTTAAGAGAGTCAGTCGTTTGTATACTTTGAGTGTACTAGGAATTCAGAACTGCTCTTTCAACTTTGAATTGTTCATATTCAAACCTCAAGAAAGTGCATATATTGCAGATTAGTGAAAGAAATAAGAAACTAGTTAAATTCGCTCTGTTCTTCGAATCCATATTCGTCTCAAGGCCGCCCAGTAGCATAACACATTTGGCCCTCAAATGGATTCGTGACTTTGAAATCAAGTTTATGACTAACGCCTTTTCTGTTCACTCCATAAGAACGAGTTGAAATCCATATTCCTGATTTAGGAGAAATAGATCTCGAACAATTCTAATTACTAAATATCTGTTAAACGTCGTTTGTAGTTGGGCGTCCGTCGATTTTATGTTGAACATCACGGTGTAATTTTTTCCAATCTTGCCTCCGAAAGCACTGATCACGTATACACTTTAACGATTTCGATTCTTTGTATGTCGGTCGCTAAAAAGCTGAACTTTAATTATTGAATTCATAGAATGTAGAAGAAAAGATTTAAGTCAAAATTGTCTGCGGGATCCCTATGACTAAGGCACCACTGGGATTCGAACCCAGGATCTCCTGTTTACTAGACAGGCGCTTTAACCAACTAAGCCATGGCGCCAATCGCCAACGAATTTTGATCGAAAGTTCTTAATTTCGACTTGATTATGTTTATTATTATTTTAATTATCACAAATCGCATATATCGGCGGCCCCATGGTGTAATGGTTAGCACTCTGGACTTTGAATCCAGCGATCCGGGTTCAAATCTCGGTGGGACCTGTGCGGTATGAATTCCTCAGCTGTTTTTGAATATTGTGATTTGATGACAAAACTTTTTATATAAACTCATAATCATACCTCCCTGGTTCTGTCACACAGTAATACCGCAAACAGGAGTTGGTATTAAGTGCTTACAGTCATATGCTTTTAAACAAATAGTATCTCGCGTGAGTCGTTTTTGTAAGACTGAAATATGATTTAATAGAGCACCAATATCACCGTACAAGCAGTTGTCAGGATGGCCGAGTGGTCTAAGGCGCCAGACTCAAGAGTCACCTCTTTCCTTAAGCTGGATTGTGAGAATTCTGGTCTCCGAATGGAGGCGTGGGTTCGAATCCCACTTCTGACAACGTTCTTTTATCACTACCATAAAACACTTAACAAACACATAGGAGTTGTCAAATAACTTAAATCAGATCCTTTTAATTAAAATTGGGACTCTAGTAAACATTGTAGTATACAGATTATAGGGCTTAACAGTCTGGATTAATTGAAAGTTTAAGTGATCCGATTTCAAATTTCCGGTACACCTCACGACGTTATGAACAATAAAGCAGAACATGAAACGACTTGTATTATTGGCCCCATGGTGTAATGGTTAGCACTCTGGACTCTGAATCCAGCGATCCGAGTTCAAATCTCGGTGGGACCTTTGTTATATGGTTTTAAGAGAGTCAGTCGTTTGTATACTTTGAGTGTACTCCGAATGCAGAACTGCTCTTTCAACTTTGAATTGTTCATATTCAAACCTCAAAAAATTGCATATATTGCAGATTAGTGAAAGAAATAAGAAACTAGTTCTTGAATATTGTGATTTGATGACAGAACTTTTTATATAAACTCATAATCATACCTCCCTGGTTCTGTCACACAGTAATACCGCAAACAGGAGTTGGTATTAAGTGCTTACAGTCATATGTTTTTAAAACAATTGTATCTCGCGTGAGTCGTTTTTGTAAGACTGAAATATGATTCAATAGAGCACCAATAACACCCTACAAGCAGTTGTCAGGATGGCCGAGTGGTCTAAGGCGCCAGACTCAAGAGTCACCTCTTTCCTTAAGCTGGATTGTGAGAATTCTGGTCTCCGAATGGAGGCGTGGGTTCGAATCCCACTTCTGAAAGCGTCCTTTTATCACTACCATAAAACACATAACAAACACATAGGAGTTGTCAAATAACCTAAATCAGATGATTTTAATTAAAATTGGGACTCTAGTAAACATTGTAGTATACAGATTGTAGGGCTTAACAGTCTGGATTAATCGAAAGTTTAAGTGATCCGATTTCAAATGTCCGGTACACCTGACGACGTTAAGAACAATAAAGCAGAACATGAAACAACTTGTTATATTGGCCCCATGGTGTCATGGTTAGCACTCTGGACTCTGAATCCAGCGATCCGAGTTCAAATCTCGGTGGGACCTTTGTTATATGGTTTTAAGAGAGTCAGTCGTTTGTATACTTTGAGTGTACTCCGAATGCACAACTGCTCTTTCAACTTTGAATTGTTCATATTCAAACCTCAAGAAAGTGCATATATTGCAGATTAGTGAAAGAAATAAGAAACTAGTTAAATTCGCTCTGTTCTTCGAATCCATATTCGTCTCAAGGCCGCCCAGTAGCATAACACATTTGGTCCTCAAATGGAATCGTGACTTTGAAATCAAGTTTATGACTCACGCCTTTTCTGTTCACTCCATAAGAACGAGTTGAAACCCATATTCCTGATTTAGGAGAAATAGATCTCGAATATTGGGCGTCCGTCGATTTTATGTTGAACATCACGGTGTAATTTTTTCCAATCTTGCCTCCGAAAGCACTGATCACGTATACACTTTAACGATTTCGATTCTTTGTATGTCGGTCGCGAAAAAGCTGAACTTTAATTATTGAATTCATAGAATGTAGAAGAAAAGATTTAAGTCAAAATGGTCCGCGGGATCCCTATGACTAAGGCACCACTGGGATTCGAACCCAGGATCTCCTGTTTACTAGACAGGCGCTTTAACCAACTAAGCCATGGCGCCAATCGCCAACGAATTTTGATCGATAGTTGTTAATTTCGACTTGATTATGTTTATTATTATTTTAATTATCACAAATCGCATATATCGGCGGCACCATGGTGTAATGGTTAGCACTCTAGACTTTGAATCCAGCGATCCGAGTTCAAATCTCGGTGGGACCTGTGCGGTATGAATTCCTCAGCTATTTTTTAATATTGTGATTTGATGACAAAACTTTTTATATAAACTCATAATCATACCTCCCTGATTCTGTCACACAGTAATACCGCAAACAGGAGTTGGTATTAAGTGCTTACAGTCATATGCTTTTAAAACAAATAGTATCTTGCATGAGTCGTTTTTGTAAGCCTGAAATATGATTTAATAGAGCACCAATAACATCCTACCAGCAGACGTCAGGATGGCAGTGTGGTCTAAGGCGCCAGGCTCAAGAGTCACCTCTTTCCTTTAGCTGGATTGTGAGAATTCTGGTCTCCGAATGGAGGCGTGGGTTCGAATCCCACTTCTGACAACGTTCTTTTATCACTACCATAAAACACTTAACAAACACATAGGAGTTGTCAAATAACTTAAATCAGATCCTTTTAATTAAAATTGGGACTCTAGTAAACATTGTAGTATACAGATTGTAGGGCTTAACAGTCTGGATTAATTGAAAGTTTAAGTGATCCGATTTCAAATTTCCGGTACACCTGACGACGTTATGAACAATAAAGCAGAACATGAAACGACTTGTATTATTGGCCCCATGGTGTAATGGTTAGCACTCTGGACTCTGAATCCAGCGATCCGAGTTCAAATCTCGGTGGGACCTTTGTTATATGGTTTTAAGAGAGTCAGTCGTTTGTATACTTTGAGTGTACTCCGAATGCAGAACTGCTCTTTCAACTTTGAATTGTTCATATTCAAACCTCAAAAAATTGCATATATTGCAGATTAGTGAAAGAAATAAGAAACTAGTTCTTGAATATTGTGATTTGATGACAGAACTTTTTATATAAACTCATAATCATACCTCCCTGGTTCTGTCACACAGTAATACCGCAAACAGGAGTTGGTATTAAGTGCTTACAGTCATATGTTTTTAAAACAATTGTATCTCGCGTGAGTCGTTTTTGTAAGACTGAAATATGATTCAATAGAGCACCAATAACACCCTACAAGCAGTTGTCAGGATGGCCGAGTGGTCTAAGGCGCCAGACTCAAGAGTCACCTCTTTCCTTAAGCTGGATTGTGAGAATTCTGGTCTCCGAATGGAGGCGTGGGTTCGAATCCCACTTCTGAAAGCGTCCTTTTATCACTACCATAAAACACTTAACAAACACATAGGAGTTGTCAAATAACTTAAATCAGATGATTTTAATTAAAATTGGGACTCTAGTAAACATTGTAGTATACAGATTGTAGGGCTTAACAGTCTGGATTAATCGAAAGTTTAAGTGATCCGATTTCAAATGTCCGGTACACCTGACGACGTTAAGAACAATAAAGCAGAACATAAAACAACTTGTTATATTGGCCCCATGGTGTCATGGTTAGCACTCTGGACTCTGAATCCAGCGATCCGAGTTCAAATCTCGGTGGGACCTTTGTTATATGGTTTTAAGAGAGTCAGTCGTTTGTATACTTTGAGTGTACTCCGAATGCACAACTGCTCTTTCAACTTTGAATTGTTCATATTCAAACCTCAAGAAAGTGCATATATTGCAGATTAGTGAAAGAAATAAGAAACTAGTTAAATTCGCTCTGTTCTTCGAATCCGTATTCGTCTCAAGGCCGCCCAGTAGCATAACACATTTGGTCCTCAAATGGAATCGTGACTTTGAAATCAAGTTTATGACTCACGCCTTTTCTGTTCACTCCATATGAACGAGTTGAAACCCATATTCCTGATTTAGGAGAAATAGATCTCGAATATTGGGCGTCCGTCGATTTTATGTTGAACATCACGGTGTAATTTTTTCCAATCTTGCCTCCGAAAGCACTGATCACGTATACACTTTAACGATTTCGATTCTTTGTATGTCGGTCGCGAAAAAGCTGAACTTTAATTATTGAATTCATAGAATGTAGAAGAAAAGATTTAAGTCAAAATGGTCCGCGGGATCCCTATGACTAAGGCACCACTGGGATTCGAACCCAGGATCTCCTGTTTACTAGACAGGCGCTTTAACCAACTAAGCCATGGCGCCAATCGCCAACGAATTTTGATCGAAAGTTGTTAATTTCGACTTGATTATGTTTATTATTATTTTAATTATCACAAATCGCATATATCGGCGGCACCATGGTGTAATGGTTAGCACTCTAGACTTTGAATCCAGCGATCCGAGTTCAAATCTCGGTGGGACCTGTGCGGTATGAATTCCTCAGCTATTTTTTAATATTGTGATTTGATGACAAAACTTTTTATATAAACTCATAATCATACCTCCCTGATTCTGTCACACAGTAATACTGCAAACAGGAGTTGGTATTAAGTGCTTACAGTCATATGCTTTTAAAACAAATAGTATCTTGCATGAGTCGTTTTTGTAAGCCTGAAATTTGATTTGATAGAGCACCAATAACATCCTACCAGCAGACGTCAGGATGGCAGAGTGGTCTAAGGCGCCAGGCTCAAGAGTCACCTCTTTCCTTTAGCTGGATTGTGAGAATTCTGGTCTCCGAATGGAGGCGTGGGTTCGAATTCCACTTCTGACAACTTCCTTTTATCATTACCATAAAACACTTGACAAACACATAGGAGTTGTCAAAAAACTTAAATCAGATACTTTTTCATTAAAATTGGGACTCTAGTAAACATTGTAGTATACAGAATGTAGGGCTTACCAGTCTGAATTAAATAAAAATTTAAGTGATCCGATTTCAAATGTCCGGTGCACCTGATGACGTTATGAACAATAAAGCAGAACATAAAACAACTTGTATCATTGGCCCCATGGTGTAATGATTAGCACTCTGAACTCTGAATCCAGCGATCCGAGTTCAAATCTCGGTGGGACCTTTGTTAGATGGTTTTTAGACAGTCAGTCGTTTGTATACTTTGAGTGTACTCCGAATGCAGAACTGCTCTTTCAACTTTGAATTGTTCATATTCAAACCTCAAGAAAGTGCATATATTGCAGATTAGTGAAAGAAATAAGAAACTAGTTAAATTCGCTCTGTTCTTCGAATCCATATTCGTCTCAAGGCCGCCCAGTAGCATAACACATTTGGCCCTCAATTGGATTCGTGACTTTGAAATCAAGTTTATGACTCACGCCTTTTCTGTTCACTCCATAAGAACGAGTTGAAACCCATATTCCTGATTTAGGAGAATTAGATCTCGAATAATTCTAATTACTAAATACCTGTTAATCGTCGTTTGTAGATGGGCGTCCGTGGATTTTATGTTGAACATCACGGTGTAATTTTTTCCAATCTTGCCTCCGAAAGCACTGATCACGTATACACTTTAACGATTTCGATTCTTTGTATGTCGGTCGCTAAAAAGCTAAACTTTAATTATTGAATTCATAGAATGTAGAAGAAAAGATTTAAGTCAAAATGGTCTGCGGGATCCCTATGACTAAGGCACCACTGAGATTCGAACCCAGGATCTCCTGTTTACTAGACAGGCGCTTTAACCAACTAAGCCATGGCGCCAATCGCCAACGAATTTTGATCGAAAGTTGGTAATTCCGACTTGATTATGTTTATTATTATTTTAATTATCACAAATCGCATATATCGGCGGCCCCATGGTGTAATGGTTAGCACTCTGGACTTTGAATCCAGCGATCCGAGTTCAAATCTCGGTGGGACCTGTGCGGTATGAATTCCTCAGCTGTTTTTGAATATTGTGATTTGATGAAAAAACTTTTTATATAAACTCATAATCATACCTCCCTGGTTCTGTCACACAGTAATACCGCAAACAGGAGTTGGTATTAAGTGCTTACAGTCATATGCTTTTAACCAAATAGTATCTCGCGTGAGTCGTTTTTGTAAGACTGAAATATGATTTAATAGAGCACCAATATCACCCTACAAGCAGTTGTCAGGATGGCCGAGTGGTCTAAGGCGCCAGACTCAAAGGTCACCTCTTTCCTTAAGCTGGATTGTGAGAATTCTGGTCTCCGAATGGAGGCGTGGGTTCTAATCCCACTTCTGACAACGTCCTTTTATCACTACCATAAAACACTTAACAAACACTTAGGAGTTGTCAAATAACTTAAATCAGATCCTTTTAATTAAAATTGGGACTCTAGTAAACATTGTAGTATACAGATTGTAGGGCTTAACAGTCTGGATTAATTGAAAGTTTAAGTGATCCGATTTCAAATTTCCGGTACACCTGACGACGTTATGAACAATAAAGCAGAACATGAAACGACTTGTATTATTGTCCCCATGGTGTAATGGTTAGCACTCTGGTCTCTGAATCCAGCGATCCGAGTTCAAATCTCGGTGGGACCTTTGTTATATGGTTTTAAGAGAGTCTGTCGTTTGTATACTTTGAGTGTACTCCTAATGCAGAACTGCTCTTTCAACTTTGAATTGTTCATATTCAAATCTCAAGAAATAGCATATATTGCAGATTAGTGAAAGAAATAAGAAACTAGTTAAATTCGCTCTGTTCTTCGAATCCGTATTCGTCTCAAGGCCGCCCAGTAGCATAACACATTTGGCCCTCAAATGGATTCGTGACTTTGAAATCAAGTTTATGACTCACGCCTTTTCTGTTCTCTCCATAAGAACGAGTTGAAACCCATATTCCTGATTTTTGAGAAATAGATCTCGAATAATTCTAATTACTAAATACCTGTTAATCATCGTTTGTAGTTGGGCGTCCGTCGATTTTATGTTGAACATCACGGTGTAATTTTTTCCAATCTTGCCTCCGAAAGCACTGATCACGTATACACTTTAACAATTTCGATTCTTTGTATGTCGGTCGCTAAAAAGCTGAACTTTAATTATTGAATTCATAGAATGTAGAAGAAAAGATTTAAGTCAAAATGGTCTGCGGGATCCCTATGACTGAGGCACCACTGGGTTTGGAACCCAGGATCTCCTGTTTACTAGACAGGCGCTTTAACCAACTAAGCCATGGCGCCAATCGCCAACGAATTTTGATCGAAAGTTGTTAATTTCGACTTGATTATGTTTATTATTATTTTAATTATCACAAATCGCATATATCGGCGGCCCCATGGTGTAATGGTTAGCACTCTGGACTTTGAATCCAGCGATCCGAGTTCAAATCTCGGTGGGACCTGTGCGGTATGAATTCCTCAGCTATTTTTGAATATTGTGATTTGATGACAAAACTTTTTATATAAACTCATAATCATACCTCCATTTAAGTCAAAATGGTCTGCGGGATCCCTATGACTAAGGCACCACTGGGATTCGAACCCAGGATCTCCTGTTTACTAGAAAGGCGCTTTAACCAACTAAGCCATGGCGCCAATCGCCAACGAATTTTGATCGAAAGTTGTTAATTTCGACTTGATTATGTTTATTATTATTTTAATTATCACAAATCGCATATATCAGCGGCCCCATAGTGTAATGGTTAGCACTCTGGACTTTGAATCCAGCGATCCAAGTTCAAATCTCGGTGGGACCTGTGCGGTATGAATTCCTCAGCTGTTTTTGAATATTGTGATTTGATGACAAAACTTTTTATATAAACTCATAATCATACCTCCCTGGTTCTGTCACACAGTAATACCGCAAACAGGAGTTGGTATTAAGTGCTTACAGTCATATGCTTTTAAACAAATAGTATCTCGCGTGAGTCGTTATTGTAAGACTGAAATATGATTTAATAGAGCACCAATATCACCGTACAAGCAGTTGTCAGGATGGCCGAGTGGTCTAAGGCGCCAGACTCAAGAGTCACCTCTTTCCTTAAGCTGGATTGTGAGAATTCTGGTCTCCGAATGGAGGCGTGGGTTCGAATCCCACTTCTGACAACGTTCTTTTATCACTACCATAAAACACTTAACAAACACATAGGAGTTGTCAAATAACTTAAATCAGATCCTTTTAATTAAAATTGGGACTCTAGTAAACATTGTAGTATACAGATTGTAGGGCTTAACAGTCTGGATTAATTGAAAGTTTAAGTGATCCGATTTCAAATTTCCGGTACACCTGACGACGTTATGAACAATAAAGCAAAACATGAAACGACTTGTATTATTGGCCCCATGGTGTAATGGTTAGCACTCTGGACTCTGAATCCAGCGATCCGAGTTCAAATCTCGGTGGGACCTTTGTTATATGGTTTTAAGAGAGTCAGTCGTTTGTATACTTTGAGTGTACTCCGAATGCAGAACTGCTCTTTCAACTTTGAATTGTTCATATTCAAACCTCAAAAAATTGCATATATTGCAGATTAGTGAAAGAAATAAGAAACTAGTTCTTGAATATTGTGATTTGATGACAAAACTTTTTATATAAACTCATAATCATACCTCCCTGGTTCTGTCACACAGTAATACCGCAAACAGGAGTTTGTATTAAGTGCTTACAGTCATATGTTTTTAAAACAATTGTATCTCGCGTGAGTCGTTTTTGTAAGACTGAAATATGATTCAATAGAGCACCAATAACACCCTACAAGCAGTTGTCAGGATGGCCGAGTGGTCTAAGGCGCCAGACTCAAGAGTCACCTCTTTCCTTAAGCTGGATTGTGAGAATTCTGGTCTCCGAATGGAGGCGTGGGTTCGAATCCCACTTCTGAAAGCGTCCTTTTATCACTACCATAAAACACTTAACAAACACATAGGAGTTGTCAAATAACTTAAATCAGATGATTTTAATTAAAATTGGGACTCTAGTAAACATTGTAGTATACAGATTGTAGGGCTTAACAGTCTGGATTAATCGAAAGTTTATGTGATCCGATTTCAAATGTCCGGTACACCTGACGACGTTAAGAACAATAAAGCAGAACATAAAACAACTTGTTATATTGGCCCCATGGTGTCATGGTTAGCACTCTGGACTCTGAATCCAGCGATCCGAGTCCAAATCTCGGTGGGACCTTTGTTATATGGTTTTAAGAGAGTCAGTCGTTTGTATACTTTGAGTGTACTCCGAATGCACAACTGCTCTTTCAACTTTGAATTGTTCCTATTCAAACCTCAAGAAAGTGCATATATTGCAGATTAGTGAAAGAAATAAGAAACTAGTTAAATTCGCTGTGTTCTTCGAATCCGTATTCGTCTCAAGGCCGCCCAGTAGCATAACACATTTGGTCCTCAAATGGAATCGTGACTTTGAAATCAAGTTTATGACTCACGCCTTTTCTGTTCACTCCATAAGAACGAGTTGAAACCCATATTCCTGATTTAGGAGAAATAGATCTCGAATATTGGGCGTCCGTCGATTTTATGTTGAACATCACGGTGTAATTTTTTCCAATCTTGCCTCCGAAAGCACTGATCACGTATACACTTTAACGATTTCGATTCTTTGTATGTCGGTCGCGAAAAAGCTGAACTTTAATTATTGAATTCATAGAATGTAGAAGAAAGGATTTAAGTCAAAATGGTCTGCGGGATCCATATGACTAAGGCACCACTGGGATTCGAACCCAGGATCTCCTGTTTACTAGACAGGCGCTTTAACCAACTAAGCCATGGCGCCAATCGCCAACGAATTTTGATCGAAAGTTGTTAATTTCGACTTGATTATGTTTATTATTATTTTAATTATCACAAATCGCATATATCGGCGGCCCCATGGTGTAATGGTTAGCACTCTAGACTTTGAATCCAGCGATCCGAGTTCAAATCTCGGTGGGACCTGTGCGGTATGAATTCCTCAGCTATTTTTTAATATTGTGATTTGATGACAAAACTTTTTATATAAACTCATAATCATACCTCCCTGATTCTGTCACACAGTAATACTGCAAACAGGAGTTGGTATTAAGTGCTTACAGTCATATGCTTTTAAAACAAATAGTATCTTGCATGAGTCGTTTTTGTAAGACTGAAATATGATTTAATAGAGCACCAATATCACCCTACAAGCAGTTGTCAGGATGGCCGAGTGGTCTAAGGCGCCAGACTCAAGAGTCACCTCTTTTCTTAACCTGGATTGTGAGAATTCTGGTCTCCGAATGGAGGCGTGGGTTCGAATCCCACTTCTGACAACGTCCTTTTATCACTACCATAAAACACTTAACAAACACTTAGGAGTTGTCAAATAACTTAAATCAGATCCTTTTAATTAAAATTGGGACTCTAGTAAACATTGTAGTATACAGATTGTAGGGCTTAACAGTCTGGATTAATTGAAAGTTTAAGTGATCCCATTTCAAATTTCCGGTACACCTGACGACGCTATGAACAATAAAGCAGAACATGGAACGACTTGTATTATTGGCCCCATGGTGTAATGGTTAGTACTCTAGTCTCTGAATCCAGCGATCCGAGTTCAAATCTCGGTGGGACCTTTGTTATATGGTTTTAAGAGAGTCTGTCGTTTGTATACTTTGAATGTACTCCTAATGCAGAACTGCTCTTTCAACTTTGAGTTGTTCATATTCAAATCTCAAGAAATAGCATATATTGCAGATTAGTGAAAGAAATAAGAAACTAGTTAAATTCGCTCTGTTCTTCGAATCCGTATTCGTCTCAAGGCCGCCCAGTAGCATAACACATTTGGCCCTCAAATGGATTCGTGACTTTGAAATCGAGTTTATGACTCACGCCTTTTCTGTTCTCTCCATAAGAACGAGTTGAAACCCATATTCCTGATTTTTGAGAAATAGATCTCGAATAATTCTAATTACTAAATACCTGTTAATCGTCGTTTGTAGTTGGGCGTCCGTCGATTTTATGTTGAACATCACGGTGTAATTTTTTCCAATCTTGCCTCCGAAAGCACTGATCACGTATACACTTTAACAATTTCGATTCTTTGTATGTCGGTCGCTAAAAAGCTGAACTTTAATTATTGAATTCATAGAATGTAGAAGAAAAGATTTAAGTCAAAATGGTCTGCGGGATCCCTATGACTAAGGCACCACTGGGATTCGAACCCAGGATCTCCTGTTTACTAGACAGGCGCTTTAACCAACTAAGCCATGGCGCCAAACGCCAATGAATTTTGATCGAAATTTGTTAATTTCGACTTGATTATGTTTATTATTATTTTAATTATCACAAATCGCATATATCGGCGGCCCCATGGTGTAATGGTTAGCACTCTGGACTTTGAATCCAGCGATCCGAGTTCAAATCTCGGTGGGACCTGTGCGGTATGAATTCCTCAGCTGTTTTTGAATATTGTGATTTGATGACAAAACTTTTTATATAAACTCATAATCATACCTCCCTGGTTCTGTCACACAGTAATACCGCAAACAGGAGTTGGTATTAAGTGCTTACAGTCATTTGCTTTTAAACAAATAGTATCTCGCGTGAGTCGTTTTTGTAAGACTGAAATATGATTTAATAGAGCACCAATATCACCGTACAAGCAGTTGTCAGGATGGCCGAGTGGTCTAAGGCGCCAGACTCAAGAGTCACCTCTTTCCTTAAGCTGGATTGTGAGAATTCTGGTCTCCGAATGGAGGCGTGGGTTCGAATCCCACTTCTGACAACGTTCTTTTATCACTACCATAAAACACTCAACAAACACATAGGAGTTGTCAAATAACTTAAATCAGATCCTTTTAATTAAAATTGGGACTCTAGTAAACATTGTAGTATACAGATTGTAGGGCTTAACAGTCTGGATTAATTGAAAGTTTAAGTGATCCGATTTCAAATTTCCGGTACACCTGACGACGTTATGAACAATAAAGCAGAACATGAAACGACTTGTATTACTGGCCCCATGGTGTAATGGTTAGCACTCTGGACTCTGAATCCAGCGATCCGAGTTCAAATCTCGGTGGGACCTTTGTTATATGGTTTTAAGAGAGTCAGTCGTTTGTATACTTTGAGTGTACTCCGAATGCAGAACTGCTCTTTCAACTTTGAATTGTTCATATTCAAACCTCAAGAAAGTGCATATATTGCAGATTAGTGAAAGAAATAAGAAACTAGTTCTTGAATATTGTGATTTGATGACAAAACTTTTTATATAAACTCATAATCATACCTCCCTGGTTCTGTCACACAGTAATACCGCAAACAGGAGTTGGTATTAAGTGCTTACAGTCATATGTTTTTAAAACAATTGTATCTCGCGTGAGTAGTTTTTGTAAGACTGAAATATGATTCAATAGAGCACCAATAACACCCTACAAGCAGTTGTCAGGATGGCCGAGTGGTCTAAGGCGCCAGACTCAAGAGTCACATCTTTCCTTAAGCTGGATTGTGAGAATTCTGGTCTCCGAATGGAGGCGTGGGTTCGAATCCCACTTCTGAAAGCGTCCTTTTATCACTACCATAAAACACTTAACAAACACATAGGAGTTGTCAAATAACTTAAATCAGATGACTTTAATTAAAATTGGGACTCTAGTAAACATTGTAGTATACAGATTGTAGGGCTTAACAGTCTGGATTAATCGAAAGTTTAAGTGATCCGATTTCAAATGTCCGGTACACCTGACGACGTTAAGAACAATAAAGCAGAACATAAAACAACTTGTTATATTGGCCCCATGGTGTCATGGTTAGCACTCTGGACTCTGAATCCAGCGATCCGAGTTCAAATCTCGGTGGGACCTTTGTTATATGGTTTTAAGAGAGTCAGTCGTTTGTATACTTTGAGTGTACTCCGAATGCACAACTGCTCTTTCAACTTTGAATTGTTCATATTCAAACCTCAAGAAAGTGCATATATTGCAGATTAGTGAAAGAAATAAGAAACTAGTTAAATTCGCTCTGTTCTTCGAATCCGTATTCGTCTCAAGGCCGCCCAGTAGCATAACACATTTGGTCCTCAAATGGAATCGTGACTTTGAAATCAAGTTTATGACTCACGCCTTTTCTGTTCACTCCATAAGAACGAGTTGAAACCCATATTCCTGATTTAGGCGAAATAGATCTCGAATATTGGGCGTCCGTCGATTTTATGTTGAACATCACGGTGTAATTTTTTCCAATCTTGCCTCCGAAAGCACTGATCACGTATACACTTTAACGATTTCGATTCTTTGTATGTCGGTCGCGAAAAAGCTGAACTTTAATTATTGAATTCATAGAATGTAGAAGAAAAGATTTAAGTCAAAATGGTCTGCGGGATCCCTATGACTAAGGCACCACTGGGATTCGAACCCAGGATCTCCTGTTTACTAGACAGGCGCTTTAACCAACTAAGCCATGGCGCCAATCGCCAACGAATTTTGATCGAAAGTTGTTAATTTCGACTTGATTATGTTTATTATTATTTTAATTATCACAAATCGCATATATCGGCGGCCCCATGGTGTAATGGTTAGCACTCTAGACTTTGAATCCAGCGATCCGAGTTCAAATCTCGGTGGGACCTGTGCGGTATGAATTCCTCAGCTATTTTTTAATATTGTGATTTGATGACAAAACTTTTTATATAAACTCATAATCATACCTCCCTGATTCTGTCACACAGTAATACTGCAAACAGGAGTTGGTATTAAGTGCTTACAGTACTATATGCTTTTAAAACAAATAGTATCTTGCATGAGTCGTTTTTGTAAGACTGAAATATGATTTAATAGAGCACCAATATCACCCTACAAGCAGTTGTCAGGATGGCCGAGTGGTCTAAGGCGCCAGACTCAAGAGTCACCTCTTTCCTTAAGCTGGATTGTGAGAATTCTGGTCTCCGAATGGAGGCGTGGGTTCGAATCCCACTTCTGACAACGTCCTTTTATCACTACCATAAAACACTTAACAAACACTTAGGAGTTGTCAATAACTTAAATCAGATCCTTTTAATTAAAATTGGGACTCTAGTAAACATTGTAGTATACAGATTGTAGGGCTTAACAGTCTGGATTAATTGAAAGTTTAAGTGATCCGATTTCAAATTTCCGGTACACCTGACGACGTTATGAACAATAAAGCAGAACATGAAACGACTTGTATTATTGGCCCCATGGTGTAATGGTTAGCACTCTGGTCTCTGAATCCAGCGATCCGAGTTCAAATCTCGGTGGGACCTTTGTTATATGGTTTTAAGAGAGTCTGTCGTTTGTATACTTTGAGTGTACTCCTAATGCAGAACTGCTCTTTCAACTTTGAATTGTTCATATTCAAATCTCAAGAAATAGCATATATTGCAGATTAGTGAAAGAAATAAGAAACTAGTTAAATTCGCTCTGTTCTTCGAATCCATATTCGTCTCAAGGCCGCCCAGTAGCATAACACATTTGGCCCTCAAATGGATTCGTGACTTTGAAATCAAGTTTATGACTCACGCCTTTTCTGTTCTCTCCATAAGAACGAGTTGAAACCCATATTCCTGATTTTTGAGAAATAGATCTCGAATAATTCTAATTACTAAATACCTGTTAATCGTCGTTTGTAGTTGGGCGTCCGTCGATTTTATGTTGAACATCACGGTGTAATTTTTTCCAATCTTGCCTCCGAAAGCACTGATCACGTATACACTTTAACAATTTCGATTCTTTGTATGTCGGTCGCTAAAAAGCTGAACTTTAATTATTGAATTCATAGAATGTAGAAGAAAAGATTTAAGTCAAAATGGTCTGCGGGATCCCTATGACTAAGGCACCACTGGGATTCGAACCCAGGATCTCCTGTTTACTAGACAGGCGCTTTAACCAACTAAGCCATGGCGCCAAACGCCAATGAATTTTGATCGAAATTTGTTAATTTCGACTTGATTATGTTTATTATTATTTTAATTATCACAAATCGCATATATCGGCGGCCCCATGGTGTAATGGTTAGCACTCTGGACTTTGAATCCAGCGATCCGAGTTCAAATCTCGGTGGGACCTGTGCGGTATGAATTCCTCAGCTGTTTTTGAATATTGTGATTTGATGACAAAACTTTTTATATAAACTCATAATCATACCTCCCTGGTTCTGTCACACAGTAATACCGCAAACAGGAGTTGGTATTAAGTGCTTACAGTCATTTGCTTTTAAACAAATAGTATCTCGCGTGAGTCGTTTTTGTAAGACTGAAATATGATTTAATAGAGCACCAATATCACCGTACAAGCAGTTGTCAGGATGGCCGAGTGGTCTAAGGCGCCAGACTCAAGAGTCACCTCTTTCCTTAAGCTGGATTGTGAGAATTCTGGTCTCCGAATGGAGGCGTGGGTTCGAATCCCACTTCTGACAACGTTCTTTTATCACTACCATAAAACACTCAACAAACACATAGGAGTTGTCAAATAACTTAAATCAGATCCTTTTAATTAAAATTGGGACTCTAGTAAACATTGTAGTTTACAGATTGTAGGGCTTAACAGTCTGGATCAATTGAAAGTTTAAGTGATCCGATTTCAAATTTCCAGTACACCTGACGACGTTATGAACAATAAAGCAGAACATGAAACGACTTGTATTATTGGCCCCATGGTGTAATGGTTAGCACTCTGGACTCTGAATCCAGCGATCCGAGTTCAAATCTCGGTGGGACCTTTGTTATATGGTTTTAAGAGAGTCAGTCGTTTGTATACTTTGAGTGTACTCCGAATGCAGAACTGCTCTTTCAACTATGAACTGTTCATATTCAAACCTCAAGAAAGTGCATATATTGCAGATTAGTGAAAGAAATAAGAAACTAGTTCTTGAATATTGTGATTTGATGACAAAACTTTTTGTATAAACTCATAATCATACCTCCCTGGTTCTGTCACACAGTAATACCGCAAACAGGAGTTGGTATTAAGTGCTTACAGTCATATGTTTTTAAAACAATTGTATCTCGCGTGAGTCGTTTTTGTAAGACTGAAATATGATTCAATAGAGCACCAATAACACCCTACAAGCAGTTGTCAGGATGGCCGAGTGGTCTAAGGCGCCAGACTCAAGAGTCACATCTTTCCTTAAGCTGGATTGTGAGAAATCTGGTCTCCGAATGGAGGCTAGGATTCGAATCCCACTTCTGAAAGCGTCCTTTTATCACTACCATAAAACACTTAACAAACGCATAGGAGTTGTCAAATAACTTAAATCAGATGATTTTAAATAAAATTGGGACTCTAGTAAACATTGTAGTATACAGATTGTAGGGCTTAACAGTCTGGATTAATCGAAAGTTTAAGTGATCCGATTTCAAATGTCCGGTACACCTGACGACGTTAAGAACAATAAAGCAGAACATAAAACAACTTGTTATATTGGCCCCATGGTGTCATGGTTAGCACTCTGGACTCTGAATCCAGCGATCCGAGTTCAAATCTCGGTGGGACCTTTGTTATATGGTTTTAAGAGAGTCAGTCGTTTGTATACTTTGAGTGTACTCCGAATGCACAACTGCTCTTTCAACTTTGAATTGTTCATATTCAAACCTCAAGAAAGTGCATATATTGCAGATTAGTGAAAGAAATAAGAAACTAGTTAAATTCGCTCTGTTCTTCGAATCCGTATTCGTCTCAAGGCCGCCCAGTAGCATAACACATTTGGTCCTCAAATGGAATCGTGACTTTGAAATCAAGTTTATGACTCACGCCTTTTCTGTTCACTCCATAAGAACGAGTTGAAACCCATATTCCTGATTTAGGAGAAATAGATCTCGGAAAATGGGCGTCCGTCGATTTTATGTTGAACATCACGGTGTAATTTTTTCCAATCTTGCCTCCGAAAGCACTGATCACGTATACACTTTAACGATTTCGATTCTTTGTATGTCGGTCGCGAAAAAGCTGAACTTTAATTATTGAATTCATAGAATGTAGAAGAAAAGATTTAAGTCAAAATGGTCTGCGGGATCCCTATGACTAAGGCACCACTGGGATTCGAACCCAGGATCTCCTGTTTACTAGACAGGCGCTTTAACCAACTAAGCCATGGCGCCAATCGCCAACGAATTTTGATCGAAAGTTGTTAATTTCGACTTGATTATGTTTATTATTATTTTAATTATCACAAATCGCATATATCGGCGGCCCCATGGTGTAATGGTTAGCACTCTAGACTTTGAATCCAGCGATCCGAGTTCAAATCTCGGTGTAACCTGTGCGGTATGAATTCCTCAGCTATTTTTTAATATTGTGATTTGATGACAAAACTTTTTATATAAACTCATAATCATACCTCCCTGATTCTGTCACACAGTAATACTGCAAACAGGAGTTGGTATTAAGTGCTTACAGTCATATGCTTTTAAAACAAATAGTATCTTGCATGAGTCGTTTTTGTAAGCCTGAAATATGATTTAATAGAGCACCAATAACATCCTACCAGCAGACGTCAGAATGGCAGAGTGGTCTAAGGCGCCAGGCTCAAGAGTCACCTCTTTCCTTTAGCTGGATTGTGAAAATTCTGGTCTCCGAATGGAGGCGTGGGTTCGAATTCCACTTCTGACAACTTCCTTTTATCATTACCATAAAACACTTGACAAACACATAGGAGTTGTCAAAAAACTTAAATCAGATACTTTTTCATTAAAATTGGGACTCTAGTAAACATTGTAGTATACAGAATGTAGGGCTTACCAGTCTGAATTAATTAAAAATTTAAGTGATCCGATTTCAAATGTCCGGTGCACCTGATGACGTTATGAACAATAAAGCAGAACATAAAACAACTTGTATCATTGGCCCCATGGTGTAATGATTAGCACTCTGAACTCTGAATCCAGCGATCAGAGTTCAAATCTCGGTGGGACCTTTGTTAGATGGTTTTTAGACAGTCAGTCGTTTGTATACTTTGAGTGTACTCCGAATGCAGAACTGCTCTTTCAACTTTGAATTGTTCATATTCAAACCTCAAGAAAGTACATATATTGCAGATTAGTGAAAGAAATAAGAAACTAGTTAAATTCGCTCTGTTCTTCGAATCCATATTCGTCTCAAGGCCGCCCAGTAGCATAACACATTTGGCCCTCAAATTGATTCGTGACTTTGAAATCAAGTTTATGACTCACGCCTTTTCTGTTCCCTCCATAAGAACGAGTTGAAACCCATATTCCTGATTTAGGAGAAATAGATCTCGAATGATTCTAATTACTAAATACCTGTTAATCGTCGTTTGTAGATGGGCGTCCGTGGATTTTATGTTGAACATCACGGTGTAATTTTTTCCAATCTTGCCCTCGAAAGCACTGATCACGTATACACTTTAACGATTTCGATTCTTTGTATGTCGGTCGCTAAAAAGCTGAACTTTAATTATTGAATTCATAGAATGTAGAAGAAAAGATTTAAGTCAAAATGGTCTGCGGGATCCCTATGACTAAGGCACCACTGGGATTCGAACCCAGGATCTCCTGTTTACTAGACAGGCGCTTTAACCAACTAAGCCATGGCGCCAATCGCCAACGAATTTTGATCGAAAGTTGTTAATTCCGACTTGATTATGTTTATTATTATTTTAATTATCACAAATCGCATATATCGGCGGCCCCATGGTGTAATGGTTAGCACTCTGGACTTTGAATCCAGCGATCCGAGTTCAAATCTCGGTGGGACCTGTGCGGTATGAATTCCTCAGCTGTTTTTGAATATTGTGATTTGATGAAAAAACTTTTTATATAAACTCATAATCATACCTCCCTGGTTCTGTCACACAGTAATACCGCAAACAGGAGTTGGTATTAAGTGCTTACAGTCATATGCTTTTAACCAAATAGTATCTCGCGTGAGTCGTTTTTGTAAGACTGAAATATGATTTAAAAGAGCACCAATATCACCCTACAAGCAGTTGTCAGGATGGCCGAGTGGTCTAAGGCGCCAGACTCAAGAGTCACCTCTTTCCTTAAGCTGGATTGTGAGAATTCTGGTCTCCGAATGGAGGCGTGGGTTCGAATCCCACTTCTGACAACGTCCTTTTATCACTACCATAAAACACTTAACAAACACTTAGGAGTTGTCAAATAACTTAAATCAGATCCTTTTAATTAAAATTGGGACTCTAGTAAACATTGTAGTATACAGATTGTAGGGCTTAACAGTCTGGATTAATTGAAAGTTGAAGTGATCCGATTTCAAATTTCCGGTACACCTGACGACGTTATGAACAATAAAGCAGAACATGAAACGACTTGTATTATTGGCCCCATGGTGTAATGGTTAGCACTCTGGTCTCTGAATCCAGCGATCCGAGTTCAAATCCCGGTGGGACCTTTGTTATATGGTTTTAAGAGAGTCTGTCGTTTGTATACTTTGAGTGTACTCCTAATGCAGAACTGCTCTTTCAACTTTGAATTGTTCATATTCAAATCTCAAGAAATAGCATATATTGCAGATTAGTGAAAGAAATAAGAAACTAGTTAAATTCGCTCTGTTCTTCGAATCCGTATTCGTCTCAAGGCCGCCCAGTAGCATAACACATTTGGCCCTCAAATGGAATCGTGACTTTGAAATCAAGTTTATGACTCACGCCTTTTCTGTTCACTCCATAAGAACGAGTTGAAACCCATATTCCTGATTTAGGAGAAATAGATCTCGGAAAATGGGCGTCCGTCGATTTTATGTTGAACATCACGGTGTAATTTTTTCCAATCTTGCCTCCGAAAGCACTGATCACGTATACACTTTAACGATTTCGATTCTTTGTATGTCGGTCGCGAAAAAGCTGAACTTTAATTATTGAATTCATAGAATGTAGAAGAAAAGATTTAAGTCAAAATGGTCTGCGGGATCCCTATGACTAAGGCACCACTGGGATTCGAACCCAGGATCTCCTGTTTACTAGACAGGCGCTTTAACCAACTAAGCCATGGCGCCAATCGCCAACGAATTTTGATCGAAAGTTGTTAATTTCGACTTGATTATGTTTATTATTATTTTAATTATCACAAATCGCATATATCGGCGGCCCCATGGTGTAATGGTTAGCACTCTAGACTTTGAATCCAGCGATCCGAGTTCAAATCTCGGTGTAACCTGTGCGGTATGAATTCCTCAGCTATTTTTTAATATTGTGATTTGATGACAAAACTTTTTATATAAACTCATAATCATACCTCCCTGATTCTGTCACACAGTAATACTGCAAACAGGAGTTGGTATTAAGTGCTTACAGTCATATGCTTTTAAAACAAATAGTATCTTGCATGAGTCGTTTTTGTAAGCCTGAAATATGATTTAATAGAGCACCAATAACATCCTACCAGCAGACGTCAGAATGGCAGAGTGGTCTAAGGCGCCAGGCTCAGGAGTCACCTCTTTCCTTTAGCTGGATTGTGAAAATTCTGGTCTCCGAATGGAGGCGTGGGTTCGAATTCCACTTCTGACAACTTCCTTTTATCATTACCATAAAACACTTGACAAACACATAGGAGTTGTCAAAAAACTTAAATCAGATACTTTTTCATTAAAATTGGGACTCTAGTAAACATTGTAGTATACAGAATGTAGGGCTTACCAGTCTGAATTAATTAAAAATTTAAGTGATCCAATTTCAAATGTCCGGTGCACCTGATGACGTTATGAACAATAAAGCAGAACATAAAACAACTTGTATCATTGGCCCCATGGTGTAATGATTAGCACTCTGAACTCTGAATCCAGCGATCAGAGTTCAAATCTCGGTGGGACCTTTGTTAGATGGTTTTTAGACAGTCAGTCGTTTGTATACTTTGAGTGTACTCCGAATGCAGAACTGCTCTTTCAACTTTGAATTGTTCATATTCAAACCTCAAGAAAGTACATATATTGCAGATTAGTGAAAGAAATAAGAAACTAGTTAAATTCGCTCTGTTCTTCGAATCCATATTCGTCTCAAGGCCGCCCAGTAGCATAACACATTTGGCCCTCAAATTGATTCGTGACTTTGAAATCAAGTTTATGACTCACGCCTTTTCTGTTCCCTCCATAAGAACGAGTTGAAACCCATATTCCTGATTTAGGAGAAATAGATCTCGAATGATTCTAATTACTAAATACCTGTTAATCGTCGTTTGTAGATGGGCGTCCGTGGATTTTATGTTGAACATCACGGTGTAATTTTTTCCAATCTTGCCCTCGAAAGCACTGATCACGTATACACTTTAACGATTTCGATTCTTTGTATGTCGGTCGCTAAAAAGCTGAACTTTAATTATTGAATTCATAGAATGTAGAAGAAAAGATTTAAGTCAAAATGGTCTGCGGGATCCCTATGACTAAGGCACCACTGGGATTCGAACCCAGGATCTCCTGTTTACTAGACAGGCGCTTTAACCAACTAAGCCATGGCGCCAATCGCCAACGAATTTTGATCGAAAGTTGTTAATTCCGACTTGATTATGTTTATTATTATTTTAATTATCACAAATCGCATATATCGGCGGCCCCATGGTGTAATGGTTAGCACTCTGGACTTTGAATCCAGCGATCCGAGTTCAAATCTCGGTGGGACCTGTGCGGTATGAATTCCTCAGCTGTTTTTGAATATTGTGATTTGATGAAAAAACTTTTTATATAAACTCATAATCATACCTCCCTGGTTCTGTCACACAGTAATACCGCAAACAGGAGTTGGTATTAAGTGCTTACAGTCATATGCTTTTAACCAAATAGTATCTCGCGTGAGTCGTTTTTGTAAGACTGAAATATGATTTAAAAGAGCACCAATATCACCCTACAAGCAGTTGTCAGGATGGCCGAGTGGTCTAAGGCGCCAGACTCAAGAGTCACCTCTTTCCTTAAGCTGGATTGTGAGAATTCTGGTCTCCGAATGGAGGCGTGGGTTCGAATCCCACTTCTGACAACGTCCTTTTATCACTACCATAAAACACTTAACAAACACTTAGGAGTTGTCAAATAACTTAAATCAGATCCTTTTAATTAAAATTGGGACTCTAGTAAACATTGTAGTATACAGATTGTAGGGCTTAACAGTCTGGATTAATTGAAAGTTGAAGTGATCCGATTTCAAATTTCCGGTACACCTGACGACGTTATGAACAATAAAGCAGAACATGAAACGACTTGTATTATTGGCCCCATGGTGTAATGGTTAGCACTCTGGTCTCTGAATCCAGCGATCCGAGTTCAAATCCCGGTGGGACCTTTGTTATATGGTTTTAAGAGAGTCTGTCGTTTGTATACTTTGAGTGTACTCCTAATGCAGAACTGCTCTTTCAACTTTGAATTGTTCATATTCAAATCTCAAGAAATAGCATATATTGCAGATTAGTGAAAGAAATAAGAAACTAGTTAAATTCGCTCTGTTCTTCGAATCCGTATTCGTCTCAAGGCCGCCCAGTAGCATAACACATTTGGCCCTCAAATGGATTCGTGACTTTGAAATCAAGTTTATGACTCACGCCTTTTCTGTTCTCTCCATAAGAACGAGTTGAAACCCATATTCCTGATTTTTGAGAAATAGATCTCGAATAATTCTAATTACTAAATACCTGTTAATCGTCGTTTGTAGTTGGGCGTCCGTCGATTTTATGTTGAACATCACGGTGTAATTTTTTCCAATCTTGCCTCCGAAAGCACTGATCACGTATACACTTTAACAATTTCGATTCTTTGTATGTCGGTCGCTAAAAAGCTGAACTTTAATTATTGAATTCATAGAATGTAGAAGAAAAGATTTAAGTCAAAATGGTCTGCGGGATCCCTATGACTAAGGCACCACTGGGTTTGGAACCCAGGATCTCCTGTTTACTAGACAGGCGCTTTAACCAACTAAGCCTTGGCGCCAATCGCCAACGAATTTTGATCGAAAGTTGTTAATTTCGACTTGATTATGTTTATTATTATTTTAATTATCACAAATCGCATATATCGGCGGCCCCATGGTGTAATGGTTAGCACTCTGGACTTTGAATCCAGCGATCCGAGTTCAAATCTCGGTGGGACCTGTGCGGTATGAATTCCTCAGCTATTTTTGAATATTGTGATTTGATGACAAAACTTTTTATATAAACTCATAATCATACCTCCCTGGTTCTGTCACACAGTAATACCGCAAACAGGAGTTGGTATTAAGTGCTTACAGTCATATGCTTTTAAAACAAATAGTATCTCGCGTGAGTCGTTTTTGTAAGACTGAAATATGATTTAATAGAGCACCAATAACACCCTACAAGCAGTTGTCAGGATGGCCGGGTGGTCTAAGGCGCCAGATTCAAGAGTCACCTCTTTCCTTAAGCTGGATTGTGAGAATTCTGGTCTCCGAATGGAGGCGTGGGTTCGAATCCCACTTCTGACAACGTCCTTTTATCACTACCATAAAACACTTAACAAACACATAGGAGTTGTCAAATAACTTAAATCAGATCCTTCTAATTAAAATTGGGACTCTAGTTAAACATTGTAGTATACAGATTGTAGGGCTTAACAGTCTGGATTACTTGAAAGTTTAAGTGATCCGATTTCAAATGTCCGGTACACCTGACGTCGTTATGAACAATAAAGCAGAACACAAAACAACTTGTATTATAGGCCCCATGGTGTAATGGTTAGCACTCTGGACTCTGAATCCAGCGATCCGAGTTCAAATCTCGGTGGGACCTTTTGTTATATGGTTTTAAGAGAGTCAGTCGTTTGTATACTTTGAGTGTACTAGGAATGCACAACTGCTCTTTCAACTTTGAATTGTTCATATTCAAACCTCAAGAAAGTGCATATATTGCAGATTAGTGAAAGAAATAAGAAACTAGTTAAATTCGCTCTGTTCTTCGAATCCGTATTTGTCTCAAGGCCGCCCAGTAGCATAACACATTTGGTTCTCAAATGGAATCGTGACTTTGAAATCAAGTTTATGACTCACGCCTTTTCTGTTCACTCCATAAGAACGAGTTGAAACCCATATTCCTGATTTAGGAGAAATAGATCTCGAATATTGGGCGTCCGTCGATTTTATGTTGAACATCACGGTGTAATTTTTTCCAATCTTGCCTCCGAAAGCACTGATCACGTATACACTTCAACGATTTCGATTCTTTGTATGTCGGTCGCGAAAAAGCTGAACTTTAATTATTGAATTCATAGAATGTAGAAGAAAAGATTTAAGTCAAAATGGTCTGCGGGATCCCTATGACTAAGGCACCACTGGGATTCGAACCCAGGATCTACTGTTTACTAGACAGGCGCTTTAACCAACTAAGCCATGGCGCCAATCGCCAACGAAATTTGATCGAAAGTTGTTAATTTCGACTTGATTATGTTTATTATTATTTTAATTATCACAAATCGCATATATCGGCGGCCCCATGGTGTAATGGTTAGCACTCTGGACTTTGAATCCAGCGATCCGAGTTCAAATCTCGGTGGGACCTGTGCGGTATGAATTCCTCAGCTATTTTTTAATATTGTGATTTGATGACAAAACTTTTTATATAAACTCATAATCATACCTCCCTGATTCTGTCACACAGTAATACTGCAAACCGGAGTTGGTATTAAGTGCTTACAGTCATATGCTTTTAAAATAAATAGTATCTTGCATGAGTCGTTTTTGTAAGCCTGAAATATGATTTAATAGAGCACCAATAACATCCTACCAGCAGACGTCAGGATGGCAGAGTGGTCTAAGGCGCCAGGCTCAAGAGTCACCTCTTTCCTTTAGCTGGATTGTGAGAATTCTGGTCTCCGAATGGAGGCGTGGGTTCGAATTCCACTTCTGACAACTTCCTTTTATCACTACCATAAAACACTTAACAAACACTTAGGAGTTGTCAAATAACTTAAATCAGATCCTTTTAATTAAAATTGGGACTCTAGTAAACATTGTAGTATACAGATTGTAGGGCTTAACAGTCTGGATTAATTGAAAGTTTAAGTGATCCGATTTCAAATTTCCGGTACACCTGACGACGTTATGAACAATAAAGCAGAACATGAAACGACTTGTATTATTGGCCCCATGGTGTAATGGTTAGCACTCTGGTCTCTGAATCCAGCGCTCCGAGTTCAAATCTCGGTGGGACCTTTGTTATATGGTTTTAAGAGAGTCTGTCGTTTGTATACTTTGAGTGTACTCCTAATGCAGAACTGCTCTTTCAACTTTGAATTGTTCATATTCAAATCTCAAGAAATAGCATATATTGCAGATTAGTGAAAGAAATAAGAAACTAGTTAAATTCGCTCTGTTCTTCGAATCCGTATTCGTCTCAAGGCCGCCCAGTAGCATAACACATTTGGCCCTCAAATGGATTCGTGACTTTGAAATCAAGTTTATGACTCACGCCTTTTCTGTTCTCTCCATAAGAACGAGTTGAAACCCATATTCCTGATTTTTGAGAAATAGATCTCGAATAATTCTAATTACCAAATACCTGTTAATCGTCGTTTGTAGTTGGGCGTCCGTCGATTTTATGTTGAACATCACGGTGTAATTTTTTCCAATCTCGCCTCCGAAAGCACTGATCACGTATACACTTTAACAATTTCGATTCTTTGTATGTCGGTCGCTAAAAAGCTGAACTTTAATTATTGAATTCATAGAATGTAGAAGAAAAGATTTAAGTCAAAATGGTCTGCGGGATCCCTATGACTAAGGCACCACTGGGTTTGGAACCCAGGATCTCCTGTTTACTAGACAGGCGCTTTAACCAACTAAGCCATGGCGCCAATCGCCAACGAATTTTGATCGAAAGTTGTTAAATTCGACTTGATTATGTTTATTATTATTTTAATTATCACAAATCGCATATATCGGCGGCCCCATGGTGTAATGGTTAGCACTCTGGACTTTGAATCCAGCGATCCGAGTTCAAATCTCGGTGGGACCTGTGCGGTATGAATTCCTCAGCTATTTTTGAATATTGTGATTTGATGACAAAACTTTTTATATAAACTCATAATCATACCTCCCTGGTTCTGTCACACAGTAATACCGCAAACAGGAGTTGGTATTAAGTGCTTACAGTCATATGCTTTTAACCAAATAGTATCTCGCGTGTGTCGTTTTTGTAAGACTGAAATATGATTTAATAGAGCACCAATATCACCCTACAAGCAGTTGTCAGGATGGCCGAGTGGTCTAAGGCGCCATACTCAAGAGTCACCTCTTTCCTTAAGCTGGATTGTGAGAATTCTGGTCTCCGAATGGAGGCGTGGGTTCGAATCCCACTTCTGACAACGTCCTTTTATCACTACCATAAAACACTTAACAAACACTTAGGAGTTGTCAAATAACTTAAATCAGATCCTTTTAATTAAAATTGGGACTCTAGTAAACATTGTAGTATACAGATTGTAGGGCTTAACAGTCTGGATTAATTGAAAGTTGAAGTGATCCGATTTCAAATTTCCGGTACACCTGACGACGTTATGAACAATAAAGCAGAACATGAAACGACTTGTATTATTGGCCCCATGGTGTAATGGTTAGCACTCTGGTCTCTGAATCCAGCGATCCGAGTTCAAATCCCGGTGGGACCTTTGTTATATGGTTTTAAGAGAGTCAGTCGTTTGTATACTTTGAGTGTACACCGAATGCAGAACTGCTCTTTCAACTTTGAATTGTTCATATTCAAACCTCAAGAAAGTGCCTATATTGCAGATTAGTGAAAGAAATAAGAAACTAGTTAAATTCGCTCTGTTCTTCGAATCCGTATTCGTCTCAAGGCCGCCCAGTAGCATAACACATTTGGCCCTCAAATGGATTCGTGACTTTGAAATCAAGTTTATGACTCACGCCTTTTCTGTTCACTCCATAAGAACGAGTTGAAACCCGTATTCCTGATTTAGGAGAAATAGAATCTCGAATAATTCTAATTACTAAATACCTGTTAACCATCGTTTGTAGTTGGGCGTCCGTCGATTTTATGTTGAACATCACAGTGTAATTTTTTCCAATCTTGCCTCCGAAAGCACTGAACACGTATACACTTTAACGATTTCGATTCTTTGTATGTCGGTCGCGAAAAAGCTGAACTTTAATTATTGAATTCATAGAATGTAGAAGAAAAGATTTAAGTCAAAATGGTCTGCGGGATCCCTATCCCTATGACTAAGGCACCACTGGGATTCGAACCCAGGATCTCCTGATTACTAGACAGGCGCTTTAACCAACTAAGCCATGGCGCCAATCGCCAACGAATTTTGATCGAAAGTTGTTAATTTCGACTTGATTATGTTTATTATTATTTTAATTATCACAAATCGCATATATCGGCGGCCCCATGGCGTAATGGTTAGCACTCTGGACTTTGAATCCAGCGATCCGAGTTCAAATCTCGGTGGGACCTGTGCGGTATGAATTCCTCAGCTATTTTTGAATATTGTGATTTGATGACAAAACTTTTTATATAAACTCATAATCATACCTCCCTGATTTTGTCACACAGTAATACTGCAAACAGGAGTTGGTATTAAGTGCTTACAGTCATATGCTTTTAAAACAAATAGTATCTCGCATGAGTCGTTTTTGTAAGCCTGAAATATGATTTAATAGAGCACCAATAACATCCTACCAGCAGACGTCAGGATGGCAGAGTGGTCTAAGGCGCCAGGCTCAAGAGTCACCTCTTTCCTTAAGCTGGATTGTGAGAATTCTGGTCTCCGAATGGAGGCGTGGGTTCGAATTCCACTTATGACAACTTCCTTTTATCATTACCATAAAACACTTGACAAACACATAGGAGTTGTCAAAAAACTTAAATCAGATACTTTTTCATTAAACAACTTGTATTATTGGCACCATGGTGTAATGGTTAGCACCCTGGACTCTGAATCCAGCGATCCGAGTTCAAATCTCGGTGGGACCTTTGTTATATGGTTTTAAAAGAGTCATTCGTTTGTATACTTTGAGTGTACTCCGAATGCAGAACTGCTCTTTCAACTTTGAATTGTTCATATTCAAACCTCAAGAAAGTGCATATATTGCAGATTAGTGAAAGAAATAAGAAACTAGTTAAATTCGCTCTGTTCTTCGAATCCGTATTCGTCTCAAGGCCGCCCAGTAGCACAACACATTTGGCCCTCAAATGGATTCGTGACTTTGAAATCAAGTTTATGACTCACGCCTTTTCTGTTCACTCCATAAGAACGAGTTGAAACCCATATTCCTGATTTAGGAGAAATAGAATCTCGAATAATTCTGTTTACTAAATACCTGTTAACCATCGTTTGTAGTTGGGCGTCCGTCGATTTTATGTTGAACATCACGGTGTAATTTTTTCCAATCTTGCCTCCGAAAGCACTGATCACGTATACACTTTAACGATTTCGATTCTTTGTATGTCGGTCGCGAAAAAGCTGAACTTTAATTATTGAATTCATAGAATGTAGAAGAAAAGATTTAAGTCAAAATGGTCTGCGGGATCCCTATGACTAAGGCACCACTGGGATTCGAACCCAGGATCTCCTGTTTACTAGACAGGCGCTTTAACCAACTAAGCCATGGCGCCAATCGCCAACGAATTTTGATCGAAAGTTGTTAATTTCGACTTGATTATGTTTATTATTATTTTAATTATCACAAATCGAATATATCGGCGGCCCCATGGTGTAATGGTTAGCACTCTGGACTTTGAATCCAGCGATCCGAGTTCAAATCTCGGTGGGACCTGTGCGGTATGAATTCCTCAGCTATTTTTGAATATTGTGATTTGATGACAAAACTTTTTATATAAACTCATAATCATACCTCTCTGGTTCTGTCACACAGTAATACCGCAGTCAGGAGTTGGTATTAAGTGCTTACAGTCATATGCTTTTAAAACAAATAGTATCTCGCATGAGTTGTTTTTGTAAGCCTGAAATATGATTTATTAGAGCACCAATAACACCCTACCAGCAGACGTCAGGATGGCCGAGTAGTCTAAGGCGCCAGGCTCAAGAGTCACCTCTTTCCTTAAGCTGGATTGTGAGAATTCTGGTCTCCGAATGGAGGCGTGGGTTCGAATTCCACTTCTGACAACGTCCTTTTATCATTACCATAAAATACTTGACAAACACATAGGAGTTGTCAAAAAACTTAAATCAGATCCTTTTAATTAAAATTGGGACTCTAGTAAACATTGTAGTATACAGATTGTAGGGCTTAACAGTCTGGATTAATTGAAAGTTTAAGTGATCCGATTTCAAATGTACGGTACACCTGACGACGTTTTTAACAATGAAGCCGAACATAAAACAACTTGTATTATTGGCCCCATGGTGTAATGGTTAGCACTCTGGACTCTGAATCCAGCGATCCGAGTTCAAATCTCGGTGGGACCTTTGTTATATGGTTTTAAGAGAGTCAGTCGTTTGTATACTTTGAGTGTACTCCGAATGCAGAACTGCTCTTTCAACTTTGAATTGTTCATATTCAAACCTCAAGAAAGTGCATATATTGCAGATTAGTGAAAGAAATAAGAAACTAGTTAAATTCGTTCTGTTCTTCGAATCCGTATTCGTTTCAAGGCCGCCCAGTAGCATAACACATTTGGCCCTCAAATGGATTCGTGACTTTGAAATCAAGTTCATGACTCACGCCTTTTCTGTTCACTCCATAAGAACAAGTTGAAACCCATATTCCTGATTTAGGAGAAATAGAATGTCGAATATTTCTAATTACTAAATACCTGTTAACCATCGTTTGTAGTTGGGCGTCCGTCGATTTTATGTTGAACATCACGGTGTAATTTTTTCCAATCTTGCCTCCGAAAGCACTGATCACGGATACACTTTAACGATTTCGATTCTTTGTATGTCGGTCGCGAAAAAGCTAAACTTTAATTATTGAATTCATAGAATGTAGAAGAAAAGATTTAAGTCAAAATGGTCTGCCGGATCCCTATGACTAAGGCACCACTGTGATTTGAACCCAGGATCTCCTGTTTACTAGACAGGCGCTTAACCAACTAAGCCATGGCGCCAATCGCCAACGAATTTTGATCGAAAGTTGTTAATTTCGACTTGATTATGTTTATTATTATTTTGAATATCACAAATCGCATATATCGGCGGCCCCATGGTGTAATGGTTAGCACTCTGGACTTTGAATCCAGCGATCCGAGTTCAAATCTCGGTGGGACCTGTGCAGTATGAATTCCTCAGCTATTTTTGAATATTGTGATTTGATGACAAAACTTTTTATATAAACTCATAATCATACCTCCCTGATTCTGTCACACAGTAATACTGCAAACAGGAGTTGGTATTAAGTGCTTACAGTCATATGCTTTTAAAACAAATAGTATCTCGCATGAGTCGTTTTTGTAAGCCTGAAATATGATTTAATAGAGCACCAATAACACCCCACAAGCAGTTGTCATGATGGCCGAGTGGTCTAAGGCGCCAGGCTCAAAAGTCACATCTTTCATTAAGCTGGATTGTGAGAATTCTTGTCTCCGAATGGAGGCGTGGGTTCGAATTCCACTTCTGACAACGTCATTTTATCATTACCATAAAACACTTAACAAACACATAGGAGTTGTCAAAAAAGTTAAATCAGATACTTTTTCATTAAAATTGGGACTCTAGTAAACATTGTAGTATACAGATTGTAAGGCTCAACAGTCTGAATTAATTGAAAGTTTAAGTGATCCGATTTCAAATGTCCGGTACACCTGACGACGTTATGAACAATAAAGCAGAACAGAAAACAAATTGTATTATTGGCCTCATGGTGTAATGGTTAGCACTCTGGACTCTGAATCCAGCGATCCGAGTTCTAATCTCGGTGGGACCTTTGTTATATGGTTTCAAGAGAGTCAGTCGTTTGTATACTTTGAGTGTAATTCGAATGCAGAACTGCTATTTCAACTTTGAATTGTTCATATTCAAACCTCAAGAAAGTGCATATATTGCAGAGTAGTGAAAGAAATAAGAAACTAGTTAAATTCGCTCTGTTCTTCGAATCCGTATTCGTCTCAAGGCCGCCCAGTAGCATTACACATTTGGCCCTCAAATGAATTCGTGACTTTGAAATCAAGTTTATGACTCACGCCTTTTCTGTTCACTCCATAAGAACGAGTTGAAACCCATATTCCTGATTTAGGAGAAATAGAATCTCGAATAATTCTAATTACTAAATACCTGTTAACCATCGTTTGTAGTTGGGCGTCCGTCGATTTTATGTTGAACATCACGGTGTAATTTTTTCCAATCTTGCCTCCGAAAGCACTGATCACGTATACACTTTAACGATTTCGATTCTTTGTATGTCGGTCGCAAAAAAGCTGAACTTTAATTATTGAATTCATATAATGTAGAAGAAAAGATTTAAGTCAAAATGGTCTGCGGGATCCCTATGACTAAGGCACCACTGGGATTCGAACCCAGGATCTCCTGTTTACTAGACAGGCGCTTTAACCAACTAAGCCATGGCGCCAATCGCCAAGGAATTTTGATCGGAAGTTGTTAATTTCGACTTGATTATGTTTATTATTATCTAATTATCACAAATCGCATATATCGGCGGCCCCATGGTGTAATGGTTAGCACTTTGGACTTTGAATCCAGAGATCTGAGTTCAAATCTCGGTGGGACCTGTGCGGTATGAATTCCTCAGCTATTTGTGAATATTGTGATTTGATGACAAAACTTTTTATATAAACTCATAATCATACCTCCCTGGTTCTGTCACACAGTAATACCGCAAACAGGAGTTGGTATTAAGTGCTTACAGTCATATGCTTTTAAAACAAATAGTATCTCGCATGAGTCGTTTTTGTAAGACTGAAATATGATTTAATAGAGCACCAATAACACCCTACAAGCAGTTGTCAGGATGGCCGAGTGGTCTAAGGCGCCAGACTCAAGAATCACCTCTTTCCTTAAGCTGGATTGTGAGAATTCTGGTCTCCGAATGGAGGCTTGGGTTCGAATACCACTTCTGACAACGTCCCTTTATCACTACCATAAAACTCTTAACAAACACATAGGAGTTGTCAAATAACTTAAATCAGATCATTTTAATTAAAATTGAGACTCTAGTAAACATTGTAGTATACAGATTGTAGGGCTTAACAGTCTGGATTAATTGAAAGTTTAAGTGATCCGATTTCAAATGTCCGGTACACCTGACGACGTTATGAACAATAAAGCAGAACATAAAACAACTTGTATTATTGGCCCCATGGTGTAATGGTCAGCACTCTGGACTCTGGATCCAGCGATCCGAGTTCAAATCTCGGTGGGACCTTTGTTATATGGTTTCAAGAGAGTCAGTCGTTTGTATACTTTGAGTGTACTCCGAATGCAGAACTGCTCTTTCAACTTTGAATTGTTCATATTCAAACCTCAAGAAAGTGCATATATTGCAGAGTAGTGAAAGAAATAAGAAACTAGTCAAATTCGCTCTGTTCTTCGAATCCGTATTCGTCTCAAGGCCGCCCAGTAGCATTACACATTTGGCCCTCAATCAATTCGTGACTTTGAAATCAAGTTTATGACTCACGCCTTTTCTGTTCACTCCATAAGAACGAGTTGAAACCCATAATCCTGATTTCGGAGAAATAGAATCTCGAATAATTCTAATTACTAAATACCTGTTAACCATCGTTTGTAGTTGGGCGTCCGTCGATTTTATGTTGAACATCACGGTGTAATTTTTTCCAATCTTGCCTCCGAAAGCACTGATCACGTATACACTTTAACGATTTCGATTCTTTGTATGTTGGTCGCGAAAAAGCTGAACTTTAATTATTGAATTCATAGAATGTAGAAGAAAAGATTTAAGTCAAAATGGTCTGCGGGATCCCTATGACTAAGGCACCACTGGGATTCGAACCCAGGATCTCCTGTTTACTAGACAGGCGCTTTAACCAACTAAGCCATAGCGCCAATCGCCAAGGAATTTTGATCGGAAGTTGTTAATTTCGACTTGATTATGTTTATTATTATCTAATTATCACAAATCGCATATATCGGCGGCCCCATGGTGTAATTGTTAGCACTCTGGACTTTGAATCCAGCGATCCGAGTTCAAATCTCGGTGGGACCTGTGCGGTATGAATTCCTCAGCTATTTGTGAATATTGTGATTTGATGACAAAACTTTTTATATAAACTCATAATCCTACCTCCCTGGTTCTGTCACACAGTAATACCGCAAACAGGAGTTGGTATTAAGTGCTTATAGTCATATGCTTTTAAAACAAATAGTATCTCGCGTGAGTCGTTTTTGTAAGACTGAAATATGATTTAATAGAGCACCAATAACATCCTACCAGCAGACGTCAGGATGGCCAAGTGGTCTAAGGCGCCAGGCTCAAGAGTCACCTCTTTCCTTAAGCTGGATTGTGAGAATTCTGGTCTCGGAATGGAGGCGTGGGTTCGAATTCCACTTCTGACAACGTCCTTTTATCATTACCATAAAACACTTGACAAACACATAGGAGTTATCAAAAAACTTAAATCAGATACTTTTTCATTAAAATTGGGACTCTAGTAAACATTGTAGTATACAAAATGTAGGGCTCACCAGTCTGAATTTTTAAAAAATTTAAGTCATCCGATTTCAAATGTCCGGTGCACCTGATGACGTTATGAACAATAAAGCAGAACAAAAAACAACTTGTATCATTGGCCCCATGGTGTAATGATTAGCACTCTGGCCTCTGAATCCAGCGATCCGAGTTCAAATCTCGGTGGGACCTTTGTTAGATGGTTTTTAGAGAGTCAGTCGTTTCTATACTTTGAGTGTACTCCGAATGCAGAACTGCTCTTTCAACTTTGAATTGTTCATATTCAAACCTCAAGAAATTGCATTTATTGCAGATTAGTGAAAGAAAAAAGAAACTAGGTAAATTCGCTCTGTTCTTCGAATCTGTATTCGACTCAAGGCCGCGCAGTAGCATAACACATTTGGCCCTCAAATGGATTCGTAACTTTGAAATCATGTATATGACTCACGCCTTTTCTATTCACTCAATAAGAACGAGTCGAAACCCATATTCCTGATTTAGGAGAAATAGAATCCCTTCTCGAATAATTCTAATTACTAAATACCTGTTAACCATCGTTTGTAGTTGGGCGTCCGTCGATTTTATGTTGAACATCACAGTGTAATTTTTTTCAATCTTGCCTCCGAAAGCACTGCTCACGTATACAATTCAACGATTTCGATTCTGTGTATGTCGGTCGCGAAAAAGCTGAACTTCAATTATTGAATTCTTAGAATGTAGAAGAAATGATTTAAGTCAAAACGGTCTGCGGGATTCCTATGACTAAGGCACCACTGGGATTCGAACCCCGGATCTTCTGTTTACTAGACAGGCGCTCTAACCAACTAAGCCATGGCGCCAATCGGCCATATGGATTCACATGTTTTTCACTCTCTATCTCTCTGGCTCTATCGCAGTCTTACCCTATGTACCTATCTAATTCATCAAGATATTCTGTTGTTTGAATCTGTGGTTAAGAATGTTAAAATAGATTATCGATTGGATTTCGAGTAATTTTGATCGAAAGTTGGTAATTTCGACTTGATTATCTTTATTAATATACATTAAATATCAAAAATTGCATACATCGGCATGGTGTAATGGTTAGCACTCTGGACTTTGAATCCAGCGATCCGAGTTCAAATCTCGGTGGGACCTGTGCGGTATGAATTCCTCAGCTATTTTTGAATATTGTGATTTGATGAGAAAACTGTTTATTTAAACTCATAATCATACCTCCCTGATTCTGTCACACAGTAACACCGCAAACAGGTGTTAGAATTAAGTGCTTACTGTCATATGCTTCCAAAACAAATACTATCTCGCGTCAGTCGTTTTTGTAAGCCTGAAATATGATTTAATAGAGCACCAATAATACCCTACCAGCAGTTGTCAGGATGGCCGATTGGTCTGAGGAGCCAGACTCAAGAGTCGCCTCTTTCCTTAATCTGGATTATGAGAATTCTGGTCTCCGAATGGAGGCGTGGGTTCGAATCCCACTTCTGACAACGTCTTTTTATCACTACCATGACACACTTAGCAAACACATAGGAGTGTCCAAAAAACTTAAATCAGATACTTTTTCATTAAATTTGGGACTCTAGTAAACATTGTAGTATACAGATTGTAAGGCTTAACAGTCTGAATTAATTAAAAGTTTAAGTGATCCAATTTCAAATGTCCGGTACACCTGATGACGTTATGAACAATAAAGCAGAACATAAAACAAGTTGTATCATTGGCCCCATGGTTTAATGGTTAGCACCCTGGACTCTGAATCCAGCGATCCGAGAGAGTCAGTCGTCTTTATACTTTGAGTGTACTCCGAATGCAGAACTGCTCTTTCAATTTTGAATTGTTCGTATTCAAACCTCAAGAAATTGCATATATTGCAGATTAGTGGAAGAAAAAAGAAACTAGTTAAATTCGCTATGTTCTTCGAAAATGTATTCGTCTCAAGGCCGCGAAGTAGCATAACACATTTGGCCCTCAAATGGATTCGTGACTTTGAAATCATGTATATGACTCACGCCTTTTCTGTTCACTCAATGAGAACGAGTCGAAACCCATATTCCTGATTTAGGAGAAATAGAATTCCTTCTCGAATAATTCTAATTACTAAATACCTGTTAACCATCGTTTGTAGTTGGGCGTCCGTCGATTTTATGTTGAACATCACGGTGTAATTTTTTTCAATCTTGCCTCCGAAAGCACTGCTCACGTATACACTTTAACGATTTCGATTCTGTGTATGTCGGTCGCGAAAAAGCTGAACTTCAATTATTGAATTCTTAGAATGTAGAAGAAATGATTTAAGTCAAAATGGTCTGCGGGATCCCTATGACTAAGGCACCACGGGATTCGAACCCAGGATCTCCTGTTTACTAGACAGGCGCTCTAACCAACTAAGCCATGGCGCCAATCGGCCATATGCATTCACATGTTTTTCCCTCTCTATCTCTCTAGCTCTATCGCAGTCTTACCCTATCTACTTACCTAAGTCATTGAGATATTCTGTTGTTTGAATCTGTGGTTAAGAATAGGGATGGCGGAATCGAGTCCGGATTCGATTACATAATCGATTCTTCGCGGAATCGACTAGAATCGATTCCGATGTATTGTACTCGATTCTCGAGGTTAAGACTTCGATTGCAAACAATGTGTAACGTTTTGTGGCCATTCCGTCACATATTTGCATAAACTGCTTCACTGATATGCCGCAAACTTCACTATATATATATCGCTTTTAAAATCTCTGTCGGTTCGTTTTTTTTGTGCGATTTTGTCTTCTGTGACAGATTGGATACCCATACTACTTAGTTCCGGCCTTCTTTTTGTCCATATATTTGAACATCGTTCTCTTGTTTGATTTCATATGTTATTGCTTAGGTGGGTATGTTTTCTCGGTAAGATATGTCGAGGAATCGAGATTCGGAATCGAGATTCGGAATCGAGAATCGGAATCGAAAATTTAGGAATCGGATAAGAATCGAATACTTGTAAGTAGTCATACTTGGCATCCTTAGTTAAGAATGTTAAAATGGATTATCGATTGGATTTCGAGTAATTTTGATCGAAAGTTGTTAATTTCGACTTGATTATGTTTATTAATATATTAATTATCACAAATTGCATGTATCGTCGGCCCCATGGTGTAATGGTTAGCACTCTGGACTTTGAATCCAGCGATCCGAGTTCAAATCTCGGTGGGACCTGTGCGGTATGAATTCCTCAGCTATTTTTGAATATTGTGATTTGATGACAAAACTGTTTATATAAACTCATAATCATACCTCCCTGATTCTGTCACACAGTAATACCGCAAACAGGAGTTAGAATTAAGTGCTTACTGACATATACTTCTAAAACAAATACTATCTCGCGTGAGTCGTTTTTGTAAGCCTGAAATATGATTTAATAGAGCACCAATAACACCCTACCAGCAGTCGTCAGGATGGCCGAGTGGTCTGAGGCGCCAGACTCAAGAGTCCTCTCTTTCCTTATACAAGCTGTGGTATAATGCTAAAGCATACATTAAAACCAACTACAAAGTCAGACCACAAAGATTTAAAATTTAAAGCATCCATTTGCGTTGCAGTTTAATCCATGACGCAACTTGAATAAAATTACAGATCACGGTGTTTGGAATATCCAACTTGCTTTTGTCGACTTTTTTTGTACGACTCTTAAGAATTTGTCATTGTGGTCTCTACGACTACCTGGCCAAACCAATTTCCTGTACGAGGAGTCGGTTTCAATATTGTTTTGGTTGTTGTCGTCGGTCTATGTTGGTTTTCAGATTGAACCTTTTGAGGCTTCTCCATTGCAAAGAGTTTTTCTTCAATCCGCTCCATTGCTGAATAGTAGAATATACTTAAGTTAGAACAGCATCTACCTAAATTTATCAGAAAACAAAATGCCCAATTCAATGACAGAATTGCCAAGTTGACCTATAACTGCGGGATTTACTTTTCTTCATCTCATTGTTTGTTTGCTTCTGTTCGTCCAATTCTTCCAGAAGCTTGTTGTTCATTGTTTCAAGTGGGACCAAATCTGAAGAAAGAAAGATTACATAAAGCATTGGATGCCTGTGAATGCAAATCCCACTTACTGATTTTCATTTTTTTCTAATTCAACTTTTATTTTTTCGCCATACAGATTTGGCAGTTTGTTTAGCTTGGTACTGTTCCTAGTGTTGGTTCACACTTCGGATCTTTCAAGTTTGTATTTCAATATTACAGAAGCGCGTTTTGAATAGTGCCCATTTCCTAAACTTTATACAGAAAAAAATTCCTATTACACTGGATCAAACCCCATATTAAAAAACATTACATAAACCTTTCTTCAAATCCCTGATTTCATCTGATTGTTCTCTACGGCTCTGTTTTAGGTCAGCAATTCAGCTGATTGCTCTGCATTTCCATTCTGTATCTCACGAATTTCTGTGTGATATATATTTGAAAATGATAGTCATATTAATAAATAAAAAGGTTTTTTATCTTTCATAGACAACTCCTTCGAAATAATAAGGGGCTTCTATTAATTATGAAGCGTGTTTATGTTAACTTTAGTCAAGTTAAGACCATACTCCCAGTCAGTCAAAATTTTCCAGATCACAACAATCGCGAATACTAACTTGAAATATCTTTCTCGTAGCTATGAATACTTTTCATTTTTTTATCAACTCTTCCAACTCCTTGAACTCTGATTTGATGTTACTGATAATAAACTTGACATTTTGACAAAATTTTCAGTTGCTCGAATGAATACCAGATTAAATCAGACTTTTGGCGAAAGGAGTTTACGTTTCATGGTAGTTTTATAATGAGTTTGGAACGTTTTATACCTAATTCTAGTGGTTGTAACACCCGTAGTTTTATCACCCGAGTAGTCGGTCAATAGTAACATAAGATTGGAAAGTTTGTTGAAAATGTTGTCGTATTTGTTTATAAAATAAAAATTATAGATTTTTTCGAGTATTTTCAGTAATAAGAAAAGTTCCAAGTAATCAAAATAGTCAGGTCTTTCCTAAGCGTTGGAGTTGACTGATAAAACGCGGTATTTCTATGTAGTTAAATATATTAACAGTTATGGCTGGCGGCCTTGAATATTTGCAAGAGCGCCCAACAAGACTTTAGGATGACTCAAAAATACTTGCTTACGATATTCCTAGGTATGATAGAAAGCGAATCTTCATTATTTCTGGAATGTTTCCTATTTTTAGATTTGCATGTAATCGGAAATTCCTTTTCATGCAGATGTTCATCAATGTTAAAGCCTGGTCTGTCCCAACCCACAGCAACCGGATCACATTGTGCAATCTGGCAACCCGGTTTGGGAGAGCAGTGAAACACTGTTTCATTTTGCCACCAGGATGAAGTGATGAGGTAGAATAAACTAAAAATGACTGAGATTTTCATCTTGAGGTTTGGGGTTACCTACGTTTTACGTAAATAATTAAAAATTGTTTGTTTATTTCAAAGCAACATATATATATAGTTGGATATATGAAGAAAAACATTTTGTGAGAAAATTTCCATGAAGCAAGAACACGAGCACTCAGAAGTAAAGGGAATTCTTTTCCGAGCTAGTTACGGGCGACCATGGAAGTGGAATTAGGGGTAAAATCAAACATCCGATCGAGTTTGACGACTGAAAACATCAAATGTAAGTTCAACACCTATTTCTAGACGTTACAGAAATCTCGCTTGCTGTTTCGTTTACTGGTTGTTAACGAACTTCAAGTAAATATGCATATTGGATTGTTTTTCTTCTATTTATTTTTGATAATTCATATAACTTATTTAATTCAACTGTTATAAATTATATCCACAGAGGCTAAAGTATTTGTATTATATTAGACTGGGAAGACAATGTCACTTTAATTTCTATTTTGCACTTAGTTAAAAAGTAATAAAATACAACAAAATTATTCTCTATTTCAAAATATTAATATTTTTTGGTTGTTATTCTCATCTCCGCCAGGACAAGGCCAATCGCACTTTGTTTTGCGCAAAGTCTCGCTATAGTTCAGATCGGCCCTGACTATTTATAGACTATTTATGGCCATGGCAACAATGATAAATTAGAACAGCCGTCTATCTTTACCGTACACAGCGACGCCGATCGTTTCGGTTGACTTCGTCGCCTGAGGCGAATGCAACATAAGACCAGAAATAGCAAACTTTACTAATTTGTACCTAAAGCTACCGCTATTTCTAAAGTTTGGTCTGAATTTGTAACCAAATTTGACTATTCTTCTCGCCTCACATTCTTGCTATAGCATATATATATATTTATAGTCATACTTAATACAAATAAAATAATCTATCCTTTTCAGCTTGCATATTGTTTAAAATAGTAATTGAAAAGTTGAAGGTTAAATTTTTATAATTGAAAGTTTGATTTTAAAATGTGAAACCATTATGTCATGGCATTGGGTCCCATTTCTGTGAAACTGAATTTGGTTGGAATAGTGTTTCATTATATTTTATACTATATATAAACTCATAGTTTTGTCTTTTAAGCTTCGAAAGTAATCGAATGATTTTAACAAGATCAATACTAAGTTTAGAAATGTCTTATCGTATTAAATCACGTCTAGAAATTAAAAGTTTAAACCCTTTCTTTAAACTTCGAGAACTCAGCTAGCTGAGAAACTTAGAAAGCATATATGTGTACCAATTAGAGAATGTACCACTATCAAATAAATAGTAGTATTAGTATTATCTTAAGTTCAGTTATTTAAAGAGAGGTGTGCTTTATTCAACAGTTATCTCATAGAAGCCTCACTAATGATTTCCCCATAAAGCAAGTGAAGATTTATTTTTTACTATGTTTATCATAGAAAAGAATTGAGTAACATTCCAGCAATGAATTTTAGCATAAACTGAAACTGAAAAAACAAAAACATGGACAAAGAAATAGCACATACAGCATAGGTCACACTAAAAAATTGTCTTCAACTTTTTTATATCTGACAAACCATGATTTATATGTGAAATGAAACAATCTCTTTTAGCTGATTTATAAGACATCTTCATGATTTTAGCAGCATTTCTACGATATCTACAAAGGTAGCATTTTCTCTGAAAATCGCAAATCTTCACCATCTTATGAGCAGACGGAAGGTATTCTCCAAAACTAGAGCTGGGCAAAAAGTCTTTTTATTGAAAGTCAGCACCTGGTTGCATATTGATAGTTTGAATTTGGAATTTTCGCCTTTCAGGCAAGATGTGTCACCTATATTATTGATAAAATATGACATCCCAAGGTAAGCATTTGTCAGTAAAAAATCCAATATTGCTCCAAATTGATTGACGCTGAACATAACAGTGCATTAAAAGCACTCGTCTTTTAAACCAAAAGAACAAGTTCTCACATGATTTTGATGTTTGTCGATGCCAGCAGCAAAGTTTCAGCTACTTGCGGTCTAGGGATATTTCCAGAATGCTTGGTCTTTTTTGGCTGGCCAGTGAGTGTAGTGGAGCAAGTGGAAATAAAAATTTTTTGCTCCAAGTCTTTGTATCTGGTAGCCATCATACTCACTGAATCCACAGATTTATGGACAGATACCCACTGTCCTCGCGGTCAAGCCGAATTTCAGCTAGAAGTTGCCTGGGGTCGCCTTTATGTGCAGTTTTTACTAACATGATCGCATACATTTTTTTTTTTTTATTATTTTACCAGCACACTTCACTGAACCAAACCAAAGGTCTCCGACAACTAGCCGACCCATAACCTGTCTAATGTTCAATCAAACGTAAGGTGCAAGATGATGTTGCACCATATTGTGCAACAAACAACTTTTGTCTCATTATTTCTTTGCCTTAATGCAATTCCATATTGAGGACAATCTTTGATCTCCCATCGCACAAAATTTTCATTTCATCACCAATTGGCCATGGTTTTCTTAATATTTTAATTTTACCTTTTAAATTTTTATGAAATGATTTTATCAAACTCTCATCAACAAAAAGAACTTCTACAGCAGTTACAGCTTGTTTCAAGCGATTATTAGCAGCATCCAGAAAGTCAACTATTTGTTGGTCTTCGTTCAGACTAAACAAGAAATTGATTTTACGGCGAATGGCCTCAAATATGGACAAGGGTAAATACTTCCCATAATCTGACCCAGGCAAAAATCCAGATGTATCTTTTCTCAATCAAGATTTCCATTAAGTAAAGTATGCCAATTGATACTATCAATTCCTGCAATGTGAGATCGAAACCATCCTTATTTGTCGCTGGCAAAAGCTGTTCCTTTATGAATTTTAATGGCAAAAAATTAGAAGTACATTTAGCTTGGATCACTCGCTGTATCATTAATAAAATTCAAACTAGGTTCATATGCTCTGACTTCACTTTGCCTGGAATCAATTATCCAGCCATTGTGAGGCCAAATCATACTTTGTTGGGATATTGCACTTGACTTTGGTTCTGATTCTTACTTTCTTTATCTGACGATGAAGAAACGTCAATCTCAGTGAGCTCACCATCACTGTCTGAGCCACGTTCTAAGCTAGTGCTTGGCACCTCCACGTACTTTTTTTTTCTCACGTTTCGAATCCTCACTTTTTTTTAGTTTTTTTTTTTTTGTGCTACCTGGTTTCTGTTCATGCAAACTAAAGTTTCTCTCTGAATTTTGCTCAACCTCATCTGCATCGCTATGATCAAGAGCATTTTCTGATTCAAAACTTCGAGGTGCTGTGTTTATCTCATCTGAAACTTCTGATCTTTACACTCAATACACACACAGTGTTATCATATTAAAATTTCAATCTAGTTTTTTTTTTTAAAAACTTGAAAGTAAGTATGACATGAAGACGTATGATATTCTCAGGCAGAAAGCTTTAATATCGTTCCTGCGGTAAAGATCGTTCATCATCAAATTAGTTGTTGTGTATCTACGTCATAGCTTGTTGTTATTTCAACACAGGCTAGATTGGTGATTAGGATGTCATGATTGTTTTTTTCGTAATTGCTCCTTGCTTCTACCTGTCTGTGTGCTTGTTATTCATTCTTGTGTTTAAAATGTCTAGCGTTAAGCTGTGTTATACTGACGTGTTACTTTGTCGTATAGTAAACTGTAATATTTCTGTCTACTGGTGATTTGGTAATACTCAATAATAATAAAGCTAATAATATCAACCGATACATGACATCCAACCACAAATTCCGTTGATGTCGTATTAAGTAGTGTTCTTTGCAGTATTTGCCATGATAATATCCTTCTGTGTAGCTTAAATTTACTTTCAATAATACTATTTCATGAATCTGCAATAAAACAATATATGTATTTTCAAAAAAAATTGTTTTCTTATTCTAAAGATTCTGCATCAATGCTTATAATTGTCTACATTTCATGGGGCCTTCCGGAAGGCCCTATATATTTTGCTAGTAATTTTCTAGTTTTCTATATCAGGGGTGTCAAACTTGCGGCCCTCGAACGATTATTTAAATGTAATACATTTTTAAACCTTTTCAACCTTTTAAAGTGAAATTGATTATACACACAGAAAACGACAATTTACTGAAAGTAGTTTTTGTTTTTCACATTTTTTGTCAAATTATGAATTCACCTCAAGCTAGGAAAAAATACTTGAAAAAAACACTTCAGGGATCAAATGAAACTCAATGTACATGGAGAATGTGGCATTTTTGAAGAAAAAGGGGAGTCGATCAAAATTCAATTTTATATAATGCTAATCACAGGATGTCTTCGCTGATATCAAATGTTAAGTAAAAATTTCCCCATAGTAACGCACATGAACACTTATTCCAGCTTTCTATCATAAAGAAGAGCAAAATTCAATACTTGGAGGACATACATTGCAAAATAGGGGACTTATTAAGTTCATGTTCCATTATGAATTTTAATGGCAAAAAGTTTAGAAGTACATTTAGCTTGGATCACTCGCTGTATCATTAATAAAATTCAAACTTGGTTTATATGCTCTGTCTTCACTTTGCCTGGGATCGATTATCCAGCCATTGTGAGGCCAGATCATACTTTGTTGGGATATTGCACTTGACTTTGGCTCTGATTCTTTCTTACTTTCTTTATCTGACGATGAAGAAACGTCAATCTCAGTGAGCTCACCATCACTGTCCGAGCCACGTTCTAAGCTAGTGCTTGGCACATCCACTTACTTTTTTTTCCCACGTTCCGTTTCCCTCACTTTTTTTTTTAGTTTTTTTTTGTGCTACCTGGTTTCTCTTCATGCAAACTAAAGTTTCTCTCTGAATTGTGCTCAACCTCATCTGCATCGTTATGATCAACAGCATTTTCTGATTCAAAACTTCGAGGTGCTGTGTTTATCTCATCTGAAACATCTGATCTTTATACTCAATACACACACAGTGTTATCATATTAAAATTTTAATCTAGTCTTTTTTAAAAACTTGAAAGTAAGTATGCCATATAAAGACGTGTGATATTATCAGGCAGAAAGCTTCAATATCGTTCCTGCGGTAAAGATCGTTCATCATCAAATTAGTTGTTGTGTATCTACGACATAGCTTGTTGTTATTTCAACACAAGCTAGATTGGTGATTAGGATGTCATGATTGTTTTTTTCGTAATTGCTTCTTGCTTCTACCTGTCTGTGTGTGTACCATTCATGTGTTCGAAATGTCTAGCGTTAAGCTGTGTTATACTGACGTCTTACTTTGTCGTATAATAAACTGTAATATTTCTGTCTACTGGTGATTTGGTAATACTCAATAGTAATAAAGCTAATAATATCAACCGATACATGACATCCAACCACAAATTCCGTTGATGTCGTATTAAGTAGTGTTCTTTGCAGTATTTGCCATGATAATATCCTTCTGTGTAGCTTAAATTTACTTTCAATAATACTATTTCATGAATCTGCAATAAAACAATATATGTATTTCCAAAAAAAATTGTTTTCTTATTCTAAAGATTCTGCATCAATGCTTATAATTGTCTACATTTCATAGGGCCTTCCGGAAAGCCCTATATATTTTGCTAGTAATTTTCTAGTTTTCTATATCAGGGGTGTCAAACTTGCGGCCCTCGAACGATTATTTAAATGTAATACATTTTTAAACCTTTTCAACCTTTTAAAGTGAAATTGATTATACACACAGAAAACGACAATTTACTGAAAGTAGTTTTTTTTGTTCACATTTTGACCCAATTATGAATTCACCTCAAGCTAGGAAAAAATACTTGAAAAAAACACTTCAGGGATCAAATGAAACTCAAAGTACATGGAGAATGTGGCATTTTTAAAGAAAAAGGGGAGTCGATCAAAATTCAATTTTATATAATGCTAATCACGGATGTCTTTGCTGATATCAAATGTTAAGTGAAAATTTCACCATAGTAACGCACATGAACACTTATTCCAGCTTTCTATCATAGAGAAGAGCAAAATTCTATACTTGGGAGAACATACACTGCAAAATAGGGGACTTATTAAGTTCATGTTCCTTTATGAATTTTAATGGCAGAAAGTTTAGAAGTACATTTAGCTTGGATCACTCGCTGTATCATTAATAAAATTCAAACTTGGTTCATATGGTCTGTCTTCACTTTGCCTGGTTTCGATTATCCAGCCATTGTGAGGCCAGATCATACTTTGTTGGGATACTGCACTTGACTTTGGCTCTGATTCTCTCTTACTTTCTTTATCTGACGATGAAGAAACGTCAATCTCAGTGAGCCATCACTGTCTTAGCCACGTTCTAAGCTAGTGCTTGTCACATCCACTTACTTTTTTTTTCTCACGTTCCGAATCCTCACTTTTTTTTAGTTTTTTTTTTTTTGTGCTACCTGGTTTCTCTTCATGCAAACTAAAGTTTCTCTCTGAATTGTGCTCAACCTCATCTGCATCGCTATGATCAAGAGCATTTTCTGATTCAAAACTTCGAGGTGCTGTGTTTATCTCATCTGAAACTTCTGACCTTTATACTCAATACACAAACAGTGTTATCATATTGAAATTTCAATCTAGTTTTTTTTTTTAAAAACTTGAAAGTAAGTATGCCATATAAAGACGTGTGATATTCTCAGGCAGAAAGCTTCAATATCGTTCCTGCGGTAAAGATCGTTCATCATCAAATTAGTTGTTGTGTATCTACGTCATAGCTTGTTGTTATTTCAACACAGGCTAGATTGGTGATTAGGATGTCATGATTGTTTTTTTCGTAATTGCTTCTTGCTCCTACCTGTCTGTGTGCTTGTTATTCATTCTTGTGTTTGAAATGTCTAGCGTTAAGCTGTGTTATACTGACGTCTTACTTTGTCGTATAATAAACTGTAATATTTCTGTTTACTGGTGATTTGGTAATACTCAATAATAATAAAGCTAATAATATCAACCGATACAGGACATCCAACCACAAATTCCGTTGATGTCGTATTAAGTAGTGTTCTTTGCAGTATTTGCCATGATAATATCTTTCTGTGTAGCTTAAATCTACTTTCAATAATACTATTTCATGAATCTGCAATAAAACAATATATGTATTTCTAAAAAAAATTGTTTTCTTATTCTAAAGATTCTGCATCAATGCTTATAATTGTCTACATTTCATAGGGCCTTCCGGAAGGCCCTATATATTTTGCTAGTAATTTTCTAGTTTTCTATATCAGGGATGTCAAACTTGCGGCCCTCGAACAATTATTTAAATGTAATACATTTTTCAACCTTTTAAAGTGAAATTGATTATTCACACAGAAAACGACAATTTACTGAAAGTAGTTTTTTTTTGTTCACATTTTGACCCAATTATGAATACACCTCAAGCTTCAGGGATCAAATGAAACTCAAAGTACATGGAGAATGTGGCATTTTTAAAGAAAAAGGGAAGTCAATTAAAATTTAATTTTTTATAATGCTAATCACAGGACGTCTTCGCTGATATCAAATGTTTAGTAAAAATATCATCATAGTAACGCACATGAACACCTATTTCAGCTTTCTCTCATAAAGAAGAGCAAAATTCAATACTTGGAGGACATACATTGCAAAATAGGGGACTTATTAAGTTCATAAACACATAATTTAAATAACTTTAAAATGTAATACATCTTTGAATCATTTGAGTCGTATATAATTTATGCATAATTAGACATAGGCCTATGAAAACTCAATTATTTATAAATCAATATTTTATAGTAAATTCTATTCGATGAGCAAAAGATTTTAATAGCACAATTCAATGCACAATAAAAGGTTAATAATAAAAACATTAAAAAGTAAAATATTAATAAAAATGAGTAATAATAAATAAAATCGAGTTTTACTCGTCAAAATTTAATTTTATTTAATTCTAATCATAGGACGTCTTCACTGATATCAAATGTTAAATACCAAAAACAACCGCAGTAACGTCCATGAACACTTTCTCTCATAAATAAAAGAAAGATTACAATATTTCAAGTAAGTTTCGAAAGATTTGGATGACCTATTATCCCTATTTAATTTATGCATAATCAGACATAGGCCAATACAAACTAAATTTTTTATTAGTTTAATTAAATTCAACTGCTATAAAAATGCAAACAAAAAATTTGGTAATACTGATAAAAGAAACGTTTACTGATAAGAACATTCCAAATCGAAAGAAATAGTAAATTATTCGAATCGGTTCAAAAAAAGTCTCGAATCGCCGCCATCTTGCTTTTTTATACGCCAAAGGTCGAGATGAACTCGTTAACCTTTCATATTGAAGTCAGAATTTGAAAAGGCAATTCTGAGAATGGCTTTTCTTTGTAGCAAGGTTTTTCTAAAACATGTTTTTTATTTTGCGTGACAAACCAGCAAACTGACTGCGTGATTAATTCTATATTTTTATTCATTTATTCATGTGTTCAGAAGACCAATTACAATGAAAGATTCAAATTTGATCACATATAAATAAATATTCGATTCGATTTATAATCATCAGGCATTTAAAAATGCCTAGCCCAACTACTGATATAGATTACAGTAAAAATTCAAGTTGTTAAGGTAAAAGTAAGTAATTATGAGTAAAAACGAAGTTTTTTTATCAAAACTATTTGTCGTTTTGGTGTATTTCGATCTCGATTTCGATCAGTTTTTATATTTCACATATGACACCGTGCAATACATCTTCTAGTGTTTCATCGATCAATCCCTGATGAATAGCATCTGGATTCTGAACATGAACGCCCACATATTCGCTCTGTCTAGAAGGATGACCAGGAAACCAAGCTTTTGGTGGCAAAGTACTGGTTTCTCCACTGGACAGCAAAATCAGAGAGTTCTGTAGAAATTGTGGAAAAAAAGTTTTTAAATCGATTGCTAGGAATGTTACTGCAACTGTTACTAACAAATTAAATGAGAATCTTTGCTCTCTACAATAAGCTTCTCAGTAAAAGTACTCATCATAGACAAAATATGGCAGTTAACGTCGCTCGCGACTACTCGTGTATTAGAAACGACATGGCAATGGGGAAAATGCAGGAATTACTGAAAATATCACAAGTTCCAAAATACTTGGTAATTTAATAAAATATTCGACCGTACAGCCAGGATACGACGTTGAAAAAAATTGAAATAGTGATTATGTTCTATATTTTGGGTTTTCAAATTATCCATTTTCCTAATATATATAAAGCACCGTGACCCTATCATTTGGTAATTTTGTTGATACAAAAACATTTTGAGTCACTATTCGAACTCGTGAAGTTTATAAAAATAATTTCCACACTTCTGAATACTCAGATATTAGTTTGTTACCTATTAAACTGACCTTGAACTCCATTCCTGTCCATACTTTCCTATATTCATTCTTAGACATCATTGGTTGTATATAACTCAGCAACAGCTTTTGATGAGTGAGGCTGTAAATATTCGCGGGTTTTCCGATGTTCATCGATGTGCAAATAGCTTCAGCATCTTTTATGGTGACGTTCCTTTCATCATACACCACTGCTATGTAGCATTTCGAATTATATGTGACGCCACATTTAACTAAAAACAACATTAGCGTGGTCATTGAATATTTTATACTGAAATTGCCCTAAAAAATTGGCGTCATCTTATCTGTGATTAATATTCTATCGTTTTGTTTATTTGGCGGTCCAGAGGTGTGTGTATCAATATGGAGGTAACCAATTTTGTTCGCCTATTTAACATCAAGTTGTGAAAAGGGACTATAACAGGGGTTCTTAAACCGATGGGGCGTAGGGGGCTTGATGGGCACAAGATGCTCCCAGGGGGGAAGGGGGCAAGAGGATGGAATCGGAAATTTCCATGCAACGGCTTCTGAAATGGTGTTCGCGTTTGTTAAAAATGCCGGCTTTTCCACGCTATAATAAATTTTCTGCTCTGTAATATTCAATCTATAACAACTACAAGAATTCAAAACTCACAACAAAATAAACCATTACCGATCTAGAATATCACGCTAATCCGCGGACATAATAATGTGAGATAAACTGCCCGATTATATTTAGTTTTGATATATATTGTACTCAAGCGACTTCGTTATCGTTGTTAGAAAGATCTGGTATAAAATCACAGAAAGTATATTTAATTTGGTACAATGAAACTACATATAAGATATATTAGTAAAAAAAATACATATTCATCGTCCCGAAATCCCCGCGGTACGGCTCTTGAGTTAGTTGTCAAGTTACGCCACCTGTCAAAATAGCCGACTTTTTCAACGGACATGAAATGGTTTTTTTGTTGAATAAAATTCAATCCATATCCGATACACATATTTGAAATGGTTGCTTTATGTATTTAATTGTGATAAATTAAATCTGCGATTGCGTCGATAAAACAAAAGCACCTTTACTCCACTGTATCAGGTTAGGGTTCGGCCATAATTGTATTCCAATTTTCTTTATTTTAGTGTATTACGAGTTCAGTGACTGTCTGTGTTAGCTAAGTGAATATACCCCCTGCCCAAAGATTTCCGTCCTTTTACACAATTTGATGTTAAGTATGCGAACATAATTAGTTACTTCCATTTTGGTACGCATACTTCTGGAGCGCCGGCAGATCCTATAGTCGAATTATAAAACATATTAAAAATTACGTTGAGTCTTTTTCTTCTCGTCAAGACTCTTTTGGATCAGTCTGGCAATTTCTGTAATAAAATGGATATATTACAGTTGTGTGTTAGGTGAAGCGTTTAAATCAATTAAGTCATGTCGGCGTAATATTATAACGGTCTGGGTTATTTGGCTGTCGACCTTAAGTAACTTTGATCACCATATGACAAAACCATGCAAATATTGTTAAAAAATAAGTTATGAGCCAAATACTGTTATACGGTTGTAGCCACAAAGATTGGTGTTGTCCTATTTTCTTCCCAAAAGCCAATTCGACATTGCAACTCGATGGACTTGTTTCTCGATTGCGGCAGTTTGTTTATACAACAATTTTACCGCTTCTGGTTTTAAGTGTAGACAATAAAACACAACCTGATCCATACATTAGGCGAACCGGCTTATAAGCAGCACAATAGATTTTTGAGAAAAAAGTTTTTAATTGCGCCTTGTGGTCCGTGAAAAGGAATACTTTACCATAAACCATAATTATTGGAAGCTAATGCCATAAAGAATATGAGGACCATTGCTTAGGTATGAACCAAGAATTTGTCGATTTTTACTTTCATGAAAACAAATTATTCAAACAAAAAATTTATCATCAAATAGGTCGAACTCACCGGATCCATCGTCTTTCTGTAAAATAAATACAAAAAATGGTTGATAACGTGGGTATAGGAATTCTCATTAATTTAGAAGTACAATATTTACTCCCAACTATGAAATGTCGTTAGGATACTGAACCACAGAGAATAATATATACCAGAGAATTTACCGTCGGGTTCAGAGGTCTTTCCACATGAGAAGAGGAAGTAGGATGTGCGAGGGCAGCGCCCTTCTTAGCGCGGCCTTTTTCGGCATTTGCCGCTTCCTTCCGCTCGGGGGTAGGGCGTTACAAGTTATGTAGTATCTGCCGCTCCATGGACTTAGGATTATCCATCAGGCTTAGTTTGCGTTTGAATTTATTGACCCTCTTCGGCTGAACCTGACAGTTTTGCAATCGCAAGGTAGGCATTTATAGTCCGATTGACATAATGTAGTCGAATTAAAAAGCGCCAAGTCATCCCAAAAATAGGAGTGCTATAAGCGCCAATGCCTGCTTGCCCAGAGTCGTGTTCAAAATCGAAATGTAAAAAAAAAATGATAAGAATGCCAAATTCAAGTTTACCTTGCAATCACCAATTTGGACGAGTTTCCCGTTCACGATCTTGGAAACGCATGATCCAGCTGTCGAAAAAAAAGCGTGAGATTTCAAAGTACAAGTTGGATATAGCGCACCCGGGTCAAATATTATATACGTTATACGTTGCTAACTTGGTTGAGTGTAATATTATCTGTTTGAAATGATTCTTATTTTATCAATCAATCAATTTTATTTTCTGTTTATTTTCTTCACTCTGAAAGCTACAAAACAACAACAAACGGACTTACAATATGCAGAGGACGAGCTTATTGAAAAAGTTGAAAACGTCCGAGTATGTGGCCGTCCACCAAAAAAACACAGTAAAATTATATTATTATTATATAGTATATTATATAAATATTTTTATTTTAGAATTCTTGGTACCAGAAGACATAGATGGGTGTAGAGAAGGATTGATTAAAAATCAATATCACATAATGTAATAAGTAATTGTATCCAAAATATATCTTACGCGGTAATTTTAGCTCCGCAAGCAAGCCACAGATGAGAGAGACAAAGTAAAGCATTTCGAAGAAGTTCATGTTTGCTTCTAGACAGGTTGGTAGTGCAACTAATTGCTTAAATATGTACTAGGCTAAATATCAAAAATATATCCCATATTTTTAACAACGCCATAAAAAGTCACATATTCTCTGAATTAAGGTCTTTGATTGACTTTATTCATCGACGTTTAATAAGTACAGTATTTTACAGACTATGAGTCGCACCTTTCTTTTCTCAAAAATCGATCGTGCACCCTATAAGCCGGTGCACAACCCAATTTTGCCGGGAGAGCATTTGAGTGCCTATAGAAATATAGTCCTAATATGATTGGTGAGTAAGAGTGAATATCCTTTATGTATACATCTTATCGTGGACTAAGTCAAAAGACTGAGTCAACACAAAATCAATAATAAAATTTTGCGTCGTTTTCAAGCATGATATATGCTTGTCCGAGTTTTATGAACCCTGGTTGTGCGTCACTCCCTTTTTGGCATATTTCCAATTCTACAAGTTTTAAGTAAGTATTTGAAATCTAAGATATGTACATAGGAGTATGTTATTACTTGAAAGAAAGCTATTTGAGCAGGCGAGTAATCGTTTCAGCTCGTAAACAAGGTAATAATCACAATAATAAAGAAACAATCAGATGGTTGACTGACTACACTTAAAACCAGTACTGTTATTGCTTTAGAAACTTTCGAATCTTATAAACCCAGTGCGCTCTATTAAAGAATAAAAAACCGAAAGCAATAATTCACAGTTTGCTTTATAATACAATGCGCCTTAGATATGGTAATCGTAGTCTTTAAACAAAAAACATCCGAACGAACTGAGCAATCACCATTGCAAGACACAGTAGCTAGTATTCTGCGTGGATACAGATTTTTAAAATCTTTTCAATATTGCTGTTTGTTATGTTTTCCCAGCCACTACGAGAACCAAAATTGGTATTATTATTTAATCCATTCACTACATTTTGTCATCGATACATAATCGACCATAGAGATGAGGTAAACGCACTTTTAGCACAGTCACTCTTAACTCAAAAATTTCGAATCTGCCGCATATGGTGGCAATCCCAATCCAACAAACGCGTTTCACCTCACTTCCTTCAGCTATAAACTGATTCACAGCATAAACAAATGACGCTTTATACGGAAACAAATTTGATTCATCCATCATAGTTATACAGTAATACGCACTCCCCGACCTGACAATATTCGCTGCCATCGCAATAATGAGTTTTGGGAATTTTCCACACGAACCACTGCCTTTTTCTCTCCTATAACTAGCACGGAACGTTTTACGTCACGTCCTTTAGTCATAAACTATTACTAATATAGAAAAATCGAATTTCTTACTCGACATGGAAATTTAACTCACCCATTTATAAAAGAGTAGTTGAAAGCAATTTTTTCCCCAGCTTTGTCCGACTTTAGCGCGAGAAAACGAAATAGTGAACGATATTGATAGCGCATTTTTGGAAATAGTCTTTGAACTTGTCGAAATTTGTCAGTTTTTGACCTGAAATATCGACGTTGCAACAAGGTAACTATAACAGTTAGGGCTCACCCGTGACCTGCCAATATTTGCGAATACGCAATGATACGTTTTGGAAATTTTTCATGCCACACGGGTCACTGCTTCTTTCTTTTTACGCTCTCTCTTATATCTAGCACATAAACTAGCAAATACACAATATTAACGCAGCAGCGATCTTGACTCAAGAATTGTGATTATGCAGAATATATTGCAACCCAATAAACGCGTTTTACGTCACTTCCCTAAGCCATAGTCTATTCCTGGTGCTCCCGAAGTATGCGAACCAAGATGGCGGACATCGGAACGTAACATGGGTAACAGGTTAGGGTTAGGCGATAATTTTTTTCCAATTTTCCTTATTTTAGTCCTATTATCAGTTCGAAGACTAGCCAAGAGCCTCCCGTAAGATTCATACCTAAAATTATGGCCTAACCCTAACCTAGTACACATGTTACATTCCGATGTCCGCCATCTTGGTTCGCATACTTCGGGAGCCCTCTATTCCTAGTATAGGAAAATCGAATTCAATTCATTCATTTATTATAGAGCTATTGGAAGCAATTTTGAAAAAAAAAATTGACCGAGTTTTGCGCGCAAAAACGAAACAGTGAGCAATATTGATAGCCCATTTTTGAAAATAACTTGTCGAAATTCGTCAGTTTTCGTTCTGAAATATGGACGTTACGACAAGGTAACTAACTATAAAAGTTTGGGCCCACCGCTGACCTGCCAATATTTGCGAATACGCAATGACACCTTTTCAAAAATTGTTCAAGTCACACGGACAAACTATTATCATGTATTTTTGCACTCTCTCTTATTTCCAGCACGCAAACTAGAAATTAAACAATATTAACACAGCAGTCGTCTTGACTAATAGATTGTGACTATGCAGTTTATGGCAGGCCAATGATCTCGTCTTACGTCACTTCTCCGAGCCATAAACTATTCCAAGTATAAAAAAAAAAAGAATTTCTTACTCGACACACAAATTTAATTCCCTATTTATAATAAAGCAGTTGGAAGCAGCAAATTTTTTTTTTTTTTATAGAAAAAAAATGTTCGTCCGATTTTGGCGCGCGAAAACACAACAGTTGGCAACTGTTGATAGCGCATTTTTGGAAATAACTTTTGAACTGGCCAAAATTTGTCAGTTTTTGACCTGAAATATGGACGTTGCGGGAAGGTATCTATAAAAGTTAGGGCCCGACCCTACCCTGACCCTGATCTGCAAATATGCAATGATACATTTTGGAAATTTTACATTCCACGCTATCCACTGCTTTTTCTATTTACGCTCTTTCCATTACCTAATACAAAATTAGCAAATACACAATATTACCGCAGCAATCATCTTGACTCGTAGATTGGGATTATCAAATATATAGCGGCCCAATGAACCCGTTTGATCTCACTTCCCTCAGTCATAAACTATTCCCGGTATGGAAAAATCGGATTTCCTACTCGGCCCACAAGTTTATCTAAATCATTTATAATAGAGCGATAGAAGTCCATTGCGCTCCTAAATTTCTGATTGACTTTCTGAAGTCCCGTCCGCTGTTATTTCTAAAACATAGAATGATACAAATTGTCCATTTATTTAAAAACAATTTAAATTTGTCCATTATAGTTATGCAGTCTATATCATTTTATATAGCATTTTTAACATTTGAAAAAACTCAAAGAATCGCAAAACGGTTGGCCCACGAAAACAGCAAAAGTCGCACTGAATATTAAAATAACCTGACCAATCTCAATTTAAGCTTTATAATTGTACAATTTCAAAACAACATTTTAAACATTTGAAAAAACTCAAAAATCGCACGACGTTGGCGCGCTAAAACAGCGGAGGTCACACTGATTATTAGAATAAGCAACAAATCTCGATTTGTTTATTTTTTTTATAGACGTTTCTCTCTTTGCTACATTCAGCTGTAAATCGGTAAAAAAAACGCCCTCAGCGCAGCCAATTATAATGATGATTAAAATGATTATGAACATAAGCAACAAATCTCCATTTACGTTTTCAATTGTGCAGTTTTAAAACACTGATTTAAAAACTCGAACAAAAAAACAGTTTCCTGACCTTAGCGCGCCAAAACAAAACCGTGAGCGCTGTTGATTAACATAAAAGTGATGACCTCCCATGACCTGAAAATATTCGCGACTACATAATGACGCGTTTTGATATTTTTCCATGACACTCGGACACTCAGTTTTTGCTACATTCATCAGTGGATTGGTAGAAACGCCCTGATCGGGGCCAATCATAACTCATGAAATGTGATTATGCAGTATATAGCGGTCTAATGAACTCGTTTTACGTCATCATGCAATTGAAAAAATCTTCAGTTTTACCGCCAAAATCAAATTTAACTTGACAATCGCAATTGATCAGCCAAACTCTATTTTAAAAATTGAAAAAACTCCATAAATACGCTCGACTTTACTGCGAAAACGAAACGAACGGGGACCACTATTATTTTTTATAATATCCGCTCTGCCCCATCTATCACGTAAATTAGTAAAAAGATCTTCTAGCTCTGAATGTCAAATGCATAATAATTGATCGGCTAATTAGTATGCAAGCGGTTAGAAGAAAAGTCTATAAATAGGGCGCGCTAAAAAGTAGATTGGTACGCCCGCTATATCTCAGTGCAAAATTCTGGCCAAAAAGAACACAATTACTATATGTTTGCTATATATATTTACCGCGAAGCAAACGGCGTACTGCATCATAGAATATTAAGAAAACGCTCTGTCGGTTTAAAATTCTGAATGAATAATCTTTGTTTGTAGATTTAAAACAAAGCAGTATGCAAAATATGACTATGACTAAGCAGTTGCAATAACAGTATACATTTTATAAAATGAAGGCAACAATCATGGAACTTACAACCTTCGATTATAACGGCTTCTTAACCCGACTTAAAATTTTAAAAAAAGTTTTTCGTTTCACTGCAATTACGATGTCTGTGTCAGAGTGTCTTGTCCTGGTAGGAACTTTTCCTGTGGGTCGGTCGACATTGATGTCTTCTCCGCCCCCTTCCGATTATATTTCGTGATTATTGTATGTTTGTTTATTCTTACTGCAATATGTAATGAAATATTCAGAAAAAAATCATTATCTCTCTATCTATCAGTTCCAGCAGTTCAAATAGATTTATAACCTAAATCTCATTCATTCATTTGTTCAGATTTTTTGTAAAGATGATCAATATTTAAGAGTAATGGCGAGGATGTACCCAGCGATCGCTGAATAATTAAAGAATCCTAATTCGGACCTCGGCTCGCCAGTTGAGTAGCCCTGATCTAGGGAGAAGTACTGAGATTGTTTTCGCTTCTTTTGCTTGGTAACTATTTAACTTGTTTTGAGTTTCAGTCAATTACCGAATTTTTTCAGTTAGGAACAAATACAAAAAAGCAATTCATTATAGAACAAGTAAATCAATTTACAATAACAAGCTAATTATTCCTAGAGCTTGATCTCACAAACAACCCCGTAAAAATGCTCATTAGGCTTCACATTTCTCATGCCTTGTTTCCAGTGAGCTGGATTACGATTGACGTGGAGGAAAACGTTTGTGTAATCCCTGGTCAAAACTCCCATGTATGGCTTTTCGTTGATCCATTCAGTAAAGGAATTAGCAGGTGTGATCTCGCCCGTCTTAAAAAAGGAATTTATAAATTTAGATCAGCGGTGGGCAAGGTTTTTAGGCCAGGGGCCAAAAATTTTGCCCACCCAGACTGGCGGGCCATGTAAGTGTGACGTAAAAAGTTCTATTTTAGGAACAATATTTACAGTGTTGGAAAAACAAAAGTGGAAAACAATAGGCCTCGTGCCAAAACTAAATTTAATCGCAATCTCAACAAATTCATTGGGCCATGTTTAGCTAAAACATTAAAATTTATTTTGAATTTGGTTGTGGCAGCATCAGGCGGGCAAGATTGAGTTACCAGTCAAGGGCCGTAGTTCGCCCATGTAAGGTTTAGATTGTAAGAAATATGAGGATGAAAATGCTTAGATGGCAAAAGTTAACGGATTTTCGTAAGAAAAAATAAAGTAACGCTATACACAAGATTTCCCAAAAGTTATTCAAGAGTTATCAAAATGAAATAAAACTGTAAATAAAGAATACTGTAAACCAGGGATCTCAAACTCGCGGCCCGCGGGCCAATTGCAGCCCGCGGGATGATAGTTTGTGGCCCCCGCCTTGATATTAAAGTTTAATGTTAGTGCGGCCCGCAAGTCACTTAGCTCAGTTAGCATGAATAATGCTTTTAATATAACAGCGTTTCCCAAACTGTGTTCCGCGGAACACTAATGTTCCACGAGCATCTCCCGAGTGTTGCGTGGAAAAGGAATCAAAAATACATCTAAATTGGTCGCCATGGTGATCTGAGAATCATGAAGTTGTTGCCCAACTGACCGTTTAAAATTGCGTCACCGTCGGCCTAAAATGGACTAACTAAGTTAGGGTAGGGGCATTTTTGTTAACTGTCGGTTTAGCTTTTTGACTGTTAACTTTTGACTTTGTTAAAGACAAACAAGTAAGTCTAAAGAATAAAAGCAAAAGGTCAACCGTTCTTCCTCCATCTCCACCTGGTTTTACTTTGAAATGCTGAAATTTTTTCGCGCATTTGCAACTCGAAAAAGGGAAACTCTCACGTAGGGCAAAACAAAATATTTTATCATCTATCCCCTGAAAGGAATATGCGGTGCGGTAACCTACCAGTACCATACCTGTAGGCCTGATATTTGATCGCGGGACCGCCTGAAATAATTTAAAAACAATGTTCCATGATTTTTGACGTCACAATCACTAACCCTTAGATTTATCTTGATACATGGTAACCATGTTTCCCATGTGGCGAAACATCACTGTCCATCGGCTAAATGTTTGGTTGAAACATCAGCGCAACAGTTATTACAAGATGGAATTTTATAATTTCGCACATCCCTAAACGTGTCGTTGGAAGTGAAGTTTCAGTAAACAGAAAGGTTGGTGATGAGCACAGACAATTTCAAAAAACCGGGAAATGCAATATTTCTTCGTTGAGCATAGAAGCATCCCGACATGTTTTATCTGCACAGTTAAAGTTACAGTGCACAAGGAATACAATTTAAACGAGTTGCTAAGCTTTCATTGTGGAAAACCTGATGCGGCCCGGACTCATCCAGACTCTGTCCCAGCGGCCCACAAATAAATTGAGTTTGAGACCCCTGCTGTAAACCCTACTTTAAGGCAGCCATATATTCATTAGGTAATATAAAAAAATCTTCGTGTCCATTTATTTGGGCATTGCTCTTTTGTTATGCCTAATAATAGAAACAACACTTCCAAGTCTTACTTACAAATGGATTGAAGCCCAATCCGGTCCAAACGTCATTGTAAAATGTGCCTCTTGGCATTTTAAATCTCAAGTCATTCATGATCTCAGTGTAGGAATCATTATCTCGAATCACACCGATGTCCGCACCACGATCTTTACAGATTTCGACTGCTGTTTTGTAGTTGACTTGCGTTCTTGAATGTACCACCGTGAAATAGCATGCATGCTCAATTTTTGATATGCACTTATCTAGAAAAATAAATAACATAGTTATAGACAATCGATCTTTAACCAAACGATAAATGTACAGTCCACTAGTGCGTACTCCCGTAGTGGGTGTACCAGGTTAGAGTTGGGGCCTAAATTTGTTCCGATTTTCCTTATTTTAGTTCTATTACAAGTTACGGAACTGAAATCTATGGGCAGAGGTATATTTATTTGGCTGACACAGACAATCACCGAACTCGTAATAGAACCAAAATAAAGAAAATCGGAATAAAATTATGGCCTAACCCTAACCTGGTACGCACACTAAGGCAGTACTCAAAATTGAAATTGTGAAGGGACTTCAGGGACACCCGTATACATATCTCTTGTTCTGCATGCTTTTTGCAAATTAATTCTTACAAACAAACAACTTGAACACGAAACTTTTTCGTGAACAAACCGTGTAAAAATAGCATCTTCTTAATTCACCTCTCAAATTCCAACGAAGCGTTTTCTTCTGGTCCTCAAGCTGTTGTTTCAGCATCTTATTCGTTGCTCTCAATTCAGCAAAGTCTTCAGAATAATTAGAATCTAGAGAAGTCACACACAAAAAATAGTTTTAATGTTATCAACGAATTGAAAAATTAGCGACAACCAGAGCGCCGTTGGAAAGGCAAGAGAAGAGAATGCGACTATTGCTTAGCCTTCCAGTAATAAAGGCACCCAGCAAAACGGTGAATGATTTAACGCATCGGCAAACGCAACGCAAAAAACATTATGTATTTTTACCCAAGTGAGCGCGATTTTAAACACAATCTGTCAAAATAGAATTTTATGTATGATGGGGAAAATATGAGTATTGGCAAGGACTACACTAAGTGGGTTGGCGGGCTGAGTTAGTAGTATTTATATACCAGTACAGATGGTCAATCGCAAATGCATAACACATATATATACTACTTATTTATTGTTTTATCAATATTATTAAAATATCTATATACATTAGCGGTTATCAACCAGGGGCCACAGAGCAGTTGGGGCCACAATGCTAGGCGCAAAACATTTTTTTTTTCCTTTAAAAGAAAATTTCCCATTTCTTCTAGTTTTATTTCTTGATAGGGACATTTTACAGGGTGTTTTCATTATGTTAAGCATAAATTGTTTAAACATAATGAGATTTAAATTATACCAATCAAAATGAAACTATGAATACCACTGGAATGGTAAACAGGGGACCACGAGTGCTAAAAGACACAAGCCATAAAAATATTGGGAACCTCTGATCTATATAAATTTGGAAACACACTCTCTAAAATGAAAGCTGGAAAGCGTACTGAAGCAGACTCCACTTCAAATTCCTTTATTTGTACCTACAGAATGTATTTTAAATTGCAAAACAATTACATTTATTCACGTTTTTAAATGACTTCACTTAGTTCTTACCTACCCTTTTCGTATTCTTTTCGTATTCGGGGCAATTGATTGGTATTTTCATCAATTATATCAGTTGTTTTCGACGATTGTTCTGCAGTTTTCCTTTTTAGATTCTTCATTTTGGTAGTGTGGTCGATAAGGGTATGCAGTATGTAGTTTATTGCCTGAGATTGATGTGCAGTTAACTTCTGGATATCTTCGATCTTACCCGATAGTTCCTCGAATTTGTTGCTCAGATCCACGTATCCTATTTAAACGAAATAATTTGATGACGATTTTTCAAATTGTTTCTCTAAATCAGGGGTTCTTAATCAGGGCTTCACAAATTCTCAATAGGGGCGAGAACTGTTCCTAGTAGAGGCAAAGTTTGGTTAAAAATACAAAGTCGATGGAAGTTTTCACATCTGTTACAATAATTTTCACGGCCCCTCAGGTCCCCACCCCCGGCTATGTCTATGAGTGGGAGTCTTTAATCAACTCTGCCCATAGGTTTCAGTCCATTTATACAAGTAGGCGAACAAATTCAGTTACCTTCATAATATAGGTACGTACACTTCTGAAGCGCCAAACTTTTCACTCAAATACTCACCCGAATTTTCACTTTCATAGTCTTTTGTCTTGTTTTCATTGACAGTACTTTCCAACGCTTTCAATTTTGATCTGATATGACTGATATCTGAAAAATAACACTTTCAGAAAACTTCACTTACTCAAAAAAAATTCCCCTTATGTGAAAAAATTATTCAAAATTGTCAACCAACAGCGCTAAGGTACTGAATCAAATTTTTTCGGTATTTTGTAATTCTAGTTTTTTTTAGAATATGCCCTACTTGCATGTTGGCACACTGCAGCTCAATTCTCAACCTTTTTGGGAAAGTGGAACTACAATGAAACATCCCGGAAGCTCGAGTAACCCCGATGATATTGTCTGGATCAGACATGGGCAAAGTATGGCCCGAGGGTCAAATCCAGCCCGTTGGGTAATGCAATTTGGCCCGCCTGATGCTGCCACAACCAAACGGAAATCAAATTTTGATGTTTTAGCTTATAATTGCTTAAGGAATTTGTTGAGATTGCGGGTAAATTTAGTCTTGGCAAAAGGCTCATTGTTTTACGTCTTTGCTTTGTAACACTGTAAATATTGATCATAAAATGTAACTTTCCACGTCACACTTACATGGCCCGCTAGTCTAGATGTGCAAAATTTTTGGCCCCTAAAAACCTTGCCCACCCCTGGTCTGGATGCATAAACAATGAATATATACTATGTAGGGGCAAAAGTGTTACTGACAAACTAAGATAATCTTTGAAGTGTAACAAATTTAATAATATGGGCAAACCTACTAGCTATTTAAATATATTTGAATGATATACATATCGGTATATTCAGGGCACGGTTTTTGGACCAAGAGCCAAAAATTTGATACTTTCGAAATATGTGAACCACGATGGCGGACACCGGAACGTAGTATGTTGTGTACCAGGTTAGGGTTAGGCCATTTCAGTTTGCCACCTGAACTGGCCATGTAAGTTTGACGTGAAAATTACATTTTATGAACAATATTTACAGTGTTACAAAAGTTGAAAACAATAAGCCCAGTGCAAAAACTAAGTTTAATCGCAATCTAAACCAATTCTTTGAGCTATTTTTCAGCTAAAACATCAAAATTAGGTTTTAGTTTGGTTGTGTCAGCACCAGACGGCCCAGACTAAATTATCCAACACACACTACGGAAGCACCAAAAAAAATACTGTAATAACGCACCTAACGCATTTCTGGATACAGCAGAAAGCAAACCGTAAGGATTCTGAAATTTAGCAATATTCGTTGTTTTGCAGGTAATCGGGAATTCTTTTGCATGAAGGTGTTTTTCAATGTTGAAGCCTAAGCCGCCCCATCCGCTGGGTATTGGATCACATTGTGAAATCTGGCACCCTGGTTTGGGTGAGCAGTGAAGCACTGCTTCATCTTCACAAAAGCATGATGTGAGGCTGTAGCTTAGAACCAGTAAAGGTAAAATTTTCATTCCGTAGCTATGAGTATTTAAATATAACTGGAAAATAGAAAAAGAACGCCCCGTTTAATATAATTTAGAGCAGCGGTACTTAACGTTTCACCCTCTCCGCATTTCTGAAAAATCACAACCGACTATTTCACCTTCATTATGGGATTACTGCAAAATATTTTCGGTTTCACACGTTAATAGCAAGTCCATTGTAGTATATTTAATTTTTAGTACTCCCGAAGTATGTGAACCAAGATGATGGACGCCGGAACGTAGTATGTGTACCAGGTTAGAGTTATGACATAATTTTATTCCAATTTCCCTTATTTCAGTTCTATTACGAGTTCGCGGAATAGCCAAGTGACTTCCGTAGTCTTCGTACCTGAAACTATGTCTTAATCCTGACCTGGTACACATACTACGTTCCGGTGTCCGCCATCTTGGTTCACATACTACGGGAGACCCCTTTTCGGCAAAGCGTGGTAGATTTATGAAACTTCTGGGTGTAACCATACACAAACAGAAGTTAAAACTCCAACAAAGTGGATTTTTTTCTCATTATTTTTCGAAGTGATTAGGAAATATAGGGGTTCCGTGTATTGGGTTCACCCTGTTAGCTAGAACGATAAATGTGGTGCATAGGCGTAACCATGGGGGTTTCTTCCCAACTAAAAAAAAAACTGTTTCAAAAAATCTATTTGCGTCATTTTCAATGAGACTGACTTGTTCGCGTTTATCAACATTATCTTATCCGTGATCGATTCACTGATTCACTGAACTCGAAGAATTTATTTTAGCTTCCTATCAATCCTGCCCAGGGAAACTAAAATTACCCCTTTGTATAGCTGGCATAACTTCAACAGCAAAATACGGGTACTCCTGAAGTATGCTCAACAAGATATCGCACAACCTGAACTCTGACCTGGTACACAACCTGAGTTCAGGTTGTGCGCCATCTTGGTGCGCATACTTCAGGAGGTCCGAAATAAGTCTGTGTAGAAGCTTCAGATAGATAGAAGATACCGGGTACTCTCGTAGTATGTGTACCAGGTAAGGGTTAGGCCATATTTTTATTCCGATTTTCCTTATTTTAGTTCTATTACGATAGCGGGGACTGTCTGTTTTTGCCAAGTGAATATACCCCCTGCCCACAGGCTTCCGTCCGTTCACTCAACTTGATGTAAAGTAGGCGAACAAAATTATTTACCTCCATATTAGTACATCTACTTCTGGAGCGCTCGGTATTGTTAGATATATGTGGCTGCTTGTATCTGGCCTTCTTCGGGGCAATGGTCGAAAGTCGTATGTTTTGCTATGAGGGCCTACGGCAAAATTTATGAATAAATGCTAATGCTACTGCTAAAATTAATACTCTTAGAAGTATTTCCCAGCCGTCTAATTCATGCAAAAGTACAACTTCGTACAAAGTACAAGCTTCGTTCTCACGAAAAACGATAGGTAAAAATCCTTTCCAACCTCCTATCACAGGGGTTCCCAAACCAGGGGTCGCGACCTTAAATTGGGTCGGATTGATAAGTAGGTGTGGTCGCAAACAGGTCATGGGGTCGGCGGGGTCGCTGAGGTATAGTGGAGGATAGATAGAATGATCGCACTGGACACTTGAAAGTTGTCTTTGGGGTCGTCCTGAAAAAAGCTTGGGAACCCCTGTTTTATCACATGGCGCAATAAAAATGATAGGTTGTCGAAACTAAAAAACCACAGTATTTTGAAACTTTATATCTGGTTAATTGTCTAGAACAGTGGTTCTCAAACACTCTTAATCGCGCCCCCTTTTTAAAATTTGTCAAGTTTCGCGCCCGTCCTCACAAACAACTAGCTAACAATAAGCTGCAAATATTAGGACATTAAGGCGAACAATTTGTTGTTATTTTTATCAGTGCACTTGTTTTGGCTGATAAAATAACAAATGTAAATTTATAAGATAAAGCGGGACGGATCAAATCTAAAAAATATTTTTAATTTTAATGAGCTCCATCCCCCTCAGAAAATTGCCTTGTGGGACACGCCTCGTCGATTGAGAACCGCTGGTCTAAAATGAATTATGACTTTCGGTCCAACATGTATTACCTATTCTAACAAATTATAAGAATTCAAAATTTTGCTTGACTGTAACTACAGGCTATCCAGATAATTTACTAGAGTACCTCGCACTACCATGTAAAAGGTTATCGACTAAAAACATGTTTTTATAACCTAAGGCTATTCACACGGCATTTTTATCAACATATCCTATTCTAATTAAAATTGAATAAACCTTATCGGCATTATCAGCAAAATTAAGCGAGTATTTAAAAACTATACCATTTAAAATAAGGGGGGGCCGAAAATTCAATTTTGTCCAACTGGACTGGGCGGGCCATGTAAGTGTAACATAAAAACTTACAATAGGATCAATATTTACAGTGTTATAAAATCAAAAGTGGAAACAATATGCCTCGTGCCAAAACTAAATTTTATCGCAATCTCAACAAATTCCTTGAGCTATTTTTAGCTAAAACAGCAAAATTCGGTTTCAGTTTGGTTGTGGCAGCATCAGGCGGACAGATTGAATTACTAACGGGCCCGATTTGGCCCGCGGGCTGTAGTTTGGCCATATCATATTTAGAGGATGGATGCATTTTTGAGTGCTCCCGAAGTATATGTACCAAAATGGCGCAAAACCTGAACATAGTATGTGCACCAGGTTGGATTCAGGCGTCATCTCGGTACACATACTTCCGGAGCGCCCATTTTTGTATCAATACATGAAAATGCGTAAATATTTTCATTGTGTGATTAGACCAGTGGTTCTCAACCTTTTTTTTCGTGGCCCACTTTCGTTGCGTAAAAATTCTGTGGCCAACTAACTTTCTTATGCAAGGAAAAAACTACAAGAAAAACAAGACTATTTTTGCAAAAATAAAAACTTTCACTTTAAGAATTAGAATGAAAAGCAGCAGCATCATTCATTGCTACTACCATAAAAATTTGACTGTAATGACACAAATAAAACTAAACTTTTAAATAACCATAGTAATTTTTAATAGGCTTGTGGCCAACTTGAAAATGTCTCTATGGCCCAGCAGTGGGCCATGGCCCACTGGTTGAGAACCAGTGGATTAGAACCTAATGAACGAGTCATGTTTTTAGAATTAAACAATAAAAAACTACCGAATACCACGAAGTCGAATGGGTCCACAGAGCAGTTTACGGGGTGCCACATACTAAGCGCAAAACCAATTTTACTTCCTCCTATAAGAAAACCTATCATTCTTCCTAGTTTCATTGCTTGATAAGGTTCACATGGGGGCGTTTTCACTTTTTTAACCATGAATTGTTTTTTACACAAACGGATTTGTGATTTATCAATCAAAATCACACTATGATTACCACCGGAATGATGAACAGGCGGCCTATGAGCAATAAAAAAGGCCACGAGAAATTAAAGGTTAGGACCAGTTGTGGGATTCAGCCGGTTAGCGCCGGTTCTATAGAACCGTTTCACGAAATTTTATGAGATCAGCGAACCTGTTAGCATCACTTGTTAGTTGTTACTTACTTACTTACTTTTGTGATGGAACCGGCTGACAAAAAAATTGAATCCCACCACTAGTTAGGACCACTGCCCGTTGGGGCATAGGCTATGTTACGGCGTGATAATTTTTCTTGAGGTGATTCTGTTTTTGCATAAAGCATAAAAGCTTTTGCGTCGTGGTAATCTATTATTTGTAAGTTCTATATATAGGCTACAGCTATTACAAGTTTGCCGCTAACAAATAGAAAAAATGATCATTTGACGATTATCCTGTTAATTCCGGGCAAAGGCATGTCGCCAAATATTACGTGAGTGACTGTTCAATCATGGTCTTCATATAACTAGGCGGCCATGGATCCACTATTTTATTTGGACTGGTAACTGACAAGAGCCCCGTGCAAAAAACGGATAAATATGAATAGCTCTTGATTTCAGTTTATTGTTTTTTAACCCAATTTATTACAACCCCGGTAAGGTCGTGGGCATAGGATACAATTTAACCTGCGTCACACAACGTAAAAAATATTGTTGCGTCCACGTCGTTTCAGCTTAAACTAATGTTTTCCACAGTTTGCTGCAATGCACCAAGACCTACCATTCTAAATTCTGTCCTGATTGGTATTAAAGCTTATCATATAAGACTGGAAGTGATTGACAGAGTCGTCAGATTGGTTGACTATCTTGGAGTGGACCATTTTGCATGCGGGGTAGGCTACTTACAGGTGGAAAGATTGCTGGACTATTTGTATTCTTACGGTGGTTTACGAAATCGCAGGGTCGGTTACGGCATCCCCCATCATTCACCTATAAAACGAGTGACTGTTCAACCATGGCCGCTAAATAATTTAGAGGTCCTGGGCCAACTATTCTAATATGGATAGCTAACCGACATGCGTTTCCAAACGCCAAATGATTCAGCAACGGCCGCATTATCGGATTTTCTCTCTCACTCTCTCTTTCACAAACACACACACACACACAGATAACTATGAATACATATTGCCATGGAACAAAATGTTGGACTGTCTTAGTATTAAATAAAAGAATATTTAGCTAATACTGGACAGGATTTTTCATATTTATCTTAGATGAAAGACAACCCTATTACAGCGCGACAAGTAACGGAATAGGCTGGAACGTAATTGTCATATCCGAACCTGCGAATCCACGCATTGTAATCAAAAGTGCGATGGCAAGCGGATGTCCACCGATTAGCGCGATAGCCTACACCAGCTTTTAAACCAACGACTTTCAGTTGCAATCTCCCCTCCCCGTGGCGAAACGTACAGTATACTCATTTCGCCCGATCCGGGTTTACATGTTGAACTCCGTCAAGCACCTCTGTTTTGCGTTCGTGAAACACTGAAGGTACTCAAATTTCTGTGTAACGTTGACCTTGTCCCGGCGTTTGTCACGTAGTTATAATGGACCTGATGGAAGGTACAGTAACCGATATAGTCCAAGGCAATGCAGTGTTGTGCTAGAACATTAGTGCAGAGTACCATTTTAGGTTGTCGTTTTTGATAAGCTGTCGAAAGATTGTAGACTGATAGTTTTAATTATGGCTTTAGTACGGTACGGTACCGGTATAATATAAATATATTTTGATTTAGTCAGAGATAGGTTACATGGTCAGAGGGTCAAGGAATTTGAGAAGCCATTTTCAACTCTTGTCACTCCACAGGTAGACTAGAACCATCTTGTACTCTCACAGTCTCAAGCCAGCAAGCAGTAAAGCTTCAGACATTACAGCATCTGGGCTTGAGAGGAATCTTGTTTCTGAGGTTTTAAAATCAGGCCTTGTTTCAATAAATTTTCTATATTTTGCAGACCCATCTGCTTGTGGAGTTAATTTTGAATGACTTATTTTTCAGTTTGTGATTTAGATTAACTTATTTGACCAAAATGTCAGGATCGGTAACGCAAACCGCGGGAGCCATACCAAAAGCTCCGATGGCACAGGGACCAATTCCAAAGCCAGAGATGAGAGGCATGTGCATCAAATTTGTTCGCCGTTGGAGTTTCCCAGCCATAGCGATCACCGCTGCTTCCTATGTTGCTGGATATGTAAGTTGTGGTATTAGATATTTGCTGAAAATTGTTGTTTCTAAAATTGAGTAAAATAATGCTTCTTAAAAAAATTTTTTTTATTAAAATAGCTGTACACAATTTTTTTTCCTTTCTGCAAGATTTTCCATATACTAAATGAGCGTTCATTACAGCAGTGTAAAGCAGTGGTTCCCAAACGTTTTGTACCATCGCGCCCCTAAAGTCAGAAAGTAGTTTATACAACTTCATCGCCCCCCAGCACTACAAAAAAATGTGAAGTCAGAAACGAATATATTACAGACCAAATAAGAAGACAAATCATAGTTCATAGTGTTTTTTAATGAGATGGATGAGCTTGGTGTTCTTCAGCGAGTTTTATTTATTATTAGGTGACATTTTCGTCAGAAACAATCTTAAATCACCCCATTTACTGATGAAATAGTTGCACGGCTGAAAACCATTTTTTACCATATAAGAGGTCGGAAATGACAGAATCCAGGGTTCTACCTCCTCAAAAACCGCCGTGTGCCTACCTTATTGCATTTAACTCCCCAAATTCACCCCATTTCACATTAAAATAATGAAAACAAAGGTAATTTTCCTAAACCTTTAATAATGATTTTTGTACGTCTCATTCATCCCTACAGCCTGATGACCTGCACCAAAATACATGATATATAACGATCTTCGGTAAATTTCACCCTCGATTCCTCACCAATCCATAGAATTAATCAGCCATTTGTTTTAGATTCGTGGACTCGGATGTGGAAAAAGCCGTGACCGACTATCGGCTGCGGCCCAGTGATCGGCAAATTTTATGTCGTTCGCAGGACAAAATTAGGGGTTGCTAGTCTTTTGCTGATCGCATATACTTTCTGAAACTTAGAAACGGAACAGCGCGCGAAAACTGCGACAATCCATGAACTCAACGTCGTCGTCGTCCTGTTAAAAATTATTACAATGACATTTGATGTGACACTGCCTTGTTGCTGCATCACGCTTAATAGCTTTACGACGCCAAGGAACAGTTTCTAAATGGGCATCACTAATCCTGGTTCTTTGCTTGTTCTTTGTAATGTTCATTTTCAAAAATAATTGTTCGCACAAATATGTAGTTCCAAACATCGAAATGAATATTTTCGCATGGTTTGTGAAATTTTGATATAGATTTTCCTAAGAAGATACATTCTTACGAAGTGATGTTACCAGTCTAGGTGGGCAAAATTTTTAGCCCCCTTTCCAAAAACCTTGCCCAACCCTTATCTAACCGCTGGTCGATTATGCCTAAACAAAGAACTGAATAAAATCCTATCCCACTTTGAATAATATAAATTCACTGTTAATGCCATAGCTGATATTAAATATTTTTGTTCAGTTCCTCATGTATGAAAAGCACCGTAAACAATACGACACCTACATCAAGAATTTGGATCCAGATAAAATGTTTGAAGAAATCAAAGAATATGGAGGTTTCAAGTCTGTGAAAGCATCATGGCAGGAATAGTTCAGTTAAAGTTCAGATTGTAAGTTGAATATATTGCTAACTTATGTAAAATGTGAAATGGCAAAAGTGATTCATTACAGGCATGGCTTTGGATTTTTAGAATATTCGCTAATGACTCCCGACTTGGGTTGAGAAAAAACTTAGCTTCATTCACAGTTTGTAAAATATTCAGGCAAGACTGACATTGAACTTAAAATTTAAAAACTTAACCAAAACTCTGAAAAATGGGTTATGCGGTCAGCAATAAGTTTAGGACTAGGCAACTTGTTAATGTCAGCAGCCACACCAATCCTTATATAAAGCTGACAATATTGCTTGCTGATAGTTCCAAAATATTGTGGAGGGAAAAACAAAGTTCAAATTGCCGCTAATTGCCACTGCATTCCAATGGATATCAAGAGAATTTGTATCAAAATTAGGTCCAATAATTTTGCCAATACTGGATTAGTATTGGTTTCTAATCTGAATGAGCGTTAATGGTCTTATGAATGGCTAACCCTGACATGGGCGAACTACTCTCGCGGGCCAAATCTGACCCATTGCGTAATTCAATCTGGCCCGCGTGGTGTTGCCACAACCAAACTGACACCAAATTTTGATGTTTTGGTTAAAAAATAGTTTAAGGAATTTGTTGAGATTGTGAATAAATTTAGTTTTGGCACAAGACTTATTGTTTTTTGCTTATGTAACACTGTAACTATTGTTCATAAAAGATAGCTTTTTACGTCACACACATGGCCCGCCAGTCTAATGGGAAAAATTTAGGACCCCTGGTCCGAAAAACTTGCCCATCCTTGCGCTAACCGATTCGCTAACTGATGAATTAGTTGATGTCATGTTAAATCAAAAACTTGTGGGCGAGACTCTCCTTGTTACTTACCGATCTCGATGGGTAAGTATGTTGATAGGTGTTAGTCTGTTAGACACTTTCGTATGTTACGCGATATCTCATGTAAGCAAGGTTGCATGTGCATTCATCATATCATCAGACCAGAAGCCTATTGATTTTTGTTGGATTATATTCGTATAATTAGCGGGTTATTAATTAATTAGTGATGGGACACGCGATGTCGCTAATCGCTATTGAGTCGGAGGATCTAAACTGCAGTTTCTGTTTTGGGGGATCCCTTAACTTAAAACAGGCCTGCCCAACCTTTTTGGTCTCGCGGGCCACTTTTACGTGACAAAATTCGTTGCGTGCCGCAAACGTTTATACCAAACATTAATACCAGCTAATTTCTAATTTCGGTGTAGGTAATTTACATAATACATAAAAGGCAAGTTCATTAACATGAAATCAATCAAGTTAATAATTGCTTTCTGGTTACTGGGTAGGGTTGGCAAATTATTCGAATATCAAGTCGAATATTAGAATAGCAGTTTACTATTCGAATATTTGGTACTGCGGGGCGTGGACGTGACACTCGCGGGCCACCGAATCAAAGAATCAATCATTAGAAACATCGTAAACTCCAATACAAGTATTTAATAGGTACTTATGTTTAGCAATGCCATTAGGTCAATTTCATCAGAATTATTGACGGATACGCAGTTAGGACATTTTCGAAATCTTATTTAAAACAAACATAACATAAACATAAATAATAAAAATAAAATTGAAACTAAAAGGACAACGAGTCCCGGGAACAAAGAACAACCAAAGATATTGTTTTTTTTTTTGACGATCGAAGTCAACACGAAAGAAAGCAATCAGAATGAAATTAATTTGCAAATTTAGGCTCCAAGTTCATTCCTATAATTGCGCTCAGCGTTTGTCCCCAATGATCGCACAATATCCAAAAAGAAATTCCAGAAATAAAATAAAAACTGACGTCGATGTACACCAGGGTGCAAGACTTGACACATACATAATAATAAGAACCGGCAATTGAATGTGGATAGATGGCAGGAATAATCACACCAAAATCACCAAACATACTTTAGCCTATATATTGATATATAACATAGTGAGTATTTAAGTAGTCTTCTTACAAACTTTATAGGGCGGGCTGCAAAAAACAGTTCGGCGGGTCACTTGGGCAGCCTTGACTGAAAATATTGAATATGCGGAAGGTCGATAAGTCTGTGGTCTCCGATCGCTATCTAGTTTTTTATTTTTAATTGTAAATTTTAATTATATGATTTTAAGATTTCCTTTTTATTTTTCAGGTTTTCATCAAAAAGAAAAGATTTGTTTCATTTACAATATTTTAGGAGTTTGTGTGAATAATAAATTAATAGATAAAATTTGCCTGTTTCTTATCTAAGATTGGTTCTGTCAGACAGTGTTACAGTTTCTACGCAGATGCCCAGTAGAGAAGCCTCTGACACTTAACGGAGGTATCAGAAGGCCTATAAAATTAACCCCAAATCTGATATTAGTAAACAAAGCTAAGCAGTTAAGTTGAAGCAAAGTTAAGCAGTTGTGTCTGCAGATTATAAATTGGTTGATCTTATTGCTGTATACATGTAAACGCACTATATCAGTAGAGATACTTTAGTCATTTGTGAAATTGCTGTAGCCTAGTTTTATTAGGATGTTCGTGAACTAAGCAGAACATGTCGCAGATGCCTAGTGAATAAGCACCTACCACCCACTGACGCTTATGAAATTAACCCTAAATCTGGTACCCTCGTGGCAGTTGTGACTGCCGATTTAAAAATGGGTAAATAGGTGCGACCTTATTGCTGTATCCATGTTTGCACATTATATCAGACATACATGCCAAGAGTGGAATGAGAGTTGAATCTAACTTACCAGAGTGCAATTTAGTAAATGATTTGAGGCAGTGTGTAATCAGCTTTGAAATTGTTCCAGCTCGTGTGACATCTAGGAAAAACAATTTGTTATGCAATGACGATTCACTTGTTTAAATATGCAGAGAATTCGGGTCCTTTTATCAAGTAGTTTTAATCAGCCAATTCGCAGGTTTCAAGCTCCAAAGCTGCTTAACTCAGTAACTGAAAACACTAGAAGTGATATGAATTTCTAGCGACTCCTGTCTGAACCCTTGGTTGACTAATTTTTTTTCTCCAGCGTCTTGATCTTGAAAGTTTGATGATGACCCAATGCCACAATAGAACGCTACACAGCCCTAATAGGTTTACACCAGGAATTGCCTTTTGCTGAAACAGATTTATCATGGGACAGACAGAGGCACTCTGTGACTTGGTCTTAGGATACAACATTTTTAGGACTTCCCAGCCACACTCTGTTTCAATTCAGAATTTTTTATTGCTTTGGATACCCCAAATCCAAACTTTGATACAAATTCAGACTGTTCCCAACAACCGCATCTTTAAACTTACACTCCAACATCAGCTAAGATGTCAGACTTTGATATGTTAACAGGATTAAAAAAGATTAGTAATATAAATTCCTCATAAGTGGAAAATAAAGTAAATTATCTTCAGTATGGCTGACCGGCTTTTTTTGTAGGATTCCCAACGACCATTAATAATCTGAAGAGTTAGTATAGATTTTCTGTAAATGCCTGTGCACTTTTACCCACGGACTGATTGATAGATCCCTGAAGGAATAGACTCTGTCATTATCACCGTTTCACACAGTTTCCTAACCACTATAGATGGAATTATCAGTTGGTATTAAGCGAGAGGAAATGCTTTATGCCTTCACCCAAATGGACGCTTATGAGGATGTAGCAAAGACTAAGTAATATAAAAGTCTGTACTTATTTCGTCCACTCTTGAATCAAATGCAGGACAGATAACATTTGAATCTCAAATCATACTCCCACATTTCTACCTGTTCCCAAAGAGCCATTGACAAAAACAACTTTCGTTCCAACCAATTATATTTGTATGAAACTTATTTCAACCAAAGCAATTCGACAATAGCACCAAAGCAAAATATCTTTTCCACACAATTTTGCAAAATTTCTAGAGTTATTTCATCTTTTTTTAGATTTTGGAACACAAGAGATTGTTACAATAACATGTCAAGTTGTTTCATATATAGAGTGTCCATAAAGCCTTAAAATTACAAATGGAATTCATCGATAACCATATATTGTTTTAGCCCTCACAGATGTATTAAACGAATTAAAAATACTTAAACAATTACTGATTAACAACAAACCTGGTTAAGATATATTGAGAACTGATTTCACGACAAAATTGAAATTGTAAAATGACTTTATGAACACCCTGTACTGTATAATCCATTCAACTTGTATTTCCTACCTTCCAAAAATGAAAAATTTTACAAAAATTCATTCAATATTTTGCCCTGGGCTTCTACTTTCTGTGTAAATCGTTTGTAGAAAAATACATTACTCCAGTTTACATAATTATATGAAAAGAAAATTATTTATCAATAGATATTTAAGACTAGATTGTGAAGTGGTCATTCAGGAAGAATTAGAGAGCTTAGCAGTAATCTTCCGATTTTCGGTTGATATTTAAAGGATAGGTTGTCATGTTAGGATGGGATTTACATATTTATTCCGGAGAGAGGAAGAAGACCTAATCTTATGGTGAACCATGGTCTCTCGTCCGGTTACCAGTCTATGTCAGGTGTGGGATTCAGTTGCCAGTTATTTGTTTTCAAAAGCATGGACATGTTTTTTTGGATGTCAAAGTCTTATCTAAGAATTCCCCAGAGTCTAAATTTTACATTCATTGGGATTTCAGATTCTCAGGAACTCAAACTAAGTATGTTGACAGACAAATAAAAAGCATGCAAAGCCACAAAGCATTTTGGTTTTTAGAATTGTTTTTATCTGAGGTAGCGAATATCACAGATACAAAAGCAAGTGCTCCAGATTATGTTGCACACTAAGTACTCTCAAATATCTTGCCTTAAAGATATAATCATCTAATAACAACAACAGCCACAATAAGACCAATTGTGTAGACTCTTTGATTCTTGCTGAATGATCAAATCACAATATTTATAGAGATATATGCCAGAATACCAGAGGTAGCAAGTCATTGAAATGAACCACAATTCCACTAATTGAAAAAAAAATTTTGAGAGGAGAAAAATGTGTGTAATCGATAGTTAATTTTATATCCTATAGATAACAACACCAGGGAGGCTCAAAACATCATCATTAATGACTCCAGTCCAATTTATCCCAACCTTTTATATGTCGTGGCCTCCCTCCGGACGCTTTTAGCACTCATGTCCCCCCTGTTTATTATTCCAGTGGTATTTATAGTGTTATTTTGATTGATTCGATATGACCGTTATTGAGACTTGACTAGATTTGGACTAAAGTCTGACATTATTTATCAGAGACTTGAAGTAGTCCAGTCATCTAAACTGAATGACCTGGAACAACTCGTCATCAACTAATCACAATGACTGGACTCGATGATCGACTTGATTTTAAACTTAATTTGAGACTCAGTTAACTCGCAACACCCTGTTTGGGGATTCGATTAATTGAATTAACTAGAGTTGGACATAAAACATCATTTATCAAAGGGGCTTTGATTGGACATCAACTAATGCCAGTGAGACTTAACTCAGTGATTGCCTTCTCTTCAAACTAAACGGTTTCCAACCTTTGGTCACCATAAGCAGTTCGATGGGGGACACAATGCTAGGTGCTGATTTTACTTTTCCCTTTACGAGAAAACTCCCAGTTCTTCCTAGTTTCATTGCTTGATAAAGTTATCCCACAAGGTGTTTTCACTTTGTTGAGTATAATGGGATTTGAAATCTTCCAATCAAAGTAAATACCACTGGGGACCATGAGTGCTAAACTCCCTTCGGAAGGGGGTCATAATATATAAAAGGTTGAAAACCAATGACTACCTCATACTAATACAGACAAAACTTCAAAAATAATTTGCATCAGTGCAATTTGGTGATGCAGTTTGTCATTATGCAGAATTGTTTTGCTGCAGATTGATACATCGGAACTGTCGTTGTAGGATTTTGGAAACAGAGACATTACAATTTAATTTTTCAAAAATATAAACATACAAAAAATCGAATCTAACTGAATCGTGTAGTACTTCAAGAAAAATGCTACCTCTGGAATTCTGACTGGAAAGGGACATCATCGTGTAAACTTGATACAGGACAGAACATGAGATAGCTACCAAAGAAATTTAGAATTTACATAGAAACTTTAAATATGTGAACACTATTCTAGAAACAGTCAAAGTATGAAAAAGACTGGGATTAGACAAATATAACAACAGTTTACCAATCAGAAAACTAGTAAGAAATAGACTATATTTATTGCTTTTACCTAACATTATTGGAGAAATTTGATCAGAATATACCGATCTATATAAACAGGCATAATCCAATCAAAAACATTCTGAAAAAACAAAGTCAAATATGTATCTCACTTGGCTTTTTCAGAAAATAGTTTCAATCTTCAAAATTCATGCAATAACAAGGTATCCAATAATGACTGGTTGCTTCAGAATTACTTATTATGAGTGCACAATTGGATGAAAGCTAACAATACTGTATTTCACAAACTTATCGTCGATATTCTTCACTTATACGGTCGCTGTCGGTCATTTTCATGGCAAATAATTTAAATAAATGCCCAAATAGTCAGAAATCAAACTATGGGTATTTCACTGATCAAAAGCTATACTATATTAAATATTTTACTAATTAATACCATCGCCGTTACCCGTTAGTTATAAGCAGGGCTGCCATAATGCCCTTATTTCTAAGATTTGTCCTTATTTCGACACATGTCCTTATTTATGTTTTATATTAGGGGTCGAGGTTATACTGGGCAAATGAATTGCCATAATGACAAAACAATAGCTTACCGACAAAAAACTGTTCGTGTAACTTGAATCCAAAAAACAGTAGTTATTGAGAGCTTTGCAGCTGATAAGTAAAATTATTTAAGATCTGATTGATTTGACAAGTGTATAGCAGTAGACTGCTTACTGATTTCGTTTCTAAGAATAGAGAACTGCTAGAAAAAATCCTTTCTAGTGCAAAGTATGATTAGACATTGGTCGCACAGACATTTTGTTTATCACATTTCGTTCTTTGTTATCTTATTGATATGTTTTCCTGATGTCCTTATTTTGGGGTTCATATTAATGGCAGCCCTGGTTATAAGACAAACTCATGGAAAATAAATGACAAATGGTTACAATCAAACAAAGCGGGTTTCCAAAAACTAATATAGTTTGCTTTTTACGGGTTAGGCGTTCTGTTTTGGAAACCACAAATTCATGAACTAAAAATATTTCGAAACGATTGCCTACAATTTTTTTATCGCAAAATTTATTGGGATTCCAAGGTAGCTAATAATCATGTCTTTAGAGCAGGTCTGTCTAGTCGGCTTTTCTTGCTTTGCTTTTTCTTTTCTTTGAAGCTTTTGGCACGGACCAATCTGGAAATATTGAATACAAATAACATACAGAAAATTATACCCCTATCTGTATGTATATATTTCCAATATTAGAAAAATTATTAGCCAGTAATAAGTGTAAACCAAGCCCAAAAGTTGGTGCAAAAAACAACACCCACCTTCTTTTGCTTCTTCCGGAGTCTTTTCCTTGTTATCTTGTACTGTTGTTTTATCTGGGGATTCAGGTTTTGTGTCCTGTCAAAATAATATTGATGTTTATACCGACTGTTGTATATGCGAATCCAACTCTTGGTTGAAATTTAAATAGGTGAATTCTACTGGCCGATTTGCAGATGAATCCTCATGAAAATCAATCGATCCATTATTTCGGTTCTCTTGACATAAACAACACAAAAAGTAAACAGACAAACAACGACACCTGGAGATGCAGAGATACCTGGCGAGCATAACTTAAAACAAAGTTTAAAAGCGTGCCACCCTACCGAAAAAATATATACCCGGTTGTGGAGCTGTGTTACAGTCTAACGAATTTTTAATTAAACTGGGTGTGCGAAAACGTTAAAACTTTTATTGCAATTTTGAAAAAAAACAGCAAAATTTAGGTAGATTACACATGATAAACTTTAATGACCACATGCAACATTCCCTCTAAGAGCTTGCTTAGTTGCCCGAAATAGAAGGCCATGTAAGCTCCAAGAAAAGATCTGCGCAGAAAATTAGAAAAAATAGAAAGGAACACAACATTTTAAACATTTCAATACTTATGCAGTGCGCGGCAGAACGAAAGTATTGCACGGGGATTCTCAGCCAGCTTAGAGGGAACGTTGCCCACATGTTTGTATCCAATTATGGTTTATCGAGTTGAGAAATCACTAGAATTATACGGCCACAGCTCACATAAATACAGTGAGTGAAAATGGTGAGTCACAATCTTTCACACCAGTAAAAGTTCAAAGATGAGGCATTGATGCTCCTCTAATTTATCAAATTTCAGTTTATTAATTTGAATTTTGAAGTGACGTTACGTTTCCAGGATCTACTCAAAAGCGAATTGCTAATTTGAAGTGAACACTGATTTTTTTCCAATACAAGCTCAAAAGAAATTATGGCAGAGAAAAGGAACAAAACAAGCCATGTCAGACATCTCACCAATTCAGATTTCAAATCCTTTTTTTCGGTTGTTTCAATTTTTGGAGTCTCAATTTCAGGGATGGATTGCTGAAAATAAAAATATATTCCTATCATGAAAACGTTATTTTGTATAAAATTAAATAAGAATAAATACATGAAATAGGATCACTTTTTGAATATTTCAATTCACCATTCCATTCACTTGTCATTTCGGCAATGGGTATAAATTTGAGATGGGCATTTTTGAAAACTGGATGATTTCAGATTTAAATCTAATATTTTTGTTGAATGGAATCTCTATTACTTGGTGAGATTGGAAATTGTATGTATGTTTCTTACTGTATTGGGTTCTCACTCCTCAGACACATAAATTACTGAAAACAGAATACATCACTCAGACAAATTGCTGAGCGTTAACACACAATATAAAACACGTTTTCAGCAATAACTCAGAATTCAGAATGTCAGAATTGCATTGAAAAAATAGGGCTTCAATAAAAAAAAATTGAGAAATTCACTTCGACCATTGGCGGAATGAAAAAAAAACAAGATGCGGTGATTCGAAATTTTGCTTTGATCCGATTCGGAGAATTTAGTATTCAATTCGAATATTTCAGTTGAAATGGCAAAACTCTAGTGTAAATGCCAAAATTTTCATCATCATCTCCAAACTACCTGGGTGGGACTGGAGGTCTGTTCTGGTTCATTAGATGTCGTTTTCTTCTTTCTGCGTCTACGAGATTTCTTACTTTGACCTGGAAATAAAATTCAGAATTGAATATTGAATGATCAGGGATAATGGTCTGAGTTTTTTTCCACATTTCTTTATGTGAGATATTTACTTATATTGTCTTAATCAGGGCGCTTCTGTAGTATGTAAACCAAGATGGCGGACACCGGAATATAGTATGTGTACCAGGTTAGGGTTAGGCCATAAGTTTATTCCAATTTTTCTCATTTTAGTTCTATTACAAATTCGGGGACTAGCCAAGTGACTCCCCGTAGTATTTGGACCTGAAATTATGGCCTAACCCTAACCTGGTATACATACTACGTTCCGGTGTCCGCCATCTTAGTTCACATACTTCAGGAGTATCTTAATCAGAGATAAAAACAATTCAATGTTCGACGACTCGTTAGACCAATTATAAGATTCATTCCTCACATACAAAATCAGCGCTCCAGACGTGTGTGTACCAATATGGAGGTAATTGATTTTGTTGGCCTACTTTACATCAAGTTGTGTAAAGGGATTGAAACCTATGAGCAGGAGGTATATTCACTTGGCTAACACAGACAGTCCACAAACTCGTAGTAATAGAACTAAAATAAGGAAAATTGGAATAAAATTATGGCCTAACCCTAACCTAGTACACACACTACAGGAGTACCTCAAACCTACTCGGAGCCGCAACATCAACTCTAATATCAGTGGCTGTTAAAACTCTCCAAAACCGAAATGAGAAAAACTTGGAAAAATGAAAAAAAAATTTGTTTTGACAGATTTGTATCACCTATATGCGATCCATTTTACCACTCTCAACTTATACTTGCTGTGATGTGTACTTAGTGAGAAGTATATGGCTTTATGCCCCAGACTTTAATTGAATCCCCACTGCTTCTAACAAAAAACTGCCGTAGCCACTTTGATTCATGGAAGCCAAAGCCATGAGAACAAAGAGTCACATGCGGCATCGAAGCCACAGGTTGCCGATCGCTGCCCTGGAGAATCACTTCCAAGGGTCCAGTTTCTGGTTAAAGCAAAAATGAATCCTAAATCTACCTTGGCCAGTTGCTTGGTTCATAAACTCCGGTCCTGCGCCGACAATTGCGGCTTGAGGTGACGAAGAACCGGTTACAATATTCGATGAATTTTGTTGTTGGGAAAATGAAATTATTTTCGCTGACGATTTTTCTTCATCGCTTGATTCATACTGACAGAGAGATGAAAGATAAGAGATAAGTCATAAAAAAGATAAAAAATACATAGATAAGATAATTAAATAGTTGTTGAATCGTGTTAACATATCTGGAAGCATGCTTGCATTGCTGATTACACTGCGTCATTCAGTTATCATATGGAGTAATATTATGTGTAAAAGTATTGCCAAAAACGGATTTTATGTTTCACTACGAGAAAACTCCCTTTTTTTCTAGTTTCATTGCTTGATAAGGTAATTACAGGGTGTTTTCACTTGAAGCATGTTTAAAAATAATCAGATTTGGAATTTACCAATCAAAATAACACTATAAATACTACTGTAATGGGGGCCATGAGCGCTAAGACAATCCGGAATGGGGCCACGAGCCATAAAATGTTTAAAACGACTGCCCAAGTCTTTCTAATAAACCACTAACTTACAATATATGATGGAGTAGTTTTAACAGGAACAGGAGCCTTCCATTCTTCATTAGTATTATCCCACGAAGATACGGGAGCTGACCAATCACCGTTTCCCTCATTTTCAATAACTTCCAGGTTCCAGGGGTCATTGGGGTCAAGTTGAGGAGGATTTATCGGAAAACCTAGTAAGAAAATATTGTATTCATTGCGACATGTATATTAAAGTTGAATTGAAGAAAATAGACGATGAAGAGAACATCCAAAACTTTTTAACTGAAGAATCATCAACTTTCTAAAATACAAATCATGGCATATTGAAACATATACATCAAATTGCGCATGTTTACTAATCGCCGTAAGTACTTCTAGTTGGCGTGGCACAAACATTTTGCATATGTTATTCCCAACTCCCACCTGACTACGCCATCCAAAAGTTATAAAGAAATGACATATACGAAAATGGTTACGCCACGCCAACTAGAAGTACTTGACAGCTTTTAGTGAAATAGCCCCAATCAAATTATGACAACAAAAGTCACCTGATAAGATGTTTAAAGTTTCAAAATAGAAATGATTAAATCAAGGCCACACGTGTTCATTCATAAGTAAAGGCGACTGACTCATCTGTGAGTGAAGTTTCAGGCGACCACAGAAAAACCAATAAATATTGAAACAATATATCGAAGTACGGTTATGCGTCACTCATCAATAAATGCAAATGACACAAGACTAAAATTTACATAAGCTTGGAAAAGGAAGACAAAGCTTTCGCAACTAATTTGCATAAGACAATAGCATTAACAATGTCAGTGGATTAGTCTCATTTGAATATTCTCCATAAAATATCAAATTTCAATATCTTTGGAAATGCTATAGTGCTTTGTTATTCACTATTTCTTATGTTTCTTGAGAGAGCATTATTTAATTGTGACTGGAAAATTTCGGCCAAGTTAATTTAATCAATTTATAATAAAATTGTTTGTAACTATGTATTTTTATTGCCTTGGGGAATAATAATGTATAGACGGCTGTGAAGAGGTAATGGTACATAAAATCAGATGGGTTAGATTTTTAATCCAGAAAAAAGGTGTAGGAATGCTGACAAGAGTCTAATCATATGGTGACCACAGCTTCTAGTCCGGTTACCAGTCCACATTGTGTATGGGATTAGTTAGCCAGTTATTTGTTTAGAATACATGGACTTGATGATGGACCAGCGATTATGTGAACCACCCTAAAGCGACGAGGAGTCCAGCAATCATCTCTCTCATAATTACTCTTACTGCTTTCATATACCTTCTGGCTCGAGCGTCCATTCTTCTACCTTTTGCGTTGTCACAGTCGTTTGAGTGCGAATGGGCGAGTCACCACTTGCCCAATCAGCATTCTGAAAAGAGAGAAGAAATATTTGAACAATCGTATGACATCGACATAAGTAGTCAGTGATATGTGAGAAGCTATTTTATCTTGTAAGCTTTGTTCCCTCTAAAGTGTACGCGTGTGCGCGCGCACACCGCTTTCAGAGGCTGCGCACACGCATAGATTTACTGCGCACAGACGTATTTCAATGTAATGTAACAATGTTCTCGGTTGGCAGGTAGAGAAAGTTTGTTGTTGGCCAACTTATTACCTGGTTAGAACGCCAAAATTTCTTCATTGGTTTTTGCACAAATATTATTCATTTCCAAAAAAGTGCGCACACACCAAAATTTCTGCGCACACATACTACAAAAAATTAGAGGGAATATTGCTTGTAAGATATGAAATATTTCTGGTTCAGCATTGTTATTTATCACTCCATGAGTGGAGGTGGTAGGCATGGGAAAAACTCATAGTATGGTTGGAAGGTGGGATTTTCTACAGTAAATATATAAAGCAGCAGTCCCAACCGGGAGCCCTTGGCCCCCCCAAGTGGACACAGCGCAGTTGGAGGGGCCGTAATGCCAGGCGGAAAACTGATTTTACTTTTCACTTGACAAGAAAAGTTCTCGTTCTTCCTAGTTTCATTGCTCAATAAGGTTATTTCACAGGGTGTTTTCACTATGTTGAGCATGAATTGTTTGAACATAATGGGATTTGGGATCTACCAATCATAATCACACTATAAATACCACTTGAATGATAAACAGGGACCATGAGCGCTGAAAGCCTCCGGAAAGGAGCCACAAGCCATTAAAGGTTGGAAACCACTGTTATGGAGATTTTTTGATGAAATGGACATTGAAATATCTATAAGTTATTTTGAGTTGATTCGTTTTTATACAAACTAACTGACATGCTCTTGTATGATGCCAGATTGACACCTGATAATAAAGACATGTCTCACTCTATATTATAACTGACTGCACATATATAACTGAGCTCAAATTTTCAGTGTTCCCTTTTACCTAAACCAGAAGAGAGTGTTCCCATTTGACAACAGGTCCTGAGTTTCAAGTGAGCAGTATTAATTAGAAAGCTTTGCTTGAGGCTCAGTCCTTGAGTCAAAAGAAACAAATCAAAATAAAAGTAATTATACTGATTATACCTAGCTTAAATTAATTCATATTGTACAACTCCATTCAGACATTCCATCTTAGCTAACAATTCAGGATTTACATATTCATCCTGGAAAGAAGAGAGTCGAATATGCGGCCTAATTATATGTCCGACCACGGCCTCTCGTCAGGTTACCACGGTTACATGAACCACCCTACTACGGCGAGGAGTCGAGCAATCCTCTCGCACATGATTAATCTCGCATGAGATTCTATTTAAAATCATTCACTTGTGATTACCGGTAAACACTGGGTTGGTAGTTTTGCCAGGCTAGAAATCTACGACACTTATTTATTTCTGTAATTCGCTCTCTACAAAGACAATGTTCTGGAAGGATTGCATAGAATTTAAACTCAAGATGTGTAACCTGCGATTTCAATGCATTTAAGCCTCAACCATTAACCAACATAACCCGCAAAGATATTGCCACGATGAAGATGCTGAATGTTTCTCCCACAAAGTTCAATTGCACACGACCTACGCCAAATGCTCGAACAATAATAGGACGAAGGCGGTACAGACGAGTGCAATTGTATTTGAGAGAGATAGTTGGTTGTTTTATTTTAACATCTTTTCTTCAAAGAAAAAGCTGAAGTATTGACAATAATTAAGTTTAAACAAACTTAAACTTGACATGGTTCCCAAACTATGGCCCCTGGGCCAACATACCGATTCAATATGGCCCGCCGAACTTATGTGAAATAGTTTAATACTTTTTGTTTTTACCTTTTTGCGTTGTAGATACCGCCAATTGTTACGTCATTATAACAGTTTAAGCATGTGTAAATTCGTAACAATTCAACTATAATGGTGTATCTTAGTTATACGTACATGCACCCTTGCTCCTCTATCCTGGCCCACGAATATTCTCCCGCTTCTAATTTTTGCCCCTGGTCAATCAACTTTGCAAACCACTGGTTAAGACAGTGGTCCCCAAACTTTTTAGAGTTGCGACCCACTATTCATTGCCATAGCATATGGCGACCCATTTAACTTTTTATGACATAATACAGAACACAGCAATGGCTAATCATCGTAAAACTACCGTGTTTTCTCGAAAATAAAACCTAATTTTGATTTTATAAAATGATTTTAATTAAACCATACCCTTAAAATAAATTTAAAATGTGTGGGAGAAGAAAGGTTCAATGACCTGAAGTAAGGTGAAGATCACACCACTATTCAAGATTGTGTGATATCACAATTATGATATTTGTCACTTGATTTTTGTATAGGAAATACAAATAAAAACAACGAATGTCGGTTTTTATATAATGTTTAATAAAAAATCTCGTGATTTTCTACAATATTATTTTATTTTTGATAAATGAACCCAAAAGACCTCTTCCAAGAAAAAAACCATAGTATTATTTTTTAAAAGAAAATAAATCTAAATCCTGTCTAAATTTCGGGGAAACACGGTAAGAAGTGCTGTACAGTGTACAAAACTGCTATGCGTAAAAAAACCATATGGCCATTCTTTGTGTAGCAAATTTTTGTTCCTTTGAGAAGATTGTAAAAAGGAGACTTTGCCAGATTAGAATTTAAATTCAATTTAATTTCTTTTGTTTTTTGAAGATTTACGTATTCGAGTTGCCACCGATCCTAATAACCAGTATAATTAATCAAAGCTTTCTACATCTTCACGACCCACTAAGATTCCTTTTGCGACCCACCAGTGGGTCGCGACCCATAGTTTGGGAACCGCTGGGTTGAGATCATAATTTTTAAGCCAGGCAATTTTTCTGATTTGCGACAAAATTTGGATTCATGACACATTCCACTGTTGAACTATATCTCGGCATATTACTAAATCGGTGCACCTGTAGTGTGTGTACCAGGTTAGGGTTAGGGCATAATTTTTTTACGATTTTCCTTTTTTTATTGGTAGACACATTTCTGGAGTGCCACTAAATCTCGGTGTTGTTTGTAACCTTCAGTCTATTTATGAAGAATCAAGCTTTTCTTTATTTTATTACAGAATAGCTTACATCTTCATATAACAACTACAGGTCAAGAAAGAATGAAACTCATTCAAACGGGAGTGGCATGATTCCAATGCATTTGGGTCAAAATAAAGCTAATAGAAACACTAGTTAGCAAGCAAACTAAGCTATCTTTATCGGGTGAAGTTTTTTTTGCCTAATAGTAGGCATGAATAGGACTTGAATACATATGGGTCTTGATTTGAAATTTCTGAAATATGCATTTTTTTACGCATAAGTGATAAAAGAAAATATGAACCCTAGAACCTTAGAATTTTTAATGAAACACTGTCCATTGAAATATTTGGATTTAAAAATTTTAAATTTACCAATCCAAATCCAATCAATCATTGGTTGTAAAGTATTTGAATGGACCAATCAAAAGCTACAAAAAAATCAAAACCTCTTTGAAATACTCACCGTATCTAAAGTTCTTCCATTCTGTCCATTATTAACATGAACCCAATCTTCAGTGTGGATGTCCCAGGTCATACTGGTTGAAGTAGCAGTTCCTATAAAAAATAAATCGAATATGAGGCTTTATTCAGTTGAAGGATTCTTAGATATGTACAAAACAGGCTTGGACATAATAACTTCTATATATATCTGTGTTAATGCATCTGATGTTCCCACAATATAATAAAAATATATTATTTAGATAGAAAGAAAAATTTCAAAAAAGTACAAAATGGACACTTCAAAATCCGTGTTTCATCGTATAGGGTGATTTCAATCACCATCTGCTTTTTCGCATGTAATCGGACTTTTTCAAGTACATAATTTACGGTGATTTTTTGAGCCAAATACTTCACAAAAAGAATATATATTTCAGTATCTAGATTCGAATATATTCCCCATATTTTTGTTATTATTCCGAGTTTTACTGAATTGCAACTAGAGGACAGTTTGAAGATAAACTGTTTACAATACTGTGCTCCAAACACTACCTATATCTGAGATAAATTACTCAATTTTATTTAAATAAAAAGTTTAGCCCTGGTAGCACATCCACACATTCAGGTAATGGACTCTGAAAGCACTTATTAATAAAGCAAAAAGTGGCCGGTGAAATTTGGTACATTTTTTGATAGCACAGAGCCAATAGTCAAGCACCTAGTCAACTGTTCATCAAGGTTATGCCCTTAGAAAGCCCCTTTCAACTTATCCTCCGAGGTAAAAATGTGTTGAAATCCGTTTACATTATTCTAATTACAGTATATTAAAATAATTTTACTCATACAAGTGCAAATAAATGCCTGACAGGAAAAGAGAGTAATTTCCATCCAACTAATATTCATGGAAAATGCAACATTGCATGAAATAGAATCACAAAGGAAATGAGGGTCATTCAGGCGTTAGAATTTCATAGGACATCCTGTGTTGGAATGCATTCTTCTTTTTAGACTCATATTCAGTTGACATAATGAATTCATGCTAATGTATTTTGCTTCCGCATTCAAAGTGCAACATACGGACACAGTGAGACGAATCACATTCCATGAATACAATTTGGAAGCCATTTTGTTTTAAAGTATTTTATTCAGTTGCTCATCATAACATTTTTTTTGGGGAATCTTTGCTTGCATAAAGCCTTGTCCAGAGAGAAATGTTGTGAGTAGACTCACATACTTCCGTGAATATACTGGGAACTATTTATTTCAGTATTTTTAGCCCATCATGACTCTTAGTTGATAACTCTGCTTGTATAAAACCCTACTTAGAGTAGAGTCGCATTATTTAAATAACAAATCATGTTTCTATTGAATAAACCAGCAGAAAAATCACTAAGTTATGAAAGCAAACACCCAAGATTACACAAAACAAACAACACAAACCAAATAGAGGTAGAAAGATATTAATAGGTCGACATTCGCCGGACGTACAAATACAACAGAGACATACGTTGAAATGAACAGACATGAAGACATTTACTGTACACACTGAAAGCCATTATGAGTAAATTTGTCTTTTGTTTTTTACCATAGTTTAGCAAGTCGATGCATGCATTTCCAGAGTGGGGATGTCCAGAACTGATTAGTTCCAGTTTGATATTTTTAACATGTAATTTTTAAATAACTTCATTGGAACCATGTTCAACACTTATGATATGAAAAGATTGAAGCAAATTTCTCATTAAATTGAATAGTCTTCTTTTGAATTGCATACTTTTGTCCCACTTACATTGGTTTAATTATGTTTAGTGTTTTTGACATTTTGGGTTATTTTGAAGGTCTGCAAAATTAGTTTCGGAATTTTACCGATTCGCAAAATAAAAAAGGCTGATAACACCGGTTTAAATGACCTCCACATAAGGATATTGATATGCCATATAGATAGAAAGTGTGATTTTTACGCCAGCTACACAAGACTTATAGTTGACAAATACAACATACAACGAAAAGAAACAATATATAGAAAATCAGATCCACAAGAAAGCATCAAGCGCAAAAATTTCCACAACTAAAACTAACCAAAAATTCCTTTCGTTGAAAACCCATATTGCTGGAATAAGGACGAGGGTTCACTATGAAATGGGTGAGAATGGGCGAAGTAGGGGGTTCTGTGAACTGTGGGGTGGGGAGTAAAAACATCATCGGAGCACGAGGAGTGGGTAGAGGAAGAGGATTGATCTTGGACCAGGTTGGGGCTCAAGGAAGTGGGTGAAGGGGTGGGGTAAGTTTTTCTCATGTTATTGTATTGCTCCAAGGTATGCATTTCGTCTTGCAAGAAAAATAAAATAATAATAATAAATGAAATAAAACATATAAAAACGTAAAAATAATAAAATGAAACAGGAATCAATAATATTCTAGAAATAAACTATTTGTTATAGCCCATGATTTACTACATGGGGGGGGGGGAACCTGGGGGCCAAATGTGGCCCACAAGGAAAAATTGTGCGGCCCGCGGAGAAGTGTCACATTTGAATGGTGTGTGGCACACGAAACTCTTTCAATTTAGTTTAATCTGGTACGTGCTAGTAATTCCAATCCTTTTGCATTACAAACCCTATACCCAAGTCAATTTATTATCTATGCCTATGACGTTACAATGCTTTTTTGTGCCTGCAACTACCAGAAAGCCTATGTTTTATAAAGGTGAGACCCGTGGTTTCTTACAGTTATTTGTATCTGGCCATTCTGTATTAAAAGTTGCACACCCCTGATTTATTACATGGTGCTGAGCGGTGTTCCCTCTAAAGCAGCGGTTCTCAACCGGGGGCCCTCGGCCCCCTAAGGGGGCCACAGAGGAGTTGGAGGGGGGCCACAAGGATGGGCTGAAATCTGAATTTACTTTTCACTTTAAAAGAAATCTCACAGTTTTTCCTAGTTTGCTGCTCAACAAGGTTATTTCGCAGGGTGTTTTCGCTCTCTTTTGTGCAAATTGTTTTAACATAATGGGATTTGGAATCTATCAATGAAAATAACCCTATTAATACCTCTGGAATATTAAAGTGGGGGCCATGAGTGCTAAAAGCCTCCGAAAGGGGGCCACGAGTCATAAAAGGTTGAGAACCACTGCTCTAAAGTGTGCGCGTTTGCGCGGGCACACAGCTTTCACAGGCTGCGCACACGTATAGATTTACTGCGCAGACATATTTCGATGTAATGTAACAATGTTCTCGGTTGGCAGGTAGAGAAAGTTTGTTGTTGGCCCACTTTTTACCTGGTTAGAATGCCAAAATTTCTTCATTGATTTTTGCACAAATATTTCTGCGCACACATACTACAAAAAATTAAAGGGAACATTGGTGCTGAGGATAAAATCTTGTTATCAAAATAGAAATAATTTATTAAGCAAACTTTAGTGCGAGCGTATGAATCAGAAATTTATGGTCAGACCAGAAATTCACTTTCTTCATTTTCTCAGAGAAACAAGGATCAGAAATATGAAATTATTTCAATTTAGATACAAATAGATCGTATTTGTGAAAAAGCAAAAAAACATTCAAAATCATTATACCTGTTGTTTGCCATGTGCTGCCTCCTTGAGGCCATCCTGGCATGGAACCTTTGCCACCAGATGTCGTCATAGAAAGTAAAGAACTGGTTGTATCACTTGGCGGCCATGAAATTCCAATTACTGAAAAATACATAATAACATTGAATTTTCAAAACTTTGAGTAAAGGGTGCCGGCGCCGCTCGACAACCAGTGTTGGTTTTCGGCGTCTCCTTTCACCCTGGAATGCAATTTTTTATATTTTCTTCAATTTGTGTATGTAGAGTACGTATTTACAGCATGGTGAAAAAATACACTACTGATTACTGAGTAAGGAAAACGTTGCCTGGAACATAATCTCGAGGGGTAATCGGAAGCAAACATGGTACGCAAATAAATACTGATAAGAAAAAGGTAATGAGCCTAAAGGGCAGCCTGAAGATGGATATTTAAGTGGAGAAGAAGTAGGCGAAGATGAGCAATTTTCACCCCAAAATTTGGTGATATACCTTACATACCCTAAATTATTCAAAGATGAGATAATGGTTTACCCTCATAAGAATGGTAATTATTGGATTCCTTGTGCAAGTCCTAATAAGCACAGCATTTTGTCTAAGTGCTGGATCTATAATACATGTTTTCACAAAATTTAATAGCTCTTTGGCATTTCAGTGTTCCCCTCAAGGGTTTCCCAGAGCTCCCATCATTCTGAAATGCATCATTTATTGCAATTTGTATGTGAAGTGTGCTTTTAGTATGGTTGGAAAATAAACTACTGATTACTGACATGTTATTATGTAGCATTTAGGTCAAGATTGTTAGGATAAACTTGAAGTTATCTCCCAAAGATACCAGCAAACTCGAATTCAATTTGCCTAAACTTTACACAAGCATTCAGACTACTCACAATCATTAGTAATGCTAGTTGCTGATTGAGTTGAGTTTGGCCATGTTGTTCCTATATCACCAGGCCAATATGATTTACCTGGAAAACAAGATCAGTTAACAAACTTTTTTAAAATATATCAAAAATACCTATCAGTTAAGGAAACCCCTACAGCAGTGTAATTACAGTAGTATTCATAAAGTATTCTTGTAGAGGAAAAGTGAAATCAGTTTTGCACCTGGCACCTTTGCACCTCCAACTGCTGTGTGCCCCCCTTGGAGTAACATATTGAGCACGGGACTCGTTGTAGGGAACGCTGCTCTATGTTTTTGCGCTGGTGGATCTCCATACGTATAATAAAAGGATGCTGAGACAACAGAGGATGATTATTTTATGTGATTCAAGAGTCTTGCTGCTGTAGATAGTTCATAACACAACCCCACAACACATATTCTATATTTTTAGACCAAACAAAACGGAATATTTAATTCACTGTAGTAGTCCAAACATAAAAGAACATGCCAGATTATCGCCACCATTCCTTTTCTCTGTGTTAAGCTTTAATATGGCTCCATATTCACCAATTCAACGGTATTTCTAGGTACGACGCATCGTGCTAAGCGGTAGGAATACGATAGTCATTGCACCTTTGATAAAAGGTGTGGGTTGCCAGGTTCAAATTTCGTGGAGGATGATAATGTGCGAGAGGATTGAAGGACTCCTCGCTGTAGAGTGGTTCATGTAACCGCTGATCGGTTACGGCTTTCTCCACCATCAAGTCCATGCACCTGAAACAAAATAACTGGCCAACTAATACCATACCCGACATGGACTGGTAACCGGACAAGAGGCCAGGGTTCGCCATATGATTAATTAAGTCATCTTATCGGCTTTCTTCTTCCAGGAATAGATATGTAAATCCTAAGAAAACTTCAATAAATAACAACTTCCTATGTATCAGTGGATTCTTATATAGAGCCTTGCAGGGAGTAAAACACTAAAATAGTGTATTAAAAAACTACATCTTACCCTGACTGCCTGGTGACCATCCTTGATTCACAGTGTTCCCTTTTGAAGATTGTTTACTTGTACCAGGTATAGTAGCTGGAGGCATAGGACGTTTTGATTGCAGAGGAAGCACTGGTTGAACAGCAGGCTTTTCTTGCCATGTTTCACCAGCAGCTCTTGCGAATCTTGGTGCTATTCCTGAATATGAAAAAGAGTATAAGGATAAAAAAAATCTTCAAATGATATCAATTCATGTTATAAGTTACAGTGAATTGCAAAGTATGGTCAGTTCTGGTAGTAGAGGGTGTCCATAAAGTCTTAATATTTTTTGAAATTGCAAAGGGAATTCATCAATGCCATATATTGTTGTGGCCCTCACAGATGTATTAAATGAAGTAAAAATACTCGAACAATTACTGTCTACATGTATTTTTCTGGCAGTACTAAATTGAGTTGTTTCAAGTCTCATGTTAACAGGTTATACTGATACTTCTGTCCCAAAGATAAAGCTATATAAAGCATTTAGTGCTTCTGAGATAGCTTGTAACTGTTTTATTAGTACTGTTTCAAATTTTAATTATTGCCCCAGAACCTTGCTTTAAGAACATTTATTTATTATAAATATTAAAATTCACAGAATCAATCACATCATTGAATTTGACTGATAATTTCAACACAAGAGCAGTACAACCATTTGTGAAACTTGTTATACTCCAAAAATAGCAAAAAGTAAACGCCGACTGCATAACATAATATAAAAAATAAGTGAAGAAAAAAATTGATGCACACATGATCAAGTAATTCCAGTAATATTTCAACACATACATCTGAAAGCCATATTTCAATACCATATATGGATAACACAACAAATATATTAAACTAAGAGTGAAGAATCGAAGACTCACAAAAATATTGAATTAAAGCTTTATAAAAGTTGTCTTCTTTCTAAAACCATTGGTCTACTATTGCATATATTACTGATTACTATAAGAAAATAATAAATAATGATTGCGCATTTGCACCATCAAGTCATTGATCATTTACTCGAAGATTCAAAAGTTACTCCAGTCAAATGGAATGACTCGGCGCTTGTATCAACTAACAGATGTTTTATACATAGTTATCCGGTTAGGGTTCAGGCTAGGAATGCAGATTGTACTGGAAAATCAAATTTTCAAACTGTTCCTAACCCGAACTGAATAATCACTAATATGATATAACTTTAATTAAAACATATCAGGGGTGTTTGTTTTTCTCATATCTCACATTTTTGCATTTTGCTCCATAAATAATGCCCATGATTTTTCAATCAAAGCGCAACCTAATAGCATCAATTATAGTTTGTAAAATGAAATAATTAATTACACTTCATGCCAAAGGCGACGAAACTTATCGCGCCAAATTATTAACAGCAATTGTGGTGTAATAATTAGGGAAGGAAGCCAATGCCGTTTAGTGTAAAATTACAAGAGTTAGAGTGAATTCAAAATTACACGACGTACCAAGCATGAACCGAGGTTAAACGAGTATAAATTGAGGGAATTTCGCAAAGCAACCAACAACATTTCCAAAGCATGTTTATTTAATCATAATAAGCGCAAATGCCGTTCTGCGTGTGTTACTATTAAATTGGAGCGAGTAATAAATTGTCCACAGTAAGAATTCACAGTATAGTTTTGCTAACCTAACGTATCGTATGTATACGCAAATCTTTAATTCATTTTCTTTGCCATGATTGTTTGTATATAAATTTGCATTTGAAATGAGGAAACGAAAGAGATACCAAGTCTTGCATGTGAAATTAAATTAAATTGACACGATCCATTGTACGTTTACAGAACTGGCAAGCAATACATTTTTGCCAACGTATCGTATGTATATGCAAATCTTCAATACCCATTCCTTACCATGCGTAAGTGTATTTGAATATGTATTTGGAACTTCGAAACGAAAAAGGACACCAATTTTTGCGCGTGTATATAAATTAAATTGACACACTCAAAACTTTGATACGTGATTGCTACCGGTGAAACATGCACAACTAAGTGAGGCGCTAGCGAGATAGTGATTTTATAACTTTTCTGTGTAACATGAGTTTTTCAACTGGGGGTAATCAAAGAATTATATTCAAATACTTAACATTCAAATGATTAACAATCATGATCTACTTGAAAACTAAAATAAAATAAAAAAAATTCATATTTCATTCCGGCATTAAAATTTATAAAAAAAAAAAGGAGCGATCGTTGTTGTTTCGTCGGCGTTGCAAATCGTCCTATACAAAAGTCAAAGGTTCATTCATTGCCCTGATGAAGTTTGTGTTCAGACATTCGAATTGCTGGTTAAGACGTACACGTATCTATATGTTTTATTATTTACACGTTCAATGTTATACAAATTGATGAACATTGAGTTTGATGCAATGCAAATAAGGTAAACTAGAAATTCGGCTGCGAAATAGGTTATTAAATGAATTAGAGAATGCCTTATTACACGTTTATCCAAATTCGTAATATATTTCAAAATATATAAAACATTTACATGCTAAGGAAGAAGGCTTCGTTGTTTACACGCGTGAATAAAAAAAAATGGATGACAATAATATCGTCAAATAGCATTTCACACTTATATCAAAATTTTGATTCAATTACTAAATATAAAACAAATGCATGCTAGGGAACTAAGTGTGGAGAAAGGAACCATTATGGTTCGTTTTTAATTCGCCGTAATAGAAGCCAAGTCCAAATCGTTGAGCCGTTTTATTCGGTAAATCCACAATACAAAAACAAAGTAGACATTTTTAAAAAGGATATTGTGAATATATCCTATGTCAATAATATCATCGAATCTACAAATCTCTATTATGCTCTTCGTTTGAGTTTCACTGATCTGAATACTTGTAATTCTTCTACGGTTTAAATTTAACTTTGTCTGAAGAAGCAATTGTCAATTGGTCATAAAGACGCATAAATACAGGGTGTTCATAGAGACCCGATGCAATTCAAACTTTGTATATCCTCCTATATATTAGTGTTAGCCAGTGGTCGGCAAAATTTTTTAAGTAAGGCCCAAATAGTTAAAATGGAAAAGGTTTCAAGGACCAACAATCTCCATGGAAATTTCAAATCTAACCAGGTAATAAACTTGCTAAAGGACATTTACCTTGTTTAGTTGAAATAAACGTAATGTATGATCGTTTGATATGAGAACAAAAACCATTTGGCAAAAAATTTATATGTAATGTTGAATTTATAGAACTTTTTCGTGTATAACTCACTGTCATAACTGAAATTTATTGGAGGCTCACAAAAAAAATGCTAGGCGTCCCACGATTTGCCCGCGGCCCACAGTTTGCCGACCATTGTGTTAGACGAACAAGACATTGATTTACTATATTTATATATATCATTTATCAGTCAATACAGCCGCATCGCGATCGTCTCAGCGTTAATTTACATTCAATATAAATGAAAAATGTACCGTAATTTCATAGTTATTCGCTAAATATAACGATACATTTTCCAGGTCATAGGAATAGGATTTACATATTTATCCCGGGGGAGAGGAAAGCCGATAAGACGGCTTATCCATATGGCGATCATTACGAAAATCAACTAAAATTAATTCAAGCCATCTATTCAATACAAATGAAACGCTTAACGTAATTCCATAGCCATGAACTATACGCGATACATTTTCCTGTCTGTTACATCACAAAAAAAACGAATAAAATTACTGCCACCAATCGATCAAATTTACACGTAAATAACAGTCAAATTTACTGATTCCTTTCACAGGTCTTTCCGGCCTTTCGAGAGCAACATATGCTAAGCGTCTGACGCAGCTCGTTTTTCAATTCTTTAGTAAAATTATTCTGCGACCTGGAAATTAACGCTAATAAAATTTCGCAGGATGTGGCTCTGATACTGAATAAAATCGTGAAAGTGATGAAATACAGGGCGTTTATAAATTTATAAAAAAAAATTGAATTGAAAGGGAGTATAACGATATTATATATTACAGTTTGTTGGCCCATATATAAAATAAAAACTTGAATAAACACTGTCAAAAATAAAACAAACCTGGTTAAGATATATTGAGAACTGACTTCATAACAAAATTGAAATTGTAAAGGGACTTTATATGAACACTCTGAGAGTGTATAAACGGTAAAATGAATGGACTAATAATTTCGCAATATATGACCAACCAACTATGGCTTGAACACACTTTCCTATCCTTCAACATTGTCGTCGATCAAGAGTCTTATTTACATAACCAAATAAATAAGGCCGGGCAGGAAAGATTCTGTTCTCTTCAAAAGTAGAATCTCTTTACATAACATTGGTTGCTTGTATCGAGACTTTTGTAAAATGAAGGTGGAAGGAACGCCAGTGAAACATATTATTGTCACTATTTTTACGCTTTGTTCTGTCATACGAAGCATATTCTAACATGAAGCGAGGTGCTTGGTGGTAAATTGAATTCGACATACTCCGATTTCAGGTTAAGTTGAAATTTTGCAAAACGGGTGATTAAATAAAAATGTCGTTTCCGCAATTGATATCAATCCTTGACCGAGTGATCGCTGAGGCATCTAAATATACATTACGTGTGGTCGTCATAAACCTATTTCAAGCAGACAATAACAGTTCAAATTGCCTGATTAAAGATTTATCTTCTCGCGCTTATTTCAAGCTCTTTTCAACGCCAGTGCTTTCTCTGGTTTGTCCATGAAAAGGCATACCGGTACGTTAGAATCCAATAGGTTTAAAACGAGTGACTAAAATTATACGACAATGTTTATATAAATCGGTGCAATGAATGCTGTAACGAAATCACACGGTGTCATGGATAACTTAGGTAAGTATACAGGCGCATTTGCGACAATAAGAAACAAGCTCTCCTCAAACGACCAGCACCTTTTCTGCTTTGTTCATGGAAAACCAATGCCAGTACGTTAAACCCCAATAGGTTGAATACGACAATCGGTCTAATGAAAGCGTCCCTGTAACGAAGTGCCACAGCGTTGTTTTGTTTCGAAATCGATAAAACAATAAAATGGCGTTTATTACTTACCCCGCCAGTTCGAACGACAGCAACAAGCAAAATGGTAAAGTTTATAGAGGTAGTTAATTAAACTGAATTGAAATAAATAATATTCATATAGATATGTTTATATATTTCAAACATTATTTTAATTTCGATCGTTAATTTCAAGACAGATGTACCTACAAACAGTTTTTGCGAGGATGATTGTATAATAGGCAAGCAATTCAAAATATTTTGAAACAATTGTTGGACGAACCTAATTGTTGAGCAATTTAGATTCTATAACACCTAACCAAGACTAAACAATCATTCCTAAATCCTAGTTTTTACCTCCGAAAGTGTTTTACGAATTATAGACATGCTACAAAGACAAAATCTGGTCAACATAAAACTGAAATCTGAGCAACGATATTTTATGTCGACATAGTCGGAAATATTCTACGAAATAAAACCCAATTCTACCTTCTGACTAAAATAATAGACTAACTCGCTTTTTAATACGTTTCATCGACACCATATTCTATGGAACTGAACTTTTGCGGCCGAAAAATTCCGCGAATAAAACTGATGATGGAGACAGCATATGGTTGTACTGGGCCGTTTACAAAACGCCATCTGGTCGTGAATTCTGGAGAAAATATCTATCCTTGTGCCATGCTTGGATAAAGATAAATGGCGCCTATCAAGGTATGGTCTATGAAAAATCGGCATGGCCTCTCAGTGTTTCAACATCGGTTAAAAAAGGTTTTGGAAAATCCAGTGAATCAAAGTTATAACCTATAGGTCGTGGAGAGGCTTTATGATGACGTGAAGGGCACACATTTCTATATAAAAACTCGCAAAAAAATTATCATCGGGGTATTTTTCGAAGATTTCAAAATTGTAATCAAAACTGTAAACGTCAGAATTGCCCAGTCTTATCACAAAGTGTATTTACGACACATTAATAGCTTGCTCTTCCAGAGGATAAATGGGTAATCGCAATGGAAAGTCGCCACCAAATTAAGTCTTCGACAAAGTTAAATGATGGCAGAGGATGGAAATGGCGACAATGGTCGATTCTATAGCAAAAACAGACATGCGTGGGAGCCAAAATTGTAGCGTTATTTTATTATAAAACTATTAATAGTTTACAAAAATTATCACGCAAGAATTTTCGGTTCCAATAAATGGTTTCAGACATTGTCCCAAATACCAATCATGCGAAAATTCTCAAAGAACCCAATCAACAATTTTTAACACGAAATTTCTCACGATACAATTCCATACGCACACGGACACAAGAATCCAAAACATTTCGAACGTCGCCAGGACAATCTCACAAACAATATCTCGCCATGAACTGACTGCTGAGCCAAAAATGGAGCAAAACTATATTCTTGCCGGTTATTACTTGCGCGGTCATGAGACAACGTTGTCTGAGACCTGGAAGTATTTCACATTGAGTACAAATGTGTCGAATGCCGACAGGTGTTCTATATAAATGGTTATATCCGAATATTCCCGAATATTTTATAATATTAATTACGAATCAAACAACTTGAATATCAATATATTGAACAAGATCTATCTACTTCACAAAATTTCATCTACACCTTCAAACAACCGTTATTAAACCCCGAATTTCATGAAAAAATGCGGTAGTTAGAATTGTGTGAATTTAAAGATTCATCTTTTATCTAATAAACGGAGATTCCATTGTAAAATAACGAGCGCAAAAAGGAATTCCTGAATAAGTTTTACTACAGAATAGCAACAATCGGGACAAAATAGTCGGAATTGAGAGGTCTAGCCAGGAAAGGTGGGTTGTGAAATTTCTAATTGCCAAGTTATACCGTAACAGTTAAGGGGTCCGGCCGATGGCTGGAAACATGGGTTTTCAAGCGTTATGAGGGTCTGATAAGCGTTACAAGATACGAAAAATCGCTATGCATGATACAAAAAAAGCATTTTTACACTTCAACGGCAACAGCAATGTTTTCGTTAATTATTACAGATGCTCGCATTGCCGAATATTCACTGAATCATAGTCAAAAATTCAATATAAACAAAGAGATACGCAAACCTAGCAAACGTAGTCTGTATACGTGAATTCTTATATTAAATCTTTCTATAACTGCCATAAATTTGGCGAAAAAATATCGGTTTAAATTATTTTAAATATAATATTCACCAAATTTTAATAACAAATTTAATACAAACTGTGATTCCAATGTGAAACGGCGAAACAAAAATAATACCTTGCAATATCGTTAATTCTTAAAAAGTCTTCCTGTAATTGTTATGAATTTCTAAACGTATTCAGATTCAGATGAATCAAAATCAAATTTAAAACAACACCAATAGATAGCAGAATAAGTATCCCTTGAAGAAAGATAAATACTTGCCAAAAAAGCGAGATTAAGATCACACCTTATCAAATTGAAGGTGCTCCCGAAGTATGTATACCAGGATGGCGCACAGCCTGAATCCTAACCTGGTACACATACTATGTTCAGGTTGTGCATATTCATTCTGGAGGTCCAATTCAAAATAGTCAAATTTTAAAATTCTAAAACACCAAAATACTACGACAACGACATCCTTAATTTGGAAACAATTCTCGCCAGAACGAAATAAACAAATGAAGCAAATAAAAATCACAAGGATATTATATATCTGATCATCTATACTCACGAAAAAAAGGTCATTTCGTCAACTGGAGAAATTCTTCGATTGCGAGGCCTCTCGGCGGGCCGTTTTTCGAGGATTACGGCACTTTAATCTTACGCACAAGGGACGTTGTCTTCGTACGCACAGCGAGGCATGTTCTTACTCTTCCGCATGCAAAGCCAGGAAACAGTATGGCGGCATTACCAAAAGGCGCGAAAATTTGATCTAACGCTTCTATTATACTCTTTATTATCTTTCGACTTCCTCTCCCTCGCTCGCACTATTTCTTATATCTTTTATTCTCATCGAGTTCTCACTTTTTCTCAGTGAAGTGATTTGAATGGCGTACGCATTTCCTGACGTTTGAGCTAACCAGGCCTGTCATATATGGTTTTCCTGCGGCTCAACTACTAACAAAACTCGTTGATGTAAGTAAAATTTCGAGGTTATTCAATTTATAAAATCATCTATGCTTCAAAATCCATAAAAAGCCACAATTACCATAGTGTGAGTGTTCCAAATCAGCGGCCTTGGGTAATTACTGATAATACTTACCCACTCCATTTTCAGAGAAAATTTCAATCTGAATTTACAATCAAAAAAGTGCATTTTACAGTATTTTTAAAAGCGTACACGAGTACACCATAGCACATAGTCCTAATAGGCTTTCCGTTAGAAATTTACCTCGAATTTATCCGACAATGAAAGTGCGTTCCCGCATGTTTGCAGGCTGTCCACCATTTTGTAGGTTATATCATATTTTTAAATCCAAGTACTATTTAATAGTCGACGTGTCTGTATTTAATTGGTGGCGACGAAAAGGCTATATTTGTTAATCGGGGTAAATTTTGCCGCATGGGAACAAGTTAAATAAAGTGAAGACACTAGTAAGAACTAGAGATGTACCGATACTTTTGTCGCGGATACCAACGAAAAAACGCTGATACCGATACACCGATATTGTCGACATTATATTCTTTAAAACATTCTGGATCAGATTAATATTATCGGAAATATCTGTATATTTTAGTCGATACGGATACAATTACCGATATCCAAACAGCAGAAGGCATCGCAATACCAACAACATTATTACAGTCTGATATGTGCTCAATGGCCATATTTGATCTGTTGATCATGAAATGGAAGGAAACCGATAGCCTAATCATGTGAAAAAGAAATGAGTGGATTTCCAAACCAAGACGATTTTAATTTATCAACAATTAAGAACCTCTGGTGAATCCCCTTGGTTAATGAAACTGTAGAAGCCACATTGAAACCTTGACTTCAGTGATATATCTTACACAATGGAAAACAATTTTAAAAAATTATTATTTTAGCAATTGAAGCCTTCCTAAACACGCCATCATTAAATTTCCGAAAACTAAAAAAAAATAAAAAATTGATCAAATCAGTATTCTCTTAACTTTTCTGCATTTGCATGCGCCAAGGTATTAAGAACTGACTTCATAACAAAATTGAAATTGTAAAGAGACGTTATGGACACCCTGTATATTCGATATCCAAAGTATTTGGAAAGATAGATTATTCGGTTTTGACCGTCCCTAGATGCAGCTAATGTATTGAGCCAGGGGTCCCCAATATGTAACATGAATATAGTCAGTTCAATTGGTGTTTACCAGAGCATCGTTTTCCTTGCTTATTTCCATAACAATGAGCAATCACCAAGAAGTCATTGATGACTTACCAATTGGGATTTTTGAAGCCGCTCAGACACTTCATTCGCTCGGACAGATATTCAAGCATGGTTGTAAACATTGCCTCGTTTTTGCAGTTTTGCCTGTTATTTATCAGTTTTTAGTTTCCAAAAATAAGTTGTAAAAATTAGTTAGTTTTATTTGTCATTTTGTCTTCCAATGAGCTTTAGTTTAGTTGCAATAATCAAAAATTAGTTCCGAAGAAGATGCGATAGACCTGGCTAAAATGAGCCATTAGCATGTGTAAGTGAAACATGGATGTATATTTTAATAAAAATAATGGTTTTGAGCGTGTAACTCAGCTTGTGAGTGCCAACTCTCCAAAAACACTTGCAAAATAAGCATCCAAAATTTTGCAATAGTAAAGTATAGGGAGAATTTATCTGGGGTCAAGGGTCGGGTAAACATCCATAGCTCAGTTACAACCGTAGCAGCATTGATATCATCAGTTTGGTGATATTTTCACTCAGCAAAAAAAATTTAAAGAAATTTTAAAAAACATAACTACAGATTTCACTAGTTATCGATACGTATTGATAAGCAATACCACACAAGAATTAAACATTAAAAATCAATCAATAAATACAAGTAATCAAAGGGTATTGGCACTGGTAATCATAGCAAACTTGGCCATGTCTGGGACAAACTCATGAATGGAAATTATCCAAGGGCCATGCAAAACCCTACTGATTGTACATTTGTTAGTGGACATGTATATTTAAAATACTTAGGGGATTTAAACCACTTCAGTATGTGAGTGATATTGCAGACCACTTGACCTAACAATAATAACAAAGTCTGTGAAGGGCCATGAAAAATCATAACACCTGTCAAAATATGATGAATTAGAATATCAATATACAAATAGATGAATTTTGGAATTATATCTTAAAATTTATTTTTAAATAATTTAAATGGATTCAAAAGAATTTGCTCTCTTGTTTGAGATGTGTTAAGATGTTTATTTACTTGTTAAAAATTTACAAATCGTTGAATTTTGGAATTATTTGTTAAGAGTTAATTTTTAATAGTCTAATTCAGTGGTTCTAAAACTTTTTGGGCCACGCCCCCTTTTTAGAATTTGTGAAGTAACGTGCCCCACCCCAAAAATACATAACTAACAATAAGCTTCGAATAACAGATAGTAAGGCGAAAGTATGTTTTATTCGAACACGCTAAAAATACATAGATGAATGGAAGGTAAATATCCAAAATAAGGCGAGTAAGATCAAATCTAACAATCAATTTTATTTTCAATTACATTCAAGCCCCCTCATTGTCTAACCGTTTGAGAACCACTGCTCTAAATGGATCTAAAAGTCCATGCTCATGTGTGTACAGATATTTGTTTACATGGAGAAGCAACGAGACTTTTCAAACTGATTTGATGTCGAACTGTTAATAAAATCCTATTTCACGCCTCTGTGTGGTTTGTCGTACGAAAAAGTTTGATCTTTCTGCAAGCACTTGCAGTGACAAATGTAAAAACATAGTCTTAATTTTGAGAGTTCCGCAGAGCATTTAGAAGTCAATTCATGTTATTTTCTAGTATAGATCACTTTTACATGACAGTTTTAACTAATTTCACATAAAAGGGTCCAGGACACAAGAAAGGTTGAAATCATCGACCTCAATAAAGCTAGACACAAGCTTTGTGTGAAGAAAAATCAAAATCCACTTTTGCATGACGGTTTTTAACTACAGTAACATTGATCAGTGGGGTTCACAGACCATGTTCATGGCATAGCTTTGAACACTGTCCTAAACAACACCAGACCCAAGCTTTGCATGAAGAAGAATCAAAATTAATAAGAAGCGCAAACCATCAGTTTCCACAAAAATAAAAACTCAAATCATGCCAAGCGTTTTTTAGAAAATAGCTTGCCATCAATAGATAATTTGATCTTTCAAATAATGATAATTTCAAACCTTTAGCAATTGCAGATATATTAGGTGTTGGTTTATAAACAGGCTGAACAAGAGGTACGAGACTAGCTTTGTCTGCGGTTTCCACGGCAACAGCAACATCTTCTTCCAATTTACGTTTTTCTCGCTTCTGTTGCTCTCGCTGTTCCTTCGTACTAACGGTTTTCCATTCACCGGCTGTAGAGTGAGGATAATAAAGTGTATTAAGTGCTAATATTTTTATCAATTATCAATCAATTTTGAATCAATTGCAATCAAGTCCATTCTCCCGAAAACGAATGACTGGCCAACTCATCCCATACGCGATATGGACTGGTAACCGGACGAGAGGCTGTGTTTCGCTATATGATTAGGTTGTCTCATCAGTTTACCTCTTCCCCAGGATTAATATGTAAATCCTATACTATCCAATGAAATGTATTTTGAAAGCAACAATATTAAGGTACCATATTCTGATTATTTCGAGTAAGAGATAAATTTGTGCCAACTAGTTTTACTTCTTTTTTAGTCAATCTACTTCGAAATAGAGAGTACTATCTTAATTAATAAAATGACAGCTGAATAACAAAATTAACTGCAATCATTATCTAAAAAGAATCAAACTATTCAAATATTATTAACATTTTTTCTGTGCAATTACCACTCATCTATCCTGTTTTTTAATTGTCTACAAATTGCTATCTGACTCCAGTCATTGAATATTTCTACTGGTGTCGGCGAAATTTGAAGCTGGTTGTTATAGCAACACTCCCTGTGCCTGGTGCAAAACTATCATTTGCCAGGTTTCTTACGTGTGCACAAATATTACTCTGTTTGTGGTCTTTTTAGTAGTATGTTACCTATTTTTCGACAACACACAATTTTTGCTCCGAAAAAACTTTTAAACGAAAAGACACATACATAAGTAGACTAGATAGCAGATTAGATTAGATTACCTAGGGGTGAGAGCAGGTAAAAATTCTTGCATTAAACACAATGCTAAACAAGATTTTGGTTTTCCAAAAATGGTAGCTTGTCATGAATGTGGCTGCACGTGCTAACCCTAGTTCAGAAAGAAGGCAAGAAGTAATTTGATTTCTTTTGCTTATGAACCTGACATTGAAGATAGACATTGAAGACATTGACATAGACATTGAAGTTCAAACAAATGAAATGTTTTCAAAATTCGAGATAAACCAAGACTAGTCGCCAAACAGAGATGAAATAGTTTCCTAAAATCAATTTCCAATTCTCGGCAACTACGGTAAATTGCAATTCTGTATAAGCTAAATCCTTTCTACAGTCAACTCATTATTTCAGATATTTCTGAAGACTCCTGGATTAGAAATAAAAACTCACAATCAAACATAGCATCCATAGGTTGAGATTCAATTGTTGTATTTTCAATTTTACTCGATTGAGTTTGACTTTTCTTCTTTTTCGATTTACTTTTTGATTTTCCATCCTGTTTGAAGAAAAACAATATTAATTAAATTACGGTAGGTTCCAGACTAAAATATACGAGTCTACATAACGAATCAAATATTCAAAACAGATAGAAATTGATTATATTCGATATGGTAAATTCAAGAATCATTTTCAGTATTAGCGACTGAGTTTCTGCTGTCAAAAGTTGTCATTTTAAGTATTTGACTTCTCAAGGTCAGACATAAAACTAAATTCTTTAAACTTATAGTAAATAAAAAATATAAGTAAATATAGTAAAAAAGAACCTAAATATAGAAATAAAAATACAGTAAAAATGGGCGCTTCAGAAGTATGTGTACCAATATGAAGGTAACCAATTTTGTTCGCCCACTTTACATCAAGTTGTGTAAAGGGACTGAAGCCTATGGACAGGGGGTATGGACTATGGTATATATGGTATATGCACGAAACATTAGCCATGGATCTTTTATAGATTGAACAAACAACGAAAACAGAGTTTTAATGCATGTTGAGGGAGAATGGAGGGGATTTCAAGCACAAAAACGAGCAAAGAGAGGTATCTATCGTAAAAGGAATCAAACAAAAAAGTTATTTCACTGGAAACATGAAAATCCTTTTCCCCATCTACCTGAGCTCAGATTATAACATTTGTTTAGAAATCAATAATTCAGTTTGTATAGATCAAAATATATTTAATATTCTTTTGTGGGGAAAAGCAGTTCATCTCATCTTGAGATGTGTGACAGGTTATGACGAACTGCCTATATTTTGTTCCACTTTTCTTGCACTGTGTGATGCATACATGTTTGCTAGCCAATAAAAACTGTTTACTGCAATTATTCCACTTCAAAATATGAAAACGGAAATTGAAAAAAGCATATAAAGAAAAATATTGTTACCCAAAATTTAAGTCAAATTATCTAATTTTTTTGAAACATTCAATAACTGCCAAAGAATAATCGAAGCAAACATCATTAGATAATTCAATACAATGATAATCTTTTTCCAACAATCACTACATCACTAATCCTATTTAACTAAATAACTCTCAACATAACTACAAGTCCCAAGGGTCATGTTATCTGATATTTATAGTTCTCCCACTTGTCTACTTCGAAATACAGCAGTAAAGTTTGAGTCCACTATCACACCAACAGCTAAATTTGTTTATAAACTAGACTTTAGTCTTAAATCACTCTCCTGATAAACCCAAAAGTGAAAGTTTGTGCCAAAGTTGGGGGTAACATTATTATAAAGAAGTTAAATTCAACTTCCTACCTATATCTGTGTCATTTGTCCAACATTGAAAGATTAGGAATATCAAATCAGAATAAAGTAATACTGATAAAAAGGAGTTTTGAGTGAAAGAGAAGATCTTTGCTCTAAAGAAGCCAAGCAGTTATTTCTATATTTAAAACTTGAATGATTACCTAATAAACTAATTTGTTTCCTTCCTTAGTAAGGGGCAATGTTCCCTCTAATTTTTTGTAGTATGTGTGCGCAGAAACTTTGGTGTGTGCGCACTTTTTTGGAAATGACTAATATTTGTGCAAAAATCAATGAGGAAATTTTGGCGTTCGAACCGGGTAATAGGTAGACCAACAACAAACTTTCTCAACCTGCCCACCGAGAACATTGTTACATTACATCGAAATAGGTCTGTGCGCAGTAAATCTATGCGTGTGCGCAGCCTCTGAAAGCTGTGTGCGCACGCACACCTTAGAGGGAACACTGGTAAGGCGTATGAGCCAAGAACCAATCGGGCCACACATCCAAGCTTTAGTTGTGAAAAATATTTTTATATATATATTTTTTTTTTCATACAATTTCATGCGAAAATAAATTGTGAGTTTCAAATATAAGCAGAAAGAGCACTGAGAACAAAGTTGCAGTAAATCGTGGATGCGCTAAGCGGTGTAAGAGTATGGCCAACCAAATTTCATAAATGGAAAAACTCTAATTTTAGTTTTTTGAATAAATTATTTTAAACCCCCTGAGAAAACAAACTAAAACATAATCATAATTTTATTAACATGGCCAGTGTTCAACAAATTATACAATGAAGTATCAAATCAATATCTGGAAATCAACGTAAAAATCTTGAGACAGCAGGTGCTATAAACTTATGTTTAAATCTCGTGGGACTAAATACAGAGACATACATCATCTTACTGGTATGCGAGTTCGTCTTTGAGAAAAAACAACTGAATGATAGAAATAGATAGAAAGCAAATTTCGTATTTCACTAATAACTGTTATGCTAAATTGATTTGGTGCAAATCTTGCATTAATTATCCTTTGCTAAGGCTTAATTATACATAATGATTTTATAATGCCGAAGAATCTCTTGGCGATTTAGTGGGTTCATTGTTTCAAAGTGAGGACTCAATTTTTCTTAAAAAAAACTGAAATTAGCTGATAAAAGATAAGACCTTGAATCTAACCACGATTCCCATTTTATCAGTTCCAATCAAGTTTACAAATATTCAAATTGACAAAAAAAAAAGAAATTTATTATATCCGACGTGATTCTGTTATTATTTTGAGAATCGAGCCTCAAAGTAAGCCAAAAAAGGCTTCATTTAATTTCTTATTGTCTACAAATTGCTATCTGACTCCAGTCATTGAATATTTCTACTGGTGTCGGCGAAATTTGAAGCTGGTTGTTATAGCAACACTCCCTGTGCCTGATGCAAAACTATCATTTGCCAGGTTTCTTACGTGTGCACAAATATTACTGTTTGTGGTCTTTTTAGGGACCTCCAGAAGTATATGCATCCAGATGGCGCACAACTTGAACATAGCATGTGTACCAGGTTAGGGTTCAGATTGTGCGCCATCTTAGAAATATATTCAGAATAGTTATCCTCGGGAAAGGAGGGTATCTATCACAGAGGCCCAGATTAGAATATTATTTAATGTTCTACATTCAAAGATATGATTATGGATGTATTCAGACTAGTATACCTTGGCTATCTCTGCTTCTCACCTCACAGAGTTGGCAATTTAGAAAGAGAAAAATTTTGATCAGTTAACAAGAGAGCTATGTTCGAATATATGGACACAAAAGTAACAGCCTTCTAGTGAAAAATACAATCTTCAACCACTGAAAATGTCCTAGCAATTGGTCAAGTAGTTGAGGAGAAAGACGATTTTTTCCTAATAATAAGGAGAAAAATACCAACAACAACGACATTGTAACAACAAAACGATTCTTAGGTCCACTTTGTGTCCAATGATAGATTCTCGGTGTGTGATAACTGAATTGGCAATGCTGAACAGCAGTGTTCCCTCTAAGGTGTGCGCGTGTGCGCGCCCACACCGCTTTCAGAGGCTGCGCACACGCATAGATTTACTGCGCACAGACGTACTTTGATGTAATGTAACAATGTTCTTGGTTGGCAGGTTGAGAAAGTTTGTTGTTGGCCGACCCATTACCCGGTTAGAACGCCAAAATTTCTTTCGTTTTTGCACAATTATTAGTCATTTCCAAAAAAGTACTACATACTACAAAAAATTAGAGGGAACATTGCTGAACAGTAAAGCTTTCTGGTCCTACTAAAAATAATAGCTTCTCACACATCAGAGATTGCTTGTCTGTTTAGAATGGAGCACTGGTTCCCACCTTTTTTTAAGCGACCGAAATTATTTTACAAATAAATGTTGTAAAATCTCCCAACCAAGAGACATGCTCAAATACTAACCAACATGTAGTATTTCAGTGACTTTTAGGTTTTTGTCGAAAAAACAAGCGACTCAAAAAAATTCGCCACGGCCACCCATAGGTTGGGAAACACTAGAATAGAGTGAATGTGTGGAAGCATGTATAATAGCATAATAGAAGAAACTTTCACCGATTGAGGACAAATAGACTAGAATCATACAACATACAAATCATACACAAACTTTCATGCGAGTATCACTAAACACGAATTACTCATATTGTTATGAATTGTGTATCAATATGAAAGGTTTATTGTGAATCATCAAAACACAACTTTCAAAAGTCATTGAGGGCGTGTTGTGTACTGAATTCAACTATTTCACCAAAGACACTGTCAAAGGCTTTATAGTCTACTATATAACACTAGGGATATATTAAGGGTCATGATTTGTTTTACTATTGCCTTATACAGGATGCTATTCTCCTCTTCTGCTATTTTAAATAAGCTTGAGAGAACTGAAAATTGGAATGGTTGAAAATGAAAGCTCTACATTCTAATTTTTAAGTATATTTGATAAATGTATGGGATAGATATTCTAGCTATGACACCTCTGTTATACTGAGCATATTTCCAAATTAGAACAAAAATGTTTATAACAGTCTGTTATTACTTATCGATTTTAATCGGTAAGTATGTTGATAGGTATTTGTCTGTCTGTTTGTTTGTCTGTTAGATGCATGCGATATCTCACGAAAGCGAGATTGAATCTGCTCCAGATTTTGCATGTGCATTCATCATATCTCGTACCAGAAGCTTATTGATTTAGGGCGAACTATGTCGTATAATTGGCGAGTTATCAATTAACTAGTGATGGGACACGAGGTGTCACTATGGAGTAAGAGCGCTGTTTTGGGGATCCCCTAACTTTCGATCGATAAGTCTTCGGTCTCTGACTGATATTCTCGTTTTTATTATTATTAGGATTTTTAACAAGTTATGCCACATTCAACCAAAACAAGACTATGTAAAAGTTCTACCTTCAACCAAAAGCAACTATTTGAACACTTCAAAATATAGAACAACCTAAGAAATTTCTGAATGAAGTACAAGGTGATGGGTTTGGGCTGAATAATGGACTCAATAACACACAAACCAGTGGTATGAAAATAACCTGGCCATCAGGCAAACACATCAGTCATCCAGGAGGCAGCATTTTGTCTACTGGCAGGTGAGTAGTTGTGCAATACATGCACCTAAAATTCACAAGCCAATACAATGCAGGCTGGATAAACATTTTTATTTTTTTTTTTTTTTTAGTTCATTATTTTTTATATTGTCATAAAGTTAATAAGGTGTCTATTTTTAACTGATCACCTGATGCCAAATAGTAAAAATCACAAACTTTCAAATTGGAATATGATATCTCACTATACTCCTATTCCTTTACTCAATCAAATATAACCAATTTCAAACACCTTCAAACATTCAATTCATTCTGGATATTCCTGGGTGTCATCAGCTTTATGGCCCATGATACATACAGATCCAACAGGATGAGAAACATATATTAAAGAATAACTACTCCTGCCTAGCAACAAATATCCTGGTAAAATAGGGTGATTTCAGTAGCTCTCAACACTTCAATGATCACCAGTAATATTTCTCAAAAATCTCCTCTTTATTTCTGAGTGAGTGTGTGTGACTTCGCTTTGAAGAAATTTTCTTAAAAAATAGAAAGCTTATAAAATAAAGAAACAAACCTTTTTCTTGTCAGGAATGTTTCCCTCTTCCAAATTTCTTTTATTACCGGTTTCAAATAAACTATCGACTTCGTTTTTGCGCGAAACTTTCTTGGACTTGGGCGAAGAATCCGATGATTGCTGAAATGAATAAAAAAGAAAAGTTTTAACTGAATAATACCAGTACATAATTCTAGTAATACATGGGCGCTCCAGAAGTGTGTGTACCAATATGGAGGTAACTAATTTTGTTTGCCTAACTTACATCAAGTTGTGTAAAGAGACTGAAACCTATGGGCAGGTGGTATATTCACTTGGCTAAAACAGACAGTCCCCGAACTCGTAATAGAACTAAAATAAGAAAAATCGGAATAAAATGATGGCCTAAACCTAACCTGGTACACACACTACGGGAGTACCAAAACATGGGCAACTGTGTATAATTTATGCTTGAGCAACAGATCCCAAATGAGATAACATGCTTTATGATGCAAGAGTTAAGTTGGGATTCTATTGTGACAAAACAACTGAAGGAATAACTGAAGTCACCTTCTTTTCTTGACTTGCTTTCTGCTTCTTTCCTTTCTTACGTTTTCCGGAATTAGACTTGGGATCATCTTCTAACGAACTTCGAGAATCGGTGGCACGAGATCCCATCAGGAATTTAAGGACAAAAAGAATAAAGACGAAACCGACCAACCCTACAGCGGGATAAAACATATGGTGGTTGATAATGAAATCTATTTGTTCTTGTTCAATCATGATGTCTTTATATTGTACAGAAAATTGTACTAATAAGTTATATAAAGTATAGTTGATAAGAGTATCAGATCTGAAAATAAAAGAATAGGAGAGCAATGTTTAAATATACAAACACAAAGGTTGTGTGTCGGTACCAGTAAGGCAAGGACTCCGCTGTACATCTTCAGCACAGAGTTTGTTGAAGAGATCCGCAAACGAGCGTGAAAGGCACCTTTGAAAGAATAAAGTGTCTGCATTCACTCAAATAAAATAGTAAAATCATGGATTCACTCAAATAAAATAGTAAAATCATGCATTCACTCAAATAAAATAGTAAAATCATGGATGAATATCGGGTCCCATAGTACTCAGAAGTAAATGAGAAATAATAAAACCCTAGAAGCTTTAGGCATCTTGAGTGTAACTTATTTAGGCCGTTTATTACAATGAATAGATTTTATCATAACAACAAGAATTTACGGTAGTTTATTTCTAAGTTTACAGGATAAAATTCCTCCTATATCATGATTTTGCCACAGCAACAGCACAGCAGCAGGTAAATAACCACAAGACAATACAAAAAGAGAAACAACTGTACGAAGGGCACAGAACTAACACAATCCAAAAATCTAAATCCACAAACATTTCGGGTCTGATATAGATTAGCACTTCTAGTTGGCTTTGGCAAGCTCCATGGCCTGATTGTGACATTGTGGTCACATAATTTTTGGATGGCATAGCCAGGCCCAGGTGGGGGTTGGGAATAACATATGTGCGAAATTCGTTATGTTACGCCCACTGGAAGTACAAAACTATACTACAGTATTCTCGTTCGAATGGCCTTATTACGTCACTGTGACAACGTAGTGACATAATTTTTAGATGACGCAATCAGGTGAAAATTAGGATAGACATAGGCAAAAATTGTGATTGTGAGCTGTTCGGCGTTCCTGTTGTTGGACATTTTATTGCATTTAAGTTCCTGTTGTTAAAATAAAATTATGGTACAAAATGTCTAGTTTCTCTGGTTAAACTGGTTATTAATTTATGTTTTGCTACATTATAATTCGTAATTTTTTTTTACATCACATCACGCAAATAATTAGTACAGACAGACAGAAGTTACATGTAACAGATATTTGACTCAATGGAAATTAATCCTATATTTTTCTAAAAATAACATTTGTATTGAATTGCTATAAATATTCTTGTAATTCTGCATCTTATGACAGTTCTCTGTCTTAGGACAGTTCAAACATTCGGTCCACATCGTGTTGTAAATATATTACATTTTTGCGAATTAGGTGTGTTCCAGTTGTTACGATTTTTCCAGCTCATCACTGTGCTACACCCACTAGAAGTGCTTCCAAGGTACGAAACTACACTAAACCCACCTGCTCTTTGAAAAATATCATTGTCAAATAGTACATCGTGTTTTACGACCTAGTCTGAATTTTGAAAATGATTTTAACATAGGACCGCCAGAGGATGAATATAATTATGGTCATTTTTGAATACTCTATGTTCAGATGTTTGGCATTTTTTAATAAAAATGTGTTATTTACTGATTTAGAAGTGAATGGATATCGGTGTTTTTTTTCAAATATTTGAAAATCTCTCAAGGTAATTCTTTACTTTGTAATTTTGTTTTTGATGAATGAAAATAAAAAAAATCCCCCAAAAATAAAATTTTTAAAAGATAATTGAAATAAGACCCTGTCATATTTTTGAGGAAACGTGTCGGTCTTGAATCGAGTCCATGCACCAGAAAACTGAATACCTGGCTAACTAGTCCCATACCGTACCATGATACCCGACATGCTGAGATGGACTGTCAACCTTCGTGGTTCGCCACATGATTAGGTTGTTTTATCGGCTTTCGTTTCTATCTGGATAAATATGTAAATCTTATCCTCACAGTGACAGACCATGAGATTAAATGAATCAGCAAATTAACTAATTTTAGTCAATTTTGTATGACCTGACCTCCGATTGACCCCAAAAAGTAAAAAAACCGTATAATACCGCTATCAATTTGACTGACAATTTGACTCCTGGACGATATTCTAATCCTTCACAGTGCACAGGTACAACTTTTATGACTGCAAGCTTAAGATTAGATTGTTTCAACCTATTGCGTCTTAATGATTTAAAATGGAAATAAAGCAAAAATATTACATACAGCGAACTGTGTGATCTACATGGCCAGATTGCAGAGGAGACCAGGGACGGCGTAATCGGCAAAGTTCCAACTTGTTCTGATCTGTAGCCCCGTCGAGTGGTGAAAGTCAAAGTCAGGTTGACGGACCTTTCCCCGAGCATCAACTTCCTTGTTTACTTCGTGACATTAGCCAATCAGCAAGATGCAAAAAGTGAGGTAACAATGCTCCCTTTTGGAACCCGTTCAGCCATTTTTCTCACTCAGACAGATTTCCAAGCGTGGTCGTAAATATTACCTCGTTTTCGGGTTTTTGAACTGTATTTGTTATTTTTCTGTTGTGTTTCGGAAACCTAAATATAAATCAGATTATATCAATGATCACTCTGTCTTCCTGGGAGTTTTAATTTTATTGCAGTAATGAAAAATTAGTGTGGAAATACCTGTGATAGACTAGGCTAAAATTCTTTACCGGTACTTTTAAAATAAGGATTGTTGTATGCGATGAATCATAATGATCGTTTGAAACACATACCCCGTTTTACAGGCGCCAACTCGCAAAAACACTCTTAAAATAGCCCCGAAAATTTTTCAATGGTAAGGTATAGGAAGAATTTTTGGAGGGCGAAGGCTGGGGAAAGGTCCATAGGTAAAATATTGAACACGTAATTTTACTGTAGGGTAGACGCCTTGGGAAATCAAAGCTGGTTACCGGTATCAATCAGCGATACCCATGGTTTTGAATCTAATAAAAATTTATATCGGCTGGGGTTTTAGTTTTTGTACAGTTATTATCGGTTAGAATAGATTTTGCAGTCAGCCAACAACGTCCAAATAACATTATATGTCTATTGTCTAGTACAGTGGTTCTTAAACTGGGGGGCGCGCCCCCCTAGGGGGGCGCGAGATGCTCACAGGGGGGGCGCAAGAGGTCACAAGATGGAATCGGAAATTTACATGTAACGGCTCCTGAAACGGTCTCCGCGTTCATTAAAAATACCGGCTTTTTCGTGGTATAATAATTTTTTCCGTCTCGTAATAACTAAAAAAATTCAAAATGTCTCTCTATTTTAATTCATTTGTGTTCAAGGTAACTTGCGGTTGCGGCGACTCATGTCAAGATAAACTCATTACCGATCTAAAATACCACGCCAATCCGCGGACATATCAAAGTGTGATCAACTGCCCGATTATATTTCGTTTTGATATATATTGCACTGATGCGAATTCGTTGACTTCATTAGAAAAATCTGGTATAATATCCCAGAAAGTATACTTAATTTAGTACAATTAAAATACATATTCATCGACTCGAAATCCCCGCGGTACGAATCCTGAGTCTGTCCTCGACATTACGCCAGTCCTTATAAGAGCCCACCCAACTTTGTCAACGGATATGTAATGGTTTTCGTGTTGAATAAAATATTCATTCAAAATGGTTGCTTTATTCATTTGATTGTGATAAATTAAATCTTGCGATTGCGTCGATAAAATAAAAGCACCACTACTCCAAAATACCACGGTAATCCGCAACCATAAAAATGTGTGGCAAAGTGCCCGATTACATTTTGTTTTGATTTGTATTCTTGCCAATGTCACCATTATGAGGTGTCCCTGCAACTCTTACTCCGCTTTATCGCAATGCTCGATTAATTCCTTAGTCTACGATAAAATCCCACGGAGTAAAATTTATTTCAAGTCGGTAGTTTTAGAACACTACTGGTGTGCCGCAGGCACAAGGAATTCATGAGATTTGCAATGTCTAAGAAAGTGTTTTTAATCTGTCGCGGTCCACCCCAAAACAAAACTCATGGTGTTTTCAGTTTTATTTTTAGTATTTTATAATCTCGCTTCTACAATAAAGAAATATTTGGTTGCAGATTCACTACTTTATTCTATCTTTAGCATCTCGTCGCTGATGATTATATAATAAAAACTAACTCGTTCTCCTCAGAGATGTCATGGTTCTATTCGAAAATAAAAAAAAGTAATTATAATCGTCTTCGCGACACAAGAATATGTCGAGGGAAATTTCTGATTTAGGGAGAAAAATCACCAAAATCAAGATTTTTACGGCATAGCGGGCCACGCTTACGAAAACAATCGAGATTTAAACAAAATGCTATCGCAAACCCCTTAGCGACTTTATTTTTCAGTGGTCAAGGGCCGAGGAAACGTCCACATTCATAATAACTATTAAAAAATGAACTGCTTTTAAATTTACATAAATTCATTTGTACTTCTCCATTTTGTTTGAAACGTTAGGCAAGCCAAGAAGTCTGTAATTGTTGCTTATTTTTAACACACAGTAAATAATTTTGGCATCGCTCAATAGTGATGAAGTAAACAATTGATTGAAATTTTAAGTTCTTATGTAAACGTTTAAGCAGAAAATACATTAAAGCATAGGTTCATTGCGTGTTTAGTTTTACTTAAAAATTAGTTTGTCTTTACCAGGTATTACAAACTGAGGGGAAATACGAGAATGTATGATGACCAACCATTATTTGGCTTTATACATACGACAGTGAATGGCAAAGTTGTACTCCGAAGCGTTTTATGCCTAAACAATCTGAGCAATGACGATATGAGACCAACACTCTTATAGTGCCATCTTATTAAATAGCAACCTGCCCATCACAAAAGCATTTTTTCAAAGCAAAAATAGGGGGGGCGCGAAGTTTGTAAATATTTTCAAAGGGGGGCGCGGCTCAAAAAGTTTAAGAACCACTGGTCTAGTACGAGAGAACGCCGTGACGTCGGGGTTCATGTCGGGAGTGGGATTAGTTAGCTGTTAGCCAGTTATTTGATTCGGATGCATGGACTTTAGTTTTTTTTAGTCATTCACTTCAGATAGTGCACTTGATAGTGACGGAAGTCGTAGCTGATCAGCGATTACGTGAACCGGAGGAGCACGAATTAAATGATTGTGAATTTCTTTTTCTGTTCATGGTATTTCGATAATATTAATAAATTCACAAATTCTGCGACTCTTTTAAAGTTCTGACTTGCAGCATGCGGCTCTTATACTAAAAAATTGTGCTCACCCCTGATATAGAACCTTTCCTATAATGCAGGGGTCCGCAACTACGGGGTCGCGACCCAAATTTGGGTCGCGAAGCCCTCCGCTCTGGGTCGCGAAACAATTTAAATTTTCCATAAATATGAGGATCGCGTCTGTGTAGCGTATTTATGTATAACAACTTTATAAATCTCTGATTATAATTATGAATGTTTTCCCGAGTATACACTTCATTATTTACTGTCGTAACATTGGCCAATCAGCATAAGTGCAAAATTGAAGTAACAATAAACGTTTCAGAAGCGCTCAGATACTTTTGACATTCAGACAGTCTTTCGTGGTTGCGAATATTATCTCGTTTTGGCAGTTTTCGCGTGTTGTTTGTTAGTTTTTAGTTGTGTTTTGGAAGATATAAGTCCTAATCAAATAACTCAATAATCATTTTGCTCTGTCGGAGTTTTATTTTAAATGCAGTAATCAAAAATTAATCTAGAAATAGCTGTGATAGACTAGGCCAAATTTTTCTATAATAGGAACATGTAAATGAAAGGTTGTTGAATGTATTGAAATAAAATGATAGTTTGAAACATATAAACCGGTTTATAGGCGCGAACTCGCAAAACAATTATTGAAATAGGACCCACTATTTTTGCAATGGTAGAGTATAAAACAGAAGAATTTTGCCGGGATCGACAATCGGAGGAAGCATTTATTACGTAGATGTTTGCATTGTTAATTGGTATTATCCTACTACGTAGGTATACAATTGTAATGTTTCGTAGCAATGCGAGGTTAGCAGTAGTCATGTGGAATTGCTTGATAAAGACAGATGATGAGATTTGTCCATTCCAAATCGAATAGTTAGGGTGCTGTTTCATTTGTTATTGTAATACATTCTTGGTTGAATTCAAAATTTAGCGGGGTTAAGAATTTTAAAGATAGTTTTAGTCACAAATAATGTTGACAAACTGGTTACTGAAGAATACTCCAAAAAAGTCGCGAGCGGAAGATACAACGGAGAAATTAAGTGAGAACAGAACACCGCATGCACCTTCAGACATCTTTACGTCTTCAAGCAGTGGGGATCAGCGCCCGACAAAAGACGCATCTCCTCACCCTCATCGGATAGAAATACATCACTCAAGCCATCCTTATAAGCGGAAGTACAGCGAAGAATTTATAAAGCTTGGTTTCACGTGTATTCTTATAAATGATGAGTCACGTCCTCAATGTGTTGTTTGTTCCCGTGTTCTTGCCAACGAGAGCCTGAAAGCAGTGAGATTGAAACGCCATCTTAGAGCAAAGCATCCAGAATTCATTGACAAACCAATACATTTTTCCGCCGATCATAAAAAGAATTGTTGGGCGAAAAGAAAACAATGACAAAGTATCTCACAATCTTAGAAAAATCTCATAAAGCATTGTATGAAGTGGCATATTTAATCGCAAAAGATAAAAAAGCACACACCATTGGAGAAACACTAATCAAAACTATTGCAATTAGTCAAATATGAATGGTGACAAGGTAACTAAGAAAATGGAAGAAATACCACTGTCTGTAGATACCATTCGCCGACGTATCAGCAAAATGGGTCAAGATATTTGGTGCCAACTGATTGATAGAGTCAAAGGAGGAAAATACGCTTTGCAATTGGATGAATCCACGGATACGTCTGGTTTAGCGCAGTTGATTGTGTTCGTTAGGTATATAAGTTACTCATGTGCTTGGCGCTTTCTGGAACATGCACTGGTCAAGACATATTCTCAGCAGTGGCGACGAGACTACAGAATGATGGATTATCATGGGAGCGGTGTATTAGCATTTGTACTGATAGGGCTGGGGCCATGGCGGGAAAACAAAGGTTTTTAGCAAGAGTATTACAAATTGCACCTTATATCAATTTTACGCATTGCATTCTTCATAGAGAAAATCTGGCTAGCAAAATGTCGCGGACTAAAGTGTCCGCGTTTATGTTTTGTGTATATATATATTTTCATGTTTATAGACTGTTATGTTGACATTTATTTACGGCTGTTTTGTCAGATTTGGACTCATTCACTACATGTGAGGCAAAAACTGTCTTTCGATCTCTCTTCTCCGGCTGCCGCGATGGCGGGTGGTCGTGTTTTCGGTTCCTTAGCTATATTTTGTTGTGTTGTCTGTTTATGTTGTTTTAAGTTTGATATTGGAATTGCCGTACAATAAACAACCAATCCGGAATCTTTGAGTCTTCTGATTCATTCTACAACCACGGTAGCAACATCATTGGACACACCAGGGGTCCGCAAATACGGGGTCGCGACCCAAGTTTGGGTCGCGGAGCTTTCCACGCTGGGTCGCAAAACAATTTTAATTTACCATAAATATAAGCATCGCGTCTGTGTACCGAATTTAGCTATAACAACTATATAAAACTCTAATTATAATTATGGATTTTTCCCCAAGTATAGACTTCCTTATTTACTGCCGTAACATTGGCCAATCAGCATAAGTGCAGAATTTGATGTAACAATAAACGTTTTAAATTTAGGTTGATACTAAATTTAAAAATAAAAGTGATGTTATTCAAATAACGTATTTCTTACTTTTAGCCTACTGCGATTTTGTAGTTGTCAATTTTGAAAACCCGATCTCACATAAATGTAAAAATGCCTGTAAAAGCTTTTTTTGCAATGCCGGGGTATTCAGGTAGCAGTATTGCCCAAAAGATTGCCAAAGTAGCTACCCTATCAATCGCAAAGACTCTTTTCAACTCATTATTGTTTGAAATTTCAATCAACTAAAGATGTTATTAGGACATTGTCCGTCTTTTGCGTCACGTTTCTGCGGACCGGTAGTAACCTTTCCGCGGACCGGCGATGGGCCGCGGCCGGTGGTTGCGGAGCACTGATTTAGTCATTCAGACAGATTTTCATGGTTGTGAATATTACCTTGTTTTGTCGGTTTTCGCGTGTTTTCGTTAGATTTTAGTTGTGTTTTGGTAAATATAAGTCCTAAACTCGCAAAACCATTCTTGAAATAAGTACCAATAATTTTGCCGTGGTAGAGTGTAAAGAGGAAGAATTCAAGAGATCAAAAGTCGGGGAAACATTCGTTACTTAGTTGTTCGCATTGTTATATCCTACTACGTAGACTTTAGGTTTTTAATGTGCTCCGTACGGAGCCTCAGGACTCCGTGAATGACACTTAGGGCCTTAGGTTTACTTGAAAACTGTCTTGGACCCACTGCCCTATCTCCCCAACTTCCGCATCCTCGAACCACCGCTCTACCTCCTTCAGCCTTTCTCTTCTTGACCTACTGCCCTATCTCCATCAGCCTACCTATCTTCGACCCACTGCCCCATCTGCCACTACTTACCTATCTTTGACTTACGGTGCTATACTATTCAGTACTTGGGATAACGGCGCTTTATTTACGACCCGATCGCCACACTGAACTTTACTATCTTGCGACCAACTTCCATGGGTTATACTGGTCGTGTATGCCAATGAGATAATTCAATCGTACGTCGACAAAACATGATTGACGGCATTCGTATGATATGTAGGCTGGAATCTCAAATTGTAAACAATAACCATAATTGGCAGTTTAAAAATGTGTTACTAATTGGGCTACTGATGGTTTCTTGTCGGGAATGACAGTTTTCTAAGTTTTATGGCCCCATTAATTGGCCAGGTTGTGAGTCTTTTGAAAATATGATGCTGATCCGAAATAAGCAATAGTGATCTGGTCCGTATAAAGTATTTTTCTTCAGCATTTTATAGTGTAAGCTGCGTCCTTTGCAACTCCATTAAGTTGTAGATAAGATAAGCTCAATTTTTGGACTATACGCTGAATTAAAAGGCAGTTGGCAACGCTAGCTACAAAACATTTCATGGCTTAAAAATAGTTTGGAAAGGATTACACTCACTGAGCGACTTATATTTTTGACTGTTTTTGACTATTCAGCCTTCTCAGTCACGTAAAAGAAATTTGTATATACAACAGGATATGGCAGAAAATTCGTTGAAAAATACCAAGCGTGCAAATATTTGATTATTTCTTCATCGTTTTGTCTTGCACGGAAATACAGGCGACATTGAACGAGTTTCTGAAAAAGAACTCAGATATGTCGATATCGAAATGCCTGTTAAAATTTTAAAAACACTGACTCCAAATTCGATGCCCTTAGTAGCCTAATTAGTAACACATTTTTAAGCCACTAATTATGGTTATTGATTACCAATTGAGATTCCAGCCTACATTTACGAATGCCGTCAATCATGTTTTGTCGACGTACGATTGAATCATCTCATTGGCATACTCGACCAGTATAACACATGAAAGTTGGTCGCAAGATGGTAAGGTTCATTTTGACGATCGAGTCGTGATTGTAGCGCCGTTAGGTTAGGTACTGAGTAGTGTAGCGTCGTGGGTCGAAAATAAGTAAGTTGAAGGAGGTCGGAGAGTGGGTCGAGGGTGGGAAGTTAGAGGCAGATAGTGCAGTGGATCGAGGATAGAACAGTTGAGTGAGATAGGACAGTTAGTCGAGGATAAAGAGGTTGGAGGGGATAGGAAGGTTGGGGGAAATAGGACAGTGGGTCGAGGGTAGGAAGGTTGAGGGAGATTGGGCGGTGGGTCGAGGATAGGAAAGTTGAAGGAGGTGGAGCAGTTAGCCAGGCGAGGGAGACAGGGCGGCAGATCGAGAATAGGAAAGTGGAGGGAGATAGGGCAGTGGGTCGAGGATTTGAGTTGGGATGACTGTATAACTTCACTGGCTCTAAAGTCTAAACTGTTGTCGTTCGCGGACCAATTAACGGTTGAAAGTCATTGGCGGGCCGCACGTATTTTAGAAAGTTAAAAACCAAAGGAATGGCCAATGAATCACATTTTTTCACCCAGAAATTTCAAGTAGTGCGCGAAGACTGATCATTTGAATATTTTCAGCGTCATCAAACCATTTGCGCTCAGCATCAACTTTTTTACGTTCTGTTGCCATCTCTCTAATTATAATCAATTATAGGCTCATTAAACGAGTGATGGCGAATTATATACTTATTTAGGTTAGGTTAGGTTATGGTATAATTTAGTTTCTCAAAACAAATTTTGTCACGTAAAGAATATATTCGTCAATAAAGCTGTTTTGTTAATATAATTCAGTGAAGCGTCGCGGGCGGAATCCGACCCGCGGGCTGTGGTTTGCCGACCCCTGATCTAAACCCTTCAATGAAAGTTTGATCATTTTACTGTGTCAGCCGATAATTGTCCCATCACTGCATCTAGAAATCACGGATACATTTATGCATAGACCAAATTCCATATGAAGGTATCAAATATAAATGGCTTTATAACTGCAATCTCTCCCTTAACAACGAAACATTGCGATAATCCTAAGTGCTGAAAGAGCAACTCAAAAATACGATTTCAATCCATTCATTTCTAGACGGTTTAACAAGTATTTCATGGTTGCCGTAGTAGCTATATTAGTCAACTCAAAGGCGAGCAACGATGAACACAATTGAATTGATATGACAAGACATTTAAAATTCACGGGTCGGCCATGGATTGAGCGATGAGTGTTGCTCGGGAATTTTCTATTCTGAACCCCCTCCCTTTCAGAAAACCATGCTGCTGCGCCTTTGGGTATAGAATTCAGGGATGGCGAACCACTGACCCGCGGGTCACAAAGTGACCCACCGCGTTTTATTTGTGACCCGCCAAGCGAAGGCACGAATAAAATAAAATGCTCATATATCAGTGATAAAGATTGATAAAACCGGCCTTAAATTAATCCAACAATAACTAAACTATTATAATGTACCGTCAATGGGACAGTCAGGGAGGGCTGCGATCGCTCATATTCAAAATGTTGATTTCGGGCCGGTACGGTAATTTTTAAAACCCCCTAATCTTGTACGCATGTATGCACCGCTGTGTACCGTTATTCAGCTATTGGGCCTGACATCTTTTATGACATAACAATGCAATTGATCTGTTCATTTCTCGCAACGCCTGTCTTTTTTGGAAGTGCATCTGCAGACTGTTTTAGGGGTTATACGAGAACTAGATGCTACTTTGCATTTTATTAGTTTATCGTTGTGAAAACAAAATCTTTCAGACTTGAAATGAAAATCTAGAAATCTGATATTACAATGGGGCAGTGTGAAAGTGGCTTAATGTGGTTGGAAGCTGATCGAAAATTATAACACTATCAAAGCGGAATTACCTCCAAACACTAGAACCGTAAAATAATTTAACGCATCATCCTAAACGTTTTTGGTAATTCATATGCGTTTTTTTCGTACTCTAATATCATAAAACCGAGTGCCATAAAAAGTCCCTGATAGAAGTGCTGCATAAGTAAAGCCCAAAACTACACCAGGCTTATAAGATTTGTTTCATAAGTTTCTTATAGATACAAACGTGAATTGAATATCTGTGACCCACTCTCTTTTGTTCCGCGATAAAATTATAATTTTTGACCCATTCATTGAAAAAGGTTCGCCATCCCTGGTATAGATAATGAATGTTATATTTGAATCACTACCACATTTCAACACCACCGTTGTCAAATATTATTAATGACGGTAATACTTCTTCACAGATACAAATAGACTGGAAGTTTTATTTTTACCAAGTCAGTTTTTTAAGTGAACGAATAGCTCGCGTAGCCCTGAGGCTCCGTACGGACTTTAGCCAAGTAAGAACATGTAGCATATAGGAACATGTTGTTGAACGTTGTTGATGTAGTTTAATATTGTAGATATACACGGAGCACAAACGATGAAGACATGACGACACGACACCGCTCCAGACGACTTGACTCCTAATACAAGACCTCTCAATACATGACTTCTTCAATACCTCTCCCTTCCAAATATCCAATTGAAACCTTATATACGTATGCGCGTATGGTGATATCGATTCCATTAGGGTTATCGATTCGGGTTGGAATACTAATTAGCATCTGGTGTCATCGATCCAATTATATTTTTGGTTGGCATCTGTTGTATAATTACAACGGGCCCTTTATCGATCTAATTTATGAATTTGGAGAATTTCGAAATAAGCAATTTTTAGTCTTTTTATAAATTTTACTTGAAATAACGAATTTATCCCTAAATATATCTACGCCCTTTAGATTGGAAATCGGGGTTTTGGGCATATTTGTCACCTAACATACGTAAATTTCAAAAACACATTGAATATGACAAAAAAAACACAATCGAAAAATATACATAATGAAATTCAAAAATATGGGACGAGAAGATTTAATAATGAGAGGGAAGTAGGATGACAGTAAGAGTATAGATTAGAAAAGAAAAGGCGATTTATTGTTTTTTAAATTTGATTTCGACAGATAAAACTGATCTTTCAATCCAATATACTTCGTCACACTGAATTACAGATAGCTCATGTGTTTGAATAAATAGCGCTTTGTAAGTTCGCTTGTTGCGATATGTTGATAATGCCAGCTTCGGGCTTTGAAAAAAAAGAAAAAATAGCGCTTTTTTTGTTAAAAAAATTGTCATATACTCGTGTTTAACGAATATATTGATGAGCTCATTTATGCACCGTTCTTATGACGATGTTATAAACGCTTAAAAAAGTGACTCGTTTGAGTCATCTTTTTTCAAAATAGTTCAGTGTTGATGAAATATATCTAATCGAAATAGTTTACATCCGTCAATTTTCAATTATTATAAATCACAAGAATTTTGAAATTGAATATTCACCTTGCTTGCATAATCAATTGGCCATAAGATTAGTTGCAATTTGAGTAAACACTCAAACTCTGTTTTCAAGCAATTCATAGAAATTGAGATCCTAATTAATATCGCCAAAGAAGTTAAAGAAGGACTATACATTGAGAAAGGAAGTAGTACGATAAATGTCCCAGTTAGGAGAAAAATCTTATGTATATATAACAAAGTAAAACAAATTGATGAATAAAAATTTCATATTTCATTGATTGTCTTGCTCGATCATTTTTTGCTGTGATCTTTATGAATATCTAAAAGAGTGCGCTTCCTTCGTACGTTTATAAAAGATTATCGTTCGTTGTATTATACCATCAGTTTAATTTAGCCTGATAAAATTTTTCACGTTGTATTTTTGAATTTAAACAAAAGTTCATTGTGTGGACTTGGTCTTTATCCTTCATCTTCGTATCCTTCGTCGTCTAATTTTTTCCCGATTCCGTACCTTTGTTCTCTCGTGCGGTGATACCTTTATTTTGTACCATCTTTACTGTTGTTGATATTTTTCTTCTTCTATATGCGCTGTTGTTGTTTTGTTGGGTCACCTTTATCGATTTCGACTCCACATCTGAAGGTTTGCTATTCCTTGTTCGGGGTCGCCATTTTAGTCAATTAAACAATTGTAGCATATAGCAACATGTTGTTGAACGTTGTTGATGTAGTTTAATATTGTAGATATACACGGAGCACAAACGATGAAGACATGACGACACGACACCGCTCCAGACGACTTCACTCCTAATACAAGACCTCTCAATACATGACTTCTTCAATACCTCCTTTCAAATATCCAATTGAAACCTTATATAAGTATGCGCGTATGGTGATATCGATTCCATTAGGGTTATCGATTCGGGTTGGAATACTAATTAGCATCTGGTCTCATCGATCCAACTATATTTTTGGTTGTCATCTGTTGTATAATTACTACGGGCCCTTTATCGATCTAATTTATGAATTTGGAGAATTGCGAAATAAGCAATTTTTAGTCTTTTTATAAATTTTACCTGAAATAAGGAATTTATCCCTAAAAGTCTTTCGTGGTTGTGAATATTATCTCGTTTTGGCAGTTTTCGCGTGTTGTTTGTTAGTTTTTAGTTGTGTTTTGGAAGATATAAGTCCTAATCAAATAACTCAATAATCATTTTGCTCTGTCGGAGTTTTATTTTAAATGCAGTAATCAAAAATTAATCTAGAAATAGCTGTGATAGACTAGGCCAAATTTTTCTATAATAGGCACATGTAAATGAAAGGTTGTTGAATGTATTGAATTAAAATGATAGTTGGAAACATATAAACCGGTTTATAGGCGCGAACTCGCAAAACAATTATTGAAATAAGACCCAATAATTTTGCAATGGTAGAGTATAAAGCAGAAGAATTTTGCCGGGATCGAAAATCGGGGGAAGTACGTAGATGTTTGCATTGTTAATTGGTATTATCCTACTACGTAGGTATACAATTGTATTGTTTCGTAGCAATGAGAGGTTAGCAGTAGTCGTGTGGAATTGCTTGATAAAGACAGATGATGAGATTTGTCCATTCCAAATCGAATAGTTAGGGTGCTGTTACATTTGTTATTGTAATACATTCTTGGTTGAATTCAAAATTTAGCGGGGTTAAGAATTTTAAAGATAGTTTTAGTCACAAATAATGTTGACGAACTGGTTACTGAAGAATACTCCAAAAAAGTAAAAAGTCGCGAGCGGAAGATACAACGGAGAAATTAAGTGAGAACAGAACACCGCATGCACCTTCAGACATCTTTACGTCTTCAAGCAGTGGGGATCAACGCCCGACAAAAGACTCATCTCCTCACCCTCATCGGATAGAAATACATCACTCAAGCCATCCTTATAAGCGGAAGTACAGCGAAGAATTTATAAAGCTTGGTTTCACGTGTATTCTTATAAATGATGAGCCACGTCCTCAATGTGTTGTTTGTTCCGGTGTTCTTGCGAACGAGAGCCTGAAAGCAGTGAGATTGAACGCCATCTTACAGCAAAGCATCCAAAATTCATTGACAAACCAATACATTTCTCCGCCGATCAGAAAAAGAATTGTTGGGCGAAAAGAAAACAATGACAAAGTATCCCACAATCTTAGAAAAATCTCAAAAAGCATTGTATGAAGTGGCATATTTAATCGCAAAAGATAAAAAACCACACACCGTTGGAGAAACACTAATCAAAACTATTGCAATTAGTCAAATTATGAATGGTGACAAGGTAACTAAGAAAATGGAAGAAATAACACTATCTGTAGATACCATTGGCCGACGTATCAGCAAAATGGGTCAAGATATTAGGTGCCAACTGATTGATAGAGTCAAAGGAGGAAAATACGCTTTGCATTTGGATGAATCCACGGATACGTCTATTTAACGCAGTTGATTGTGTTCGTTAGGTATATAAGTTACTCATGTGCTTGGCGCTTTCTGGAACATGCACTGGTCAAGACATATTCTCAGCAGTGGCGACGAGACTACAGAATGATGGATTATCATGGGAGCGGTGTATTAGCATTTGTACTGATAGGGCTGGGCCATGACGGGAAAACAAAGGTTTTTAGCAAGAGTATTACAAATTGCACCTTATATCAATTTTACGCATTGCATTCTTCATAGAGAAAATCTGGCTAGCAAAATGTCGCGGACTAAAGTGTCCGCGTTTATGTTTTGTGTATATATATATTTTCATGTTTATAGACTGTTATGTTGACATTTATTTACGGCTGTTTTGTCAGATTTGGACTCATTCACTACATGTGAGGCAAAAACTGTCTTTCGATCTCTCTTCTCCGGCTGCCGCGATGGCGGGCGGTCGTGTTTTCGGTTCCTTAGTTATATTTTGTTGTGTTGTCTGTTTATGTTGTTTTAAGTTTGATATTGGAATTGTCGTACAATAAACAACCAATCCGGAATCTTTGAGTCTTCTGATTCATTCTACAACCACGGTAGCAACATCATTGGACACACCAGGGGTCCGCAAATACGGGGTCGCGACCCAAGTTTGGGTCGCGGAGCTTTCCACGCTGGGTCGCAAAACAATTTTAATTTACCATAAATATAAGCATCGCGTCTGTGTACCGAATTTAGCTATAACAACTATATAAAACTCTAATTATAATTATGGATTTTTCCCCAAGTATAGACTTCCTTATTTACTGCCGTAACATTGGCCAATCAGCATAAGTGCAGAATTTGATGTAACAATAAACGTTTTAAATTTAGGTTGATACTAAATTTAAAAATAAAAGTGATGTTATTCAAGTAACGTATTTCTTACTTTTGGCCTACTGCGATTTTGTAGTTGTCAATTTTGAAAACCCGATCTCACATAAATGTAAAAATGCCTATAAAAGCTTTTTTTTGCAATGCCGGGTTATTCAGATAGCAGTATTGCCCAAAAGATTGCCAAAGTAGCTACCCTATCAATCGCAAAGACTCTTTTCAACTCATTATTGTTTGAAATTTCAATCAACTAAAGATGTTATTAGGACATTGTCCGTCGTTTGCGTCTCGTTTCTGCGGACCGGTAGTAACCTTTCCGCGGACCGGCGATGGGCCGCGGCCGGTGGTTGCGGAGCACTGATTTAGTCATTCAGACAGATTTTCACGGTTGTGAATATTACCTTGTTTTGTCGGTTTTCGCGTGTTATTTGTTAGATTTTAGTTTTGTTTTGGTAAATATAAGTCCTAATCTCGCAAAACCATTCTTGAAATAAGTACCAATAATTTTGCCCTGGTGGAGTGTAAAGAGGAAGAATTCAAGAGATCAAAAGTCGGGGAAACATTCGTTACTTAGTTGTTCGCGTTGTTATATCTTACTACGTAGACTTTAGGTTCTTAATGTGCTCCGTACGGAGCCTCAGGACTTCGTTAAAGACACTTAGGTACTCCGCAAGCTATTCGTTTACTTCAAAACTGCCCTGGACCCACTGCCCTATCTCCCCAACTTTCGCATCCTCGAACCACCGCTCTACCTCCCTCAACCTTTCTCTTCTTGACCTACTGCCCTATCTCCATCAGCCTACCTATCTTCGACCCACTGCCCTATCTGCCACAACTTACCTATCTTTGTCTTACGGTGCTATACTACTCAGTACTTGACATAACGGCGATTTATTTACGACCCGATCGCCACACTGAACTTTACTACCTTGCGACCACTTCCATGGGTTATACTGGTCGTGTATGCCAATGAGATGATTCAATCGTACGTCGACAAAACATGATTGGCGGCATTTGTATGATATGTAGGCTGGAATCTCAAATTGTAAACAATAACCATAATTGGCAGTTTAAAAATGTGTTACTAATTGGGCTTCTGATGGTTTCTTGTTGGGAATGACAGTTTTCTAATTTCAACAAGCCGTTTTATGCCCTCAATAATTGGCCATGACGTGAGAGAAAATATGATGCTGATCCGAAATAAGCAATAGTGCTCTGGTCCGTATAAAGTACTTTTCTTCAGCATTTTATAGTGAAAGCTGCGTCTTTTGCAACTTCATTAAGTTGCAGATAAGATAAGCTCAATTTTGGGACTATACGCTGAATTAAAAGGCAGTTGGCAACCCTAGCTACGACAAAACATTTCCTGGCTTAAAAATAGTTTGGAAGGGATTACACTCACTGAGCGACTTATATTTTTGACTGTTTTTGACTATTCAGCCTTCTCAGTCACGTAAAAGAAATTTGTATATACAACAGGATATGGCAGAACATTCGTTGAAAAAGACCAAGCGTGCAAATATTTGATTATTGGACACGTAGTGGACATAACGATCGTTTCAATATTATGTTGTTGTTCTTGCTCTTTGACACGTTTTTAAAAAGTCGCTTTTAAAAGAAATTTTCAGTGGTTAAAGATTAATTTTTTCGCTAGAAGGCTATTACTTTTATTTATTTCAAAATTTTGCGTAAATTCTATGAAATTTGATATTTCGTCTAAAATTTTGCTGTATTATTTTTTATCCATGGTAACACGGATTTTAGTCAGTGTCATGACTGGCTGTACGTTTTGATTCTGCAAAATTCTTGCTACTGAAAATTCAGAACTTTTTTGAGGCTACCGGTAGCGTCAAAGGTACCGGTAAGGACTGATTCGCTCTGGTCTGACGTGTCCATATATTTGTGCGTAGCTCTCTTGTTTCCTCATCGTTTTGCCTTGCACGGAAATACAGGCGACATGAGTTTCTGAAAAAGAACTCAGATATGTCGATATCGAAAGGCCTGTTAAAATTTTAAAAACAGTGGCTCCAAATTCGACGCCATCAGTAGCCTAATTAGTAACACATTTTTAAGCCACTAATTATGGTTATTGATTACCAATTGAGATTCCAGCCTACATTTACGAATGCCGTCAATCATGTTTTGTCGACGTACGATTGAATCATCTCATTGGCATACTCGACCAGTATAACACATGGAAGTTGGTCGCAAGATGGTAAGGTTCATTTTGACAATCGAGTCGTGATTGTAGCGCCGTTAGATTAGGTACTGAGTGGTATAGCGTCGTCGGTCGAAGATAAGTAAGTTGAGGGAGTTCAGACAGGGGGTCGAGAGTGAGAAGTTTGAGGCAGATAGTGCGCTGGATCGAGGATAGAAAAGTTGAGGGAGATAGGGCAATTAGTCGAGGTTGAAGGGGATAGGAAGGTTGGGGTAAATAGGACTGTGGGTCGAGGGTAGGAAGGTTGAGGGAGATTGGGCGGTGGGTCGAGGATAGGAAAGTTGAGGGAGGTGGAGCAGTTGGCCAAGGCGAGGGAGACAGGGCGGCAGATCGAGAATAGGAAAGTGGAGCGAGATAGGGCAGTGGGTCGAGGATTTGAGTTGGGAAGACTGTATAACTTCACTGGCTCTAAAGTCTAAACCGATGTCGTTCGCGGGTCAAAATAAAGGTTGAAAGTCATTGGCGGGCCGCACGTATTTTGAAAAGTTAAAAACCGCCAATGAATCACATTTTTTCACCCAGAAATTTCAAGTAGTGCGCGAAGACTTAAATATTTTCAGCGTCATTAAACCATTTGCGCTCAGCATCAACTTTTTTACGTTCTGTTGCCATTTCTCTAATTATAATCAATTATAGACTCATTAAACGAGTGATTGTGAATTATATACTTGTTAGGTTATAGTATAATTTAGTTTATCAAAATAAATTTTGTCACGTATGATTCAATCGTACGTCGACAAAACATGATTGACGGCATTCGTATGATATGTAGGCTGGAATCTCAAATGGTAAACAATAACCATAATTGGCAGTTTAAAAATGTGTTACTAATTGGGCTACTGATGGTTTCTTGTTGGGAATGACAGTTTTCTAAATTTTAACAAGCCGTTTTATGCCCTCAATAATTGGCCATGTCGTGAGTCTTTTGACAATATGATGCTGATCCGAAATAAGCAGTAGTGCTCTGGTCCGTATAAAGTATTTTTCCTCAGTATTTTATAGTGAAATCTGCGTCCTTTGCAACTTCATTAAGTTGCATGCAGATAAGATAGGCTCAATTTTGGGACTATACGCTGAATTAAAAGGCAGTTGGCAACGCTAGCTACGACAAAACATTTCATGGCTCAAAAATAGTTTGGAAGGGATTACACTCACTGAGCGACTTATATTTTTGACTATTCAGCCTTCTCAGTCACGTAAAAGAAATTTGTATATACAACAGGATATGGCAGAACATTTGTTGAAAAAGACCAAGCGTGCAAATATTTGATTATTTCCTCATCGTTTTGCCCTGCACGGAAGTACAGGGGACATGAGTTTCTGAAAAGGAACTCAGATATGTCGATATCGAAAGACCTGTTAAAATTTTAAAAACAGTGACTCCAAATCCTATGCCATCAGTAGCCTAATTAGTAACACATTTTTAAGCCACTAATTATGGTTATTGATTACCAATTGAGATTCCAGCCTACATTTACGAATGCCGTCAATCATGTTATGTCGACGTACGATTGAATCATCTCATTGGCATACTCGACCAGTATAACACATGGAAGTTGGTCGCAAGATGGTAAGGTTCATTTTGACAATCGAGTCGTGATTGTAGCGCCGTTAGATTAGGTACTGAGTGGTGTAGCGTCGTCGGTCGAAGATAAGTAAGTTGAGGGAGTTCAGACAGGGGGTCGAGAGTGAGAAGTTTGAGGCAGATAGTGCGCTGGATCGAGGATAGAAAAGTTGAGGGAGATAGGGCAATTAGTCGAGGATAAAGAGGTTGAAGGGGATAGGAAGGTTGGGGTAAATAGGACTGTGGGTCGAGGGTAGGAAGGTTGAGGGAGATTGGGCGGTGGGTCGAGGATAGGAAAGTTGAGGCAGGTGGAGCAGTTGGCCGAGGCGAGGGAGACAGGGCGGCAGATCGAGAATAGGAAAGTGGAGCGAGATAGGGCAATCAGTCGAGGATAAAGAGGTTAAAGGGGATAGTAAGGTTGGGGGAAATAGGACGGTGGGTCGAGAGTAGGAAGGTTGAGGGAGATTGGGCGGTGGGTCGAGAATAGGAAAGTTGAAGGAGGTGGAGCAGTTGGCCAGGCGAGGGAGACGGGGCGGCAGATCGAGAATAGAAAAGTGGAGAGAGATAGGGCAGTGGGTCGAGGATTTGAGTTGGGATGACTGTATAACTTCACTGGCTCTAAAGTCTAAACTGTTGTCGATCGCGGGCCAAAATAAAGGTTGAGAGTCATTGGCGGGCCGCGCGTATTTTAGAAAGTTAAAAACCAAAGGAATGGCCAATGAATCACATTTTTTCACCCAGAAATTTCAAGTAGTGCGCGAAGACTGATCATTTGAATATTTTCAGCGTCATTAAACCATTTGCGCTCAGCATCAACTTTTTTACGTTCTGTTGCCGTCTCTCTAATTATAATCAATTATAGGCTCATTAAACGAGTGGTGGCGAATTATATACTTGTTAGGTTATGGTATAATTTAGTTTATCAAAACAAATTTTGTCACGTAAAGAATATATTCGTCAATAAAGCTGTTTTGTTAATATGATTCAGTGAAGCGTAGCGGGCGGAATCCGGCCCACGGGCTGTAGTTTGCCGACCCCTGATCTAAACCCTTCAATGAATGAAAGTTTGATCATTTTACTGTGTCGGTCGATAATTGTCCCATCACTGCATCTAGAAATCACCGATACATTTATGCATAGACCGAATTCGATATAGAGGTATCAAATATAAATGCCTTCATAACTGCAATCTCTTCCTTAACAACGAAACATTGCGATAATCCTAAGTGCTGAAAGAGCAACTCAAAAATACGATTTCAATTCATTCATTTCTAGTAGACGGTTTAACAAGTATTTCATGGTTGCCGTAGTAGCTATATTAGTCAACTCAAAGGCGAGCAACGATGAACACAATTGAATTGATATGACAAGACATTTAAAATTCACGGGTCGGCCATGGATTGAGCAATGACTGTTGCTCGGGAATTTTCTATTCTGAACCCCCTCCCTTTTAGAAAACCATGGCTGCTGCGCCCTTAGTTAGAGTAGATAATGTTATTTTTGAATCACTACCACATTTCGACACCACCGTCGTCAAATTTTATCAGTGACGTTAATGCTTCTTCACAGATACAAAATTAACCAAGTCAGTTTTTTAAGTGAACGAATAGCTCGCGGAACCCTGAGGCTCCGTACGGAACACTTATAGCAGTGGGGATCAACGCCCAACCAAAGACTCATCTCCTCACCCTCATCGGATAGAAATACATCACTCAAACCATACATATAAGCGGAATAACAGCGAATAATGTATAAAGATTGGTATCACGTGTATCATACAGCAAAGCATCCAAAATTTATTAAAAAACAATACATTTTTTCCCGCCTATCAACGTTTTCTTACATAAAATACAATTACAGATCAAGGCTAGAGGTGGAAAAATATCTTCAAGTTGCCGTCTCCCAAATCAAACCTCGTTTCGATATATTGTGTATTATACACAAAGCTTATAATTTGCATTAGTCATAACAAACGCTATTATTCACAATTTTATGTGATAAGTTCAATATAATTTTGTGCAAGAAAAATGCTAGTGTCGACAATAGTCTTAAAATCTACAACTAATTACATGTTTACCAAATGCTTGGGTGGCGAGAAGTTGAAAATTTTTTTGGGGGTCGCGCTAAAAAGTAGTTGCAGACCCCTGCTATAATGTACCCTGTCATATCTAGAACACAATTCTCTCCCACGCGATGAGTTTGAAATCTTACCCTAAAAACTTTTACTCCAGAGCGTACAATATTCAGAATCCAATCGCTTGCTTTGAATAATTAGAATATTCAGATATTTGTATTAAAATGTCGATAACATGAGTCAGTACTGCAATTAAATTACAATATAAAGAAGAGAGCAATGCTCAAATGCATATACATGATGGTGAAACGAAAACGCGATACTGTATCAGGAAAATAAGAGTAAAGTTACAAAAGAGTGATACCGAATGCCGCATGAAAGTGTGCATTTACCGTAATGCATATAGAGTGAGAATAATTTTTAGTAAAATATCGTACGGTTTATTATTGATTCGTGATTAATATTTATTTTTGCATTTGCAATATTTGAAATGCATTCAATGCGAAGTGTTTTTTATTGATATATATATATATAATGAAAATATATATCGGACGCTCTAGGACTCGGGGATAAATTGAAAGAAATATATCTTGATCGCTTTCAAGGACTTTTTACATATTTTAAGAACTAAAATTGGTTGGTCCAATACCAGCGGATAAAAGCACACCACATCAACAGTTTAGCAAAAATATCCTTGGATCCTCGTCATTTCCAACTATGAATCAAAACTCTTGAAGATTACGTTTCCCAATCGGCGAGGTATTTCGTCCCCGGGAATTTTGGGTGGTATTTCGGGAAGGACTTTGATTTGTATTTGCTGTAGTAATCTTAATATACTTCAGTTCTTTATTATTACTATAATACTTAATTGTGCACATATTATAAGCTACTTAAACTGTACGAAAGCGGAAGTGCGATTCGTGCATAACACCAGATAAAGAGCTTTGAATATGAACAAATAAAGTAGTTTCATATGCATAGTGACGGGGGTACGGAGTTCTAAAATAGGCGAAGTGAGGAATTCAACGAAGAAGATTGGAAATCACTGCTTTACCCAATCTCAGCACACAGGAAAAATGGAGCTCCAGAAGCATATGTACCAATATGGTGGTAACTAATTTTGTTTGCCTACTTTACATCAAGTTGTGTAAAGGGAATGAAACTTATGGGCAGAGGGTATATATACTTGGCTCACACAGACAGTTATCGAACTCATAATTAGGGTGAGGCATTTCGAATCGAATATTCGAACTACTTTAGGACTTGACATTATATGTCAGTATGGTTCTTAGGCATTTTTCTTTCCAACGAGTTCCTCTGTCATTTCCAAATTATTCCTTGTAATACTTATTTCTTCCTCTTTTACATCAACACTCTCCCAATCGCTAGCTTCTTTGTAACATTCCAAGGCTATTAAATAGAATTTTCTAGCTTCTTCGCTGTTTCCCATGTTATAATAAGAGATTCCAGAATTATTGTGCAAATCTCCAAACACTCTATATTTGTTGGCATCGGATTTAAACTGTTCGCTTAGTATATTCATTCCTTCTTTGTAAAACTCAATCGCTTTTCTATATTCTCCTACATCATCGCAGCTGTATCCAATATTATTCAGACTTAGTGCTTCATAAAGTACTTTGATATATTCATCTATCCCAGTGACACTTCTCAAGTCATACAGAAGTTTTTCAATACACCCAATTCCAAAACTCCTAGCTATTGGTAACATGCTTCCGCCTTGCTGTACTAGTCTTCCAATAATTTGCATAGTTTTGTGATTGCACTCATTGATCCCTCGAATCGCCTTGGTCGGATCAGCATCAATTTTATACAAATTTGAAACACATTGTAGTAAGATTAAAGCTCTAATATAAGATGAGCTATCTACGTAATCGTCACATGTTTTCATGACGTCATCCGTACATGGCCCACTCGGTGACGTCATCATTAATTTAAGAGTGCGTAAGCAAAAGTTTGCTTTGGATTTCCTTCCTACCATCAAGCAACATTCAATTTCCTCAACTAAATTTTGTTGAATCTCCATCGACCATTTCTCTTCAATAGCTTCATCGACAATGGTTTCTAAAAAAAATTGAATCTTTTCACTGTTGCTTTTCTCATTTCTACTTAAAGAACGAAAAAAATGTGAACTAGGCAGATCTTGAAATATTTTTTTCTACAAGTGGGGCAAATAACAGGTATCCTTCACGGTAAACTAATTTCAATTGAAATGCTCACCTAAAAATCAGATTAAATTTGATATAAATAAGTATATTTTTTATTGTAGTCAAATGGTAGAATATAGGAGAACAAATAAAAGTTAAATAAACCGAGAGAAAAATATTTTATACATCAATTGTTTTATCGGATGTTCATGTTATATACTATAATACGTCGCTCTAAAATTCCAAACAAAAAAAACATATTATACTTGAATTCGTGTTATCTTTCACAGTTGTCAGATTGGTATCGGGGTTTTCAATGCTTCTTCCACTCATAGCAAACAGCGTGTCGTAACCAGCAGGACTAAAAAAATAACAAAACGAAAATCAGATTAGAATTATTCATTTAAAAAACAATGCTCAAATATATGGTCACGAATGCCAAAAATAAGTCGTATGAAACATCCCGACCTCGATGGCTATCGGATCGCTCAAATGAGATCACGAACCGCCGCACATTTTTTAATTTACACGTCATCACACAAAACGTTAAAGTGAGAAACGGATCCCACAGAGTCCACAGAAATAAATTTTGAAATGAATAAAATTAATAACCTTCCAGCGACAACAACAATCTATACCCACTGGAAATTTCAAAGCAATTGGTCTAGTAGTTGAAAAAAAAGTGATTTTTTTCACAACAACAAAATGAAGAATACCAACAATAACATTTTAACAAAACGATTCATATTTACACTTCATGTCCGATAATACCACTATAACACATTATCCTCTTTCCATATTTTGCGATAAATGTGATCTTGTTGCATGAATAATAAAGACAATTTTAAAATCATCTTACATGAGTAACAAAGATATCTGCTTTTCAAACGCAACAAATCGATCTGCTAACATCGCAAACTTTTCCTCTAATTTTTCTATATTCTTCTCCAGCGTTGAAAGTCTCTTTTCTGTCGACGTTCGTTGCAATTCATTTTGTGATTTCGTGGTTCCACGTGGTCCCGACACTGGAAAGCAAACGAATAGAAATAAACGACAAAGAAGGTGAAGCATGCAATAAGCAATAGAAACCTTGCAAAAACAGTGGAAACTCGTCAAAAAACACTCTTATTACATTTCAAATGCTTTACTTCAACACTTTCAGTACCATGGACGTATATATACGTCATTTGGCACAGACGGCCTGTTAGGCCCAAGTGCAGTGAGTTTCAACAGTGAGCAATGGTCCATTGGTAGACCATGACGCCATTTAAAACAGTACACAAGTCATGGAATGAATCACAACAAAATCAAAGCTTAGTGCAGAAGTGGGTAAATTACGGCCCGCGGGCCGGATCCGGCCCACAGAAGTGTTTCACCTCGCCCACTAGTGTCTGCTGAAATTATGACTTTAGTTTTACTGGATATAAATTTCCGTTGAAAATATTGATAAAAATAACGAATAGTCAGCTAAAATAAATACCATAATTCCCACGTGTTATCCGCGCATAAATATAATGTGCGGTCCAGTAACAACGTCTTTATCTGTAACCGGCCCATTCAGGAAAATTAGTGCCTACCATGTCTTAGTGTCAGAAGGATAAATAAACAGTAAAGCACTCAATCGAAGAATTATGGACAAAATGCAGCAACAATACACTCATTGAAAGTGTATAAATAACTTCCTGATTGAAATTTTGACGGTTTATTAAAAAGAGAAACGTAGGGGGGTTGAAAATTTAGGGGTGATAAATATTTTGCTATTGGCGATAAAAATGTGTAATGTATTTGACAGGTTGTCCACACTGATGAATATTCCATTTTTTAAATAATCAAATACAATTATTCTTAAGTTGAGTATTAAAGTGTGGTATCACGGCTCAAAATAAGGGAGTGTTAGAAATTTTAGGGGGTGTCAAAGCCCTATATGGGAGGGGGAGGGGAATCACTCATCGAAAACCACCCTGGACCCTTCGTGTGCCTACGGCGCACATTATGTTTGGTCGCCGTTTAGGAACATACCGTCACTAAAATCGAAACACGGTTAATTGTGGGTGGGATTTGCCTTTTATCCATTACTTCAAAATTGTCGAAGAAAATTTTTGTGTTATCATTAAACAAGGTTGAAAACGCAATTTTTTTCCCGGTTTGTGATGATATATAAGATAATTAATCCGAAGTATATCCATCAATTTTCATTGTACTGAAATAAATTTTACTCCATGAGAATTTACAGCAGATTTACGGATTTTTCAGGAGGTTTTATCTTTAAAAATAATCGGAGTGTCAGCATTGCGATTGAACGGAGTCAATGTTACAAGCACATCTCAAATTTGTCGAATTTGCAAAATAGAAAAAATACGGATCAAAACAATATATGATAGGCGACGGGCAGTTACCACAAATTTTTATGCCGGCAACTGGCCGAGGTATTTTAAAATTGTGAATTGTAAAAAACTGTTTTGTTTTGTCGACGCAAACGCTGGTTAAATTGAAGACAATTAAATTAATAAAGCGAGACATTTTAAATATGCCCTTATAGGTCACGAATTGATTACTTTGCACAACAGAAAAATCATGTTTCGTTGTAAACGTAGGCTCTTTTAACAAGTGGCGTAATCACGGCGATGAATATGTATTTTTGACTAAACGATATACTTCATATGCATTTTCATTGTACGAAATAAAATTGTACTTTTTGGGATTTTATATCAGTTATTGAGAATTTTCCAACGGTGATAACGAGTTGTCAAGATTCCAAAAATACGTATTAAAATTAAATACCCCGTTTGTCTCATATTTTTATGTCGACGTGGCATTTCAGAGAACTAATGTTTTGATTTTGACGTAAGAAGAAGCAACCGCGAGTTACGTTGGACACAATTAGACTAATATATATAATGCGAAGACTGTTACAGACCGCAATGGGAATTTTTTATGATTATGACCCCCCCCCTTCGGAAATCCTGGCTGCGCGCCTGGTCGCGCTATTTTGGGCTGATATTTAGTAATTACCGCCCTCGTGGCCGAGCGTGATATCAGTTCATTTTCACATTTTACAAAAATTCATGTTTTTATTAAAATGTCTTTACGCCACCGGGTGACAGAATGTGTTTAATATTTAACTTATGACGTCGCAATCCGAAAACAACCCATATTCAACGCTATCTGAAAGTGTGACGGCAGCATGGTGATTTTGAAGGAGTGCGGTGAAAATTGGCAAGTGGCGATAATAGGGTAACGTACGTTACCGGTACTATTCTGAATACATTTCTAATTACCGGTATATTTTTATTACTGTAACTGTGTCATATTTAACAAGGAACACATGGGTAAGTGTTTTCAATGAGTTTGCTTTTGAAAATTAATAAGATGATGATTTAGAAATTAAGAAGTCTTTTTTATTCAGAAGAAGCCCTTTTCATTATGGTCTGCACAAGCAGCCACATACATGAGAAACTACTATCTTTGGACAAAATTTTTGTTGTACCTTTGGTGAGGAGTTGGGCATAGGGTTCAGCTCAAGAAATTTACATGCATGACAGAATAGTTTAGTCCAGATTCCAGAAGTCTATAACCACCAGGCTAGGGCTACTCAACTAATTTTACCGATGATCCGCATACAAAACTTCAAAATTATTTGGGTCCGGTGTTTCCAGAAATTTTATTTCGGCATCCGTAAACGCGCACTTCCTCGGCCAGCTAATGATTATCAGCAAATCAATACCGGTATTATTTAGTATGGCGTTATAGTTCGTTTCATAGATATTCAAAACAATAAAAGTCTTTTTATAAAATGAAACTTTAATAAAAGTAGCCTAGGGCTATTGATCCAAAATAAAGAAGTAGGTGCGGTCCGAAGAAAATACTCGAAATGTCCGGATTCGGACCGCTGTCTGCCAGTTGAGTAGCCCGGCACTAGGCCATCTAGCTTCTTTGCAGCAAAAATTGTGTGTTGTCAAAAAATTAAAAATAAACATACTGAAAAGGGCGCTCCCGAAGTATGTGCAGCAAGATGGCGCACAACCTGAACCCTAACCTGGTACACATACTATGTTCAAGTTGTGCGCCATCTTGATGCACATAATTCTGGAGGTCCCTAAAAAGACCACAAACAGTAATATTTGTGCACACGTAAGAAACCTGGCAAATGATAGTTTTGCACCAGGCACAGGGAGTGTTGCTATAACAACCAGCTTCAAATTTCGCCGACACCAGTAGAAATATTCAATGACTGGAGTCAGATAGCAATTTGTGGACAATTTAGGAAATAGAATATATAAAAAACGGCACAGAAAAAATGTTAATAATATTTGAATACTTGTGATTCTTTTTAGATAATTATTGCAGTTAATTTTGTTACTTAGCTGTCATTTCTTAATTAATAAGATAGTACTCTCTATTTTGAAGTAGATTGACTACAGAAGAAGTAAAACTAGTTGGCAAAAATTTATCTCTTACTCTAAATAATCAGAATATGGCATTTTACTGTTTTTGCTTTCAAAATACATTTCATTGGATAGGATAGGATTTACCGTATTTACTCGAAATTACGCCTATATCGCGAATAGGCCGACTCCCTAAATACGGCAATTTTATAAAAATTCGCACATAAGCCGGTCCTACGAATCGTGACACGCCAGACGCCTCAAGAAAAACGTAGAAAGAGAACAAAATTACTGTAACGCAAACTTAATATTTCAGTCTGCAACATACCGTAATTTAATTACCATAATATTGTTTTTCTTCAAACAGGATGGAAAATCAAAAAGTAAATCGAAAAAGAAGAAAAGTCAAACTCAATCAAGTAAAATTGAAAATACAATGATTGAATCTCAACCTATGGATGCTATGTTTGATTGTGAGTTTTTATTTCTAATCCAGGAGTCTTCAAAAATATCTGAAATAATGAGTTGACTGTAGAAATTTTGAAAGGATTTAGCTTATACAGAATTGCAATTTACCGTAGGTGTCGAGAATTGGAAATTGATTTTAGGAAACTATTTCATCGCTGTTAGGCAACTAGTCTTGGATTATCTTGAATTTTGAACACATTTCATTTGTTTGAACTTCAATGTCTATGTCAGGTTCATAAGCAAAAGAAATCAAATTACTTCCTGCCTTCTTTCTGAACTAGGGTCTGCAATCGCAGCCACATTCATGACAAGCTACCATTTTTAGAAAACCAAAATCTTTCTTGTTCAGCATTGTGTTTAACGCAAGGCGATTTAGTCTACTTATGTTTGTGGCTTTTCATTTAATTAAAAGTTTTTTTGGAGCAAAAATTGTGTGTCGTCGAAAAATAGGTAACATACTACTAAAAAGACCACAAACAGAGTAATATTTGTGCACACGTAAGAAACCTGGCAAATCATAGTTTTGCACCAGGCACAGGGAGTGTTGCTATAACAACCAGCTTCAAATTTCGCCGACACCAGTAGAAATATTCAATGACTGGAGTCAGATAGCAATTTGTGGACAATTAAAAAACAGGATAGATGGTAAATTGCACAGAAAAAATTTTAATAATATTTGAATACTTGTGATTCTATTTAGATAATGATTGCAGTTAATTTCGTTACTTAGCTGTCATTTCTTAATTAATAAGATAGTACTCTCTATTTTGAAGTAGATTGACTAAAAAAAGAAGTAAAACTACTTGGCACAAATTTATCTCTTACTCGAAATAATCAGAATATGGCATCTTACTGTTTTTGCTTTCAAAATACATTTCATTGGATAGGATAGGATTTACCGTATTTACTTGAAATTACGCCTATATCGCGAATAGGCCGACTCCCTAAAAACGGCCTTAAAACAGCGATTTTATAAAAAATCGCACATAAGCCGGTCCTACGAATCGTGACACGCCAGACGCCTCAAGAAAAACGTAGAAAAAGAACAAAATTACTGTAACGCAAACTTTATATTTTAGTCTGGAACCTACTGTAATTTAATTACCGTAATATTGTTTTTTTTCAAATAGGATGGAAAATCAAAAAGTAAATCGAAAAAGAAGAAAAGTCAAACTCAATCAAGTAAAATTGAAAATACAACAATTGAATCTCAACCTATGGATGCTATGTTTGATTGTGAGTTTTTATTTCTAATCCAGGAGTCTTCAGAAATATCTGAAATAATGAGTTGACTGTAGAAATTTTAAAAGATTTTGCTTATACAGAATTTCAATTTACCGTAGGTGTAGAGAATTGGAAATTGATTTTAGAAAACTATTTCATCTCTGTTTGGCAACTAGTCTTGGATTATCTTGAATTTTGAACACATTTCATTTGTTTGAACTTCAATGTCTATGTCAGGTTCATAAGCAAAAGAAATCAAATTACTTCCTGCCTTCTTTCTGAACTAGGGTCTGCAAGCGCAGCCACATTCATGACAAGCTACCATTTTTGGAAAACCAAAATCTTTCTTGTTCAGCATTGTGTTTAACGCAAGGCGATTTAGTCAACTTATGTATGTGGCTTTTCGTTTAATTAAAAGTTTTTTTGGAGCAAAAATTATGTGTTGTCGAAAAATAGGTATCATGCTACTAAAAAGACCACAAACAGAGTCATATTTGTGCACACGTAAGAAACCTGGCAAATAATAGTTTTGCACCAGGCACAGGGAGTGTTGCTATAACAACCAGCTTCAAATTTCGCCGACACCAGTAGAAATATTCAATGACTGGAGTCAGATAGCAATTTGTGGACAATTTAGGAAATATAATATATAAAAAAATGGCACAGAAAAAATGTTATTAATATTTGAATATTTTGAATTCTCTTTTAGATAATGATTGCAGTTAATTTCGTTACTTAGCTGTCATTTCTTAATTAATAAGATAGTACTCTCTATTTTGAAGTAGATTGACTAAAAAAGAAGTAAAACTAGTTGGCACAAATTTATCTCTTACTCAAAATAATCAGAATATGGCATCTTACTGTTTTTGCTTTCAAAATACATTCCATTGGATAGGATAGGATTTACCGTATTTACTTGAAATTACGCCTATATCGCGAATAGGCCGACTCCCTAAAAACGGCCTTAAAAAGGCGATTTTATAAAAATTTGCACATAAGCCGGTCCTACGAATCGTGACACGCCAGACGAATCAAGAAAAACGTAGAAAGAGAACAAAATTACTGTAACGCAAACTTTATATTTTAGTCTGGAACCTACCGTAATTTAATTACCGTAATATTGTTTTTCTTCAAACAGGATGGAAAATCGAAAAAGAAGAAAAGTCAAACTCAATCAAGTAAAATTGAAAATACAATGATTGAATCTCAACCTATGGATGCTATGTTTGATTGTGAGTTTTTATTTCTAATCCAGGAGGCTTCAGAAATATCTGAAATAATGAGTTGACTGTAGAAATTTTGAAAGGATTTAGCTTATACAGAATTGCAATTTACCGTAGGTGTCGAGGATTGGAAATTGATTTTAGGAAACTATTTCATCGCCGTTAGGCAAGTAGTCTTGGATTATCTTGAATTTTGAACACATTTCATTTGTTTGAACTTCAATGTCTATGTCAGGTTCATAAGCAAAAGAAATCAAATTACTTCCTGCCTTCTTTCTGAACTAGGGTCTGCAAGCGCAGCCACATTCATGACAAGCTACCATTTTTGGAAAACCAAAATCTTTCCTGTTCAGCAGTTTGTTTAACGCAAGGCGATTTAGTCCACTTATGTTTGTGGCTTTTCGTTTAAATAAAAGTTTTTTCGGATCAAAAATTGTGTGTTGTCGAAAAAATAGGTATCATGCTACTAAAAAGACCACAAACAGAGTAATATTTGTGCACACGTAAGAAACCTGGCAAATGATAGTTTTGCACCAGGCACAGGGAGTGTTGCTATAACAACCAGCTTCAAATTTCGCCGACACCAGTAGAAATATTCAATGACTGGAGTCAGATAGCAATTTGTGGACAATTTAGGAAATATAATATAAAAAAAATGCCACGGAAAAAATGTTATTAATATTTGAATATTTTGAATCCTCTTTTAGATAATGATCGCAGTTAATTTCGTTACTTAGCTGTCATTTCTTAATTAATAAGTTAGTACTCTCTATTTTGAAGTAGGTTGACTAAAAAAGAAGTAAAACTAGTTGGCACAAATTTATCTCTTACTCGAAATATTCAGAATATGGCATCTTACTGTTTTTGCTTTCAAAATACATTTCATTGGATAGGATAGGATTTACCGTATTTACTCGAAATTATGCCCATATCGCAAATAGGCCGACTCCCTAAAAACAGCCTTAACCCTTTCCGTGCGGTGGGCACGTATACGTACCCACGACAAAAGTCGCTAGATTGCGGCGGCTACATTGATGTACTCCACTGTTTTATTTAGCAATCGGTCGCAAACTGTTGGTCTAGTTTTTCCGGGTTTTAGTTTATTGATAAGAAGTCTTCTTCGAGATTAACATAAGCGATGGTAAATCTAGCTTTCGTTCACGAACAGGAATTTTATTTGCGGCGGAACCAGGGAGTGTTTTTGAAATTTATGCAAATTTCGGTGTTTTTGGGGTGGTAATAGAAGACATATTATCCCTTCCATCTACCAAAGTATTTTGAGTTGGATCACGAAATTGCTACAGCAATATTATGCTATTGTTTGCTAACCATGAAGCGGTAACAGTAAAGGATTTAGCGAATATTTCTATTTTTATCACGGTTTGAAGTTTAAACTCCCAAGAAAAAAAAAAGCCTTTTTTCTATCCGGTTTGTGACGCAGACCACCCCTTTAAAAAAAACTTTTTTTTTTAATCGCCAATTGCAAGCTCTTTAAATAAGCTTTCCAACGAGCCGTCAGTGGGCAGCAGAGGATCATTAGTTTTTCGTTAGTCGATCGATTAGTTGTGGGGGGTACAAATGCATAAAATCGGCGTAGCAAATACGATTATTTAATAAAAAATAAAAATCGCATGGAAAGGGTTAAAACAGCGATTTTATGAAAAATCGCACATAAGCCGCTCCTACGAATTGTGACACGCCAGACGCCTCAAGAGAACAAAATTACTGTAACGCAAACTTTATATTTCAGTCTGGAACCTACCGTAATTTAATTACCGTACCGTAATATTGTTTTTCTTCAAACAGGATGGGAAATCAAAAAGTAAATCGAAAAAGAAGAAAAGTCAAACTCAATCAAGTAAGATTGAAAATACAATGATTGAATCTCAACCTATGGATGCTATGTTTGATTGTGAGTTTTTGTTTCTAATCCAGGAGTCTTCAGAAATATCTGAAATAATGAGTTGACTGTAGAAATTTTGAAAGGATTTAGCTTATACAGAATTGCAATTTACTGTAGGTGTCGAGAATTGGAAATTGATTTTAGGAAACTATTTCATCTCTGTTTGGCAACTAGTCTTAGATTCTCTTGAATTTTGAACACATTTCATTTGTTTGAACTTCAATGTCTATGTCAGGTTCATAAGCAAAAGAAATCAAATTACTTCCTGCCTTCTTTCTGAACTAGGGTCTGCAAGCGCAGCCACATTCATGACAAGCTACCATTTTTGGAGAACCAAAATCTTTCTTGTTCAGCATTGTGTTTAACGCAAGGCGATTTAGTCAACTTATGTATGTGGCTTTTCGTTTAATTAAAAGTTTTTTTGGAACAAAAATTATGTGTTGTCGAAAAATAGGTAACATGCTACTAAAAAGACCACAAACAGAGTAATATTTGTGCACACGTAAGAAACCTGGCAAATGATAGTTTTGCACCAGGCACAGGGAGTGTTGCTATAACAACCAGCTTCAAATTTCGCCGACACCAGTAGAAATATTCAATGACTGGAGTCAGATAGCAATTTGTGGACAATGAAAAAACAGGATAGATGAGTAATAGCATAGAAAAAATGTTAATAATATTTGAATACTTAAGATTCTATTTAGATAATGATTGCAGTTAATTTTGTTACTTAGCTGTCATTTCTTAATTAATAAGATAGTACTCTCTATTTTGAAGTAGATTGACTAAAAAAGAAGTAAAACTAGTTGGCACAAATTTATCTCTTACTCGAAATAATCAGAATATGGCATCTTACTGTTTTTGCTTTCAAAATACATTTCATTGGATAGGATAGGATTTACCGTATTTACTTGAAATTACGCCTATATCGCGAATAGGCCGACTCCCTAAAAACGGCCTTAAAAAGGCGATTTTATAAAAATTTGCACATAAGCCGGTCCTACGAATCGTGACACGCCAGACGAATCAAGAAAAACGTAGAAAGAGAACAAAATTACTGTAACGCAAACTTTATATTTTAGTCTGGAACCTACCGTAATTTAATTACCGTAATATTGTTTTTCTTCAAACAGGATGGAAAATCGAAAAAGAAGAAAAGTCAAACTCAATCAAGTAAAATTGAATATACAATGATTGAATCTCAACCTATGGATGCTATGTTTGATTGTGAGTTTTTATTTCTAATCCAGGAGGCTTCAGAAATATCTGAAATAATGAGTTGACTGTAGAAATTTTGAAAGGATTTAGCTTATACAGAATTGCAATTTACCGTAGGTGTCGAGAATTGTAAATTGATTTTAGAAAACTATTTCATCGCTGTCAGGCAACTAGACTTGGATTTTCTTGAATTTTGAATACATTTCATTTGTTTCAACTTGTCTATGTCAGGTTCATAAGCAAAAGAAATCAAATTACTTCCTGCCTTCTTTCTGAACTAGGGTCTGCATGTGCAGCCACGTTCATGACAAGCTACCATTTTTGGAGAACCAAAATCTTGTACATTCTTGTTTAGCATTGTGTTTAACGCAAGAATTTTTACCTGCTCTCACCCCTAGGTAATCTAGTCCATTTATGTATGTGTCTTTTCGTTTAAAAGTTTTTTCGGAGCAAAAATTGTGTGTTGTCGAAAAATAGGTAACATGCTACTAAAAAGACCACAAACAGAGTAATATTTGTGCACACGTAAGAAACCTGGCAAATGATAGTTTCGCACCAGGCACAGGGAGTGTTGCTATAACAACCAGCTTCAAATTTCGCCGACACCAGTAGAAATATTCAATGACTGGAGTCAGATAGCAATTTGTGGACAATTTAGGAAATAGAATATATGAAAATCAGCACCGAAAAAATGTTAATAATATTTGAATACTTGTGATTCTTTTTAGATAATGATTGCAGTTAATTTTGTTACTTAGCTGTCATTTCTTAATTAATAAGATAGTACTCTCTATTTTGAAGTAGATTGACTACAGAAGAAGTAAAACTAGTTGGCACAAATTTATCTCTTACTCGAAATAATCAGAATATCGCATCTTACTGTTTTTGCTTTCAAAATACATTCATTGGATAGGATAGGATTTACCGTATTTACTTGAAATTACGCCTATATCGCGAATAGGCAGACTCCTTAAAACGGCGATTTTATAAAAATTCGCACATAATCCGGTCCTAGGAATCGTGACACGCCAGACGCCTCAAGAAAAACGTAGAAAGAGAACAAAATTACTGTAACGCAAACTTAATATTTCAGTCTGCAACATACCGTAATTTAATTACCATAATATTGTTTTTCTTCAAACAGGATGGAAAATCAAAAAGTAAATCGAAAAAGAAGAAAAGTCAAACTCAATCAAGTAAAATTGAAAATACAATGATTGAATCTCAACCTATGGATGCTATGTTTGATTGTGAGTTTTTATTTCTAATCCAGGAGTCTTCAAAAATATCTGAAATAATGAGTTGACTGTAGAAATTTTGAAAGGATTTAGCTTATACAGAATTGCAATTTACCGTAGGTGTCGAGAATTGGAAATTGATTTTAGAAAACTATTTCATCGCTGTTAGGCAACTAGTCTTGGATTATCTTGAATTTTGAACACATTTCATTTGTTTGAACTTCAATGTCTATGTCAGGTTCATAAGCAAAAGAAATCAAATTACTTCCTGCCTTCTTTCTGAACTAGGGTCTGCAATCGCAGCCACATTCATGACAAGCTACCATTTTTAGAAAACCAAAATCTTTCTTGTTTAGCATTGTGTTTAACGCAAGGCGATTTAGTCTACTTATGTTTGTGGCTTTTCATTTAATTAAAAGTTTTTTTGGAGCAAAAATTGTGTGTCGTCGAAAAATAGGTAACATACTACTAAAAAGACCACAAACAGAGTAATATTTGTGCACACGTAAGAAACCTGGCAAATCATAGTTTTGCACCAGGCACAGGGAGTGTTGCTATAACAACCAGCTTCAAATTTCACCGACACCAGTAGAAATATTCAATGACTGGAGTCAGATAGCAATTTGTGGACAATTAAAAAACAGGATAGATGGTAAATTGCACAGAAAAAATTTTAATAATATTTGAATACTTGTGATTCTATTTAGATAATGATTGCAGTTAATTTCGTTACTTAGCTGTCATTTCTTAATTAATAAGATAGTACTCTCTATTTTGAAGTAGATTGACTAAAAAAAGAAGTAAAACTACTTGGCACAAATTTATCTCTTACTCGAAATAATCAGAATATGGCATCTTACTGTTTTTGCTTTCAAAATACATTTCATTGGATAGGATAGGATTTACCGTATTTACTTGAAATTACGCCTATATCGCGAATAGGCCGACTCCCTAAAAACGGCCTTAAAACAGCGATTTTATAAAAAATCGCACATAAGCCGGTCCTACGAATCGTGACACGCCAGACGCCTCAAGAAAAACGTAGAAAAAGAACATGTTAATGTAACGCAAACTTTATATTTTAGTCTGGAACCTACCGTAATTTAATTACCGTAATATTGTTTTTCTTCAAATAGGATGGAAAATCAAAAAGTAAATCGAAAAAGAAGAAAAGTCAAACTCAATCAAGTAAAATTGAAAATACAACAATTGAATCTCAACCTATGGATGCTATGTTTGATTGTGAGTTTTTATTTCTAATCCAGGAGTCTTCAGAAATATCTGAAATAATGAGTTGACTGTAGAAATTTTAAAAGATTTTGCTTATACAGAATTTCAATTTACCGTAGGTGTAGAGAATTGGAAATTGATTTTAGAAAACTATTTCATCTCTGTTTGGCAACTAGTCTTGGATTATCTTGAATTTTGAACACATTTCATTTGTTTGAACTTCAATGTCTATGTCAGGTTCATAAGCAAAAGAAATCAAATTACTTCCTGCCTTCTTTCTGAACTAGGGTCTGCAAGCGCAGCCACATTCATGACAAGCTACCATTTTTGGAAAACCAAAATCTTTCTTGTTCAGCATTGTGTTTAACGCAAGGCGATTTAGTCAACTTATGTATGTGGCTTTTCGTTTAATTAAAAGTTTTTTTGGAGCAAAAATTGTGTGTTGTCGTAAAATAGGTAACATACTACTAAAAAGACCACATACAGTAATATTTGTGCACACGTAAGAAACCTGGCAAATAATAGTTTTGCACCAGGCACAGGGAGTGTTGCTATAACAACCAGCTTCAAATTTCGCCGACACCAGTAGAAATATTCAATGACTGGAGTCAGATAGCAATTTGTGGACAATTAAAAAACAGGATAGATGAGTAATTTCACAGAAAAAATGTTAATAATATTTGAATACTTGTGATTCTTTTTAGATAATGATTGCAGTTAATTTTGTTACTTAGCTGTCATTTCTTAATTAATAAGATAGTACTCTCTATTTTGAAGTAGATTGACTAAAAAAGAAGTAAAACTAGTTGGCACAAATTTATCTCTTACTCGAAATAATCAGAATATGGCATCTTACTGTTTTTGCTTTCAAAATACATTTCATTGGATAGGATAGGATTTACCGTATTTACTTGAAATTACGTCTATATCGCGAATAGGCCGACTCCCTAAAAACGGCCTTAAAACGGCGATTTTATAAAAATTCGCACATAAGCCGGTCGTACGAATCGTGACACGCCAGACGCCCCAAGAAAAACGTGGAAAGAGAACAAAATTACTGTAACGCAAACTTTCTATTTTAGTCTGGAACCTACCGTAATTTAATTACCGTACTATTGTTTTTCTTCAAATAGGATGGAAAAGCAAAAAGTAAACCGAAAAAGAAGAAAAGTCAAACTCAATCAAGTAAAATTGAAAATACAATGATCGAATCTCAACCTATGGATGCTATGTTTGATTGTGAGTTTTTATTTCTAATCCAGGAGTCTTTGGAAATATCTGAAATAATGAGTTGACTGTAGAAATTTTGAAAGGATTTAGCTTATACAGAATTGCAATTTACCGTAGGTGTCGAGAATTGGAAATTGATTTTAGGAAACTATTTCATCTCTGTTTGGCAACTAGTCTTGGAATATCTTGAATTTTGAACACATTTCATTGTTTGAACTTCAATGTCTATGTCAGGTTCATAAGCAAAAGAAATCAAATTACTTCCTGCCTTCTTTCTGAACTAGGGTCTGCGACAAGCTACCATTTTTGGAAAACCAAAATCTTTCTTGTTCAGCATTGTGTTTAACGCAGGGCGATTTAGTCCACTAATGTATGTGGCTTTTCGTTTAATTAAAAGTTTTTTCGGATCAAAAATTGTGTGTTGTCGAAAAATAGGTAACATGCTACTAAAAAGACCACAAACAGAGTAATATTTGTGCACACGTAAGAAACCTGGCAAATGATAGTTTTGCACCATGCACAGGGAGTGTTGCTATAACAACCAGCTTCAAATTTCGCCGACACCAGTAGAAATATTCAATGACTGGAGTCAGATAGCAATTTGTGGACAATTTAGGAAACAGAATATATAAAAAATGGCACAGAAAAAATGTTAATAATATTTGAATACTTGTGATTCTATTTAGATAATGATTGCAGTTAATTTTGTTACTTAGCTGTCATTTCTTAATTAATAAGATAGTACTCTCTATTTTGAAGCAGATTGACTAAAAAAGAAGTAAAACTAGTTTATCTCTTACTCTAAATAATCAGAATATGGCATCTTACTGTTTTTGCTTTCAAAATACATTTCATTGGATAGGATAGGATTTACCATATTTACTCGAAAATATGCCTATATCGCGAATAGGCTGACTCCCTAAAAACAGCCTTAACCCTTTTCGTGTGGTGGGCACGTATACGTACCCACGACAAAAGTCGCTAGATTGCGGCGGGTACGTTGATGTACTCCACTGTTTTATTTAGCTATCGGTCGCAAACTGTTGGTCTAGTTTTTCCGGGTTTTAGTTTATTGATAAGAAGTCTTCTTCGAGATTAACATAAGTGACGGTAAATCTAGCTTTCGTTCACGACAGGAATTTTATTTGCGGCTGAACGAGGGAGTGTTTTTGAAATTTATGCAAATTTCGGTGTTTTCGGGGTGGTAATAGAAGACATATTATCCCTTCCATCTACCAAAGTATTTTGAGTTGGATCACGAAATTGCTACAGCAATATTATGCTATTGTTTGCCAACCACGAAGCGGTAACAGTAAAGGATCTAGCGAATATTTCTATTTTTTATCACGGTTTGAAGTTTCAACTCCCAAGAAAAAAAAATACCTTTTTTCTATCCGGTTTGTGACGCAGACCACCCCTTTTAAAAAAACTTTTTTTTTTAATCGCCAATTGCAAGCTCTTTAAATAAGTTTTCCAACGAGCCGTCAGTGGGCAGCAGAGGATCATTAGTTTTTCGTTAGTCGATCGATTAGTTGTGGGGGGTACAAATGCATAAAATCGGCGTAGCAAATACGATTATTTAATAAAAAATAAAAATCGCATGGAAAGGGTTAAAACAGCGATTTTATAAAAAATCGCACATAAGCCGCTCCTACGAATTGTGACACGCCAGACGCCTCAAGAAAAACGTAGAAAGAGAACAAAATTACTGTAACATAAAATTTATATTTTAGTCTGGAACCTACCGTAATTTAATTACCGTAATATTGTTTTTCTTCAAAAAGGATGGAAAATCAAAAAGTAAATCGAAAAAGAAGAAAAGTCAAACTCAATCAAGTAAAATTGAAAATACAATGATTGAATCTCACCCTGTGGATGCTATGTTTGATTGTGAGTTTTTATTTCTAATCCAGGAGTCTTCAGAAATATCTGAAATAATGAGTTGACTGTAGAAATTTTGAAAGGATTTAGCTTATACAGAATTGCAATTTACCGTAGGTGTAGAGAATTGGAAACTGATTTTAGGAAACTATTTCATCTCTGTTTGGCAACTTGTCTTGGATTATCTTGAATTTTGAACACATTTCATTTGTTTGAACTTCAATGTCTATGTCAGGTTCATAAGCAAAATAAATCAAATTACTTCCTGCCTTCTTTCTGAACTAGGGTCTGCAAGCGCAGCCACATTCATGAGAAGCTACCATTTTTGGAAAACCAAAATCTTTCTTGTTCAGCATTGTGTTTAACGCAAGGCGATTTAGTCCACTTATGAATGTGGCTTTTCGTTTAATTAAAAGTTTTTTCGGAGCAAAAATTGTGTGTTGTCAAAAAATAGGTAACATACTACTAAAAAGACCACAAACAGAGTCATATTTGTGCACACGTAAGAAACCTGGCAAATGATAGTTTTGCACCAGGCACAGGGAGTGTTGCTATAACAACCAGCTTCAAATTTCGCCGACACCAGTAGAAATAATCAATGACTGGAGTCAGATAGCAATTTGTGGACAATTTAGGAAAAAGAATATATAAAAAAATGGCACAGAAAAAATGTTAATAATATTTGAATACTTGTGATTCTTTTTAGATAATGATTGCAGTTAATTTTGTTACTTAGCTGTCATTTCCTAATTAATAAGATAGTACTCTCTATTTTGAAGTAGATTGACTACAAAAGAAGTAAAACTAGTTGGCACAAATTTATCTCTTACTTGAAATAATCAGAATATGGCATCTTACTGTTTTTGCTTTCAAAATACATTTCATTGGATAGGATAGGATTTACCGTATTTACTTGAAATTACGCCTATATCGCGAATAGGCCGACTCCCTAAAAACGGCCCTAAAACAGCGATTTTATAAATATTCACAGACAATCCGGTCCTACGAATCGTGACACGCCAGACGCCTCAAGAAAAACGTAGAAAGAGAACAAAATTACTGTAACGCAAACTTTATATTTTAGTCTGGAACCTACCGTAATTTAATTATTCGTGTTTTTCTTCAAACAGGATGGAAAATCAAAAAGTAAATCGAAAATGAAGAAAAGTCAAACTCAATATCAAGTAAAATTGAAAATACAAGGATTGAATCTCAACCTATTGATGCTATGTTTGATTGTGAGTTTTTATTTCTAATCCAGGAGTCTTCAGAAATATCTGAAATAATGAGTTGACTGTAGAAATTTTGAAAGGATTTAGCTTATACAGAATTGCAATTTACCGTAGGTGTAGAGAATTGGAAATTGATTTTAGGAAAATATTTCATCGCTGTTTGGATTATCTTGAATTGGATTATATTGAAATTTGAACACATTTCATTTGTTTGAACTTCAATGTCTATGTCAGGTTCATAAGCAAAAGAAATCAAATTACTTCCTGCCTTCTTTCTGAACTAGGGTCTGCAAGCGCAGCCACATTCATGACAAGCTACCATTTTTGGAAAACCAAAATCTTTCTTGTTCAGCAGTGTGTTTAACGCAAGGCGATTTAGTCCACTTATGTATGTGGCTTTTCGTTTAATTAAAAGTTTTTTTGGAGCAAAAATTGTGTGTTGTCGAAAAATAGGTAACATGCTACTAAAAAGACCACAAACAGAGTAATATTTGTGCACACGTAAGAAACCTGGCAAATGATAGTTTTGCACCAGGCACAGGGAGTGTTGCTATAACAACCAGCTTCAAATTTCGCCGACATCAGTAGAGATATTCAATGACTGGAGTCAGATAGCAATTTGTGGACAATGAAAAAACAGGATAGATGAGTAATAGCATAGAAAAAATGTTAATAATATTTGAATACTTGTGATTCTTTTTAGATAATGATTGCAGTTAATTTTGTTACTTAGCTGTCATTTCTTAATTAATAAGATAGTACTCTCTATTTTGAAGTAGATTGACTAAAAAAGAAGTAAAACTAGTTGGCACAAATTTATCTCTTACTCAAAATAATCAGAATATGGCATCTTACTGTTTTTGCTTTCAAAATACCTTTCATTGGATAGGATAGGATTTACCGTATTTACTCGAAATTATGCCTATATCGCGAATAGGCCGACTCCCTAGAAAGGGCCTTTAACGGCGATTTTATAAAAAATCGCACATAAGCCGGTCCTACGAATCGTGACACGCCAGACGCCTCAAGAAAAACGTAGAAAGAGAACAAAATTACTGTAACGCAAACTTTATATTTCAGTCTGGAACCTACAGTAATTTAATTAATATTGTTTTTCTTCAAATAGGATGGAAAATCAAAAAGTAAATCGAAAAAGAAGAAAAGTCAAACTCAATCAAGTAAAATTGAAAATACAATGATTGAATCTCAACCTATGAATGCTATGTTTGATTGTGAGTTTTTATTTCTAATCCAAGAGTCTTCAGAAATATCTGAAATAATGAGTTGACTGTAGAAATTTTGAAAGGATTTAGCTTATACAGAATTGCAATTTACCGTAGGTGTAGAGAATTGGAAATTGATTTTAGGAAACTATTTCATCTCTGTTTGGCGACTAGTCTTGGATTATCTTGAATTTTGAACACATTTCATTTGTTTGAACTTCAATGTCTATGTCAGGTTCATAAGCAAAAGAAATCAAATTACTTCCTGCCTTCTTTCTGAACTAGGGTCTGCAAGCGCAGCCACATTCATGACAAGCTACCATTTTTGGAAAACCAAAATCTTTCTTATTCAGCATTGTGTTTAACGCAAGGCAATTTAGTTCACTTATGTTTGTGGCTTTTCGTTTAAAAGTTTTTTCGGAGCAAAAATTGTGTGTTGTCGAAAAATAGATATCATGCTACTAAAAAGACCACAAACAGAGTAATATTTGTGCACACGTAAGAAACCTGGCAAATAATAGTTTTGCACCAGGCACAGGGAGTGTTGCTATAACAACCAGCTTCAAATTTCGCCGACATCAGTAGAAATATTCAATGACTGGAGTCAGATAGCAATTTGTGGACAATGAAAAAACAGGATAGATGAGTAATAGCATAGAAAAAATGTTAATAATATTTGAATACTTAAGATTCTATTTAGATAATGATTGCAGTTAATTTTGTTACTTAGCTGTCATTTCTTAATTAATAAGATAGTACTCTCTATTTTGAAGTAGATTGACTAAAAAAGAAGTAAAACTAGTTGGCACAAATTTATCTCTTACTCGAAATAATCAGAATATGGCATCTTACTGTTTTTGCTTTCAAAATACATTTCATTGGATAGGATAGGATTTACCGTATTTACTTGAAATTACGTCTATATCGCGAATAGGCCGACTCCCTAAAAACGGCCTTAAAACGGCGATTTTATAAAAATTCGCACATAAGCCGGTCCTACGAATCGTGACACGCCAGACGAATCAAGAAAAACGTAGAAAGAGAACAAAATTACTGTAACGCAAACTTTATATTTTAGTCTGGAACCTACCGTAATTTAATTACCGTAATATTGTTTTTCTTCAAACAGGATGGAAAATCGAAAAAGAAGAAAAGTCAAACTCAATCAAGTAAAATTGAAAATACAATGATTGAATCTCAACCTATGGATGCTATGTTTGATTGTGAGTTTTTATTTCTAATCCAGGAGGCTTCAGAAATATCTGAAATAATGAGTTGACTGTAGAAATTTTGAAAGGATTTAGCTTATACAGAATTGCAATTTACCGTAGGTGTCGAGAATTGTAAATTGATTTTAGAAAACTATTTCATCGCTGTCAGGCAACTAGACTTGGATTTTCTTGAATTTTGAATACATTTCATTTGTTTCAACTTGTCTATGTCAGGTTCATAAGCAAAAGAAATCAAATTACTTCCTGCCTTCTTTCTGAACTAGGGTCTGCATGTGCAGCCACGTTCATGACAAGCTACCATTTTTGGAGAACCAAAATCTTGTACATTCTTGTTTAGCATTGTGTTTAACGCAAGAATTTTTACCTGCTCTCACCCCTAGGTAATCTAGTCCATTTATGTATGTGTCTTTTCGTTTAAAAGTTTTTTCGGAGCAAAAATTGTGTGTTGTCGAAAAATAGGTAACATGCTACTAAAAAGACCACAAACAGAGTAATATTTGTGCACACGTAAGAAACCTGGCAAATGATAGTTTCGCACCAGGCACAGGGAGTGTTGCTATAACAACCAGCTTCAAATTTCGCCGACACCAGTAGAAATATTCAATGACTGGAGTCAGATAGCAATTTGTGGACAATTTAGGAAATAGAATATATGAAAATCAGCACCGAAAAAATGTTAATAATATTTGAATACTTGTGATTCTTTTTAGATAATGATTGCAGTTAATTTTGTTACTTAGCTGTCATTTCTTAATTAATAAGATAGTACTCTCTATTTTGAAGTAGATTGACTACAGAAGAAGTAAAACTAGTTGGCACAAATTTATCTCTTACTCGAAATAATCAGAATATCGCATCTTACTGTTTTTGCTTTCAAAATACATTCATTGGATAGGATAGGATTTACCGTATTTACTTGAAATTACGCCTATATCGCGAATAGGCAGACTCCTTAAAACGGCGATTTTATAAAAATTCGCACATAATCCGGTCCTAGGAATCGTGACACGCCAGACGCCTCAAGAAAAACGTAGAAAGAGAACAAAATTACTGTAACGCAAACTTAATATTTCAGTCTGCAACATACCGTAATTTAATTACCATAATATTGTTTTTCTTCAAACAGGATGGAAAATCAAAAAGTAAATCGAAAAAGAAGAAAAGTCAAACTCAATCAAGTAAAATTGAAAATACAATGATTGAATCTCAACCTATGGATGCTATGTTTGATTGTGAGTTTTTATTTCTAATCCAGGAGTCTTCAAAAATATCTGAAATAATGAGTTGACTGTAGAAATTTTGAAAGGATTTAGCTTATACAGAATTGCAATTTACCGTAGGTGTCGAGAATTGGAAATTGATTTTAGGAAACTATTTCATCGCTGTTAGGCAACTAGTCTTGGATTATCTTGAATTTTGAACACATTTCATTTGTTTGAACTTCAATGTCTATGTCAGGTTCATAAGCAAAAGAAATCAAATTACTTCCTGCCTTCTTTCTGAACTAGGGTCTGCAGCCACATTCATGACAAGCTACAATTTTTGGAAAACCAGAATCTCTCTTGTTCAGCAGTGTGTTTAACGCAAGGCGATTTAGTCCACTTATGTTTGTGGCTTTTCGTTTAATTAAAAGTTTTTTCAGAGCAAAAATTGTGTGTTGTCGAAAAATAGGTAATATACTACTAAAAACACCACAAACAGAGTAATATTTGTGCACACGTAAGAAACCTGGCAAATGATAGTTTTGCACCAGGCACAGGGAGTGTTGCTATAACAACCAGCTTCAAATTTCGCCGACACTAGTAGATATATTCAATGACTGGAGTCAGATAGCAATTTGTGGACAATTTAGGAAATAGATTTTATGAAAAATGGCACAGAAAAAATGTAAATAATATTTGAATATTTTGAATTCTTTTTAGATAATTATTGCAGTTAATTTTGTTATTTAGCTGTCATTTCTTAATTAATAAGATAGTAATCTCTATTTTGAAGTAGATTGACTAAAAAAGAAGTAAAACTAGTCGGCATAAATTTATCTCTTACTCGAAATAATCAGAACATGGCATCTTACTGTTTTTGCTTTCAAAATACATTTCATTGGATAGGATAGGATTTACCGTATTTACTTGAAATTACGCCTATATCGCGAATAGGCCGACTCCCTAAAAACGGCCTTAAATAGGGTATTTTATAAAAATTCGCACATAAGCCGGTCCTACGAATCGTGACACGCCAGACGCCTCAAGAAAAACGTAGAAAGAGAACAAAATTACTGCAACGCAAACTTTATATTTTAGTCTGTAACCTACCGTAATTTAATTACCGTAATATTGTTTTTCTTCAAACAGGATGGAAAATCAAAAAGTAAATCGAAAAAGAAGAAAAGTCAAACTCAATCAAGTAAAATTGAAAATACAATGATTGAATCTCAACCTATGGATGCTATGTTTGATTGTGAGTTTTTATTTCTAATCCAGGAGTCTTCAAAAATATCTGAAATAATGAGTTGACTGTAGAAATTTTGAAAGGATTTTGCTTATACAGAATTCCAATTTACCGTAGGTGTCGAGAATTGGTAATTGATTTTAGGAAACTATTTCATCTCTGTTGGGCAAGTAGTCTTGGATTATCTTGAATTTTGAACACATTTCATTTGTTTGAACTTCAATGTCTATGTCAGGTTCATAAGCAAAAGAAATCAAATTACTTCCTGCCTTCTTTCTGAACTAGGGTCTGCAAGCGCAGCCACATTCATGACAAGCTACCATTTTTGGAAAACCAAAATCTTTCTTGTTCAGCAGTGTGTTTAACGCAAGGCGATTTAGTCCACATATGTATGTGCCTTTTCGTTTAATTAAAAGTTTTTTCGGAGCAAAAATTGTGTGTTGTCGAAAAATAGGTAACATTAGGGATGGGCAATGTAGAATAATTTACTATTCTAGAATATTCTAGAATAGTTAAATCGAATCCAGAATACCGAATCCTATTCTATTTTCATACTTATCCAAATAGAGGGAATTTTCCTGATTGCTGGATTTAGATGTCAAAAAATTATAAATGTATTGCTATAAATGTATTATTTATTTGGAAATGTCCTTAACATTGGATTTGATTTGATACTAAACAGGCATTGCCCAGGACAATGAAATCTAAGAATATTACAATATTTTTGCTTTCAATTGTTCCAAATGTATGTAATCTCTAAATACTTATATGCTAAATTACGCTTCAAACACTTTAATAGTAAGCGGTTAAATACAAAAATAGATATGAAACGGCATTAAATCATTATTAATGTTATAGAGTGTCGAGTGTACTAAAACACACCCGCTGAGAATTAATTAGATGCAGGACCAGCGTGTGGCCACTGCAACCTATGCACCGGTGTAAAATATTAAATTTACCCACTATCAATTAAAATCAATACTGTGCGATCAAGACGTGCAAAACAAGGTTCCCGTAAACGCGATTTCGTAGTTAGTTATTAGTTAACATCATCTAAAGAAGAATTCAATTTCTTTTATTATTGTTACATATCATTATCTACCCAGACTTAGCTCTACTCAAACTCAATACGTAACTATTTTCCCCAGATGCGGCATCTTTTTTTTAAGTTTATCGGCGAATAAAATTACTACAGACACTCGATCAAACGTGCGTCTATCTTGAACGATAGAAACGGACCGAAAGATATGTAATCTTTTGGGAGTGAAATTTAAATGCGACAGATCGTCGTGGTATGCGATATAACTTTGTATTTCGGAAACTGGTGTGATAAAAGTAATAAAATTATTCCAAAATAATATTTGATTTAAATTAATCGCAAGTAATGTCATAACATTTTACGCCTGGCTTTTGATTTACATGCATCATTTTCTGGGGAAAACTCGCCGGTCGCGGAAAATCATTTACAGTAATGTAAAATGAAGCAAGGCACGCCTGTAAACAATTGAAGATTGTTGCAATCAGATTATCGTAATATCGCCAGTAAGTCGGCACAAATAATTATTATTATTAAACCCTCGCTAGATAGCAAAGCAGGAAAACGCAAAAAATGTGCAATAACGAGTCTTCGTCGTAAGGTGTACTTCACGACTTCTTGTCCAGAATACGCCGATTGAGATTACTGTGTTTGATGTTTACCGATTTTACGGGTTCTTTGCGATTAGGCAAGTTTAATTAAACGAGAGAAATTTCCACGCGAGAAAGAACGCTCGTCTTTAATTGATAAATTAGAAATCCGAAATACAAAAATTGACGCCCGGCGAAAACGCAAAAATGGTGCAATAACGAGTCTTCGCCCTGAGATGTACTTCGCCGACTTCCTGTCCAGAATACACCGATTGAGATTACAGTGTTTGAAGTTTACCGATTTTACGGGTTCTCTCCGAGCAGACGCAAGTCTAGTTAAACGAGAGAGATTTCCACGCGAGAAAAACGCTCGTCTTTAATTGATATTTAGAAACCCGAAATGCAAAAATCGACGCATGGCGCCGGAGAGGCGGAAACCGAATCCTGTTATCGGATCCTGTTGGATTCGAATACTTTGGGATTCGAATCCTCCGGATTCGGTATTCTATATTGCCCATCCCTAGGTAACATGCTACTAAAAAGACCACAAACAGAGTCATATTTGTGCACACGTAAGAAACCTGGCAAATGATAGTTTTGCACCAGGCACAGGGAGTGTTGCTATAACAACCAGCTTCAAATTTCGCCGACACCAGTAGAAATATTCAATGACTGGAGTCAGATAGCAATTTGTGGACAATTTAGGAAACAGAATATATAAGAAATGGCTCAGAAAAAATGTTGTTAATATTTGAATACTTGTGATTCTATTTAGATAATGATTGCAGTTAATTTCGTTACTTAGCTGTCATTTCTTAATTAATAAGATAGTACTCTCTATTTTGAAGTAGATTGACTAAAAAAAGAAGTAAAACTACTTGGCACAAATTTATCTCTTACTCGAAATAATCAGAATATGACATCTTACTGTTTTTGCTTTCAAAATACATTTCATTGGATAGGATAGGATTTACCGTATTTACTTGAAATTACGCCTATATCGCGAATAGGCCGACTCCCTAAAAACGGCCTTAAAACAGCGATTTTATAAAAATTCGCACATAAGCCGGTCCTACGAATCGTGACACGCCAGACGCCTCAAGAAAAACGTAGAAAGAGAACAAAATTACTGTAACGCAAACTTTATATTTTAGTCTGGAACCTACCACAATTTAATTACCGTAATATTGTTTTTCTTCAAACAGGATGGAAAATCAAAAAGTAAATCGAAAAAGAAGAAAAGTCAAACTCAATCAAGTAAAATTGAAAATACATCGATCGAATCTCAACCTATGGATGCTATGTTTGATTGTGAGTTTTCATTTCTAATCCAGGAGTCTTCAGAAATATCTGAAATAATGAGTTGACTGTAGAAATTTTGAAAGGATTTAGCTTATACAGAATTGCAATTTACCATAGGTGTCGAGAATTGGAAATTGATTTTAGGAAACTATTTCATCTCTGTTTGGCGACTAGTCTTGGATTATCTAGAATTTTGAACACATTTCATTTGTTTGAACTTCAATGTCTATGTCAGGTTCATAAGCAAAAGAAATCAAATTACTTCCTGCCTTCTTTCTGAACTAGGGTCTGCAAGCGCAGCCACATTCATGACAAGCTACCATTTTTGGAAAACCAAAATCTTTCTTGTTCAGCAGTGTGTTTAACGCAAGGCGATTTAGTCAACTTATGTTTGTGGCTTTTCGTTTAGTTAAAAGTTTTTTCGGAGCAAAAATTGTGTGTTGTCGAAAAATAGGTAACATACTACTAAAAAGACCACAAACAGAGTAATATTTGTGCACACGTAAGAAACCTGGCAAATGATAGTTTTGCACCAGGCACAGGGAGTGTTGCTATAACAACCAGCTTCAAATTTCGCCGACACCAGTAAAAATAATCAATGACTGGAGTCAGATAGCAATTAGTGGACAATTTAGGAAACAGAATATATAAAAAATGGCACAGAAAAAATGTTAATAATATTTGAATACTTTGATTCTTTTTAGATAATGATTGCAGTTAATTTTGTTACTTAGCTGTCATTTCCTAATTAATAAGATAGTACTCTCTATTTTGAAGTGGATTGATTACAATAGAATTAAAACTATTTGTCACAAATTCATCTCTTACTGAAATAATCAGAATATGGCTCCTTAATATTGTTGCTTTCAAAATACATTTCATTGGATAGGATTTACATATTTATCCTGGGGAAGAGGTAAACTGATAAGACGACTTAATCACATGGCGAACCACAGCCTCTCGTCCAGTTACCAGTATATATCGCGTATGGGATTAGTTGGCCAGTCATTCGTTTTCGGAAGCGTGGACTTTGATTAATATTGATTGATAATTGATAAAAATATTAGCACTTAATACACTTTATTTTCCTCACTCTACAGCCGGTGAATGGAAAACCGTTAGTACGAAGGAACAGCGAGAGCAACAGAAGCGAGAGAAACGTAAATTGCAAGCAGATGTTGCTGTTGCCGTGGAAACTGCAGAAAAAGCTAGTCTCGTACCTCTTGTCCAGCCTGTTAAACCAACACCTAATATATCTGCAATTGCTAAAGGTTTGAAATTTTGAAAGATAAATTTATCTATTGATAAGAAGTGATCTATGCTAGAAGATAGCATGAATAGACTTCTAAATGCTCTGCGGAGCTCTTAAAATCAAAACTGTTTTTACATTTGTCACTGCAAGTGCTTGCAGAAAGATCAAACTTTTTCGTACGACACACCGCACAGAGGAGTGAAGTAGGATTTTATTAACAGTTCGACATCAAATCAGTTTGAAAAGTCTCTTCTCACCTATAAACAAATATCTGTACACACATGAGCATGAACTTTTAGATCCATTTAAGCAGTGGTTCTCAAACGGTTAGACAATGAGGGGGCTTGAAGCTATTTGAAAATAAAATTGATTGTTAGATTGGATCTTACCCGCCTTACTTTGGGTATTTACATTTTTTTATTTTGGATATTTACCTTCCATCCATGTATTTTTAGCGTGTTCGAATAAAACATACTTCGCCTTACTATCTGTTATTCGAAACTTATTGTTAGGTATTTTTGAGGTGGGGCACGTTACTTCACAAATTCTAAAAAGTGGGCGTGGCTTAAAAAGTTTTAGAACCTCTGAATTAGACTATTAAAAATTAACTGTAACAAATAATTCCAAAATTCAATGATTTGTAATTTTTTAACATTTAAGTAAATAAACACCTTAATAACACCTCATTATTTTATTTCAATTTTCCTTATTTCAGTTTTATTACAAGTTCAGGGACTAGCCAAGTAACTTCCGTGGTATTTGTATCGAAAATTATGGCCTAACCCCCAACCTGGTACACATACTACGTTCCGGTGTATGCCATATGGTACGCATACTTCAGGAGCACCCCTTTTTGGTTTTACATTATTTTGTCTCTTACTTATATTTAAGTATCTGAGGGTTCTATTTGAGGGATCCTTTTTCACTTTAACGTTTTGTGTGATAACATCAAAATTAAAAACCGCGCACCGTGCGGGAGTTCGCGATCGCATTTGAGCGATCTGATAGTTAGCGAAGTCAGGAACCGGTACCGGGAAAGCTAAAGGTTTAATATTTTTTCATTTTGGCTCTCGTACCCATGTATTTAAGCATTGTTCTTTTGTATAAATTATTCTAATTTGATAGTTTTTTTCTTTTATTTTTAGTCCTGCTGGTTACGACACCCTGTTTGCAATGAGTAGAAGAAGCATTGAAAACCCCGATACCAATCTGACAACTGTGAAAGAGAATTCGAAATCAAGTATGGTTTTTTTTGTTTCGAATTTTGAAGTGGCGAATTATAGTAACATAACCATCCGTTAAAATATCGGATGTATGAAACATTTTAGTCTCAATTTAGTTTACTTTTATTTGTTCCCTCCTTTTCCTAATAACTAAATATACTTATTTAAATTAGGTTTGGTCTGATTCATATGTGTGCATTTTGATTGAAATTAGAATACCAAGTGAATGACATGTTTTTCTGCCGCACTTGTAGAGAAAAAAAATTATTCCAAGATCTGCTTGGTTTCCTTTTTTTTTGTTCTTCAAGTAGAAATGAGAAAAACTACAGTAAAAGATTTGGCGCACCGGATTATTCGTAGCAAGATGACGCACAACCTGAAAAATCGTAACCTGGTACACATACTATATTCAGGTTGTGCGCCATCTTGGTACGAATACTCCGGGAGCACCAAAGATTTAGTTTTCTTTTTAGAAGCCATTGTCGATGGAGCTGTTGGAGAGACATGGTCGATGGAGGTTCAACAAAATTTAGTTGAAGAAATTGAATGTTGCTTGATGGTAGGGAGAAAATCCAAGGCAAACTTTTGCTTACGCACTTAAAATTATGATGACGTCACCGAGTGGGCCATGTACTGATGACGTCATGAAAACATGTGACGATTACGTAGATAGCTCATCTTATATTAGAGCTTTAATCTTACTACAATGTGTTTCAAATTTGTATAAAATTGATGCTGATCCGATCAAGATAATTCGAGGAATTAATGAATGCAATCACAAAATTATGTATGACTTGAGAAGTGTCACTGGGATATGTAAAAATATCAAAGTACTTATGAAGCACTAAGCCTGAATAATATTGGATACAGCTGCGATGATGTAGGACAGGGGTGTGCAACCTTTTTCGCAGGCGGGTCGAATATCAATAACCGGCTGAAACCGCGGGCCGCACCTACATTTAACTCAGACTTTCTATTAGTTGCAGGCACAAAATGTTTTTTTTTGTTATTATGGAAGTGCTAGCAAATCGATATGACGCCCATTTTAGAAAGAAATATGTTACCAAAAAGTGCCATATTTGAAGCCATGACTTTTTTCAAATGTGGATATTTATCTTGGTTGAGATGTTCTCAGTAAAATACGCCAAGATTCATTTGCAAATAATTTGCTGTCAAATCCTATTCTAGGTTAATTTAGACAAAATCAATTGATAGGCTGGAACCAAAACTCAGTTAGCTTTTGTATTTTTTTATATTAATTTTGTTTAAACTGCTCTTCAGTTGCCTCCGCGGGCCGCACAAATTTCACTTGCGGGCCGCATTTGGCCCATGGGCCGCACTTTGCACACCCCTGATGTAGGAGAATATAGAAAAGCGATTGAGTTTTATAAAGAAGGAATGAATATACTAAGCGAACAGTTTAAATCCGATGCCAACAAATATAGAGTGTTTGGAGATTTGCACAATAATTCTGGAATCTCCTATTATAACATTGGAAACAGCGAAGAAGCTAAAAAATTCTATTTAATAGCCTTAGAATGTTACAAAGAAGCTAACGATTGGGAGAGTGTTGATATAAAAGAGGAAGAAATAAGTTGAAAATGGTAGAGGAACTCGTTGGAAAGAAAAATGCCTAAGAACCATACGGATATATAATGTCAAGTCCTAAAGTAGACTAGTTTGAATATTCGATTCGAAATGCCCAGCCCTAATGAGTTCGATAACTGTCTGTGTAAGCCAAGTGAATATACCCCCTGCCCATAGGTTTTCGTCCCTTTACCCAACTTGATGTAAAGTAGGCAAACAAAATTAGTTACCACCATATTGGTACACATGCTTCTGGAGCTCCATTTTTTCTATTGCTGAGATTGGGTAAAGCAGTGATTTCCAATCTTTTTCGTTGAATTCCTCACTTCGCCTATTTTAGAATTCTGTATCCCCCCTCACTATGCATATGAAACTACTTTATTTGTTCATATTCAAAGCTCTTTATCTAGTGTTATGCACGAATCGCACTTCCGCTTTTTATAGTTTAAGTAGTTTATAATATGTGCACAATTAAGTATTATAATAATAATAAAGGACTGAAGTTAGGAATACTGCAGCAAATGCAAAATTCCTTCTCAAAAAGGACGAAGTTCTCTCCCGGTTGGGAAACGTAGTCACAAGGAGTTTCAATTCATAGTTGGAAATGACGAGGATCCAAGGACCTTCTTGCTAAAATGTTGAGGTGTTGTGCTTTTATACACTGGTAATGCACCAACCAATTTTAGTTACTTAAAATATGTAAAAAGTCCTTGAAAGCGATCAACATGTATTTCTTTCAATTTATCCTCGAGTCCTAGAGCATCCGATATATATTTTCATTATATATATATATATATATAAAAAGCACTTCGCATTGAATGCATTTCAAATATTGCAAATGCAAAAACAAATATTAATCACGAATCAATAATAAACCGCACGATATTTTACTAAAAATTATTCTCACTCTATATGACTCACGGTAAATCCACACTTTCATGCGGCATTCGGTATCACTCTTTTGTAACTCAACTCTTATTTTCCTGATACAGTATCGCGTTTGTCGTTTCACCATCATGTATATGAATTTGAGCATTGCTCTCTTCTTTATATTGTAATTTAATTGCAGTACTGACTCATGTTATCGACATTTTAAAACAAATATCTGAATATTCTAATTATTCAAAGCAAGCGATGGGATTCTGAATATTGTACGCTCGGGAGTAAAAGCTTTTAGGGTAAGCTTTCAAACTCATCGCGTGGGAGAGAAATTCTAGATATGACAGGGTATATACATTATAGCAGGGGTCCGCAACTACTTTTTGGCGCGACCCAAAAAAAAATTTCTAACTTCTCGCGACCCAAGCATTTGGGAAACATGTAATTAGTTATCGATTTTAAGACTATTGTCGACACTAGCATTTTTCTTGCACAAAATTATATGGAACTTATCACATAAAATTGTGAATAATAGCGTTTGTTATGACTAATGCAAATTATAAGCTTTGTGTATAATACACAACATATCGAATCGAGGTTTAATTAGGGAGACGGCAACGGATATTTTTCCACCTCCAGCCTTGATCTGTAATTGTATTTTATGTATGAAAACGCTGATAAGCGGGAAAAATGTATTGTTTTTTTGGGGCTCCCGAAGTATGTGAACCAAGATGGCTGACATCTGAATGTAATATGTGTACTAGGTTAGGGTTAGGCCATAATTTTAGGTATAAATACTACGGGAGGCTCTTGGCTAGTCTTCGAACTGATAATAGGACTAAAATAAGAAAAACTGGAAAAAAAATTATCGCCTAGCCCTAACCTGTTACCCATGTTACGTTCCGATGTCCGCCATCTTGGTTCGCATACTTCGGGAGCCCCGTTTTTTTAATGAATTTTGGATGCTTTGCTGTAAGATACACGTGAAACCAATCTTTATAGATTATTCGCTGTTATTCCGCTTATATGTATGGTTTGAGTGATGTATTTCTATCCGATGAGAGTGAGGAGATGAGTCTTTTGTCGGGCGTTGTTCCCCACTGTTATAAGTGCTCCGTACGGAGCCTCAGGGCTCCGCGAGCTATATTCGTTCACTTAAAAAACTGACTTGGTTAATTTTATATCTGTGAAGAAGCATTAACGTCACTGATAAAATCTGACGACGGTGGTGTCGAAATGTGGTAGTGATTCAAATATAACATTATCTACTCTAACTAAGGGCGCAGCAGCATGGTTTTCTAAAAGGGAAGGGGTTCAGAATAGAAAATTCCCGAGCAACACTCATCGCTCAATCCATGGCCGACCCGTGAATTTTAAATGTCTTGTCATATCAATTCAATTGTTTTCATCGTTGCTCGCCTTTGAGTTGACTAATATAGCTACTACGGCAACCATGAAATACTTGTTAAACCGTCTACTAGCAATGAATGGATTGAAATCGTATTTTTGAGTTGCTCTTTCAGCACTTAGGATTATCGCAATGTTTCGTTGTTGAGGGAGAGATTGCAGTTATGAAGCCAATTATATTTGATACCTCCATATCGAATTCGGTCTATGCATCAGTGTATCAGTGATTTCTAGATGCAGTGATGGGACAATTATCGACTGACACAGTAAAATGATCAAACTTTCATTCATTGAAAGGTTTAGATCAGGGGTCGGCAAACTACAGCCCGCAGGCCGGATTCGGCCCGCGACGCTTCACTGAATTATATTAACAAAACAGCTTTGTTGACGAATATATTCTTTACGTGACAAAATTTGTTTTGAGAAACTAAATTATACTATAACCTAACAAGTATATAATTCACAATCACTCGTTTAATGAGCCTATAATTGATTATAATTAGAGAGATTGCAACAGAACGTAAAAAAGTTGATGCTGAGCGCAAATGGTTTAATGACGCTGAAAATATTCAAATGATCAGTCTCCGCGCGCTACTTGAAACTACACTACTATCTGCTATAAATTGCCAGAAAGTACAACTTGATTTAGTACTTATTAAAAATAAATTTAAAGTTTAATAGTAATTCAAAAATCATTAGTAAATCAAAAATTATTTTAATCTGCTGTTGTGTTGACAAAATGAAAGCAATACTGCTCAGAAAATATTATGGCAATCTGTGGACACAAAAATGCGTGGCCCGATTATATTTTGTTTTAATTAATTCGTATTTTTGTGAATTCGATAAATCTGCGCTGTTGGTACAACAGTTACGGCGCTCCAGTACTGTACGTACCAATGTAGGGGCAATGAAGCAAAGAATCTTACGGGAAAATGCCCTGGTACGTATACTACAGTAGCACCCGAAATTTTGCCTTTTCCAATGTCTAAAAAACGTTATTAATCGGTCGCGGACCATCATAAAACAAAACTGATAGCGTTCTCCATTTTATTTTTAGTATTGCCGCTTTTCAATTTAGAAAATTTGGATTTCCACCATTGACATCCACCACAAAAAAAATTTATTCCTCGTTGTTGGAACTCGCAAGAAACACCACTTTGGGTATTTATCAAAGCGTGTGCAGGCTCGTGTTTTCGTCGGAAATCCGCAAGTCTGATTAAGCGACGCGCTAGTGACCTGTCGCGTCACCTGTTACCAAATTTTCAAATAACTAAATTGCCATTCTAATAGTTGAATATATGCCCAGCTCTACTCAGTAACCAGTCATTATCGACCTGATGTTATTTGAATAAACTTTCTTTTTATGTGTTATGTAAATTCTAATGTAAAATCGTAATTTGGCTGATAGTTAAGTTTCGCGAAAGAGTTTGCGACCCGCAGTGAATTTCTGGCTCGTTGCGGACTCATTTGAGACCGCGGACTCGGGTTGGGAAACACTGGCTTAAATTCTAATTACGCCAATTAAGCAAAATAAAATTCAAACATCTACAGCCACAATACGGTACTCCCGTAGTAAGCGAACCGAGATGGCGGACACCAGAACGTAGTATGTGTACCAGGTTCGGGTTAGGCCATAACTTTGGGTACAAATATTGCGGAAGTCACATGGCTAGTCCCAAACTCGTAATAGAACTAAAATAAGGGGAATTGGAATAAAATTATTGACTAACCCTAACATGGTAAACATATGACGTCCCGGTGTCCGCCATCTTGGTTTACATATTTTGGGGAGTACAAACGTTCTTCAAAGCGTTTTGGTGGTAAAATGTGTGATGCTAAAAAATTTCTTAGTCGTTGAATATATGTCGCAGCTTTTTCTTCCTATACTTTCTAAAACATCTGCCACGATAAAAACAGAAGATCCGAGGCTCGACTGCGGCTTTATTCTTATTTTAAAAACAGCAATAAATCAACTTAAAGTGAAATAAGTTCAGCATAAACTGCCCACACGAAACACAAAACTCGACTGTGTGTCACCGCCCCGAACGCTTCTCATTCTCGCATTCGGGGTTAATAATTACGCAACACAACAATAAAGCAATAGAAAATCATTACTTAACACAGCAATAACAAATTACAAATACAGGAAAACAAAGAATTATGAACACGCGGAAAAATACTGTTACATATACACTACATTTACATATCTACAGTAGCCACGCAATGTCAGATCAATGTGCAGGTTATAGGGCTAAAAAGACGCGAAAAAAAAAAGTGTCCACCAAAGTAAGATGGGAATGCGGCGTCCATTGTGGTCGCATATGTAGCAATGTCCTAGGGCCGACCTTGTTTGAAACTATGGGCTTGGGAATACTAAAAGAAAATGAGTACCCAGTGCAAATAAGTGGAATACTATACAATACTGTGCGTTTTCGTTTTCGTATTTTCATTATAACACGCATATGATGCATTTGTTATTTTCCATCTAGGCTTATTAGTTATTGTCTCTGAAATCGATTTTTACGTCACAAGCTAAATTCCTTATTGATTATACGTCACAATAAAGTAGATCCAAGGCTGTTATCTGTTATTTTGAGGCAGCATCGGGTCGATCTGCGCCTATAATAAGCTTTATATAAGAAATAATACAGGAAAGGAATACAGCAGGGGTATGCAAAGTTTTTTTTTTTGCAAAGGACTTATTCAGAAATTGTAAGAATCATCGTTTCGATGTCCGCCATCTTGGTTCGCATACTTCAGGAGCACCAAAAAATATAATTACACCAGGTTGACTTGTAAAGTTGAAGTTCAGTTAGTCCTGTCTGGTCGTAGGAGGTCCTTCTGGTCCAGATACCTCGTTTTGAGTCGAAAATCTTCAACGTTCTGATTTTCTCGACTGCCTATTAAATTGACATATCACCCTAGAGTCCTAGACTCAAGTTCGATTGGTTGCTTGATTCCTGAAATGTTGTTGTATTGACCATTAACTTGATTACTGATTAATTTCATTTCCATTTTGAATGACAGCATATATTAGATGACAAAAAATTAACCGACACAAATTTATTTGACAAAGTTGAGTAAATCATTACCAATTAATGTTCATGTAACAAATTTTCACAACATTCTCCCGATGGCTGAGGCCCACAAAATGTCCATGCTTCCGAAAACAAACAATACAATAAAACTAATCCCATACCCGACTTGGTGTGGTAACCGGACGAGAGGCCGTGGTTCGCCATGTGGATAAGCCGTCTTATCGGCTTTCCTCTCCCCCGGGATAAATATGTAAATCCTATCCTAAAATGCTTTGGTGATGCGCGTGCGGCATTAGCTTGTACAACCCTGGAATAGAGGGAGAGGCGATCAAAAAACTCTTTTAATATAAATCTGTGGTTCATTGGTTTGAGCAAATGTTCCACAATTTTATAAACTAACGAGGTGATTACTTAGTTTCAATACAAATTACGACCGAATGAAAAAGAAATTTGGCTGTATTCAGGAGAGGAAATACGAGGATAAGACGGCTTAACTATACAGCGAACCACGGCCTCTCGTCCGGTTACCAGTAGGGCTGGGCATTTCGAATTGAACATTTGAATCGAATCGAATAGTAAATTTTTCGAATCGGTTCAGAGCAAAATTTCGAATCGCCGACATCTTGTTTTCTTCTTACCGCCAATGGTCATATTTTTTCAACGCAATTCTCACACATGACTATTTTCTGTCGTGAGTTTTTGATAAAACGTGTTTGTTATTGTGTGTGGACACTCAGTAATCTACCTGAATGACGTATTGTATGCCTTCAGTAATTCATTTGTTGAAAGAACCAATTACAATAAAAAAAAAGTCGCTTACAATTACATATTTCCAAGTATTCGAAATTCGATTCGAACAAAATATTCGATTCGATTCTGAAATCACAAGGTATTCGAAAATGCCCAGCCCTAGTTACCAGTTCAGGTCGGGTATGGGAATTGTAAAGCAGCTACTTGTTTCAGATGCATGGACCTGATGGCGGAGTAAGCCGTAACCGACCAGCGGTTACCACAATATTAACGCCTGATTACGACAAGGATAATAATTATAATATAAGCACATTTAATCGATGAAATACGCGGGTTCACTTTTGCGCATATATAAGCTTAAACTCAACTGGTTGGCCGATTAAGCCAGTACAGCCAGTCAGAGTTGATAATCTATATCAGGGTGGTCCAAGGTTGTGAGCTCCGCGGGCCACAAAATTATTTTGGCATTGGTCGCGGGCCACAATAGTACCAGGAATAGGTAAACAGTGCAATACAAAACAAGCACTTCTATTGTGTAAACGCATAGTTATCAGGCATCGCCAACCCAAGCTAATAGAATCCGCATTCGATCTTTAGTTTTCTATCATGCCTATATTGTTAGCATATATTCCGAACCAAATTGATAGAAATCCAGGTAACAATTTAGACTGCCCATCACATCATCCAACTTCGCTATTTGCCTCAACTAGCCATAACACTAGTCAATTCAGGGACATTAATGATGTAACAATATGTAAGAAGATTTTTCTGATTAATTTTATTACAAAACAACACGAAATGAGATTTATTGATTACTCTCCGAATGTGACGCGGGCCACAGATAATGAAGCGGCGAGCCACATGTAGCTTGCGGTTTGGACCACCCTGATCTATATCATCAAGTCCTAATTGCGGGCAGATAAGAAGCATTTCTCTAGGAAATAAATTGAAATTTTGCCAACAGTGTTCTGAATGCGTAGCCGCAATGTGTCCCAGTTGTAATGTTATATATATATCAAACTAATTATATTTTTAATTGAGACTAATAACGGTTAATACATTACACAACAAAATTAGCTATTTAAGCCTTTTCTGGAATTTTATTGATTGTAATGCATTTGTCTCATTTATTACGTAATAATGCGTCAACAGCTTCATGTGAAGTTTCATTCGTGACGTAACATTGTGAGATTAACTTTCGTGCACGTCAATTATTTACTAATAAATAGTTTTTAGTTTTTGTGTACATACAACAATAGCGTTTGTACGACATCACAATTACTACGTAGTTACGTCATGGTTACGCAATATCATTAATATCGAATCCGGAAATGCAGGTGAGCGTTTATGTCGTAATGACGAGTAAAACAAGATACTGTAATGCAACCTATCAATGGCCTCACAACTGTTAGTTGGATTCTATTGAATATGTTAATGGGTTGTATTGTTAATGCATCTTGGGTACTCCCGTAGTATGTGTACCAGGTTAGGGTTGGGCGATAATTTTATTCCAATTTTTCTTATTTCAGTTCGATTAGGAGTCCGTACCCGAGTGAGATGACGTCACCGACCCGCGCATCTCGGCTGCCCCTTACCATTCGACAATTGAGCGATGCTCAAATGCACTGACAAATCGGTAATCGAACACCAAACCTGAACGAATTAGCGCTCCTGAAGTGTGTGCACCAGGATGGCGAACACCGAAACGTCGTATGTGTACCAGGTTAGAGTTAGTTAGGCCATAATTTTATTTTAATTTTCCCTATTTTAGTTATATTACGAGTTAGGTGACTAGCCAAGTGACCGTAGTATTTGTAACTAAAATTATGGCCTAACCCTAACCTAGTACACATACGACGTTTCGATGTCCGACTTCTTGGTGCACATACTTCTGAAGTATCAACGAACTATGTTTAACTACCGAGGTCTTGCTGTATTTGCAGTGCCGGTATTCCGGAAGTAATCTTTTAAGAGATTTGCACAGATGCTTGAGGTAATAAATGCATTTCCTTTTCCGCTAGGGTAATAATCTGTTACAAGGTATGTTATTATTTAGGAAGTTGATGAACCTATCGATTTAATTTTGTGAATTTGAGCAGGTGAAATATGCTGTCCTTGAGGCTACATGTGTAGCAGAAGCTGATTTTCGAAGCACCTCGCAGAGATAGAAGCCTAGGATTGATATGACATGGTATTTTAAAGGTTCTTATGAGGTCATTTTAATAATTTGATTGAAATAATTTGCGCAACAGGAAAATCTTTGTCAGCTGAAAAGATCGGCTCTTTCAACGAGTGGCGTAAACGCGAAGGCTGTTTGAGTAGTCTTTACATGGAAATTTCTGAGACTGTTATTGTGTATTTTCGACTGCCATTTTTGAAAATCCTGTTTGCGGAAATATTTGCCGACAACTCTTCTATTGCTTGTTATGTCTGGTTCATATTTGATTTGATTTGTCCGAGTACAAAAAATCATCTCCTAAATGTTCGCCGCAAAAAGTTTTAATAATAATGTTCTCTTGCGACTTCTGTGACACGCCGTCACGCGTGAATTAATTATTCATTTGATCGAAGTAAAATGCTAATGTGTAATAACGAAGCATTCAGAAACGATTTAAAGGAGAATCAATCTCGATGCAGCAATTTATAAGTTGGATAATTGAGACTGACGAAATTGATTTGATTCTGCAGCGAGAGAATTCAATTAAATTTATTAAAGATTATGGGGTTCGTGTGACTTTTGTATTTGAACGGGGTCAAAAGTCATACTCATGTCAAAGGTCAGGTATTCAAAGTCGAAGGTTAGATATGCTTGACTGTTCCTTTTCGAATCCTAAGCTCCCAGTCATTGAAAAACAACTCTGGTCTTTACCCAGGTTAAAGAAAATTTCGACTCTAACTCTAAACTTTGATAAGAATAACTTGAATTAAATTAGGTGTTTTGTTTATCAACTTGCTTTTTGAGTTTCTGTTACGAATGTTTACCACCACCTCTTGAAATTAAAAATGAGAGTCTGAACTTCTAAATCCGGTGAGTTTGAGAATACGACTAAGCGACTAGCTCCGATATTAATGCAAACATACCAAACATGTCTCCACGGCCCCGGGTTTGGGCTTATGAATCAGTTAGATAAATATCTTTGATAAAAAAAAAAATTATGTTCGCCATCGATAGTACAAAGCAAAGTGACGGCCCTGAATTGTCACACATCGCTCATAGAAAATCTGTAGGGAGAAACGCTGCAGCATGTAGTTCGGTTAAATCGGGAATTTGCTCAAGGCAAGACTAAAAGTAGAAAAAATACGTATAATAGTCTGTCTGTCAGGAAACAGCTTGATCGATGATAGTTTCACAAACGGTATATTTTCTCGTGAATTATTTGAAGCTACCGGCCCATTATATTTGAAGATCTTCCTGTCAGACTGTCAAGAAAAAAAAAGCAAATTTTATATATCTCGAAGTTTGTGCGAAAATATATATTGTCGGGCAAGAAGCGCATGTCATAATGCTTTTTCTTTAAAATCAATACAAATATTTTTTACAATATTTAAATATTTAATACAGCAGAATATTTTGCTTCGTAATTTCCATCTTGCGTCTGATAAAACCAACTATTAAATGTCACTTTCCAAGATTTCGGAGATTGGATTTTAAACAAAAAATTAAAAACTTCAAAAATATATGCAATATTAATGCATGCGGTGTCAAAATATCGATCAAATTTCACTCTACTTTTCGCAGACCACGAATGACAGTGTTATCGCCAGTTCTGGAGGATCTTCAGAACCACGCTTGGTGTAATAATATAGATGTGGCGTGGCGCGGCTTAAACCGTGGCAGGTGATTTCAAATCATGACGTGACATTACAAACGTGGTGCGAGAATATAATATGGTTGATGAGGCGAGTCCTGCTCTTATTACTTATCGATCTTGATCGATAAGTATGTTGATAGGTATTTGTCTGTTAGATACACGCGATATCTCACGAAAGCGAGGTAGAATCTACTCCAAATTTTGCATGTGCATTCATCATATCTCGGACCGGAAGCCTATTGATTTTGGATAAATTATGTCGTATAATCAGTGAGTTATCAATTAATTAGTGATGGGGCACGCGGTGTCACTATAGAGTCATGAATCGAAACCGCAGTTTCGCTCGATGAGTCTTCGGTCTCCGATCGATATTCTTGTTTTATAGTTTATTTAATATTTGTATTTGAAGTGTTTGTTGCATAATGGGGAATGTATATGTGACTTTGAGTCCATTTCGGTGAAAATAAATTTGATGTAAAAATGTCTGTTCCATATTAGTTAGTTTTGTTACCATATAAAATATAATCAGTACACACTGCCTAGTATTTGAGCATATCCTCGGGTTGCGAAATTTTACGAAATTTATTTTTTATAAATTTGAGCCGCTTGAAAAAAAGGTTGGAAACCACTGCATGTGCATATGTCATTCAAGCAAAAATATAATAAATAAATCTTGACTCGGGCGCTTTCAAATTTGATATTTTGATGTTAATCTATTTATTTCTCATATAGGCATGCTTAGAGGTCCCATTTGACGTTTTTTTGATTGATAATATCAAAGTTAAATGATGAAAAATAAGACTAGAGCGGTACTTATGCACGATAAGCTGGTTTCAAAATATTACTTGTTGGTAAATGAGATTTAATATCGTGTTATGGATCAAGATATGAATTGAAATTTAGGAAAATGTTAGAGAAAATTTTAGAAGTCAAATTCGGTTTAAAATTGGGGGTTTGTTCATAAGGTTTTCGTGAATAAGACTCGTAGAAAACGCCTCCAAAGAATTATAACGTAAATTTTTGAGCCTCGTTTAGCTAAGTTTATGATTTTTTGCGTAATTCTTCGTGCATGTGTATGTTGGTGAGGGGACACATGATATTTCTCGTGTTTCAAGCTTTTTTTGAAGGTTTTGCTCGCGTTTCAGAATTATCTATCTAAGTTAATTTCTAAGTTTTTACAATAAAATGTTATAACGTTTTGCCATTAATGCTAAGCGATTGTCATTTGGGTTAAAAAAACATGCATTGTGACGTCAGACTGCACACCGCAATGATCCTAAAACTTCGATAGCTCTTAAATATTTGATGAGAAGGCCATGTCATTTGCTGTTCAAAAGATCGTAAATAATTTACAATTAATAGTAACTTTAAAAAGCTAATATATAATAAGGAAAACAGAATATATGACATAAATTCATCGCAAAAAAAGGAATTTCAAATCTTGAAAGAACTCTAAAAAGATGTAATGTGCGCTAACTTGTTTTTAGCTAAACGAATTTCAATGTGTGATTTGAAATAATAATCTCAAATACTAAAACTTTTACCGTTTTTAACAGTTTTATAGCTATGTGATTTTACTCCGCAGAGAATATTGCTTGTCCGTTCTGAAGTTATCGATTTAACAGAGCAGAAATGATTTGTGTTTGAATATGCGACTCTGTATATTGTCAGCTAGAAAAATGTTTCGGAGATTTATTCTAAGTAATTCAATAGTCTTGCTGGACACTAACAAAAATATATTTCTGTAACGTTTCGTCTGACCAAGGTCAGACTTCTTCAGACATACATAGTTCAACTATAGTTCAACTAAAACTATGAAATATATTACAGAAATATATTTGTTTTAGTGTGCAGCAAGACTCTTGAATCACTTAGGATTGTTATCTCTTCTCTTGCTACAGCATCCTTGCATTGTATGCACACCGATCCACCGACGCAAAAGTTTAGGTGAAGGTCACTTGTCACACACTAGCACAAATACTGTACTGTTTCGTCTGGCCTTATTTGTGTTAGTGTGCAGAAAGACTATTGAATCACTTAGGATTGTTATCTCTTCTCTTGCTACAGCATCCTTGCATTGTATGCATACCGATCCACCGGCAAAAAAGTTTTGGTGAAGGATAAGTAGTTAGTCCCGTAGAAACCCAATCGATAGCGGAGATTTATTGTTTAAAATCGAAATTTTAAAAATTGTGTTTTATGTGTTTATGTAACTTCTATGGCAGTGGTCTTACTGGGCCAATTATGTACATAGGCGGTAGCGTGCGAGCCACAATAGTAGTGAAATACCAGTTAATTTTGCGTATTTTCACATCATATTTATTTTTTGCTTCCGAGTGCTTCCGTTTGCGATTAATCCACAACACCGGCGACACGTCAATGCAAAATGAAATTGAGCCTTTTTCTTTGCAGATTCATGATTTGTACATCTTTGAAGTAAGTGCAGCATAGGTAACGATTGTTTTTGCTTAGCCTGCCCAATGTATGGTTGGGAACTTGCCACGCAATTGGTCGAGGATCAGAACTAGTCTTTTTTTATGTAAATTTTTGAAGTAAGTGCAGCTTGGGTAACGTTTATTTTTGCTCAGTCTCAGTCCTATATGTAGATTGGAAATTAGTAAAGGGAGGGGGGGGGGGGGGGGGATATATACATGGTCGTCCCAATCGACATTTAAATGTAGGTTTGTAGTATTTTGAAGCAAGTGCATTATAGGTGGTAATAATCTATGCCTAACCTGGTCTATGCATGGATTAGGAATTAGTTAGGTGTAAGGATGTATGGTGACCGTACATTTGAACCAACGTACATTTGAACCCATGTGTATATCCGCGGGTTCAATCTATATGCGGGTGCTGAAACCCATGGGTTAGGGTTAGTATGGGTTCAAATATCCGCAAAACAAAAACAAAAAAAATTCCATAGGTGCAATAGTATGCAGGTGCAATTGTCGTGGGTCCAAATGTACGTGGGTTCAAATGTACGGGATTCAGGATGTATATATGCAGGATACTTGGCTTCTATATATATAGACCTCACGCTAGGGACAAGGAATCATTATATATGTATCCTATCATCATTTGAACGGCTAGGGCTGGGCATTTTTGAATACCTTGTGATTTCAGAATCGAATCGAATAATTTTTTCGAATCAAATCGAATCTCGAATACTTGGAATTATATAATTGTAAGCGACTTTATTATAGTAATTGGTCCTCTCAACAAATGAATTACTGAAGACATAGAATAAATCACTCAGATAGATTACTGAGCGTTCATACAGAATAGCAAACACGTTTTATCAATAACTCACTACAGAAAATAGTCGTATGTTAGAATTTCGTTGAAAAAATATGTCTCCAATGAAAAAAAAAACTGGGGAATTCACTTCGACCATTAGCGGAAAGATAAAAACAAGATAGCGGCGATTCGAAATTTAGCTCTGAACCGATTTGAATAATTCACTATTCGATTCGTATAGTCGATTCGAAATGCCAAACCCTACGAACGGCTTCCTTCTTACAGCGCATATTTGGCAATGCGATGGGCCATTGGTCAAGCAAAAATAATTGTTTGGCGTTATTTTTATTAAGAGCTCTTTTGCTGGTTTTTACACACTCTCTAACTGGTGCGTCCGTTGGTCAATATATCGGCAATGTTCTGGCAGAAAGTGTAGAACAGACACATTACAACCTCTGCGAATCCCGGGGAACTAATTATCACACTGTAATAATAGAAAAGCGTTTTATAAAGAAAAATAATCTGAAAGCCTTATCGCAGTTGAGACGGTCATCATAATATTGTGTATAACGTAAAGGATGATAAACACAATGAATTTAAACAAAGATTCAATTCTAAATGTGTGCAATACGCGGCCCACAGGTCCGAACCCGGCCCGCCACGACATTTACTGTGATCCTGACCAACACTCAGATTTTTATCTCATCATGCCTGAAATCCTAATCCGACAGTTTATGCTACAACTTCTGTCAAAGATGGTGTTAACAAACTATGCAAGAACGCGAGTTTCTCAAGTGTCCCAATTAAATGTTAATTCAAATAAAATTATTGACTGTGGGAATTTTTTGATTTGTTGTGTATACATGAAAAAACTAATTTTATTTTGTGTGGCCCAACTATATTTCTAAAGTTGTCGGACACTGACAAAAAATGTTGCGCACCCCTGGGTTAAAGATTAGGCTTATTAGAGTAAGCCAACATTCATTGATTATTCATTAATGACTTGGAACTGTGATTCAATGGAAGGACGCTCTTTACTCCTGGGAAAACAAAGTCGCCATTGGAACAAGTTTAACATTTTATGTAACTCGCATTGATTAGGATTTCTCTGGATTAGACGAGCGTGTACCTAACTGCTTTGCTCCTTTCCATTGTGTAAGTGAATCTGTATGCTCTGTGCTGTAGCATAAGCGTTGCCTGGGGGGTCATGGCCATCAAATAGGCACGAGTAAGCGTCGTATTACGTCATAATACAAAAAATAGTTGGCCCGCCATAACAATGGGGCTGGCTACGCTCTTTTAACTGTAGTGCAGCAGTGTTCAACCTTTCCGACAGCTTTCGAGGCTCGAGGAACCTCTGTGCAGTTGTAAGACAATAAGAAGAATTGTATAAACAATGAGTATATATAAAAGTAAAATTAATACTGGCAAAACAAAACGATTTTTCAAGTTTGTAAAGTTTAATAATAGTGACAAACCTAATATGTAGTTACAGCTAATGGTAAGACACATCTCAATATGAGTTTGGCAAATTTACAAGCTAATGGTAAGACACATCTCAATATGAGTTTGGCAAATTTGCTAAAAGTGATTTAGGAGTCCTGCTGCACACTAACACAAATGTATTTCTGTAATGTTTCGTCTGGCCAAAGTCAGACTTTCTCAGACATACATTATTCAACTAACTATTTGTGTAAGGCAGAATTCTTGAATTGTATAGTATGGTCATCTTTATTCTTGCTACAGCATATTTGCTTTAAACACCCTAGCATACGAGTCACAAAGGCATACAGGAATGGAAGGACAGGTAGTTAGCCTCGCATAACTCTAATTGATATATCGGTAGAGGATGTGCTGTACTTACCTTTCAGAACGTAGCGTAATGTTCTTTCTATAAATTGCTGGACTAGGAATTATACTGTCACTGTAAAAAAAGTTCGGATTGGAAAAAAGCGAGAACTACTAGTCAAAGTTACAGTTAATAGTAAGACACGTCTCAATGGAAATTAGGTAAATTTAAAGCATTTTCAGAAGTGATACACATAATTTTGCAAGTTTGAAGAGATTCATCTATTCTAAAGTAACAGTGAATAAGTAAGACACATCTCAATGGGAATTTGGCAAATTTACGACATTTTTTTAAAGTGATATTATGCTTGCAAGTTCGAGGGAGTTCACTTGTTTAGTCTAGACTTATTCATATTTTAACGTTTCCGCGGCAAAGTTTGAATCTAATTTCGATTCAATATGTAAGTCACGTGACCTCAAATTTCCTGCCAAAAATCCACACTCTATCAACTATGGACAGTCGAGAAGGAAATCGTTTTTGAGGCGAACAGAGTAGACACAACTACTTTCAAATGAGAGTCAGCGGGCCGCTAGGAGTATAAAAAAATACCCGCCAAAAGTTGGCATATTCAGTTTTCACATTATTCCATACGGGTGATGCCCATTGCATGCTGTTGTTTTTGCAGTTGTCCTGTTAGTATGAAATGGTCATCGTCAAGCTGTTGAAAGGCTGAAGAGATAGTGAATGGGGGGAATAAATTTTATTACCTCAATATAGATACCCGCCAAAAGCTGACATTATCATACGTATCGCTATTTTCGGCTCAAAGAAAAGTATACTGGTATTCTGTCATTGTAAGTTAGTATAATCATAGTAATTGAATTTGAATCGGGCTATGCAAGCTGTTAAAAGGCATTGAAAAGTAGTGAAGCGAAAAGAATTTTGCTGTACCTCAACAAAACTATTAAGTTTTATTCAATTAAAAATGCAGGCATCGCTAGTGAAAGTGCGTTCGCAACATCTGATATGAATTACAATTGTAATAGACAGAGAGTTCATACTCTGAGAAGGCCGGAAACGTTATTCGATTTCTCATTTTGTCGTGCCTGAGTCAGCCTCGTGGAATCACGTGATCGTCGCAAATCCCGCTTCAATGAGCATTTTAATATTTTGCCAACCAGGAATTCAAATTGTATTTGATAATAGATAGTGTGAGATGTTCTGGATTTTCGTGTAGACTAGGAGGTGGCGGTATTAGAATGAAAAGCCCAGTGAAAGCAGGAATATTCAGATTTGACTCTGATTTATTCCCAAGTATGGTCGGTTACAGGCTTTGAGCTCGACCCTTTAGTAGATTTTCCACATTTTTGTGACTTTAAAGCGGGACGCTTCAAATAACCAAGACCCCTCAGATGTGATTCTTTTAACTTTATATTTTCCGATTTTACTACATAGGCCGACAGACCGGTCGGGACAAGACGTTAAAAACCGGGACTGTACCGCCTAAAATGGGATGTAGGTTAATAGGACTGAGAATACAATAGGGGGAAAGGGTGACCGTACATTTGAACCCACGTACATTTGAACCCATGTGTATATCCACGGGTTTAAGCTATATACGGGTGCTAAAACCCATGGGTTAGGGTTAGTATGAGTTCAACTATCCCAAAAACAAAAAGAAATCCGTAGGTGAAATAGCATACAGGTGCAATTGTCATGGGTTCAAATGTACGTGGGTTCAAATGTAATGGAACCGGGGGAAAGATATTTAATAGACACAGTTCATGTTCTGAGCAGCCGGAAACGTTTGTCGATTTCTCTTTCCATTGTATATTAGTCAGCCTGGTGGAATCGCGTGGCCATGACCAGTTCCCAACAAAACAAGCGGTTTCGTAACTAAAGATAGCAGCTGATGGAGTGAAATAGAAAGCAGAAAAATTATTCTTATTTATTGCTTATTGTCCAGTATTTTAAGTTATTTTAGGCCCTGTCGCCATTCGTATAGTATTCTCCGTAAAGGGTTTATAGCTTGAAGAAACCTGGTTTTATTTTAGCGGTATCGATGCAAAAAATTTTCAGTCTTACTCCGACTATAATTGTTAAATATTTTGGAGTTTGGACGTTGACATACGTCTGTTGTATTTTCGTGTTTAGGTAACATTTGACTGCTAAGCATGCCATTCCTTTGCATTGCTGTCGGAAATTCAAATTTAACGAAATCTTGTTCTTGGTTTGCAAACTTACGCCTCGTTTTGATAATGTTGCATTTTTATATAGCGCAAACACTGGTATTATCGGGCTTGCGACCCATCTCGTCTGTTTGATATCCAGCACATTTTGTCATTTTTTCTGTATGTGTCGAGATCCAGCTTAGATAGCCTATCGGAATAAACCAAACTGAGACGTTCGATTTCTAATCCCCTGTCGCATCAACCACTAATCCCCGATTGACAACATGATAGGCAAAGTACAGGGTGAACAAAAACAGAACCCTGGCAATTTAAAACATATGTTTAGAGCAGTAGTTCTCAAGCGGTGGGACGTAGACAATTTTTTGAAGAGGAGCGAAGATAATAAAAATTATTTTTAGATTTGATCTTGTCCGCCTTATTACTTATCGATTTTAATCGGTAAGTATGTTGGTAGGTATTTGTCTGTCTGTCTGTCTGTTAGATGCACGCGATATCTCACGAAAGCGAGATCGAATCTGCTCCAGATTTTGCATGTGCATTCATCATATGTCGGACCAGAAGCCTATTGATTTTGGGCAAATTATGTCGTATAATTAGCGAGTTATCAATTAATTAGTGATGGGACACAAGGTGTCACTATGGAGTAAGAGCGCTGTTTTGGGGATCCCCTAACTTTCGATCGATAAGTCTTCGGTCTCTGACCGATATTCTCGTTTTGGATATTTATATTTCAAAATTTTTTATTCATTTCATTATTTACCTTCGATCCACGTATTTCAAACTTGTTTTTTGAATAAAATATACCGTTCTCGTACATTTAAACCCACGACAATTGCACCTGCATACGTTTGAACCTATGGAATTTTTTTTGTTTTGCGGATATATGAACCCATACTAACCCTAACCTATGGGTTTTAGCACCCGCATATAGATTGAACCCGCGGATCTACACATGGGTTCAAATGTACGGTCACCAAAACATACTTGTCGATCTCGATCGGTAAGTATATTGATAGGAATTTTTCTGTTTGTCTGTTTTTGTTTGTTTGTCTGTTAGACACTTTCGTGTGTTACGCGATATCTCACGGAAGCGATTTTGAATCTGCTCCAGATTTTGCATGCGCATTTATCATATCTCGGACCAGAAGACTATTGAGTTTGAATGATACGTCATAATTCATCCAAACTCAATAGGCTTCTGGTCCGAGATATGATACATGCAAAATTTGGAGCAGATTCAACCTTGCTTTCGTAAAATATCGCGTGTATCTAACAGACAAACAAACAAACAAACAGACGAATACCTATCAATATACTTACCGATCAAGATCGATAAGTAATAACCTTTCAATGTATTTGTTACAATGCGAGACTGAAATCTCGCCTATTTGGTTCCTTTGTCACGACCTTTGAACTCTGTTCCGGGTTAATAGTTTTGATTCTTCTGAAATCTCGCCTATCTGGTTCCTTTGTCACGATCTTTGAACTCTGCTCCGGGTTAATAGTTTTGATTCTCCACGCAATTTGCTTGAAGGGAATTCGTTGTTAAATAAAAATTTTGTTGTTTATAGACGGAATTGATAATAACCAATACCCACGCTAAAAATTTCCAAGTATGCTTAAGTCAACAATTAGCCGGAAATTTCCATACAATAAAATAATAATATTTTCAAATGAGTAAAGACCATGAAACAATGACGGTTTTAAATGATAGAGTGGCCAGTCCAGAGTGGAGTCTAATTTAGAGTCTTTGTATTTGAATTGATAAGTGAGAAGGTAAGAATCTTTTGTACGAAGCCCTCGCCGAAAAAACATCTTCGCCAACGCTTAAAACGAGAATATCGGTCGGAGACCGAAGACTTATCGATCGGAGGTTAGGGGATCCCCCAAAACAGCGCTCTTACTCCATAGTGACACCGAGTGTCCCATCACTAATTAATTAATAACTCGCTAAATATACGACATAATTCATCGAAAATCAATAGGCTTCTGATCAGAGCTATGATGAATGCAAATGCAAAATTTGGAGCAGATTTAACGTCGCTTTCGTGAGATATCGCGTGTATCTAACAAACAAACAGATAAACGAACAAACAGACAAATACCTATCAGCATACTTACCGATCTTAAGATCGATAAGTAATGAAAGAATCAGTAATTATTTAATTAGGGTTAGGAATGCAGATTGCGAAGGAAATTTAAATTTTAAAATCATTCATAACCCGAACCCTAATCTTGACTGGATAATTAATCAACTTGGCGGGCGTGTTTTGCTCAAATCTCACACTTTTGAGATAGAGACGAGGGCTTAGTACAAAAGATTGGGTAGCTACAGTTTAAAATCTGTTGATCAAATTATGTTCTTTCAGTTCTAAATATTGCGATTTTAGCGCCATATCTGTTTGTTAAGGTTTGAGGGAAAAACGAGTGTTTTTGTTTTGTTGCTGTCGCATTGGCTACTGTCTCCACGTGGCAACGTTGCTTTTTGTCTTCTAAAGTAGTTGTCAAAATTTATTTATGTTTGTATTTAGAAAGGCCGCGACCTTGATTTGAATAATTGACGCTCCAGAAGTGTGTGTACCAATATGGGAGGAATTAATTTTGTTCGCTCACTTTACATCAAGTTGTGTAATGGGACTGAAACCTATGGGCAGGGGGTATATTCACTTGGCTAACACAGACAGTTCCCGAACTCGTAATAGAACTAAAATAAGGAAAATCGGAATAAAATTATGGCCTAACCCTAATCTGGTACACATACTACGGGAGTACCGAATAAACCCGCATTGGAGCGACAGCGTTGTTGTAAATGGCAAACTAATTATCCACGAGAAATCGAAACAGAATTGGCGACTTAATTTAGTAAAGCATTAGGGAAATTTTGACGTCAGCATTGACCTGTTTTGTAGAGAGATTTGCGTCAGACAGATTTAAAACATTCAACCGAGCTCGGCCACATGTATTCAGCTCATTTGTTTGTTATCATTGCTTATCGTAATCACTGTGTCGGTGCATGGTAATTGAAAGATTGATTTTCTGCGCTTGTCATGAACTTTTTCCTTTTAGTAACAAAGTTTGGCTCGACCCAAAAAGACCTGTCTTCGTCTGTTCGATTATAAAGCATGCTGTGGGGCGCAGTTGTGGAATTTGAACCTACTTCATTAAAATGCCTTGTGGCGAAGCTTGGTGTAAAAATAAAGAAATAACTATAATGGCATCATTTAAGTCTGAGACATTGCAACTCAAACGATGGGGCGCGTCCCACAGACGGATCGTTGACAATTTTCTGATGATTTTATTTTGGATATTCACTTATTTCTTTATTGTTCAATAATTGCAAAGAGCTTGTTGGTATTTTTATTATCTGTTATATAACTTTCACTTTACTATCTGTATTTGTAGCTTATTGTCAGCTAGTTATTTTTGAGGTGGAATGTGAGACTTGAAAAATTCTAAAAAGGGGGAGCGGCTTAAAACGTAGATTGCTTCCGCTGCAGACGATGGGTTTGTCTCACTCAATATTATCTACAGTTTAGTATGCCGAGCAGAACAGGAAGAATTTAACTGTGTTTTCAAACCCCACTCCGCGCAAGGCCATTGCTATGCTAGAGTAATTCCTTCAAAAAGACCAAAGTATTTTGGATTCGGCATTACCGACACAACTTATTACACGAATACAATCATTTCTTTATGTGACGTTTTCACGCCTTACGGTTCTAAACTGTGGGGCGGGCCTTATTTTGGATATTTATATTTATTTTATTATCTACATTCCATTCACGTATTTCCAACGTTTTTTTTTTTTGAATAAAACATTACTATTTCACCTTACTATCGTTATTTGTAGCTTATTGTTAGATAGTTACTTTGAGGTTAGGCGCAAGACTTGACAAATTCTAAAAAGGGGGCGTGGCTTAAAAAGTTTGAAAACCACTGTTTTGAAACAAATATATATACAAAAAATGTTATTTTTCAGAAAACCGGAATTGTTACGCGCCGACATTGTCTACTTAATTTATCACACCTTGTGCAATTGATAATTTGTGGTGCCGACGTAATTATATCCAACGATTCCACCAGTAGGCAATCGCCATACTTGTGTGACCTTATACATATGTACAGTTGTGTGTAACCGGATGAGCGAAATATTTCATAATAATAATATATATAAACATGTCATATTGAATATTTTACGTCGCGGAATTCTCCACTGGAAATATCGCACTGGTATTTACACTTATGGCAGGATAGACAATTAACTAAATGAGCTTCGTTTGTTCGTATTTTGTAAAAAAAACATATTTCAATAATTAAAACTGAAAAAATTTAATTTGGTAGAAAATATAATTCTGACATGACAGGTGTCAGATGAGGTAGAGAATGACAAACCCACAGGAATCATGAAAATTTAATGATTCAGTGACGAGAATAAAGTATTATTGACTGACAGGGCATTTTTCATGACCGTAGTCTATATCTGAATCTAGTAGGGAATCTGAATCTACAAGGGAGCGATGCTCAAATATATGGACACGAAAACCAAAACGAAGTATTACGGGTAAATGCAATCTGTCACATTACACCATCGTTGTTACCGCAGTCTTTGCGACTTATACGAATGCTGTCCCACAAGGTGCGCAATTTTTGAAGACGTCATCGCAAATACAATATTTTATCACCGGAAGTGTCAAAGACATTAGTACAGTAGTTAATGAGAAAATACCTACAGAAACAACAACGTATTAACAACATGTACCATTCGTGTGAAATACGTCCACGTTGAACACACCGGCATTTTTAAGAGTAATATTCGGGGCCGTATAAACACCACATAACAATGAAATATTGATGTCGCGTCGACCGGATACATCGCAATAGCTTGGTAACGCGATTTTTATGTAAAATTCGATAGTTTGAATTCGAGTATTGGTTAAACATGGCCGATTATGAATTTTTGATTTTAAATTTGGACCATGTGTGGGCCGTATTAGAGCGGATGTTAAGTTATACTATTACAATTCTAGGAAAGCGAGCATCGTTTTACACATTATGGTGTCATAAGTAGATCGAGGCTTACTGTTGTAATGTCACACAGTAGCGTTAGGGTTGTTATTGTTGAAGCGAGGCACTGTAGAGGTAACAGCCTTTCAGAATAGGAATTTCGTATTTATTCCGGGAGAGAAGAAAGCCGATTAGAATAGGGTTGCCATAAGGGTTAAATTTTGGGTCCGGGAAGAATTTAAAAAATGCTCAAATGTCCGGAATCCGGAATTTTACTGCGTCTGAAATCGTACTGTGCACACTGCTAATACATACATTATTATTTCGTGCCGTGGGTATATTCTTACTACGAGGTCATGAAAATAGTCATGCACTGTCTGGAATTTTGCTTTTTCAACTATGGTGACCCTAGATTAGACGGCTTAGTCTTATGGCGTACCACGGCCTCGCGTCGGTGGTTTCTTGTATGAATGCCCGTCATTAGTTTGGATCTTTTGTACAAAGCGCCCGCCAAAAACAAAACGCCACCGCTCAAAATATGGAAAATAGTAATTATTCATATTTTTGCATTAGTGGTGGGCTTGGTACAGAAGCCGATTAAACGACCACGTCCTCGCGCATGTGCTTTATCGTAATCTCCCCTCATTAATTTGATGATCTATTTACTTTTGATTCTGTTTATGTTAGTCAGGCTGTTGCCATTTTGTTGGTGGGGCAATATTGGGATATTACACTATCATTTACTTCAAGTAAAAAATTGTTTTCTTTATCTGTATAAGTTTCTTGTGGGACTCCGCAAATAATAGTCTTTTACGGACTCCATAACATCAAAAGTTTGAGAACCCCTGATCTGGGACATCGCGTCGTTCAACCAGAATGAGCGTTTTCTGACCGAACGAGTCCCAACGCTGTCAATAAGACGACGACGCGAAATTGGCGAGTTATTTTTACCACAAACTGAAACTACGAGGAATTCCTTCTGGAATTGGTCATTATTCTCTAAGTACCGTGATTGTCTCGCGTGTAATCGTGTGACGTTTGTACTCGCGGTGAGGTCGTTACAGCCAAAGTGACTATAAACCAAGTGAGGACATGCATTGGTAACGTTATAAGCGCTCGTGTGACGTCACACCAGCCATTTTGTGTCCAGAATTCTATCGCTGTATGATCCCAACTAAGTGAATAAGTACCAACAGCTGAATAAAAAAAAAAACGATGCTAAATAATTTGGACCAAACTTTCGCAGCGAAAACGAATGAACAATCTTCTGAAAAATTAATTATCCGCAGATGTTTCTCGAATAACTCGGCTCGGCGGTATGGTCAGCATATACTCCGTGTCTCCTCTTGGTTTATCAGGGGTCGGGAACCCATGGCTCGCGAGCCATATATGGCTCTTTTGGTGACTGCATATGGCTCCCAGAAAAATCTAACTTTCTGAGACTAAGCTTACTATTATTACGAGATTTGAAACTATTTTATAGCCAAATATGGCAGAAAATTTGCCAACACGTTTTGGAAACGCGAGCCAAGCGCATGTAAGAGAATTACCAGACAGGCATTGTGACAAAACTAGGGGATTCTGTAACATATATTGTGACATCACAAATTGATAAAGTCGTATTTGACATATTTATATCTGACTAGCAAAGCTAGTTTTCAAATACTACGGAAATGCCTAAACAAAAGAAGGGTGATGACTGATGACATGAGTATCGTAGATTTCAACTTGTGCTGTATATGAGCAGCCGTTATTAAAGTCCTGTAGCAACAACATGCAGCATCAGAAGTCATATTAACATATATTGACATTGTATGTGTTGACTTTTGAGTAAATATTTCAGTCCTGATTAAGTGAAGAAATTCTATATGGCTCGCACGAAAATCCAATTGTAAATATGTACCTTTTATGGCTCTCTTGACCAAAAAGGTTCCCGACCCTTGGTTTATAGTCACTTTGGTTACAGCCAGCGAGACCGGAAAAGTCGGTTTCGAGTTCTGAGGTGAAAATTGCTATATGTATGATACAGAAGACTTTTTTTCATTTCAAACGTGTTTTCCGTAATCCATACTGCAGGATCGAAAACCGCTTCCTTAACTGTATTAATTTGCATTTCTATCGATTGTTACAATCAGAATCTTGATCTATTTTATGGTATATGTATGCATGCTGGTAAATGATTTATTCTTAAGAACAATGAACGACGGCTTCAATATGGTTTCTGCGGTCGTTTTAAACGTCAGCTACAGACGCTTGCTTTTAAAAATGATGTGTGTTTTTAACTTAAAAAAAATAAGTTCAGAGAGTAATTGTCGATTTAAATTAGTGGTTATTCCACATGGTGCAGGTGTACGATGAAAGCGCGGGTGATAACGGTGAATAGCGCCTTCAGCCAGCTCAAAGTATATCTTTCATTTTGTTGCGAATTGATCGCTTGTAGAACGCCGTGTTGAGAGTGAAGGTATCTCCCTTTTGAATGTAATAAATTCAACTTATTTTTAAGACTATTTTGGAGAGCATTCGTTAGGTAAAGTGAATGTATGTTCTTTAGGAATATGTGTATAATGATTGTCGGTCTGTTAGCAGTGTTTAGCTTCTTCGTTCAGGTTTCTATATTATTTCAAAGTGCTACTTTCATAAGGACTTGTTCGGACTAATGGTGTAATGTAATGACACCTCAGTATGTGATAGCGTGGTATACTATCCATAGTTAGTATGAATCTTCTTACGCTTAAATAAGATTAGATTGGATTTTCTGGAAGGAAAAGAAAGATTATGAAACGCCTTAGAATAGAGAATCCGTCCTTCTTAGTGTGTTGGTTTCTAATACTTAAAAGATTTCGTATCTGTAGCATTTTGAATACCTAATGAGTCGACCCTCAGTGCTAATAAATAAAGAAAATTTGTACCTTAAGCATGGAATGCTTTATTGCTCGGCTAATCCGAAAATAACAAATAATGGAAGCTAACAAACACACATTAAACAGCTGTCGAGTATCGGATGTATCAATTGTCAATACCTAGAATGCATAATAGCCATTTACATAAGGGATTTCGCCCAAACGGGTTATAAATCAGTTTATCTAGCGACATACAGCTAACACACCACGAAGTTCAGATGCGTGCGTTGACAGATATATATAAATTCATACTTTGTGTGTAAAATTACTAAACGAGAGGCATCGCCTAGACTAGAGCAATATTTGGATGCCATATAGGCAGCAGGCGACTAAGAGGGTTTCGGATATATGATTTAAATTGACATTTTAATATTCTTCTCTGTAAGGGACAGGTCACGAATAGGGAGATAGATATACGTTCCCAATCAACATTTGATTTGCTTTTTTGTGTAGATATCTATTTGTATTCCTTAGCTAGTAGGTTTGGAATAGGAGTGGATATATGGCCCATTGCCATTTTTATAGTCTCCTTCGTAAATTTTGGATACCATAGATAGCATGGTACGATTAGGAGAAATAAATATTTTATACCAATTAACATTTGAATATCCTGTTATAAAGATAGACGACTGCCCTTAGACAGTGGGTTAGGAACATTGATATTATGGAATATATTGACACGATATTCAGATGCAGGTTCGATATAAGGATCAAAATACATTCGAAATTGATATTTATCCACCTTTTTAGAGGGCAGGTCAGAAATAGGGATAGATAAGACTTATCAAATAACATTTGAATGGCCTCCTTTGTAGAAGGCGATACTGTTTTTATCGGAATAGGACATTGGAATGGCTTGCTTCCTACAGGACTGCCATATAGACAGCAGATTAGAAACATAGATAAATATGTGGTTCTAATTGATATTTGAATATCCTCCGCCGTAGATGGCAGGTCGAGAATAGGAACAGAATAGAAATGAGTTTTCAATTTAACATTCAAATGCCTTCCTGTGTAGAGAGATTTTCAGATGCCGAAGATAGCAGGTTCGGATAGGGGATGGATATATGTTCTTATTTGTTATATTAATATCCTGCTCCACAAAGGTCTGCCGTGTAGACAGCAAGTTAGGAATAGAGATGGATACATGACACCAGTCACCATTTGAATGGTTTCCTCTGCATTGGGCCAATATGGATCTGATATACAGTAAATTAGAAATTATGATGGATATAAAACTCCATTGCTATTTCATGGCTTTCTTCGTATAGAGGCCTATTTAGCTGCTAAAATAAACATGATTAAGAATGGATGCATGCTCCCAATCGCTAATTGAATGATATCCTTCGCAAGGGGGTAATGGAATACCATATAGACAGCAGGTGCGATTTTAATTCAGTTATAATATAGTTCGACTTATTAACTGTTATTTTATTGTTAGACTTTCTTACGGACGCAGCTCTCGATAACCAAATTTGGTTTTCAACGGCTTCCCTCACCATGGAATTTATTGTAATATAATTTATAACAAGTGTGCTTTCAGTTTAGTGAAAAAAGTAACCTACTGGTTACTGATTTTAAGACAGATATATGATGCCTGTCATACCGATCAAGTAGGAAGTATGTTTAATGTATATTTGAAAAACCCTTTTGTGAAATTCAGAGTCTAAATCGATATTGTTTTATTTGTACAAACGGCGTGTTATAATAAATCCAGGGTTTGCCTAATATTTGATTTATGAATCATTTATAATAATACTTCCATCCATTTTTTAGAAACTGTCCACGATTAAATAGTATTTTATACACGAGAAAGGAGAATTGAAAAAATATAATAAAAATCTTGAAATATGAGCCGCAAAATATTATCAGAAATTACGTAAACTGCTGGTCGTTTTGATAGCGTTTTCACGAAGGATATAATATTTTGCCATCGACATTTTGAATGTTTTTTTAGTATAATATATTAATATCATTTACACAGATAGTATATGATAGTATTATTCACCTAGGTTGTAATAAATGGTTATGACATGCCAAATTGGAAAGATTCTGTTTCTTTCAGATATGTAGTAGTTATACGTATCAGTGGACTCCTACTCAGACCGTGAATGCGTGGAAACGATAAAATATAATAGAAATAAGTCGATAAGGTCCCGTATTAAATTAGTGAGAACTTTGGTGTGCTTCGGCGTACATAAAGGAAAAGCTCAAATAAATACTGATTAAAATAAAACAAACCAGATATATTGAGAACTGACTTCATGACAGTATAGAAATTGTAACAAGACTTATACAGACCCTGTTGCCTGTATCTTTATTGTCGTCTTGAAGGCGAACGAAATACGGAAACAACTCTCCCGGGCCCGAGAACGAAATAAAAATTACCACCCTAAATTTGGAAACACCCCCACCCTCCTAAAATGAAATAAAAAGCTGGGGAGTACACTGAATTCGTTATTTTCGTTTTGAAATCAAAACAGGCGGTTAGTCCAAAAAAATATCCGTGTTACTGGTTATAATCCATTATCAATATTATATAACCCTCTTCAATGGAAGCAGATTTGTTGTGAATTTTAATTGCCATTCATCTCGCGATCATATTCTAGTAGCGTGTTTTCCCGAAAATAAGACCTAGCTTAAATTTTAATATAAGCCCTCCCCTTAAAACAAGACCTAGTTGATAGCGCAAAAAAACGTGTTATTCATAAGTTCATGAATATCGGTTTTCATATTTTGTATAGTATCTTAAAATCTCGTAATTCTTTACTTTGTAGTTTTGTTTTTATTAAATGAAAATAAAAAACATCCCACAAAAATAAGCCCTAGTGTTATTTTTCGAAAGAAAATTGAAATAAGCCCCGGTCTTACCTACGAAAAAACACGGCAGCACCATTCATTTTTACTAAAATTCGATTCACGAAATTTCAACAAAGCCTGACGTATGAATGTTTATCATCGATTTATGTAAATAGACAATGCAATCAATCAATGGTTACGTAAAGCAGGTGACGCACGCTCTATGACAAAATCTACTATGATTACATAAGTGTCGATATTCTTACGCAGCGTTGCGTGGATTAAATACACCGCAGCGTGAGCGCTATCAATTGCATGCTACGTTCAGTTTTTACGCAAGTCTTATTCCAGCCCGGTCCCTGCCGAGCCTTCAGCCAATAATGAAAATAATAATGTCCAAGCGAGCGCTGACGAAATAAGAGCTATATTTTCGGGTGTTCATGTTACAATTACAATTAGATCTTTTGTAAAAAGCCACCGCCACCCACTAATGCAAAAATGTGAGATTTGGGTGAAAACACCGCCGACACGTTTTAAAATACCGTAATAAGGATCTACCGTCCAAAGCCACATAAAAAAAACAACGCCAACGCTCAAAATAGAAAAATACGGGACCTCCTGAAGTATGCGCACCAAGATGGCGCACAACCTGAACACAGGTTGTGTAGCAGGTTAGAGTTCAGGTTGTGGGACATCTTGGTGCGCATACTTCGGGAGTATCAAAATTATTATCCAGTTATAGGGTAAGAAATTCAGATTGCACTGGAAATTCAAATTTTCAAATCCTTCCTAACCCCAATTATATACCAATTTGTTATTTAAAAATGCTGCGGAGATGTTTTTCTCAAATTTCACATTTTTGCATTATGGTCGGGGGCTTTGTAAAAAGGTTCAAATGAGTTATGGAGCCTCAAAGTGCCGTAAAAATACCTTCAAATGGATGCTTCATTTTGCTAAATTTATACGCCATTGAGTTGACACAAAACTTGAATTCGTTCGTACCTTTTCAAATATAGAACAAAAATTGAAGTTGCAATATCCAGTAGTCAGTAGTTTATTTTTTCACGTGCTGAATGTACACATTGTACATACAGAATTAGGAAAGGTAAGAAAAATGAATTTTATTGTGATGAAAGACGCGATAAACCAATAATTGGCGAGCAGCGTCACCCATAGCAGGATGTTGCTGAATAACGCTCACTGTTTTCGATTTTTGTGTAAATTGACCGTCGATTTTGTTCAACTAAATAATTATATGATTATTTCGACTCCATAACCAGAATAAAAGGCGCTAAAATGATTTTTAAAAACAAATAAATAAAAACTGATTATGAAATCAGGCGAGCAAACAAAAACCTGGATAAGGTTTGAAACGTACAAAAAATATAAGATGGAAGGTATTGCCAAAAAGAAGTGGCGTGTTAACTCACCTAATTACTCACATACATAGGAATAATTTACAAATTTGTTTCATAGCACTGCTATCATAATTAACGGTTTTTCGGCAGATGGTCGGCTGGCTTAATCCGCAGATTCTCGTTCCGAGGGTTGCCAGTTATTGATTATTTCAGATTTTCTCCTTGAATCGTAAATACCTAATTCCATGAAGCAGGGTACGCAATGTAACGATGTGTACTTAATTTATTTTATCTTCAGCTTGCGTTCCAGTATCACGTAGTGTAATTATTGTTTTAGTACAGCCATAGACGTAACTAGTGGGCAGAGGGATCATTGCTTCTCCAACACTATTTTACTCTAATCTTGAACAATTCAATAGAGTTTGATGTGCACCAAGATGGCGGACACCGAAATGTAATATGTGTACCAGGTTAGGCAATAATTTTTTTTCAATTTTCCTTATTTTAGTTCTATTAAGTGTTCAGGGACTAGTCAAGTGGCTCTCGTAGTATTTGAACATGAAATTATACCCTAACCTGTTACACATACTACATTACAGTGTCCAGGGTTCACATACTTCGGGAGTACCGATTTTTCTTAGCTTGTTTTCAATAATCCTTTCACCAAATTAACCAACCGAGATATTGTAGATGAAAATGCTCGTTTTTATACCGTGTGTTACAGCCATAGTCGAAGGCAATGGGCTGAGGGGCCAACCCCATTTTATCCTATTTTTGAACAATTCCATGGAAGTTGACTTTTCTTGGCTTGCTATCAATAATCCTATTACCAGATGAACCAACTAGGATACTGAAAATAAAAAAGCGCGCATGTATACCTTGGATAACTTCGACAGCGAAGTAAGTATGTAGAGAGATTCTTTGAGATATTGTTAGAAATCAGTAGCAGCTTTTATCCAGCCTTGTTCGGACCAAAAGCCACGAGTAAACGTCATATTACGTCATAATAGAAAAAATGTGAGTGGAAACTGGTATTGTCGATAAAGTCACTGTTCACTTCAATTTCTCGCAGCATTTATGCCATAGGTAGTGCTTTAGCTATAACTTTCATTTACCAGAGCATTCAGTAAGCGACAACATATCCAAGTTTTGCGCATAAGAATACGAACAAACAATTATCCCACAAACGAATGTGCCCGTTCCCAGAACAAATATTGTTACATCATCTGAGATGATTAATCTTATTCAATCGATAAGTTAATTCACCATTTGGTATTTTATAAAACAAGTTTATGATTATTACATAAAAGGTTAATCAGCTTTGGATTGACCATACTAAGATAAGGCTTTATATTTGTTCCCGGATAGAAGGAAGACGGCTTGATCATGTGGCGAACCAAGGCCTCTCGTCCGGTTCCCAGTCCATGTCAGGCACCAGAATAGTCGACCAGCAATTTATTTCAGATGCATGAACTTGACATCGGAGTAAGCCGCGATGCGCAATACCTAACTGAAATGAATATAAGTGCTTTAAGTGTATAAAACCTATTTTACTAGGGCCGAATCTCTGCTAATGTATCGTCATTTTGCGTGTAGTATCGGTGATATTTTTTTCCTATTTATTGTTACCGGGATACATATTTATGAACACATTAAAACAAATCCGATTACATAAAAATTACAATTTTCTTAACAGAATATTAGAAAATAGTGTGACTATGGACATTATTTAATATGAAACGTCCTAAGACAAATTAAGTTTGCTATAGCAACATGACGTCACCAGCTTCAAAGGTAGGTTCAGGTGGAAGCACATCGGGGTCAATAAAGTACTCTGAAGACTCTTCCGGTAGTCTTCCGCATCACGTGTCACCTACGTCACCCACTCGTGGACCAACGAAAGTTAAGTTCGGGGTCAAAAGTTATCTCCATCATTTTTATGAAGATTGCGCGGGAATTGGAGATGTGGACGAGGACGCGGAATATGACGGGTATCAAGTAAAACCTAAAAGCCTCAGGTACGTTTTATTTATTGTTTCAGTACTCCCCTAGTGTGTGTACCAGGTTAGGGTTAGGGCGTTAGGCCATAATTTTATTTCGATTTTCCTTATTTTTTTAGTTCTATTACTAGTTTGGGGACTGTCTGTGTCAGCTAAGTGAATATACCCCCTGCTCATAAGTTTCAGTCCCTTCACACAACTTCATTAGAATTAGTTATCATCATATTGGTACACATACTTCTGGAGTGTCATTTTTTCTATGTGCTGGGATTGCCTAAAGCAGTGCCATACAACCTTTTTAGTTAAATTCCTCTATTTGTTTATATTATAACTTTTTATTCCCCCTCGCAATATGCATAAAAACTGATTTATTTGTTTATTCTATAACGAGACCTTAGCTATAGTATTATGCGGTATCTAGTGTCTTGCCCGCCTTATTTTAGATATTCACATTTATTTATTGTTTGGAGATTGCGATTTTATCCTCGTATTTGCAACGTGTTTTTTGAATAAAACATACTTTCGCCTTACTATCAGTTATTTGTAGCTTATTGTTAGCTAGTTATGTTTGAGGTGGGCGCGAGACTTGACAAATTCTAAAAAGCCGGCGCGGTACTGATCTAGATCCTTGTGTATCAGCGAGTGATTGTACTGAGTGAATTGATGATCTATTAGCGATGTCAGTTGTTTTTTATTTTTCATGTATATGACATCATGATTTCTCAACGATTCGATACTATTGTTCACATTCACGTATCACGGTTACATCATAATGGACTGATCATTACAATTTTCAAGAATACAGTTACGTCATAATCTCGTGAACAACAATCATTGTTTATAATAATACTGTATTGTATCGATATGGTTTCGTTCACAAAAGACCATAATCTATTCAGGCATATTATAAATAAACATTTATATCAACAACATTATTTAATTATAAGCGCATCAGCGCACGTAATGTACCGCCAGTGATTTCCCTACGCCCCCAGTGTAGTAAGGCGAAAGTATGTTTTATTCAAAAACACGTTGAAAATACGTTGATGGAATCGCAATATCTAAACAATAAGGAAATGTAAATATCCAAAATAAAAAATGTGATATTCAAATGAAACAAGCAAGATAAAATCTAAAAAATATTTTAAATTTTAATTAGCTTCACGTCCCCTTAAAAACTGTCTACGGTTTAAACCAAAACAATCAAAATAATCCACACCTTGTATTACAACAGCACATTTCTCGTTACAGGCGATGGGACATCTTGAGCACAGTTGGATTCTCAGTTGCAATTATCCTAATCGTCGCGGGAATTGTTCTTCTGCTTGTTGGATTCCTAGTTCCGGCGAAACGAACCGTGAGTGGGTTATTGGTTCATTTTCTCGTTACGTGTAGGAATCTTAATTAAAGCTAAAGTTACCTTATTTGGTGCTCCCGAAGTATGCGAACCAAGATGGCGGACATCGGAACGTAACATGGGTAACAGGTTAGGGTTAGGCGATAATTTTTTTCCAATTTTCCCTATTTTAGTCCTATTATCAGTTCGAAGACTAGCCAAGAGTCTCCCGTAGTATTTATACCTAAAATTATGGCCTAACCCTAACCTAGTACACATATAACATTCTGATGTCCGCCATCTTGGTTCGCATACTTCGGGAGCCCCCCTTATTCATCATAGGAGATAAATTTAGATTCTGTTCTATACTGATGCTGAATTTCTTCTTTGCTTATGTCGCTCTTATGTTCTGAATGCTTATGCTTTTTCCGACGAAACGCGACGTAATTTGTTTATCGATTTATTATCGTTGAGGACGAGCCTTAGTTAAAACGAAAGCAACCTTGTTAATTATACTTCGATGATTCGAAGGATTAAGCCCAACGGGAGAAACTTGAATAAACTGGATTGAATAAATTAGAAAAACGTATATTTTTGGTTTTTCACTCTTAAAACGTACCGCAAAGTGGCCATCGACTTATTTTATCGTGACACCGACGTTTACCGAAGCTAAAGTTACTTTGGTAATTAGACATTTGAGGGTTTCATTCCACAAGACGAAACTTGTAAAAACTGTTTTGAGTAATAAACGCATATTTTTGATTTCTAAAATCTTGTAACTTTTTATTGGAATATTTTGGTGATTAGGTACCTACTTGGCCTTTCTCTTTGTAATATTTTAAAATAAAAGTTTTCGGTGCCCCCGAAGTATGCGAACCAAGATGGCGGACATCGGAACTTGACATGGGTAACAGGTTAGGGTTAGGCTATAATTTTTTTCCAATTTTCCTTATTTTAGTCCTATTATCAGTTCGAAACTAGCCAAGAGCCTCCCATAGTATTCATACCTACAATTATGGCCTAACCCTAACCTAGTACACATATTACATTCCGATGTCCGCCATCTTGGTTCGCATACTTCGGGAGCCCCAAGTTTTCGAATATTCAATTTCGATTTGACTCTACAGCTAAAACTTTATTACTGTAGAAGTTCTAAGTTATGAATATTAGTTACGTCGAAACGGACCTCAAACTAGTTATCGATCTATTTCATCGCGACACAGACCAGCCATAATTGAAGCTAAAATAATCTTGTTAATTAGAGGAATCAAGGCCTTTGAACCGAAAGGGCAAAACTTGAGGTTGTTCCTAGTAAATTACGTAAACATACATTTTACTTTTTGATGTCCTGTAAATTTTTATTATATTATGTTGACGAATATTGCTTCAAACTAACCCAACTTAAATAGCGACTAATATTTTGTTATATTTTAAAAACAAGAGTTTTGTTATTTGAATTTTTGCACTTTTTTTCCTGAAATCGATTCTATTTTACACCTGAAATCCTATTTTATATCTTTTTTTTTATGTTGTGAAGATTCATTTTAAGTTATGGCGAAACGTACAGTAAATTGGTTATCGGCTTTTTTTTTAGTCACGCGTACGACCCAAACTTAAAGCTAAAGTAACCATGTTAATTAGAGATTCGAAGGCTTCAGCCCAAAATGCGAAACTTCAAAAGCTGCTTTGAGTAAATCAGGAAATCGTGTATTTTTGCTTAATAATCTCTTGTTACTTTTTATTGGAACACTGATGAATATTGCTCCAAACTATAAATATGTAGCAGGTTTAAAAACACCATTTCATTGTAATATTTTAAAATAAAAGTTTAGAAATTTCGACATTTTCCCCGTTGCCTTGAAACCATCGATTCTAATCTACAGCTGGAACTTTTTTCTGTTGAAGTTTTAAAGTTGCCTTGATTGAACCCAAAGTTACCTAGTTATTTATAGAATATAAATTTTTCGATTCTATCGCTGGAACTCTTTATCATTGAGGCCGCGATTATGTTGAGACTTCCAGTTTCATTTAGTCACGGTGAAACGGACCGCGAGCTGATTATCGATAAGCCCTAAATGAACCTAAATTAACCTCGTTAATTAATTAGACGAGGAAACTTTTCGATTCTGTGGCAACGCTGTCACGTTTTACTTCCATTTTGACTCTGTTGGGGGTCGTCAATTTTCGTGCGTTGTTTTATTGCTTCAGAATTACAATAAAACATGTAAACCACTTTATGATTTTCTGAAATTAATGCATTCTAATCAATATTCTTTTAAACGTGTTATAGCGGTTTACGGGCTAACGCACTGCGTTTCTGGCTAATACGATATTTCAGTCCCGTTCGTTTCGATTGCGACAGTGAATTTTTGATTCCCCGATGATGGGTGAAACAAACTTTCCATCAGCAATCGTCCTGTAATTATGAACAATTCCCATGTCCACTACCTCACGCAGGGTGTAATAAATGGGGGAGGCAATGCCGAACCGTAAAGATTTCTTCCAAAATATGGTACCTTCTTCTGTCAATGTCTTCTTGTGCAGAGCCTTGTTCGGAGGTGTGTTTAATCGAAACTTAATTTTAAACATACGAATGCTGCATTGGTGTACGTGGCTGATTGATATCTTACTTTCAATCCTCACAATTAACACTGTTGTATTATGTAGGGCTGGGCATTTTTGAATACCTGATGATTTCAGAATCGAATCGAATATTTTTTTCAAATCGAATCGAATCTCGAATACTTGGCAGTCAATGTGTAATTGTATGCGACTTTTCTATTGTAATTGGTCCCGTTAATACATGAATTACTGAAAACGTATATTACATCACTCAGACAAATGGCTGAGCGTTCACACACAATAAAAATACGTTTTTTTTTATCAATACCTCACTACAGAATATAGTCATATGTCACAATTGCGTTGAAAAAAACATGGCTCCAATAAAAAAAAATGGGGAGTTGATCTCGACTATTGACAAAAAGAAAACAACAAGATGGCGGCGATTCGAAATTTTGCTCCGAACCGATTCGAATAATTTACTATTCGATTCGAATTGCTCAGCCCTAGTATTATATGTTTAATTCTCTTAATAAAAATCCTACACAATTAGCAGACGACAAAAATAAACTTAATTAAATCAACCTCTTCCAATTTTTAGAGATTCGTACTTGGACGAAACACATATGTCAAGCAAGACAATGTCGAGTTTAATAAATTTCTCATGTATTCACGGTGGGCTGGGGCGTTTACTTTCTGTTTTGGAGGGATCAGTCTGTCTGTATGTATCGCACTAATTGGCTTCGGAAAACTCAACAAGCAAAGCGAATTGGCCGAAAGGAAAATATTCGAGGTTTGTAGTTTTTAGATAATTTGCTTAAAGCAAATTGTTCGTACTCTCCAAAAGTGGAGAAGGCCTATTTCTGCCCAACTGGTGGAATTTTGACAGATACTGACATTATATAGCAGTGGTTCCCAACCTTTTATGACTAGTGGGCAGTGCCCCCCTTGCATAGGCTCCCAGAACTCATGTCCCCTCTGTTTATCATTCCAGTGGTATTTATAGTGTTTTTTCATTGGTAGATTCCAAATCTCATTATGTTCAAACAATTCATGCTCAACAAAGTGAAAACACCCTGTGATATAATCTTTGAAACTAGGGAGAACGGAAAGTTTTCTTGCCAAGAGAAAAGTAAAATTCGTTTTGCGCCTAGCATTGTAACCCCCTTCAACTGCTCTGTGGAGCCGGGCCCCCGGTTGAGAATCGTTGCTATATAGAGCAGGGCTAATGAACTATTTTCACCAAAGGTCCGTTTACGAAACTTCAAAATTACTGGGGTCCGGACATTACAGAAAATTTATTTCATCAAATACAATATTAAATTAAATACAGAGCAATGAATGACCCGCAAATATGGACACAAATATCGCACATCGGTACCAGTACGACAAACTGTATAGAAGTGTATGTAAATTGTATCAAAATCATCTATAACTATAAAACGATGCTTATGCTGCCAAAATAAACAAGCAGACGCGGTCCAAATTTTATCGTCAAAAGGTCCGGATTCGGACCGCGGTCCGCCAGTTGAGTAGCCCTGATATAGAATATAGATTGTTTTTGAGAGCACATATAGCACGGTTGGTAAATATCCACTCCGATGTCTTCAACCATCATGTGGAACCAGTTTAGGTCAGAGGTTTTTATCCGTTACCAACCAACTCATTGCGCATTTGCTTTATAAAATACAAATCACGGCACGTTGAAATGAAAATTTGACTTTGTTAACACCTCATTACCACAAAATAGCTTGTTTATATGTAAATGAACATTCTGAACGCGACTGAATGTGCGGTACACTTCCTTCCCACTGTAAATATTTACAGATTTTAGCAATTTACGAAAATTTCTAATCTTCAAGACGTAATAAGAAGTAATTTTTGGAGAATAAATTGACATTTCACTGCCGCAATTGACTGCGTCGAGGTGCGCGGTTTAGGAACCGCTGCTGGTTTACCGAATCCCGATGCCTATCGTAGTCACAAAACTTCCTTATCGTTTTTTGGTACTATCAGTAGAGGTTGCGCGAGACTAAATCCCAATACTTCCTCAATGCCTTAACGCTAGTGGCATGTAATGCAAGGATGCTGTAGCAGGAATAAGAATATCATATTATGCAATTCGAGTCCTGCTGCACACTAACACAAATGTATTTCTGTAACGTTTCGTCTGACCAAAATCAGACTTCCTCAGACAAGCAGTTTACTTTGGTGTTTAGTATTTATGTTCTTATCCGACAGGACCGACTCCAACGTTCAACATCCTCTAAGGACGAGCAAAGTTACCAAGGGACAGATGAGTTCGGAAATCTAGTGCAATACGGCACTTGCGGAACTACTACTATACCTACGCCGACACTATCAACCTCATACCCTGTACCGATGTCTTTAAGAGAAGTTACACCAGTTCAACCAAATGGGGACGATCGGTGATATTAAGAAAACAAGAATCCCAGTCCCTTCACTACTTTATATATTTACCTGAGTTTCACGTTTTAATAACTGTTCAAAATTTAAAGTAATTTTTCTTCTAGTTTAATCGAATTCAAATTAGTCACTTATAAAGTTCTGTGATAAAGTAAATGGGATCGAACTGTCAATGCTGCAAAAACTTCACTGCCGATTTTTCTTATTCTTCACATTTAAACTTACAATGATGAAAGTACAGTTTATTAGAAAATTCTAAATTATGTGAGGTTGGTGTATTATATTTGTACTCACATAATGAAAACTTGAAAAGGTATTGCGGCGATGATGAAATGCGTTTTTCTGGAGTTTAATCGGATTTATTTTATACATTGAATATGCTCCAGCCGTCTATGCTTTAAAAACTCATTGTCACTGCCATTAGTTTTATTCGCCATATGTGGACATAAATTCCCCAATGATCAGTATGAACATTGGACTATAGAATCTGTTTGTTGTATCCAGCTTACCTACTGAAAATGTAATAATTTTGGGCTGAAATGACTGAAAGCCATTTTCTACGATCTAGAGAAAACTTTCTAACAAGAGTTGTTATTGTAAATAGATCCAGCGCCAGTTGTTATAATATTTATAATATTTAGTTAATTTATTTATGCATGGGTACTTGCTGTTTTCAAACTTGAGTAGTTTTATAGAGTGTGCACAAGTGAACACTGCTAATAATTATCGGACTACGTATCACGGAATATTTGTAATGTGTTTGATCTATTTCTATGTTTATTTTTCTCTTCTTTTTACATTTTCATGATGTAATAATACATTCCATCTGCATTATGTACTTGTGTTAAGTTTTTTTGGCTGACCAGAGACGGGTAAAGTTCCGCACCGGAAACCCAGAGTATGACAAATACACAACTGGCAAATATGGGGCAGTATGTTACCCAGATTTTTATTTTAGGAAGGTGGTGTTCCGAAATTTAGGGGGTGGTAAATATTATAAAAATGTGTTTTGTTTTTGACAGATCATCTACAGTTTCTATACTGAAAAATATGCTATGTTCTATAATATATTGTAACACAATTATAGTTTCGTTGGGAACTATAATTTGATTTAACTCCTCAAAATTAGGAGAGATGTTTTGAAATTTTAGGGGGGTGTTCACCCCCTATAAGGGAGATGTAGGGAAATCATGTATGGGGGGGGGGGGGGGAGGCACGTTATTCATCAGCTGCAACAGGACCCCGGAAGCACGGAGAGGTTCATCTGCCGGGATAATGGAACGAAAGTAGGGCATGTATCTGGGTATTCGAAAGCGTACATTGCACAAGTCGTACTGCAATTCGCGTTTTGAAAGCCGCGTGGAGTGACCGGACAGAGGAATTATTTTTGATGAATTAGTACAATATGGACTTTTCCCCAACCTTTGACCCCCGAAGCAAAATTTTTGAGGCTTATTTTAAGAGTGGTTTCGCAAGTTAGCGTCTGTAAAATGGGGTATGTATTTTAAACCATCATTGTAATTCATCGCATACAACAATCTGTTTTTTAAAAGTACCGGTAAAGAATTTCAGCCTAGTCTATCACAGCTATTTCTACACTAATTTTTTATCACCGCAATAAAATTAAAACTCATAAGAAGACAGAGTGATCATTGAATTATCTCATTTATATTTAAATTTCCGAAACACAACTGAAAACTAACGAATAGAGTTCAAAAACGCGAAAACGAGGTAATGTTTACAACCACGCCTGAAAATCTGTCTGAGTAAGAAAAGTGTCATTTTTTTCATCTTGCTGATTGACCAATGTCAAGAAGTAAACAGGGAAGTCGATGCTCGGGGAAAGGTCCATTATGGCAGTGCTTCTTTGCCAATATTTATACTAGTCTATAGCAACACATTCGGAAGACTCTGTGAGTTGCAAAGACACACAGTTAATAGTATATTTATTTTCTGTTCCAATTTTTGTGCATTTGTTGTTTTGTAGCGACAAATAAACAATTGACTGAATGGCTGATCTGCAATCGACAGTAAATTACACGGTAGTGGTTGGAGTCTAGCAACAACATCTGACTACAAAAACGGAGTATTAAAATAACAGAATCCCATAAAGGCACATACTATACACACCCATGTTTTTGCGATCTATAACTCTATTAGGAAATACAAAACTCGAATAATTTCCAATATATACATAAAAAAAAAAGGATGAACCGTCGCCACACGAAGTACTAATATTTTTTATTCCAAAGATAAGTTCCGAAGCAGATATGAAATCATAACGCATTCTTAGAATCCTGCCGATTTTAAACGATTCCAGTGACCAACAAACTAAAAGCATTACACATGATGCAATACAGCAAACAAAAAATATAATAGTTTCAAGGCGTGACAAGAACCAATCGCTTTAAAATAGTGTCTACATCTGAACATCTAGAAATGTATGGCTCCAACACTGTATATAAGAGTGGGGTGCCAACGCAGTTCTTTTCCGATCCGACACCTCTTGCGAACATTCGATACATCATTCGATAGATGGGTGCAAAAAAAGAAGGATGCTCTTTTTATTTCATGTAATTTTACTCGAATCAGAGCCTCAAGTCCCACATAATAAGAAATATTAAAGTATTGTCAAACTTGGGAATAGACTACTGTTAGTTCATTGGTCCAAGTCCTTTTTTTATTTATTTTCAACGAACCGAAGGTAGTAAGAGAGTTTGATTATGTTTGACAGCACCGGCGGTTTGAAGGAAAGCCATCGGATTACTTTTTGGCGAATCACACAATTTTTGGCGAGTAATGCTATATTTAGTCGTGGATATTTGTTCATTGATAATGTAAAATGAAAAAAAAAAAAATTTGTTAGAATATTTTCTAATTTATTAGGTCTCATCAGATTTCCAACAATTTAGTTTTTGAATATGTTTCAATTTGTAAAACGAGATTTCGAAAACGCAGCGACAAGAGCAAAAAACATTATGTATTTCTACCCACGTAAGCGACTTTCTAAACTTTAACTGTCGGATTCAGAATTTATGCTTGATGGGGGAAAATGTAAGTCAGGGGTCTCAAACACAATTTACCTAGAGACCTATGGAGACAGAGTCTGGGTGGGTCTGGCCCGCATCGGGTTTTCCACCGTAACATCCTGAATAATTCAAATCTTTTCAAATTTCTTAATACTTTTAAACACAAAACAAGTTGAAAACATTAATGAACAAATTAAGACTAATTATAAGAAATTTACTGAACATATTATGAATTATTATTTGGTGATTGTGACTAACTTATATTACTGTAAATGTATTAATCATTAATCATGCGAACCGAGGTAAGTGAGTTGCGGGCCTCACTAACATCAAACTTCTATACCAAAGCGGGGGCCACAAACTATCGTCCTGCGGGTCGCAATTGGCCCCCGGGCCGCGCGTGTGAGGCTCCTACACTAAATGGTTTGATGGGTCGGGTTGTGGCCGCCTGTTGCACACCACCAACACCTCAATGCGACTAACATACTAACTTAAATAGTCCTATCCGGATATACGGAAAATCGAAAAATTCTAACTCCTCACTTCCCATATACTGTATGGTATATCTCTATACATCAGCACTCAGCAGTTGTCAGTCGTTCGTTTGACTTTTTGCTCATTTTCAAGACGCAAACTGGTGCCGTCTGTTGTTTGGGTTACGTACTGTGGCGTTATATATTATTCATTGAATAAGATTAAGAGTTGGTAATTACTGTTGAAGTTCAAGTGCGAAAATAATCATGGCATGTACGAATCCAGGTAGACAGATTCTTGTAAGTAATGTTTTCAGATATTCCAACGTGAAAAATCTATCGTTCTGACATTCAGATCACGGTTACCGTAACTTGCTTGTCTCTCAGACGGTGCCTGGGGTCTGAGGAAAAAATAGTTCCTGCACGGGTATGGAAATTCCATAAGGTAACTAAGCGATCAACTACCGTATCCCCAGATTTAACCATGCTTGTTTCGATAATCAGATAAGCCAGTACGGTACCTGTACCGTATATCAATCGTGACATGTGTCTGAGTCTGCCATCAACCAACCAAAATTGTGGTTTTTGCTAAAAAAATTCAAATGTTGAGTAAATTATTAACAGATTATGTTATTCCAAGGAATCCAAGCATGGCGTGTTAGATTGCGCTTTCTTTTAGTTTATTGGTCTGTACAGGTTTGCTGATTTGTGCGCGGTGCGGCGGTGTGGCTCAACGGGCTAAGCGTTAGGATTACGCTCGCCACCGCACCTCTAACTACTCTGCGTGGGTTCGCAGGTTCGAATCCCATGCAGGGATGGTTATGTGCGAGAGGATTGCTGGACTCCTCGCCGTCGTTGGGTGGTTCACGTAACCGCTGGTCGGTTACGGCTTCCTCCACCACCAAGTCCATGCTTCCGAAAACAAACAATACAGTAAATCTAATCCCATACCCGACTTGGAATGGTAACCGGACGAGAGGCCGTGGTTCGCCATATGAATAAGCCGTCTTATCGGCTTTCCTCTCCCCCGGGATAAATATGTAAATCCTATCCCCTATCCTTGTGTCGATATTATTAAGACCCAGACCTTCTCAGTCATCATGCAGTAATGGATTGAGTTTGCTAACACTGTTATAATTACGGTATATCCTTCGGGTCTCATGTAGTTTCTTACCTAACATACTTCTAGTGGGCGTAGCATGACAATTTTGTCACGTATCAATCCTAACCCCCACCTGACTACACCATCCAAAAATTATGTCATTACGACGTCACAGTGACGTAATAGAGCCCTTCAAACTATACGAACTACCATCCAAGACGCGCAAACGAGCACCCGAAATCGAACAGTTAGTTCTCTCGTTTTCTCGTCGCAGCGATTCCAATAGGAGAGAGACCGATAACATCAGTCAGTTCTTTATCGTCGGCGCCAATGCCATTTCGGTCGATCGTGCGTATATTTGGCAAGCTCTATGACGTGATTGTGATGTCGTAGTGATTTAATTTTTGGATGGCGTAATCAGATGAGGGTTAGGATTGACATATCAAAAAATTGTTATGCTACGCCCACTAGAAGTACGTTAGGTACGAAACTACACGAGACCCTATCCTTCAATGTGAGGCTATGGAATCGAAGAACTGTGTCATGCTATCATGCACTAAACGGTGACCGTACATTTGAACCCATGCGTATATCCACGAGTTCAATCTATATGCGGGTGCTAAAACCCATGGGTTAGGGTTAGTATGGGTTAAACTATCCGTGAAACAAAAAAAAATCCATAGGTGCAATAGCATACAGGTGCAATTGCCATGGGTTCAAATGTACGTGGGTTCAAATGTAATGGAACCGCACTAAACAAACTCATAACTCAGTAACTGGCCAGAAGCCATTGTAAACTCTGTATAGCGTGTAAAAACTTTGAGCAATTCGAACCTGTGAACACACATTCAGACATTCAGGATGGCACACTATCCAAATTCCAAGAATTTCCCTCCATTTGGTTTAATGAAACAAACACTCTATGTGTCTCACAAATGAGGAGCGTCTAGCATGATGGCAGAAGTGTCCTATCGCGCCATGCTTGTCTCGATAATAATCTGAATTAATCGCATCCAGCACGTGACCAAAATTGCATTTTTTATGCAAAAAACATTCGAACGCCACATTAAAAAAATTTTTCCTTCTGTAAATCGGATTCTTTTTTCCCAAAGGAAATCAATGATGACGTTTTTATACGCGCGTTTTTGTAGTATTTTGCGCACCCTAATTATACTGTATTTTCACCGTTATTGAGGGACAACAATGTCCAAAAGTCTCCTAAAAGAGGAGTGTCTGATCATCTGTAAAATGGGTTTCTCCGAGACGAGACAATGTGCTCGATCTATATAGTGTGCATACTAACATAAGATAATCAGCAGTTCTGTGACAAGTGTGGACTTGACGATATAATAAGCAAAAAGTCGAGACAAAAATGCCTAAGATGATCACAATATTAGAAGCCTATAATTTTTTATATATATTATAATTAGCAGCGCTGTCCCTAACACAATGTGCAAACCATCCAGATGAAAATTATGCCCAGTGTGATAACCGCTATGTGTAACCCCAAAGATACCAAAAACTTGTTTATGGAATTAATTATTAATATTTGTCATATGGTTTATATATTATTTTATTTATAGTGAGTGAATGAGCAGCCAATTGCTTCTTACTAAATTTTTGGCTTATTTGATAGTATTAAACATAATTGTCATGTCGGAAGTTGACAAAGCACAAACGGCTCAGGCTGGTGGGGACACCATATTTGGGAAAATCATCCGCAAAGAGATCCCTTCTGATATTCTCTACGAAGATGACAAATGCATGGCATTTAAGGATGTAAATCCACAAGCCCCAACTCACTTTCTTGTCATACCAAAAAAAGCCATTACAGGATTGTCTGCGGCAGAAGATACTGACTCAGCACTTTTAGGACACCTTATGACTGTAGCAAGAAACGTCGCTGTAGAACAAAATATTGCCTCGTCGGGATACCGTGTTGTGGTTAATGATGGGAAAAATGGAGCTCAGTCTGTTTATCATTTACATCTGCATGTCCTTGGTGGACGTCAACTTGGCTGGCCTCCTGGCTAAGCTAACCACTCAAAACACAGTCTGGTCTAGAACAGTAATAGTAATTAAACTTTTTTGGCGTTTTTAGGCTTCTAAAATAAAATTTAGGCTTGGTCTGTCTGGTTAGCATATGCACAATATTGTCCATGTCCTGTGCTTATTAATAATTAAAATACGAACTAATAGCAGAATAGGTACTTTGTCATTTTTCAACCAGTTCTCAGTACACATTTCAATATAGTGCTCTGCTTGACCCTCTTAACCACATTTTATCAACAATTTCACAATTTACTTTTAGTGCAAAGTATTGGGATCATGATTGAATAATTAGATAGAAATATCTTGGTGCTTGTACAAGCTTCAAGATTTGGTCTAAAAGTTCAAAAAATATACTCGAGGGCTATGAATTGATAAACATAAACGCTCTTAAAAGTAAAAGTGACTCTTATTAAAGTTACGGACGACCGTTCTATTATGGTTAACTCAAAAACAATCATTTCATTTGTTTTCTTTTCCTGTCCATGACTAAACGGTTAATAGAGCATGTTCTCTCACTTCCTCTAAGCTGTTTCCCTGACTGTGCTAACTTGAATTGCCTCGAATCTCATGGAATATAATTGTTATTGTTGATGTAGGTTTTTTTAATAAATTCGTAGCTAGTTCTTCAGTTTTGATTTGAAAAAACATCCTTGTAAATGTCCAAATTTTGATTAGTAAGGTGAAATTTGATAAATTAAGTATAAAAATTCCAATAAGTTCCGGATTGCTTTACAATGCGAAATGTTTCAACTTTCAATACAACACCTTTCAATTTAATGCAATGGAGTGTAACTGGCTAGAATGTACTCATTCTAACTAAATGAGTCTACTGCTGATTGCCATATTTCAATGTTTTGGTTCTGTCTGGTAGTATTTGACCTCACTTTAACCCTAAACTAGTAGAGCATGACCAACCAGAACATCTTAGTTCAAAATTGATAGTTGCAGTGCTGCCAAATCATGTTTAATTGATTTTCTCATATAATCATTTTGTGGTAAAAATCAGCGTTGTTTTATTTTATCGATTTAGAAAAAATTTTCAGATACACAAAGAATAGTTCAGAATATCTCATTTGGAGTATTTAACTGTTGCCTGACTTAATAGGCTCAAAAAAAGCCCTGAACCATGTTTATGGGTATCCATCATCGAATTGCTATAAAATCTTAAATGTATTCTCTTATTATGAAGATGTGAAGAGATATTGGATATGCTTTATTAGCTAGGCTAATTATTTTAACGATGATAATTGCTTAAGCATTCTGAACTTTCATTACAAATGCCAAATTTCATTGTTTTAATTCTAAGCTTAAATACACAATCATAATTTATGAAATATAAAAGAGAAAACTTTTCTTGACGATATTTCTCATTCACGGAAAATGGATGATCTGGCTGGGCCTTCATTTTTCGATTATACTGGTGCTCATTCAACCATATCCTCCTCAACTCTTGAGATCCATGGTGCTGGACTGGACTCAGTATTAAAACAGGAAACGTACGACACCACCGCATGGATACAAGGATGCACGGACTTATCATCAGGAATCGGGATAACGCAACAAGCAACCAGCTATGAACAAACAACTAGCAAAGTTAATTTTTTTCAGTCTGGATTACAAAACCCTATCGGACTGGAAAGTCTTATTTCAGGCCCGCCATCGCAGACGTTTGACTCTCTGGATTCGATTTTAAATGAACCTAGCAGTTTCGATAATAATACTTCCAGCTCAATTCCAACCTCAATTTTTTCAACACCCGTTGAGAATAATAATATCAGTAAAGTGGAGCCTATTACATCAGACTCCTTGATTTTAAATTCACTGAATGCATTACCTACCCATAATTCAATGCAACAAAGTACCCACAATGCAACAGTAGAGAATTCAGAAAGTCAGGGGCCTCTAATTCCATTGGAAAAAGCAGGAAATGTCCCAAATCTAACTGTCACCACTGTGAAAGAAATCCCAGCAACGGTAAGCATACAATTTTTTTCTCAATTTTAAATTAAGCTATTTATATAACCTGTTTATCAAATAAATATATGAAATATATTTTGATTAAAAACATACAAAATGACTTTCTTTGCAGCAAAAGTATTTTATTGTACTTTATACTGTATTTATTTTACTGTATTTTATAAAAATCCAGATCAATGCATTTTGTTTCTTCCGCTCAGTGAATCAATATATTTACCTCGTGCATGTCTCTTCAAAAATACCATGATTTCATCTGTGTTGTTTCCTTTTAATATGTCGAATAGAATTCTTGAACTGTGACACCCACATTGTTGTATCAAAAAGAACATAATCCATCTTTAATAAAAAATACATTTCTTGGTGCTCCTGAAGTACGCCTACCAAGATGGCGGACACCAGAACGTAGTGTGTGTACCAGGTTAGGCCATAATTTTATTCCAATTTTCCATATTTTAGTTCTATTACGAGTTCGGGGACTAGCCGTGTGACTCCTGTAGTATTTGTACCTAAAATTATGGCCTAACCCTAACCTGATACACATACTACGTTCCGGTGTTCGCCATGTTGGTACGCATACTTCAGGAGCGCCCATTTTTCTGTGGTATATATTCACTTTGAGTATGGAAAGCTGAATGCGTCTATTTTTATTAAGGTCATTCCTAAGGAAGTGGACCCTGAGAAAGATCTGAATTTATACATAACGAATGTTGTGACATCGTTCCGAGTAAGATGTCATCTTAATTTACGAAGAATCGCACAGGAGGGAATCAATGTTATTTATCAAAGAGAATCAAAGGTAATATATAGGGTGTTCATAAAGTCTTAATTTTTTTTTAAATTGCAATGAAAATTTATCGATAACATATGTTGTTTTAGCCCTCACATATATATTAAATACAGTAAAAATACTTGAACAATTACTGATTAAAAACAAATCTGGTTATGATATATTGAGGACTGATCTCGTGTAAAAATTGAAACTGGAAAGGAACTTTATATACATCCTGTAATAATCTTTATCAAGTTCCACTTAGCTCAGATTGAGGGGGGTCTCAAACTTCTCAGACTCGCAACTCATTTACTTTCAGTAATACAAATCACAATCCATTTAAAAAAAATTATAATGACGTCAAATTGACCACAAAAAAAAGATTTATAGCAGTGGTTCCCAACCCTTTCGAAGGCTTTTTAGCACTCATGACCACCCCTGTTTATCATTCCAGTTTTTATAGTATTATTTTGATTGGTATCGGTAGATTCCAAATCTTATTATGTTGGAACAATTATTGCTCAACACAGTGAAAGCATCCTGTGAATCAAGCAATGAAACAGGGAAATTGAAAAGTATCGGTAGGCGAACAAAATTAGTTACCTCCATATTGGTACATTCAATTCTGGAGCGCTCATAGTTTTGCTCAGAAATGGATCTATCCACTTCTGGGCGAATCTTTTTGTTGAAAAATATCAATCAAATATGATTGGGGTGCCATGGCATACAGATCAAAGGTAGTAAGTTGAGAGAAAAATTACTTACAATGCATCTCAATGTCGTCTTTTATTTTCATTTCAAACAGAAAATTATCATGCGAATACGACGGCCATCTTGCACAGCTTATATTTGGTCTTCTGGTAAGATAATTTGTACAGGGGCAAACTCTGAAATGGCTGCTAGAAAAGGTTCAAGGAAACTCGCAAAGAGGCTGCAGAAAATAGGATTTCAAGTAAGTGACACTCGTTCAGTTTTTTCAATTTGGTTTTCCGCGTCAGTGTGGTGAATAATAAACTACTGAATACTGACTAATTTGGCCAAAATCTTTGAGACTACAACCTTTTTGAGGACTTGAATTTTTTATATGTATTGCTTTTAATTATCTTGCGTTTCACTCTGAACATGGCCTTGTATAGACGGCCACTGATATCTCACGATATCTTATAAGCTACTATTCAGTATTCATTATTTGGAAACCATAGTAAAATTTTGTTAGTTTGTGTAATGGTTATTACATTTGTATTCAGTCCTGTGTTGTTGTTGTATTAAAAAGAACATAATCTAATTTTAAACACATTTCTCAGTACCTCCGGTAGTATGTGTCCAGGTTGGGGTTAGGCCATAATTTTATTCCGATTTTCCTTATTTTACATTGATAATAAATTTACTAAAATTTTGGTTTCTGTATAATGGTTATTACATTTTAGAGAAGTAACAGAATTATGAAAAAGTTAACATGTGGTTTCTTTAAAATTAATATTTTGTCGTTTGTATTCAGTCTTGTGTTGTGTGACCTGATATTCAAATCGATATTGTGTCACATTTTTTATAAATTCACATAAATTTTAAATATTTGCTTAGCAAATAAGGATTTGCTAAAAGCTACGGTAAGTAAACAAAGAATCGTCTTTGAGCAAAGTTTCAACCATTGAAATGGTTAGATCAACTGAATCTATATTGAATTTGGCAGTGAATTTATGCGCTTTCATTCATTTAAGCACTAGACCAGGGGTTCTCAACCTTTTTTCTGTCAAGTACCCCCCGAGGCACGAAGCAAGCAACGCGAACCCCTGTAATCAGGCATCGAACAAAGTTGTGATAAATTGAATAACAATTTGTTGCAACAACAATTTATTGACCAGATGAAACTGAATTGAATCTTCGCGTTGATAATATTGCTCTTGTCGTCTGCCTAACTAATGAATTCTTAAAATCTTTCCAAGTTTTAATAAGCAAAATCACTTTTTCCGGTGCTCCCGAAGTATGCGAACCAAGATGGCGGACATCGGAACGTAACATGGGTAGCAGGTTAGGGTTAGGCGATAATTTTTTTCCAATTTTCCTTATTTTAGTCCTATTATCAGTTCGAAGACTAGCCAAAAGCCTCCCGTAGTATTTATACCTAAAATTATGGCCTAACCCTAACCTAGTACACATATTACATTCCGATGTCCGCCATCTTGGTTCGCATACTTTGGGAGCCCCCTTTTTCCAATGCCCGTTGCACGCTGTCTTAGAGATTTCAGTTTTCCTGCAAAGCCGTGAGTTCCACATTGTTGCGTCGCAATCTCAATACCGCAAGATCAGTGAAATCTACGTTTCAATTGACACGCTTTTTCCTCCGGTAGTAATAAAGGATATTAAAAACAACAACACACAAAAACTCGACTGCCTTCCAAGTACCCCTGGAAATCTTCTCAGGTTGAGAACCCCTGCACTAGAGTGTCTAGACCAGGGGTGAGCAAGGTTTTTGAACCAGGGGCCAAAAATGTTGCCCACCTAGTCTGGCGGGCCATGTAAGTGTGACATAAAAAGTTACATTTCATGAATAATGTTTACAGTGTTACAAAGCAAAGGTGGAAAACAATAAACTTCATGCCAAAACTAAATTTAACCGCAACCCCAACAAATTCCTTGATCTATTTTTAGCTAAAACATAAAAATTGGGTTTTAGTGGTTGTGGCTGCATCAGGCGGGTCAGATTGAATTACCCAACGGGCTGGATTTAGCCTGCTGGCCCGTACTTTGCCCATGTCTGGCCTAGACTCTAGAGCAGGCCTGCACAACTCAAATTACCACGAGGGCCGCAAGCATAAATCCAAAGGCCCGGCGGGTCGCAAACTTTGCCACATACATATTTAACAAGATGAACTACAAATCAAAATAATATTGTGAAACAGTTAAATTTAATGAAACACTTTCATTACTGGGAAGCTTAAAAATATGAATAATCCTATTTTCTTGGGTAAAAACGAGGTACAGTATTTTTGCATATGAGATGGCAAATATGTATTTAGTGGTTCATCCACCTTGAAAACCCACCCTTCATTTTCAATATCTCTTTTTTATTAGAATTAGGGATTGCGTGTTGCAGTAAAAAACTGACTGCAGGAAAATATTTGACTCAGGTTCAGTTTTGTAAAAACGTCCCAAATATATGTATGACAATTTATTTAGTCATAATCTATCATTATTGGATATTTCTGTCTGTTAAATTACATTTTTCTACCAAATCTGCTCTAATTTATTCGAAATTTTACAGTAAATAGCAAAATCTTTTGTGCGGGAATTTCTGCACCATTCATAAATGATTGAACTGTTTTTTAAATTCTAAATTTGAATTAAAAAAGAAACTTCAGTTTCATAAACTGCTAGTAAAAAATAATGTAAATTAATAAATTATTAATAGGTTGCTAATATGCATTAATGGGTGTGAAATTGTATACCGATATTATTTTAGGCGTGATTCAGTCTGAATACTGAGATATCTAAATCAGGGTTTCCCAAACTGGGGGGCGAGGGGTCGAGCGACGAATTTTAGAGATTGCGAAGGGCACACCAATTTCACACAAAGTTTGATATTTATTGAAACTAGTGCAAAACCTAAATCTTACGATTTCGAAAATGATCGGAGTAGCGGCGCGCTTGCATAACAATGCTGACTTTGATTGTTAGACCCGAGAATTGGCGTGTTTCGAAATCACCTGCGCCCCGCAGGAGTATCTAGCGGGCCGCATGCGGGCCGTATGTTGTGCAGGCCTGCTCTAGAGCAGCTTAATTTAAAGTTGATGACAAAAATGTCACTTTTATTTTCCTCCCACCATTATTTGTTATTTATTGTGAATCGTGATACAAGTTGTTTTTCTTTTCAGGTGATATTTTCAAATTTCAAAGTGATCAACGTTCTTGCTGTTTGTAAAATGCCGTACCATATTAATATTGTTGATTTTTCTAATTTTCATCGATCAAAACATTTAAGGTAAAAGACTTTTAAATTTTTAGCATGTAGAGTTGCTTTTAGAGTCTAGTGTAAGGAGAACTTGGCTATTCAATAATTACCTTCATAAATTTTGTACCCAACTTATGTTTTCAAGTGCCGATAAGTGAGTTTTATTATCCAATATTATCGTTCCTTCACTTCGAAAATGGATTTGTATAAATATCACCAAGATTTGAGAATCACTCATTTGGAATCATTGGAATCTTTCTTCCCAATTCCTTATTGTTAGTTGTTTACGATGATACCCAGTGGCATGGTGCTTGAAATCACATGCTTGAATTATTATTTGAATTGCGACAATCGTTAGCGACTCGTCAACATGTTAGGGTGGTTCATGTCATTTACAGCTTACTCCAACTTCAACTTGAGATTTTACTGAAATTTTACTTGTGCTGAAAAGGATGGATTTTAATATTTGTATGACATTATAAATGTTAAAAAATAATAGTTCAAAGCTGGAGCTACTAAAATTTTTGGTAGCTTCGGAGCTGTTTAACATGGTGAGCTTGGTTTCGGCTATAGCTCCAGGCTTCACTTCCACATAGGCCACCCCCCTCACCATGGCTTGATAATAACATACCGTAACTTTCATATTAGTGCCTCAGCTATTTCCAATAGTTCAGCGCTTGCAACTATACTGTACTTTTTGATATTTCTGATGCTAATTAAATACTTAAATTGATAAAACACAAATCTACATTTAACCAATTTATAGTTAAGACCCAACAATATTTTGTAAAAAATCAGTCAACTCTCCAACAAGTAGCTTGTTCTATATACTGTGAATCTTATAAGTGAATTTAGGGGGAGCTGACTCTGATGACTTATGGTCTTTTTTTGCTCCCTCCAATTTATACCGAATTAACTTGTGTATTTTGTATATAATTTTTGTATCGTTTTTTATTTTCTGGTGACGAAACAATAAATCTCCTTCTCTCACTTTTCAGTTATGAGCCTGAGATTCATCCTGCAGTGACTTATAGGATGCCAGATATGAAAGTTACATTCAAAATATTTTCTACCGGTTCGATCACTCTGACCTGCCCTGTTGTCGCTCGAATATCTGAAGCAATTAAACTTATTTATCCAATGGTGGAAGGTTTTTTCAAGTAAGATCGATTTGTCTTCTAAAATAGCTCCATGGCGCCTCACAGTGGCAATTAGATCATCTTTCTGTTCGTTTTACTTATAAGAATTCACCAAGTATACCAAGAGGTTTAAAACAAATTGTATTTAAATTGTTGACATGCGATATAGAAAATTATTGATTTTCAGAAGTATTTTTTAATGTTTTAGTTCAAAAATGTGTCATTTTGAGCAGGGGCATAACCAGAAATCCTCAAAGGGAGGCCAAGTTAGACCTTATCAGCTAGCGAAACCAGAATATGTGAGATTTCAAGAAACTTGAGGGTTTGAAAAGCATTTCAAGCTTCGGGATATTGCCATGCATGATAAAGAAATGTGCTTTTTTTACATTTTAAAGGGGGTTCCAACTCTCGAACCCTGATTTTGAGCATCAGGGTGGTCCAAACCCAGGCCCGCGGGCCACATGTGGCCCGCCGCTTCATTATCTGTGGCCCGCATCACATTCGGAGAGTAATCAAAAAATCGCATTTCGTGTTGTTTCGGCATAAAATTAATCAGAAAAAGCTTTTGACGTATTGTCATCACTGTTGTCACTGAATTAAATAGTGTTATGGATAGCTGGGGAAACTAGCGAAGTTGAATGATGTGCTTGGCGGTCTAAATTATCATCTGGCTTTTTACCTTCTTGGTCGAGAATATATGCAAACAATATAGGTATCATAGAAAACTAAAAATCGAATGCGGATTCTATTAGCCTAGAATGGCTATGCCTGATAACTATGTGTTTGCACAATAAAGGTGTTTGTTTTATATTGCACTGAATACCTATTCTTGGCACTATTGTGGCCCGCAAACAATGCAAAAATAATTCGCAGGTGGGAATAATATAATTCGTGGGTTCGCAGGTTTGAATCCCATGCTGGTGGATTATGTGTGTGATGGGATTGCTGTACTCCTCACCGCTGTAGGGTGGTTCACGTAATCGCTGGACTGTTATGACTTCCTCCACCATCAAGTCCATGCATCTGAAAACAAATAACAGACTAACTAATATCCAGCATGGACTGGTAACCGGACGCGAAGCCGTGGTTCGCCATATGATTAGGCTGTCCCATCGGCTTTTCTTTCTCCCAAGATAATCATGTAAATTCCAATCTTATTCAAACTTAAACAGAGCCTGATGATAAATAAGAGTCCATAACATTTATCGTCTCTTTGTTTCTAGAAAGGACAAGCCAAACGATCTTGCCTCACTAAGAAAACAACCCGACGATTTTGAAAAAGTTGAAGATAAAGATGAACAAAGTTTAAGTTGATAACACCTGAAAGGAACACTTTAGACAATTTAAGGGGGACACTTATTTTAAATGGGTGGGAATATTATTTATTAGGAAATTGGGCGCATGATATTTTTTGAGGATTGTATTGTTTCCCCGAAATGCTACATTCTCTAGATGGGAAGTGGATGTTCGGGAAATGTAGGATTTTCTTCCAGTGATGTGGGTAAAAGTTGTCTGCTCCAACCTCAAGTTATCTTGGCATTCTGAGTTCTGCTGGGTTCATTTTAGAGCAGGGGTGTGCAACCTGTGGGCCAAGGAAAAATGATGTGGCCCCGTAGAAGTGTCCTATGACGTTGCAATGCCCTAACAGCTAGCTTGGGTGAAGCGAACAACGCATGTCATAAAATCAATACTCAAAATTTTTGTGTCCGCAACTACTAGATGTTAAATAAAAGTGCGGCCAGTGGTTTTATCCAGTTATTTGTATCTGGCACTCTTGTATTGAAGGTTGCACACCCCTGTTTTAGAGTAGCACCAACTCGTCAGATAAAAAAATCTTTGCCCCTACTTTTTGTGAGTTTCGATTAGAAAAAAATTTAGGATTTAACTTCTGATGGTCAGACAATGCGACAAAAAAATGGAGTTTCAATCAAAAATATGAGCAGTACTGAATATTCTAATCTATCAGAATGTCTTGAATTTCAGAGTGTTTCGAATTGTAAATTATTCAATTTTGGCCATACCCACAAATGAGCAAATACCAAAATTTTTGTAGCTATTATAATTGTAAATTTCACATTATTGGCATGTGTTACCCAAATGGTAGAACTTGAACGAGTGGTTTATGTTATTCTTGGGCTTTTCCTCCTTCGATTTGATCAATAATTTCGAGGGATATGTTGAAATTTGTCTGCCTCAGCCTTGAGATTTCTTGGTGTTCTGAGTTCTGCTATTCCGACTTGCCATCATTGAAAACATCTTTGCTCCTGCTTTTTGTGAGTTTCAGTTGAAAATTATTTTTGTGATTCGACATCTGGTCAGACAATGCGACAAAAAATGGTAATTTTATCAAAAAAGGACAGTACTGAATATTCAAAATCTATCACTTTTGCAACTTCTCTGATGTCCCAATTTAGAACGTCTTGGATTTTAGAGTGTGTTTTGAATTGTAAATTACGGTATTCGATTTTGGCCATACCCACTTGAACAAATATTACATTTTTTGTAGGTATACAAGCCCAATTATGAATTTCATCATTGTCAAGTGTTACCCGAATAGTTGGACTTGTATGTGTGATTACTTATCGATCTTAAGATCGGTAAGTATGTTGATAGGTATTTGCCTGTCTGTGTGTTAGATGCACGCGATATCTCACGAAAGCGAGGTTGAATCTGCTCAAAATTGTGCATGTGCATTCATCATAGCTCGGATCAAAAGTCTATTGATTTTGGATGAATTATGTCCTATAATTAGCGAGTTATTAATTAATTAGTGACAGGACACACGGTGTCACTGTGGAGTGAGACCACTGTTTTGGGGGATCCCCTAACCTTCGATCGACAAGTCTTCGGTTTCTAACTGATATTCTAGTTTGTATTATTTTTGGGTTTTCTCATTTGGTTTGATCAATATTTCCCGTTTAATTCATAGTAAAGTTCTAACACTCACTCCAGCAAAGTTCTGGAATCCTGCTCACCCACGATTGATAGTTCACAATTTTTCATCATGCGAATGTTGTTCCCTTACTTGTGTTCGGGTACTCCCGTAGTGTGTGTACCAGGTCAGGGCATAAATTTCTTCTGATTTTCTATATTATAGTTCTCTTACGAGTTCGAGGACTTTTGTGTTAGCCAAGTGAATGTACCCCCTGCCTATAGGCGTCAATCCCTTTATACAACTTGATGTAAAGTAGGCGAACAAAATTAGTTACCTCCATATTGGTACACACACTTCTGGAGCGCTAATGTTTATTCATTTGCCAAGATATTCCTGAAACATCTGAATCTGAGCTAGCACAGGGCTTCAAAACTTTTCTTGCCTGCGTTTTAGACCCGTTTACTAAATGGATTCTGTTTTTGATCATATTGACTTATCTAGTCCAAGTCTCGCTTAGAAACAAATTTCTGTCATTTCGGAAACGATGTTCATGAAAATACCAATTCAATTGGAAACTCAAATTTTCATAGATTTCCTTTATAATGGTTTTTATTACAATTCAATATAACACATCACACATGCAAGTCCATGAAAATAGCTACTTACATAAAAAAAAAGTAAAATTTCAAATTTTCCTCGTTCTATCACAATATGATTGAAGATTACCCATGCGAAAAGTCCCTAAACAACAGTTATACGGCATAAAACGGTGGTTCTTAAACTATTTAAGCCGTGCCACCTTTTCAGTTTAGAATTTGTCAAGTCTCGCGCCCCACATCAAAAATATCTAACTAACAATAAACTGCAAATAACAGACAGTAAGGCGAAATTATGTTTTGTTCAGAAAATACAGGGGAGTTGTTTACGCCCCTCTTGTGGGGCGCGCCCCTCCGGTTGAGAACAACTGGCATAAAAAAGGTATCTGGGGTACCAGCCCTGTGCTAGACGTACCTTCATTATCCTATTATTATTGCACAGTATACCTTTCTACCTTTTCATTTATTTTTCGTGAAGTTCTTTGTTATTATACTTTTATTACTCGAATCCATCTGCTTATTATTTTATTTTTTTTTGACAGCAAATGTTCTTTAAAATAAGATACACAGCTAGCTTGTATTAGGTCCATAGATGGATTTTCAAGGTTATGTACTTTCACACCAAAATATTGTATATGGATATCCCTAATATATGGTAATATCGTCCATTTTTATACCTGTACAAGATGATCTATTTGAATATCTCAAATGTTATCCCAGGTTCTGGCAAATTATACCAAAAATTTTGGACCTTCTGAAGTATGTGCACCAAGATGGCGCAAAACCTGAACTCAGGTTGTGTATAAGGTTCAGGTTGTGCGACATCTTGGTGCCCATACTTCAGCAGTACAAAAATTTTGATATAGATCTTTGAACTCAGGATAATCTAGGGTGTTCATTACGTTTGTTTTCTCTTACAGGTGTATTAAATGAAGTAAAAAAACTTTGCCACTTCATATCAAAATTGAAAGGAGACTTTATATGCACTCTATATTTCCGTATCACTTTACCCTTTCAAATTGTAATAACTTGAACATCATTTTACATCTGTCATATTTCGCTTCAAATGGAGTAGTTCACTCAGCTGATTTGAAAAAAAAAACTATTTTATTTCCAGACTAATACCAATTTCTCAGATTGCCAAAATAGACGAAGATGCCCACGGCCATCCATCTATGACTTATATTCTGTTCAATGTCTCTCTTTTATTGTTGGTATATGTTAGCCTCATGTGGTTTACAGACTTTTCACCCACAGAAGTTTAAAACCGCGAACTTCCCGGGCCATTAGGTGGCACAAGACTGAAGTTATGAGATTAATTTGTGGTTGCTAAGAAGTTTGCCTCAAAAATGCTAATATACAAATACATGTGGAATTCGCTCCGGAAGTATTTGTACCAAGATGGCGCACAACCTGAACAGTCCTAACCTGATAGACATACTATGTTCAGGTTGTGCGCCATCTTGGTATGAATACCTAACGGGAGCACCATGGAATCGTAGGAAATTTCAGCGTGGGGTCACTGGTGCTTGCGGGTTATCATTTTTTGTTACTACTATGGTTACTCAAACTCAAACAGTCTTATGCCACCATGTGGTCAAAAAATTGAATGTAGATCAAATTTTACTCTCTGGCGCTATCTACTCAAGTGTTTTATATATTCTTATGTACAAGCTTGTATACTTTTGCTTTTCCATTTCATCAATGCCAAACCTCTGTCTGGGATTTCTTTTTCAATTTTTCTCTAGATTGAGTGAGAGTATTTTTTGTTTGAAAAAGTGGTGTATACAACCACCTCTTTGTTTAAAGATTTTAGTTGAAGTTAGTATTGGCTTCATAAAAAATTAAGATACCTCTACAGAATCTACATCAAAAACAGGCATGGCAGTACTTTGTAAACACCTTTACAACAGTGAGACATCTAAGTGAGATTCTTCATCTGGACTTACGAGTCGCGGCCAGGGTTTGTCGTGTTTTCACTGGAGCCGGAGTCGTATTCTCAAACTGCCGTAGTTGAAGCCAAAATTTTTTTTATCCAGAAGCTGAAATTTTCCTTAGCCCAACGTCAGGACTAAGCCTGAATATAACTGTGGAGTCCTAGTCAATTGCAAATTACTCTTCGGCCTAAAGTGTGAAAGAATTCCCCGGAACGCAATCTGCTCTGTTTCACCTCATTTGACTTATTTACCCTCTGAAATAAAATTCTTTAAAACACAATTATTTTGAATTTGTGGGGAAAAGGGAGTCATAACGAGCATTTTCAAGCTATATTGACAAATCTTCCAAGTTTCAGGTACACCTGAGCTGGAATCCTTTCTATGCGGAATAAAGCAAACGAGCTGGAGTTTGTGCTAATCACCGTCCCCGAATAGGAATGTAAGATACCAACCGAGTCCGTTTGCTCGTGACCTCAAAAAAACTGCCTTTGAAGAGACGAGGACCCAGTCTGGATAATACTTGTGGGGGAGTTATTGGAGGAAACTCGCTTTTGTGCACCAGAGTTTGGAGGACTTTGATGTTTCGGCCGTGTGGTGCATCGCGCTAGGCGTTATAAATATGCTTGCCGCCGCACCTCCTATTTTCCTTGACAGGTAATTATGTGCGATTGGATCGTTGGACTTATTACCGCCGTACAGGTGGTTCGCCTAACCGCTGGTTGTTTACGATTTCCACCACAATTGAGTCAATGCATTTGAATCAAATACCTGGCTAAATAAATTAGAGAACTTCTCTCTTATTTGAAAGTTCCTTGCTACACCTCTAAGATTATGGGCGGGGGAACAGTACAGGCAGTTCAGTGTGATCAATGACACAATGTTGTTTAATGTCATTGGTGTGATTGAACGCCATATAGCGTTGAATACAGTGACCACAGGTGATCTGTAGCCGGAGCGCAATGCCGGTTGTTAAATATTTATATTGCGTTCCCGTTGCTGATATAAAACTATGTTATATAAAGTTTAGCTTATCTGGTAAACTTAATTATTAACTGTATTTGCTCCCAAAGTATTCGTACCAAGATGGCGCACACCTGACTATAGTATGTGTACCATGTTTGAGATTTACAGGTTGTGCGTCATCTTGTTACGAATACTTCCGGAGCGCAGCATGTTTTGTAACGTCGTATTATTTTTACATCGCAGCTGAAAAATATTTATTACAGCCTTAACGTGTGATCGATGTTTCCCCGACCTTTGAACTCAAGGAACTTCTCTCTGTACCTCACCAATATAACATTTCTCATGCTTATTGTGAACATTAATAAGAACATTACAAGTTATTTTTGATTAAGGTTTGTATTGAATTGCTATAAATATATATAGTTGTCATTTTACATAGACATATTTCAGATATTTTCTCAAATTTTAATGTATAGCTCTTCGGCTTTATCTTAGGCCAGACAAAAATGTCTGGAAGCTTCCGCGGACGATTTTTTCAGCTCCTCACTTGTTATCCTCCACGGAATTCAAAACTGCAAACCCACGCAGGACAATCGAAGAGTGGGTGACCTCGGGGCTGCCATCGATATGAACCCAAAAAAAAAGGACATCAGGGAAACATAATAATAGAATAACAAAGAACGAAATGTAATAAACAAAATGTATTCATGCCAGTGCGACCAATGACATTAAACAACATGATAGGCAACTCTGACGTCACTCCATAAGACTACAGGCAAAACATTGTATTTCATGATACGCTCCAATGCACATATTTCTCGTCGCCTTTCGCGTCCGTTTTCCGCTCGCTTTTGCTACTCGGCGTCTTTTTTACGTGTAGTACCTGCCTTTTTGCGCCTGTAACGAAACAAAATAATCTCTATATCTAAGAAGTTTTGCTTACTTGGAAAGCTGGAATAACAGGCAAGCTGTAAAGAGCAATTCTGGACATCATAGACGTTTTTTTTTATCAGAGAAGATTACAAACGCGATAGCGGAAAGATTTGTGTGGAACATTTTGCAGATAATGACAAAGTTCAAAGTTAGTAATTTTAATGTTTGCGCTTAATCATTGAAATTTCATTTAAAGAGGGTGTCATACAAAACTGTGCTGCGATACAATTCCATAACACAAAGTTTGCACCTATCGAACTTGCTTTTGTAGGTGAATTTATTAAACATATTACATATTCAGTTAATCGTAGGTAACATTGCTGGTACATAATGCATCGTAGAAAGGTTTGTTTAAATTTAGGAATTTAGCTCATAGCCCACTAATTAATATTATCTTCTATGCAGGAGGTTGCAGGGCTGAATTCAACCTGCAGCCTTACCGATCACCTGACGATGCTCATTTAGTTTGGCTCGAGCAAGTCTTCTTGAAATGCTTGTGTGGATGGAAACTACCTATATTTTTTGCCTTCCTCCGATTTTAGACAAATTTATTCTGAGGGATTTCGCATATAATTCTCACTGATTGTTGGCTGTTTATAATTCCTATTGATTGTGAATTCTGATTATAACAATGAGTTGAAAATTTTTTTACCTAATTTACTGGCACCTTTTTCTTGTCAATACTCCAAGCTGAGGTAATAAACATGACAATACATTTATGTCATCTGGAAGCAAAATATGCACACTAATTAATAGTTTGGCACATTGAGATAATACATCATGACAGAAAATACAAGTTAAAGATATGTATGACCATCACATGGTAATTAAAATTAAAAAAAATTAATAGGGGCTGTGGAGTATGGAAAGTTCAAGACAAAGAAAAGAACAAATGTTCATAGCTCATGAACTCTCAAGTTTGCCTCCATTGCTTTGTGAAGGCCAATATATTTCGAGTGGCTGAATTGGTTTATCTTTATGATAGCAACGATTTTGTATTTAATATAGCGAGATTATTTCAATTTAATTGAAGTGATATAATTTCCCAAAGCAATGCTTGAATCGTCTAGAATAGATCAGTGGTGTCAAACTCATGGGTTTTCGAGAGCCGCATTGCATTTTGAAAATTGTAAAAAGAGCCGCAAACAGTTTTTGATAATGTATACTTAAAAGATATTTTTAAGATAGTTTTAGTTTGTGACATATATTGTGATGCAACTAAACAGTTGGATTAAGTTTTATTATTTTCTTCAATTTCAAATGCAATTACATATTAATATTTGCATTCCACTATTATTGCAACATTTGCAAGTTACAGTATTTATTATAAAAAATCGTAAAATTCTATGTACAACCATCAAAATCATTTTTGAACAAGCTTTGAATAAGGAAAGAATAATACATACACTAAAAATAACTTAATCTAAATATATGAACCTAAAATTAACAAAAATACTACAGTATAAACTCAATGTTTTAATAATTACATTTGTCCTGGCGTTTGGCATCTTTTTTGTGTCACCAGCATACTAAGGCCAGTCTGAAATGATTTTATAGTACCAACTCTAACTAACGAGGTCACATGATCATGGGTTTATCTGGATCTTTACGAATGTTTAATTAATTCCAGTAATGCAAAAAAGTTACTTTTATCATTTCATGTATAGATCAGTAAAAAAACAAATGACAGATTTTTTCGACAAGACATTTCGCACTACATTGCGTGGCATAGGATTGCTTGAATTATTATTGATATTGATTTTTAGTAACTAAGTCGTTGTATAATTATATTAATATACAAACACATGAAAATTTTCTGTTCGAAGTTGGTCTTCGAATTTGTCATATTGACTGCTGAGCTTATTGTGTTTTTTGATTGTATTGATGGAAATATGACAAATTAAACAATGTGCTTCAGAATTTTGTGAAGAGCAGAAATGTTACAACTCCCATTTTCTTTGAAAATGCCACCTTCTTCATGTACTTTGCGTTTAATTTAATTACTCAAGTGTTTTATTCAAGTATTCTTTTGCTAGCTTGATGTGTATTCTTAATTGGGTCAAAATGTGGACAAAAAAAATTAATATTCCAAAACTACTTTCAGTAAATTGTTTTCTGTGTGAATAATCAATTTCACTTTAGAAGGTTTGAAAAATCTATTACATTTAGATAAAAAAAAAAAACTTCCAAAATACTATTACAATTATTGTTAAGCGTTCGAGGGCCGCACTGGAAGTTCTCTGGGGCCGCGAGTTTGAGATCCCTGGTCTAGATTGAAGTTGTTCAAAAAATATATGATAGTATTTTATCATGAATGATGATTATACCCCTTCCGGAATTTCTTCTATAGTACTACCAAAAGTTGATGAACCAAATATAACACAGGTGCATTGAGGTACCCGTAATCCTCATTTCCAAAGCTGTTTTAAGTATGTCTGGCGTGTTTTGTGCCTTTTTACAAATAAGACCGCTTATGCAATCTTACGCTTTGGAATTTTTAGTTATTTTTCTCAAGCCCTGCAGGATGTGGGGGCCATACACAACTCTACCGGAGGGTCAAATGTCTTTGCATGCCTCCATAGGTTGTTTTTCTATTGCAATTTTCTATTTTCAATTGCATTATATTTCTTGGAATCACACTGTCACTGATATGTCGCCAAACTTCTGATATCTCCCCGTCTGCTATAGTTGTCCTGTGAATAAATAATAGGAAATTGAGATTAGACGAATAGTTGAAACTTTTGCTTTCTGTCGGCTTAATTTCTTGATTGATATACTTACTATTTCTGCTATTGCCTCTTGTGCTGCAAGAGTCTCACAATGCTTAGACAGGTTTGTCCACAACTTTCACATCTGAAGAGAGAGAGGAGATTTATTAATTTTCGTTAAGAATAAATAAAGCAGTCTATATGATTCAGAATGGAAAAGCTAATAAATCCAATATCTCATGTTTTATTTAAAAAATATTTTACTGAATTTGGTATATAAACCAACTAATAAAAGGGTTTAGTCAGAAAATTACAAGCATTCGTGGCTCCAAATACTTGAGAAATCAGACTATACAATATAGACCGGTATGAGTGAAATGTTAGGTGAACTTGTTAACACTTTGATTCAATACGCAAATAAAAGTGAATGAGTAATAGTATGTTACAATGAGCAGCAATCAACAATGAGTATATATCCTCACTGATTAAAAAAATCTAACTGGAGGTGCATGAACTATTTGAAACCATAAGGGGTAAGTAAATATGTAATTTCGGCAAATGGGCAATTACGTACCGTACTGAATTAATAACTTCGTAGTATTTGACAAAGGCTGGCTTTCCCACATGTACTTAACAGTGCGATGCCCGGGTGTGATATACAACAATAGTATTCACCTTACCTTTTGCCGATTTCTTTTTACCCCAACTTTCAAAAATATCATTAAAATCGACAACAACTGTCAAAGCAGGCACGAACACCATTCGTGCTACGCCTTGAAAGCAGCACACATCCGCTCGTTTTCGTCTCGTCAAGTATGTGCATTGGAGCGTGCTATCGAATACGATCTTCGGACAAAAATGCCGGAGTTGCGCATCATGTTGTTTAATGTCATTGGTGCGACCCGTGTCTAATTATATTTTGCACTAGAAAGGATTTGCTCCAGCAGTTCTTCATTCTCAGAAACTATCTGTTCCATCTCACTTTAAAATTATATTTTGATTCAAGTTACACGAACTGATTTTGGCTGGTAGGCTATTGTTTTGTCACTGTGTCAATTAATTTGCTGTTATTACGTAATGAATGTGCGTAGCAATCAATGACGTTGTAAAATATCATTTCTAGCAAATCAGTCATTCGATCTGACCTATCTAAGTGCTTGGAACCTCTTCTCATCAAATAAGGACAAAGATACGGACACATGTTAAAATATGGACTTTTCTTAGAAAAAGGAAGAAAAATATTTTCTAAGACAAAGACCTTCAGATTAAGGACAAATCTTAGGAATGAGGACGTTATGGTATAGCAACTAACCCCCAAATGTACCCCATTTCATGTTGAAATCATCAAAACAAATTTAATTTTTCCCAAAATTTGAACAAAGACTTTCGTAGGAATCAAATTACACCAGTTTTAAGAACACAACATGTTCCACCCATTCATTATCAAATTAAAATTTATATTCTCAAAACCTTTATCACTGATTGAAATAATTATATATAAGTTCCCATCCGTACGATGTACATAATTACCCTTATTGAGATAATAGGAGTTTCTGTTTATAACGTGAATCACGAGCTCACGATTACAGCATTTAATTAGATTTATGATCGACGTATATAAATACGACTCGATATCTTTCAATAAAAAATCTAGTGTGGATAAATGTTTTAAGATTTGTATTCTGTGTGTTGTGGAAATTTACGAATAAAAACATACAGAGATTTTTAACGCATCTTCATTAACGTGGGCATTGAAGTTGAAGGGTGAACGGGTGATTTTTTTTTTTTTTTTTTAAATACGGATCAGAACGACAAAGTCTGGAATCCAGCCCAATTGCCTTCATACCCAGACTATGCCGACGGAAGTTATATGGATCCCTTCTCTTTGCCATAGAGATCACCGTTTTATATACCACATGAAGAGGTAGTCTTCCATTCATCACATCCGCTATAAGTGGGATGGTATTATCAAGTTGAGTTTTATGCCATCAACTGGGCAGTTTGTTTTACGCTCGATGTTTAAAGGCCGAATTAAATGTCCAGGTTACAGAATTTTGATTTGTGGGGTCCGAATTAACTTACAACTATTTTTTCTTTTTGCCAACAAGTCTAAATTCTAAAGTGGTTGAAAATGACGAGTCTGATGACGTTTCTTCACGGCTTCTTTTATTAGCATAATCCGAATTGTCGAGATTTGGTTCAGGTGTGTCCACGGTTTTGGATTTTGATTGGTTGTATTCTAGATTAGCCGGTGCGGAAGATATTTCATCAGGTGTAGTAGAAAAAACGGAAGATGTTGTTAAGTCCGGTGGCTGGATGTTGTGCACCATCACTCTTACATAAGGGTTGCCTTTCGATGGAGGATGAAAAGGGGTGTTTCCAATCGCCGATGATTGTTTTAGTCTTGACGATTGCGTTGTTTGTTTCAGTTGCGGCTGACTCGGCGGTGTTAACAGAGGGCTTATAACGTTTCCCACATCCTCGCACTCTGACCAATTACCAGTGGCGGCGCGTGGTCATTTTGACAACCGGGGCAAGCTACTGCGGGACCAAGTCACCCCCATCTACGGGGACAGGATGAGCGCTGTAAGTTCTCCCATCATTTTATGAGTATAAAAACCATTCCATCGGTAACAACCAATCGGCAAAAGCGACAATTTTTAACGATAAGAAAGTGTCTTCAAAACCGGTCCAAGTCAAGGGATTAATAAATATAGACATAGTTTATTTTGAAACCTCTTTCAAAAGGAAAGGCAATATTTACCCAGATAAATACAATGACATATTAACAGAAACTTCGGGGAAGCAGACAAAACCTAAAATAAGGTTTAAAACGTTACTATGAAGAAAGAAAAGTTAATGCAAAGATAAGGACATGCGTCGCTCACTCATAGATATATATGCTGCTAGACTTCTACTGCTTGAACATATATGCAACACGCCGCGGTTTCTTGGAAGCAAAATGCTCAATAACGCGCTGATTAAAGTCATGCATCCCAGAAATAACGTCTCTGTGAATGGATAAAACAGCCAAGGAATTTAATCTATCTTGCTTCATTGTGTTTTTGAGATACATTTTAATACGCTTCAGCGTGCTGAATGTTCGCTCTGCGTCGGCGGAAGAAATAGGCGTCGTCAAAATGATGTCCAGAAATTTTGCAAACGCCGCAAAGGTAGTTACTAGAGTGTTATCTATGAGGAACCCATAGAGCGCGCAAGTTGATGTGATGTTCAAAAAAGTTTGATTGGTGTATATACATCGCAATTCATTTTCCAATTTACCCACGTTTATCATGGGGTAAAATTTGGAGACAGTAGCCAACAAATGGATGGGAAATTGACGTGCAAATTTTGAAAAATTTTTGGGGTTCATCAAAGAGAACGCGGCAAGGTGTTCAGTGCGCAGACGATCGCCTATTTGATTCACCAGAATGTCACAGCATTCCTTTGCAGACAAAATCAAACGCTGCGTTGTTTGCTCGCGGCGTAAAGAAGCACTCCATGTGTCGTCGTATTTTATTGTTTCCCGGATACGAGATACAGCATCGCAGAAGTCTGAAATACACGACTGCACAGACGCTCCATCCATTAGCCTTGACTGCAATGCGCCGTATAATACATCCACGTGATAGAATATTGTGGAGAAAAAATGAAAACTCACCATCTTCTAGCAGACGCTTTAGACCTGCCGCCTCCCTCACAGAGCGTTCGTCCCAAACCGGAGAGCTCTGAATGCCATTGAAATACTCAATGAGCTCAGACCTAATTTCGGACACGCCCTGCACTACGCGTGATTGGAAGTTCCAACGTGTTGGTGCACAAGCTGGGAGACGGCGGCTACATATCTGGCGAAGGAGGTCATAGCGCTTCGGCGAAACGGAAAAAAAAATGAAGAAAACCCCGAAACATTTGCAAAAAATATACGGACGAGAGGGGTATCAAGACACATATTTTTAATAACGAGGTTAAATTGGTGTGCATAACAATGTAAAAAATGCGCATGAGGAAAATCTTCTTTTATATAAACTTGAACACCATGTTTCGACCCACTCATGACTGCCGCGCCGTCATAAGTTTGAGCTATCAATTTTGACTTCGCGTTGTAAGGCTGTAACACTTCTTTCAGTACAGCCGATATCCCGCAAGCCGTGCAATCAACGATTGGTACAAAGCTGTGAAATCACTCGGTAGGTTTACCATCTTTCACAAACCGAAAAATCACAGCCAGTTGGGAAACGCACGTGATGTCAGTTGTCTCGTCAGACTGAATCTAAAGGAACTGGCAATTCTCAATTTCCAGAGCCAAATGTTGTAAATAAATTTTATACATTGAGTCGAGCAAATCATTTTGGATATCCTTAGATGTCCCTTTCGAAACAGTTGCGGCATCAAGATGATCTATCAATACTGTATCTAGGAATGCGATGTATTCCACCATATCCAAAAATACCCCTCTATTAGAAGAGCCAGCCCGTTCATCGTGCCCACGGAGGGACAGCTCGTGACAACCAATGAACTTCAAAACATCTATCAATCGACCGAGAACATGGCGGTTTTTCTCGACGTTTTGGTTGTGCCGACGAATAGAAACCGCGCGTCCTTCATCCAACTGTGCTGCAATATTAACATTTCCGAATGTTCGGTATTTTACTGCATTGTCCAGATGCTCCATAGTAGATTGATGATCCCTGGCATGCTCGGAAAGATGTTTAAGATCTCTAAAACCAAATTTACACCAACGTGAGTCACGGGCGGTAGCAAAAAGTAGGCAATAAAAACAAAAAAGTGCATTTTTGTCCTCGCTGTAACACAACCATTCGTGTTTTTTATACCAAGTTTCTGCGCAGAATGTACGCCGACGCTTTCCTCCGTCATGGGATTGTTCCAGTGAACAATTTTTTGGTTGATAAGGCCCAAGACGTTGTACCTCTAATTTTTGTTCCAGCGGCAGCTGCGAAAACGGAGTCCGAAAGGAGCTCAAAAGGAATGTGGAAAATCGAAAGCAAATGGACTAAAGGTCTCTAACTGATTCAAATAGCGAAACAAGCGACAAAAACGAAGGCGAGGAAACTATCAACTCTTCAAGCAACCAATGAACGAGAAGGAATGCGTGAATATGTCAACACGTTGTTGTAAGAAACGTCGGCATTGTGTTGTCTTAATTTCGGGGCTAGCCCCGATCGGCCCCGATGATTTAGTAAAAGAAACAGAAAACAAACGAGACAAACGCGGCGAGTGGAAGATAAAAGAGAGAATACGATATACAATGAGCAACCGGGGCAAAATCGGCGTCGCCCCGTCGACGTTCGGCGAAGGCTTTGCGAGCGAAAAATGAACCATGTCGGGAGAATATGGCTAGTGTAGACAGTCTGTGCAACCGATATTGAGGTATTTTTCGAATATTTTTTATTATACCGAAAAAACAACCGGGGCATTGCCCCGGTTAGCCCTATTGACGCGCCGCCACTGCCAATTACTAACTTCTTTTAAGTCGGTTGAATCGGTGGAGGAAGAAAATTCGATTACATCCGAGGTTGGATCAATCCTGTTGTCATGCGGAGTATGTCCAAGAATGGTCGATTCAGGTTGTAAATCCATTTGATCGACTGGTATATCCGGGTTTGTAGTGTAGGTTGTACGGCGCGGTTTCTTGGAAGCAAAATGCTCAATAACGCGCTGATTAAAGTCATGCATCCCAGAAATAACGTCTCTGTGAATGGATAAAACAGCCAAGGAATTTAATCTATCTTGCTTCATTGTGTTTTTGAGATACATTTTAATACGCTTCAGCGTGCTGAATGTTCGCTCTGCGTCGGCGGAAGAAATAGGCGTCGTCAAAATGATGTCCAGAAATTTTGCAAACGCCGCAAAGGTAGTTACTAGAGTGTTATCTATGAGGAACCCATAGAGCGCGCAAGTTGATGTGATGTTCAAAAAAGTTTGATTGGTGTATATACATCGCAATTCATTTTCCAATTTACCCACGTTTATCATGGGGTAAAATTTGGAGACAGTAGCCAACAAATGGATGGGAAATTGACGTGCAAATTTTGAAAAATTTTTGGGGTTCATCAAAGAGAACGCGGCAAGGTGTTCAGTGCGCAGACGATCGCCTATTTGATTCACCAGAATGTCACAGCATTCCTTTGCAGACAAAATCAAACGCTGCGTTGTTTGCTCGCGGCGTAAAGAAGCACTCCATGTGTCGTCGTATTTTATTGTTTCCCGGATACGAGATACAGCATCGCAGAAGTCTGAAATACACGACTGCACAGACGCTCCATCCATTAGCCTTGACTGCAATGCGCCGTATAATACATCCACGTGATAGAATATTGTGGAGAAAAAATGAAAACTCACCATCTTCTAGCAGACGCTTTAGACCTGCCGCCTCCCTCACAGAGCGTTCGTCCCAAACCGGAGAGCTCTGAATGCCATTGAAATACTCAATGAGCTCAGACCTAATTTCGGACACGCCCTGCACTACGCGTGATTGGAAGTTCCAACGTGTTGGTGCACAAGCTGGGAGACGGCGGCTACATATCTGGCGAAGGAGGTCATAGCGCTTCGGCGAAACGGAAAAAAAAATGAAGAAAACCCCGAAACATTTGCAAAAAATATACGGACGAGAGGGGTATCAAGACACATATTTTTAATAACGAGGTTAAATTGGTGTGCATAACAATGTAAAAAATGCGCATGAGGAAAATCTTCTTTTATATAAACTTGAACACCATGTTTCGACCCACTCATGACTGCCGCGCCGTCATAAGTTTGAGCTATCAATTTTGACTTCGCGTTGTAAGGCTGTAACACTTCTTTCAGTACAGCCGATATCCCGCAAGCCGTGCAATCAACGATTGGTACAAAGCTGTGAAATCACTCGGTAGGTTTACCATCTTTCACAAACCGAAAAATCACAGCCAGTTGGGAAACGCACGTGATGTCAGTTGTCTCGTCAGACTGAATCTAAAGGAACTGGCAATTCTCAATTTCCAGAGCCAAATGTTGTAAATAAATTTTATACATTGAGTCGAGCAAATCATTTTGGATTCCTTAGATGTCCCTTTCGAAACAGTTGCGGCATCAAGATGATCTATCAATACTGTATCTAGGAATGCGATGTATTCCACCATATCCAAAAATACCCCTCTATTAGAAGAGCCAGCCCGTTCATCGTGCCCACGGAGGGACAGCTCGTGACAACCAATGAACTTCAAAACATCTATCAATCGACCGAGAACATGGCGGTTTTTCTCGACGTTTTGGTTGTGCCGACGAATAGAAACCGCGCGTCCTTCATCCAACTGTGCTGCAATATTAACATTTCCGAATGTTCGGTATTTTACTGCATTGTCCAGATGCTCCATAGTAGATTGATGATCCCTGGCATGCTCGGAAAGATGTTTAAGATCTCTAAAACCAAATTTACACCAACGTGAGTCACGGGCGGTAGCAAAAAGTAGGCAATAAAAACAAAAAAGTGCATTTTTGTCCTCGCTGTAACACAACCATTCGTGTTTTTTATACCAAGTTTCTGCGCAGAATGTACGCCGACGCTTTCCTCCGTCATGGGATTGTTCCAGTGAACAATTTTTTGGTTGATAAGGCCCAAGACGTTGTACCTCTAATTTTTGTTCCAGCGGCAGCTGCGAAAACGGAGTCCGAAAGGAGCTCAAAAGGAATGTGGAAAATCGAAAGCAAATGGACTAAAGGTCTCTAACTGATTCAAATAGCGAAACAAGCGACAAAAACGAAGGCGAGGAAACTATCAACTCTTCAAGCAACCAATGAACGAGAAGGAATGCGTGAATATGTCAACACGTTGTTGTAAGAAACGTCGGCATTGTGTTGTCTTAATTTCGGGGCTAGCCCCGATCGGCCCCGATGATTTAGTAAAAGAAACAGAAAACAAACGAGACAAACGCGGCGAGTGGAAGATAAAAGAGAGAATACGATATACAATGAGCAACCGGGGCAAAATCGGCGTCGCCCCGTCGACGTTCGGCGAAGGCTTTGCGAGCGAAAAATGAACCATGTCGGGAGAATATGGCTAGTGTAGACAGTCTGTGCAACCGATATTGAGGTATTTTTCGAATATTTTTTATTATACCGAAAAAACAACCGGGGCATTGCCCCGGTTAGCCCTATTGACGCGCCGCCACTGCCAATTACTAACTTCTTTTAAGTCGGTTGAATCGGTGGAGGAAGAAAATTCGATTACATCCGAGGTTGGATCAATCCTGTTGTCATGCGGAGTATGTCCAAGAATGGTCGATTCAGGTTGTAAATCCATTTGATCGACTGGTATATCCGGGTTTGTAGTGTAGGTTGTACGGCATTTTGGTTGACTTGTAATTCCGAAACTTGTCCAGATTGTGTAGCATTTTGTAAATCCGAATTTAGTCCAGGTTGTGAAGCGCTTTGTAAATCCGAAATTGGTCCAGGTTGTGAGGCATTTTGTAAATCCGATACTGTTGCAGGTTGTGAAATATTTATTTGATTACTTGGTTGTTCCAAATGAGGTGGGTTTTCTGATAGCTGTTTTCGACGTCGTGGAAGGGTCCATGTAGAGCAGGAAATCGATGGAAATTCTTTTCTTCTGGATGGACAATCTTCTAGAAGATGACCCAGCTGTTTGCAGTAGCGACAGACTGGTTCGCTTTCGCATTCGGTGAAGTTGTGACCGGATTTCAAACACCTACCACAGGTTGGCACGTATAATTCCCTGGGCAGGTAAGTTTTGCAGCTTTTCCCGTCGATGACCAAGTAATCTGGTAACCTGTCCTTTTTGAAATTTTCAATAAAAAAGGAAGTGTATCCGTTATAAATGGACGTACCTCTGTACCAGTTTCTGGTGGCATTCCGGACTTTTCCGCACTGCAGTCGTTCGATTGTCGACACGGCCTTGCTGTAGGAAGTTTCACCCGGTATCCCCCGAATGGATATTCGGACTGGTGCTTCGGTTGGCAGCGATACCGTAACAGCGTCTGAAACTCTTATTTCACCCTTTGTGTCGTGCAAGAATTGCTCGCCACAGCTAGAGTTGGGGTCGTCGGTGGCGGCAAAAGTACATATCCACTGACCTTTTCTTCCCTCAAACAGTCCCGTGATGTTGTCGACGTAGTTTCGGGACGCTGAGTCGGTCTTGAGGATGTCGAACAGTCGAGGGAAGTCCAGGTCTTTGGTGGTTGTCAGGAACAGAGTGCGAGGTCGTGTAGTCGGTGCAGTTGTTTCTTCGCTTGTAGGTGTAGGCGTTGTTGAGGCGGCTTCGGCGTAGTTCATCTTCTTCTTCCTTTTCTTCTTGCTTCGTTGCTGTCGAGGGCCTAACCCGGTGAGGGGTTGCCTTAATCAAAACAGCAACAAACAACGGGTGACTTGCAAGTTCTGAGACAATCTACGAAATAGCAATATACGGTAACATCACATTCATCTAACAACCATTTATGCTATAATGGCAGCCATGCCTTTATCCAACGCAGCAACCGTTGTTTTCTTTTAGACCGGAATTCCTTTCATTATCTGAACGTTGAAAATTGTCGTAATTAACCAAGATTGTCGTCATGGGTATTGAAAAGTTTAGTTCATTTGTGTCATCATAGTCAAATTTATTTTGTAGTAGCAATGAATGATGCTCTTCTTTTCATTCTAATTATTAGGGTGAAAGTATTTATTTTTGCAAAAATAGTCTTGTTTTCTTGTAGTTTTTTCCTTGCATGAGAAAATTGGTAGGCCACAGAATTTTTACGCAACGAAAGTGCGCCACGAAAGAAAAAAGGTTGAGAACTACTGGACTCTAGTTGGATTGCGTGGGGGTTTGAATCACTGTACAAGGATTCTTTGAATGATATTTTATTTGTCGTACCTTTTCCAGTATTTCAACCGCGTCGCGCCGAAACCTATTTTTTCAAGAGATTTCTTTGTTCACATGTGAAATTCGTGACTTCTCCATATTTGAAGATTGACCCGTTGTGGGCGCTGAAAGATTATGAACTCTTCAAAAAGTAGGTCGATTGATTTATACGGATTTCGTAATAAAACTAGTGTATTAGCAGACCGTTCCATTTCCCATTAACCGTATTCCCTGAGTAAAACAGCAAATATTTGAGCTACCAATTATGGTGATTGATTACCATTTGCGATTCAGCCTACATTTAAATGGCCTGGCAAATGATGTGGATAAGTGTCAATGAAGATTTCAAACACTTTTGTCATCATTTACACTCACTGAAGCTATACATTTGTTTCATATTCAAATATTCCCATAATAATAGGTCACGAATGCCGTCAACCTTATAAGCTTGTTTCGTCGACACAAGCTTCAATCATCTCATTGGCATACTTGAGCCGTAAAACCTGAGAGTTTGCATAATCACACGCAGACGAGGTTTGGCGTGACGGTCGGACTGAGAGCGGGGGTAAAACAAGGTTAGTTTGGTTACGAAGTAGTAGCCTGTAGGTTGGTGAATCGAGGATAGGTAAGTTGAGGGAGCTGGACAGTGGGTCGAGGATGGAAAGCTTGCGGGAGATAGGGTAGTGGGTTAAGGAGAGGATGATAGGTAGTGGGTCAAGGATAGAGAGGTTGAGGGGGAGATAGGACAGTGAGTCGAGAATAGAAAGGTCGATGTACATACGGATTGGGTCGAGGATAGTAAGGTGAGAGAAGCAGGACAGTGTGTTAGTCGGGGATAGACAGGTTGAGGGAGGAAGGGCAGTGGGCATAGCATAGGAAGTTTGAGGGAGATGGGGCGTTGGGTCAAGGAGAGGAAGATAGGTAGTGGGTCGAGGATAGTAAGGTGAGAGAAACAAGACAGTGCGTTAGTCGGGGATAGGGAGGTTGAGAAAAAAGCGTAGTGGGTCGAGAACTAAGGTTTAGGGAGATAGGACAGGGGGTCAAAGATAGAACAGCGGGGCGAGGACAAGAAGGTTGAGGGAGAGAAGACAGCGGGTGGAGGATAGGAAGGTTGAAGGAGATAGGCAGTGGGCCGAGTATAGAAAAGTTGAGGGTGATAATCTAGTGGAGAGAATGGTGAGACGAGGTTAGGAAGATTGAGGAATATATAGGGCAGTGGGTCGAGAATAGAAAGGTTGCAATTTCTGCGGTCGCTCAGACACTTCTGTCAATCAGACAGATATTCAAGTAAGGTTGTAAACATTGCTTCGTTTTCGTAGTTCCCCTGGGGATCTTTAGTTGCAGTTGTCATGAATAAGGCTCGCAGACAGCGGTGGGATCTAGCCGGTTCGCACCGGTTCTATAGAACCGCCTTACGGAATTTCATGAGATCAGCGAACCGGTTAGCATTACTGGTTACACTCAATGACTTTTTGTAATAGAACCGGGAAGAAATATGATTTTTGTGGTGGAACCGGGTGACAAAAAAATTGATCACCCACTGCTCGCAGGGGGCTGCCGAAGTATGCGAACCAAGATGGCGGACATCGGAATGTAATATGTGTACTAGGTTAGGGTTAGGCCATAATTTTAGGTATAAATACTACGGGAGGCTCTTGGCTAGTCTTCGAACTGATAATAGGACTAAAATAAGGAAAATTGGAAAAAAATTATGGCCTAACCCTAACCTGTTACCCATATTACGTTCCGATGTCCGCCATCTTGGTACGAATACTTCGAGAGCACCGCTCGCAGACTATGCGGTAGAGACTAGGCTAAAATTAGCTATTAAGATTTGTGAACGGATGATTCTGATACAAAATTTGGTTTCAAAAATGTAAACCAGTTTATAAGATCTAAAGCTCTCAAAATTTATTTTGCGAAAGTATGAAGATAAATTTTCTGGGGCCGAAGTTTGGGGATACATCCATACGTTATCATTATATTATTTTCCATGCTTATTTTGAAAGGGTTTTCAAGTTCCGGCGTGTGCCGACAGGTTGAGCGCTTCAAAAATACCATTATATTTAAAATGAATCAGACAGCTGTTGTTAAATAGTAATGACAACTGATGTCAGCGTCGTCTATTCTGGCCATTCATTTTATTTATACTTATATTTTGGAAATATAATCAAAACCTGAAACTACATAAACGAGAATATCTATCGGAGACCAAAGACTTATCGATCGAAAGTTAGGGGATTCCCCCAAAACAGAAACTGCATTTTTGATTCATCCGCTCTTACTCCATAGTGACACCGTGTGTCCGATAACTAATTAATTATTTACTCGTCAATTATACGACATAATTCACCCAAAATCAATAGGCTTCTGATCCAAGATAAGATGAATGCACATGCAAAATTTGAAGCAGATTCAACCTATCTTCCGTGTGATATCGCGTGTATCTAACAGACAGACAAACAAACAAACGAGAATATCGGTCGGAGACCGAAGACTTATCGTTCGAAACTGCGTTTTCGATTCATGACCGAATAGTGACACCGCGTGTCCCATCACTAATTAATTATTAACTCGCTAATTATACGCCATAATTCATCCAATATCAATAAGCTTCTGGTCCGAGATATGATGAATGTGCATGCAAAATTTGAAGCAGATTCAACTTCGCCTTCGTGAGATATAGCGTGCATCTAACAGACAAACGTACAAATACCTATCAACATACTTACCGATCTTAAGGTCGATAAGTAACAAGGCAAGGTTTACAATCGCGCTTGAAGATCTATCTAAGTAAAAAAAAGTGCCTGGTCTGCTGGATAAATTTCATTTGTAACGTGGTGACGAACTTTAATATGAAAATATGCCATTTTTAGGGGAAAACACAACTCGAGGAAAGCGTATGTGGACGTGCCGTAAATATAATACATTTTCACGAATTAATTGCGTTCTGGTTGTTACGATTTTTCCAGCTCAACACTTGCAGTAACCTCTACTATACAAGTTCATTGAAAAATAATAAAGATACTTGTCATAGCATTGTCATATTCGTCGATAACGGAGCGAAACAAATATTCTTTTCATGTCGATGTTCAAAACTTGGTTGTTTGTATGTAACAATGAAAATGCCATATTCATTTTGGATGAGCGAACACGTAATACTTCTTTTATCAATACCTTTCCAACTGAAATATGTACGCTTCGAACCTTACATAAGGTTTTGTTTGCTCTCCCGATTCTATAATCAGCTATTTCCTTTTTTGTTTTTATTTATTATTTTATCGTCTACTGCTTCTTATGGAGTCGAAATAAACTCGAGATCTGTGTCCACAGAATCAACCTCAATAAAAAATAGTTCGGTCGTAGTGGGCGGTGTTTAGTACGTTATATTGGGAGGTGCACCTGCCGTCTGCAGTTCCAGACTCCAGTTCCTCGCGATTCAGGGCCCGATTTATTCTTGTTTTTGCCAAGTTGGCACCTGTTATGCCCTGTTTTGTAGTCTATTTCTCCCAAATTCCAATAGATAATCGATTTAAAGGTAATATTGGCTTTGTTTATAGCGCCGGTATAATAAAAAGGCTGAGACGTAAGGTTAAATAGTAGACTAAATTGACTATCGCCGTGAGCATCAGCCTTGGCTTAGTTCTGTCTGTCTCAATTCTGCACTTACGGTACTGTACCACACCCTGACACTGACCGTAACTAACTGGGCAATTCTTTGTTTTTCAGATTGTTAACTGGGTAGTGTACGGTAATAGGACGTTGCTACTTTATTACAACTGGACTCTGGATCTCTTTTTAACGTTTCTTCATAGTGCCGTACTGTGCTGGAAGAGAAAAAAACATATTGGATATTGGAACATAGAATTTTTTTGAACATTTTAAAATCGAAATGTCAATGAATTCCGATGACTCCGAGGACAGGCCCCCAGCACCACCTGTCCGACATGCCAGTGCCGCTCATGGAAAAGGAGATTTTGCAAGTCAATCTACAACGAAACCTCTCCCGTCCCTTCCAGAAGATAAAAAGAAGAAAAATAAGCTAAAGAGTATTTTTGTAGGTGAAGATAAAAGTAAGTTTCCATTGTTTACCCCAGTTTGTGTTTTTGCTGTTTCGCTCAATTACAGAATTATTTGCGAGTGCATTCTATTTCTTTTGTTTTATGCTTTAAGGTTATGCTTGGCCTCTACAATTCACCATCTCCAATGTTCAGGAGCTTTTCAAAATAAACTATCAATCTACCTCAAACTTTGACTGTTATTTTGTTTTGCTTTCGAATTAACACTTCTGTGCACTAACATTATACAGTGATAAGTTTCATGAAATGTCAATTTCTATGTGTATAGATTGATCCATGTTGTGCAATAAACTTCATTACGCATGTTGTTTTGTAAATTGGACTAAACTTGTATCTCTGTATACGATACGCTCGTGTTATGTTGGGTATTTCAATGATTTAGCCTAGTCAAGATGAAATATCATCATATTTGATATCTATAATACATTGGTATTATCTTTTATATACTTATCATTTGTATCATCTTTAAACATTTAAACACATTTTTCGATGCCTATTTATCAAACTTTTAATAATTTAGATCGGAAACGAGACCGTGAACGACCAGAAATATCATATCCTCAAGATTTTGAACATACAGTGCATGTCGGTTTCGATGCAGTAACAGGAGAATTTACTGTAAGTTGAAGTCAATGTTGTGAGATCATGATCGCAGCTGTTTTCGAGATATTCAAATCTATTAATCTATAACAGGCAATGTACCCTCTAATTTTTTATAGTATGTGTGCGCAGAAATTTTGGTGTGTGCGCACTTTTTTGGAAATGACCAATATTTGTGCAAAAACCTATGAAGAAATTTTGGCGTTCTAACCGGATAATGGGTAAGCCAACAACAAACTCAACCTGCCAACCGAGAACATTGTTACATTATATCGAAATACGTCTGTGCGCAGTAAATCTATGCATGTGCGCAGCCTCTGAAAGCTGTGTGCGCGCGCACACGCTCACACCTTAGAGGGAACACTGATAACATGGGGTAGGCAAGATTTTGGGACCATGGACCAAATATTTTGCCCACCTAGACAAAAAGGGAAAACAATTATCCTTGTACCAAAACTAAATTTATTCGCAATCTCAACAAATCTCTGGAGCTATTTTAGCTAAAACATCAAAATTTGGTTTAAGTTTGGCTGTGGCATCCTCAGACGGATCCAACGGACCTGATTTGGCCTACGGATCATAGTTTGCCCAAGTCTGATCTATAATGTTCGATGTAGCGTGATACCAAGATGTAAAAATAAGAAAATTTGAAGCTAATCTTAGCAAAATGGGCATCAAATTCTTTACTTTTTATCATTTTCACATCATTCCACACTGGGAATGCTTGAAATTTTATTTTCTCCAGTTCACCAAATGTTGCCTATGTATTACTACCATGGATAGCGATTTGTGGCTATAACTAGAGTTATTGACTTGACTTTTTGGCTTGAGTGGAAAGTTCTAAGGCAGACATTTTCACTGCTGATACGAAGTACATAAAGCTCAAGTCTGTACTTCAACCATTGTGTTATGCTCATCTACCGTATATTCCAATATGGTATATATCTAAGCCAATACCCCTAAAAACGGCCCTAAAACATGGATTGATAAAAATTAACATATTATCAACCTTACAAATTGTTACATGCTACTCATCACTGCAAATGGTTGCTTTAGTGCGATTAAAGTTACGTGTGTAACAAGCCAAATTTTTAGTGCGCGAAAGGTATGCGCGTATAAGCCAAACTCCCTAGTTAGTTTCGGCTTTTTTTTTAGTTTAAAACTCTGCTTATATACAAGGATGTACGGTAAGTAGACAAGATGAAGTTTCGTTCTGTTGTATTTCTGAAGCCTGAGAGGATTTTAACCGTTGATGCCAAATTCAGGATAATCTTAATGACATTCACAGTGTTATTTGTAATTTTTTCTTTCCAGGGAATGCCTGAACAATGGTCAAGATTATTAAAAACATCAAATATCAGCAAAACAGAACAAAAGAAGAATCCACAGCTGGTTCTCAAGGTATTCAAATTTCGGAATTCTCAATCTTCTTTGAAAACTTTTTATATTTAACATAATTTAACTTAACTTTATAATGTTGATTTCTCAATACTTTATATTGTAAGAGCGTACTCAAATTGGAAATCCCAATCAATTGTGTATGTTTTCAAAACTGTTAAGAGCATGAACATTATTTTAAATTTCAAAAACCAGTGAACAATAATATAAGAAAGCCTCAAGCCTGGCGGTTTCACATTGTTTTTGGCACATCTGGATTATTCACTGTTAAAGGATTTCAATGATTTGCTTAACTGCTCATCTGTTACGAATTCCTCCATCTTCAAGTCTATGTATCTGGAACAAATTAATGATTAACCGTTACCATACCCGACATGTACTGGTAGCCAGATGAGATTCACCGTTTTTCTCCTGTGAAATAAAAGTGAAATATTCTAATATATTCAAGTCATTTGTTGCCAATTTGTTGTAGTAATGTAGGTTTCTTTAAAACACACAATTTTTGTTCTATAGTCGCCCAATTTGTATGGAATTTAACACTTGTTTCAACTTATTTTCAGGTTTTACAATTTTATGACATGACAGAAAAAAAGAAAGGAGGTGGAAATAAATATATGAAAATGACAAAGAATAGTTCGTTCGAATCATCTGCAGTATTAAAGGTTTGTATTATGGTTTAGTTTTTAAAAAAAATTTAAACAAATTTAATTTTTTATCTGATAAAGATAAACAGTGGTCGGCGAAGTTTTTTAGGTGAGGCGAATTATTGGGGAAAAATTTATATTTTTGTGTACCTCTGCCATAATTTATTAGCCGTCCACCAGAAAATGCTGGCTGGCTTACGTTAGAGTTGATGAAACTAATTAAAGTTTTGATGATAAAGTATTTTTGATCCAATAAATTTGCCACATTGAAAAAAATGGGTATGATTTTCCACATTTATGCAATGATGATTTATGTCATTCTGTTGCTATGCTAGCATGATATCGCCTTGGTCTTACACAGGGATGGCCATTTCCGAATACTAAACTATTCCGAATACATTCTAAAATAATGTTTTCGAATCTGGAATTCCGAATACATTCTAAAATCGAAAATAACACACTTTTTTTAAGTTTATTAAAACCCAATAAAATAGGGAATAAACTTCAAAAGTTATACCAGAATAAAGCCACAAACCAACAGTATATCTACACAAATTAATTGATAGTTTATAGCTATCAATAAAAATAATAGCATCTTGTGACACAGTCAGTTTATTAAAATTGTACACTTAGTATAAATGACCATATGGAAAGGTAGCCAAGGAGTTGTCTGACGCTTTCTATCATTGGTACCATGATATTATGATGATAGTCAAGTTTATTGACAGAAATACTATTTGTATTCAGATGATTGTGTATATTTTCTGAGAGTAGTAAAATGCATTAGCAATACAGGCAACTGAAACAAGCAACAACAATCTAATATCCATTATGCCTTTACAAATTCTAATATTTAAGCCTACCAGTATTCTACTACCTACCAGTATATTTGTATATTAATTCATGTGAACCATATTGTTATTATGTGTAGCATATCGTTATATCTGGAATTAGCAATAAGTTAGGATGTAACAGCCACCGCATTCCCCGCATATGTTAAAAATACATATCGCGCGATTAAAAAACCGACTTTTACAACGAATAATATAACAACGAATACTGTATATATTTTTCTGTTGTGCAAAGTGATGAATTCGTGACCGATACGGGCATATTTAAAATGTCTTGCTTTATTAATTTAATTGCTTTCAATTTAACCTGCGGTTGCGTCGACAAAATAAAATCCTCACCACTCTAATTTACCATGACAATCGCGGACATAAAAATAAAAATGTGTGGTAAACTGCCCGATTATATATTGTTTTGATCCGTATTTTGCGAATTCGGCAAATTTGAAATGTGTAACACTGACTCCGCTCAATCGAAATGCCGCCACTCCGATTATTTTTAAGATAAAACCGTTCGAAAAATCCATAAATCTGCCGTAAAATCTCAGACTAAAATTTATTTCAGCACAATAAAAATTGATTGAATATTCTTTAGATTAAATGTATTATTATATACATTCTCACAATACGGTAAAAGTCGCGTTTCAAACCTTGTATAATGTTAACACAAAAATTTTCGACGGCAATTTAATTAAAGTAATGGGTAATCAGGCAAATCCCGCCTTCAATTAGTGATGATATGTTTCTAAACGCGGACCAAACATATCTTGGAAATTTTGCGATTTCCACCGCCTAGAAAAGCGTTTTTTAAACTGTCGCGGGCTTCAATGAAACACATTTTGTTTACGGTTTTATTTTCAGTATTTTAAATTGCCGCTTTTCAATATTTGCGTTTTCTTTAGAAACTAGCCGCCGATGAACGTATTCACCGGATTCACAATTCCGCGCGAGTACAAAAATAGATAATTGTCATCGTTATCGTGGAACAAATTTGTGGAATACTTGCGTTTTAGAGAAAATAACACAAGCGTAAAGGCGTTTACGGCCTGAATAATACGTCTCCTGATAAAGCAATCGCGAGCAAGTTTCTATCGAGAATGTTTTCATTTAACGGAAACGTCTTGAGAGCGGCGTCGAAAATGTGTGACGTCACACGAAAATCCGATATTCTTATAAACGCTAATTCCGATATTCGAATGACGAGATATTCGAATACATTCGAATACTTTATTCGAATTGGCCATCCCTGGTCTTACAAATATTAAATTCCATAAATTCAGTATTATATGAATTCCAGGCCTTTTATGCAATTACTTGTGACATAGAGAGCCTTGTCATGTCATCCAAAATGTGAAATTTTTCCCCCATGCCTTATTTTCACAATTTGCCACACGTCTTGTACGTCCTCTTGAAAAATCTCGTTATATGTCGGTATTACAATCAGTGTCAGTGATATTTCTCCTGTATTACTGTTCTATGTGGGATCTCACTGTTTGTTTAACATTCCCATCACCTAAGGTTGTGGTATGATTCATCTTGTTGTGACTGTGCTATAAAACATGACATTTTAATTTCTTTTCCTTCTATGGTATTAATTAAGACAGCTTATGCATATGCAAGACAATGGCCTTTCTTTCCTCTGGTTATTTCAAAGGTTGCAAAACAAAATGGCTAAAGTTGACATTCATTGGAAATGTTATTTGCATGAAGTATAGGGTGTCTGAAAAGTTATTTAAAATTGCAAAGGGAATTTATCGATACCATATATTGTTTTGACCCTCAAAGATGTATTAAATGAAGTAAACATACTTGCACAATTACTGAATAAAAAACAACAAACCTGGACAAGATATATTGAAAATTGACTTTATAACAAAATTGAAATTGTAGAGAGACTTTATTATAAAGAACTAGGTGCTGTTAAAGCTGGTATCTCATTTACCACAGTATTTCAATAAAATGTTACAGTTTAAAAAATCGTTCTCCTGACAAATTCAAAAAAAGGGCCTTTATAAACCTATTTTAAAACACCATTTCCAGGTTTAGCTCTTTTGGGTCAAAGCCCTTAATTTGTCTTAATGAAATATTAACTTGACATCGATCGATGCAAATTAGCTTTCCGATTTTTGCATATCAACTGTTCTTAAAATTTTGAATCTAATCAGTGGTTATATGTTTAGTTTCACAACACTGTTTAGTATAAGGAAGTTAATCGAATTTGCTGCTACTCCTGTGTTTCCTGTTAATTTGTGTCCATATATTTTTGGATTTTAGTTTGAACATTTGTTTAATTAGTTATATTCCAATAGTGACAGTATTTCCAAATTTATTATGTAATTCTAAATTATACAAAATGCCAACACAGACATTTAGAAGACATACTATGGAAATGTTCTGATATTTGTTAAATAAATAATCGAATGTAATTCAAAAATCTCAGCAAAATGATGTCCAGGCATGCATGTCATGCGAAATCAACTTTTTATTCAATCATTGGTCAACCATTTGGCTCCAAGGTTGGTGCATCTTTTTAAAAATTGGGATTGCCATTAAATGAGAGATTGCTCTGCTAGGTATAACCCTTCTAGATTCCTCATCGTATCAACGTGGTTTATTACTTATCGATCTTGAGGTATTTGTCTGTTTGTTTTCGTGGGAGGATGAATCTGCTTCAAATTTTGCATGTGCATTCACATCCATCATATCTCGGACCAGAGGCTTCTTGATTTTGGATGAATTATGCCGTGTAATTAATTAGTGGTGGGACACTTGGTGAGTCAGAGCGAAAGAATCAAAACCGCAGATTGATAAGTCGGCGGCCTTCTATGGCTATCTAGTTTGAACACTTGTCAGTTATGACAGCCTTCACCAAAGTTCATTTTAACTATTCCTATGCTGACATGGACTGTCAACTGGGTGAGAGGCCTTGGTTCACCATATAATTGAGTTTTCTGGTCTGGTTTCCCTAGTGATAATATGAAAATCATTTACTCTGTCACCCTCAAATTTTCTTTTTTTAGTCAAGTGGGGGTGCGAACATTCCAGCAATAAAAACGACGTCCGATACAAATAATTGGAGCACTACAGAATCGACGGCTCCATTGACAGCAAATGAAGAGGACATTGATGAAGATTCTGTGAATGAGGAATCTGATGACGACCTGGAACCTCCTCCTATTGTTGCTCCTAGACCTGAGCACACTAAATCGGTGAGTTGTCTGTGTTGTCTTCGTTTGTAAATTTTTGCATGGTTTTTGGTGATTTTTTTTACAGTTTTTCAGTGTCAATTTGGCTTCGTTGGAATTGAGATGAAATTTAATATTGTATTATTACATGTGTGATGTGTGTCCTTCAAGAATGCACATATGATAAATAAAATTTCTATATGCCTTACATTCAAATTTTATGTTGTTTGATAGAATTTTTCATTTATTATGTTAAAATACAACCTTGAAATGAAAACTTCGATTCGCGGATACAAACACATGCTTCCACACTTGCCTATGTGTGTACATTCGGTAAATTTGTATAATAGAATGTAAGCTCAAAACTTGTAAATATGTATACATTCACACTTTTACTACGAACGCTGTAGACTTCCACTCTTTGGCATTTGATCAATTCCAAGCACATACTTTCATATTACGGCATACTGGTGTATATGCCTGTATATATTGCATAGGTCCACTCCTGTGTACTTTTACGCTTCCTCCTTTGACTCATATACATGTATGTACATCCATTCTATAGCGTGTAAGCTTGATCTGGAAATTCACCAGTTGTGAACAGTTTTGAAGGTTTATCATTTTGAATTTTAGAGCATTGTTAAGCTACCTGAGCCTTGCTAATAGATCTTGATAATTTCGTATAAAAATTTGCCTTATTTTCACTTTTCTATCAATTTTTGCAATCTATTTAAAACGTTTAAAAGTGTTCGTTGCTTTGCAAAAGTAACACAGTACTCAAATTATTGGAGCATTATCGAAAAATTCTATTTCCAACTATGAAACTGCGATTTTGACATTCAAAACTTACAACTTTAAAACTATGAATTTCAAAACTCTTTAGTTTGATATTAAATTCTTCTACTTCATTTTTCGTAGATATACACTCGATCTGTGATAGAACCACTAGGTGTCCCGAATCTTCCATCTGCAACAGGAGGCGGTCATGCGCAACCAGGTGTGAACAAACAAACAATAGAAAAGCAGAAAAAGAAAAAAATTTCAGACGAAGAGATTCTCTCCAAACTAAGTAAGTTGCATACAGACAGTAATTTGATTGTTCTTGTTTTTTGTCAAGGTTGTTGTGACACCTGGGCCAAATGTGACCCACAAGAAAAAATTGTGCACCCCGCGGTGAAGTGCCAATTTTGAATGGTGTGCGAATGAGTTTTCAATTTAGTTTATTCTGGTATGTGTGAGTAATCCCGATCCCTTTGCATTGCAAATCCTATACCTGAGTCTAATTTATTATCTGTGACGTTAGATCAATTTTTGTCTCTGCAACAACTAGAAAGCGTATGTCAGGGGTTCCCAAGCTTTTTACAGAACGACCTCAAAGACAACTTTCAAGTGTCCAGTGCGACCCCAGGTCAATATATATATTTTTCATGAAACTTTAGAGCTTCTTTCACTGGACGTTTGAGTTTGGTCATGTGGTGGTATTTAGTAAAATACGCTAAAACCAAACAGTGATGTCACAATATTCACCTACATTTTCTATAGCATAAGCATATAGTGATGCATATGGGCCTGTTTTACAGTATGCCATGGTACAAACTGCTAAATTTAACATGGTTTGTCAAATCTTAGATGTTTTGTACATCCATCCTCTGACATACCTCAGGACCCCACCGACCCCATGACCTGTTTGCGACCCTGCCTAATTATCACTCCGACCCAATTTGGGGTCGCGACCCTTGGTTTGGGAACCCCTGGCCTATGTTAAAGTAGGTGCGGCCCACGATTTCACCCAGGTATTTGTATATGACCCTCCTGTAGCAAAGGACGCACACACCCCTGTATTATATTCTACTTACAATAGTGTGAAACAGATTTTCAATCGCGTTAGTGTGGCACATGAGAGCAGGGCTACTCAACTGGCGGACCGCGGTCCGAATCCGGACCTTTCGAGCATTGGATTTGGACCGCACCTAATTATTTATTTTGGATCATTAGCCCCACTTTTTGAATTTCCTATTATAAAATGACTTTCATAGTTTTGAATATATATGAAAAGAACTATAACACCCTAATAAACAAACTTATTTGCTAGTAATCAATACTTCCTGTCGAGGAAGTGTGCGTTTAAGGATGCCGCAATATAATTTCTGTAAAGACCGGACCCAAATAATTTTGAAGTTCTGTTTGCGGACCTTCGGTAAAAATAGTTGAGTAGCCCTCCCTGCACTAGAGTACAGTCCGGGGTTCCTTAAGTTTCTATTCAAATCGGAGTTTGTTATGATATCTATAATGTTCAAATATTATGATCAAATACTTCTTAATAAACTTCTACACTTTGAAGATCATTTTGGTTTAACTGTATTAGAATTTTCATGCATATTTATAGTTTATGCCACTAAACTTCAAAAAACCTAAAATACACATTAACAATCACAAAATTGAGTTTTATTTAAAGCAATCTATTTTTTGTGTAAGTGCGTCGTTAGTTTATTCTCTGGTAATCTGGCGCCGCACGAACAAAAATTTTGGAAACCGTTGGTTTATGCAATTTAGGAATTAAGGACATGAATCAAACTATTACACAGATATACCTCGAGTCTCTGAATTGTTTCATTGGGATGATAAATAAAGCACAACCAGTTTATAGCAAAACGATATGATTTGTCGACGTTGCGAATGTCTATTTAGAAAAAATGATTAATTTTCTTTTTGCTCTTCTTTCTGTATATATATATATATATATATACAATAGTGTTGCTTTCCATATCATGCCCTGATGAGGTTTTTCTGAATAGAAATTCGAAACGTTGCAAATTGCATATCTTCACCAACACCGGTTGTGCTTTATTCATCATCGACATTAATATACCTGGTGGCAATCATGTGCCATGTTTCATGGTGTTCCATTCCATCGAAAAGCTGAAAATCACTCTTATAGAATCATGCTAAAATAATAAAATTATTTTGTACAAACAATTGTCATTTCCATATATGGAGATTGATATTGATCTCTAGAACAGAGGAAATACAGAGTTTATTTAAGTTCATGCTGCTTTATGATGTAATACTATGAATAACATTTCATAAACAATATTTAAATAGTGCAGTCAGCAATGTGCTCCATTGTGACATTGTTCGGAAATTTTTAATATTTCATTTTTTAAATTTGATCTGCTATGTGTATTTCATAATTCTGTTATGTAAAATATTTTTTTGTCATCATTGATAGTTGATACCATAAACTTATATTATTGAAGATACTGTGTATGTGTATGTGTACCAGGTTAGGGTTAGGCTTTAATTTTATTCGGATTTTCCTTATTTTAGTTCTATCACGAGTTCGGGGACTGTCTGTGTTAGCCAAGTGAATATACCCTGCCCATAGGCTTCCGTCTCTTTACACAACTTGATGTAAAGTAGGCGAACCAAATTAGTTACCTCCCTATTGGTACATACACTTCTGAAGCGCCTTATTTTTTAATACCTTGAATTCTGAACATCTTTTTAACCAGCTTTATAGACTTTATTGTTGCCCACATTGTAAATACAATATAATAAAGCTCATATTTACATCAAGTATGACCAAATTTTGTAATTCTCCATTTTGAATAATAACTGAATGTGGAATATCAAATATGGATTAAATTATCGCACGTTCAACAGAAAAATTTGAACACAACTGGATTATGAGGCATAGGAATATAGCGTAGTTTAGTTTATTAGTTTGGGGTATTAAACAGAGTATATCGTTTTTTTTTGTGTCATTGTGTATTTGTGGAGATTTATTTTTATGTGCAGAAAATTCAAGATGACTTTGTTTGTTAATTTTCCTTATCAGAAGTTAACCAAAGCTTAAATGTTAATTGCGCACAATTCCAAATAAAAAGCTGTCAATTATTCCTAAATTCAAAAATTAACCATATCGAATATAAATAATTTTAAATGTATTCCTATATCCAATTTGTTTTAGACTTCCCTGATTTAGCAAAATTGGGGGCTCCCGAAGTATGCGAACCAAGATGGCGGACATCGGAATGTAATATGTGTACTAGGTTAGGGTTAGGCCATAATTTTAGGTATAAATACTACGGGAGGCTCTTGGCTAGTCTTCGAACTGATAATAGGACTAAAATAAGGAAAATTGGAAAATAATTATCGCCTGACCCTAACCTGTTACCCATGTTACGTTCCGATGTCCGCCATCTTGGTTCGCATATTTGGGAGCACCCAAAATTGTGTTCATTTTGAGTCCTGTATATGTTATCAACAAAGATTCAGTAATTATAAACCATTTATTGTTTTTGGAAATGTCATATGAACCATTGCCAATCATGTTTGCCATTATCACATTAATGAAAGTATTGATCATATCTTGGGAATACAAACCAATGTTCTGGCTAAACGTTTCCAATAACTTTTTGCCTAATATTTTAGTTATATGTTCTTTTGCACTATTGCATGGGTATTCAACAGTCTTGCTCTAAGCAATTCATTTTTTCATCATACTAAAAATACAAAAACGGTAATTCAAGATGAATGCAAACACGATGATAAGCCAGTACTAACACTAATCGAGTGTTATGTGTACCAGAGACTGAATCTCGTTTTAGAATGTTTCAGTCAATTTGTTGGCACAACGGCACACGTTGCATTATAAATGAAAAACACTACGGCCTACTTCGGATTGATTCCTATAATTATCAAACTCGATACATAAACAAAACATGGTACTCCCGTAGTATGTGTACCAGGCTAGAGGTTGGCCATAATTTTAGTACGATATCCCTTATTTTAGTTCTATTACGAGCAGGGATGGCCATTTCCGAATACTAAACTATTCCGAATACATTCTAAAATAATGTTTTCGAATCTGGAATTCCGAATACATTCTAAAATCGAAAATAACACATTTTTGTTTTAGTTGATTAAAACCCAGTAAATTAGGAAATAAGCATCAATAGAAATATCAGATCGAAGCCACAGACTAACAGTAAATGTACACAAAGTAATTGATAGGTCATAGCTATTAATAAAAAATAATAGCAACTTGTGACACAGTCAGTTTATTAAAATTATTCACTTTGTACAAATGACCATATGAAAAGATAGCCAAGGAGTTGTCTGACGCTTTCTATCATTGGTATCATGATATTACGATAATAGTCGAGTCTATTGACAAAAATACTACTAAAACAACTTAAAACAACAATCGAAAATCCATCATGCCTTTAAAAATTCTAATATTTAAGCCTCGAGTATTCTACTACCTACCAGTATATTTGTATATAAATTTATGTGAACCATATTGTTATTATGTGTAACATATTGTTGTGTTTGGAGTTAGAAATAAATTAGTAGAGAATAGATGACCACCACTGCCAGCGCGCAGCCAGGATTTTCGAAATCGGAAATTCCCATTGCCGCCTGTAACACCCACCGCGATTCCGCACTCGTTAAAAGAGCCGTCTTGTCAGCGTATAATGATCATTCTGTTACGTAAAATATTCAATCCATGACAACTACGAGATTCTAAAATATCTTTATATATTAATTTAATGTGTCCAACATAACTCGCGGTTGCTTCTTCTTACGTCAAAAAAAAAACATTACTATTCGGTCCACGGCAATCTGTGACCGAAAAGTACGAGATAAACTGCCTGATGTATTTAATTTTAATATGTATTTTTGCAATCTTGCCAACTCGTTATCGCCGTTAGAAAAATCTCAAATATTTATATAAAATCATGTTAAGTGTAGAGAATAATTCATTTCATACAATGAATATACATATAAAGTTTAGCAGTAAATTAGAAATACATATTCATCGCCGCGATTATGCCACCTGTTAAAAGAGTCGACTTTTACAAGAAATAATATAACAACGAATATATATTTTTCTGTTGTGCAAAGTGATGAATTCGTGACCGACACGGGCATATTTAAAATGTCTTGCTCCTATTAATTTAATTGTCTTCAATTTATCCTGCGGTTGCGTCTCTCTAACAAAATAAAATCCTCACCACTCTTATATACCGTTGCAAACCACGGCCATAAAAATAAAAACGTGAGGTAAACTGTCCGATTAAGTATTGTTTTTATCCGTATTTTGCGAATTCGGCAAATATTCAGATCTACTTGTTAACAGTGACTCCGCTCGATCGAAATGCTCAGAGTAAAATATCTCAGAGTAAAATTTATTTCATCACAATAAAATTGATTGAATATACTTTAGATTAATTATATTATATACATCCTCACAACCTGGGAAAAAGTCGCGTTTCATTCAAACCTTGTATCGTGTTAACACGAAAATATTCGACAGCAATTTAAATGGATAATCAGGCAAATCCCGCCCTCAATTAGTGACGATATGTTTCTAAACGCCGACCAAACATAATGTGTGCCAGAGGCACACGAAATTTTGCGATTTTCACTGCCTAGAAAAGCGTTTTTTAAATTTTCGCGGGCCTCAATAAAACTTATGTTGTTTACGGTTTTATTTTCAGTATTTTAAATTGCCGCTTTTCAATCAAAAAGTTGCGTTGTCTTTAGAAACTCGCCGCCGATGAACGTATTTACCAGATTCACAATTCCGTGCGCATACAAAAATAAAATAAATGTTATCGTTATCGTGGAACAAATTTGTGGAAAATTTTCGTTTTAGAGAAAATAACACAATCGTAAAGGCGTTTACGGGCCTAAATAACACGTTACGCTGATGAGTGATGAAAACAATCACGCGCAAGTTTTCTATCGAGAATGTTTTCATTCAACGGAAACATCTTGAAAGCGGCGTCGAGAATGTGTGACGTCACACAAATATCCGATATTCTTATGAACGTGAATTCCGATATTCGAATGACGAGATATTCGAATACATTCGAATACTTTATTCGAATTGGCCATCCCTGATTACGAGTTTGGGGACTGTCTGTGTTAGCCAAGTGAATATACATACCCCTGCCCACAGTCCCTTCACACAACTTGATGTAAAGTAGGTGAACAAAATTAGTTACATCCATATTGGTGCACATACTTCTGAAGCGCCGTAATGTATAGGAAGAAATATATTTTTTTAGTTCCATATCTTCCATTACTTCTGAACGAGTGCGTGCCACCTTGCTTTGAGAAAGCCCTATTGATATTAAAACCGAAAAACAAACAATTACTAGCCTTGCAAATTGTAAGTGTATATGGCAGCATAGTTGTTTAATTATTGATCAATATTTGGTTTTGGCGTCAACATTTGATGTCTGGTGTTAATGGGTTTCAGATGAGCTGTAGCGATATTTAATTATTCCTGTGGCTTTATGCAGAACCGGAACAGCTATTCCTAACTAGTGGGAAAGATTATGTGTTGTTAAATATTCATTATTTATACGGTTCTATCCTTCAAGTTTTAATTCAATGGTAAACATTCTTTTTATTAATATATCTCCTCATTTCTTAAGCTTTAGTACTTTAACTCTTTATCTCACTTTGTGTTACTATAGCAAACTATCCATGCACATTCCTTTGTAGCAAGGTTTCCCAAACTTTTTTGGCCGCAGACCTAGGTTCGTAAATCTTATTTTGAAAAGATCCCCATCTGTGCCTCACCAATAGGGAAGGATAATGTTCTCTGACGAAATAAAACTTATGGAAGTCCGAATCAATACATGCTAACGTTAAATACTGGCATTCGATTAGATTATGTACTATTTGTGGTTCCATTACATTTGAACCCACGTACATTTGAACCCATGACAATTGCACTTGCATACTATTGCACCTATGGAATTTTTTTTTATGTTTTACGGATATATGAACCCATACTCACCCTAACCCATGAGTTTTAGCACCCGCATATAGATTGAACCCGCGGATATACTCATGGGTTCAAATGTACGTGGGTTCAAATGTACGGTCACCACTATTTGTATATGTTTCGAACTCTTTTCATATCGTTGCATACCCTCCGTCCAGTCATCACGGACGGCACCAAGGTCCACAAACCCCAATTTGGGAAACCCTGCATCATAGTACTTGTATTCTTGAAAACTTGAAATTTATTTCGGTACAATTCATGGACTGTTTACCAATAAACTTGTTCTATTCATTTTTTTCAGGGACAATTGTCAGTGTTGGAAACCCAGAAAATAAATATGCAAGGTTTGAAAAGATCGGACAAGGGTGAGTCATTTTTTATGTTCATTTTTGGACATGGACCTATGCATCGTTTTTCCAAATTTCTGTCAAATCAATTTTTTCAATGACCAATGGGCGCTCCAGAAGTGTGTGTACCAGTATGGAGGTAACTAATTTTGTTCGGCCACTTTATATCAAGTTGTGTAAAGAGACTGAAACCTATGGACAGGGGGTATATTCACTTGGCTAACACAGACAGTCCCCGAATTCGTAATACTAAAATAAGAAAAATCGGAATAAAATCATGACCTAACCCTAACCTGGTACAAACACTACAGGAGTACCGACCAATGGACCTCAAATTGACACTACTTGAAGATGGATTCAGTCTCTAGAAGGCTATAATTTTTTCTATTTTAAAGTTACCTCAAAATCCTACAGGACACAATATTTCACCGAGTTTGGTTAATTCATAAAGCATTTTTTTTTTCATTAGTGGTATCACATTGTTATGTCATACTAGTATTTCGATCTTTTCGTTACTGTATCGACGGATATTTTGATTATGACAAAAAATCCCGAGACCAAATTTTGACCAAAAAACTGTGGCACTTAAAAGACTTTTTTATTTGTCTGCTGAGATTACTTAGTCAAGTTAAAAAATTTCCTGGATTTTCCATTTTGTCTTGTTGAGGGAAAGGGTTTCAAAAGGGAGAAATGTAGCAAAAAGCGTTCGACACTGCTTGATTAGTATTTATTACATGCTAATAATTACCGCGATACGCTTTCCAAATTCTAACAAGTCTGTTCTTATTGCCTTGACACCAATTTGGGTTACTCAAAACTTTGGTACTCCCGCAGTATGTGAACCAAGATGGTGGACACCAGAACGTAGTATGTGTACCAGGTTAGGGTTAGGCCATAATTTAATTCCAATTTTCCTTATTTAAGTTCTATTACGGGTTCGGAGACTAGCCAAGTGACTCCCGTAGTATTTGTACCTGAAATTATTGCCTAACCCTAACCCGGTACCAGACTATGATCCGGTATCCCCCATCTTGGTTCACATACTTCTGGAGTACCAGAACTTTACCATTCATTTACTTTTCTTCAGAGCGTCAGGCACAGTTTTCACAGCAGAAGAAATATCAACTGGCCAGCAGGTGGCGATAAAGCAGATGAATCTGACACAGCAGCCTAAGAAAGAATTGATCATTAACGAAATTATCGTCATGCGCGAGAACAAACATCAGAATATTGTCAATTACTTGGATTCTTATTTAAAAGTGAGTAATAGACAAGATGTCTCCAGGAAAACTTTTGGAACAATATTTACATATCTTGAAAATCAGATATCATTGTACTGTAGCATGAGTCGGCAACCTTCAGTATTGAAAGCGTCTCTCCATTAAACTTAAACGTACTCGTAGCCGCAACATTCCACTCTGAGATCACTGGCTATCAAAATTCCTGGAAAAACACTTAAGATGCAATAATCTAGTTATTACTTAGAAGAGGCAAATGAAATACGAAAGTTACAAAAATTCAGTCTATGACAAAATTAGACAAATTTGTAAAATGAATAGAAAACATATGTTTTGACAGAATCACTTTAGATGCAAAACATTTTTACCACTTGCGACTTATACATTGGGAACCACGGTGTTGTGTATTTGTCTTATTTATGCCTTCCTTTTCATTGAATCCCTACTGCTTCTAGCAAAAAAAAGGATGTAACCACCTCGATTGATGGGAGCCAGAGCTTCAAGAAAAAAGAGTCGCAGGTTGCCGATTGCTGTACTACAGTCTACAGCAGGGGTCCGAAACCTACGGCCCGCGGAGCAATATAATCCGGCCCGCGACGCTTCGCTGAATTATAGCATCAAATTATAGCTGTTTTGTAGATTATATTCGTTACGCAAAAGAATTTATGTGTAGACTAAATTATATTATAACGTAACAAGTAAATAATTCACAATTACTCGTTTAATGAGCCTATAATTTAATTATAATTTAGACAAATGGCAACAAAACGCAGAAAAGTTAATGCTAAGTGCAAATGGTTTAATGGCGCAAAAAATATTCAATTGGTCAGTCTTCGCGTGCTGTTTAAATTTCAACTTCTGATCTGTGTGATAAAATGTGATTCATCGGTCATTCATTCGATTTTTAACTTTCTAAAAATATGGGCGGCCTGCCAATGACTTGCAAACTTTAATTTTGGCCCGCGAGCGACAAAAGGTTGCCGACCCTTGGTATACAGCAATAACAATTCATCTTTAATAATCTTTCAAATTTATCTAAGAATAGGGACATGATCCAGGCATAATATGATCCACTAAAAATCTGAAAATCAGGGCGATGTATCACCAAGTGAAATACTTAATAACTGTAACTGTGATCGCTAGGAAAATATTGTGTAACTGGTCTATATATTAATATAGCCATGTTTTCTAAGGGTGCGCCTTTGGATTGAACATTCTATTTTTTGTGAAAAATGCCTGGTGATGGCCGCATCCTTATTTTGAAAAATGTAACAATTTGGATTCGAATTCCAAGGTTTTGGAAGTGTGATAATATGAGTATTTCTAATGTGGGGCGCAACCAAGTGTTTAAAATATGTCTTCTATTAGCTTTCTTCCTATATATTTATCCTCACATTCTTTATATGAAGTGATTCAAGAGTCTTGTCGCACGCCAATACAAATAGATTTCTGTGACGTTTCATCTGACCTCATTTGTGTTAGTGTGCAGCAAGACTCTGGAGTCACTTAGGATAGTTACCTTCACTTATCTTCACAAAAGCAGAAGAAGGATCATTCTTTCTATACTTTTTATTCAGGGTGATGAACTGTGGGTCGTGATGGAATACTTAGCAGGAGGTTCACTCACTGATGTTGTCACGGAGACTTGCATGGATGAAGGACAAATTGCTGCTGTTTGTAGAGAGGTCAGTAATGTGTTTTCTACAAGATTGCTCAGAATAAGTCTTGAGAGTACTAAAATCTGTTTTCAACTTCAAAATCTTACCTGCCAATGTCTACCTAAGGGTGACCTGAGACGTTCTAGAAGTTTCATTACTTTTGTCAAATGATTTAAACAAAAGTAACCCAGATTGGACAAAATATAATGCAGTGAAAGCCTGTCAAAAACCATTGAAAACCTCGCAAAAACATGCAAAACAGTGAAATACCACTAAAAACCTTACAAAAACATCGAAGAACCTATTTTCTGAGTTTAAGCCACCTCTCATTATTGAGCCCACTACACTTTACAATTGCTCTTCTGCTTTTCCTAAACAGTGTCTCCAAGCATTAGATTTTCTCCACAGCAGAAATGTGATTCACAGAGATATCAAGAGTGACAATATATTGCTGGGAATGCAAGGAAGTGTCAAATTAAGTAAGTAGTAGTTGATAAAATGTACTCATGGCTTGGGTTCTTGTTGTGAAAATTTCGCTTATAACTGATAGACTTAACCACGGATGTGCAACCTTTAATACGGGGGGCCAGATACAAATAACTGGGTGAAACGCAGTCATATGCCATTTGGTATGATTCATAGCCTGCTGACTTTTATTGACAAAACCCAGTCAAAGTTTTTTCTATTTTCCTGAACTTGGGTGTCAAAATCTTGTTAATGAGAGTTTGGGATTCATTTATTTCACGTCAGAACTGGAATCGGATTCGGGCAAACTTTACATTCATAAGTGGAAAACAGAACTTTTTCGTTTCACAAATATTAAAAAAATCCATTTTTTCATTGAAGCTGATTTCGGTTTCTGTGCCCAAATCACACCAGAACAAAGTAAACGTTCTACCATGGTGGGAACTCCTTACTGGATGGCTCCTGAGGTTGTAACAAGGAAAGCTTATGGACCAAAGGTGAGATATAATTTGTAGCTAGGGCTGGGCGTTTCGAATCGAATATTCGAATCGAATAGTAAATTATTCGAATCGGTTCAAAGCGAAATTTCGAATCGCCGCCATCTTGTTTTTTTCCTTTTCGCCAATTGTCGAGGTAAATTTCTAATTTTTTTTTTATAGAAGTCATATTTTTCAACGCAATTCTGACATATGACTCATTTCTGTAGTGAGTTATTGATGGAAACGTATTTTTTACAGTGTGTGAACGCTCAGCAATCTGTCTGAGTGATATATTTTACGTTTCTAGTAATTTAGGTGTCTGGAGGACCAAATACAAGAAGACAGTTACATACAATTATATATCTCCCAAGTATTCGAGATTCGATTCGATTCGAAAAAAATATTCGATTCGATTCTGAAATCATCAGGTATTCGAAAATGCCCAGCCCTATTTGTAGCGTGCAGCAAAAAGTAGAATAAACTTTATAACATGAGATGAATGTTTTCCATTTTCACTTCTAGCAAGGCTTAGTAACTAATAATTGAAAAGTGGGAAAACTCGCAGCGAAACTATAAAGTTTCTATAATTCTCAAATAAAGTCGAAAAATGAAGCAAAAGTAGTATGAGATTGCGTTTAGACTTTTCTTTATCATAAAGTAGATCCAAATATATATTTTTTTAAATTGTTTACAGACTATGTCTAAAAAATAACTGATAGCATTTTATTTTCTGTCCTAAACTTTTTAAACTCATACACATTCTACAGCTCAGAGGAAGCTGCTATTTTGTTACAAATGGTGCTTCTAAGCAGTGTTCCCTCTAAGGTGTGCGCGTGTGCACGCGCACGCAGCTTTTAGAGGCTGCGCACACGCATAGATTTACTGCGCACAGACGTATTTCAATATAATGTAACAATGTGCTCGGTTGGCAGGTTGAGAAAGTTTGTTGTTGGCCCACTTATTACCCGGTTAGAACGCCAAAATTTCTTCATTGGTTTTTGCACAAATATTATTCATTTCCAAAAAAGTGCGCACACACCAAAATTTCTGCGCACACATACTACAAAAAATTAGAGGGAACATTGCTTCTAAGGTCTTGCATCTTCTAGCAATTTCTTACCAATTTCTATTCTAAATTGTATTGTTATTGGCACTTTTCTGTTGACAACCGGATCAATCACTCCGAAATATAGTTTTGTATTCTAAATTGAAATTGAAATACAATGACTAGATGTTTATTTCTTGGTCCCAAATTCAGAGCATAAAACTGCAGGGATTAGAGATTATTACTCATCGATCTTGATCGATAAGTTTGTTGATAGGTATTTGTCTGTGTGTTAGATGCACACGATATCTCACAAAAGCGAGGTTCAATCTGCTCCAAATTTTGCATGTGCATTCATCTTAGCTCGGATCAGAAGCCAATTGATTTTGGATGGATTATGTCGTATAATTAGCGAGTTATTAATTAATTAGTGATGGGACACACGGTGTCACTATGGAGTAAGACCACTGTTTTGGGGGATCCCCTAACCTTCGATCGATAAGTCTTTGGTTTCCAACCGAATTCTAGTTTATATTTTCATTCATATCATTTTCTCAATATTTCAGGTTGACATTTGGAGTTTAGGAATCATGGCAATAGAAATGATCGAGGGTGAACCGCCATATCTGAATGAGAACCCACTCAGGGTAAGAAGTTTATTTATTTCAGTCTAACTTTCTCTTTTTTTGTGACGTTCTATATGCCTTTCTCTCTGCAAAAGGCTCTTCAACTATGGGATAAAATAGTTTATTTTCAACAAAATATGACAATATCCAGGACAGAAATTTAACAATTCTGTTAATTTTCGGGGCACACTCAGCAAATCGCCCTCTTTGCCGTATAGCATAAAATATAATTAAAAAAACACGATTGGATACTCTCTAATTGGGCTTTAAGCTTGTCAGCAATGTGATAATACATACAGGAACAGCGGGAATATAACTAATAAAATGATAAATGCACATATTAGCCCAAGTATTTCCAGTATCACAATATCACATTAGACACGAACATACAATTCAAGCTTATTAGAGTTTGCATATAGCATCATGGCGGCAAGTACCAGTGTGCCATTGCTTTTAATAGCTATGACAAAATAACACAGAGCGTCAACTAATTTATTCCGGTACTCCTGAAGTATGCGCAACAAGATGTCGCATAACCTGAACCCTAACCTGGTACACAACCTGAGTTCAGGTTGTGCGCCATCTTGGTGCACATACCTCAGGAGGTCCTTTATTCCTCTTGTCCCACATTCAGGCTCTCTATCTGATTGCAACCAACGGAACACCAGAAATTCAAAATCCAGAGAATCTGAGTCCTATCTTCCGTAATTTCTTAGAAAGTTGTCTAGAAATGGATGTGGATAAACGATGCACTGCTAAACAACTTCTGTCTGTGAGTAGTTTTTTTTTATTATCAACAGCACAAAATATGTTGGTGATCATTTTCATGGTTTACGTGGAGGTGACCACGGGCCAAGTATTGAGTAAAGTAAATTTTAAGAAATGCATTGGTATTTTGCAAAGCACTCAAAATTATCTCATGACACACTCACACAAATCATTACCTCATTTACAAGTCCTCCCGTAGTATGTGTACTATGGCAAATAATAATTACCCACATATATTTTATCATGTCATGTTATGTGTGAAGTAGTCCATGAGTCATTGGTATAAGCAAGCTGTTATTACCCTTTTCTTTCATTACCCTTTCCTTAGTTAAGTAATTTCACCATTTTCCCAGGTATCGGTTTTTTACATAATATAACATATTGGTACATATACTTCTGGAGCGCCCATGTACATGTAACCATCTTTCTTATTCACAGCATCCATTCTTGAAGCTTGCAAAACCACTGGCAAGTTTGAATCCTCTCATACTGGCAGCTAAAGATGTGGCCAAACAGCATCAATGAAGGATTTCAAACATCACCAATTCTTCACTACGAGGCCAAAAGTATATAAACAGACAGATAATATATCTTGCTGCATGCTTGTATTGGCCGTTGACTTATATATAATGGGACCAATATGCGATATTTTTTTCATTATTGAAAAGCAGACTTGTGAAATAGGAAAATATACATTCGACTTCAAAATACTAGATATTTAAAACAACTGGTAAAAATCTTAATTCTGACTTCCAAGACCAGATGGAGATTATTATTTACACCTAACTCTGCAAAAACCGAATCTTCATAGCTAAAAGCCTAAGAATATGTGTGGCATTTTAATTACTGTATATTCTCGCATATAATCCGCGTGTATGATAACCAATCACAGACTGTTATTGCCGTCATAGCGATAAAACACAAGCATTGACGTGTATGACACCGAAGCGCAGACTGTTTTTGCTGTCATAGCGTACCAAGCGTGTGTGTCTTATCAAACTTAGCATGGTTCGAGTTGTAGCTGTTGGAATTAGGTTAGCATAATGTCATTTCGTTTGAGTGCGATCCTATGCGTGTATAAGCCAAATTTTTAGTGCTATCAGAGTATTGCACGTATAAGCCAGCCCCTTTAAACTCTGATTATATATGACGAGTCGACGATATATGGTATCTTTTGAAATGCTCTTTTTCTATAAGAAATTTGTACTCAAATTCCGACTTCGAAGCATTCAAAATTTATCTTCGTGCTCTTGGAAAACCAAATTGTGATTTCAAAAGCTCTTGCGCATGTGCATTTCTTTAATTGTCTAGTTAGAATGCGCAGTTAATTTGATGTTTTTTAGGTTTCTATTGAAAATTTGGCTTCGATTGTCGCGCTTAAAAATCTGAAATCTTGACTGTAGAGAATAAAAACTCCTGTCCTGACTATGGGTAATTTGAAGTGACAATTTTAGACTTCGCTCTGAGAAAACCATATCTTTATTTAAAAGCTTTTGCATTTGTGCATTTCTTTAATTTCCTATTCAGAATGCACAGTTAACTTGATGCTTTGCAAGGTTATATTTGTTTGGTTTCAATTATCGCTCTCAAGTCCGAAATTTTGGCTGTAAAGAATAAAAACTCCTGACTGTGGACAATTCGAAGTGACAACTCAAGGCTTCGTCCCCACAGTTGTTTGAATCAGTGCGGATATTGGGTTTGCTGATTTAATTCAACCATCTTCCAATGTTAAATAACAAATTTTTTTTATGTAATTGATAGGGCTGGACATTTCGAATAGTATATTATTTGAATCGGTCCGAACATGAAATTCTAATCGCCACCATCTTGTTTTTTTGTCCACCTGTAGGTTGAGATGAATCCCTCATTTTTTAATGTCAAATTTTCTAAATCCAAATCTGACATATGACTCTTCTTACGAGTGAATTATTGATGAAACATGTTACTTTCTGTGTGTAAAAACTCAGCGGTGTTAGATTACGTGTTCTCACTAATTTATGTGTCTGAAGGACTCATTACAATAAAACAGTCAATACAACTAAATATCTTCCAAGTATTCAAGATTCGATTCGAAAAAAAATATTTGATTCAATTCTGAAATCATCAGGTATTCGAAATTGTCCAACCCTTGGAATCAATTTGAATTACTCTCAAGTCTAGAAGTTAAAGGTCCTTCTTTGATAAAGGCTGGGCATTGAAGTTTGTATTCAGTTTATCATTGGCCAATCATAAACGAATACTCATCTACAGAATTCATCTTTGATTTTTTATTGGCCAAGCATGACCAAATGCTTCCAAGCCTAAACAAGTACCCGTCTACAATATTTAGCTTTGATTTTTTGTTGGCCAAGCATGACCACATGCTGCCAAGCAAAACAAATACTCATTTACAGAATTTATCCTTGATTTTTTGGTGGCCAAGCATGGCCAAATGCTGCCAAGCAAAAACAAATACTCATCTACAGAATTTATCCTTGATTTTTTTGGTGGCCAAGCATGGCCAATTGCTGCCAAGCAAATACAAATACTCCTCTACTGAATTTATCTTTGATTTTATCATTGGCCAAGCATGAACAAATGCTGCCAAGCATGACCAAATTCTGTCGAGCAAAATCAAATACTCATCTACAGAATTTATCTTTGATTTCATCATTGGCCAAGCATGGCCAAATTCTGTCAATGTTCTTCCCATAAATGGTAAAAGAACGGCACCACTACACTTATCAAAATGATAAAAGTGATTTCTAAGTACATTTAATTTTGTTTCTATCATTAATTATATCTTTATTATTGTAAGCAGACATCTTTTTTGCGCCAAACAATTTCATTTGCTTTGAAGTTGGAATAATTTTTGTACATTTATGATTATTTGTATGTTACTGTATTGTATGTAAGTATGTAATCAGATATTATAATAAAAAAAAATTGATTTTAATCGAAAAAAAGGAGAGAACTGTACAACTAATATACAAGACTTTCATCCAATAAGGTTAAACTTGAAAAAGTTATTTTGAAAAAATGAAATAATGAAATCATTTGGATAATTCGGCGACCTTCATTTCCTTCTTGAATATTGGTAATATGATTTTTGCATTATGAGATTCAGATGTTTTCTAGCCAAAAACGATAAATTAAATACTGACTTTATTGAATAATTGTACGTCATTTTATTAAGTGCCATCGAGTTAAAGGATGTCTCAAACTTGTGTTTACTTTAAAATGGGCTAACCAAACTTCGATTAGGTATTCGTGGCTCGCCATCCCATTTGACTATACTTCATTTCTTTGCCAATAAATTCTGAAATATCAGAAAAAAATTGGTGTTTCTGCATATTTACCTTCTTGGCTTGGGGTCAGAATCCCTCGTTTTTGAAATGTAAAAGAAAAGCATTTTTCTCGTAACAAACATAGCAATTTTTCCTAGCTTGAATCGCTTTTAAGATCGCTTTCAAGTCTTTTGAAAACCCTCATTTTCCACCGGACCACTAGCTGATATGGTCTAACTCAGCAATTAGAAATTTTAGCCCCCCTTCCCCCCCCCCCCTTTTAAAATACTCGACTTCACCCCTGATCTTGACATATAGACTCCAAGATAATACTTGGAAAGATTAAGTTCGTTTCACCCTCATAGTGTTTTTGGTTCTCCCGTAGTATGTGTACCAGGTTAGGGTTAGGGCATAATTTTATTCCAATTTTCCTTATTTTAGTTTTAATACCCCTCCCTCCCTGCCAATAGGTTTCGGTCCTGTTACCAACTTTATGTAAAGTAGGCCAACAAAATTAATTCCCTTCATATTGGCACACACACCAATGGAGCCATTGCCATGTTCATAGTTCTATGAAATGTTTATCAATGATTGATGGGACCCACATCTTCTGAGTTAATTCTCAGTCCTTACTCTGGGAAGTACTTTTCTATATTATCTATCGTGAAAATTCTGGTATTTCCATCAATAAAAGCCTCTTATATATCTGTGGCCGCCTGCATGTTACATAGAGTGTCCATGGAGTCTTACCGATACCAATTTATCGATACCATATATTGTGTCATAGATTCATACCATATATACCTCTCAGATGTATTAAATGAGGTAAAAGTATTTAAACAATTACTATTAAAAAACAACAAAACCTGGTTAAGATATATTGAGAACTGACTTCATAACAAAATTGAAATTGTAAAGACTTTATGGACACCTTGTATTCATCATAAAATAATGGAAGGACCAAAGTGCTTTTCTGTTTTCCTATTGTATTGTAAATATACTTTTCGTTCCTAGTTTACACTTCTTTCAATTTTGAATCATTTGCCATGCATGATTGTAGTTTATCAATATAATGAAATGCTTTAGATTAATATTGCATGCAATTAGAAATTCGTTTTTCATTAATTAACATTTAAGAAGCCTCGCTACTTGGGAATTATATATTTTGGGCTACACAATGGCCTAGAGCAGGGCTACTCTACTGGCGGACCGCGGTCCGAATCCGGACCTTTCGAGTATTGGATTTGGACCGCACCTAATTATTTATTTTGGATCATTAGCCCCACTTTTTGAATTTCCTATCATAAAATGACTTTCATAGTTTTGAATATATACGAAAAGAACTATAACACCATAATAAAAAATTTTAATTTGCTACTAATCATTAGTCGGTCGAGGAAGTGCTCGTTTAAGGATGCCGAAATATCATTTCTGGAAAGACCGGACCCAAATAAATTTGAAGTTTTGTTTGCGGACCTTTGATAAAAATAGTTGAGTAGCCCTGGCCTGGCGTACCAGTTCTCAACCAGTGGCCCATGGCCCGCTGCTGGGCCTCAGAAAATTTCCAGGTGGTCTACAAACGTATTAAAAATTGTTATACTTATCGATAAATTAGTTGAATTCGATTATATTGGAAATTGATGATAATGCGTTTTTTTGTATCAAATGGTAATTTTCATTATAATTATTAAAGTTGAAGTGCATATCTTTGCAAAAGAGTTTTGTAGTTTTTCTCTTGCATACAAAAATTAGGGCCACAGAATTTTTTGTGCACCGAAAGTAGGCCGCAAAAAAAATGTCGAGAACCACTTGCCTGCGTTGTCATAGGAGATCATATAAAAAAGGGTGCTCCTGTAGTATGTGCACCAAGATGGCGCACAACCTGAACATAGTGTGTACCAGGTTTGTGCGCCATCTTGGTGCACATACTACAGGAGCGCCTAAAAAAAGTCTGAAATCAAGTCATTTCACCACACAAAAATCAAGTCCTTATAATTTATCAATCGTGTTTATGCCTCTGTTGAAGCGATAAATGGTAGAGAGTTGGGTTATTGCCCATCTTGTTCATCTCGGATAAAAGTGTGGTAATAACCGGTATAGAACGTGTGAATAACTGCACCTTTAACCATGGATTTCTAGCTTGTGCTTTCTAACCTACTAATTGTGTATTCAGTTGAATAATAACATTAACTGCCTTTAATTATCATCAATGATTTTGATTGTGTTCAATTTTCTTTCCTAGTGATCACGCTTTCGATGCTGTTGTATTCAGTACTGTTTATTACTATTAATATTATTGTAACGTCATTTCATTATTAAAATAAAGTGACAAATTCGTCATTTGTTGCGTGTTTAAGTTAACTTTTGGTGTTATAGAGCCCGTGAACAAGTTGACTATTATTTACGGAGCCCACAATAAATTTAGAAAAATAAAAACAAAAATCACATTGTTATTCAAAGATTGATGTCCCCGAACAAACTAAAATCACTTCATTTAATGACCCGGATGTATTCGGTATTTTAATAAGTAAACGAATAGCTCGCCGCCCCTAGGTTTTTTCTCACGAAACACTCTGAGAACCTATGGTTTAAGTTTATCTGGGACATTGCTGCATATTTCACTCGTTATTTATCGTTCTCAAATTTCTTTCTTGTGGTTATGAAAAGGGCGAGACACACATATGCGTGGCTGGAAATGTCCTTTTCGGATGGAATCGCGATGGTTCAGTAAACGCCATTCAAATCGAATGCAAATCATTCCAGCCAATCGGAGTGGCTCGACGTCGTGGTGCATCGTGCTGAGCTTAAGGGGTACGCTCGCCAACGCACCTATGATTGCCCTGCGTGGTTTCGAATCCCTTGGGGGATAATTTTGTACATGAGGATGGTAGTGTGGTTCACGTAATCGCTGGTCGGTTAGAGCTTCCTCCGCCATCAAGTCTATGCACCTGAACGAGAGGCCCTGGTTCTCCATATGATTGAGCCGTTTTATATGCTTTCCCTCCCCTGGGATCAGCGCCGGATTAACCATTAAACAATATAAGCACGTGCTTAGGGCACCAAGCAAAGAGGGGCACCACAGAAATTTTAGAGCAGAATTTTATATAGTTTATCGGTATTTATTAAAATATTACGAGTTCACCAGGCGACTCAAACTTCAAAATGTTCGCTTATTTTTTGTCTTCACGTGTCATATTAACCTTCTTTACTAAAAATAAACACTGAAACTTATTTATTGGACACGAAATGGGCCTATGAGTTGTTTCCTTAAATTGTTGTTGTTGTTTTTTTCTTTCTAGTATTAACCTTGTCGCTGCTTTTTTATTTTCAAATTTTTTTTTATTTTTTACAACAATTGGACCAATGAACTATTTACACTATGTGGCGGTTCCACGATCGCATTCCGGCGATCAAGTGGTCAGTGAAGTCGGGAGTTTTTTAATAAGATACACCAGAGTGGTCCAAACCCTGTCATGCTGATACATTCCGTGCGACTCACAGAACAATTTTAGCGTATATTTGTATCTAATGGAGTAACGTTTTTGAGTTTTTTTTTTTTAGATATTCCAACTGGGGTTGGGATCCCGAAATTCAAACCCTTTTTTTAACGCTTTGTGCCTTTATTTTAGTAAAAACACTCCTCTGTTTACAAGCGTCGGCCATGTGACAGTAGTGACGAAACGCAGAGCCGACTTAACGCTGCGTAATCCAGTTTTTTTCAGTTAGGCCCCGAAATACCAACTGAAACGGACTTGGTTGGTATTTGACGATGTCACTAAGCTTGCTTACGCTGCAAGTTTTTAAACTACTCAATATAACAATTCGTAATAAAATGAGTGTCGCAAGAAGGTGACAAAAGAGAACACGGCGGAAATGTATTTCCTTGCCCATCACATAGCGTGAGTAAAATCTGTCACGAAAGAATATAATTTGAAGCGACATTAAACGCGAGATGCGCAAAATACAACGGTAATTAACTTTAAAATAACTGAAGGCTTTATATATCTTATTTAAAAGAACGCCACCCATGCAACATGATAATAGTCTGATTAGAACGGTGAACTTTCGTTGTTTATTAAATTTAAAGTAAGTAAACTCGCTATATTTTGATCACTTTTGGGTTTTCTCCGACTTGCGGCCGGCGAGAGCTCCTCAAAAGTTTTTGTGGTCCTTCAACATAGCAACCTTGAACCACTTTGAGGTAGACTACTAGGTACCGGTAAAATTCCAAACTACAGTTGTGACTTGTATCCTTTGGTATTTCGATTCACGTTGAGACTGGAGGCATGAATCTTTATTGTCACACTCCCTCAGGATTAGCCCAACCGATATATCGGCCCGATATTGCGTGTTTGCATATATATAATATAGGCAGTTAACGGCCGATATATATATATATCGGCTTTATATAACAGTTAAAAAACCTGCAAATGTTCGTAAAAGTTGTTTTATTTACCGTTGGTTGTGATTATCTTTAATGGATATTACACTTATGTGGTTTATTGTTGGACACGTAGTGGACATAACGATCGTTTCAATATTATGTTGTTGTTGTTCTTGTTGTTCTTTGACACGTTTTTAAAAAGTCGCTTTTCTCTTCGAATACTGGACCAATTGCTTTGAAATTTTCAGTGGTTGAAGATAAAATTTTTCTCCAGAAGGCTATTACTTTTTTTTTCGCTATGACGTCATCAAAATTATTGCCATTGGGTGGCGCTACGTGTCCATATATTTGAGCATAGCTCTCTTGTTTTTATAATTAAATTACACAAGAGGGGGCACCAAAATCTTCAGTGCTTAGGGCACCAAAAGGGGCTTAATCCGCCCCTGCCTGGGATAAATATTTAAATCCCATCTTTATCAATTTCACTCGACAATTCGTGGATATCCCTACTTTTACCGCATCACAAAAATGAAAACTGCGCAACGTAGCAGATTGGCGGAGAAAAACGAACAAGAATGTAAGACTACGATCGTACAAATATACTTACTATTTCGTGGAAAGAGATTATGTTGTTCTTAACGTTTAGTGGCCATAACGATCGTTTCAAATTTTTGTTGTTATTGTTATTTGTCTCCTTTGTCTCCGTCTCCATTTTTAAAAAATTGCTTTTCTCTTCGAATACTGGACCAATTGCTTTGATATTTTCAGTGGTTAAAGATAAAATTTTTCTCCAGGAGGCTATTACTTTTTTGTTGTTGCTATGACGTCATCAAAATTATTGCCACTGGGTGGCGCTACGTGTCCATATATTTGAGCATAGCTCTCTTGTTTTTATAATACTATCTTGTAAAAGCAACCTTGTGGCAACTGACACATGTGGATCCGAAACAGGAAGTAAACAAGAGAAAGGACTTGTAGTTCAGTACACAATATCCTGGTACCCTAAGGCTGGGATGTGCAAACTGCGGCCCGCGGGCCAAACGCGGCTCGCAAAGAAAAATTGTGCGGTCCGCGGAGAATTAACAATTTTGAATGGTGTGCCGGCGAAACGAGTATTTATCCTTCTGCGTCGCAAAGCCTATATCAGTCATAGTAGCAAAACAGGCTAGGAAAATTCTGTTGCAAAATACATGATATATATTACAAAAAAGTGTTTCTAACTAAATTGGTTCAAATTTAAATAGCAGTTTCTTCTGAATCTTATGTGTTTTAACTGACTATTTCTGCTGGAATTCATAATAATGCCGTAAGATCACTAGCAAATATAAACAATTTTTGTGCTTGCAACTACTAGAAAGTGTAGATTAAATAAAGGTGCGGCCCGCGGCTGCACCCAGTGTTCTGTATTTGGCCCGTCAATGAAAAAGGTTGCACACCCCTGCCCTAAGGCATAAGTAATCGACCATTTTTCGAAATCGAGCAATCGCCTGTCTCCTAGCTTTGTTGATTGAAGGCGAGCGTGAAACTCCGCATAATGCTTTGCTGTGCGTAACTTGAGCCAACAACAATCATTATAACAGTAGTTGCCGACCTTTTATGGATTGTGGCCCCCTATGTATCATTTCAGTGGGATTTATAGTGATATTTTGATTGGTAGATTCCAAGTTCTATTATTGTACAACAATTCATGATGAACAAAGTGAAAACACCCCGTGAAAAAACCTTATCAAGCAAGGAAACTGTGAAAACGTAGCATTTTTTTTGCAAAGGAAAAGTTCGCGCCTAGCATTGTGTCCCCCCCCCCAACTGCTCTGTGACCCACTTGGAAGAGCCATGAGCACTCGGTTCGGAACCGCTGCATCACTATATCAAAGGGATCTTAGGTTCGTGTGCAACCGGTTACGTTCAACGTTTGTAAGGATCTAAATCCCGTATTTGACAAATATTTCGTTTCAATCTGTTGTTGCATTTGCTTATAAATTATTCTGTTACGCAAATTTATTCTTTTCCATAAATTGATGTAAATCTTTACTTTGCGATTGAAAATATTGAGATCTCGTTTTGCCAAGTTGGCTGCCAAACTGCAGTTGAGTAACCAAGACAAATTGAATCCGTAATTATCGTACATGCTGTACCTTATGCAGTGATATGCACTATATTTTCAGTATTTATTGGCATGTCATAAACGTGCCTCATGCATTTTAGATTCTTGACTAAACGTTCCAAACGGTTTATTAGAAAAGGTTTTCATACGCCAAAGTTTTCATTATCAAAATTAGATTCCTTCGAAAGTTCAGATCTTGAGTCGAAGTCAATTTGATTATCCTGGCTACGCCCTTCAGTGGGAGTTCAGATTTAACCAATTGTACCGACTCCATAATCGAGACTGATGAATCAAATCCACCATGTTAGCTCTTCTTTATATTTGGAATAAATATGGAAATGAACATTCTTAAGTTGATCTCAGCAACTGGTACCAACAAAATAAATTTCAGATACGATGAGAGTGGTTCTCTGCTGTTCGCTAACAAGACGACTGAAGACTTGAATGTTTTTTTTTAACTTGACCTTGTGCTTTTTGTAGCAGATGTGAAAAAATCCGACATTTTACCCAATAAAAACAAATTCCAGATATGTAGAATATTCTAGTGCGCAATTTTTATTTTATTTTACAAAACCCGATTTTATTGACCGACCGTAACATGGGGAATTCCCTAAATAAAAACGGGCATTTCCTATTTTGGATTCATGCCGAAGGTCGTCGATTTTTATAAATAAGTATAAGTATAAGTTCGCTGAAACCGTTTATATATTTAAGGTTAAATCGACATGGACTTACTGGGATCTATTCTAGGAAATATGGAGAAACCTCCATCGGTTTCTGACGAACAAAGAAAGAAGGAGAAAGGTGCGTGAATATTCTCTGATAAGCTGCACTCTGATTGTGTGGACAAAATCGTCATACTCGGAAATTGGTTTTGCTCCTCCCTCGATGCAATGCAGCGTCCCAGTAGTGTAAGCACTCCAAAGTGTATGGATGGTTGTCCGAAACGCTATACTTTGACAAGCTTTATGACATGATTGTGACGTCCTAGTGACGTGATTTTTGAATGGCATAGTCAGGTAGGGGTTAGGAATAACATATGCGGAATTTGTTAAGCTAGGCCCACTGGAAGTACTTGTGGTACTAAAGTATACCAGTCCCGATTTATGGGGTCGAATAATATGAAAATTACTTTATTTTCAAAAATATTACATCTTTAACATATATTTTTTGTCGTCTCACAGCGAACAAGAAAAAGTTAGAGAAACTGCAAGATGAAGAACGAAAAGGCAAAGCAAAGTTTCGTAAAGACACAGAGGATAGAATCTCAAAATTCATAAACGATGTCGATAAAACAAGGCTGAAATTTGAACCAATGAACAAAATACAGAGAACGATTGTGTGAGTCTTTATAATCGAGTGTAATCTCAACAGATAAGATCAACTTGCTCAAGTTATTGCTTTAACACAACGTTTCCCAATAGGAAAGGAATTCCTCCACAAGGAGGTCGTTCTTGGGAAGAAAATTTGTTTTGTATTCATTGTTGTAATACTAATATATATAGTTCCTTTTATGGCGCTCCAGAAGTGTGTGTACCAATATGGAGGTAACTAATTTTGTTCGCCTACTTAAGGCTACTTTACATCAAGTTGTGTAAAGGGGGAAGCCTATGGGCAGGGGTATATTCACCTGGACAACACAAACAGTCCCCGAACTCGTAATAGAACTAAAATAAGGGAGATCTGAACGAACCTCAACCTGGTACATATACTACGGGAATACCCTTTTCTACTATAAAACTTTTTATGAACACATTATGCACTGCGCAAAGGCCTGAGTGCAACTTGCACATAGCACTAGCTAAGGATCAACGATTGAATAAATAAAGTAATGTTTTTATGCATAGTGAGAGAAATAGGTTGGGAATTCTTTAACATAAGATAAAAGAGATAGGCTTGTATAGCTGTGTACCTACAGCCTTATAGATATCATTTTCTTTTAAAATTTTCTGTTGCTTGAAGCACAGGCTGAGGCTCAATAATTACTAATCTTCCATCTTAGGTTATTTCTTTTCCTAATCAATGCATGAAAAACTTTATTTAGTACATTAAGTTCATTAATTTCTAGGTCAGGCTAGTATTTTTGCATTTTTCCGAGAAACAGAAATTCAATATTATTGATCAATCATATATAGCTAACCAGTCCAGTCAGTTTAAAAAGAGTCAGCTCAAAAAAAGCTTTCTAATTAATCCTTCTATATTCCAAAATTGTATTGGAGAATTTTATAATTTGCCTCAATTGCTTTCACAGTATGCAGAAATAATTTAAAAACCATTTGCTGTCGTAACTTCTAATTATTTATATTAAAATTGAAATTTTATTCTCAGACATGACGTTGCAGAAATCGCTGGTTTGATTGGCCAAGCATTCGGTAAAGAAGAGGATGGAAGGTAGGGAGGCAATCTATCACTTAATTGTAAATTTGAAAATAAAGATGCAAAATGCAGAAAGCATCCCCGTATTAATCTGTTAAGTAAATTGTTTAAAACTCTGTGATTTAATACCTGTTCGGCTGGACATTTTGTCTGTTCGCTGTCGAGGAAGCTCAAAGTGGTTTCAGTTTAACATTCATACTTGCTATTTGGTAAGTGCTTTTATTTATCAAACTAAAATCTTGTTACAAGAGAAACCTGAATTAACTTCTGTTGAACTTTCCAGGTATATCATGTTATACAAGAAGGATTATCCTCCAACAGAAGAAGAATTATCAGCTTATAGGAACGGGGAGGAATGGGATCCCAGTAAACAAGGAAAAGAATCTAAAAAAGTGAGATTTGTAAGAAATGAATGGCAATGACAAATAGGCTTTTAAAAGCTGGTTCAATTCCATCCCACCCACCTATTTGTAGGTGAATAATAATGGAGCGAGAAGATTCTATTCTATTACATGTGGCGGGGCTCCCGAAGTATGCGAACCAAGATGGCGGACATCGGAATGTAATATGTGTACTAGGTTAGAGTTAGGCCATAATTTTAGGTATAAATACTACGGGAGGCTCTTGGCTAGTCTTCGAACTGATAATAGGACTAAAATAAAGAAAATTGGAAAAAAATTATCGCCTAACCCTAACCTGTTACCCATGCTACGTTCCGATGTCCGCCATCTTGGTTCGCATACTTCGGGAGCACCCATGTGGCCACTCACTTGTCTTGGGCATTGTTAAGAAGGAGGTCTCATAAAAATTATGGCGCTCTCGTAGTATTTACAACAAGATGGCGGACACCTGAACATAGTATGTGTACCAGGTTAGGGTTAGGCCATAATTTTATTCCAATTTTTGTTATTTTAGTTCTATTAAGATGTTCAGGGACTAGCCAAGTGACTCCCGTAGTATTTGTACCTGAAATTATGGCCCAACCTGATACACATACCCTGTTCCGGTGTCCGCCATCTTGTTGCACATACTACGGGAGTACCAAAATTAGGACCCTGAAAACAGGCACTTTCACTTGTAAAGATAATATTTGTGAAAAGACTGTTAGGCTTCATTCTGAGTGTTAGGAATGCAATTCTCATCTACTACTACTGCTAATATCTGTGTGGGTCCCAATCACCCGAGGAATAATTATGGGCGTTTCAGAAGTGTGTGCACCAGTATGGAGGTAACTAATTTTGTTCGCCTATTTCACATCAAGTTGGATAAAGAGACTGAAACCTATGGGTAGGGGGTATATACACTTGGCTAACACAGACAGTCACCAAACTCATAATAGAACTAAAATAAAGGAAAATATGAATAAAATTAGGGCCTAACCCTCAACCAGGTACACAGACTAGGGGAGTACCTAATTATGTGCAAGAGAATTATTTGAATTCTCTCACTTTACAGTTGATCAGTTATTGCTTTCCCCAGATCGTCGAATAACTATTGTTTATATATTTGTTCGTATTTAAACAGCAGACAGAACAAGTTCATGAACAACCACCCGATGTCGCCAAAACATCTAAAACAACGAACGTAGAACCATCAACAAATTACAGAGATAAATACAGTCACATTATCGGCACAACTTCTGCTAAAGATGCCGCAAGAAAAACAGAAGCTAATAAAGCATTTGGAATGGGTAAGATGAGTACTGTGTTTTGTTCGAAGTGTTTACTTGATTATTAATGAAACTTGGACTTGGATGAAACGCTAGGATTGAAAAAATATGCATCCATCAAAATATCCAAAATCTGCATTTTAGGCCACAAAATGGGGAGTAGGAGAAATTTCGATGGGGGGGGCTCGAAATTTTTAATAACCTAGCTAGACCAAAGCCGCTAGCAGGTTCGGGCAGAAGACCGGAAAAAGTGTGTATTTAAGAGTTTTGAGGGAAAAAGCGTTTCAAGTTGCTATGTGTCATACAGAAAAATGCCTTTTTTTACATTTTAAATTGGCGGGGTTTTGCCCTTAATATATAATAATACATTTTTTAGACCTCCTGAAGTATGCGCACCAAGATGGCGCACAACCTGAAATCGGGTTTGTGTATCAGGTTAGGGTTCAGGTTGTGCGACATCTTGGTGCGCATACTTCAGGAGCACCTATTTTTTTCTCAATGTTTATTGGGTTTTTCAAGGCTGAATATGGACGTGTGAGAAGTATTTAAAAGTTGTTTGATATTTGGTTTGCTTTGTGAATTATTTAGTAAAACACTAGTGCATCATGAAGCACAGTTGAGAACCATTTTCATCATGCCTTATTAATACTCATTTATATGGGTGGGTTCAGGTTCTAAATCCCATGCAAGGAAAGTTATGTGTGAGAGGATTGCTGGACTCCTCACCATCGAAGGGGGGTTCACATAACTGCTGGTCGATTACGGCTTTCTCCACCTTCAAGTCCAGGCATTCAAAAACAAATAACTGTTTTATATATTTTTACAGTTCCGAGTGAGAATAAGAGAGACGTTCGTTCAATAGAAGAAACAATGAATGAAATAAGGAAAAAGAAAAGACAGAAAATTGAAAACGACGAAGAGTCTTGATGTCGACTTTATGTTCTTGTCTGAATAGTGTGATTTTCTAGAATTGTTTTGTAAGTCCCTTCTAAATCTGACAGCTACAAACTATGGTCTGCAAGACAATTTTTGGTTATATTCAAAGGCGTAGCCAGGGAGGTTTTGGGGGTCATAAACTTCCCCCATTTGAAATGTGAAAAAAAGCATTTTTGTGTATTATAAATAACAAGTTTTTGTAGCATGAACGCTTTTTAAACCCTCAATACTCTCAGGTTTTTCGACCTTCGGCCGCTAACTGTTAGGGCCCACTCCTTGAAAGTTTCTGGCAACGACCCTGGTTATATTAATCATGTTTGCCTGAACTTACAACAAATTTCGACAAAGAATATTTCTGTTCATAAACTTGCCAGTTCTAATTCAGCGTTCAATTCTAGTTCTGCTGATCATTAGCCGACTGGTTCATAGTCCGAATGATGACAATGTTTGAATATTTTAATAATCAAATATCTTCAACTGTGATTAATAATAATTGAATATTGTTTTTGGATTCAAATTTCATGCTCGCAAGAAAACTCATCCAGTGTTTGAACAGATATGCAAATTAGTTTGAAATAAGTGACTGCTTGTCCGGGATCTTGTTCAGTGTTGAATGTGAGAATGAGTGTCATATAAAAAGCAGATTAATTATATGAACTTATTATCTGTCTTCAAAAAGTTTATTTTAAAAAACGGTTTTTAATTTCCGTGTTGTTAGGTTCACTCCGATTATACAAAATCTTGAAAAATAAGGAAAATGATAAAGTTGCAACTAACTTCTAGAAATAGTAGTTCCTTGTGTATTGTGGCTTTTTGTACTGGACCAAATTCGGAGTGAAATACCTCAGAAAAATAGTTCTAACAAAACATTTAAATTTACTTAATAAATAATAAATAAACAAAGAATTTTCTTTCTATGCTTCTTGAATAATGAACAATTTAGCAATGTTTCAAATTGTGTGAAATTATTGCACTTTGGAAAAAAGGATCACATTTGCTAAATGCATGAATTTAAATATTATATTTGAAATCCAAAATTGATTTGAGATTAATTGTGTTTTTTATTTGAAATGCTCATTTTTTGCATGTTTTAATTGAGCCTTGGCCGATAAATGAATGTTGGATCTTTTTAAATGTTCAATTATGCAACAGAAGTTAGCATACTATGCCGGCTTCTTTCCATAAAATTTCAACTTACAGGGTGACTCCCCCAAAAAGCCTACTACGAAAAAGAAGAAACTTTGAACTTCTGTTTGTGTATGATTTGTACCCACAGTTTTCAATAATTTACAAAAGTTGTGTTCACTCTGAATATTTTTCAAATGACCTGGGCTCTCGTTTTGTGTCACCGCTGTATAACAAGCTAAGTCAACCTGGAGATTGCTATATTTATCTTTCACACGAAAGGAACTTCACCTAAATCCTACTTTTATTAAATCGACAATTCTTAATTTTTAGGCAATTTTTTTAAATTTGTGAAATATAATTCTGATCGCAAACATTGTTATAGACTCTTTATTATGTGTGATCAGCAGATGACTTGGTTTGTACTGTTGGAGAAACTCACTTGAACCAAAAACTTCACAGTCCTTAGTTTAACCCTAACTTATGTGTATTTATTTCTCTGATGCGGGGTTAGTTATGTGCGAGAGGATTTCTGGACTCCTCACCGCTGTAGGGTGGTTCACCGCTTGTCGTTTATGGTTTCCTCCACCATCAAGGTCATGCTTCCGAAAAACTTATGTTTAAGTTATCTTAATGGCTTCCCTCTCTACTGGGATAAATAGGCAAATCCGAATACTAGCTTTTTTAGAATAACACTGAAAACTAAGTTAACACCAAAGTATATTAAAAGAGAAAAAGACAAGCCTGACAAGGCCCCTAATTAGAATTATTGTTGAACTTTTGTCACCATTTAAAGTGGCTCTAAATCAGGGGTGGGCAACATACGGCCCACTCTGTAATGTGGTCCGACGCATCATTCTAGAAAGTTGCCGATCGCTCTACTATCACCGCACTGTCAGTGCGAGCTGGTGAAATAAACAAATGGCCCGCCGACTAGAGAAGTTGCCCACCCTGCTCTAAATAAAATGGCTGGTTCAACTAATCACCAGTAATTTATTTGACCGGCCAATTAGAGTTTAGACTGGCGGCTTAGAGTTTAGGGAATTCTACCTTACTGCTAGTTAGTAATTGCTCCATTCGAAACTGCTTCATTCTAACATTATAATCTTACACACGATACGCCAGCGCAAAGATAATTGGTCAGTTTTGACCAACATCATCTTAAATGATCATTCAGATAACTGTCAAATGGGGAAACATAACCTTTGAATACTTAAAATTGAAAAGCTAGTTTTGGCATCTGTATAAGGTGCTTATTTAGAATCTGCTTTTAGATAAAATGTGATGAGAAACCACTAATTAACAGCAGGGTGAAATGTCTCATTACAAGATTATATATTTGGCTTAACATGGAGAAACTAGCCTCAAAATGGGTCTGAATATCAGATAGAATATAATGTGTATTGAAATAAGTTTGTAGCATATTGGGATGAGCTAAAAATTTGAAGTGGCTCAACACCTGAAAGCTCGGCGCTCCAGAATTATTTGCACCAAGATGGCCTCCAACCTGAATATAGTATGTGTACCAGCTTAGGGTTATCAGGTTGTGCGCCATCTTGGTGCACATACTTCGGGAACACCCAAAGTCTCATAATCAAGCCTTGTGCAAACATGCTCAGAAAAAAGATGTCTTTGAATGAGAAAAATAGCTACTTCTATATGAATGAAAAGACTGAAATTGACTGACTAGTCATGAGATAGACTTGAATTGGGACCCGATAATAATGTTAAAGAGTATTAGAAATAGCAACACACATTTGGTAAATTTGCCACATAGATTACGGTAATTGATGTATTGGCAAAAAATCAGAAATTTCAAGGCTATCTGGGAAATCACTTTTATTAGGCCGTGTTGATTGGCTGTCACAGATTGATGTTTCAAATTAACATTTATTGATTCAACTATCGGTTATAGAATCTACCATGTAATGTAACTCAAGATCCGAAACAGCAGTTCGCAGCATATGGGGATGGGCTGAAAAGTAACTCAACACCAAAAAACTTCCTTGATCAAACCTAGTGTGAACCCACTCAAAAATAAGGCGTCTTCAAATATTAAGTGTGACGACTCTGACTTGTGATTAAACTTAGGGACTACAGGTTTTGGGACTCAAGCAGACATATCTCCCAAATACCTTATATAAGATTTGAAACTTATGTGCCAGTTAAAATAGTTTTCACCCCTAACTACTGTCTACCCAATGATCCGTTCAAAAGACACATTGTTCATCAGAATACACAAGCAGATAGAATAGTATATTAAAAGGCATAGGAGAAATAATATGCAAACATTATTGCACTGATTGGCACAAAATCAAGGCACTTTCTGATACAGAAAGACTGACAGAATTATGAAAAATATTACACACGGCAACAAAGCGGTATAAAATAAGTAACAACAAGAAATTCAAAATAATAGTTCATAATGAATTATTTAAAGCAGGATCACAAGCGAATACACCAAAATAATTTAGAAAAAAGTGTGCTAAGAACTTGCTAGATGCAAATAACTATGCTGAAACTGTATCAACAGTGGTATGGCGCATCGCGCTATGCTACTGCACCTATAATTATCCTGTGTGGGTTAGCAGGTTCGAATCCCAACTGCTTGGACAATTACAGTTTCCTCTACCCTCAATCAATGCACCTAAAGACAAATAACTAATCCCATACCTGACATGGACTGGCAACCAGAAAGGCTATGGTTCACAATCCCCAGGATAAATATGTCTATCCTCATCATTTATGAAAGGCTAGAAAAAAGAATCAATTTAGTTTACCGTATTTGCTCGTTTTGTAGCCCGGGCCCATATTTTTTTAACCAAACTCACTAGCCGTGCCCTTATTCAAACCGGCCCTTATTCAAGCACGGGCGCTTGTTATTTTTAAAGTAGAATTATACACAAAAATTATGGTATCTTCAAAGACAAATATTTGACGACAGTAATCCATTGTGACAAAAGCGCTTCTTATTTCTTATTGTTCTCTACTACTGAAAAATCAGCTTTTACATCGGGCGGGTATTCAAGCACCAGCCCTTATTTATTTTTATGTTCTGTTCACACAAGCGGCTATTCAAACGGGCCCTTAATAAAGATCGGGCAGTAAAACGAGCATATACCGGTACTTCAACACTAGATAAATAATTAGTAAAAGTCCCAAAACCCTGGGCCGAGAGTCGAAGCATTTTGAGTCTCAAGTTCAAAGTCAATCAAACGGGTAAATCTCAAATGCGGTCAGCTGAGTACGAGCTTTCCTTTTGCTGGCCTGGCATTTTTTGCTTCCCGTTGCTTTCTACGGTCCAATCGTCAATTTCAGGTGGTACGTCTTGAGTGGCACAGGGCAAGAAAAAGGTTGCGGACCCTAGAGCTAATGCATTCTTACACTCAGTGGGAGCAGGATAACTCAGAAGTCTTGTTAATATTTAAAGTGGGTGCTCCAGAATTGTTAATATTTAAAAAAGGGTGCTCCAGAAGTATGTGCACCGAGATGTCGCACAACCTGAATCCTAACCGGTACACGCATACTATGTTCAGGTTGTGCACCATCTTGGTGCGCATACTTCTGGAGGTCCGAAAAAAGTTATAAAGATTAACTCATAAATAAAGAGTAATAAAATATAAATTCTAAATAGGTGAATAAGTAGAGAATCAAGATAATGGCGAACACAGTATTTTCCTATGAATGATTGTGATAGGATAAGTATTTGGTACTCCCGTAGTACGTGTACCAGGTTAAGGTCAGGCCATAATTTTAATCCAATTTACCATATCTTAGTTTTATTACGAGTTCGTAGACTGTCTGTGCCAGCCAAGTGAATATACCCATATGATTCAATCCCGTTACACAACTTGTTGTAAAATAATCGAACAAAACTAGTTACCTCCATATTGGTACACATACTTCTGGAGCGCCAAGTATTTAGCCCAGCGTTTCCCAACCGAATTTTGTTGTAGCGGAGAAAATTTTACTCCAAATTCACATGCAATATTACTACTATCTGAGACTTATTTAGTAATAATACATATTCACGCAAACATTACAAACTACTCAAAAGTCAGAGAGGGATTTAATACAAGCAAATGATCCATTAAAGATTGAACGGCAAACAATGTTACTAATGCATAGTGACTGGACAAAATAATTAAGAGATATTCAAAAGTTTCCAAACGGGGAGAACAAGGCTTATAAATCGTCAAAGAAGGGAAATGAAATTTTACCATCAAGCATTACATTCATATGAGTTATGACGTAAAAACCAATACTTGTTATCGAGCAGAGACACCCATGAATAAGCCTAACAGTAATAGATAATAGCAAAAAAACGAAAATTAGTAATAGAAGTTGGCGACAAAGTATGTCAAGGCTGTTAACCGAGTGAAAACGTATATTTACCGTAGTAAATTCCCATAAACATAACCAAAGACAAAGTAATTTCTAACACACTTCAGGAGGAAGCCTTCACAACAGGAGTGAACCCTCTAGTACATGGCTACTCGACCTTCATCTATGACTGATGACATCACAGGTCACAGCCATCTGGGAAAATGATAGTTGCCAGAAATACAGTTAACAAAGGCAACCTGAATATAACTTTTAACGCCATTGATTGTTGGATGGTCGAGGATACTGTAAGGTCATCGAGCATCGTTCCAGGGTTGTGTGTGGTGGAGGTGCAGAGTCCACCGGCACCCTCATTACTGGTTTATCGTGTCTTCTTTTATGCTGAAATACTTTTTTTTACACCACTGTTCGTGCACTTTCATATTTTCGGTGTGTGGAAGAATTAACTACTGACTGAAATGGTGTAATGAAGAATATATCAATCAAGGTTGGGAAACGCTGATTTAGTAGTATAATAACATTGTATATTAATTGGGGTGAGCTAAGACTGAGAATTAATTGAAAATTTTCAGAGTTTTTAGAATTGTTAATGGGAGGTATTTATCAATACAGGTAGAGAAACAACGATTCAACAGTATAGTAAGTTATGACATCATATATTAATCGGAGTTGGCTGAGAATTCGAACCACTTTCCGATGATGATGTAATAACACTTGATGACATCATAGATGGGCTTCTTTTCCTCGATTCCATAAGTTCTTCTATATAATCGTGGGACAGATCGTGACGAGTGATCACCCCAACCACCTGTAAGGAAATAGTTATTATTAGACTAATAAAACAAAGTACTGGGGGAATTAGTAAAACCAGTGGTTACTGTGTGTCACGACTCACGACATGTCATTGCGTCACTAGGAAATTTCATATCAATCAAATTTCTAAATAATTACTTCTTAACTATTCATGTTTAGAACTTTCCATAAATTAACTGGATTTTATAACTAGAAATCCCAAGTGTAATATGGATTATGAAGCTATTTTCTGAAAAATTATTTTATCTGCAAATGTTTAGTTTAGAACTTTCCATAAATACATTGCATTTTATAATGAAAAATTTCAAGGGTATCATGAAATATAGAGTCATTTCCTACAAAATTACATAATCTGTCCTTGTTTAGAACTTTCTGTAAATTAATTAAAATTTGAGGAACTGCAATGTGTCACAACAAACCAATGCGTCGCTAGAGAATTCCAAATGTATCATGAAATATGGAGCTATTGCCTAGAAAATTACCATGAACTTTCCATGAATTGACAGCATTTTGTAACAAGAAATTGCCTGAAGCAAGGCCACAAGAGACTATTTTTGAGTAAGCAGAGCAACCATTAGAATGTCAAAGGCTATTGAAACTATGTTGGGGGCTCCCGAAGTATGCGAACCAAGATGGCGGACATCGGAATGTAATATGTGTACTAGGTTAGGGTTAGGCCATAATTTTAGGTATAAATACTACGGGAGTCTCTTGGCTAGTCTTCGAACTGATAATAGGACTAAAATAAGGAAAATTGGAAAGAAATTATGGCTTAACCCTAACCTGTTACCCATGTTACGTTCCGATGTCCACCATCTTGGTTCGCATACTTCGGAAGCACCCAATGTTGAATTGTAAAAAAATAAGAACTACGAGTTATGAACAACTATTGAAATGTCAAGGTCGCTATGTAGATTTATGGTGTTGCATTGAAAATACAATTAGAAAAACTACTATGATGTATAAAATTCCACACAAGTTCTTGGGAATAAAAAAAAAAAATTTCTTTGTATGAGAAAGGGCTCATAGAGTCAAGAGCTGCTGAACTAATGCACTTTTATATACGTGCAATTGCTAAAAGAAAGATTTTGACGTGAAAATTTTTCCAAGGGGTGCACTGATAATAAACATATAATGGCGGACACCGGAACGCAGTATGTGTACTAGGGTCAGTCTATAATTTCAGGTACAAATACTACAGGAGTCACTTGGCTAGTCCCCGAGATCATAATAAAACTAAAATAGGGAAAATTAGAATAAAATTATGGCCTAACCCTAACCTGGTACACACACTACATCACGGTGTTAGCCATCTTGGTTCACATACTTCAGGAGCACCTAATATAATATGGTTAATATGATACCTCACAGCCAACTCGAGAATTTTCTTAAATTTCAGGAATCTTCTACCTACTCCTTTTAAATCATCTAAATACAATAAGAAAGCCTACCTCTCCCCCACTGTTGATGACAGGCAGATGTCTCAATCCCATGGTTCGGAATAAGTTGAAGACTTGAGATAACTGGGTGGTTGGATAAACAACATATGGACTAGTGTTCATGTATTGTGTCACATCCTGGAAATAAAAAAAGTAATATCAACATAACAAAGTTGCAAAAAAGAAGGCAAGATCTAGACCGGAGATTTTTAAATGTTCATGTCTCGTGGCCCTTTATAAAGACTATGAACACTTGTGCTCCCTGCTCTTCTATAAAATTACCTAGGTTTGCTTTTTACGAGTTTTATTAATTTATGCGCCACGATTAATTAGAATTAGGCAGCAAACGAACGCAAAAGAATATATGCGCTATGGTCGAAGAATTGAACTAATCACAGTAAATTTACTTTACAATTTACTGTAATCATCACAAAGTGTGATGGTAAGCATGTTTCTAATGTCCAGGGCAGTGGTTCCTAACCTTTCGGAGGTTTTTAGCACTCATGGCCTCCTGTCTATTATGCCAGTGGTATTTATAGTGTTATTTCGATTGGCAGATTCCAAATCATATTATTGTTCAAACAATTTATTCTCAACAAAGGAAAAACACTCTGTGAAATAACCTTGCTAGGAAAAAAAACTAGGATAGGAAGAACAGGGGATTTTTTTTAAATTGAAAAGTAAAATCAGTTTCGCGCATAGCATTGTGGTCTAGAGCACGGGTGGGCAAGTTTTTAAACCAGGAGCCAAAAATTTTGCCCACCTAGTCTAGCGGGCCACGTAAGTGTGACATAATAAGTTACAAGTTCTTAATTTAACGTGACATCAACTAATTCATCAGTTAGCGAATCGGTTAGCCCAAGGATGGGCAAATTTTTCGGACCAGGGGTCCTAAATTTAGGGGGCCATGTGTGTGACATAAAAAGTTACATTTTATAAATATAATTTACAGTGTTACAAAAGCAAAGATGAAAAACAAAGCCTCGTGCCAAAACTAAATTTAATCGCAATCTCAGCCAAAATTCATGGGCTATTTTTAGCTAAAACATAAAAATTTGGTTTTGATTTGATTGTGGCAGCATGAGGTGGGCCAGATTGAATTACCCGGATTTGGCCCGCGGGCCGTACTTTGCCCATATTGTCTGGTCCAGAGTGATGTAGCAACTATCAACCGAAACGAGAATATCGGTTGGAAACCGAAGACTTATCGATCAATAGTTAGGGGATCCCCCAAAACAGAAACTGCAGTTTCGATTCATCCGCTCTTGTAACTTGCGCACTGCGCATCGCACACACACACACTCGGCGGGTCTCAAAATTCTCTCGCTTTACAAAAATCTAGATCACTATATCAATAATTGATTGATAACTCGCTAATTATACGACATAATTCACCCAAAATCAATAGGCTTCTGGTCCGAGATAAGATGAATACACATGCAAAATCTGGAGCAGATTCAATCTCGCTTTCGTGAGATATCGCGTGCATCTAACAGACATACAGACAAATACCTATCAACATACTTACCGATTAAAATCGATAAGTATTAATTTAATATCCCACTACAGTTTTCATAGCTTTCATCTCGGACCATCCACACAAATATAAAATCCTCTCTTACCAGAACTTGTTGAAGATCTATTTCATCCATATTTAAATCATGAATGTCTGGAAACCTCGGATAATCTTCCTGGAGTGTTTTATAGTCAATTGCAGCTTGTTTCGATACCTGGGAAGAAACAATATTCAAAAAAAAATTATTCGTCCCTTTTCACCCTAACCCCTTTCCCCCCCCCCCTCCAAAATTGAAAACTTACACTAACTAATCAAAGTATTCGGTTTATGGGGCGGATTTGCTTTTATCAATGCATTCACCATTTCTGTATGCAGAGCAGTGGTAAAACTCCATATCCTCACCCAAGTATTTACGCCCAAAGTGTCTTTTTGTTTTAAATTTACGTCAATGTGTTTTTTGCTGTTTGAAGTACCGTAAATGGGCACGTACATCAGCTTGTCTTAAATCCTATTTAGATTTTGCCCACTTTTCTGATTTGTTTGTTTTTTCATGTATTGCTTCATTGTTTAGTTGTAACAGAAAATCAACAGTTACTTACACTTAATTTGATACAATATACTTGTGAATAATTTCATGATGATAATACTCAAAATAATAATAATTTTATTACAATTTTCTATTTCCAATTGACATAAATTGACTCCAATGTATACTTTGATGAACAGAAACCAATTTAGAATATATCTGATATCCCATATTTTATGAAATCACATTACAGTATTTCAGAATGTATTTAGATTAGTACAGGGGTGTGCAACCTTTTTTACTGGCGGGCCAAATTCAAGTAACTGGGTGAAGCCGCGGGCCGCACCTTTATGTAATATAGACTTTCTTGTAATTACCGGTACAAAAATTGTTTATTTTTGCTAGTTATCTCACGGTATTTTCATGGCTTCTTGCAGAAATAAGGGGGTTGAACGCAAACTTCTGAGAGAACGGCTATTTATGATTTCATCGCCACACAGACTTTAATCCAATTTAGTGAGAAACACGAATTTGTATTATATATCGTTGTTTTTGGGAAAGAACTATGCTAGCCAGTTTTGCTAATATGACAGTGGCACTCAGGTACTGGTATAGGCTTTGTGGCGCAGAAGGATAAAAATTGCTTGCACGCACCAGATTACCTAAACTAAATACTCGTTACGCGGGCCCGGGCACACCATTCAAAATTAATATTTCATCGCGGGCCGCACAAATTTTTCTAGCAGGCCACATTTGGCCCGCAGGCGGCAGTTTGCACACTCCTAGATCAGTACATTAATCAGTTTCAGCCTTCCTAATGAATCCCCTTTCAAATGATAAATGCGAAAGAAAATTGCCGGATACATCACTCACCACATTATTTTCATCATAACCTGCTCCTTGTTTAATCAAAGCAATGAGTGTCGACCTAAGAATAATTCCATGAAATATCAGGGGGTTCAAGTTGTCTTGTAAGTTGATGCTGCTCATGTCAGAAGCTACGTCGTCAAAGAGGACACTGAAAACAATAAAGTAAGTAAACGAGAATATCGGTTGGAAACCGAAGACTTATCGATCGATAGTTAGGGGATCCCCCAAAACAGAAACTCCAGTTTCGATTCATCCGCTCTTGTAACTTGCGCACTGCGCATCGCACACACACACTCGGCGGGTTTCAAAATTCTCTTGCTTTACAAAAATCTAGATCACTATATCAATAATTGATTGATAACTCGCTAATTATACGACATAATTCGCCCAAAATCAATAGGCTTCTGGTCCGAGATAAGATGAATGCACATGCAAAATCTGGAGCAGATTCAATCTCGCTTTCGTGAGATATCGCGTGCATCTAACAGACACACACACAGACAGACATACATACATACAGACAAATACCTATCAATATACTTACCGATCTTAAGATCGATAAGTAATGAGTGTGTTGTTTGATGGGGGGCTGTGAAGCTTGGAATGATTCACAATAGACTACAGACACTGGTTTGAGTTTTAACTATCTGTAATTACATCATCGAAGAGAACACTGAAAACAATGTAAGTAAATAAAAAATAACATAATTGTCATTTTCCTTATAGTATGAACTTGAATTGCTTTGAGTCTCATGTCGATTGTCATTTCCTAATAGTTGATGCACCAAGATATTTATTTATTACCGGTATGTGGTTTCGGTAGTCTTGGCATTTCAGTGTCCAGCCATAATTTTTTTCAGAGATTAATCTCGCTCTTTCCGAGTGAGTCCCCTTGCTTTAAGCAACTACAAAAAGAGGGTTCCGACCTTCGACCCCCACTGGCTGTGTCGCTGGTTTTACAAACCTTTCTGATGTGTCTCTGTTCAAAAGTCCGTCATGAATAGACAGTGGAGATGTGACTTGGACAAGCTCAGTATTAGCAGATCCCACAGTGAAGGCTCGTTTCCTATCAATTGACATTCTTGATTGATGGCTGCTCAACTGAAATATGAATTATTGTACATGGAGTGTGTTTGCTGATTCTTTATTGTATTTCTGGCAACTAGTATCTTCCCAGATGGCTGAGCATGACCTGTGATGTCATAAGTTACAGATGACTGATCACAACCAGTGATGTCATCAGCTACTGATGACTGATCACAACCAGTGATGTCATCAGCTACTGATGACTGATCACAACCAGTGATGTCATCAGCTACAGGTGACTGATCATAACCAGTGATGTCATCAGCTACAGATGATTGATCATTACCAACCAGCTGTGAGGTTGAAGTAGCCATATTTGACTGATGGCTGCTCAACAGAAAAATAAAGTATTGGACATTATCAAGACAGCAATGCACATCATTCATTTCAGGCTACCAGAAATTCCGAACATTTCACCGTTTCTTGTATTCTTCCCAGATGCTAATTTAAATCATGAAAATCTGGATTCGGCCGAAAAACAATGCACGCTCGGCAAACGCATCCTTGAATAGAACGCCAAAGTTGATATATTAATTGTTTTGCAAAATTGTGGTTAATCAATTTCAAATTTTTAGTTATTGAAGATGGAAGAGCCAGAAGGCTTTAATTTTTTTCAAATTTTTTCTACGACTAGGGGGCATATTTATTTCACTCAAAATTCTGCTGTTTGATTGCTACTCCCATAGTGTGTGTACCAGGTTAGGGTTAGGATTAGGCCATAATTTTATTCCGATTTTCCTTATTTTAATTCTATTACGAGTTCAGATACTATCTGTGTTAGCCAAGTGAATATACCCTCCATAGGCTCTCGTCCCTTTACACAACTTGATGTAAAGTAGGCGAACAAAATAAATTAGGTTAGATATTGGTACACATACTTCTGGAGAGCTGTTTTATTTTACTTCATGGGAACACTGTTTTGATATCTGACTTTAATGTCCTGAAGGCATGAATAAGCAATAAAAAATGTTTATTCAAAAATAGTATCAAGCTCACCTGGTATTCAATATTAGCAGTCAATATATCATGACTACCGTGTCGCTTTCTTTCCCTCAATTCAGTTTTTTTCGAGTGCTCTTCCTCCCCGTTTGATTTGGTCTTTATAGTAATAACAGGAAATGCATTGTGTGCAGTCGTGCGTAACAAATTAACGAGGGAACGTATCCTTGTGTGAGGGTAAATGTATTTCAACCTTGTTTGCATAATATCGCTCGCTTGAAGTCTGTAAAGTGTATCAAAGTGATTTTTAAATTTAAAAAATTTGAAAAAAAAATCACAAAGACTAGTCAAATATTGGTAGACAAGCGTTGGAAAAACTATCTTAAAAAGACATGATACCAATACAAAACATTTATGTAGAAAAGAGTAAATTCAAGAGTGAAGAAGACTATCCTAAGTGTTTAAGAATCTTGCTGCGCTCTAACATGAATATATTGACACAAGTATATCTGTAACGTTTCCTCTGTAAGGTCAGTCCTCCTAACAGTGTGACATTCATTGTTTAAATTTGTATGCAACAATTTTTCTTGTTTTATACTTGAATTATGCATTCCGAGGAAGACTGAACTTCAGTTCAGTGTTACAGCAAACTCTTGCATAAGTTAGAAAAAATTATGACGCCCCAAAAACATGTAGTGCAGGGGTCGGCAACATTTTGTTGCTTGCGGGCCAAAATTATGGGTTGCAAGTCATTGGCGGGCCGCACATATTTTTAGAAAGTTGAAAACCGAATGTATGATACTTTTTATAATAAAAACCAAGCAGTTATACATTGCATTGAAACTCAAAAAATTCCATTTGAATATTTTCAGCACCATTGAACCCTTTGCACTTAGCATCAACTTTTCTGTGTTTTGTTGCCATTTGACTAATTATAATTAAATTATAGGCTAATTAAACGAGTAATTGTCAATTTTATACTAGTTAAGATTATAATATAATTTAGTCTACACGCATCTCGCAATAAATTCTGTTACTTCAAGAATATATTCGTCAAAACAGCTGTTTTGTTAATATAATTCAGTGAAGCGTCGCGGGCCGGATTATATTACTCCGCGGGCCGTAGGTAGCGGCCGACCCCTAATGTAGTGTATACTTACACTGTAGCACCATGTGGTGGATCCCATTCCAGCAAGGGAACTCCTTTCACAAACACGTGAATATCGTAGATTCCATGATTAAAAATATCACCTGCCCATTTTGCAACCTGGAAAATATGAAGAGATGGATGAGTGAAAAGTGAAACTAATATAACCAACCAACAATCACCTAAAACTTGCGTCAGGTCTTCCTAAAATAATGTGTAGATGTAGTGGTTAGAGCGTTGGGCTTTGTTGGGTTAAGTTAGAGATCTTGCGTTCAACACATATGCAGACAATCCTATTAAGGTGTAAATTGATAATAAATTGATAGGCAATGCCCAATGCACCATATACTGGCAACTTGTGGAGGCATCAAAGATTACACATCCCAGATTCAAATCTCATACCCGTAACTTCACCAAGGAGTAAAATGTGAATACACGTATAAACAGCTCAATTTCAGCTGTTCTATCATTATTCTCTTACCATCAAAGTAATCATAATAGGCAATGCATAGGTGATTTCATTTGTGCATTCAATCAATATAACAGTTAAACTTATCGTCATCCGAACAACTCCACCAAGGAAAGCTGCTGCACCAACCAATGAAAATGTCCCAAGATAAATGTTATTCATTCCAAACACACTGGAAAGGAAAAGGTCGGTTAAGGGAAATCACAATTTAGAGATAGAAATAGATAAATGGTCCCGATAGCCATTTGAATCTGGCGCTTCAGAAGTGTGTGTACCAATATGGAGGTAACTAATTTTGTTCGCCTTCTTTACCTCAAGTTGTGTAAAAAGACTAAAACCTATGGGCAGGGGGTATATTCACTTGGCTAACACAGACAGTCCCCGAACTCGTAATAGAGCTAAAATAGCGAAAACAGGGATAAAATTATGACCTGACCCTAACTTGGTACACACACTATGAAAGTATTCTGAAACTTTCATTGTGGATTATGCCGTCTCAAAGGCCATTTAAATTGCCTCCTCTAAAAAAGGCTATTGAGCTGTTATATACACAGCCAATTGGGACAATATAATTGTCCTGAACTGTATTTGAATGACATCCTTGTGACTTGTAAGCTATTGGACTATATTATAGGGATGTTAATATTGTCTCTTAATCATTATTTCACTGGACTCCGTTGTTGATGGCTCTTTGGTTGTTATATACACACCAGGTTAGGAATAGGGATGCATATATGGTCCGAATCTGTATTTAATTGATATCATATTACAGGGGTGGGCACACCGCGGCTCGCCAGACTTTTTGTGCGGCTCTTCTCGCTAACATAAATTTAGTATTCAGATTTTAACTAAAAGAAAAACTTCAATGTGAACTATTTTAATTTATTAATAAAAGTCGTAAAGAAGTTTTTGTCAATGATTGAGACAAATTATGTTTTAGTATGAAAATCGTTGTAGCTTTGAATTCTAATTTAAGTCAGTCAAGTCAGCAAATCTTTCGTCACAATGGTCAATGTTTGGTGCTCCCGAAGTATGCAAACCAAGATGGCGGACATCGGAACGTAACATGGGTAACAGGTTAGGGTTAGGCGATAATTAATAAGCACCATGAAACAAATCATGAAAACTTCTTACGAGACTACCCTCGTGAATAAGCTATAAGGAAACACAAATTGAATGAGCTTAAATTGTACATATATTTGAGCATAGCTGCCTTGTTTATCTATTTATTGTTATTAGACTCTTTTCTGTTCATGGTATTTTGATAATATTAATAAATTCACAAATTCTGCGGCTCTTTTAAAGTTCTGACTTGCAGCATGCTGCTCTTATACTAAAAAATTGTGCCCACCCCTGTCATATTAGGTTGTTGATTATGGGTGAAATATTGTCTCAATCTGCATTTCAGTATCCTCCTCTGTAAAGTGCTATTGAGCTGTTGTGTAAGAAGCAAGTCAGGACCAGGGGTGGATATAATGTACCAATCTGTATATGAATAAATTCCCGGTATCGGGATATTTGGCTACCATAGTACAATGACAAATAGAGGTAGATATGAAGCCTATGTCAGTGTATTGTCAAGTAGGGTAATAAATATTTATCACCTATGCATAGACTTAATAAACAAGGTGTCCATGAAGTCTTAAACTTCTTCAAAATTGCAGAAGGAAGTTATCGATACCATATATTGTTTTGGCCCTCACAGATGTATTAAATGAAAAAAAAATACTCAAACAATTACTGAATAAAAAACAAACCTGGTTGAAATATATTGAAAACTGACTTCATAACAAAATTGAAATTGTCAAGGGACTTTATGGACACCCTGTATATAAATATATTGAACTTACTTATAGAAAAGTTCAGCACAAAATCTTCCATAGGCAGCCCCACATAATATACAAGGCACAAACAGACCACTAGGAACTGATGCGCCGTAAGTCCAACAAGAGAGAAAGAAAAATAAAACAAAGAATACTGCAAGAGCTTGTAGTGTGAAAGCACCTGGAAAAGATTAGTGAATCATCATATAATGATGTCTTAATACAACCCAACACTCTTTCCTATTACAGCTAAAATTGAGGAGCTGTTATAAACAATACATACCAGAGTTATGGAATAATTGCTTGATGGCTGTTTCCTGAGTGTTGTACATCAGTGTTGCCATATCATTGTATGTTCCATTAGGGCAGAGAAATTGCTGAGTTTCACTTAATGTAGGATCCATTGTTGAATTACTGGCAACCTTAAAAAATTGAAATGAATTCAAAATGTTACACAATAGAATATTTTCGAACATTTAAATGGGGGAGGCCATAAGATGTCCAAAATAATTCAAATATTCAATTAGATTTGAAATTCGGTACATAATAATAACTTGAATTTGGGAAGAACTCGGAATATTTTTATTTGAAAACATCAATGTGATCCAAACTAATCTAAATTAACACTAACAAAATAATTTGTGTAAATTTGTATGTTAGAATATAGTAATTAAATAACAGTCCTTTGTATTTGGAATAGTAAATTATTCTAGTTTAATAAATATCTTTTCGATCTGCCAAATATCTGAAACACCAAAAATATTTAGATCATAGGTTCTCATAGGGGGGCTCTGTAAGCTATTCATTTACTTATTGAAATACTTCCTTGGCATTAATACCATTCAACAACGATAAGTACATCCAAGTCATCAAATGAAGTAACTTTGATTTACTCTGGACAATTAATCGGTAGGTAACAATGTGTTTTTTGTTTTCATTATTATGGTGACCGTACATTTGAACCCATGCGTATATCCACGGGTTCAATCTATATGCGGGTGCTAAAACACATGGGTCAGGGTTAGTATGGGTTTAACTATCCGTGAAACAAAAAAAATTTCATAGGTGCAATAGCATACAGGTGCAATTGTCATGGGTTCAAATGTACGTGGGTTCAAATGTAATGGAACCCATTATTATAAATTTATTGTAGGGGTTCGGTAATAATAGTCAACATATTAAAGGACTCTATAACAACAAAAGTTTGAGAATCCCTGGTATAGATACATTTGACCTGCTTTCAAATTTTCAGGGCTCATTGAACACATCATTGCAGTTGGTAGTCCCTGGTTACATGACAGCCCAGAGAATCAAGGAAACTAAGAAATCCTTGTAAGATTTGATGAATATTCCACATTTATATATTAAGTTGATGCCTTACCTGTTTGCAAGTGCCAATCACAATAGGGGCGAAGAAAGCGCACATTGCTGTCACGGTTCCAATTGCAATAACTTCAACAATTCTAAACAAAAAATTTTATTTTGAATATACAATTTAAGTATAACAAATAAGATTTTTCCAGGCCGAATGAAGATACTTGAGTATAAGGTTTTTATTCTATTGTAACTTAAATAGATTAAATGATACTTTGAAACATGAAACCAGGCTCTCAAAAATTTGAGCATAAACAAAAAAGACACTGTATTAAACTGTTAAATAAGAAAATTCAACCGAATATGAAATAAAACATTCTTTAGCTTAAGTTTATGTGGTCTAAATTTTGTGCCATCTATAGTCGTGTCTGAAGTCTGAGGCAAATAATTTGTAAAGTCCTTATATAATTTCAATTTTGTCATGAAATCAGTTCTCAATATATCTCAACCAGGTTCGACGTTTTTTAATCGGTAATTGTTCCAGTATTTTTACTTCATTCAATAATCTGTGAGGGCCAAAACAATATATGTATCGATATATTCCCTTTAAAATTTTAGGACTTCATGGACACCCTATTATATCAATTATTCTATCATGTTCTCTACAAACTACTTACTTCATCATCTTTCCTTTCCTTGCTAAATACTTGAGTCTGAAGATTGTAATCTTAGTATTGATAGCGTTGAACAAAGCTCCAAGTAATCCACCAACAAATCCCATTGCAATAAATATTAACAGATCACCGATCGTCCATAAATGACAGTCGCCAGAATCACACTAAAATAAACGGGAATAAAATTCAAAAACTGAACATCATGTCTTTCCCAACCAATGAATGGCAAGGACATAAAGAAATACGGAACGAAGAGAAAAATGTGATATGCCAGGAATAATTGTTATTGGCAGCAATAACAGTCGGCGATTGACAGTGATAATGAGGATGAGACTGAAGGATTTTGAGACACGGTAACTATATTCACATCACAGGTTAGAGATATCAGGCCCAATACCCCATTCCTCAACCCTAATGTAATTATAATTTATAAGACCAGAAAGATTCCAATTCTTTAAAAAAAATGGTAAATTATTATCCACCAGGACCGCTTTTACAGAGCCTTGTTCAGAGTGGAACCGATTCATAAAAACAGTTAGTGAAAAGGACTGCATCACAGTAAAATGTTATATGTACCTCAAATTTTCCAAAAGTCAGCAGACCGTTCTGATCAAAAGTTCCCCAAGCTCCATCCATTACTCCAGACAACAAAAAGTTTAATGTGAAAGTAGACGCCATTGTGCAGAATAACTGAGGGAAAAATCAGAAGTTAGAGAGTTTGGCGATACATGGGAGCAATGGCCTAGTGCAGTGGTTCTCAAACTTTTTAAGCCGCGCCCCCTTTTTAGAATTTGTCAAGTCTCGTGCCCCACCTCTAAAATAACTAACTAACTTAAGTAACTAATTATCTCACTGAAGTTCTAATTAATTGGGGGGAAAGGTAACTAATTTTGTTCGCTTACTTTACACCTATGGGTAGCGGGTATATTCACTTGGGTAACCGTAATAAAACTAAAATAAGGAAAATCGAAATAAAATTATGGCCGAACCCTAACCTGGTACACATACTACGGGGGTAACCACAAAAGCACAAGAACCACTATTTCATAGCTATTCAGAAAATTTCAAAGCGATAAGTTCTTACAGTTTTCCAAGTCAATGATTGATTCCAGAACGAACTTCCTTCTTCTAAACTGAACAAAACTCCACCTATAGGAGCTCCAAATGCAGCCGCAACCCCTGCTGCCGCCCCCGCTGATACAAAGTCTCGTTTATCCCTGAAAAATAAAGTTTATATAAGAAATTATTATCTACGATTTTGAGGTCTTTATCACAATCCTTTTATCAGGGATAGAGCGATGATAAGACCTAGGTTAGGTTTTTATATTTATGCCATAAAAACATCAAATAAAAATTTTGAGATAATTTTCTCAATGCAAGAAAGTTACACACTCAAAAGTAATGCATATCTCCAACATAAGTCTGTAGCAAATACATGTTTGAGAATTGCCATACCTGACATGGACAGGTATACCAGGTGCGAGATGAGATATGGATCGTCATATGCCTCAACTATTTCACTTACCGTACTTAATCGCATCTTATTTCACATAATTTTCACTATTTCAATATGAACCTCCCCAAGAATCAAACAAATGATCAAACCTATCCGATCTGAAGTAAGGAATATTAACTTTAAGTTTCTTAAATGTTTGACTTTGAAACTGAGGAACTCCTGCTCCTATTACTCCACCACTGTGGATCATTGGACCTTCTTTACCGACAAGTAAACCTGAAAAATAGTTGGAAATACTATGAATATTCATAGATACCCCCCTACATCAGGGGTTCTCGACCTGGGGTTCGCGAACCCCCGAGAAGATCTCCAGGAGTACTTGGATGACAGTCAAGTTTTCGTGTGTTGCTTTTTTTAATATCCTTTAACAAAGAAAGTAACTACAAAAGGAAAATAAGTGCCATTTGAAACTCAGTGAACATTTTCCCTGATCTTGCGTTGTTGTGAGTGGCAGTCGTTACAGCAAATTGTTAGTCAAAATATCACAATTTTGTTTGGTGTCTGATTACTGGGGGTTCGCGTTGATTGTTTCGTGACTCGGGGGGTTCGCGTTGATTGTTTCGTGACTCGGGGGGTACTTAACAGAGAAAACGTTGAGAACCCCTGCTCTACATCTACCGCTACGTACTGAAACGTGAAGGAAAAGCCGTAGCCAAGTATTTTCAAAAGAGGGGGGGGGGGGGGGTTCTGTAATTGTTAATTGCCAAGTTAGACTGTAACACCTAGAGCAGGGGTTCCCAAATCAGGATCGCGATCCCGAATTGGGTCAGGATGATAAATAGGTAGGGTCGCAAACAGGTCATGGAGTCGGTGGGGTCGCTGAGGTATTGTAGAGGATGGATGTACAAAAAGATTTGAAAAACCATGTTAAATTTAGCAGTTTGTACCATGGCTTACTGTAAAACAGGCCCATGGGCATCGCTCTATGCTTAAGCTATAGAAAATGTAGGTGTTCATTGTGACATCACTGTTTGGTTTTAGATTATTTTACTTAATACCACCACATGACCAAACTCAAAAGTCCAGTGAAAGAAGCTTCACTAAAGTTTCATGAAAAATATATATATTGACCTGGGGTCGCACTGGACACTTGAAAGTTGTCTTTGGGGTCGTCCTGAATAATAGAGAACCCTGAGCTAGAGGGTTCTGGCCGGAAGTTGAAAAACGTAGGTTTTGAGGGACTAAAACGCGTTTCAAGCTATAAAAAATTGCTATGATACAGAAAAATGCTTTTTTTACACTTCAAAAGGAGGCTTCCGACTCTCAACCATCACCCCACTTACTCTAATTTTCAATCAACTTTTTTTTTTCATAGGTAATGAGAAAAACAAGAAAATTCTAGGGAAAAACAGGAAAAATGTAATCTGTCAATCTTTTTTATGCCAGGAGAGTTGTTTCGATTTAGTGACCGTATGGTCCTTCCAACCTCCTATCAATCCCGCTGTTAGTTGATTTATTCTTTTTTTAGTTATTGAATGTTGCTGTTTGTGTTTGATTTGTTGGCTTATGACTGGATGATGAATAAACTTCTATCTATCTATCTACTCTAAACAAGGCTTCGTACGAGCGGCCACTTTTATACCTCAGGATGTACTATTTTAGTATGGCTGAAACCCTTCCTCTCTAGTCAGCACTTACCTCCAGAAACACTAAATAAAACTCCGATAGCTTTTGAAACCAAAGTTCGGAATCTCACAACATTCCGAACTTTTACTCCATTTAAATAACATTTGATTTCTGGGATGCCAGATCCTGCAGCTAGAGGCTGATAAAAAAGATAATTTTATGAAATATCCGCATAATTAGTAATATAAGTATGGCAACAGTGTTTCAGAAACAATTTATTCAGAGGAAATCATCAATGTCTGTATTAGCTAGTTATACTGGTTTCTCACCATTAAATTTAAAAGATGTCTTGTGCCAAGCACAATAATTTTTAGGGAAATCAATTTGATAAAGTTTCAGTTTGTGAAATTTGGATTAATGGAATTATTAGGGAGTCTAAAAGTTCACTGTTGCCAGAAATATCAATTCTTACCTCTCCAAAAACAACAAAAGATGCGGCAATAATCACAAATGATATGTTGAAAGCAAGCAATAAACAAAGACATATGGCAACACAACCGGTACTTTCACATGTATGAAGTCCTGAAAATAAAAATGTCCATAATGAAGAATAGGAAGCCATTAGCATGGTTCAGTACAGAATGCGAAAGGACTATTCCAAGTGACACTACAGGACAATTCCAGGAATTTTGCATTTTGTTAAATGAAATATATTTTTACATTTTCAGCTACATGTTTTGTTTCATTGTCCAATCAGTTGCTTTATTGAATATGGAAAAAATTGCACAAAAGTTACACCAAGACTTACTTAGTAGTTATTAAAAATAAAGTAAAATATAGTGTGACACTACAGGACGGCAAATCCACCATGCATTAACAGTACGTTGTGTTGAGCTGTAAATTTTTGCGATGATACAGCAGGAGCTCATAATATTTTCTGGTGCAGTAGCTGAAGGACCCATCTATGTGTTGCTCAAGTTACTTAATGTAACACTGTAAATCCATGCCAATAGTGTGCATATTGTATGTGACACTACAGGACGTGACACTACAGGACATTTTTCCACTTAGGAACAGCGGCCTCTATCATCTCTTAAAATTCTGGTAATAAATCGTTAAATGGGTGAAGAAATGTCCCACAGCACTGCAAACATTTAAACTTTATTAACTTAAGTCCAGTGCGTCTATTTCGTATGAAACAACTGTATTACACAATCAAACACTTTGTGTCACGAACCATCACAAAATATCTCAATTATACCAAAATTTCTACATCTCAGGCCATTTTTTATAAACCATCAAAAACCTGGGTGAAATTTTAAATTGTTCGATGAAATGAATGCAGTCCAATAAAATTCCAATGTCTTTTGGTATCGAAAATTAAAAAAAATTACTTTCACTACACTTTTTAAAAAAATGATGGAATTCAACTTTTGCTTGGAATGGCCCAAAAAAGGAAATATATAACAGTTTTGAAGAATATTTATATTGTTCAAGAAGTTAGGTATTCTATGATTCATATTCATAGTTGAATCAGGACAAAGTTGAGGCAAAAAACGCACCTACGTGAAAAATAATTGAATAGTAAATCCTTGAATAGCTCTCAATGGGTATAAATACAGGGAAAATTTTGCTCGAATAACAAGATTTCTAGATAAGCCTCTTCATAAGTTCTAAAAGTGCTCGATACTGAGTTCCAGGGCTCCACGAGGGAAACCTAGGAGCTAGGTGAACAAGCAAGTTTACCTATTAAAATACTGACCCACTGGTAGTTAATTTTGTAAATGTCCAAAGAAGCAAAAATCGCATTCATAAAATTTGCCAACAGTAACGTTAAAATGTGGCAACAAGGCTGTAATTCGGATATGACATTATCTATAAGTTCCAGGTATTTTTAATTTACTCAGGAATATTCTTCGGTGTTTTTTGGTTTTTATTTTCATGAATTTTTTGTGGTGTGGGACTCCGTAAATAAAAGTCAACACCAACACCAAAAGTTTGAGAACCCCTGTCTTAGATCCATTGTGGACCCAATAGGAGCAAATGTGCAAGAAGAGACGCTTAAAAAACTTCCCAACAAACATAATCAGAAAAGAAACACTTACTGCTGTTGACTGTGTCCAGTTTCCATTCACTCAATAATTTAACAAAATAATCAATGAAAAATGCAACCTGGAGAAACGAATATGAAAAAAAATATATTAACATAATATTCAGCTTGAAATCTTGTAAATGAAGAATAAACAACTAAAAAATGAAATTACATAGTGGCATTATTAATAACCTGATACTATTCACATAGGCATGCTGACTCAATCGTTGGGTCACTAGTCTCAACTATACTGGTCTCACACATGGGCAAGACCAGGATTTTCAAAGAAGAATGGTCTGGAAATTCTAATTGCCAAGTTATACCACAAGAGCTAGCAGCCGGAAACTGTGATTTTTCAATAATCTTAAGCTAGAGGGTATAAAAAGCATTGCAACCAGTGTTCCCTCTAAGGTGTGCGCGCGCACACAGATTTCAGAGGCCGCGCACACGCATAGATTTACTGCGCACAGACGTATTTCAATGTAATGTAACAATGTGCTCGGTTGGCAGGTTGAGAAAGTTTGTTGTTGGCCCACTTATTGCCCGGTTAGAACGCCAAAATTTCTCCATTGGTTTTTGCACAAATATTAGTCATTTCCAAAAAAGTGCGCACACACCAAAATTTCTGCGCACACATATTACAAAAAATTAGAGGGAACATTGATTGCAGGCTATGAAAAATTGCTATGTGTGATATAGAAAAATGCTTTTATTTTTACATTACAAACGGGAGAAGAGTTTCCAACCCCCAGCCCCAAAAATATGTTGCGGGTCTCACAAATAAAAAATATTTGGGGTCAACATCTATGCCTCTCACCTTAATCAGGGTGCAATAAATATATAAGATGGATTTTCGAAATATACAGAAGAACTACAAATGCATTTGCAATGACGAGAAGATACCAGATCTGTTTTTTACCAGTAAATTGAGTGCTTTTTGTTGTGGGAAAAAGACTTACCGGTACAATAAATTTCATTTATAAATCATGACTTGATATCTTCACTGATAAATTCAGAATATTCGAAACAAATCCAAATACTAAATAAAAAATCCTGAATACCTAACTATGTAAATATGAACAAATATGAACATAAAGCTTGAAAAATGTCAAATCAACATTGTAAAGAATATAAGTTGTTTTTAAAACTGACAAAAAATATTCAATGAATAGGGACTTCATCAATATTCTTTCTATCTGAAGTGCAATAAAGCCAGCAATCTATTCGAATGTGAACAATAAACATCCTTACTGAGACTTGAAAATATATCAGAGCAAAAATTTGACAAGAAATCTCACCACTGCAGTAAGAACTCCGATGAAGAAAATAACAATCCAGCTCAACAATTCTTTTTTACTTCCAGTCCATTTGCCATGAGTCTGAAAACATGATAATAATGAAAAATTGTTATGTCAATATTCAGAAATGATTGATGTTCTAATTCGATACCTTTATTTGGTCAACATGGCAAAAATACAATTTAAAAGAGACAGGCAATGTGATTAATATTTCCTCGTAAATTCAGTTATGGTGTAAAAAATTTTGAATCACTTAGATATAGAAGGAAGTAATGGATGAGTCAAAAATGCAACATTTTCTGTCAGTGGGCCATATAACCAACTTCAGACATTTAGCCGGTCCACACATTAAATTTCGTTACTCCACACGGCCTAGACAAGAAGAATATGGATATTACTTAGCCATGCAGTAATAAAGACGCAGAAAAAAACAGCAGAGGATTTAACGAAGCGACATAAACTGTCTAATTCGAATTTTATGCTTGATGAGGTGAAATCTGAGTGTTGTCAAGGGCAACACTGAATGACTTGGCAGGTCGCCTGCTGCACAACCCTGATTTAGATCATACTCTGTAATCAAAACTGGAAATACTAATTTAAGATGTATTTAGATTAAAGATGGAGATTTAGTTCCACCATTTCTGATCAAAACATGCTCAGGATATTTTCTCAACAAAAACACAACTGTTTGTTTACCTGAATTTCTTTCTTTATTTGATTTCTGTAAGGTTCATTGAAGCATTGGTCGTAGTCGAGACTCTGAAATATAAGTTATGATAACATGTTGCTTAAAAAATGGTCCGATTCCGTGGAAAGGATATTTTGTACTCATGTAGTGTGTGTGTGTGTAACAGGTTTATTCCGATTTTCCTTATTTTAGTTCTATTATGAGTTCGGCTGGCCAACTGCCTGTGTTAGCCAAGTGAATATCCCCCCTGCCCATAGGCTTCCGTCCCTTTACAAAACTTGATGTAAAGTAGACAAACAAAATTAGTTACCTCCATATTGGTACATATACATATACTTCTGGAGCCCCGGATATTTTGGGAGGGAGGAAAGTTGATGAATGAGCTCAAACATGTGACAAGTCGTTTATCAGTCCATTTCAAGTAATGAAATGGTAAGCCAGTTATTTGTTTCCCAGATGTATGGACTTGATGAAGAGAAAGCAGAAACATACCGGTGGTGACAATCCATAAACAACGAAGAGTCTTAAACACTTTCTGACATGATTTGAATCTTTTGTATAAAGCCCCCAGCACTAATGCAAAAATATGAGATTTGAGAAAAACACCCGCCACGTTGGAGAATGATTTAGAAATTTGAATTTTCACCGCAACCTGCATTCCTAACCCTTACTAGATTGATAATTTTCCTATTTTGAGCATTGACGAAGACTTTTTTAGGCTTTGTACAAAATATCCCATAATTTTCCTTGACGGTATTGCATAGGAATTATGATAGTTTTCCTCTCTTTGGGGATAAATATGAATACTTATTCTACCCCAAATGTGACCTTTGACCCCATTCAAACACAAAAACCAAACAAACCTCATAATCTTTAATAAATTGAATTGAATTATCTCGCTGTGGAATTAAATCCGTTTCGTCGTCTAGAATTGTCGAAGAGGAATCTCTGCTCAGACATCTCATTCGACAACAATTACTCATTATTTCAAACTACGCTTTATAAAACAAAAACAAACAAAATTAACTAATTCAGGGAGTATAGTGTAACAATACTTTCAGGCTAGTTGTATAGAGCAGTTTAAAGTTTTGCTTACATTGAGTGTGAGATACAAAGTCTGCACCAACTTATTGTATATCCTCGCATATAAGTCCCCTAAAAACGGCTTAAAAACGGTGAATTTATAAAAATTCGCATATTATCTGACCCTACAAATTGTAACACACTGTATGCACCGCACCTATCGCAGCAAATGGTTGCAGAAGAGAATAGGTGCGATCAGAGTTATGCGCATATCAGCCAACCCCTTAGGTTGGCATATTTTTTTTAACACGGCTCATATGCGAGGATATAATAAGAAAGACTAGATTGAGATCCCTAAATTTTCCTCCATAAATACACAACAATAGAAAAAGGCACTGATAAAAAAATTATCAAATTGTAAATTTTTTAAAGTGTTCGGAAAATCGATTCAAAATCAATATTCAAACTTATTATACTGATAATACCACAAACATGGCTGTGCATTTCCCAATCTTTTTCAAGAAGGGATGTTCTAAATTCAATTCGACTCAATTTTTTGATTAAAAAGTTGGAACGTAGTCGGGTATATGTATGTAACAAAAAGGCACTTGAAAAAAAATACATAATTAAAAAATATAATGAATAAAATACGGTACTATGTAATGTCAATAAATTACATACAGTTCAGAAGTAATTCGGGGCATCGGTCTAAGGCAGGGGTGGACAAATTAAGGCACCGCGGGCCGGCCTACTCTTTGCTGACATTATGACTATAGTTTTTTAATTTTCGATGAAAATGACATCACAATGACCCCGATTGCTACTTTGTGCTTCTTATTAATATACAAAAGTATTCATAGTTTTTCATATTTCATATTCCGGGCCAGTAACCAAGTCTATGGACCTTTCCCCGACCTTTGACCTCCGAAAAATTCTTCCTATACTTAACCATTGCAAAATTTTCGGGGTTATTTTGAGAGTGCTTTTATGAGTTGGCGCCTGTAAAAAGGGGTATGTGTTTCAAACCATCATAATGATTCATCGCATACAACAATCTATTTTTTGAAAGTACTGATAAAGAATTTTAGCCTAGTCTATCACAGCTATTTCTACACTAACTTTTTATTACTGCAATTAAATTAAAACTCCTAGGAAGACAGAATGATCATTGAATTATCTGATTTATATTTAAGTTCCCGAAACACAACTAAAAACTAACGAATAGAGTTCAAAAACGCGAAAACAAGGTAATGTTTACGACCACACTTGAAAATCTGTCTGAGTGATAAAATAAAAGTGTCTGAGCGGATGCGAAAAGGGAGCATTGTTACGACACTTTTTGCATCTTGCTAATTGGCCGATGTCACAAAGTAAACGAGGAAGTCGATGCTCGGGGAAAGGTCCATTATATCCACTGACCCACTAGTAAAAGTAATTGCCCATCCCTTGTCTAAAGCCATGTCTCAGCAAATCAGCTATTACTGTAGTTTTTGGAGCATGCTCAAATAAGCTCCTAGTCATGTTAGACTTCACTTTTTTAAAGTTTAGCAGTAAGAGCTTCTAGAGTAAAGATTAGAGGGCATTTTGTTTGCCTTTTGGCTCAGAGATATCAGGTTCAAAACCTAGTCAGTTCAACCTAACATCCTTGGATAGGCTATACCAGGAGCGGGCGATATTTTTGGTCCAGGAGGACGTAAAAAGTTACATTTTATGAACAACAGTGTTATAAAAGAAAAGGTGGAAACATGGAGCCTCGTGCCAAAACTTAATCGCAATCTGAACAAATTCTGTGAGTTATTTTTTAGCTAAAACACCGAAATTTGGTTTTAGTTTGGTTGTGGCAGCATCAGGCGGGCCAGATGGAATTACCCAACGTGCCGGATTTGGCCCGCGTGCCGTTGTTCGCCCACGTCAGGGCTATATCCAACTAGATAGATATTGATCTTTCCAAGATGGTTTTTTGTCTGGAGCCTTTCTAATAATCAAATGAAAAAGTTTGAGAAAAATTCAGATTATTTCACACATAAAATACCCCTTACATTGAAAATAACTTCTTCTAACAAGTTAATAAATTTCATTTTATCCTTTCTATCAATTTTAAATTCTGTATTTGGGGGCGGAGTTAATTTACTAAATTCCATAAATAGGCACTGCTTATTGGCTGGGTCCGGTTGCGCTTCAACGAATGCAGTAAAAAGTTCAACAATTTTTTGGTGATCAAAACAGAACATTGAGTGAAAAGTTTCACCTGCAGAACGGAGTAATTCCATATCGCCAGCATGGACCAAAATAACATCAAAAACCATTTTTATAAAAGGCGTTAAAACGGTTTGGAAAGCACCATTAGGGTTGGATTTTTCGCGAGCACAATCCACAAGACCTAATAATGCTTCCAAACATAATTTACAATTATCATTCCCATATGAGCTTAAGCCCAGCTGCAGGGAAAAAAGAAAAGTGTTTAAAACTTCTTGCGGTAATAGTTCAACTTTTTCGGGGTAAATCTCACACAAAAATGTTATTAATTTATAATACTGGCAACATAGAGATGGATAGGACAGCAATTGTGTATTCATGTGAGGCAGAATAATTCCTAAACCGAAAAATACGACGTCAGGAACAGAGACTTCAGGCTGAGCTTCGTCTAAAGTTAACCCAGTATTAGATTCCAAATCGGGATCGCTGAAATCAATAAAATCTCGTCCTAAGATGTGAGTTAGGAGCTCAATAACAAGAGATAAGTCCTGGAATGATTCTTCTTCTGCGTCTCTCGATTTGAAATCGGTCGTGAGTTGCGAAAATGTCCGTAAGAGTTGAAGCGTCCAGTCATATAACATATGACATTTTGATTCTGGGAGATAACAAACTTGTTCATGAGCGACCTGGACAAATAGTTCCAAAAGTGAAACTATAACAGTTTGATGGCCTTTACATGAATGCATAAGCTTGCTCCCTTCACACAAAAAATCAGACAAAAACATAAAAATTAATTTTGTGTTCTGCGGTGACGCAGCATCTGCAACACCTCTCAATAGGTCAAGTATGGAGCTCAATTCATCAATTACCTGAGTGTTCAAAGAATTTTTCCCAAAAATGTGGTTCGTTGTTAGGTCATGGTATCGTTTTTTCACAATGTTCATAGTTTGTTCCCAGTATTTATCTCTGTACTGATTCATATTAGAAGTCCCAACTCCTACAATTGATGACATTATTTGTTGTTTCACAAATGAAGGATGCGTCCGATATGAGGCATCTCCAGAACAGATTCCATGAGCACTTTTCCAAAATGCTTCCGAAGATGACACGATTGAACAACTCTTATCGTTTCCAACTAATGTTGTCAATAAATCCGCAGTGTCTTCTAGAAGTTTAGGTTCGGAGGTCCAATGATTTAAAACAGTGCATGCAAATTTTGTGACATAATTTACGGTCCAACGTCCACCTTCTGAATCCGGCCCAAAAGCTGCAGATAATACCGGACTTATTTCATCATAATAGTCTTCGCGGAAAAGTAAATATGATCCAGACCATGTCTTTAAGAACCACATCAAGTCTTGAAGTAATTGAGGGCTCAAATTATCCACCATATTTGATCGAGTAGCATTCGAAACAACCTCACAAAGACGTAGAATCGCAGATACAAGTCTTATCACAGGATCAACCAATCCCGGCGAGGAATCCACAATTGCGCAGCTTTCTAGAGGAGAACCGAGTATACGTAAAGATAGCACCTGATTAATTTGATTTCTCTGAGCGATGCTACATTGAATTATTTCATTCGGAATTAAAGAAGTTTCGCCGTCATAATCATCAGCCAGAACATGGCCAGAAATCAACACGATCCAATGTAAGTCATCGAATAAATTCTGTAATAAAGTATCATCAACTTTAGTTTGATTTTTAATTAAAAGTAAATTCTCTTGCAACAAAGAAACTCGTTTTTCAAGCAGCATTGAGCAAGCTAGCATAGAAGTTAGCGGTGATGTTCTCGCGATACAAGCAATTGACATAAGTTGTCCGCAAAAACGATCGCGATCATCCTCTTCCATTTCATCATAATCATGGTCAGAATCATCTATTATTGCTCTAGTGCCATCTGGCGGTACAATATGACATCGAACATAATTTTCGAATATCTTTGAAGTGCATGGAATAATGAAATCTTTGGGTCCGGAAATTGATTCGATTATCGTAGTCCAAGCGTCCAACATTGTCTCAAATGCTTCCATATATAAATGGTCCTCTTCATCAATTTCTTCCTCTTTAGCAGCCCCTGCCATCGCCGTACCTGTTAACTTTGTCAAACATTCCAAAAACTGGTGAAAAATTTGTAAAATTTCTGGTGTTTTCACCCAAATTTCAAGTTTATGAGCATCAAGAATATTTTTACATGCATTTGCAATGCCTAAAGCCTCACAATCATGGAAAGTCCCATTCCCGTAAGTTTGTAAAAATTCTTGCATATATAACTTAATGTAAAAGTATTTCGTTTCTTCATTTTCTAAAACAGGGCCATGTAAAGATGCAAGTTGTGCAAGACAAGATGATGCAATCCGAGATAATTCAGCATTTAATTGACATTTTTTCGACAAACTAAAAAACAATTTTATCGTCGCCGGATTCAGTAAAACTTTTTTCCAATCTGCATGCGGCTTCAAGAGAACTTTATCACATTCAGGCTGCACAAGCGCGCTTCGACGTGTCTTAACCGGAGCAGTGAACGTCCATGACAAAATCTGCTCCGAAATTATCAGAAATTTGTGGCATAAATTTATAGTTTCATTTGAAGATATATTTTCCGCGCCATTAATATGTTGTAAAACTTCGAGTAGAAGAGAAAAGATTGTTTTCAAATCAAAATCCTCAAATGATTTTTTACATTTTAAATGTTGCTGCCACGTCATCCCCATATCACTGGATTTATTCGTTATTGAGAACTCGGTAACGAGTGCAGTGATAATTGAACATGCAATTAGTTGTTGAGTTTGATCTCCAGATCCAATTAAATTAGTTAAAAATGTATAAATTGATTCTCTGAGTTTCGGATTCGCATCTTTCATGGCTGAAAGCTTAACCATGATAGCTAATAAATGGGACAAAATTTCTCGAACAAATCTTGATAATCCTGTATGTCCCATTACAAAAGACAAAACAAATTGTTGTTGAGAATTACGATTATTTTCATCAGTGTGTCCCCATTCTCGAAGAACCACGTCTTTCAATGCTGCTGCAGCTTGGTACTGCACTGTATCATAAGTTGTGCTTTCCAACAATGTTTTGCAATCTATGAAGCTCGGTTTCGAATGACGAAAAGAAAGCAAAACATCTTCGGCTTCCTGTCGCTGTGCTGGCGATATGGTTGACTGAATCCCAAGCGCAGCTTGTGCGGCTACTTCCAAGTGTTTTACTATCTCTGGGGTGACCGAGGACATTTTGAACTTATGAGTTGATTTTAATATTTTTCTAAGACTGTAAAAAACAACATACAATATATGAATATACAGCTCAAGAAAGAAGAAGCCTATTGAATGATTGAAATGAACTGCTATTTTTTGCTTGATTGCATGAGCATAGCCAAGGAAGGACGAGGACTAAAAATTTTCCATGTTTTTTTAAATGCAGTTTTGCCGCATTTGTGGCGAGACATAAATTTTATTCCAACACTATTTTCCTGAACGATTTACTTAAAACTGGCGTTCCCTCGCTTGCTATCAATAATCCTTTCTTGAAACGACCAACCAACCAACCAAGATAGGTGTTAATGCGTGGGGTCTCATGTAGTTTCTTACCTAACATACTTCTAGTGGGCGTAGCATGACAATTTTTTCACGTATCAATCCTAACCCCCACCTGACCCCACCATCCAAAAATTACGGCATTACGACGTCACGGTAACGTGATAGGGCCCTTCAAACTATACGAACTGCCATCCAAGACGCGCAAACGAGCACCCGAAATCGAACAGTTATTTCTCTCGTTTTCTCGTCGCAACGATTTCAATAGGAGAGAGACCGATAACGTCAGTCAGTTCTTTATCGTCGGCGCCAATGCCATTTCGGTCGATCATGCGTATATTTGGCAAGCTCTATGACGTGATTGTGATGTTGTAGTGATTTAATTTTTGGATGGCGTAGTCAGATGGGGGTTAGGATTGACATATCAAAAAATTGTTAAGCTACGCCCACTAGAAGTACGTTAGGTACGAAACTACATGAGACCCAATGCGTGCTCATGCAGCTATGTAGCTTGGATGACTTGGCGATTGTTTAAGATATTGTTAGATATCGGTAGCTACTTTTTTCTAGCCTTGTTTGGAGAAAAAACCACCAGTACAGCAGTAAGCGTCAATATACAAAAAAAAATTAGCAAGGTCAACCACCTCCTAATTACTGAAATAATGACAGTATATGTCCATTCATTATTCAAAAAAATTTTACTTTTTGACTATCCTGAAACTAACATCACTGGTAAGTTACTTCTGTCTGTCCTCCTAAAATAGTTTACCGTAGTTTTCACTCCATCCACATATCTAAACTTTCAGTAATGGATACGTGGTTCACATGTAGACATGGTCACAACCACAAGAAGATTCGTCATTTATCTTCTTTCCTGGGTCAGTCAGTACAGCAGTATGTATAGATGAGAACAGGCCAATATTCGCTCAAAAATCCATCCTCACAAGAATTCACCTTATTCGCGAAAATGACACCGACGAAGTTGACCCATTTGCGGGTTGTGCCTTTTGTGAGAAAACCTCATTAGTCAGTAGCTGATTTCGCCATGTTAGCGTTTTTAGAATAGGATTTATATATTTATTTATCCCAGGGGATAGGAAAGCCGATAAAACGACTTATTCATATGGCGAACCACAGCCTCTTGTCTTGTTACCATTCCATGTCGGGTATTGGATCATCGAGTCGACGATAATGGGATTAATTAGCCAGTTTCAGATGCATGGACTTCCGCTTAAAAATACTGCTCCCGCTTGCAACCTCTTTTGACTTCAACACTTCTAACCGGGAGAAGAGATTAAAAAATAGAGACAAGGGAACTGAAGCCCATACCAATTTTCCAATCTTCAGTCAATTTAGCCTTTTTTGTAACGCCAATACATTAAAAGGTTATTATTTCCCAATTTTGCGTTTTATATTTTGTCGAACGTGACTGACTATGGGCAGGACCGGATCATGTCTTTCAGGGGCACTAAGCACTTGAGACGTTGGTGCCCTATATATATGAAAGGTAATAATAATAGTTTTAATAAATATATATGATGTTTTTGAAACATGTAAACCAGATCGTAAGCGCCAACTTTTGAAGACACTTTAAAAATAATCATAATTTTTTTTCAATAGTAAAGTTTATATAGGGAGAGTTTTTTCTGAAGTCGAGGGTCGGGGAAACATTCATTCAATACCACTTGAGGGCCAATTTATAATTAATTTGCATGAATTTTATGCGGTCTGTGACGGCTGGCCAACTGGAATTACACTATTTAACACTGAGGTAACATTGAAGATTGCTCCACGGAAATTCTCTGCGGTTCTCTTGGTGCCCTAAAAAAGCGTGCTTATATTGCTTAATTGGTAATCCAGATACTATAGGCTATCAAGCTATTAAGGAGTCCAAATAAACATGGTGATCGCAACATTTATATCTTTTCAAAACTCTCTACACGCCTCTTCTTGAGTGATATATTTTTCTCCTTGGTACACTTTTTGATGCACATTCGGGCAACTTCAACATTGAACTTTCCTCTCTCTTCATCGGCTGGGATATAATGAAGCCTCGTTCAATTTGACTCGTCTTTTAATTGGGGCATCGGAAATCACCCCTGTTGCGCCATTTATACCTACGTATTACAATTTCGAGACACAATATATCATATCTTATTTTCAAGTGGACATGCATACCGCCTTGTTTAGACGGTAAAAACGGCGCTCCAGAAGTGTGTGTAATAATATGGACGTAACTAATTTTGTTCGCCTACTTTACATAAAGTTGTGTGAAGGGACTGAAACCTATGGGCAGAGGGTATATTCGCTTGCCTGACACAGACAGTCCCCGAACTAGAATGAGGAAAATCGGAATAAAATTATGGCCTAACCTGGTACACACTACGGGAGTACCGAGAAACAACCATTTCTAACAGAAGTGTCAAAGAACGCTAAGAGGACAGTCAAACTAAAAAGCGCATCGTCTAGTTTTTATCGCGGTCGACAGCCTAGTTAATTCGTAATCTCGTCTAACTTGATTCCACCTTGGCAATTCTCACTACTACATCATCATCGTTATAGAGAGGATGTTCTCACTACGAAGCGATACCATCACGTTATTCGTCAGGTTTTTTGATGATGTTGCGGTTTAGATCAAAACACGAAGAACTTACTAATTAAAAAATTAAGGCTAAAAATATAGGTTGGTGACAGTCAATCCCCTACCCTGCAGCAGTACACTGCATCCAAGTTCTTTCAATTATTATTTAATCTCTTTGTGGGTGTCCTGTATGGTTATGTACCAAGACTGTCTTAAAAATTGATACTGTTTGAAAAAAGTAAATTGTTCGGTCTCGCGGTAAAATCGCGAAAAATGTTTCCCGTGGTATCACGGCTTTACTTAGGATACGTAAGTTTAGTCTCATTTATGAATGTTGAAAAGTTTGTAATTTTTGGAATTCGGCGAAAGCACTACACACAGGCCACAATTAAGGTTGGCGCAATCACCGATATCTGCTAGACAACCATTCCTACAACCATTCCTACTTTGTCGTTGTCGTCCGTCTCGAAGAGTAATGCAGGCAATGCAGCATCGGCTAATATGCTAGAATCCAGGGTGTACGCAAGGCTCGAAAAGGTTTCGATCTTAAATATTTGACCTTATATTTTTCACCAAAACAGTGTCATTTCGACATAAGGCACGGATTCACACAGAACGCACAAAAACAAGAGTCCTGTGGTAGCAACAGTAGCATCACTTGATTTTCTAAAAAAAAGTCACTGCATCAATTCATTTAAGCAGCTAAATAGACCTTATAGAAGAATAGAAAATCAGCGTGGAAAAATAAGATGAATGAAAGGCACCGAAAAGATTTGAAATCATTGAATTCCAAAGCAAACCAAGGAAAATGGCAGAAAAAGGAACAGATATGTTTGACTAGATTTACACCGCGCATCAAAAATTCACATAATTCAGTCCACAAGATTTGAAATAATATTTTCAAGCCGATCAATTGATATCCTCGTATGTCTTTTTTGCTTTTACAAGCCACAGTTCACCAAAATCATCGCTTCCAATTCATGTCTTTTTCCCAGGATAAAATACCGCTGTAGCATTGTGGAATAACGTTTTTACAATATGGAAAACCTAAACGTACTGTGTCCGTCGCGCTCTTGGTCGCCTTTCTGGAGTCGATATTTTGTGGGAACTCCCAATGAACCATCCCGAGTTCGCAAATCCGAGGCTGTTGCCGTTCGGTACCCAGCGCCCGTCCCCTCGATCTCTATGGTCTTCGCGCATTCCCCGTGATAATTCCGTTTCTTCTGTTACGTTAAACTCTGATTGAAATGGTAGACTGGAAGAAGGCGATTGTGGCGACTCATTCACATTGTATTTCTTCGCTTGTGTATATAATGTTCGTTTGCATTTTCTGCAATTCGTTCCAACAAGGCCTTTGAATGTTAAATATATCAGCTCTATTAGACTTAGTACAAAGCAAACTGCGCTGAATATGTTCATGTATCGAATAAAAATTGTTTTCTCCCATGGACGAGACGACCAGCAAGGTACGTAGCCCTGGCCTTTAAGAAAATGTTGTTTGCATGACGCGTAGACTGCGTGGTCTTCTTGAGTGCATAAATACATGCCTGGAACTTCGAATAATATGAAATTAAAGACAGAGTCTCCTTTGATCGTTTTTGCGGGACTATTGAAACGAAAAAGCAAGTGTGCAAGGTATATGAAAAATCCTTCCACACACATACGCAGAAGCACGCTTAGATAATACGCCAAATGAATTTTCTTTGTCAGAGGAAGTTGTTTAATATCGTTCCCATTATAGACGGTCTTCATTTTAACATCTTTCAATTTTCTTTCGCTATTTCGTCGAGCTTTGGGATCCAAGGTTTTTGACTGCTGTTTCAGTTTTTCAATTTTTCCAGTCACTCTATTTGCGTAAAAATGAAAGAAAACCGTGGGTGCTAGGACGCCGAGTAATTGGAAAGCCCAGAACCGCATGTGTGAGATTTTTGAAAAACTGTTAAAACACATATTTTCGCAGCCCGGAGATAGGGTGCTACATTTGAATTGTGATTGCTCGTCCCCATACACCGCTCCGCCGATTGTTGAGACGACGATCAGTCGAAAAATGAAAACGCAAATGTACCATATTTGTCCAAGAACAGTGCTGTATCGTTTAACGTGTTCTGATAGCTTCTCCAAAGCAGCCCACATAACTGAAGTTGTACCTTTATAGTTTGTTAGTTTTCGTTAACCATAACCCACCAATAATGTAGAACTCATATTCAAGATTCTTATAGCTATAAGCTGAAATAAAAATGTTGGTATTTCGGAAGGTGTAGTTTCAATTTTAATGAAGAATTTTTATCTGTAAGTAAGATAATTTCATAAAGTAGGTGCTGTGTCTGCTGCGGTAAAATTGACTATCTTAAATCTTTAGCTAATGACTATCTTAAATCTTTAGCTAAACAACATATCACATCTTTCTTTCTGTTGGGATTGCATAGCGAATTGCTGACATGCAAGTAGGCCACTTGCGCAACTGGTGAAAGATGAAAGATTATTTTTAGGAATTTCGACTACGAAATGTCTCTTTTCACTATTTATGGGAAATACTAACACCAGTGCATACTAATTTCTAAGAATCTTTTTCTACTTTTGCCACCGTCTGAATGTTGATGCTGTTGCTAATTTGCTACTGTCCTAGTGATCGCCAAATAGCAAATTGGTACCGTACCCAATGCCGTTTCCGTCCCCACCTCTCTACTGATATTAGCTTACCTTCGAAAATTTACATTTCTACACTCAGATATTATCCTACAAAATTAAATACACACAACCCCAGCAACTCCCTGTCTAAGATAAACGCATTCACATGCAAACTTCAGGACAAATGAACAGTTTTACCACCTAAAGACGCGAAAACAAACATCCGAATCGAGAAACGGAGCTAGCTCATCATTGCCATCAAAGAGATTCAACCGCGCAGACGTGGTTGATGAAGCGGAAGCCTAATTATTACATCACTATCAATCGGCAAGATAAAAGATGAATTCGACCAATCAAATGTATTATTTGTCGAGCTGACCTGCAAGAACTTCTCGATGTTGCAATCGAGGATGAAGTTTTCGCTGCAAATAAAAAGTCATTCTTTGAAGCTGTTGCTCCTTTTTTCTATCCGGAATTGCCACTGAATTGTCGAAAGTCGCTTATCACATAAGTTATCGGACGATTTGGCCTAAAGTGCCATATTCGTTTTTTTGGTTTATTTTTGCAAAACGCCGTAATAATTACTATTACTAATTTAAGCACTATTTTGTGAAATTTTATAATCTATGTCATTTTATTTCATCAACGTCTAACCCGCGTTTTGGCGACGCCTCTGAAATCAGAGGAGGAATGCGCCTAAGTTCAGAGTGGTCCAAACCCAGGCCTGCGGGCCATATGTGGCCTGCCGTTTCATTATCTGTGGCCTGCGTGACATTCGGAGAGTAATCAATAAATCGCATTTTGTGTTGTTTTGTAATAAAATTAATCAGAAAAATCTTTTGACATATTGTTACATCACTAATGTCACTAAATTGACTAGTGTTATGGCTAGCCGAGGCAACTAGCGCAGTCTAAATTATTATCTGGCTTTCTATCTTTTTGGTCGGGAATATATGCTAACAATATAGGCATCATATAAAACTAAAAATCGAATGCGAATTCTATTAGCCTGGGATGTCTGATAACTATTTGTTTGCACAATAAAAGTGTTTGTTTTTTATTGCACTGTTTATATATTCTTGGCACTATTGTGGCCCGCGAACAATGAAAAAAATAAATTTGTGGCCCGCGGAGCCGACAACCTTGGACCACCCTGCCATAGTTCTTCATCGCACCAAGACAAACATCCTTGCCGTGCATATATTTGTTTGCTTTGTCCCTCTGATGCATCGCAGCACAACGGACAAAAGATCTATTGTCTACTCCAGCGTTTCCCAAACTGTGTTCCGCGGAACACTAGTGTTCCGCGAGCAACTTCGAAGTGTTCCGTGGAAAAGGAATCAAAAATACGTCTAAAATGGTCGCTATGGAGATTTGTCGATTCCCAAATTAGGGGCCGCGAATCGAATTTTAGGGGCCGCAAAGAGAACACCAATTTTACAAAACATCAAAAATGCATCTTTCGAATTGTTTAGCATTGTTAACGTGAACAAGGTCCGCGAAAAAAATTTATATATCCAAAAGGGGCCGCGAGTTTGGGGAGCCCTGATCTTTGAAACGTGAAATTGTCGCCCAGCTGACCGTTCAATATCTCGTCACCGTCGGCCTAACTGGGAGAGGGTAGTGGCGGCGTTTTCGATAAGTCATACAAAATGACGTACGTACAAAAATACGTCGGCCTAGCTTTTTGACTGTTATTCATTCATAAGTTTATTATCAAGTTTACAACAATCTTTTTGGTTTTGCTATAGGCAAACGTGTAGGTATAAAGAATAAAGGCAAAAGGGTCAACTCTTCTTCCTCCGTATCAGCCTTGTTTTAACTTAAAATGCTGAAAAAATCACTCATTTTCGCTAAACTCTATTAAGTTGATAAATAAACTGCGGCGAAATTGCAGCAAGTACTTCTACCCCCATTAGACGTAACATTAGAGGCAAACACTACGTAATGGAAAGTAAATGACATAAATGGTAAAGTGAATTTAAAGTTTCGAATCCCACAAGTGATTGAAAGTTACTTAGCGATATTGAATAAGCATAATAGCGCTTTTTACTCAAGTCGACTTGCTAGAAATGAGGAGACAAGAACATTCCTAAATGTGGAAATCTTACTCACAGGGAGGTAGCAAGCACCATTGGATACGTACGGTTCACATAGAAATTTGGTCTAGTAGTTAAGAAAAAAAGTCACAATAAAAATAGAAGATGAAAACAACAACGAAACAAGAAGTCCATTTTGTGTTCAATAATAGTACAAAAATTAGAATATTCAAGCTGTTGAATGCCATTTCAACGGTAGCACTTGTGTTTGTTTGTCTTAGGCTACTTCCCCCACACTGACCAGAGGTTTCAAATATATATATAAATGGTTTTGCCATAAACTGATTAATTTAGAATTTTATTTTTTCAAGGAAAATTGCTCAAAGCAAGGTCCCACACACCCACTCAAAAATAAAGAAGACTGATCTCTGAGCGAAGTTTTGGGCGACCTCCGTGACAATAAAGATTGATAGATATAGTGGAATTGCATCTCACTAACTGATGCAATTCAGTGCTAGCTCTGGTGTTTGCGTCAGGTCTCTTCCCCACATTGACCAAAGGTTTCCTTTTCCTACGACCTCCCTCTCGTTTAGGCACACCAGAAGTGTATGTACCAATATGGAGGTAACTAATTTTGTTCGCCTACTTTACATCAAGATGTGTAAAGGGACTGCAACCTATGGGCAGGGCACTTGGCTAACACGAACAGTCCCCGAACTCGTAATAGAACTAAAATAAGGAAAATCGGAATAAAATTATCGTCCAACCCTAACCTGGTACATACACTACGGAAGTACCCCGTTAGAACAAATGAGATTGCATTATTTTTAAGCTTTATTTTATTCTGATACTTAATCCAAATCCATTCGCACAAAAACAATTAAGGAAAAAAAAAAGCACAAAATTGTAGGAATAGTTAAACCAACGGTAAACACGCTATATCAAATATGGCCAAGCATATTCTGATCAGTAAATCACACTTTGAGTCTCAAAATGGGGGCATTACCTGGGAGTGTCCCATAAAGTTTTGGAAACATTTTTTAAACTCTGAAAATTTCATTCCTGTGGAGACTCAGTAATTTTTGACATACTTTCTCCACCGGAATGAAATTTCCAGAGTGAAATTCAACATATATACATGTATAATGGTTTAGCCATTAATTTTGAATAGGCAATTTGCTCAAGGCAAGATCGCCCACTCTCACTCCGAAATAAATGAGAATGATCTCTTGAGCGTAATTATATGCGACGCTGGGGGGGACACCCCTAAACTTTCCCGGTAGTTAAATCCCAAGCATAGACACGAGGTGACATCGGTGTTTACCCCGGGAGTAAACTCCTAAGCATAGACACGAAAGGTCACCCCTGATTACCCTGGGAGTTAACTCAGAGCATAGAAAGGGAGGGTCACCCCTTGATTACAACGTGGGTAAACTCCCGAGCATAGACACCCAAAGATTACCCTGTGAGCAACTCCAAGCATAGACACGGAGGGACGCCCCTTGCTTACCCTGGGACAAAATTCAAGCACAGATAATCATGTACGCACACTTGTACAAGATTATATCTCCAATCGACTTAGATAGCACCAACCAATAGAATATGCTTGTCTGACAATAACTGGATTGCAAATTCTAAAACGAAATTATTATAACTACTACATGTAACCACCGTCTACAAGAGGTTTCCAACGAAAAGCTGAAATTGGCTACTTAAATGGTATTCAAATTGAATTGGGGAGGTTTGTTTGTAAGATTATACACAAGGTTATATGTACATTAACAATTCAATGTCGCTCAATTCAGAATATGCATGTTTTGGTTGCAGATGCACTCTTTTTGTTTTTGCAATTTAAATTTAGATTCGGATCAATTTTGCACATCCAATTATGAAGGCAACATAATTATTATTTTGACAAACTACCGATATTCGCAAGAGATAACAGAAAGTAGCCAATTTTAGCTTACAGTTTGGAAACTGATACATTTTCATTAAAAAGCAGTAAAACCCTGATTTCTGAAAAGCGTTAACCATGAATGTACAGTATGTGAATGCAAAATTATTGTAAAATAAGGCACAGCCACACGAATATATTTATAATAGACAAAGCAGCAAGAGCTAGCTACCAAAAAACATGAAACGCCACAAAAAATTGAAGTTGTGAGAGGAAGACTGCCATTCTGCCACTGCAGAGCCGTAGATTCTACAAGTTGCAAAATTGGAGAAAAATCAACTTTAGTTTTTTCATCAATTTGATCGCGTTCGAAAGTTTGATAGTTGAACCAGATGTGATCTAGGGGGGAGTGCTAACATATCTAGATCAGTCAATTTCAACGTTTAGCTTTTATAGTAAAATCATACAATCCAAGTATGAGAATAACAAGAAAAGATCGCGACTTTGATTGTAATCCTTAATTTCAAAACACTACGGAATATGACAAGATATTTGCTGTCCTGATATCAACCGTAATTGACATTAGATCTGAGGATGGAGTTGATTTCGAAATATGTAATATTCTCAACAAAAAAAAATTCATATCAGGACCTACATTAGTAGCATAATAGGCCAAACCGATAAAATCCGGTTTGAACTGGTTTAAATTACTTCAAACTTAGCAATCATAAACATGGACAGCCTCACTCAAACAACTTCTAAATCTTGTGGGGACAAAACCTTTAACAAACAACACAGAGAACACAAACAAACACAGAAAAGAAAACACAAACCTAACTCCAAATGCAAGATAAAGGTGAAAGAATTAAAGTCAATGATTGGGCTGGATAATTTGAACAGTGACACAGTTAGTTAATTTTTCCTTAGATATATTCCAAGCAAGGTTACTAGTACTTACTTAGAAGCAAAGGAATATGATATATCACAAATTCACTGAAACAAATTTTTTCACTTCATTTTAATAAAACAGATAGTAAAAAACCACAAATAGCAAGGGGAACACTACATCGGAATAAAAAATAATCATTTTCAAGTTTATAGCTTGGCAGATCATATTTAAATTTGGAAATTGTAAAATGATTCCGTATTTTCTAAAGATTTGATTTTAATATGGTTAGAGGTGACCAAAATTAAAATGAATTATTTTTTACACACATTTTTCACTCCTATCACCCTGAACATAGTTAGTCCCTGTTAAATTATTTTGTTCTTTGCCCCATGAAAAGCGCTTCGAGACTCCAAGGTTGGGAACCACTGTCCCTGAACACAGTATGTAGTTATTATTTGAAAAAAAAATTTCAAATTTCATTTTTACTATGCAGCATATCCAGCCCATTCAAACTTCTATTCTTTCACCAGATATCAAGCAATCAAACTCCTTTCCAAAGAGTGAGAAATCCCCTTTTCAGATCACAGTTAGAGATGATAAATATCTATCATGATAAGACTACTGATAAAGACAGATAAAAACAGCTCTGAACCTTTTTGGGGGAAACAAAAATGATAATTTATTCATTGATATATAATCCGGAACGTTTTAGCTAACTAGTTGAATTCGTCAATTATTATCATACCTATTTAGTGAAGAAGATTTTATAATTCCACCTTGAGTTTCGCAGCTCAACGGAGTGAAACTTGAGGGAGGGAACGCTTCAGCGAGTAACATAAAGTTCTATAAAAATTTGAAATAAACAAATGGAATTTAACGACCGGCTACTTAACACTTCCAAAGACTAATAAAATGAACATTAGACCTCCAATACTTATTTAGTAGACGCAAATTTCTTAGAAATTAGTAGACGCAAATTTCCGAAATTATCTTAGAAATTAAGAACCTGCAACTTCATAGTCCAACTGGAAAACGGTACTTTGCGGTCAAATTTGGCAATATCACGATTATGCTATGCGTTAATCAAATTTAGCTATCTTCAAGATTACTAGACCCAATTGAAATTATTTAACAACAGATAATATGGCTTATTTCTGAAAGAGATGTGAACGACACACACAGTACGATGGACCCTAAAGAATAGCAAGACAATTTGAGATTTTTCAGGGAGTGGCAATCTGACTATTTATGACAGCTGCAATGGCTGCACATTACTTAGCAAACAGCAGTCTGGCTTTCCAATAAGAATTTGATGGATGATAATGGTACCTTAGCATGGGAGTGGCTGTAAGTAACCAATCAAAGAAGTAATTTTTGAGAAGAAATATTTAAAAATGTTGGTTTTGAGGTCGGAAAGAATGCATTTTTCAACTACTTAATCAAAAAAATTTAGTAAAAGTCTTAAATACAACAATAAAGCCCAAAAAAGTTGGAAAATTTTGGCGGATATAGTAATATAATAATAAGGAAGTATCTTAAAATGAAGGAAATTGTGTAAAAATGACCAAAAATTTAACCAGAAAAAAGCAAAAATAATTATTTGCATGACCATCTTACTATGGCAGTATTAAGGATAAGAATGAACTGGAAAAATCAACCAAGTTTAAGGAAAAAAATTAATATTAGCCAAAAAACAATGAAAATAGAAAAACCAGAAAAAATATGGTAAATAACGTCATTTAGGCACGCAAGGAGGTGATTAAAAATTTTCCAAAAAATAATTGCCGCACGCTTTATACTAGTAAAGTAGTAGTAATAATGAAATATTAGCAAAACAGAAAAAGTCAAAATTTTAGAATCAAATTTTAATAAACAGGAGGAAAAATTGTAATAGTAAGTAAGGCCTAACAATAATAACTCGAAAAAAAGTGTCGTGTGGTCACTCAAGCACGAAATCACATGACTATCGTAAGTGAGAGAAAAACAAAGACAACTTTGATCCGAGAGAACTAGAAATGAGGGCGGACGCCCTACAGTGTCTTTTTCAAAGTAAACTATGCAGAAGCTTAAATTATTATTAAGATAGGAATAAAAACGCGTGCTCGCAAAATCTTAAACAGGGAAAAATTTGTTGTTTCGAGTCTCTGAGAACATGTGACAGACAAACCATTCTACCAACACTCATTTTGGCTTACACAAGGTAGTACAGTGCAAATACTCCGTTACAGATATATTTTTTGTTATTTAATATTACGAAACAAGGCGAGCAGTCGTTGATTTACTCAAAATTCATGAGATATTAAACATTTTATTTTTAATGAATCTCCTTGCTTTTCTTTGCGGAAAGTTCATGAGTACATAACTGAGAACCATACTACTCAATTACAGAAATACAAAAGAACGGTTTCAAATATTTTGAATGGCACCAAAATAATCAACAATTTTTTTTTAATATAACTATTTTAAGGAGGGTTATGACACAAATGTTTTAAAAAACATTTACTTATTGGAAGCGAAGTCACAAAAATTTACTCAGAAGCGAATCTTAATCAGAAGTACAGAGTTGCGTGCCCCGCAGAGCTGTTAGAGCTAAAAACCCTTTTATAATTCCACATCACTACTATCAATTGTGCAAACTAAAAGATAACTCACAACCCAACAGTTCTCATCTCTCAAAGACATATTCACAACAAATTATTCCCTGGCTTATAAGTTTAAGAGAAATAGCAAATTTTGGTAAAAAAGGGGAATTTAATAAAACTTAAAGAAACCAAAATGAAGAAAAAATGAATGATGGTACCAAAGCAACTATGTAATAAAAGTAAGTTTTGTTATATAATAGTAAACTAACCTCCAATTTGTGGTAATTCAAGATATATGACAATGATTGCTAGACGCTCAAGACTGCTTAATTTAGAGAAAAAATCGTAATTGATAAACTTACAAATCGTATTATTATTATTACTAATATTAAGAAATAAGTCAAAATTGAATAACGGGAAAAACTTTTAAGAAAGTTTAATTAAGAAAAAAATGTGCCACAAAAACGTTCAAAACGGAAAATTTGAAAACCTTAAATGTGCATAAAAATCTCGACACTTAGAAGTAAGTAGTAGACATTTACCATAATAGTTAAACAGTAGAAAAAAACACAATCTTCCTCCCCACTCATAATCGTGCCTAAATTTTTATTATTAAATCTCTCCGCCTCCAACTGGGGTTAAAACGATCATTTTTAAATACATACTTCGAAGTTGGTACACCGTGGAATGCTTTTTTTAGTTTGAAAAAGGGACATACATACAGAGAAAAGACGAATACAAACATTTAAAATAAAAACCGATCACAAAAAAGAAGACAAAACACACACAAACACTACGCCACACAAAAAAATTCGTTCCAAATATTCTAGTTTTATGCCAGTAACAACTAATATGTACAACTATCGATTCAAGTAAGCATAGAAGGCAAATGAGTTAATGGACGTTAAAGGACATATTTGCCTCCAAACTGGTCTAATTCAGAATCTAAGAATCTTATATTTATTTGGGATTGGAATAGAGAGAGAGAGAGGGAGATTTATTATTTTGCCATGTAAGAGAAATAAAATTGTTTCTACATGGACAGGAGGGAGTGGTACGACCATACACAGTTATTAATATTAAATATTTTTATGGTATTTTAAGCGTCCTCGCTGAGAGACCAAGCTTTTGTACAATAATTATCAAGAATTTAGATAATTTGCATTTTTTTTAATTGAAGTTTTTATTCTCCTAATTGCGCACACTGTAATAGAAGACACTTCTGGCTAAAAAAAGACAATTTTCTTGAAAAACTGAAATTTTTTTGATTTATAATTGCTCACCAAATTATTTGCACCATTTGTGAAGCTGCATACAAGGATGGCTTTAGGTTTTAAAAAAATAGCCTCTAAAATTTCATGTTATTCCTTATTATTCTCCACAAATTCTATTTGAAAAAAAAAACAAAATTAATTATCTGAACACAGGTATTTCCACACTGCAACGAAAAATTTGAATTTTAACGACATGACCCAAACGTCCATTACCCCATTCGCCCCCAAAATACAATTATTATCTACAATGAATGCTACTACAAATTTCTGTACATGTCAATCAAGAAAAAAAGGAATCAAGCCAAAACCGAGTCGAAAATTACTACATGCCAAACACAAGCCGAATATGAACATACAGTTCAAATTCGGCCCATGCTTGGCAGAAGATCAAAGTTATTTACTGTTTTTCGACTGGCTGAAGTGAGTTGTTGATTTTTTTACTGTTGAGGGGCGAAATTCCCCGATTCTTGCGATTGCTGTTGGTTATCTCCTGCCCCCCAACCACTTGACATCATCTGGGGCTGCTGTTGTTGGTTCCTGAATCAAAATAATAAATAAATACTGATTAATACTAAACTGTGAAATGCAAATGATATGTATAAAAAAGACATTGAATTATTATGAACGTGAGAGCGCCGAAAACACACAAGGAAGACCGAGGCCATTGTAATTTATACGGCCGCAACGGGTGCCGCACTCGGCAGGGCGCATTAATTAATGGTGTAAAATAAATTTAAAGACTATCAATTATAATCAAGTATGTCCGCGCGTTCATTTTAGACTCGTAAAATAACATATGTTGATAAATTCATTTATATTGCAAAATCTCAATTTTCAGTTATTATTGTTATATATCCACCCAGACTTGGCGATACGCTTTGAATAATGTCCGTCAATAGTAATAATGAATTGAAAATCAAAAATTGCGAAAACTGCAAAATATTCTAAAGTTGAGTGCTACCATACCTCACATGGGCAAACTGAAGCCCACGGGCCAATTCCGGCTCGTTAGATAATTCAATCTGGCATTCCTGATGCTGCCAAAACCAAACTAAGACCAAATTTGAATATTTTAGCCAAAAATAGCTTAAGATGTTGAGATTGCGATTAAATTTAGTTTTGGCACGAGTCTTATTGTTTTCCACTTTTGTAACACTGTAAAGATTCTATTCAATCTGCGCAACTGTACTGCAAAGTTACTGTAAAGATTGTCAATAAAATGCAACAACCTTTTGGCCCCCGGTCCGAAAACAGTGCCCACCAAGTCCAAAATGAATTGAATATTCAAATAAATTCGAAATTGGTCATATACCTATGTTTTTTTTATTCTTCATTTTATGTATTACTAAGAATTCTGTAACTCTTCGTCTGGCCAAAGTCAGACTTCCTCAGACAAGCAGTTTACAACAATAGCAATTGCCTTTCTCAAAATTAGAAGCGAAAAGATATCGCTGGGCCAGAAAAATGAAGTCGGTATAATCGGATTGTTACTTACAAATATACATGTGCATAAACTAACAGCGTAAAAATTGGCGGTATCTAGAACGCAAAAAGGTAAAAACATGAAGTGTTGAACTATTTCGCTCAAGTTTGGCGGGCCATATTGAATCATTACGAGGGCCATAATTGGCCCACGGTTTGGGAACCACTAACAACCAAATATAAAATCAATCGAGGCAATATTTACATGAACTATTCTGCATTACTTTACAATCCCTAAATCCTCTCATATAAGCAGAGTTTAAAAACTAAAAAAAGGTTGCCAATTTAAGGGGTTCCGCTTATACAAGCATAACTCATTTTGCACTAATTCTCTTCTGCAACCATTTGTTGAATTTGTAGGATTATATTAGGTTTTAATGGCCGTCTATGGAATGCAAAAGCGAACCACAAACAGGAAAGTAAAAGCTTTTAGGTATACAATCAATGGGAATCTTGGCTTAGGGACTGTCTAGATCAGGGTGGTCCAAGATTGTTGGCTCCGCGGGCCACAATAGTGCCAAGAATAATACAAAACAAACAAACTTTTATTGTGCAAACACATAGTTATCAGACACAGCCATCCCAGGCTAATAGAATCGGCATTTCGACATGATTTTTAGTTTTTTATGATGCCTATATTGTTAGCATATATTACCGACCAAAAAGAAAAAAAGCCAGATAATGATTTAGACTGCCAAACAAATCATCCAACTTTGCTATTTGCCTCGGCTAGCCATAACACTAGTCAATTTAGTAACATTAGTGATGTAACAATAGGTCAAAAGATTTTTCTGGTAAATTTTATTACGAAACAACACGAAAAGCGATTTATTGATTACTCTCCGAATATGACGCGGGCCACAGATAAGAAGCAGCTGGGCCACATGTGGCCCGCGGGCCTGGAATTGGGCCACCCTGGTCTAGATACGTACATGTTACTGTTTATAGTGTCGACATACATGCGAATTATTTTAAATTCACCAATTTAGAGGGTGGGCTTATTTGCGAGGAGATACAGTCATGCCATTCAACACGGATAAGAAAAAAGAACCAACAACGTCGTCAACTTACCAATTTCCCCACATAGCAGCCGTATTAGTTTGCTGCATGTTACCCCATCCATCACCTCCCTGTTGTTGCGGGGTTTGTTGTTGGGGCTGCTGCATATTACCCCATGCTGCCCACTGATTCATTCCTGCTGCGGCCGCTTGGGTCTGGCTGTTGTCCCATGTTCCCCCCCATGTGTTTTGCTGCTGCTGACCTTGGTTGTATCCACTGAACAATAAAGAATAAATTTTTTGATATGAAGTATTAATTGCATTGCGAGGCTAAGCAAGTTAAGAAATTGAAAATTTTAACATTGAAAGTTGGTTTTATTCCTGCATATTATAAATTCTTGTCTATTCGTAACACTCAATCCATTGGGCCATCATGTCGACTTGAGAATATAACAAAGACTAAACAAGAATATCGGCCAGAGACCGAAGACTTGTCGATCAAAAGTTAGGGGATCCCCCTAAACAGCGCTCTTTCTCCATAGTGACACTTTTTGAGTCCCAGCACTGATTAATTAATAACTCGCTAATTATACGGCATAATGCTCCCAAAATCAATAGGTTTCTGGTCCGAGATATGATGAATGCACATGCAAAATCTGGAGCAGATTCAAACTCGCTTTCGTGAGATATCGCGTAACATACGAGAGTGTCTAACAGACAAATACCTATCAACATACTTACCGATTGAGATCGATAAGTAATAAACAGAAGTAGAACAATTATTAATTTGCTTAATTTATTGGAGAAAAGCAAAGCGATGAATGAACATCATGCTAGTATTGAAATATAACTTTTCTCACCCCCACTGTGCTCCGTTCCATTGCCCGAAGGATTGTTGTGGTTGCGTTTGTTGTTGCTGTTGTTGACTCCACATATCTGCGGAATTCCATGAGTTGCCACCAGAAGGATTCGATCGCTGAAATAGAGAGTTTTCATATCAATAATGTTAGGATGTCTATTCCAATTCGGCGCGCCCGAAGTATGTGCACCAAGATGGCGCACAACCTCCACATAGTATGTGTACCAGGTTAGGGTTCAGGTTGTGCGCCATCTTGGTACACATACTTCTGGAGCTCCTCCAATTTTACAAAATATGATGAAGAAATGAGAAAAACATAGGAATAGCACCCATAATGTAACATAATAAATAAGGTATGTTTTAGATTTGAATTAATTTATGTCGTCCTAAAGATTTGTGCTTCAAGGAGTTTTATTAATAACTGTGCCCGAATCTTAGAGAAAATTTTCTTATAGCAAAAAACTGAATTGACACTAGGGCTGTCTAAGCGAACCGAATCGCAAATTAGTCGAATAGTTTTTCGGCTAATTTGCGTATCGCTAGAATTAGCTACATAAAGCAGAAAAAGCCTCTCGACCTTTTTCACTGGGCAAGCAGCGACGCTTGATGCTAGTTGCCCTGTAGTACTCTCGCTTTCATTTTGCGGTAAAAAGGTGTCTCTCCTAATACCCGGTTGGCATGGGGGGGTTATCGAGTACAATAAAGACGGATTTAGGATTGGGCGATATTATTCGATTATTCAGTTCGATTCGAGAAAAATCTTCGATTCGAATCAAAAAAACATTCGATTTTAGACAGTCTTACTTGACACTTACATTGAATGTTGAGCCTCCAGTTCCGGCGCCTTCTTTTCCCCACGAGCATTTCACGATATTTCCTTCAATAGTCGATCCGTGAAGATCAACGATCGCACGAGCGGCTTCGTTGTGACTACTCAAGCGTACAAAAGCATAACCTTTATCAGGAAATACTCTCACTTCCTGGATTTGTCCGTAACCTTGGAACTGGTTACGCATGACCATGTCCGTAAGACCAGTCTGCACCCCACCGACGTAAACCGTGCAGTTGGTCTGACTTGACTGGTTCACAACGACGTTGAAATCCAATTTTTGATCTGAGTAGAAAAAATACAAGATATTAGTCAGAGTTTCACAAAAATATCAGAATAATGGAATTATTCAAAAGGTAATTATAATCAATATTTCAAATTCCTCATTCAATTTCTGGTGTAAAATAAACCATACGTATGTGATACATTTCAAAATGTAACAGGACAGGGATGTCCGAATGATTAGAATGTTTGACTATATACAAGAGAATTCTAAATTTTGTTTGTACTTTAAACAAAGTATTCTTGACTAGGGCTATTGAACTGGCGGACCGCAGTCGGTAAGTATGTTGATAGGTATTTGTCTGTCTGTCTGTTAGATGCACGCGATATCTCACGAAAGCAAGATTGAATCTGCTCCAGATTTCGCATGTGCATTCATCTTATCTCTGACCAGAATCCTATTATTTCGCATGTGCATTCATCTTATCTCGGACCAGAATCCTATTGATTTTGGGCGAATTATGTCGTATAATTAGCGAGTTATCAATCAATTATTGATATAGTGATCTAGATTTTTGTAAAGCGAGAAATCTTTGAGACCCGCCGAGTGTGTGTGTGCGATGCGCAGTGCGCAAGTTACAAGAGCGGATGAATCGAAACTGCAGTTTCTGTTTTGGGGGATCCCCTAACTATCGATCGATAAGTCTTCGGTTTCTAACCGATATTCTCGTTTTTATTTTGGAGGATTGTCTCCATTTAACTTTGGATATGTAAAAGGATGCGGAATATTTTGAAATTATTCAGTTTTCCACAACTCGTGTTTCTTTAATTTTTCAACCGATAGGATAGAGTCACTAAAATATAGTTAGGCACAGTATGAAATACATTTTCTGGCCAGACCGGAACCGACCCCAGGAATTTTCAAGTTTTGTATACGGACCTTTAGCAAAAATAGTTAGGTAGTCCTGTTCTAGACAGAATGACTGAGAAAAGGGTCTCCTAAAGTGGAGATATAGAAGACAGCAACACAAGACAATAAAATAACTTCCAGCAGCTTTCAGAATACAATGGATTATAAAAATGTGTTACTACTGGCATTTAGAAAAGATTCTTCGTAGGCCTACTCGTCTAAATGTGTAATCTTTAGCTCATATCAAATTTATTATTCTATCCATTAGTTAGTTGAAAAATTTGTTACGAAAAAAATATTCGAAAAAAATTCAGAAGTCCTTAATAAAGAAAAAAATACGAACCTGGAACTCCAGGTTTTCTTGTTGCCCAGTTGGTTCTAATGTGTCGGCATCCAAGTATTTGGCCTCGCATTGTTTCGATGGCATTGTGGGCATCCTGAAAAAAAATGGTCAATGACCTATCAAGCATTCTACTGTATGAATATTTCTATTTAGGAATGACGACTACATGATTTTTGCTAAGCCTCTGATCAAAAACAAGAGAGATATGGAGACGTAGCGCCACCCAGTGGCAATAATTTTGATGACGTCATAGCGAAAAAAAAAAAAGTAATACCCTTTTGGAGAAAAATTTTATCTATAACCACTGAAAATATAAAAGCAATTGGTCCAGTATTCGAAGAGAAAAGCGATTTTTTAAAAATGGAGACGGAGACAAACAACAATAACAAAATTTTGAAACGATCGTTATGGCCACTAAACGTGTCCAAAAAAACAGAATATTTTTCTGTTCAGCGTGGCGTACTCGCAATTTATTACACCCTATGTAGGGCACATGAGTTTGCACCAGAAATCTTTAACATGTGATGCCAAATAGCAAATAATTGCCTTTATGTACATTAATTTAAAATATAAAAAGCACAAACGGTGTCATCGAAAATATAATACAAAAGCCAACATTAATTACGATAGCGACAAATAAAATCGAACCCTAACCAGTTTATTGGAATAAATGAGCCAAAAACCAAGCTCAGTTATATCTGGCAACTATATTTTCAAATTTGAAGTGAATAATATACTTACGGCATGCTTTAGGAAAGAAACAAATCCATATCCCTTAGAAGCATTGGTGTGCATGTCACGAACAACTTTTGCGTCTCTGTGTATTAGAAAGGAGATGATTATATATGTCATGGCTATTGGGTGGCACAACTACGCTTATTCATTGTAAAACATGGGATATGCTCAAGTACTAAACCTGTAGTACTTTTATAACCAAAATTAAATGAATAATATAATAAAGAATCAATTTTATATAACATTTATTTCCCCAGAAATTACTTTAAATTGAGAAAATTTGCGCGTGTATGCCATCAGCGAGTTTTCAAAATCGACATTAAGCAAAATAAATGCTCTCAAGTTTACATTACTTGTTTTCACTAAATTATGTGTCTGAGGGACCCACAACAATAAAACGGTCAACACGACTAAATATCTTCCAAGTATTCGAGATCCAATAGCAAAAAATATTTGATTCAATTCTTAAATCACCAAGTATTCGAAAATGCCCAGCCCTACCTACAGACTCGCGGTTCACGGACTCCAAACCAACACTTACAAGATGAATAAAACAATTCTCAACCACAAATAACTTAAAAAAATGAACATTTACTTACGAGATTGGTCCACAATGGTTGAAAGCTCTTCTCAAATCTTCAGAAGTAATTTCGGGAGATAGGTCACCAACAAAGATGTGGAAATGGCCTGGGATAAGAAGAATTACTTGAATTACTTTTTAATTCGTTTTACCGTTCAATTTGCTTTGAATTTTTAAGTCGTTGAGTACACGGAAAAAATTAAAATTTTTGTGGCCCAGTTAGATGCTGACGTTGGTCATTATGGCCCACCGACAAAAAATGTTGCACATCCTGGTTCAAAGCAATGAGCAGTAGTACATATTTCTACTAAACAAGAATTTGAGTTTTGACGCATATTTGTCTTTAGATATATTGAATAACAACTCATGTAAAGCAGTATACTTACTACTTGTGTCTTTTTTGTTTGCAGGTCTGGTTGCCCAGTTGACTTTGACCTCCTGAATGAATAAATTTTAATGATATGAATGCAGAGTCGTTTTAATGAACGTCAACATCAATTTGAAGATTGCGTAAAAACTACAGTAGGAGCAGTAGTATAGTGTTGGGAAAGCTAGAGTCAGTAACACATCTCGAGTGGTGACTCACCATAAACTAACCGTTGGTGAGACTGACTTCAACTAACTCCAGACTAAACTCTCAAATGGCCCGTTGACTCAAACAAACTCTGGGTTTAAAGATTTTCACCCAGTACTGAAATAAAATAGCAAAATAATTTCATTCATCGGGAACAAGGATTGGATGAAATACCTTGCAATAACAGATTCATAAAATAAAATTTTTAACTTTCCTTATACAAGGATATCACTCCTACAAGTCACAATTGGGAATGGGCAATTCAGAATTCGATTTTACTATTCTTTTTCTCATTTTTCCTAGTGTTGATTAATTTTAATAATTTGGTTGTCAATTGTGGATCACAGCAACAAATAAAAAGTCGCAAAAATAATTCACCTTCCCCAAAATCTTTCTGCCGTTCATCGCAGTAATTGCCGCAGCAGCACAGGAATGGTTTGCAAACTCAATGAAGCAATACATGTCGTTCATTCCACTCGGCTAAAATGTGAGAAATAGTCGTGTTAAGAAAAGCAGAACGATCATGATATAACAAAACATCAGGAAGTTGACTCTGAAAAGCACATCTTGATGACAAAACCCCCTAATTTAAATAAATAAATTTAATGCAAATAATGAGCGACTGTTTTCCCCTATAATAGGATAATATTGTTACTTACATCTCTGATCATATTACACTTCGTGCAAGGACCGATTACGCCAAACAACTCCATGATCAAACTGTCGGTGACTTGTGAATCCAGGTTTCCAACATATCTGTTGAAAAATAATATCAATATATAAATATGGTATACGCATTGAGTGCAAAGAGTATGGGCTACGGACAGGGGCGTGCATAGCTGGATGGAGGGGGGGTGTAACTCGGGTTGAAGGTCGGAAACTGCCAGTTTTAAATTGTAAAACAAAGCATTTTTCTGTATCATGTATAGCAATTATTCATAGCTTGGAACACCTTTTAGACCCCTAAGACTTTTCCGACTGAACCTGCTAGCTGTTATGGTCTATCTTAGTATTCAGACATTTCAGAACCTCCCATCCCACATATTTGTCGAGGAGTATTTTTGGATATTAGCAGCTAGATATTATGCATAGAAAGTGGTCGTCACCAGGCTTATTTATAGTAAAACGAGGACAACAAGTATTGAATATAGGGATGGGCAATATAGAATACCGAATCCGGAGGATTCGAATCCAACGGGATCCGATAACAGGATTCGGTTTCCGCCTATCAGGCGCCAAGCGTCAATTTTTGTATTTCGGGTTTCTAATTTATCAATTAATGACTAGCGTTTTTTTTTGCGTGGATATCTCACGAGCGCTTTTTCTCTCGCATGGAAATCTCTCTCGTTACCAGGCTTATTTATAGTAACACGAGCACAACAAGTATTAAACAATAAAGCATGACCCTCGTTTTGTATGTTTGCACGGTCTCAGTAACTCCTTCATTAGTCGCACCAAACTTTGCTCTAACATTTGTCTCTTTTCTTGTTTTAGTTCCCAGCAACTCATTTACAAATTGACAATATTCAACATCAAATTCCCTGAAACTTACAAGGTTCTTGGATATGCTTCGTCATCATTTACTCCCCCTCCATTCATTGAGTTCTGCATCTGACCGAACGTTCCCATCGGATTCTGCTGGTTGTTAATCAACATGTTCTGCATCGATGCTTGGACTGGGTTCATCCCACTTTGGTCCTGGAAAAAAAGAGCACGTTTAGTCTTTAAGTCTAAAAGATGGCCTAATGGACAGGACAATACAATAACACAAGAATAAAACCAACTTTCAAACCCAAAAAATAATACTAGGACATTGGTAGAAGAATGTGTTATAACAGTGGTTCCCAAACTTGTTGAAAAAAATTGCATGACAAACCCCTTGCAATTTTTTTAATTATTCCCGGCCTTGTACACTAAAACAAAACATTAAAGGATCACAAAAAAAAATCAATGCGCCGTATAGTGAAACGAACAAAAGTCTCGCCAGTTGAGTAGCCCTGTTCTAGAGCAGAGGTTATCAAACGGTGGGGCGCGCCCCACAAGGGGTCGTTGTTTCGATATTTGGTAAACAAGCAAAAGGGCTGCTTCAGCTACAGATCTGCAATTAGTAAACTTGTGGTGGCATGAATTGAACTCTCTCTGTGATATCACAGGCCAAAGCTCTGTGACACGACAATGGGGCAGCGCAATCGAAACAGAAAGTGTAGCATCAGTGTCTCCAGCAGTGATTGCGAAGCAGCAAAAGCCGACAAATCTGTATTTGCAAATTTGAGCACTTAATTTTTGTATTATCAAGCTATTAGCCATATTACAGATTTGTCTCGCGGACCCTCCGAAATTGCGGACCCTAGTTTGGGAACCACTGTGTTATAAGGTGTAGCAGTTCAGTAAAATTCAACCCATCTTGAATTGTTCAAAAATGAATTGCAAAATGATTATGGCCAGACAAAAGAAAGGTATGTGGTGCAAATTTCGATAATTCCAACTTCACGGTTGCATCAAATTTCACAGTTGAGAGTTATAGTTACAAACAGTTATAGCAAAGATTATCCACAAAATAATTTTACGCCCTTGCAACTGATTTTGAATGTTTTAAAGTGATCTACTTGATTATAAAATTCAAAAAAATAAAGTTAAGGAAAAACATCTCTAATAACTATTTTTACATATTGAATAAAGTTACCTGTGCGGCACCAGGCATTCCCTGGTTCAGGTTAAGTCCAGTAGGGGCAGCAGAGGTCATAGGGTTCTGCATCTTCTTTCAGTTTTAAAAACAGAATATGGAATAAATGAAGCAGATATATCTCAACAATACAAAATTTACAGCCCTAATATTGTCCTGCTGAATATAAAATATTTTCTGTTAAGCCTATTGCGCAACATATAGGTTAAGATTCATATATTTGCCCCGCGGAGTGAAAAGCCGGCAAGATATATATCTATATAGCACTATAATGGTACAATATACAAAGTTGAACACAGACTTGAAGGCACAGACTTCAAGGCTGAAACAGAATATGGAATAAATGAAGCAGATATATCTCAACAATACAAAATCTACAGCCCTAATATTGTCCTGCTGAATATAAAATATTTTCTGTTAAGCCTATTGCGCAACATATAGGTTAAGATTCATATATTTGCCCCGCGGAGTGAAAAGCCGGCAAGATATATATCTATATAGCACTATAATGGTACAATATACAAAGTTGAACACAGACTTGAAGGCACAGACTTCAAGGCTGACCTTTAGGGGGCTGTGCCAAAACTAGAAGCGACAAAAGGATATTCGCGGGCTAAGGAGGGACCGATAGAGTACATTACCGTATAATTGCAGAATTGAATTGTTACATATACATGCTTAAACTGTGATAATGACGTAACAATTGGTATCTATAGCGTAAGAAGGCAAAAACGTAAAGTGTTTAACTAATTCACTAAAATATCAAATTGCCATGCGCTCTGTAATTAACCCACCACCTTGATTCAACATACAAAATAGCAAATGGACAGGGTTGACTAGTCCATGACCAGATGACTAAGTGTCGAATCAGTAATACTGTAATACAGGAATGTCACCATCTTAAAGTAAAAAGTAAGATGTTACTTTCAATCTGCGCGAATGTCATTTTCTAATGAAACATTTATTGTGAAATAAATCACGAATAAACTGATAACGAGGGAGACATTTTTAAGAGTCCTGACCGAAGGAATGTTTGATTCATGTAAAAATAAGTTGCGGCCAATGACTTTTGTGCAAATACTATTTGATGAAGCAGCTTTTTAACATTTTTTGCTGCCTTTATTACTTTCTAAGATTACGCTAGATTTCTAACAATCACATTACTTCAATAAAACATTCTATACAACAATAACTGAATAAGTAAATATACATTACAATAAAGGCAATTTTCCCTCAACCAAAGGCTTAAACGACAGAAACAGGAAAGTAAGAAACACCAAAATAAAACTTTAATATTCGATAAGGCACAGCTTTTGGGTCACGTGTAGTTTTGTACAAGAGACCCCAGTTTTTCCATTCTAAGATGCCAATTTGGTAAAATAAAAAGAACTCATTTCGTCTCTGAAATTAATAGAAAAAAACACAGACATGGGCGACAGAGAGATCTGAAAAATAGGCAAAACCTGGAGAAAGGTTCCACAAACAAGTGGAAAAATACTTCACAACAATCTTATCAAGGCTGCAAGGAGAATAAGTCATTTTGACATTCAGACATTATTGCATTACCGTACCTATCACTGTATCTACAATCAGGCAATCATAAAAAAAACATCAAAGAAACAAACACGCAGAAAATGACAAATAAACATGATAGACTAGACATGCCTACCAGATAAGACAAGAAATAATTTGAAAACCGGCAAAATACCTGGAATAAGAGCAAAAACGCCAACAAAACGAAGAAACCCTTTAAATATGATAAGAAGAATTGTAATACATCATATAACTAATTATTAAACTAAAAGAATATATCCAGTTTATCAGCTTCAAAGCAAATTATTTACATAATACCACGCAACTCACCGCGAATTTTTCAAGAACCCTCCCGAAGCGACGCCAGTCAACGATTAACACGCGCTTTACGCACGAGAGAAAAAATGGCGGCGGGAAATTGCATTATGGGAGATTACGTAGCACGTTTTTTTTTTTATTTGAAAAGCGTGGGCCGCGAGCGTGCCATGTTGCACCGGCTCGCGCAATATGCTTTTCCATCACGGAACAGCGCCACTGGAATGTTCGTTTCTCGCGGTGGCAATTTGTAGAAAGCTCTTCGAAAAGAATGTCTTTTTCCAGCACAATATTTGAACTATATCAGGCTTAAGCCTGCGGTAAAAAACTTATTTAGTATATTCATATCTTCCTTACTTGTGTAATATGTTATTTTCATTTTGGAGTGACGATGATGGGTATGACTAGGCTTACCATACGTCCCGCTTTAGGCGGGACAGACCCTCTGTTTAGCGTCTTGTCCCGCCGTCCCGACAAGTCAGCCCAAAGTCACGCTTTGGCGTTCAGCCATCCAGCATAATACACGAACATGTTCTCGTTACTGTTGTTTGTGTGTAGCGCAGCTCTATCCTACTTACTGGCGCTGAATGCGTTTGTTTCGTTGTTTCCCACTAACATTGTTAAAAAACGTATCGCATGTAAAGCCAATACTAATTAGTCATCTAAATTCGAATTATTTGTACCGGTATCGTTAACGTCAATTCCTTGCTATTTCTCGAACTGAACCCGATATTTGGACAGAGAATATACGCATGAATTGTCGATGACAATATAGTCAATGAAGACAGCCGGGATAGCTTTGAATATAGGCTTAAGTCAGGCCTGCACAACTCAAATTACCACGAGGGCCGCAAGCATAAATTTGAAGGCTCGGCGGGCCGCAAACTTTGCCACATACATATTTCACGAAATGAACTACAAATCAAAATAATATTGTAAAACAGTTAAACTTAATGAAACACTTTCATTACTGGGGGGCTTAAAATTATGAAGAATCTTATTTTCTTGAGTAAAAACAAGGTACAGTATTTTTGCATATGAGATGGCAAATATGTATTGAGTGGTTCAACTACCTTGAAAACCCACCCTTCATTTTCAATATTTTTTTTGTTAGAATTAGGTATTGCGTGTTGCAGTATAAACTGACTGCAGGAAATATTTTACTCAGGTTCAGTTTTGTAAAATAGTCCCAAATATATGTATGACAATTTATATACTCATATCTAACATTTTTGGATATTTCCATTGTAGGCTGGACAAACAATCCGTTTAGTATTAATAGATCTTTCTCTGTTGTATTTTTTCGACTGTTAAATTACATTTTTCTACAAAATCTGCTCCAATTTTTTGAAATTTTACAGTAAATAGAAAAATCTTTTGTGCGAGAATTTCTGCACCATTCTTAAATGAAGGAATTGTTTTTAAGTTCTAAATTTGAAAAAGAAACTACAGTTTCATAAACTGCTAGTAAAAAATAGTGGGGTTATCAATAGGTAGCTAGCTAATATGCACTATTGGGTGTGAGATTGTACCGATATTGTTTCAAGCGTGATTCAGTTTGAACACTGAGATATCTAAATCAGTGTTTTCCAAACTAGGGGCGAGAGGTCGAGCGACGAATTTTAAGGGTCGCGAAGATCACACCAATTTCACACAAAGTTCGATATTTATTGAAACTAGTGCAAAACATAAATCTCCCGATTTCGAATATGATCGGCGTAGCGGCTCGCTTGCACAAATAACAATGCCGGCTTTGATTGTTAGACCCGAGAAGTGGCGTGTTTCCAAATCAACAGCGGGCCGCACAGAAGTATCTAGCGGGCCGCATGCGGCCCGCGGGCCGTATGTTGTGCAGGCCTGGCCTAAGTAGTAAAATCAGAAAATGTAAAGTTACAAAATCACAGCTAAGGAGTCGTTGTCTTTAGAGGCGTTCCACTTTGAAGTCACAAAAATATTCATTTTGACCAACATTGTTTTTTTCGCGTCACCCTTCACCGTGAAATGCCATTTTCATGTTTTTCCTAGATTTTGTTCACATCAATTGTATTTTCATTTTGGTGAAAAATAAACTACTGATTGACGGTGCAGGATTTGTGGATGGTGTGTAAGGTCGAGTTTCCTGCAACGCAACCATCGCGCGCTACCAATAAAAATGGGGCATGCTCTATTGCTCGAAATAAAATGGGGCAGCAATTAATTCACTTTAAAGATTGCCTGAATTCACGAAACAATACAGTTTGTGTGTGCGGCATTGTGGGTTTTCAATAGACACTATGTGACTATGAGTTCATAAAAAAATATTGCGTCGCAATAATAGTTGCTGTGTGCGGGCGGCCTAAAAGAAGCATTTTTCGATAAAACTGTGCAATATCGGAGTTATTTGGGCAGAAGTTGGAGCTGAGAACACGTTATTTCAACTGTATTCGGACATTAGTCCTAATAAAACGGTACCGGTAATTTCAACTGTATATACAAGCATTGGTGGGATTCAGCCGGTTCGCACCGGTTCTATAGAACCGTCTCACTGAATTTTATGAGATCAGCGAACCGGTTAGCATTACTGAAAAAACATGACTTTTTGTAACAGAAACGGCTGAAAAATATGTGATGAAACCGGCTGACAAACAATTTGAATCCCAACACTGTATATAAGTGATAAGACCACGGAAAACAGTAACTTAGTGAAACTATGGATGGTTTTGTTAATATTATTATGTTGTTGTCTTTTATGTTAAAATTTTTCTTCCTATCGTTATCAAAAAATAGCTATTATTTTTATAGCTAAATGCTTTGAAAATTTTCTTGACTGAAGATTGTATTTTTCGCTAGAAGGCTTACTTGTATTTAATTCAAATATTTCTGTGAGCTCTATGGAATTCATTTTTTAGGTGCTATGACGTCTCCAATATTAGCGCACCTTGTGGCGTTTCCGCATATCAGCGGATATCACGCTTTGCGAATCGACCGACCGCGAATCGACCGTGGGACCTGATCTGGTATTACAGAAGTGACTTGGATCATTGTCACAGGACTAGGATTGGTATTTCGGGACCAAATTCGAAATTCCGCGGTCGGGATTAATAGCATTTAAAAACCACAAAAACAAAATATTATAAGTAGTCGTGTATATTTTTTAAAAAATTGAAACAAGAGTATGGAGAGTGTCATCATCGAGGCAATTTCTGTTTTTGTTGGAAAAAATTCAAGAACTGAAAAGGCACGCTCAGCCTCAACCAGTGATTTCCCTACACCCCCTATAGGGGGTGAACACCCCCCTCCCCCCTAAAATTTCAACCCCCCTAATTTTCAGGTGTAACACCATACTTAACCTAAATAAAATTGTATTTGAATATGCAGAAATGGGGTCATATGCCGTTGAAGATGATCAGTCAAATAGATGACACATTTTTGGACACGTTTAGTGGCCATAACGATCGTTTCAAAATTTTGTTGTTATTGTTGTTATTTGTCTCCGTCTCCATTTTTAAAAAATCTCTTTTCTCTCCGAAAACTGGACCAATTGCTTTGATATTTTCAGTGGTTAAAGATAAAAATTTTCTCCAGAAGGCTATTATTAAGGCTTTTTTTTTCGCTATGACGTCATCGAAATTATTGCCACTGGGTGGCGCTACGTGTCCATATATTTGAGCATAGCTCTCTTGTCATAAGTTACAAATAGTTTTATCACTAATGACACAATATCTACCGCCCCCTAATTTGGAAACACCCCAACTGAAATAAAAAGCAGGGGAACATACTGGCCTCAACTGACGTAGATTTAATTGTTTTTAATGCGCCATAAAACTTTTCCATGTTTTCTGATCTCTCCCTGCTTGGCTTATATAGCAGCATTTCTTTTTCAACCACCGTTCGACATCCAGCGAAAGCATTGAGCTCTTGCGCAATCGTCATTTGAGTGTCTTCGTTGTGGCTGCTATATCTTTTAATCAAATATTGATCTTTTCAATAGTGTCTTGATTGGATTCTTCCGTACAGAACAATCTTTGAAGGATATTTGTCGACCAAGTCAGCAATTTTTTGATGATTCAACTTACGAAAAGCACAGTAAAACCGTTTTAGAATAACAATACGTCAGCACGTATTGAATCCCGGGATTATATTCAAAATAACGCCGGAATCGGGATTTCCCGGATCGCAACGCTACCTGGAAAAGCTACGACAGTCCCTGCACCTCCACGATACCCCGATACATGTACTGGCAATTTACCACATATGATTTTCGGGTAATTGGTGATAAAATATGTTGTTTTGCCCTTCGTAACCACATGTTTAAGCAAAGCTCTCTTGTCGTTTGAGATCGCCATTGGTAAACATTATGAAGTAAAGACGCCTCTCGCTGAGTAAACAATAAGCCAAGGACAAGGTCGCCGAATACACAAAGTTCCTAGATTGTAAGACAATATCCAATACATAGGCGATTATTTTACGACTGAATTCATTTTATTATAGATTAGGTGATCATTAGCGAAGTTGAAGGGCTTTTCTAGTATTTTGAGAATTTATTTTTTCCAACCTAATTAACGAAACAAGTAAGTAACTGGAATTGTTCTATAGTTATACTATCTACAATCTGGAAAACATGCTATTGCTGCTCGGAAAGTTAAAACCAAGTTACGACGCTGAATGAAACTGTCGCAACGAGCGATAAACTGAAACTGGGATTTAGTTTTATGATTCTTCGAGTTTTTGATGCTGTTATTGACCATGTCGAAAAGAAGGGAGATAATCTCACATAAAGCAAAGACATGAGTTGTAGTAGATGAAAACGTATTTTAAGACCTTGTAAGGATTCTGGTTATTTATTTTCGCGCTTCAGTTGACTTACCGGATAACCGGTAAAAACGTATTTTGACAACTAGGAAAATATTTTACTACATTACAATCTTAAATCCTTATTACTTTGTCAATATCGCAGTCGAAACAGCATTGTCCCAACGTTAGATAACGTAGAAAACGAATCCCAACAACAACAACATGGGCCAATGGCTTTTAATTTTTGTTCGTGTATTATGCTGGATGGCCGAACGCAAAAGCGGGACTTTTTGTTGACAAGTCGGGACGGCGGGGCAGGACGCTAAATAGCGGGACTGTCCCGCCTAAAGTGGGACGTATGGTAAGCCTAACTCAAGTACTAACGTACAAGTATTTCAATTTAAAATCAGTCATCAAAAATCCACAGTCAACGATCAAAAGGCACATTTTTAAACTTTGCAATAGGGTGCCATTATATGTAAATACGGCCTTAAAAGGCTTGCATACACAAAGTTTTTGTTATTAAAATTTAATTTTTCAGGAACTAGGCGCTGAAGTCAAAGTTAAAATCTCCTATAACCGATCGTCGCGTTACTTTACGTTTTAAATTGGTTGAGTTCGTGCTAGCCTTTGTAATATATTTTTAATCGACCACGGGTTGTCGCTCTTGCGCTATAGGTTATTTCTAAACCGCCTGAAAGCAGATATTTTTGTGATCACTTTTGAAAGAATGTGTGCAAGTAACCACTTTGATATATGCGAAAACAAGGTTACATATTGCAACATTGCGCACGATTAATATTACTTATAGCGGGTTTTAAAGCATATGAATGTAAAATTTAATATGTTTTGAGTTATGTCATTTGAATGGAAATATAGGCTTTTCGGCGCTCCGGAAGTATGTGCACCGAGATGGCGCACAACCCGAACCCTAACTTGGTACACATACTATGTTAAGGATGTGCGCCATCTTGGTGCACATACTTCCGGAGCACCGGCTTTTCCACCAGCGACTTTTATAAGGGTCGTCAAAACAAAAATATAGATATCAAATAATGTTACAACATCGTGACGTCATAATACTGAGAGTGGGTACGCTGTAATATCATGCCGAAATAATTATTTTCAATTTGTGAGGTCCCAATTTTGAAGAAACTATTTTTGTTGTAAGTCTTTTCCAGTCTCATGATATCATCAACCTGAATAGAAGAAAATTATTCGCATTTGAATGGTATGCTGGGCTCATTTCAGACGTAATGTGCTACGCTATTTTGGCTATTATAGCGCACCCGAACCGGTTACTGGAAGAGTAAAATGATTCGTAAAATGGTTTTCGTCTCAAACCTTTCTTCGCCTTTTCCGACTCAACGAAAATAATTCGTGCAACAGTATATGCAAGTTGCATTTTTTGGGAAATAAGCAACAGAAACTGGAAATGCCAAGTAAGGGTGGTTCTACTGAAAAAGAATAATTTCGAGTCTGTTCGCGTTTTTGAGCAAAACGTGACTAGGACGTCGTCGTTTATTTATTCCAGTCAAGTAAGTAATCGCCGTAAGTAACTATCAAACCTCATACAGGCAAATTAGAAGGATACTTTGGTTGGAATAGCTGAAGTGGGTGCAATATCCATCATGATTATAATATTAGTTGAAATATGAGCGTTCCAGAAGTATGTGTACCAATATGAAGGTAACTATTTTTTCGCCTCTTCTACATCAAGTTGTGTAAAAGGACTGAATCCTATAAATAGGGGGTATATCCGGTGGTGAGATTCAAATGTTTTGTCAGCCGGTTCTATCACACAAATGTCATATTTTTCAGCCGGTTCCGTTACGAAAAGTCATGTTTTTTTCAGTAATGCCAACCGGTTCGCTGATCTCATAAAATTCCGTGAGACGGTTCTATAGAACCGGTGCGAACCGGCTGAATACCACTACTGGGTATATGCACTTAGCTAACACAGACAGTACCCGAACTCGTGATAAAACTAAAATGAGAAAAAATTATGGTTAACCCTAACCTGGTACGCACACTACAGGAGTTCCGAAATATGGCCTGTTGCAGATGGTTCGAGATCTCATCATTCTAAAGTACGACACATGGCAGATGACTTAATCAGAATCTGCTAAACTAGTTATAGATAGGACTGGGCATTTCGAATCGAATAGTAAAATATTCTAATCGGTTCTAACAAAAATTTCGAATCTGTTTTTTTATTCAAAGGCCGAGGTGAATTCCTCAATTTTTCTATTGAAGCCAAATATTTCCAATGCAATTCCGACATATGACTCTTTCCTTTATAGTAAGTTATTAATGAAATATATTTCTTATTGTGTGTAAACGCTCAGCAAATTTTGTGAGTGATGAATTCTAGGTTCAGATTCAGATCATTTATTTCTATCATGCGGGAAACAACACAAATATTAAAGCACGAAAAATTGACAAACGTGTATAATAACTATCGTAAAAAAGGTAATTATACACAAAACAATTCATACAAGTGAGACCCATAGCAATAGATAAGGAGATAAGGTTCCCGGTGATTTATGTATCTAACGGACCCAATACAATAAAAAAGTCACATACAATCAATATCTTCCAAGTATTCGAGAAAAGTCACATACAATGAATATCTTCCAAGTATTCGAGAAAAGTCACATACAATGAATATCTTCCAAGTATTCGAGAAAAGTCACATACAATGAATATCTTCCAAGTATTCGAGAAAAGTCACATACAATGAATCTCTTCCAAGTATTCGAGAAAAGTCACATACAATGAATATCTTCCAAGTATTCGAGAAAAGTCACATACAATGAATATCTTCCAAGTATTCGAAAAAAGTCACATACAATGAATATCTTCTAAGTATTCGAGAAAAGTCACATAAAATGAATATCTTCCAAGTATTCGAGAAAAGTCACATACAATGAATATCTTCCAAGTATTCGAGAAAAGTCACATACAATGAATATCTTCCAAGTATTCGAGAAAAGTCACATACAATGAATATCTTCCAAGTATTCGAGAAAAGTCACATACAATGAATATCTTCCAAGTATTCGAGAAAAGTCACATACAATGAATATCTTCCAAGTATTCGAGAAAAGTCACATACAATGAATATCTTCCAAGTATTCGAGAAAAGTCACATACAATGAATCTCTTCCAAGTATTCGAGAAAAGTCACATACAATGAATATCTTCCAAGTATTCGAGAAAAGTCACATACAATGAATATCTTCCAAGTATTCGAGAAAAGTCACATAAAATGAATATCTTCCAAGTATTCGAGATTCGATCGGAAAAAAATATATTTGATTCGATTCTGAAATTTTCAGGCCCAATGAAGATTTTTTTTTGGCGGAATTGCGATGCTATTACTTTGTATTCAATGTGGTTTTAGTGATCTTGTTTACGCAGCTCATCATTCAGAGGATGAACCCAAGGCAGATTTCCCACTCGGAATACACAGGGTAAACCAAAAGTAGGTCGACAGTTATTGAACTAATAACTATGCATAACTATTATCCTACTTATGGCCCAACCATAATATAATAAACTAGCGAAAAATGCAATCTTCAACCACAGAAAATTTGAAAACAATTGGTCCAGTAATTACTGAGAAGAACGATTTCATTCATATAACGATAGAAAGAAAAATTCTAACATAAATAACAAGAACAACAACATAAGAACAAAACGATCTATAGGTTAATTTCGTGTCCAACAAAGGTAGGAAGTAGGCCGAAGTATTCGTACCAAGATGGCGTACAACCTGAACATAGTATGTGGACCAGGTTAGGGTTGTTCAGGTTGTGCGTCATCTTGGCATCAAGTGCGTCATCAAGTCCACTCCGTGTCCAATCAGCGATATAAACGAACCGCATCGGATCTCATTCGGAGCAAAAAGATGAGCCATCTTGTATAAATTTTCATTATTGTACAGAATATGCAAGTTATTGGGGCGTAGACACACTCCCCCCACCCTTTAACAATGTAAAAAAGGGTACTCCCGTGGTGTGTGTACCAGGTTGGGGTCAGGCCATAATTTTATTTCGATTTTCCTCATTTTAGTTCTTTTACAAGTTCGGGGACTGCCTGTGTTAGCCAAGTGAATATAACTCCATATTGGTACACCCACTTCTGGTGATCCAAAAAAAGCATTTTTCCGTATCATATATAGCAATTTTTCATACCTTGAAACGCTTTATGAAACCGCAAGATTCTTGACCCGTTAGCTGTTACGGACTAATTTGACAATTAGAAATTTTAGAACCAGAAATTTTCGAATCGAATTGTCAAATTTTTGTATTTGTATCGAATGTTTTAACCGCAGAGCCCCGAATTCAAGATCTCTGGATCACAGCTGGCAGGAAGCCATCCGAACCAATATTGTGAGTCATCTCATATAAATTTATATTATCGTCCGAAATCGAAATCGAAAATTGTATCGAAGGTCACCGCACATGCAAATCGGTACGGATTTTAAATCTCTGAAAGACTATTCATGAGCGATGGAGTGGATTATCTCGTCAAATCTATCATGATAACTAGGCTATCGCGAGACATGAACCGAAATTCTAATGAAGACCTGTGGTTTCATCGTACGTACAGAGCGTGGGTATATTTTAGCTGACATTTCTATTGTTTATTAATTTCACTTTCTAAGGTGCATAAATATGTGGTTTGTGTGGGCGTGCGACGATAAAGTTATAGGTCATATAAAACGCTGAGTATATATATATATGTATGTTTTTTCAGAATGATTCAAAATATCAGGAGAGTTTGCGTTGACTTGCGAAGGATAGAGCGGGTTATTAGGAAAGCATTTACAATTTGATGGTGAAGGGAGCCGTAAACGACCAGCGGTTACGAGAACTAAGGATGCCAAGCATGAGTACTTACAAGTATTCGATTCTTATCCGATTCCGAGTCTCGATTCCTCGACATATCTTACCGAATAAACCTACCCACCTAAGCAATACGAAATCAAACAAAAGCACGATGTTCAAATTCTGGACGGACAAGAAGGCCGAAACTAAGTAGTATGGGTATCCAATCTGTCGCAGAAGACAAAATCGCACAAAAAAATCCTTCAGAACCCACAGAGATTTTCAAAATAAATAAACGTTAAAGCCTTCCAGCGAAATATATATAAATATCATATACAGTGAAGTCTGAGGCGTCGCAGCAACTAAACATATCAGTGAAGCAGATTATACATATATATTACATATATATATGTGAAGGAATTGCCACAAAACGTTACACATTGTTTGCAATCAAAGTTTTAAGAATCGAGAATCGATTCCAGTGCATCGGAATCGATTCTGTAATCGAATCAGGACTCGATTTAGCCATCCCTAACAAGAACCACCCGACGACGGCGAGGAGTCTAGCAATGCTCTCGCAAATAATTTACCCCACTTTGGATTCGAACCTACGAAACCACCGAGAGTAAGCAGAGGTGTGGTGGCGAGCGTATTCCTAACGCTTAGCACGACACAAATTCAATACCACCAGAAATCTAATCTGGATTCAAACTCAGGGTATGTAACTTTACAGTAAACTCTAAAACGCGGGTTCAAAATGCAAAATTTCTTGCACTCACGACAACATTGACGTTCTCCGATGAATCGTAATCTGATTGATGACGTCACTATTAGATTTTCACAATCCATTGTTCGATACCGAAACTGCCGAAAGAAAACGCGGTGAAATGGCGACGAAGTATTTCTATTTTTGACATCGAATATGAAATCGAGCACTGACTTAGCATGATATACAAAAACTACCCCACTATGCCAACTTTATCTAGGACCTGCGACTTTCATTAACGGTATATAATGTATAGTATGCTTTGAAATACCGTGACATATAGATACATATGAGACACGTACTCGGCGTGGCAGTTGTAATTGCGCTTCAACTTCTAATTCATCTAAATTACCTTTAAAAATGTGGCAGATACCGTTTTTTTTCAAGTTCAAAATAATCTGCTTGTTAGTAAAAGCCTAGGGCGCTTTCTGCGTGTTATCAGCAATAATCTAAATTCCTGTTTTGAATCCGTGAGTTATGATTTCAGTGTTGTGACACCGATGTATATAAGCGGAATATGATAGCTTAAATATGGCAACTGGGGAACATTTTATGAGTTATAGGTAGATAAGTTTAAAAAGTAAAAAAAGTAATCGGTACTCCCGAAGTATGTGAAGCAGGATGGCGGACACCGGAACGTAGTATGTGTAGCAGGTTAGGCCCTAATTTCAGGTACAAATACTACGGGAGTCACTTGGCTAGTCCCCGAACTCGAACCCCGAACTAAAATAAGGAAAATTGGAATAAAATTATTGCGTAACCCTAACCTGGTACACATAATACGTTCCAGTGTCCGCCATATTGGTTCACATACTTCGAAACATCGGAAGTACCAAAAATTCACGTTTATGTACACAAAGGAAGTTCGAGGTGCCAGATTTTTGTAAAATTAACATTGGTCGGATGGGAAGGGTAAATAAGTTTACGTATGGATCTCTTTTAACTTTCCAATAGTTTTTAAATGTTTTAATTTGTGTAGCCATTGTTGTGATTCAGTATTTCGTACCCGAGACCGTAGCCCACTGCCACTACCTATTGCATTGTCAACGATATAACCATCAGGAAGACCAGTCATTAGCAAAGCTAGAAAACTTGACTTTGGAAGAATTGCTTAGTAACATGGACATTATTGACTCTGTTATCGAATTTGTTTTGTCTACGGCCAGAAATGTTTAGAAATAATTACTTTATGTCATTGTATAATTATATATTCGTAAATATTGTATTATATGTTAGTATAGTATTTTTAAATTTGAATTGATCGAAGGCGCAAAAGACCACTGAAGTTATGCCATAAAATATATAACAACAACAACAACATCGTTGTGATGAAACAATGTTTTCAGTGCTTCAAAGCGAAGATCGACCATCTTGACAACAGGCCACTTAGTTACAATAATATGGCAACTGCAATTATGGGCTAGTGAAATATTCGACGAGTTAGGCAGAGAACTGTAAGAGACTTTGGACAAACTGTAGGTAAATCATTGTTTCCCAACCTCTAAGGGTCGTCTGGAAATCTTCTTAAGTCGTTTTTTTTTTTCAAAAAAGCTCAAAAGTTATTGGTTTTATTATCTAGTACATTTTATTGTTCATTTTATATTGTAGTGTGGCTTAGTAGTATGTGTACATGTGGAAAGTGTCACAGCGTAAAATCTTGGCAACAGCTATTTTGCTTGCATAAAGCCTTTATTAAATTTGGGTTAGGGAGGGTTTGGGACCTCCGGGTTAAAATATTCAAATCTATTTATGCGAGTGGAACTATGTTTTAGGTAGCGATGATCTTTTAATTAAGAAATATATAATCTACACTAAACGTAGTGAGAAAAGTTTGAGAACCATTGTACTTAGGCATAATTCACCGCTATAATTCCTTATAACGTCCGTATCACTTGAAACTTCAGTTGTCGCCATTAACTTTGCTCATTTTATCCCGGACTCATCCGATCGATTCATGTATTGTCACATTATCGAAAACAAACATCACTCTCACACGCTAATATTATGGAATATATAGATCACACATCGATGACCAACGGTAACGATAACCGCCTCCAAGGACCATGCTTTAAATCGTTATTGGTCGCGCAATATAATTATTCTTGAATACGAGTACCTATTGCAATTCGTTTAATGATATTGATTCTGGCCCCCAAATTGCGCATTCTATTTTTTTCTATAATTGCTATATCGCCATAACAAAACTAAAACCAAATTTTGATGTTTAATCGAAAAATAGCTCAAGGAATTTGTTGAGATTGCGATTAATTTAGTTTTGGCATTAGACGTATTGTTTTCCACTGTTGCTTTTGTAATATATACTGTAAATATTGTTCATAAAATGTAATTGTTTTACATGACTTACACTTACATGACCCACCAGTATAAGTGAGCAAAATTGTTGGACCCTAGTCAAAAATCCTTGCCCATTTCTGGTTCAGAAGTTGCATGGACTTGATGATGGAGGAAACCGTACTCGACCAACGGTTACGATAATCGCCTTGGAGGACCATGCCTCAAATCATCATCAATCGCGCAATATTATAATTCTTGAATATGATTACCAGTTTGTTCGTCTGTTTTAATGATATTACCAGTTTCCGTCCATATCGTGTATGACTATTAGTTAGATAGATCGTTCAGATGTATGGACTTGATGGTTGAGAAAGCCAACACCGACCAACGGTAACGATAACCACCTTTGATGACTATTCTTCGAATCACCAATAGTCGTTATAATCATCATTACGTATCGATCTTTAGATCGGTAAGTATGTTGATAGGTATTTGTCTGTCTGTTAGATGTACGCGATATCTCACGAAGGCGTGGTAGAATCTGCTCCAACATTTCGCATGTACATTCATCATATCTCGGACCAGAAGCCTATTGATTTTGGATAAATTATGTCGTATAATTAGCGAGTTATTAATTAATTAGTGATGGGACACGCGGTGTCACTATAGAGTCATGAATCGAAACCGCAGTTTCGATCGATAAGTCTTCGGTCTCCGACCGATATTCTCGTCATTTATTGTTATTAGTTCTGCTACTGATGTTGATCCCAAGTTGCGCATTTTAATCTTTTCTTTAATTGCTATACCGGTGAAACTAATGCATTTATTATATATCAATATTTCGTCAATAGGCATATGCGAAGTCTGGAAACTAGAGCCTTTGTGGACCATGCATCAAATCACCAGCAGCCGCGCAATATGATATTTTCCTGAATATGATTACAAGTTTGTTCGCTAGTTTTAATAATAATAGTTTTGGTATTGATTTTGGTCCCAAGTTGCGCATTTTAATCTTTCCTTCAATTGCTATATCGCCAAAACTAAATGCATATCGATCAATAGTTCGTCAATACAGGCAGGCGATAGATTAGTTCTAGAAAAGTGGATAAATAAGCGTCTCGTATATGATGTTTTTTACTTTCAAAAAATATTTTGACAGAGGGCAACTAATCTTAGCTGGGTTTATTGGAATCTTTTACATCTTGCTCTTAATAAAGGCGCTAAATAGGTGACGTAAATTTATAATATTTTCTTTGATTGCCATCTCGCCAAACCAGATGCACTTCAATATTACTGTATCGTTTTTGTTAGTATAAATATGGAAAGTCTGAAACAAGTGAGTCCAAAGTTTTTCGGTTTTAGAAATACCGAGCACGCTTTGGGTCGATTTTAGAAAAATATAAAACAGCGTCTCATGTATATATGATTTTGTTTTAGTTTTTCAAGTGCAAATGAGATTTTTGGTCTGAGGGCAGCTAATCTTAGCAAGGCTCTTTTCATAAGAAGCTTAACACTCTGCTACTAACAAGGCCTTAGGCAAGAAATAAAAAAAACGAAATTTTTTAATCTTTGTTCAATTGTGATCTTCTGAAAATTAGATACAGGTCGACTTCGGGGTGGCCAAAATTTCGATAGACCTCAGGTTAAATAATATCGACGTTCGGTCAAAGAATAATTTAACCACGAAAACACAAGAAAAATTGTTACTTTTTGCGGAGAATTTTGTGTTAAAGCCTATTTTTTTTTTGCAAATTGTTTTTTGCAAATGCAAATTGATTTCAGTGCAATCGGCAATTTTATACTGCACTTTAACAGTTAAGGGTTTTGTGTATAATTAGGAGATGGACCCGAACCATTTTGAATATAAGAAAGATTTTAATCGATGTATAATGTATGGTTTGTAAATTTGGATCGGTATTTATACATTTATTGGGACAAACTGATTACCCTTAATTTCAGAGTAAAGGATTTTAAAGTAATATCAATTACTTCGACGTTTAATCTGTTAATTGATACAATTTCATTGATATTATATTCTGATATTGAGAAGATCTAACTTTTCAAAGCGACTTACATACAGAGGATTTGATATTTTGCTGTTTCGATGGTGTCCTAAACATTTCCTCCGTAAGTCTGACAAAATCGAAAAAAAAAATTGCAACCAACAAAAGATTAATTAAGAGTGGCATCTAAACTCCATGGAGAGCATTTATCATAGGTGGTACTTTGCAAGAGAACATTTTCCTGGTACAGTAGTATTATTGATGTCAACACCGTAGACATTTGACCGAAAGACAAAAATCAGATTGGGGTATAGATCGAATATTTTTATAAAGCCTCAGCTGTATAAGAAGAAAACTGGATAAAACCTAAAACTAGAATATCGGTCAGAGACAGAGGACTTATCGATCAAAAGTTAGGGGATCGCCCAAAATAGCGCTCTTACTTCATAGTGACACCTTGTGTCCCATCACTAATTAATTGATACCTCGCCTATTATACGACATAATTCGCCCAAAATCAATAGGCTTCTGGTCCGAGATATGATGAATGCACATGAAAAATCTGGAGCAGATTCAATCTTGCTTTCGTGAGATATCGCGTGCATCTAACAGACAGACAGACAAATACCTATCAACAAACTTACCGATTAAAATCGATAAGTAATAACTAGAAACCAGTTTGCTCAGTTCTAACAACATTGTTTTAAATTTTACATCAGCAAGAAAGGGCAATGCTAACGTAGTCAATTTCTAACTATCTAATCCCGCGGTGGGCAAATTACGGCTCGAAGTGTTTCATCCGGCCAACTCGTGTCTGCCGAAATTACGACTGTAGTTTTTATGAATATTATTCATGTTGAATTCATTGTGACATTTTACTTTTTATAATTATATAAACGTTAGCCTAACTGTTGCAAACAAACAACTTTTTACTCATAGCTATGTTACACGTTTTCATAAGTTAGAATGTTCTTATAAGGACTGTACGATTAGAAGGTATTTTCAGGTTATGGAAATGTTTCACACCCTATTTTTCGACTTGGACAACAAACTGCGCTTACGTTTATATTTTTAGAACAATTGAACAAGCTTTTTGGGTAATACCCCAGAACTAGAGAGTATTGCGGGGGTCACATCGTAGTTATTTCGTTTTATTTCTCAGGGTTAAGGTGGTCACTTTAATCGATTTCACCCACATCCATATTCTGAATATTTCATGCTTTGTAGGGGCGTAATTGACTGTAGTAAGACTTATGTGGGGGGAGGGGGGGATACTTCGTTTTACGTGGTTTTCGACGTGGAAGTCGTAAGTACAAATTAATTTAATTACTTTTTATTTCCTTCCAACAATATTCAATTCAAACCTCCAATTTGCAAATCCAAATTGATTTTTAAATAAACTAAGATCACACCGCATTTGCAGGTAGCAAGACTTTGAAATAAAACACGTTTTTGGCGGTAGACGATTTGAAGTATGAATATCGAAAATCAATTGGATTTAAATATATCTTAAGAATGTCACAACATGCGTTTTACTTTAAATTATACTTTCTGGTGCTTTTATACCAAATGTGCTTCTCTTTTAAAAACTGCTTATTTAATAAGTATGTTGCATTATACTCTCCATTTTTAAAAGAGATGGATTTGTCACAAAACAAAAAGTAAGATGGCACAATAGTACAACTGACATGTTTTTAATTTCCTTTCGAAAAATAACACTAGGACTTACTTTGGAAGGAATTTTTAAAATTTTCATTTATCTTGCCTGGAGACTGCAGTGATTTCTTGCCATAGACTATCGTAGGTCAAAAAAAAAATTCGCGCTGTCGACTATAGATATTATATTGAGGGCAGGGCTTATATTAAAATCATTTTGAAAAGTCAGGCTAGGTCTTATTTTCCGGGAAACACGGTAGTTAATTGTATTTGACATATAATTAGTGTCGCAGATTAATTCAAAAGAATGAAGATTATGTTTTTTTCACTTCAAATTAAAGGTTTGTTTCCGTGGCAAATAGCGTTTGTATTGTTTTAAGAAAAATGTTTCGTTTTCGACATAGGATGGCACCTAAATACGGCTAGTTATTTATGTTTGTTTGACACAAATAATCAACTTCGCTTATGAGTTTGACTTTGCGCGGTACGTTGTGAAAGAGAAAATTTGCCACAAGGCGACCTTATTTATCACATTTAGTGCAGATAATATTATACGACTTTTCCGCAGAAGCTCCGATATTGCCGACGTTCGTAACCGCTTTAGCTGGTGCTGCTTGATACACCATTCCGTTTTCATTTAATGGTTATAAACAATACAAAATTAACTAAAATTTCAAGGTAAATAAATTCAAATTCTCTTATTTATTTTTCGCGCAAATAAGTTTTGACAAACTAAATGGACCATATTATCTCGTTGGTTAAAGCTACAAAACTTAATGTGATTGTGACGTAAATATTTTGGTAACGTCATATTAAATTACACAGAGAAATCAAAAATTTTACAATTTCATAATCAGGATGAGCTTATACGCGTCAGATTTGTATCAATGACCCCAGGCTATCACAACTGCATAAACGAGAATCGAAAATCCAGCTCAGTAGAAGTCATTATAGAACGAGATGAGATTAGGTTTTACGTAGATTAAGCCAGTTACCGAGATCTACATTGTCAGATTTGGACAATTGAACGCCTGTCTATATGAGTAGCAGACTCTGAACTGTGATATCTGCCATTTGTGTGTTGTGTGTTCAACGTGTATAAGTCAGATATCCAGGGTTCGAATGCCAGAAAGTATGAGTTTAGGTTTTGCGTAAATTAAGCCAGTTACCGAAATGTGAAGTATCAGTTTTGGACAGATTAATACCTGTCTATACGAGTAGCAGTCAGTCAGTCAGTAGTTTATTTTTCACCAAAATGAAAATGCACACTGTGAACATAAATTCAAATAAAAAGTTGAAAATGACATTTCACGGTGAAGGGTGACGCGAAAAACCAAAGTTGGTTATCAAGCAGCGACACCCGTGATAAGAGTCTAACTTTGATACAAGTTTTATAGAAATAAGACGAACAATATATAAATTAATATATTTACAGACAGACATTTACAGCAGACAGTAAAGTATGTGTTATGTCAGCGGTTCACAAAGGGTGCACCAAGGCGAGTTGCTAAGTGCGCCGCGAAAATTAACAGAAATGTGTTAGGCATAACTAAAATATGATTAATATTTTACCTAACTTATTTAATATACATGTTTTATTGTTTCTTATTTTAAATGCTGTGCATACGAATCAATGAATTTGTTTTACTTTTCTATGTCGTTCACTTTCTGTTACGTATTGACGTCCTCTATTGTTAGGTAACTATATATATAGGTAGTATACACTACTTGCTGTAATTTGCGAGCTACAGTTCATTTATTTGCTGTAAACCGAGTTTAGCGAACATGGCTGATTTTTCTAGGAATTCAAAGAAAAATCGGGCAGAGATTTAGTTGTATTCAAAAGCAGCATTTTTTGTACAAGTGCGCCGTGTATTTTTTCCTGATAATTCGCCGCACAAACAAAAACTGGGTTCCCCGTGGTGTGTGTACCAAGTTAGAGTTATGCAATAATTTTATTCCAATTTTCCTTATTTTAGTTCGATTACGAGTTCGGGGACTAGCCAAGTGACTCCCGTAGTATTTGTACCTGGAATTATGTCCTAACCCTAACCTGGAACACATACTACGTTCCGGTGTCCGCCATCTGGTTCACATACTACGGGAGCACCCAAAAAGTTTGGGAACGCGCTGTTATGGCATCTGAAATCTCTGGGTTGACACCTTGGTATAAGTCAGATATCTCCGGCCCAAATCCCAGAAAGTACGAGTTGTGGTTATCGACGCAAATTTAAAAGTAACAGAAGTTTGAGATGAAATGCTACTTAAAACATTTAACGACTGACACCTTTTAACAGTATTGAATTGCGATGAAATGACATCTAAACATTTCACGACTGGCGCTTTTTGACTGTTACTTTTTTAACGTTGCCAAGACGAAAAATTTTACCTTAATATTGCGTAACTTTTTTAACACCCTGTATATATATAAGTGTAGTAAAACATGCATAACAGGTAGAAAGCAATTATTCCCTAGTATATGTTATGCAGACATACAGTGACTTCTGATCGATATTTATAACATTCTGCGTAGTTGCCCTAATTATGCCAAGTCTGACATATTTATTCTCGCTGTATCCACTTGGTATATTTGGCCATTCAACTGTGTGATTGTTATAAAATCCAATTGTTAAAATTTCTGAACATTTGAATACTTCAGTGTATCTAAAAATCAGGAAATATACCTGAAACTTCAAATAAGAATCAGAGGGACTCGGCTGGAATGACTTTCTTATGCAATAGCCTAATACGAATATCGTTGGCAGACGCTGATCTGTCGAGTCTTTGGCATGTTCGAAACTGCGGTCGAAGTTTGAAATTGACGAATTTGAACTTATATGTAGGACTAGCACGTCAGATCATTCTTGCTTAATGGAGATGTCTTATATCGATTATTGACGTGAGCACTGTGCGGTCGAAAAAGGCAATTATCTGATTTCGATTGACGATAAATCGAAAAAATAAAATTCACGTGGCGTGAATAAAAATAAAACATTGGAGCGTCTATGAGTTTTCGGTTTCACAAACTGATCGAAAGGTTGCGAGCTTGAAGTCAAAACATAGTAAACGAAATTCTTCAGTATATACCAGACATTGACAAACTACGGCGGCTTGCGTGTCAAATCCTGCCCGTTGGGTAATTCAATCTGGCCCGCCTTATGCTGTCACAATCAAACTAAAACCAAATTTTGCTGTTTTACCAAAAAATAGCTCAAGGAATTTGTTGGGATTGCAATCTAATTGAGTTTTGGCAAAAGGCTTATTAATTTCCACTCTTGCTTTTGTAACACTGTACAAATTGTTCATAAAACGTCCATAAAACTTTTTCTTCATTCTCACATGGCCCGCCAGTCTAGATGGGCAAAATTTTCGGCCCCTGGTCTGAAAACCTTGTCCACCGCCGGTATATACTAAGAATAATTTAAATCAAGTCTCGGAGTCTTTTTAATATCACGTCAGTGCAATCATGTCCATCCAACAGAGCCCACACTTAGATGAGCTTACTATTTCGAAATTTATTGAGGATAATTCCAACTTAAGGATAGAAGGTGTTACCGTATCCAGTGATGTATTCTAGAGTATGACAGCCATTGCTCGTGCCGTGGGCGCCTTTGGAAAGGGCGTAAAGTTTTAATCGTTGAATGTTTCAATGAAATAATTTTTAATTGTAAATAATTGAATCTCGTATTTTCCCTTAAATCATAACGTACAAGTATCTAAATTCAACATCAGTCGTTGAAAACCTTCAGTCAACAATCAAGCGGCGCAATCTTTACCCACTGACAATTTTAAAGCAATTGGTCCAGTAGGTAGAAAGAAAGGCGATTTTTTTATAACGACAGGAAGAAAAATACCAACAAGATTAACAACATAATAACAAAACGATTCATAGGTCCATTTCGTGTCCAATAATAACCGCTTTCACATTCTGTTCGCTGTTTGCGAGTTCAAAAAATGTCCCAATTCTCTTCGTTCTATTGGGGGTTAACTCAAAAAACGGAATACGAATTTAATCGGTAAAACAGTGCACAAACGGGATCTTTTGTACAAAGCCCCACCACTGATGTAAAAATGTGAGATTTGAGAAGAAAAAAAGGGTTTAAAATGAGTAATTATCCAGAAATCCAGTTAGGTATCGGTTAGGAATGATTTAAAAATTTGAAGTTTCAGCGCGATCTGCATTCCTATCATTCGTCCCAACTAGATTATTCTTAATTTTATATTTTGAGCATTGGCGAGGATGTTTTTTTTATCGGGGGCTTTATACAAAAGATCTCCCAAACGTCACTGAAACCTACATTGGTTTTCTGATTTGCTCAAACTGGCCAAAAAGTTGCGAGTTTAAAATTGCGACTGAATAAGACTGCAATTATATGCTTTCTAATGATGACAACCCGAAGAACACGCGACCTTACGAGTTTCGATCGGGACAGAAACTCTTCGACTCTCCTTACCCACATGACGTATTTTTGTAAATATATCTTACTATTGCAAAAGCTTGTTTCCAGATGATATCATTCTGAGTTTCGATTTGCGACTTGCGTACATTTGATAGTATTGTTTCGTCACATTACGTCATAATCTAATTCTGTATTTTATCGTCTATATTCGTGTTTTTACAATTTCAAGTTTCATTGGAAAGTCGCTTGAACGTATTTGGCGAATTTAGGCAGTTTTCGAAACTCGGTTCTTTCCTTAAAAATACGATTTTGTCCTTTGTGAGTACAGACGCCTTTATGTTATTCGCATCGTACCTCGAAACGCGTGATGGTGCGTTATTAGTCCTTGGAGTTAGCAGCATTACCCTGTTTATTCGTATAGGCAGGGCTGCCATAACGTCCTTATTTCTAAGAAACGTCTTTGACATGTGTCCTTATTTTTGTTTCATTTTATAGGTAGAGGTACTAATACCAGGCACTTAGAATGGCCAATTCGAATAATTGATTTGCTGGAAATGATATTAGAACCTCATTGATTGCTATGCGAATTCACGGCGTAAGTGAAAGTGAACTTAGAAGTGAGATGGAACAGATAGGGTGCTCCCGAAGTATGCGAACCAAGATGGCGGACATCGGAACGTAACATGGGTAACAGGTTAGGGTTAGGCGATAATTTTTTTCCAATTTTCCTTATTTTAGTCCTATTATCAGTTCGAAGACTAGCCAATAGCCTCCCGTAGTATTTATACTTAAAATTATGGCCTAACCCTAACCTAGTACACATATTACATTCCGATGTCCGCCATCTTGGTTCGCATACTTCGGGAGCCCGACAGATAGTTTCTAGGAATAAAAAACTATTGGTACAAATATATTCTAGTGCAAAGTATGATTAAACACGGATCGCACTGACATGAATACATTTTGTCCGTTACATTTCGTTTCTTGGTATCTTATTATTTTGTTTTCCAGATGTCCTTATTTTTGGGTTCATCTCGATGGCAGCCCTGCGTATAGGTGACGCAAAAACAGAAGCATGGTCATTTGGAACATATTCTAATGGTTCCGTTTTGTTCACCATGTACGAGGTGTTTTACGTTCAAAACAGGGATCTGTACAAGAAGACAATATTATTTAGGAGCTACCATGATAGAAAGTTCAGGATCAACCATTTTATTGTAGCCTTAGTGTGAGATGGTTTTACGGACATTGTACATGGTGTCCCCTCTCTGCCCATATGTTTAAGTCTCTTTACACAACTTGATATATATAATGTAGGCAAACAAAATAAGTTTTCTCCATATTGATACACATATTTCTGGAGCGCCGTATTTTGTTATATGGAAGCTATCAAGTTTTTATCCCAATTGCAATATTATGGATTCGAATCGCGGTTAGTTCAAGTTTGACCTATTTGGCTTGCCGTTGTGACTTGTTTAATTCTTGACCATAATGCGTTTATTCGTACTTTCGGTTGTTTTGGTACCGCATAAAAAAAATTATGAAAATATATAGCAAGATATTTTTATTCAAAAGCAAAAGGACATAAAGTGTTGAGAGTCTCAGGAGATGTATGCATGTATGTATGTTCATTTGCCTCAAAAATGTAACAGTATCTGCATAATAAATAAACAGTGTAAAAGAGATGGGATACATGTTCAAGACCTTACTGGCCTAAGACACAGATGTGCGACATGCACCCCTAACAAGTATATATAACAGCAGTTTAGGACTGGTGCGTTATAGTAGGACAATATACATAAAAAATAGGCTATACAAACAAAACTCCAATACAATACAAAGGAGGTACGGCACAACGACGATATTTACAATAATTCATATGTACAATAATCATCAAAGTTTAAGAACCCATATTCTAGAGACGCACCCAGCTATCATTATTGAACTTGACGATTACACTTTTTCGATCATTTATTTCTAACTTCACAGGGTTTAGATACCTACTATATCTTATAAAAGCAAATAATATTGTACATAATTTCCATGTGACCTTCGACCTCTGCGACATTAAACCTTTTATGATGGATTTTACAAAAACCAAGAAACTCCTTCTGACTGCAATATGCATGCTGTTAGTGACTAGTAAGTTGAAATTGTATGTATTATGATTTTTTATGAATTTCATATTTGATATGGATAAAGGAAAGTCGCTCAAGAGTAAGGACGGGGCATTGTACCAAGATAGGATATACATATTATCCCGGAGAGAGGGTACCACGGCCACTCCTCCGGTTACCACTCCATGTCGGGTATGGTATTAGTTAGCGAGATATTTGTTCCAGATGCATGGACTTATGGGGAGGAAGTCGTAACCGAACAGCGGTTACGTGAACCACCCTTCGGCGGCGAGGAGTCCAGCTCTCATCTCACATTTATCCCACAAGGGACTCGAACCCATTATGCAGAGTAATAAGAGGTGGGGTGAAGAGCGTATTCCTAACTCTCAACATGATGCGTCACGCCGCCGAGCCTGACTGAGCATTAGGAACAAGCTTATCAACGCACCCAAGGCTGTGACGTTGGAAGAAATTTACAATTTATAGAATTTCGATTCAACTCCATTTCCGGACTACTGTATAAGAAAAAACTTTGGCGTATGCCAGACTCTTTTAGACTGTTGAAACGCATATTTAACTTAATGCTTGTTGAGTTTCTGTAGCGAATTAATTGAAGGTGTAAAATTTCGACACTGATTTCGTGAAATTTAAAATTCTTACTCCGACTTCGGGTACTTTCAAGATACGACACTGCGGCATTTGCAGTGGAACGTTGTTACATCTTTTCCAACACGATTTTGGTCTATTCTTTAACAATTTACTAAAAAACCTACGTTTTCTGGCTTACTATCAATATAATCCTTTCTCCAAATGGTCCAAACGAAATAGATGAAAGTGTGCGTTTATATAGCTTGGATAACTGCGACAGCGAAGTGAATCTGTAGAGAGATATTGTTGGATATCAGTGGCTGCTATTTAGCCTTGTTTGAATCAAAAGCACGGATAATCGTCGTATTGCGTCCAATATACGAGAAAAATCCCCCCTACCTGAACATTTGGGTCTGGTTACGACCTTGACTCAAGAAAAACATGCAAACTTCGGCCTCACAGTCCTAATAAAGTACAATTTCATAAACAATGCCCCAGTCAAAAAAAAAAAAACACGAGAGAGTGCGAGCTACATTTTAAATCTCCTGCTATCGTTAACTTATCGATAAAAACGTTTTTTTTTTATCTAGGAAATTGGTAGTCGTATTATGGCTATGAAACGATCATCATGGCTATGAAACGAACCATCAATCACTTGCTTCCCCACACTTTACTTGACTTTAACTATATTATTCGTTTTTAGATCACGTTCCGAAAATATCCGCCCAGGAAGTAGATGTTGTGACAGGAGTAGAAGGTGAGTGCTCAATCCTTTCTGTTTACTTTTCATATTCTAGTCAAATTTCTACATCATATATATAAGGGTACGCATTATTCAATGGATTTTTAATACAATTTTACAAATACTACTCTTTGAAGCAGTAGTTCCAAAACCGTGGGCAAATACTGCCCGCGTTAATATGGCCCGCCGAATTGGAATGCAATAGTGTAACCATCCGCCTCTTTTTTTCTTCTAAATGCTGTTAGTTGCTAATTCATTATCACAGTTTAAGCATTGTGTATATTCGTAACAAGTTAACTATACCGGTCTCTTAATTATACTATCGGCCTCTTGCGGGCGCTCACCTCTTTAGCCCCGCGAATATCCTTCCACTTCTAATTTTGACCGCCGGTCAATCAACTTCGGGAATCACTGTTCCAAAGGCTCATATTCGATCACTTTAGTTTGGGCCGTACATATCATATTCTACTCGCGTACGGATATGTTAAATACTATCTACGGGACAAATCACATGGCAACGTGAATGTTTTCAAAATTCGTGTCATGCTTTATACACTTCATCTCAGTCGCGAATGCGAACTTATATATAGGCCTACAGTGGTTTCCTAATCACACCGGTAAAAAGGAATGAAGCCAATACTGACTGACTGGTTAGTTTAACTTTGTGTGAAATAAAAATACCATTTAAAGTGTTTTCATGATATTTCGTTGTCATCTTATGACGATTGTAATCTATTGACATCCCTAACGCAAATATAAATTTTCACGTATGTCAGCGATTTGCGACTATTCCATAGAACTCTTCCCGACTTTATTTGGGAAATCGAGACTTTGTTAACCAAACTTATATGCAAAACAAAACTGCCGAAATTGAAATTTTCCGCTCCGCTACAAATTTTACATTTTATCTTGATATGTTGATTTGTCGTACAAACACCTTTGTACAAACAGTCTTGTACACTCCACCCTTACCCCTGTTACCACACCCACCCACCCTTCTTGGACAACTGTCTTTATAAAAGACCATATTATACGTATTTGATTTATTATATTTTATATATATCAAAAGGGGTGTATGTCGCACATTCGTGTTTTAGGCCAGTATGGTCTTGTGCATACATCCCGTCTTCGTTATTGATAATTACTAACTTACTTTACTAACTCACGCTGCGTACTTGTTTTTTATTGTTTTGTATTCAGTGATGCGTATATAAATCACCAGATGTCGCTAATAAGCTATATATTCTGGATCAGGGGTCACCAACCTTTTCGAAGCCGAGAGCTACTTCTTGGGTACAGATTAAGCTGCGGGCTACCAGTTCAATGTACACTTCTAAAAAACTCAGTTGCTCGATTAAGCTTCAATTATTGATATAATTACTGGTATTTAGTGAAGTATAGACACTAATAAACTTTAGGATTCTTCAGGAAATCAAACGCATATCACAACGTTGCAAATAAATTTCTATCAATAACACTTGTATTTCAAAACTGAGTGTTTTTAAATTGATTTTCAACAATCTGCACAAGTCTAAGATAAAGTGGACTTAACAGTTGTACTATCAAATGTTGCAGAGTATTATACTCCGACGTGTAACTTGACACTGTAACTCTGACTCTGAGCGAGTCTTGCAGATTTTCATCAGTGAGGCGTGTTCCATGTTTGTTCCTGGTGGAGTGAGTCGCGGCGCTACGGCCCATCGTGTTAGGCGTTAGGTTCGCAGGTTAGAATCCCATGCGGGGATAGTTATGTACGAAAGAATTGCTGGACTCCTCGCCGCCGTAGGGTGGTTCACGTAACCGCTGGTCGGTTGAGGCTTCCTTCGCCATCAAGTTCATGCTTCCGGAAACAAATAACTTACTAATCCCATACCCGACATCGAATGGTGACCGGCGAGAAGTCGTGGTTTGTCATAGGGTTAAGCCGTCCTATCGGCTATCTTCTCCCCCGGGATAAATATGTAAATCTCCTCCTATCCTGAGTTTATGTCAAAAATGTTGATTCGAAAGGATAGGTTGAAACAAACGATGGTCTCGTAAAATAGGATTGCTGTATGATTTGACTCGCGAGCTTTTTCTGTCCGTACTGTGCTGACTAGTGGGTAGTTAGCGCGGAAGATTACGTGACAAGATGTGAAATATTTCTCCGCTTTGCCGTCGCTAAAATCGCCCAACTAATGAGACACACGCAGGCTGTTTTCATGGTGGTAAAAATATATCCACCTCCCATTCATCGTGGAAATGATGGATTTTTCTTTGGAATCAATAATTGTATACTGCTCCGCTAACCAACGGACAAGAAAAAACGCGGGTTCGTGGAAAGTGATCTCAGTGTGATGTCATAATTGGAAGAGTGTTAATTGACCCGTCACATCACTGAGGTCAAATAAAAATAAGGTTGATGGTTACAATAATTATTATAGTGTCATTTCTAGTTCCCATATAAGTGTGATTTATACTAAAATAGCAGGACAAAATTTAATTGATGTAGCTTACTTATAAGAGCCGTTTTTAAGCTTAGTTTGGAACAGACCTGCGGGCGACTCATATGGACTTCGCGGGCGACTTGGTGCCCGCGGGCAACGCGTTGGTGACCCCTGTTCTGGATGAATCATATTGGTTGTTCCTGTTGTCTAATCTATTTCAAATTTATTGTTGTGTTGTTTTCCCATGATTGCGTAATTTATAGTTATTTTTATCAGATTGCTTCATTGCTATATTTGCTGCTATATATTACAGCATTTCGTATCGCTGACTGGATGACTCACTGAGTCTTTCGCGATCCCACGTTAATTGCTATGAATCGTTTTATCCCGTTTTTAGTTTGCTATGTTTTTCTTTTGATTTATTGATTCTTGCATGACGAAAATAAATATCTGAATCTTTTATATTGCTTTTACGAGACGAATAATCATACATACATTTCCAGAGTCACCGCTCCCGCCTCCAACTGAAGTCTCACAAGCATTGTATCCGTTTGGTCGAACCCTCACTCAGGATACTGCTATTGTTATGTGGATAGGACCAGAAGAAGCTACCGCCTATGATGTCGTTATCTTGAAGTATGTTACTGTTTTTGTGTTATTGGACACGAAATGGACCTATAGATCGTTTTTGTATTATGTTGCTGTTAGAATTCTTTTTCTTTCTTTAAAAATTTCTGTGAGCTCTATTGAATTCGTACCAATACTGAAAAATATTACATCTGCCACTTCGCGTTGGCTTTCGTGTCCATATATTTGAGCATTGATCTCTTGTTTTTATCGTGTATGTGTGTGTATTAATAAGGTACATATATGGATTTTTTAACAATGGAAGTCTTTGGCGCAAACTTTTTAAATGCCCGAAGAAAAAATCTGTGAAAGATAAATATATATTCAAACTTTCTGATCGCCCAAAAAGCTATAACTTTTATTATTTTTAAGTTTTATCTGACTATCACAGACCCAATATTTCACTCCAAATTTTGCTGGTTTTTATAACTCACGGACACACTTTATATGTCATTCGGTACAATTTTTTAAACCTCAATAGGGCATTCGGTGCAATTCTTTAATATTCCGATGGTTCTATTACCAGTGACGTATCTAGGGTATGGCAGCCATGGCTCATGTCGTTGGCGTCGTTCTGAAAAAAATGCGAAAGTGCCTAGTAGTTTTCGGAAAAAAATGCGCTAATAGTGAACACCGGAGCTAAACATTTTTAAATCCGGATAACCCAGATAAAATACGACTTCATTTTCTAGAGCTGAGAACAAAGAACTCATCCTTCACGAAGAAATTGATAACGTCCACGACGAACGAGTAAAGTTTGAGGATTTGGATCCGTCAACACATTACGAAGTCATTGTTCGATCGGTGAGAGTCATTTTAAACGGAACCACTGATAGAAGCGTAGAAAGCAAACCATATCGATTCAGAACACGTAAGTCTTTAGTATTATGGGAAATCTCCAAACATCTCGTCAGAAAATTAAACAATAACTACTATTTCAAACGACCACTTTATTCACTATGAGATTCGTGCTAGAGCATTTATTGCCCAAAATCGAAACTTTTTGTCGCCTGTTTGGCAGCTCTTTGTCCCAGGAGAGAAGACCGTTCATATAATGATCTATATACCTTCCACCCGTAGTAAACAAAGGCATAGAAAGAGGATAAGTAGTTAGTCCCGCGGAAACCAAATCACAATAAGCGTCGTATTACGTTATTATACAAAAAAAATTTGCCCCTTCTCCCGACATTTTGGGCTGGCTACGCTTCTGGAAGGATCGGGATCTTTCCTGTTCAGCATTGCCACCCAATTTATTGCACCCTGTGCCATTGCGACATGTTAATTTCCATTCTAATTGGACAGTTGATCCATGCAAAGGCGGAATGATCCACACCCCTTGCAACGCACACTGTATTGCATCATGTGAAAAGCAAAAGCCAATCTGTGATAGAAGATGTGTATCTGGGTGTGCTTGCCCAAGAGAAAATCCGTTTTTGCATAACGGGAAGTGCATAACAAAGAAAGATTGTAATAGTGAGTATGGATTAGAATATATGATTTAAATTTTAGTTTTGGAAAAAAAACTATTTGGGGTATAGAGCAAACCATGATAAAATTGATATTTCGCAAATGTTTGACATATGGTTTTGGCTTTCTATGAGAGATTACTACTTTTTTAGTATCGGAATAACAGTATTTTGCAATAATGCAATTTGTGCTGTGCAACACGAGTGTTGAACAGCTATTAATTAACGAGGATATTTTTGGGCCCAAACACAGAAGAATTCAATTTTGTTCCGATTTTCAGCAACCTAGCCGATGTGTAAAACGGTATAAACTATCTTGATAGTCCGACTAGTGATGTTAGCTGTGCGCGGTTTTTCGCTGTGCAGCGCGATCTAATCAATAAACAGCTATTTTTTTCTGCTTCCAAAGACATCAAAATTCAATTTGTGGCGATTTCAGCGCCATAATCTACATAATTAGATTAACCGTATAAAACAGTAATATAAACATTGTTATTTTTCGTTAGCTGCTGGAGCTCCGGTAACCGAAGTCCTGTCGCGGCCAGAAGATCTAAAGGTTCACAGAATGAAGGATTCCAACGACGTACTGTTTACTTGGTCTGCGGTAGAAGGCGCCGATTTCTACACAGTTACTGTAAGTATTTATCATAGTCACATAACCGCAGACCTAAATCCGATTGGATTTAATTTATTGACCTTTTCTCTCGATAAACCGCGGACAAAGTACAAGGAGTCGAGTCCTGACGCCTTGATTTTTCAGAGTACATAACTGCAATTTTCTGAACAAAACTTCGCTTAACTTGGACTAATCGGGGTTATAACTTTACAGAAATACCCTGGAAGGATTTTAAGGCAAACGATGCTGTCTTGCTTTGGAAATACGTTATGTATCAGAATGTGACTGTTTTGTGTTGACTGTTGAGATCTATTGTTGAGATCTGGGACAATCTGACACTTTGCAAATAACCAACTTGGAATCTCTCAAAGTTTAAGAAAGAAAATGTCATGTTTACTGGTTTTTGTAGATTTCGCGGATGGGTATGAGACTGGGAAATCTGCTTTACGGTTATATCAGAAAGATTGAATAGCATACATATTGGTTTTCGTAGTGTGCTCACGCCTTCTCATTACCGCAAACCTAAATCTATGATCGAATTTAATGTACTGAGTCTTTCTCGTTATTCTGTGGACGGCGTACGAGTCTAGTGACGGATTCCTGATTTCTTTAGAACACTATACTACATTAAACGGACAAAACTGCTATCTTAGTTGCTCAAAATTGCATCTACTTTTATAAATATTTATATCTGTTTAGATTTGTCAGTTTTTAAAGCTTTTATATTGTTCTATTTCATTGCCTATACCTATATGATAGCGGATCGGCATGCACCGACTGAGTAAGCATACTGTATAGCAAAAATCGAAACGGCTATATTGAATGGTTGAAAAGTGTTCATTCATACCAACTTAAAATCTCTAAAGTTTTACTAACATATACACATTGATTTGCATAGGATTTGAGTTTGATGGAGTACTAAGATAAATCCGATTTTCGACTGTGTCAATCGCTGACCTAAAATCTCTTAAAGATAGCGAGGCATACACGTTGATTTTTGTAGTCTTTTTATCAAAGATGTGCTCAATTATGTGCCCCGGTAACTATTCATTACAATTAAATTCGCCCGCATTTATGACAAAAACGCTAGCCGGTTCATAAAACCGTAAGTCACCTTTACAATTTTGATAAGGCGATACTGATACAACTTACTTTAAATTAACAGGTAACACTTCGAAATGGGGAAGTTGTGAAGAAAATAGACAATATAAAGATTCCATTTGTTATTATACCTGGACTCAAACCGAAAACACCATACAGATTCAAAGTTGTGGCGAAATATATCAAGTTTTCTGGGGCAAGAACGATTGGGATTGGACCTATGCCCACACCTAATCCTCCTACGATAACACAAGTCTCCGAGAATAGCTTCTACGTCTCTTGGTTGGAATTTCCCATGGCTAAGGTAAATTTTCATTTTCTCTTGGTTCCCTGACGATCATATTTTCACCCAAATGTCTGCCATTTTTTTTTATAATTGAGTAAATTTTAACGTCGGTGATTTCAATGAGGTGAATTTTGAGTAGGACCGGTTTTAACTATTACGTGCTCCAACGCAAAACGGATTGCTCGGGACGTAGACTAGGTAAAGATACGGATAGTGGCCTAAAAATAACATTTTTTGTGAGTTCAACTTCACATTTTATTACCTTTCAATCAAGCACAAATTCACGAATAAAGTAACCTTATATTACGAGTCTAGCATATATATATACAGAATAGAAACGCTGACATATTCAACATTCTAAAAATATGTGCGGCCCGTCAATGACTTGCAACCATTATTTTGGTCCGCGAGCGACAAAAGGTTGCCGACCACTGCCCTAAGGTGTCCAACAGCACCGCAACTTCGAGACCATGTCAGGTTTAAAAGACGCCGAGGTGGAAATGGTTTATCCAATTTTTATGCTTGATATCACAAAGCGTTTGTTTATTTTTTCCAGTCCTACAAAGTAGTCTTATACGATCCTGAAAACGATGGCGAAATGATACGAGTGTTCAAAGATATGACAGAAACTTTCGTAACGATACAAGGTTGTATTTTCAAATTTCAATAAACAAATATTTTAGATAAAATATTTAATTTTCAACTCCGCCATGGCACAACAATTATAATACATCAGATTAACACGAAGGAGGGAAATTTAATACGTGGTTTAATTATATATAATATCAAATAAGCTGTATAAACAGCGCCGTAAAAGAGTAACGGTTTGTGTTCCAAATAAAGTTAAAGTTCCAAACCTATGATTAAATCAACTTGTTTATATTCTAGGACTGTCGTCAGGGACAACATACGATGTCTCTATTATTGCTGTGACCTTGATAGGAACCGAACCCGAGTCTCCCAAATCAACGGTGAAAACTATGGGAGAAAAAACATCGGAAGAAGAAATAAACGAACTAGACTACGAGATCATACCGATCGTAACCACCACAGTTGCCACGACAACAACCAAACCCCTTATTCCTTCGTAAGTTTGTTTTATGAGCTATTTGATTTGCCCGTAACGTAACAAGACTCTAGAAGGGACAAGCAGTATAAAAAACTAAATTGTGATATCTCATAATCGAAGCGACTCACGAAGAGGGAACATGACTATCTATAGTAGATGGCATTTACTGGTTGTAATATTCAACCCCCTGGGTGCGCCCCAGTCCCGAGTGAAGAAGTGCTGATCTTCTACCGTTAATGAACTACATATTTAAGGTTGTAAGAGTGTATATCAGGGATCGGCAACCTTTTGATGCCCGCATATTTTTAGAAAGGTAAAAACCGATGATGAATAACAAATTTTTCACACAGATCAGAAGTTAAAATTTTAGATTTTAAATAGCGCGGGAAGACTGCGTCAACATGTGAAATCACAAATGGCATATAATATGGCACTTGGTGTTGTATGACACTTGATAGCTTTTCGACATCAGGCGGAACAGTGGATGAAGCTAAAATTAGAACGTTTTCTAAATGGGCATCACTCATCCGAGTTTTCAGATTGTTCTTTGTAATGTTCATTTTCGAGAACAATTATTCGCACGCATATGTACTTTCAAACATGGATGTGATTTTTTTGGCATGTTTGTCGAATTTCGATGGGGATTTCCTTCCGAAAGATACTTTTTATAAAAATCAAACAGTGATACATCTCTCGAATAGAATATGGATTTTATTTCCTTATTGAATTGCATCTCAAAAAGCTCTATTCGAATATTTTCTGCGTGTTGCTATTTGTCTAATTATAATTAAATTGTACGCTCGTTAAACGAGTAGATCTTCAATAAATTGTTAGGTCATAGTACAATTTAGTCTACACGTGTCTCACAATAAATTCTGTTACGTAAAGAATGTAATCAACTCCTCGAGCGTGGATTATAAAATTAATTCACCGTCAAAACCGCCGTTTTGTCGCTATTATTCAGCGAAGCGTCGCGGACCGGATTATTTTACTTTGCGGGCAGGATCTGTAATTTGCCGACCCCTGGTGTGTACTATCAGTAGATAAAAAGTATTCCGCATCGATCCGGCCCGATCCGCATTATAGCACCAAGTTCAAATCAACATCTTGCGCAAGATATTCAACACTAAAAGAACAGATCCTAAATCAGGATTAACAAATTCGATATCCCATTGCACTTTTGGCATCCGAGCAATAGATTAATAAAAACGTATGAATTCACGACCATTGAATTCACTGAAAGCATTGCGGTGATTTGCGGCAGAAGTTTCAGAAGCTTTGGCTATAAAAAAATTACGTTATTGTTTTGATGGGTTGTGATAAGTCTAGTTGGAAACCATATGTAATCTTTACGGTCATCCGCGCAGGAAGTTTAAAAACCAAAAAGGTGAGTAAGCAGTCCTGCAGAAACCAAATCCTTAGCGTTTGTGGAATGAAGTCAGATTTTTCTCAAATAATCCACTGATAATTCGCGCTAGGCGTACTAATATTTTCAGGGAGATATATTAAGAAATAACTCTTAATATCTTGCTCTCAGATGTGAGGAAAGACGATCAGCACTCGAAGCCTTTTACGAAACCCATCAAGGAGAAAAAGAACCAATGCCTGATTGTGCCAAGGACGGAAAATACAAGGCTATGCAATGCCCCAAACGATGTTATTGTGTCGACAGAACCACCGGAACCAAATTCCCGGGGACTGACTTTGATGATGAGAAGGCAGCACATGCACTGGATTGCCATAAGTGTGAGTATGTAAATGTGTAAAGTTGATCGTTCAGTTTACTATAAGTGAGGTTTACAGAGAAGAAAGCCAAAAATATAGAAGACGATAAAATAACTTTTTCCAAGTATATTTATTATCATAAATACCGTGAGGCAAAACGAAGACATTGCTTTAACACTGACATGGGCAAAGTACGGCCGTGGGCCAAATCCGGCTTGTTGGGTAATTCAATATGATGCTGCCACCACCAAACCAAATTTTGATGTTTTAGCTTAAAATTAGCTCAAGGAATTTGTGGAAATTGCGATTTAATTTAGTTTTGGTACGAGACTTATTGTTTTTCACTTTTGCTTTTGTAACACTATAACTATTGTTCATAAAATTTCACCTTTTACGTCACACATACATAGCCATGTGGGTGGCCGGGTGGGCAACATTTTTGGCCCCGGGTCCATAAACCTTGCCAACCCCCTCTCTAACAAAAGGACAGTATTACAGCATTGACTGTGATTCAACGATATATCCAGATTAGGATACGGAACGACGTCCGTTCCATGCAACTACATCATAGTTCATTAAGTCCTAACCAGGGCCGGGCATTTCGAATCGAAAATTATTCGAATCGATTCTGACGAAAGTTTCGAATTGCCGCCATCTTGTTTTTTTATTCGGCCGCTAAAGGGCGGGGTAAATTCCCCATTTTTTCCCCCAATGAATCTATATTTTTACAACGGTATTGTGACACAAGATTTATAGTGATTTATTGATGAAACACGTTTGTTATTGTATTTGTTATTGTTAACTGACTGAGTGTTAATTCCACGTTTCCAGTCATTTTTGTACCTGGTGGCATCATCACAATAAAAGAGTTACACATATCTTTCGAGTGTTTTAGATTCGATTTGAAAAAAATATTCGATTCGATTCTGAAATCATCAGGTCTTCAAAAATGCCTAGCCCTAGTAGCACGCGAACCCGGCAGATGACTAAAGCTCATTCGAAAGCTCTAAGCATAAAAGGCAGTGTTTCTCTCAAACTGCTATGTTCACCCCATAAACCACTATATAGGGAGGGCTGCCATAACGTCCTCATATGTCTAAGATTTGTCCTTCTGAAGGTCTTTGTCTTAGAGACTTAGAAAATAGTTTTGACCTTATTTCTAAGAAACGTCGTATTTTGACATGTGTTCTTATTTTTGTGTCATTTTAGGTTAGAGGTTCTTATAATGGGAACTTGAATTGATCAATTCAAATGATTGATATGCTAGAAATGATAATAGAACTTCATTGATTGCTACGCGCATTCATGACGTAATAACAGCAAATTAATTGCCACAGTGACAAAACAATAGCCTGCAGGCAAAGATCAGTTCGTGTAACTGGAATCAAAATACAACTTATTTTTGGGTTCATATCGATGGCATCCCTGACTATAGGCGACTTGTTTTCAGTTATGCAGGCTTGTCCATGGGAATGGGATTCCCGTGGGATTGGATGGAACAGCACATATTTGTATTTTCCATGGGATATGTGGGACACGAAAACCGTATGATTTTCGGAGAAATGATGGTAAACATTTCGTTATGAATTTTGTGTTCATATATTTGAGCATAGCTATCTTGTTAGTTATAATGAGCAAAATACATTCAGCATTAACTATATGCTTCGTGAAGAGGCTGATGGACACATGTCTAATATATAGTTATGAATATAAAGTTAACAAAGTCCGTAAATTCTGTTGTTTTGCACGTCTATTCGTACATGTAGTCCTGTTTAGTAGACGCTAAACCTAAATTTAACAATTTTTATTGAATTTTATTCCAATGGGAATCCTATGGGATGGGAATGGGACAGAAAATATGTCCAATGGACATGCCTGATTATATGTGAACGTAAATCTGATTATTATAATTCAGATGGTCGATGGGACATCGAACTGAATGATGTGACAGCCTCAGCCTTGGATACAAAAACTATAAGGGTGAAATGGCAGAAGAATCAACAAGCGAAGTTCTATATTGTCAAAGTCTACGAAGGATTCAGCAGTGCTCTTGTTAAATTTGTGACTGGTATCACAAGAGCAACCATCCCGATTGATGGTCTTAAACGAGGACAATCGTACGTTGTAACAGGTAAGACCGCGAGTCGTTAGGACCAGTGTTGAATTCAATTTTTTTTGACAGCCGGTTCCATCACAAAAGTCATATTTCTCACCCGGTCTCATAAAATTCCGTGAGACGGTTGTATAGAGCCGGTGCGAACCGGCTGAATCCCACCACTGGTTATGACCATGTAAAGTAGTAATACTCAGTAATCAGCAGTTAATTTTCCATCATACTGAAAAATATAATGTAGAAAATAACGTGAAATGGCATTCCAGTGTTAATGAGACATGGAAAATTTTTAAATCGAATCTCGAGTCACTCTAAGGGCATACCAATTCTACTGCTAACTTGATCCCAAACGTACACCCCCATTCTTAATAGTATATGATTTTTAATACCTTATTAAGAGCTCCACATTCTATCCTTCCTCGCATATCTGTTGTTTAATCTTATTTACTATTATTCCTTTCTTAACCTTCGATCTATTTTCAGTAATCGCCGTGAATGCCGAAGGCGTATCATCTACAGATAAAGTGAGAGGTGAATTTGTAGTGATGCCGTATCTGGACCCACCGAAGATTGTCAAACTGTCACAGCTCAATGATAGCAAGTACGTATAACGGATAAGTCTAGTTCAGTGGTTTCCACCCTTTTTTCAATCAACCCAAATTTGAAAAAAAATAAATTTCGTTAAATCTAGGTATCAATTGTTATATTCGCATACTAAACGTTATGAAGTGCTTTTTTGTGCGCAAAATTAAATGGCTACTACGAAACATGCATTTTTACTTCAACAGAAATTAATCCAATGTTGCTAGTGGGTGACTTGCGCTTGTTTGCCATCAGCAAGTTTTTAAAATTGTGATGTGGGTTCACTTAAGCAAAATAGATGCTGCCAAGTGTTATGCTGTGACATTTCCCACGTATAACATTACGATACTACAATATCGTGATACAATATTAATAAATATAAAATAAACAATAAAATTTACTGGAATTTATTTTTGTCAGAAAAACAGGCGACCCAAGAAGATTTTCAGAGTACCCAGCTCTGGGTCACAACTAGGGCTGGGCATTACGAATCGAGTAGTAAATTATTCGAATCGCTTCAGAGCGAAATTTCGAATCGCCGCCATCTTTTTTTTTCTCCGACAATGGTTCGGGTGAATTCTCCTTCATTGAAATCATATTTTTTCAACGCCCTTCTAACATATGACTATTTTCTGTAGTGAGTTATTGATAAAACGTGTTTCTTATTGTGTGTGTGTGTTTCTTATTTGTTAGGAGGACCAATTACTATAAAAAATTCGCTTACAATTATATAATTTCTAAGTATTCGAGATTCGATTCGAAAAAAATATTCGATTCGGTTCTGAAATCACAAGGTATTCGAAAATGCCCAGCCCTAGTTGCAACCAATAGTTTGAGAAACACTGGTCTAATTCATACACAGTAAAAGTGTATCGGCTCATGTTTGCGAAGGTTCCATTACATTTGAACCCACGTACATTTGAACCCACGACAATTGCACCTGCATGCCATTGCACCTATGGAATTTTTTTTGGTTTTACGAATATTTGAACCCATACTAACCTAACCCATGGGTTTTAGCACCCGCATATTGATTGAACCCGCGGATATACACATGGGTTCAAATGTACGGTCACCGTTTGCGAAAATATCGAGTCCTTATGATGATTTTAATCTTTGATAAATAATAAGCTATTGAGCTCGAGACAAGGCTAAGAGTCGCATAGCGTCCTGTTCGTAATAAAAAACTCAGTATGAGTCTTTTGTGTTGCTTTTTACGTTTTTTTTTATTGGTACTAGTTACAGTCATTCGCGCGCTGTTTGACCACATGCAGCATCATTTCCAACCCAGGGAAAGCAATTGAGCCACCGCGTACGTGGCATCTTGCTTGCGTACAGTATTAGCACCCGCCATGTCTTACAAGTTACAGGACTTACTTTTATAACGCAAGCCACAAACAGTTTGCAAATTTTGCTGGAGAGATTCCGAATTGTCTTAGGAATCTTTGTCAAAAGCCGTATAAATTTTAATATTGGGCGCTCGCTGTTCACTCACTTAAACTTTTGGATCACAATGGTTTTAATGATCCAATCAAGTTTTACATTTTCCCGATTCTACTAACATTCAGATTATTATAACTGTTAAATATTTCTATTACAATTAGAATGAAGGCGACATGGAAAAAGAACGGAGAAGCATTGCATTACAGAGTTGAAATTTTTGGAAACGGAGATAAAAAACCTCTCCTGACGTACGAAAACGTCACAGAAGACAATGTTATATTTGACATAGTAGGGCGCGATACATACAGAGTAAGAGTGACGTCAACAGGGGTCACGACCATACCCGGAAGCGGAAGAGAAATTGCTGTTTCCAGTAATCATGCAGAAACAATGCGAAGGCCAAGCTGTATAGCATCTCCTATTGACATTATATATGTCCTAGATGGAACATCAAAAGTTAATTCCCAAGATTTCCTACAAATGAAGGAATTTTTCGTTGAATTAACGAAAAGTTTGGGACCAATAGGTACAGATATGAGCGACACGGAAGGAACACGAGTTGCAGTCGTGAGAACAGCCGAATCATCGCGGGCTATATTCAGATATCACAAGTAAGGTTTAAATTATCAATTCAAGCACAATAACATTAATATGTTGACGTCACTTTGCTATATGTACATTTTTGGATAATTATTGATACTTTGCCTCGACTTGTCCAACTTCTCTGCTTGGTACGCGAGTTCGATAAATCAGTTGGACTTCACTTGGGTTCTTGTACCATTTTGAGATCTCTAAAAAAATGTTCCAGTAGCCACTAAAACTTCGAGAGCTATTGTTACCATGTAAATTTATAATGATGCATTGTGGGGCAACAAATGCCGTTTAAATAAGACAGGAAGCAGTTCTAAAAAAAGTTGTACCAAAAAACAGCGATAAGGTATATAATACTGCATAACTGAGATGAAGGTGTGATAACATCCATACTCGTAGAGAAAGTCCCACTAAATGGTATATATATATATATATATACGTTTTATTCTCATTCAGTCTTAATTCTTGCCGGGCGAGTTTGGTGAGGGAAGCAAGTCTACAAAATTTATGCTAAGAACATTCCATGTTATACGCTAAGCATTTCTTATTACGACGTTAGGTTATACAAAAACATTTTATATTGTACTCGCAGTCCGCAGGTCTTATAATGCCCCAACGGCTTTAGAGGAAGGATGTATAAATTCATTGGACCACTATCCCTGCGCCCAAAAACGATATTATGATATCATTCGTTGCTATGACATCATTCTTTATTTATTTTTAATTTCTCGGTCACTTCCTCACAGACCCTCCCCAGTGTAAGTCAACAGCAGTGGCGTATCTACGTAACAAGCGCCCTTTGACCGTTGACCGACAATTTTTAACGACAGTTGCTAAATTGAGATGCTTGTACATTATTATTTAAATAAAAATACGAGTTTCGATCATTTCCAATTTAAAATTATTTTATTAAAAACATTTTACGATCAAAACTTTTGGCGCTCTAGAAGTGTGTGTACTAATATTAAGGTAACTAATTTTGTTCGCCCACTTCACATCAAGATGTGTAAAGGGACTGAAACCTATGGGTAGGGGCTATACTCACTTGGCTAACACAGAACAGACACTCCCTAAACTCGTAATAGAACAAAAATAAGAAAAATCGCAATAAAAGTTTGGCCTAACCTGGTACACACACTACAGGAGTACCAAACGTTTCGCCCCAAGTCCAAGTAACGGCGCCCATGGCACGAGCCAGAGTTGTAATACCATAAAGACGCCACTGGTCAACAGTATGTAACAACTATTTTTCTTGAACAATTTTGATTTTAATTGGTCCGAAGATAACTTATCATCATCAGCGACATTTTACAATAGGTTCAACACTATGACCAACCTAATTGGAGCAATAAGATTCGTAAGACAAACTCGATCGGGAAGACTAAATGTTGGTAAAATGCTTGAATACATTCATCAATGGTTCTTCGAATCAGTGAACAACGATGACCAGCGTAAAGACGTGAATACTGCTGTTGTCACCTTCATGGGAGGTAAGTGATGATTTATTCACTTTTTATGTTGATTTTTATAAATTCACTTAACGTAACAAAGTTGGATCTTTTGTAATAATTTTAAATAAGTAATTTTCCAGTTACAATTTTATTCATTGATGGAATTCAGCGATGTCAGAGTTAGCGAAGGCGCAATCACTTAAAACGTTCTGAGCGCAAAGGTGGTGGTTTATTCACGTTTCAAATGGATTTTATATTTATAAATTTACTTAAGGCCATAAAGTCGGATCTTTCGTAGAAAACACCAGCGCAAAAAAAAAATTCCACTTCTGAAAAATAAAAGTTAGTTATTATCCAGTTAGCCCACAATTTTATTCATTGATGGAATTCACCACTGAATCGATGCGAGGGTTGGCGAACGCGCAATAGCTTAAAACGTGGTGAGCGCAATCTGTAGTAATTAATACGTGTCGGTGTTGTTTTCTATAAAAGACCCACAAAGTCTCGGATTGATGCAGAAAGACTGTCGATAGGAGAGTTGTACTTTTGCTGCCGTGCTGAGACCTATACATAAGTTCACATCTTTGCAAAGGCAACGTGTATATATCGCCGATACCTTAAGCCAGGGCTACTCAACTGGCGGACCGCGGTCCGAATCCGGACCTTTCGGATATTCGATTCGGACCGCGTATAATTCTTTATTTTGGATCATTAGCCCCACTTTTGAAATTTGAAAATATATATGAAAAGGACAATAACGTCATACCAAACAATCTTATCATTAGTCGGCCGAGGAATTGCGTGTTTAATAAGGATGCCGAAATATAATTTCTGGAAAGTCCGGACCCAAATATGTTTGAAGTTTTGTATGCGGACCTTCGGTAAAAATAGTTGAGTAGCCCTGCCTTAAGCGACCAAATCGAACTAAAGTAGTCTAGATAGGTGTAACGTCACCTAACCTTTGGTATCTCCAAACTTAGCCTATATTTAGGCTTACCATACGTCCCGCTTTAGGCGGGACATTCCCGCTTCAGGCGCTAGCCTACTTACTGAAGGTGAATGCGTTCGTTTCCCCCTGATTCCCATTGATGGCAGACGTATCGCATGTAAAACCAATACTAATTAGTCTAAATTCGAATTATTTGTACCGGTATCGTTAACGTCAATTCCTTCCTATTTTTCGAACTGAACACGATATTTGGACAGAGAATATGCGCATGGAATTTCGATAACAATATGGTCAATAAAGACAGCCGAGACAGCTTTGAATGTAAGAATGTAGGCCTATGTAGTAAAATCGGAAAATGTGAAGATACAAAATCACAGCTAAGGGGTCGTTGTCTTTCGAGGCATCCCGATTTGAAGTCACAAAAATATGGTATCCCTACCTATATTACAAGTCGAAAATACTAAAATGACACTTACTTAATATTTCGTGTAGAGACCTCCTTGTATTCCTTGCACGTTTACTCAAATCTTAATTTCTAGGTGCATCGGACGAGAAAAACTTTGCAAAAATTGGAGCTGAACTACGTGGGAAAACTAATGTCATCAGCGTGGGAATCGAAAATCGAATTGGAGATTATGACATGACAATGGCGTCGCCTAAGAACATGAGAGTAAAGATACCGACGTACAACGACATTGACGAAGCCGTTGACAGAGTTATGGAGATTCTTTGCAACCTAAAATAAACTTTAATCCTCTCACATGATTTTTGAACCATGTTCCAGTAAAAAATAAATGACAAAAGGCACCACGCCGCTCTTTGATATTATTTTGCTATAAATACAATGCTACATTCGAAACAAAACTAGATCGTTTCGTGACTATTTTGTTTGTATGTTTGTTTGTTTTAATTTTATTCTCAACCTTCAAGTTGTACATGAATGTACAACTTTGGTCCACGGCTCAAATACGGCCTTCAAAATTATTGGACGGCTCATAGAGTCATTTTAGTGGTTTTCTATCATGCATATTATGGAATAATGTAATAAATGTTTTATGGATATATATCGAAGATATTTGCCCATTAATAAAAGTTGTCCGTATATAATTTGTATCGTTAACAGACTATAACATAAATATGGAATACAGTTGGTGTCAAGCTGAAATGTAGAATAGATTTCAGTGTTTAGGTACACATTGGCAAAACAACATAGTCTCAAACAATTTAAGAAAGGTAAAACAGCTATCGTAGGAGAGTTTATTTCATTTCGTCTAACCAAGAAAACAATATTTGTATACATATATAAGCATCAAATTAACAGATGCTTCCGGTACATGACTGGGAGCCGGGAGGCGACGATACGACCTTTAGGGGTCATCGGAGTCAGTTGCCACCAAAGGGGGTCACTATTTTTTGTCACGAAGCGTAACCGACCCTCCGTTGCGTGAACCACCCTATGACACCGAGGGGTCCAGCAATCCTCTCTCACACAGCTGCGAACCCAAGCAGAGTAATCCGAGGTGCGGTGGCGAGCGTATTCCTAACGCTAAACGAGGTAACTTCGAGTCAGTTAATCCGGGAGACACATAGCGAGGGTTTTTGAGGTGAAGCTTCAAGCATGGAAATGGCGACCATCGGAATCACAACAAGCAATGGGACAATATAGTAGCCTAGTCGATCAAGCTGGTAGATAAATAGGCTGAAAACGCGAATTTAAAATATATTTGGAAAAAAATCAAATGGTACGCTATGCTTCCTAGTTGTCACAGAACACGTCGATTCAAATTGAACCTACTGCTATAATTGCACAATATATATAACAAAAAGAAGCCATAAGGTCAAAACCAATAATCGACACCAATTTTAAAATATCTTCTTCAGAATTAAGAACGGCATGTTGAGTCTTATTTATTTCTGACGAGCTATTCAGGATTGCCTGGATTGATCGCTACTTATCAACCCGTAAGTGTGTGTCTTTAGTCGTATACCAATAAAGTGGCCGTCTGGAAATAGGACCAGGAAATGAATATAATTTGAAAACCGAAAAGGGAAAAATATTCTTTTTTTTTATTGCAAGTGGTTTTCTAAATATACGAGCTTGATTATCGACTGGTAACAATTTCTGTATGTGGTCTTATCCCAGCGATACCCCGCCGGGCATCGGCCAACATTAAAAGTTCTAGATTCTAGACCAGACATGGGCAAACTATGCCGGTGGGCCAAATCCGGTGTGTTGGGTAAATCAATTTGGCCCGCCCGATGCTGCACCAACCAAAGTAAAACCAAATTTTGAAGTTTCGGCTAAAAACATAGCCCAAGGAATTGGTTGAAATTGCGATTAAATTTAGTTTCAGCACGAGGCTTATTGTTTTCCACTTTTGCTTTTGTAACATTGTAAATATTGTTCATAAAATGTAACTATTTACGTCCCACTTACATGGCCCGCCAGTCTAGGTCAAAACTAGAGCCAATCGTTGAACTTTATTTTGTTCAATGTTTTAGTACACCAATGCTAGTATAGGGGCTATTGACCCATTCTGCGTGTCCACACTCTCGTGTTATTGAACACACGTTAACAGAGCGTAACTCCGATCTGAACTCCTTCTTCAGAGGTCAATAAGCACACGATGTATTGAGTGCCAATGTTGTTATATTGTAAAGATGCACAATTGAATTGATCCCAAGAACAGATAACAAATTTAAACACCTAAGTCCTAAAGCCTTAATGCAGTTATGTGATGAAACCAAATTTCTAACTAACAAAAAACATTAAAAACAAGCAACACTGAGCGAGGGAAATAAATCATAAAGGAAATGAATTAAAGCAACGAACTTGTTTCAGACGAATAACATGCACTATTAACAATGCGTGGTGAAATATTGAAGCAAACAGTAACTATCCTTATGTACTCGCTACACTAGCTTTTCGTCGGTGTGTTCAGCGCATCGTTTTGGCACAGTTGGATACTAACCAATTTATACATAATGAGTAATACACGCTAATTCAGATATGAGCAATACAAACGAAATACACAAATCATTATAATTCCAACGTCCAGTTTGGTTTTTAAGTGATGATCAACGAGTAACGACGCAGATTTTCTCGGCCATGCGCAAATGGAGTGACCACTCGACACATTGCCGACGCACGTACGTTTTTATGCGCAATGACGTTTCTTGACGTAAATCGTTGCGGTACATTCCAGTGCGTGTCACGTCAAAACAAAGTTTGATTTGCCAGCGCTTGTCTTATATCGTGACTGAATCTTTTCAGAAATGTAGGAAATATAAATGTGTTGATTAATCTTATTGATTATCCTATTTTATGCCATGAAACGTGCTGCGTTTAACTGGTTAGCAAGCCTAGTTATCATGATTATAACTTTATGAGAAAGCGTTTTACAGTTGAATCTGGCTTAGTCTGTTAGTAAATACTGTAGGTACGTACCGGTATGCCAGTGAAATAGGACAGTCAGCTAAAATACAACAATACCTGAATGTTATGATTTTGCCTATATAACAGTATCATGTATTTCCATAACGTCCTTATTTCTAAGAAACGTCCTTATTTTGACATGTGTCCTTATTTTCTGTAGGGGAGTACCGGTAGGTACAGTACTTAGTTCTGTAGTTTGGTCAATTCAACTGAAATAATTGCAGAATTGATTTGCTAGGAAATAGGAATGCGGAATGATATTTTACAACCTCATTCTGTCATTGGTTGCTACGCGCATTCATGACTTATATCAGGGTAGGATTTACATATTTATCCCGGGGGAGAGGAAAGTCGATAAGACGGCTTAATCATATGGCGATTTGGCGAACCACGGCCTCTCGTGCGGTAACCATTCCATGTCGGGTACCGGTATGGGATTAGTTAGTTATTTGTTTTCGGAAGCATGGACTTGATGGTGAAAGAAGCCGTAACTGACCAGGGTTACGTGAACCACCCTATGGCGGCGAGGAGTCCAGCAATCCTCTTGCACATGACCATGCTCACATGGTAAACGAACCTGCGAACCCACGCAGAGTAATCAGCAAATTAATTCTGTAAATGCCACAATCTGACAATGACAAAACAATAGCCGTATAATTCGAATCAAAATACAACTTTAAACATTAGAAGTGAGATGGAACAGATAGTTTCTAAGAATAAGGAAATTCTGGAGCAAATACTTTTTAGTGCAAAGTATAATTATACGCTGTCGCACATGCATGGAAACATTTTGTTTATTACATTTCATTCTTTGTTATCTTATTATTGTTTTCTTTAGGTCCTTATTTTTGGGTTCATATCAATGGCCGCCCTGTGTCTGTGTGCAGTAGTCTGGTAGTGGGATTCAGCCAGTTTGCACCGGTTATATAGAACCGTCTCACGGAATTTCATGAGATCAGAGAACTGGTTAGCATTAGATGACTTTTGTAATGAACCGCCTGAAAATATGACATTTGTATGATGGAACCGGCTGACAAAAAATTTGAATCTCACCACTGTCTGTGTGTATTGCTAACGTCTGACAGTTTTGGTACCGTATGCAATCGGCTTTTATTATTCAACTGTTGTTTCTACGACCAGACAACTGCATGCTGGTATGCTTGTGACTGAGTAATGAATCAAATCATATAGCTGTGGGCTAAATCTGAATTTGGTAACGCACTGTCAGAATGTAGTTAGGTATGTTGAGCTGATCAAGGATTATGCGCCAGGTAGTTTTTATATGCCAGGCATCATTTTCTCAATATATATTTAGTATAATTTAATAATCTGTCTGAAAATTAAGAAATTAGTTTTCACAAATCGGGATTCTCCAAAGATCTCTGGATGTTGGCTGCAGTTTGGATATAGATAGCATTTATTTACTTTGTCAACTGGAAAGATTAGACCTAGTTAAATTTGATATTTCCGACAAAGCACGAATATCAAAAAAAAATTCTGGAAATCGGACAAAATCTATAATAAATTTAAAATGTAGTAGGCAAAATGCTCACACATACCAGATCATACACACAATTTTAATCATTGTGATCAGATTACATATTTCTTAAGCATTAGTCAATTTATTTTGGCAGGCATGCCTTTTCAGTAATTACTAAACTTGTGTTGTTTGACAGATAAATGAATTTATTGGTAAGATTATTAGAATATCTGAATAATATAGGTTATTGTAATACTATATAATATCTTCCTATGTGTTCTGACTGCCGACTTACAGTATATTCTCACAACTCAACCTGACTTGAGATAGTTAACTGACGACATTCAACCATGTCTCGGCCTCGCATTGGTGCCGGAATCCACCCGATTCCTGCTACGAGGGATCTAAACCAGACCCCGACCCCACAGAATCCCCACCCTACTGATATGCTAACGGATATACGCTTGCAAAGATCGAGTCCGTCTATTGTACGACGACATTCAAAATCTTCAATTACAAGAGTGGATGGGGGATTTATTCTCGGACCTGGTCGACCACCAATTGCAGAAAGAAAAAATGATGAACAAGTAAAGGTATGATTTCATGTTGAGAATATATAAAGCACAACCGTTTTTAGCCAAACGATGTGATTTACTGCGTTTCGGCCAAGATATAATTCATTCCAAAGTTGACTAGAATGAAACTATATCTGACTATAAAATATAAAAACTAAAACTGGAAAGAGTACTCATAGAAGAGTTGCAAGCAATTACTGAAGTGATTATTGGGAAAGAATTACACCTTTATCCCGGGGGAGAGGAAAAACGATAAGACGGCCAATAGACCAGTAACCAGTCCATGTCCAAATAGCCAGTTACTCGTTCCCAGATGCATGGACTTGACGGTAGAGGAAGAGGTAATCATCCAGCGGTTACGTGAACCTCCCCGCGCAGGCGAGGAGTCCAGCAATCCTCTCTCACATAATTATCCGCCACAACCACAAAATTTGACCTTGCGTACCAAAACAGAGCTTATTCCTAATGCTTAGCACGGTGCGCCACACCGCAGGGCTTGGGTTTTTACGCATGGGTTCGTTTCAGATACATGGGCCCATGTATATCTCAAACCATTGTATGGCTGAGTGTGAATGCGGATTTTTGATCTTGTTCAAAATTCCAAATTTGAACACAGAGTCCCAACTTCATCTGATTGAAAATAAATGACCATACCAAATTCCCACTACGGCTCCACAGCCCGGACAGAAACGCTGGTTCAAACAACATAATTAAGAAGTGAACTTTTATGCTTAAGATAAAAGAATTTAATTTCTTTATTTTCAGCCTAAGATTGAAACAACATTTGGACCAGCATATTCAGCAGTAACAACAATAACAACAGGTGAGGAATTATTGAAATAATTTTTAAACAAGAAAAATTTTTCGTTTACCAGTAATTTTGCTGACCAGAAAAATTGGTTTTATTTTCAAAGGGATCAATATTGTCTAGTCTGGTCTGATTATGCAGAGTCACAATAACATTGAAATGTGTAAAACATTGCAAAAGTGGGAAAACCTTATCTCAGCTGCATATAAATATAATTTCAAGCTGTTATTTTTACAGGTTATTGATACAAACCCTGTTTTCAATTCCTTGATTTCTCATCCCCTCACCTCATAGAAATTTAACAAATAAATTATGTATGCCAAGTCCAACTGTAGCAACTAGTTGCTGCTTGTCTTATACTTTGTTTGGAGTATGCGGAGAAATCCTCTGAAATTACTACCATTATAATTGTTCAGATGAAGGAAATAAAGTGCAATATCAGCATAAAAGAACGTCATCAATGTCAAGCCACAGATCTCAGAATGATTCTGAAGATGTAAGATGCATATGTTATTTTTAAGTTTGATAACTCAATATTATTCTAAGACAGAGTTATTGTACAACTGCTCTGGACAGGAAGAAATTTTTGAGCGATGAAGTGCATCATTTGTTTATTACTAGCTGAACGTTTGCTATCAATAAGCCTTCTGGCAACCACTCTCTCGTAATTTATTTGCTGATGTTTATAGTAGTTTTTTAAGTTTGATACACATTTAATAGGTGTAACAAACTTGCATCAACAAGTCACAAAAAATTTCATTGGGTCTGTGGCATGGAATAAATGACTATTACAAATAGAAGTTTGAAATGATATTTCAGTTCTTTTTTGTGTACATATTTCTATTTATTTGTCCCTATGATTCTTCCATACCTTGTTAAAAAAATTATGGCTCTTAAGAAAGAAAAAGTGCAATGAATTATTTGTGCTTGGTATTTTTTTTATTTCATGTAAGATTTCATTCATTCAGTGTTGTTCCTTTCACCAGTATAAATGAACCAAAGTTTTTTCAACCTACAGAGACTTAAAATTTCAATACTCATTTTTAATCAGCAGTCAGAATGGAATTTTTCCTAACATATATTTTCTGCTTCTAGCTTCGAAGTACAAGCCATCATGGCAGTCTAACACGTAGTCATCATAGCGAATCCGCATTCTCAAGGCCGTCTCGTACTGGGTCTGCATTGTCTTCCACGTCTACCCTGTCAGGGACTTCCTACAGGTCACCAGCGTCGGATGAAGAGGTGGGTCTAAGTCTATTAGAAAAAAGTCCTCATACTTGACACCTAGGGCAGGGGTTCCCAAACCAGGGGTCGCGACCCCAAATTGGGTCGAAGTGATAAGTAGGTAGGGTCGAAAACAGGTCATGGAGTCGCTGGGGTACGGTAGAGGATGGATGTACAAAACATCTAAGATTTGACAAATCATGTTAAATTTAGCAGTTTGTACCATGGCTTACTGTAAAACAGGCCCAAAGGCATCGCTCTATGCTTAAGCTATAAAAAATGTAGGTGAATATTGTGACATCACTGTTTGGTTTTAGTTTATTTTACTTAATACCACTACATGACCAAACTCAAAAGTCCAGTGAAAGAAGCTCTAAAGTTTCATGAAAAATATATATATTGACCTGGGGTCGCACTGGACCAGTGTTCACTATTAGCGCACTTTTTTGCGAAAATTGCGAAGCACTTTCGCAACTTTTTTTATGGACTGCGAAATAGCACTTTTTTCCGATTTTGAAGAGAAATAGCACTTTTTTCTGATTTCGAATGGAATAAAAATTCAAAGTTAACAAATATTTTCGAGTATTAAGTTGACAAATAAGTAACATACTAGTACTTTTGTAACTCAATTCTGCATATAATAACGATATTTACCAGAATTCTAACCTATGAGATGCAGACATAGGAGATAAAGCTTTTGCATTAACGGCAAAATTCTTGTTTATAATATGATTATTATACAAGCACACCGATTCCGCTTCTCCCGCAAAAAACGCTCCCGGTGATTGAAACCAGATGTTGGAATAATACGCAGTGGGTTTCTTTGAACGAGAGTGGTCATGTGACTATCAATGATATCGATGAATTCAAAATGACTATAAAAGTGTTACGTCTTATAGTCACTTTGGATGAATTGTGACCAAACTGCACGATTTTCAAATCAGACGAAACTTTTAGCAGCATGTCACAGATTTGCAAAATCACCAAATTCACAAAATACCATCAAGTGCCATTTTATTGTAATCACAATGTTGAAAGGACGTGGCATTTTCCGGAATTTTGCGATATTTACACAACTATTTCTCATTGATATGCGAGGTTGGGTGGGCAAAATTCAATATTTTTTTGAATCGAATATTTTTAAGGAATAAACGTGGTGGAAACATTAAAAAATCGGCAACAAAGCCTTTTTACTGAAATTACTGGTTAATTCCGTTGTAATCGCTAATTGTTCTTGTCACCGATCGTTTTGGCGGCGATATCCAGGTTTTGGGTAATCTATATTCCCGCCCTCTCTTTTTTACAAATATGAATTCTTGTGGGTCGGCGGACATCGAAGTTTTATATTTCGGGTTTACCCGTTCGTTCACATCGGCAACAGCTGTTGAAGACATTGAGGACTCAAATTAATATTTGCGTTGGCTTTAATTAAGATTTGTAAATTTACCGTCCTAATTTTATGCGAATGGTAATATCATTGTCCATACCGTGATGCAGATATTTATTAAGACGATAATTAACTTTCTCATGTATTTCTATGGTGATAAACTTCGCAAGTCTGAAATTGTGCCAATCCTGAATGTTGATTTAAAATAGTGATTGAATAATTCGGCAATAAAGGCATTTCTGCGTGGTCATAAGACGAGATGACGTTAATGAACAGCACTTCTTTTACAGGATATTTTACGTATGCGACTTAATGCTAAAAAGATTGGGCTCGAGTGATTTTTTTTTCGAGTGCCTAATAGAGGTCAGGCGCTAATTGTAACTAATTCCGTCAAGTTTCAACGTGTTTTCAACAAAACAATACCCCGGCGATAATTATAGCTGAAATGTTACCGAGCAATTTACAATTTTATTTATGGAATTTGCAAATTCACCAGTTTCTTGACGATTTTGATATTGTCACGCCCTAATTATTAGTGCAAAAAATACTCCCCTTCTTCCGCGGCGGTTTGACGGGTTCTTTGTTCCATTCTTCAGGAAGTTCTGACACGGGGATATAGAATACTGAATCTGGATGGTTGAATCCCTGTCCACGTACTGGTGATTTTCCGTTTTGAAATGCGTGAAACATTCTCTATTTTATATCAAATGACGTTTCGCGGGCTAGAGTTCTCCCCGAAAATGATGTGTTCCAGACGTTAGTTAGACTATAGATAAAACATCAGATTAATAATTTTCGTGACGCTCCGTTTTCGAAAATACAAAGTTATATCGCAAAAAATGTGTTATGATACATTTGGAATGAAACATTATTTACGGTTAATTCAGATCATATTTTACTCTTCATGACACCCGGTATCCGAAATTACAGTTGTATCTCGAAAAATGTGTTTTGTTACATTTAAAATAAAACCTTTTTGCAATTAATTTAGATCAAATTTTACCTTTCCCGGCAACCCGTTTCCGAAAATACAAAGTTATATCACAAAAAATGCGTTTTGTTACATTTATTTTGCATTCCCAATAAAATACATATTATCCTTAATTAAGGTCGTCGATGAATCTGTTCCTGTCGTTCAAGCTCGACACACGTTTGGACGAGTGTGGGGCGGTTTTTTGGTCGACGATAAATTAAAAAGTTGCCACACGTTATTTGTATAACGATAATAACTGAAAATTAAGATTTTATAATAGAAGTGAATTTGTCTCAAGATGGTATTTTACGATTCCTGCCCACAGAAATTAAACACGCTGACAGGCTTGGTTATAATTGATATTCGTTTAATTTATTTTACACTATTAATAAACGCGCCACACCAATTGCGACCATATAAATTGCAGTCGCATCGGTATGGACTGTATGTTTTTGGCGCTCTCACATTAATAATAATTTTCAACAAAACAATATCCCGACGGTCATTAAAGCTGAATTCGTTACCGAATAATTCACAATTTTATTTACGGAATTTGCAATTTCAAGATCTCACTTGACGATTTTGATGATGTCATGCCCTAATTATTACTGCTTAAATGCCTCAAAATACAACAAATGTAATCATTTTGGACGATAACAGGCGCAACAATTCGTAAACAAGCCGTTATAACGAAACTCGCGATTGATTTTACCTCTCTCTTGTTTACAATTTTAACATCCCGCCTGCCATGTATGGTCGAATAAAATGTTCACATATTCGAAACATGACTTGGCCAAGGATGGAAGTGATCACTGAAGAGCTAATAGAAAGTACATACGCGAGGGTATGATATTAATATCGAGAATATTTGTGAGCATATCACAGGACGGAAATATTTTGCACCCGGCTGTTTGTTGGCAGAACAACGATACCCTAAAGTTAATGGATCCAATACAGGGAAGTATTTATTTATCATCTCACTTGCGAACATCGAGGTTTTGGCGGAATTGTACGATCATGTTGTCTTTCTTAAATAATAACTTTTTCAATAAATGTTCATTTTTCTTTTGCGTCTTTATTATATGTCGGCTTTTCATTTATTTCAAATTCGAAATTGTCCGAAATACTCCAACAGGTGTATAAGTACAATAATAATAGTACTTACCAGGGAAGTTTAATACACACGATGTGTAAAGGACGTCGTAACTCCCGTTTATTAGTTATAAATTTTTTTACATTCTGCTTAAAAAACAACACACGTAACTCTCACGACCAAATCTTTTTGTTTTGTATGGCATCGTCTTGGCGACGAATTTATTGCCGACTGAATTGAAATTGTGTTTTAGGATAAGTTATTTTCTGTTTGTTGGTTTCTAAACTTCACAAACTTGGGTAGCAATTACTATTAATGTGAAATTTGTGCATATAAACGATTGAATATCGCGACTGGATGTCCGATATCTGATAATGCGTTATTCTCTTTCAACATTAATTTTCAGGATATGAGGGGGGGGGGGGGGGGTTATTTTGCACGGGATTTGTACAAACGATCTACCCTGTAACTAATATGGTTTCCAGCCTGCCTCGTGTCTGTTAGATGGAAGGAGTAACAAATGTGAAGTCTTTGCTGTTTACGCGAGTAAGCAACTGACACAGTGATACATTGCATGAAAGTTTTGTAGGGGCAGGTGTTAGCAGATGTCATTTCGTTGCCGATGAATTCGCTTGTTTTAATTAAACATGAATTCCTTGAAGGGAACTCGGAAAAGACTTCTCTTTAATTCATAATATTAACCGGAGGAGCGCTTTTTCAAGTATCTAGGCCGTTTTTAATGGGTTATATGAAAGGCTAGGGCACCTAACTTGTTAAAATCGGCAAAAGCACTTTCGCACTTTTTTTTCCGACTGCGAAGCACTTTCGCACTCATAATTTGCTTAGAGTTAACACTGCACTGGACACTTGAAAGTTGTCTTTGGGGTCGTCCTGAAAAAAGCTTGGGAACCCCTGACCTAGGGTGTAGTAAATTTAAATTGCGAAGGCAATAACAAATAAAGATTATAGTTCTTTCAAAATAAGTATTACATTAATTAGTACCTAATTCAATATTTCTTGTTTGAAAAAATATTTTACTATAAAATTTGCTATTGAACTATTGCTATTTACTATTGAATTTCGTTATCTTGATAAATGAATAATGATTGGCCGTCTGAGGAAGTGCGAGTTTAAAGATGTTAAGACCAAACCCCGGAATATTTTAAGTTTTGTATACGGACTTGTAAATTGTATTATAGAGTAGATTTTATAGGTTTGTGCATGCTAGCGATAAACATTGACAATTCTACTATATTTTTTAAATTTTTCATTTAGGATAGGATAGGATTTACATATTTATCCCGGGGGAGAGGAAAGCCGATAAGACGGCTTATCCATATGGCGAACCATGGCCTCTCGTCCGGTTACCATTCCAAGTCGGGTATGGGATTAGTTTTACTGTATTGTTTGTTTTCGGAAGCATGGACTTGGTGGTGGAGGAAGCCGTAACCGACCAGCGGTTACGTGAACCACCCAACGACGGCGAGGAGTCCAGCAATCCTCTCGCACATAACCATCCCTGCATGGGATTCGAACCTGCGAACCCACGCAGAGTAATTAGAGGTGCGGTGGCGAGCGTATTCCTAACGCTTAGCCCGTTGAGCCACACCGCCGCGCCATTTCATTCCAGACAAAAACATTTCTCAATTTGCTTTCAGATGCCTCTTGTATTTGCTGAACCTCCACCGTCACAACTTCTTTGCAAAATATGCAATCGTGTTTATAAAGTTCCGATCATCATGTCATGCGGACATTCCTTCTGTAAAACATGCACAATGACTTTGGAACATTGTCCTGTGGATGGAAAGGCTATGACACCGGTAAGCAGATTTTCAATTTGCTTTTATGTGAAGTTTTGATCTTTAGGTTTATACAAGTTTGTTTTAAGCTAATTAATATGTTTTGTTTGCTTATATTATATTCTCATATCATAAAGCTTCGGTGGGCAGGTTGGCTTACACAGCTCTGGTTCATATCCTCACCCAAAGTCTACAAATTGGGCGGGTTTCTGTAATAAAGTAGCTATTTACATATTGTTAGATATAATTGGCTGCTTGTACAGTGTCTCTTTTGGAGCAAAAGGTATGAATGCAATTTCCGTAACTTGAAATGCTTTGTAGACCCTCAAGAGACTAGAAAACACATTTTCTGGCCGAGCCCACTAGCTCATTATAGTCAAACTCGGCAATTAAAAATTTTAACACCCCCTTCTCGAAAATTCCCGTTTACGTTCTGAGCATGTATATTTTTACACACTCTGATATAATTCATGCTTAAATGGCACCAAGGGCACATTTTGTTCATTCCAGTAAAATTCCAGTTTTCTAACAATAGGGCGCCTTAAATATCAGTGTCTTCTTGTACGTACATTTTACGGGGTGAAGGTGTGAAAATGGTATATAAAACATAAATCAGTGACTTCTTGCAAATTGTCTTATTTGGAGTGTATTTAAATCAATTGACATGAAGTATTAACTATAGTACAAGGCCAACCAAGTTAAGCAAACTAAGTAAAATACAATTCAAAGAACAAGAACGAAACAGTTGAATCATGCAATGAAATATAAAGTAACGGTAATGTTCAGATTGGCAACACGACATAAGCAAGCTAGCATTTCGAATTTTTGACTCAATTTAACTCTTACAAAAATTCTAACAAGTATGAACTTTCCAAGTACATGACTTCCAACAAATTATTTTCCATATTTTTCAAATAACAAAGTTGTTTTTGTTCCTGCCGTCTCTTTCGAACAAATGTAATCAACCTACAGTGGCTTCTGTGAAGAGCCTTATATAGAGTGAAGATGTGGCAACACAACATAAACAAGCTCAGTTCATGTTTTCTGCCTTTTTTTCCAACTTTCAGAACTTCGCTTCAGAGTTGTTTTTGTCTCTGCCGTCTCTATCGATTGAAATTATTGATTTTTGCACTGGTGGTTTCCTTGCAGACGAATTAAGGTCTTTGCAAATGGATGTTTCTCTCAGAAATAGATTTACCCTAATTGAATAAAAACCTTGCTAAAAATTTTAAAGTAACCTTGTTAGATCTGCTTCAGAAAATTTAATAATTCTGTCAATTTCATGCATGATTGAACAATTTCTGAAAATGCATTCTGCCAAGTATGGTGATTTTATAGAAGACTATTTCTATTCAAGGTCAAGTCATTGGTTAGAAAGAGGGTTAGATATACGGTTGCAAATTAGGTTTTTTAGGGAACGGTAAATGATTGCAATTACGATCAAAATAGACTCTTTGGGGATGCCATATAGACAAATTAGATATAGGTTTGGATATATGGTCACAATCACAATTTGAATTGATCCCTCCATAGAGGAGTATTGGTCTGCATATAGGCAACAGTTTAGAATTACGAATGGTTATTGATATGGTCCCTATATTGGTTTCTTTGACCTCCATATCATTGGTCAAATGATATAAATATCTTGTAGTCATTTTATAAAATTTTAATTCATGTCACGCAAGTAACAACTGACACTTAGGTAATTAATGTATAACATGCTTAGTGTTTCACAATATTGTTGTGTAAGAATGAGTCATCTTAGATGATTGTGATGCAATGAATCACATTACAATTCTCCTCTGGGTGAACAATAGAGATAATTACATATGAGAAATGACATATTATTATGCTCATTGACCAAAGAACATTAAAGGGGAATTCCTATTTAATTAAGAAATATTTTACTGTTTCTTTGCACACCCTCCATTTTTAGTTCAAATCAATGGATTGAATACACTCGATTAAGGCTATTCGAGATAGTAATCAAATACTGTTAGGCATATGGTTTAGAAACTCACAATTCCTGAACTTGTGTTATAGTAAAAGTGACTCTAAATCAAAATATTCGATTATATTGTTTGTCTGGGGGCAGTGTGGTGTACATCATCATCACCACTTATCTCCAGAGAGAAGTGGTTTCCGACCGAAAAATATTTAGGGGATTTTCATTGACAAAATCATAGGGCTATGAATAATTATTAATGTTTAGGTACATATATTTGTGTATTTTGGAATGCGTAAGAACGAATTAAAATAATTATCATTGTTTCATTGAAAAGAGTTTCAGTAATCGAACAAATCGGTAGTCAAACACCAATCCTGAGCGAATTATGTTCGACTCCCGAGGTGTCACTGTATATTTAAATTTCCCTTCAATCAAATCAGAATTATTTGCAAAGTTTTCCAGTCCAGCAGTTAATTCATACGCAGTCCATCCACCTACTTTATGATTTGTGCTTGCTACTGCTTTTTCTAATTGATGTTATTATTATTATTAACACGCATTATCATATTATATAAATTCAATTCTTTATTACCTTCAATTTGATTTCTACATTCAGATAGTGGACAATCTTGCTGTCTCAGAACAAGTCAATTCACTATTCATTCATTGTCGATATGGTTTGAGACCGACAGCTGACACATTCGGGGAATTTGAAATTGATTCGAATGGATGCCCCTTCACTATTAGATTCGGTGAAAGAAGGTTAGTGTTCTAAATCAGTGTTTTTCAATGTATGGATCGCCTAAAAATTTCTTGTGCTGCTTGCTTTTTTCAATGAAAAAACTAAAAAGTGATTCAATAATCATTAGTCTTGCTGCACACTAACACAAATATATTTCTGTACGTTTCGTCTGACCAAGGTCAGACATGCATACGTAGCAGGACAGGCATGTCTGAGGAAGTCTGACCTTGATCGAAAGAAACGTGACAGAAATATATTTGTGTTAGTGTGCAGCAAGACTCTTAAATCACTTAGGATAGTTATCTTTACTCTTGCTACAGCATCCTTGCATTATATGCATACGGATCCGACACAAAGCATAAAAAAGGGAGAAATAGTCTTGTAGAAACCCAATCGATAGCCAAAAAAATAATAACTACTGCAGATTTTAATATGTTTCTGGCCCATCTGAAATGTTCCTGTGGTCCATCGTTGGGCCATGCATGACCCACTGGTTGAGGAAACCATTCGTAAATAAATCGAAACTTTGGAAGTAATTATTCACAATTACTCACTGTTCATAATATGAAAGGAGGATGTACAAGCATCCTTTAAATATGAAATAAGATGAGAGGGCATGCTACAGTGGATCTCCTCACTTATACTTAATCAGGGACAAACTGTGTCCTTTGCTCATCAACGGCATGATATCCTCGTCTATAAGTTATAAACGAGGATATACCGCCAAGTTCAAAACTAAAAAAAGTTGCCGAACAAAGGCGCTTATACGAGCAAAACTTTGATCGCACTAAAAATTCAGCTTATACGCTCATATAACTCTGATTGTACTCAAATGGAATGACGTGAGCTAACTTAATTCCAACTGCTACAACTCGAACCATACGGCGTGCTGCGATTTGTAGGGCTGGCTTATGTGTGAATTTTTATAAATTCACTGTTTCAGGACCAATTTTAGAGGGCCATTTCATTTGTGACGATATACAGTAGCAAAAAATAATTCTTATCTTCAACCAGGAAACACGAATCAGAATGTGAATATGCACCGGTATCCTGTCCTAACAATCCAGCATGTCCGAACATGTTGAAACGACATCTATCAGAGCATTTAGAATCTTGCAAACATATAAAATGTCCTAATCATAAATTTGGGTGAGTTCAATTTGAATAATTTTACTAAAAAGGGGCGCTCCAGAAGTATGTGTACCATGGAGGTAACTTTTTTTTTCGTCTACTTCACATCAAGTTGAGTAAAGGGACTGAAGCCTATGGGCAGGGGCTATATTCACTTGAATGAGACACACAGTCCCCGAACTCGTAATAGAACTAAAATAGGGAAAATCTGAATAAAATTATGGCCTAACCCTAACCTGGTACACATACTACCGGAGTACCAAAAATAGTTCAAAAAGGATTATCATCTATACATGTGATAATCATGGAATCCAAGAAATGTTTTACCAGACTGCGATTTCTGAGTTTGAAACTGTAAAGAATTTGAAACTGACTTTATTTGAATCAGAAACTATGCTACATGAATGACAAAATTTTCCGGAAAAATTTCTAGTTTTCCAGTCAATATTCAAATGTAAACTCTCCAATTTATGAAGTCTGCCATTCTAACACTGGACAAGACTGAAGTGTTTAAATTTCTATGATGAGACGGCTCTATGCTGCATTATGGTTTAGCAGTTGATTACCTGGTATACAAGTAATTAAAATACTCATAATGTGAATGGACTTGGAATGCGGAGGCCACACCGCGATTGCACATAAATTATAGAGTACAAATCAGGCAGGGTATTGAGTGGTATGATAATAAACCTTCACAATGTCCAAACCATTAAGTCAACAACATCTTACTTTTCTAGGTGCCAGTTTATTGGCGACAAACCGAGTCTGACAACCCATGAGAGCATCTGCAAATTTGAGATGGTGAAAGATTTCCTTCAACTTACTGAAGATAGAATAACGGATCTGACTAATGCAATGAGACAAAGAGATGATGAAAACAGTTTTTTAAGGTTTTTTGCTAGAGTTATAAAGATGTTTTGCAAATTGTACTCAATTTTATTTAGGTTAAGATGAGGTCTGGGTTTTCAGGTAGTTCTAGATGTGCAGTAGGGCAGGGGTGTCCAACTCGTGGCCCCAGGGAACTTCTAATGCGGCCTCTAATGCTTAACAATAATTGTAATATTTTGGAATTTTTTTTCTAAATGTAATAAATTTAAGAAATAATAAACCTTTATTTGGCTGTTTTATTACATCGCAATATATATTACCAAAATATATCAAAAACTGTTTGCGGCCCTTGGCACAATTCCCAAAATGCAATGTGGCCCTCGACAACCCACAAGTTTGACATCCCTGTAGGACATGTGGTACATGTTCTTTAAGTGATGTGATGGCATCACACGATACAAACGAGGCAATGAGGTTGAATAATAAAAGTTGAACAAGAAGTACAAGCGTGCCATTACAAGTGTTTCTTTCATGACCAATGCAACATACTGCAAATTATGTCATCATTATAAATAATTTGAGAATCTTGAATCACTTAAGATAGTAGTTTTACTCTTGCGACAACATCCTTACATACATATCCATCGGCACAAAAGCATAGAAGAAGGATAAATAGAAATTTAATCGATATAACATGTTATTTTTATTACAGGTCGATGTTATCTAAAACAGCAGATCGAGTTGATGAATTAGAAAAAGCAACAGAAATTAAATTCGGTAAGTGTAATTCTTATTTTTTTTCTCATCTTATGTCCATGCATCTGATTGAATAACTGGATACCTAAGGTAATCTCATACCCGACATGGACTGGTAATCGGATGATAGACCATTGTTCGTCATATGAAACGAAAGTTCATGCGTCTGAAGCGAATTGCTGGATAAAAGTTCTAATATAAAACTGCTCTTCTATAATGAACAATTCATTCCGGTTTTCAATTGCTATGACGATAACCACAATCATGATCAAATCATCATGTGACATAAATTCTATTCAGCATAAGAAACTTCTCTTTCATGCCCTGAGGCAATAATATTGTGGGCTTTAATATGAATCTTATTGTGATTATAGGCTTTTGATTGACGTTATTATTACAAATTATTACGAATACAAAGGCCAAATGCCTAATATGGCCATTGCGATGTCAGCAAATTTCCAGTTGAATGTTAAAATAATTGTATCAAATGTCATATTAAGATGTGCCCTATGTATAATTATAAAACCAAAAAAATTTAAATCCATGCATCCAAAACAAATGACTGGCTAACTAATTCCATACCCGACATGGACTGGTAACCAGACGTGAAGCCGTGGTTCGCCATATGATTTTGATGTTTTATCGCCCTCCCTCTCCCCCAGGATGAATATGTAAATCCTATCCTAAATGGTCACTTGAGTGCAACTCGAGTCGAGTCAATGACTCAAGTCTGCCCATCACTCATACTCTTCCAAGTAAAACCCGTTATGAGGTCATAGACAAACATACAGCCGTTCAGGGCTTGACATGAGCAGAGGACTTCTCACCAAGTTTAGTTGTTAGGTGAATACCGATAATACGAATCATTAGGAGTTGGAAAATTATTGTATTTTGAGATTTGCGTATAAATATATTAATATTGGAATATATTTGGTGGACCGGCAGCAAGGTTGCTACGGACCGGCACTTGAGAACCACTGCTTTAGCGACTTCTGACCCCGAAGATTTTTGAATTTCTGCTGACGCCGAAAAGTTTAAAAATACAACTTTCACTCTAATATCAATAAAAACTATAGAACCTGCTTCCAAACCTTAACTCTAATTTTGATAAATTTTTCAGATGTATTGACTCAAAACCAGAATAAAATATCAGAAGAATTAAGGCAACTCCGACAAGATGCTGTGATTATTACAAACGAATTACAAAACTTGAATACCAAGTTAAATATGGGAGGAATAGGGTGTAAGTATTTCTGAGACGTGTTTCATATTCGATAAAATTATTTTGGCGCTCAGGAAGTGTGTGTACCAATGTGGAGGTAATTAGTTTTGTTCGCCTACTTTACATCAAGTTGTTTAAAGGGACTCGCTTGCGTAACACAGACAGTCCCCGAACTCGTAATAGAACTAAAATAAGGAAAATCGGAATAAAATTATGGCCTAACCCTAACCTGGTACACATACTACGTACGGGAGTACCAATTATTTAGGTGTTTTTTTTTTTTGCACATAAGTTTTTAGGCAGACAGTCGTTGATAAATAATATATGACTAAGTTTTTGAAAGTCAGTGATCTTATTGTTAACGACTTATTGTAGTAATTGAACCCGACAATTATTATGATCTTTATTGGACACAAAGTGGACCTAAGGATCAATTTGTTATTATGTTGTTGTTGGTATTTTTTTGTCGTTGTTTTGAAAAAATCGCTTTCCTCATTAACTGCTGGACCAATTGCTTGAAATTTTCAGTGGCTGAGGATTTTATTTTTTCACTAAAAGGCTTTTGCTTTTATTCGTTTCAAGACTTCATGTGGGCTTATGTGATTTAATTTCCACATGACCCTGTCCAACCTCTTTAGTGCTACTACTCTCTTGCTTCACAGAAGTTTTTTTTTTTTATGTTATTCTTAAGTTTTTTATGTTATTCCTATTTATTGATCTATAAAATACTATCACATTCAAGCATCCTTGTGGCAACTGATACATTCGGATCCAAAATAGAGAGTAAACAAGGAGAAAGAATTTGCAGTTCAATACATAATATCCTAATACTGTGATACCTCTGTAGTCGAATATACTTTATTTCTGGATCGGTGTTCGACTACCGATGTCATCTCACTCGACAGCGTGCTCGAGTGTTAGAGCACTAAATTTCCTTTCGAGTACCTAAGCATTTCTGACTAGAATAAAAATTGGCCGAATAAAAATTGTTGGGAGTATTGAGCCATTTGACTATCGAGGTATCACTGTACATGTTACATGTTCTTATCCACAAGGCCATCTTTCCCATGAGACATATTTTGGTGCGCCCGAAGTATGCGAACCAAGATGGCGGACATCGGAACGCAACATGGGTAACAGGTTAGGGTTAGGCGATGATTTTTTTCCCATGTTTCTTATTTTAGTCCTATTATCAGTTCGAAGACTAGCCAAGAGCCTCCCGTAGTATTTATACCTAAAATTATGGCCTAACCCTAACCTAGTACACATATTACATTCCAATGTCCGCCATCTTGGTTCGCATACTTCGGGAGCCCCCAAATTTTATTGATATTTGCATTTTATATTAATATATTTAAATATTTCACAGTATATGACCCGCAACAAATTTTCAAATGCAAAGGAACATTTGTTGGCCACACCGGCCCCGTCTGGTGTCTGTTTGTTCATGGAGATTTGCTGTTCAGTGGTTCGTCTGACAAAAATATCAAGGTTGGACTTTATTTTTGTGGCAATGTCTAAAAGAATTTAACGGTCGATATGACTATATTTGGCAATTTAAAATTCTTTAACATTTAAATATTATCATATTCTACAATTGTCATTTCGTAGTATGGCTTAGAAAATAAAAACAAACAAATGCATAGAAGAATGATAAGTAGTTAGTCTTACAGAAACCAAATAATCAAACAAATTGCTGTTCCATTACGCTTACTTGCATTCCCAAAACAAAGTTATTGGATATTCATTGATGTCTAAGTGCTTGCGACCAAGCTAGAATTGGGTTCTTTTTTTAGAAATAACTTTAAAATAATTCCGCTTGAAAAATTATCATTTTGAGCGATTGGAGTTCTATAGATTATGGTCACAAAGGCCTTGATTTTATTTTTTCTGGAAACTTAAAAAAATCATTATATTTTTTATTCAAACTCTTCGAATATACATTGAATTCTTCTTTGTGGTGCATAGAATATTTTAGTATTTACTAAGATGCAATTCTACACTATAGGGTGTCCATAAAGTCCAGAAATTTTTTAAAATTGTAAAAGGAATTTATTGATAATATATATTGTTTTGACCCTCACAGATGTATTAAATAAAGTATATATTACTGATTAAAAAAGCAACAAACCGGGTTAAGATATATTGAGAACTAACTTAATAACAAAATTGAAATTGTAAAGGAACTTATGGCTCCTGGCACTTTCATGGTCGTCAGTAACTTTCTCAGAGATCAATCTTCTATACTCTTGAGGAGTGCACATGAGCCTGCTTTAAGCAAATTTCCTTATACAAAAAGATACTGAACACATTATTATTACCGGTATATGTTGGTTTTGGCCCTGCCCTGCTACTGACACTCTAAGTTTCAATACAAATTGATTTTTCTCTTTCAAGGTTTGGGACACTGCAACAAATTACAAATGTCAAAAAACACTGGAAGGGCACACTGGAATTGTTCTTGCTATAACTGCTAAAGGAAGCAATTTGTATAGTGGATCAGCTGATTGCAAAATAAAGGTAATTTTAATTAAATTTTAATTTACTTTGATTGGATGTCATCAGTTTTAAAGTTGGCTCGTCGCTGAAATCCGAGATGGCTAATCGGTACTCCTGTAGTGTGTGTACCAGGCTAGGGTTAGGCCATAATTTTATTCCAATTCTCCTTATTTTAGTTATATTATGAGTTCGGAGTACACAACTTGATGTAAAATAGGCGAACAAAATTCGTTACCTCCATGTTAGTACACACACTTCTGGATCACCAGCTAATCTTTTACAGAATGAATACCTCATGATATTTTTATAGTTCTTTGTTCATGTGATTAGCCTAACCCCAACGTGGTACACATACACGCGATCTTGGTTCACAAACTACGGGAGTACCAAAGTTTCTTGTCTTATAAGATCTATAATATGAAGATATATTGTTATTCTCAGGTTTGGAACATCAATACATTGGAAGAAGTCAATTCCATCGATGCTCACGAGAATGCAGTTTGTACTTTGGTTTGTTCGTATAATTACCTGTTCAGTGGATCTTTGAAGAATATCAAGGTTTGTATTATAGATCTCACTACTTGTTGGGAATTTTCAATCACGAACCCCTTTTCAAAATCTGTTTCTTTCAGTGTTTCTGAAACTTTCTTGAATTGCGGCCTGTGTGTTACCATTTTTCCATATCATAGCGGAGTTTAAAATAATATCATAGTATATCATCTCTTATATAGGTACTCCCGAAGTATGTGAACCAAGATGGCGGATACCTGAACGTAGTATGTGTACCAGGTTAGGTGAGGCTATAATTTCAGGTACAAATACTACGGGAGTCACTTGGCTAGTCCCAGAACTTGTAATAGCACTAAAGTAAGAAAAATTGGAATAAAATTATGGCCTAACCCTAACCTGGTACATATACTACGTTCCTGTGTCCACCATCTTGGTTCACATACTTCGTGAGTACCCTTATATTTTTTTTAACCAGCTTGGAATTGAAAAGGGGACCCCTGACTTTCGGTGCATTATGTTGAGCATTTCAAATTCGCTTGCAGATAATCTTGAATGTGCTCACTGGTTTTGAAATATGCATTTGCTCTCATCATCAGGCCAGTGGTTTCTGACCGTCTCCTGTTTTTACAGTAATACTGTACACAAATACGATGTAGAATTTCCTCCCCCGAACAGTATAATTCATTTTGACCTTTTTTTAAATGCTTGAAATGATTTGCAAGGTCTGGAAAGCTGAAGGAACAGAACTCACACTTCACAGAGAACTAACTGGCTTGAATCACTGGGTTCGAGCTCTTGTCGCTTCACAGAATTATATCTACAGCGGTAGTTATCAGACTGTGATGGTGAGAAAATTTTTTTTTCCATCTCTTGAAATGGGGGGGGGGGTAATGTGCACCTAACTCCCACTTCGTTCTCTCTGCCGTGTGTCAGTGTATACACCAGTGGTTCCCAATCTTTTATTGAACATGACCTCTTTAAGGAGGCTATCTTAGCACTCCCTGTTTAGGCCCCCCTGTTTATCATTCCAGTGGTATTTATAGGGTTTTATGCACAAAAAAGTGAAAACACCCTTTGAAATAACCTCATCAAACACTAGGACTAGGAAGGATGGAGAGTTTTTTTCTGAAGTGAAAAGTAAAATCAGTTCTGCGCCTAGCATTGTGCCCCCCCCCCCCCCCCCCCCTTCCAACTGCTCTGTGGCCCTTGCCATGGGCTCCTGGTTTGGAGCCGCCAGTACACACTGACTGCAAGAATCGAAATGGTTAAAATGTCACAATTTCAGCTTCTGAAATTGAATGGAGTTGCGTGTGCTAAAATACTGCTTCTTTTCGTACTGACTTCAAGGATACTGTAGCAAGAATCAAAATGCCCAATTTCAAAATGTGGTCTGGATGGCTTACATCATATTTTTCAAATTTCAAAATGTTTCGTTGTCTGAGGTATGCAGAGATATAGTCAGGTTGCGGGGTCTTGTGAAGTTTTGATTGAACCATCTCAAAAATTGTAATGAACTTCTCCTTTTTCGCTTTGTGAATGTGGCCTGTAATGTTGCATTGATATCCAAATAGACTTGGTCAGTTCGAAATTATGTTTCGTCCAAATCGATCATAATCATTTTAAATTTTGTACCTTTTCACTCATACTTTGAACTTTGTTTTAGATTTGGGATGTTCGAACACTCGAGTGTGTTCATGTACTGGAAACATCTGGTGGAAGCGTATATTCGATCGCCGTAACCGCTCACCAAATATTGTGTGGAACGTATGAAAATGTAATTCATGTGAGTGTTTTCATATTATTCAGAAATAAGTTAATGGCAATCTGATGGTGTTTCTGATCTGATTTTTCATAGACTGAGAACAGCTTGATTTTATCAAGTGGCATCGAGATAAAATTCTGTCTCATTTTGAAAATAATTTAATTTTTGATTCTGTTGAAAAAAATTGCTCTGCTTCAAGCTTTTGGTATTTCAATGATTGTCTGTAACTTTGCTCGGAGATCATATTCTTTATCTCACTGGTGTGGGACTCAATCCCTATATTGTGTTGTTAATGGGGGAAAAGCATTGAAAGTCGCCCTTCTTGAAAAAAAAATTCTAATCTTTCACAGGTGTGGGATGTTCGTAACCATGAACAAGTTGCAACCTTAACAGGGCACGTTGGAACGATATATGCTCTTGCTGTTCTCAGCACACCAGACCAGACTAAAGTGTTCAGCGCTTCTTATGACAGATCATTAAGGGTAAGAGTTCTAATTTGAATGCCCAATGGTCATATCAGGGATGTGCAACAGGCGGCCCGTGGGCCACAACCCAACCCACGAAGCCAGTTAGAAGGGCCCTTGTCAACAGTCAGATTTTTCCTCATCAAACATAAAATCCTAATTCATGAGGTTTATGCTTGAAAAGGCACTCACATGTATAAGAATACATTTTTTTCTCTCGTAGCTGTGTTAAATCTTCCACCGTTTGGCCTATTACTGTGAGGCTAAGCGATAGACGCATTCTTTCCTCTCGTCTTTTCCGGTAATTTTTTTGTGTAGCCCGGCTAGATAAATGAATATCAGTGTCTGCTTATTCAGTGGTTTGTCTTTTGAAAAACAGAAAAAAATTTTGAACTTTGGTAAAGATGGATATATACTGAATAAATGAGTGTAAATCATTCCAATACCCTCTTTTTCACACTCCTTATACGAAAATATCTTGTGTTACAATTTTATTTCCTGCATCATACCCGTCATGTTTTTCTATAATCTACTCACAGCTCACAAACAATGTAAGAAATTAAAAAAAAAATGATGAAAAACAAATATAAATAAGTAGGCCATGTGAGAGATTGATTTATTGCTTACTGAGGTGCAGTGTTCTACCCATCTACTGCAAACAATTCTCAGAGCTAATAACAATCGTGTGATTTTTTTTATTTTAGGTATGGAGCATGGACAATGTGATTTGTACTCAAACCTTGATCAGACACCAAGGTAGTGTGACATCACTCGCTGTTTCAAGAGGAAGAGTTTTCTCTGGAGCTGTTGATTCAACAGTCAAAGTATGGCAGTGAAAACTACAACCAAATATCATGATGCGCTCGTCGCAAATCGATTGTATCTCGATGAGACTTGAGTTGAAGTTTAGAGCCAAATATGAGAATGCAGTTACAGCGGATAGAACTTACATATTCATCACCGGGGAGAAGAAAGCCGATAGGACGGCTTAATCATGTGGCAAATCACAGCATCTCGTCCGGTTACCAGTCTAAGTAGGTTTAGTTAGCCAGTTATGTGTTTCCGGAAGCATTGACTTGATAGTGGAGGAAGCCGTAACTGACCAGTGGTTACTAGGGCTGGGAATGGTTAACCGATTTCAGATGGTTAACGGTTATGATTTATTTTAAACGTTAACTGACATCTCAGGTACAATACAAATCATATTTATACCGTACAATTTCGTCAAATATGATTACGTCATCTCAAATTTATCTCTTGCAGTGTTTTTTTCAAAAAAATATTACTAACTGTGTGGGTAAGGACTCAACAAATGTAAAAAATAATGGAAGCACCAAGGTTGCTGATAATGAAAATTTACAACGATAAATTCAGAATCAGTTTTTGGTCGATTTCGAAAGATATTGTTCACGATTTCATTGCAAAATCGGATATTCAATGTCATACAACAAGTGTGCAGTTGATGCCGTTTTCTCTGTGAAATATATCTCGAAGTTAAATTTGCACAACAAACACTGAAAATTTGTCACATAAATGACGTTTAACAACGGAATCGGGTTTTCTTAAATATTTCCACATGCCCGAACCACGCTGCCTGTCTTTTGCAGCAGAGGAATCATGAAACTATCTCAATTTGTGAATAATTTTGAGCGATACCGGGATAAGAACACGCGAAATTGCTTTATAACCATTGTGACGTATCAAGCTGAAATTGTTATTATTGCGCCAAACGTCACGCGCCGGTTAATTTTACCCGATTAATGGTTAAAGTGTTTTCCCTGAAATTCCCAGCCCTAGTGGTTACGTTAACCACCCTGCGGCAGCGAGGAGTCTAGCAATCCTTATGCACAAAACTATCCTGTCACATACCTGTCAAAATGAACACCAGAACCAGTAGATGGGCTGTCCAAACTCAAAATTCATATATATTGCACACCGAAGTAACTCTATATGGTTTCAGTATCTTTGGGCACTTCATTGTTTCCTTGAATCGGTTTGGGTGGTTTACTCTGACCTGGTTCAGATCTTCTGCTGAGTGAGGAAGCGTGATTGTGCTTTTAGCAAAGAGAGATTAATTGATGATACTCTAGCCTAGGGGTTCTCAAACTTCTGGTGTTATCGAGCCTATGAAGAGGTTGATTATTATTATTTATGAGGCCCTGGGGCTCATTATTGAGCAATTTTAGGAACCTATTCTCCAGGCTTAAACTGATTGTATTATGGTTAAATGCAGATGATATGAATAGGTTCGAAAGTTAAATAGCAGTTCTATTTTTGCACTAGCGTCAAGAGTTCTTTATCTAAAGTCTGTAATGCTTGTTCAATCGAGTATTTTTATGTAAAATATTTCCACTCGCATCGGAATTTGACATTGAATATTCAAAATAGAATAAGAATTGGTGTTTGATAATGCTTGCTCCAGGAACGACTTGTGAGGGATCATCAAAAAATGTTTCAATAAAATTTGGACCAAATTTTGAATTCTAATATGCATGTTTTGATCTGTGATTATCTTGGCCATTCCTGCACTATTCTATTTAATGAAATGATCATCATATTGAATATTAGATTGTTCCTGTGCCCAATCAGTTGGGCTCCAGTTAGTGACCTTTTCCAAAAACTACTCTCATAATAATTTTTAGCGATTCTTTGAAAAAGCGAAACAAAAATTCAGTTATATATATGAGTGTTGCATTGAAAAAACCTAAAATTTGCTATCTTGTAGTAGTAATTCAAAATATACAGTGTTTTTTAAAGGGGCAAATTTTTTTTGTATCATGCCGTAATATGATGCTTACTGATGCATTGTGCTCTTTATAAGGCTAGATAAAGCAGCCCTTGTCTAAGTCTATATTTTCGACGCTCCGATGTTCAAAATAATGTTGGTTTCACACAAGATGAAAGTCTTAGTGTCAATAAAACTTCTATTTATCTATTAATTGTAACTAAATCATTGCAAAGAGCTAAATATATCCCGTGAATGTTATTAATTTACTAACAAATTTCAGAATTATATCTTTTGTTATAGAATAAGACCTCATAACGAGTAAAAACATTAGAACACACAACGCGTAATATCATAGTCCTGGTGCACAAAACTATCCCAGTTATAAGCACCATTAAAAATTCTAAAAATGTGTCCAATGTGAAAACTGACTATTTTGCAGTCGACCCAGAGAGGTTAGCAGATGAGATACTTCAAACTGTTTTTTCTAATAACATGCCGTTTCCTAACGAATGAGTTTTTTCTAAGAACTCAATACATCTACTCTACTCAATCATTATTTTTTATTTTCTTTCAAATATAACTTGAGCCTTATTAATTAAATAATTATCTTTTATACTTTATCATGAAGTTTCCGATGAAATATATTGTTTGCCTTTTTTCAGATTATTGCATGTTTCGATATATTTTTTTTTTATTTCTGTTGATTTATAATTTTTGGTAAACATTGAAGTTTTTTTCATGAGGCGTTTCAATATGTCCACTACCAGCAAGCCATTTTTCCAGATTATAGCATATTTTATTATTTTCTTTCTGATTCTAATATTTCATAATATCTAGTTGAGTTGGAATTTTTTTAATGAGGTGTTTTCACATCTCTACTTCAACGAGGCCCTGCGCGAGCAGTCGCTGATATGTATGAAGCTGCTATTTTTTGAAGATCTTGCAGAATAGTACTTGTGTTAGTGTGTGGCATCAAGATGCTTTGTTGCTATCAACTCTCATGTAACTGAAGTACTATGGAGTACAAGAAACTTCAGAAAAAGAATAGGCAGTTTGTCACAAGAATATATTTCTGTGAATCATGTTAATTTCTATTCACTTTATGATGACATTACTGCCTTCAACTTTAATTGTGAGAAATGCCTGATTTTATTCTATTCTTGTTATTTGATTAATTTGTGCGGACCTACTTTTTCGTTTATAAACTGTGTATGAAATGTGCTTTTGATAAATAAGCCTAAACTTGCAAAATTGGCCTTGTCGTTGTTCACCTTATGAAAAACCGGTGGGTTAAGCAAAAGCACCTATCAGTTGTATGCCGTTTATTTTCCGAACGCGGAACAAGAAGTTGACATCATAATTTGAAATTTAATGTGGCGATTAGAAGTGGAGAATTACGAGGTTGTTTTAAATATACAAAGTATAAAAACTGATATTCATAAATAACACGTTTTCATTTAGAATAACTGCGTTACATAGATTGTTAATCAGTTAAAACGACTAGGAAAGATTTCTTGTTATTGACTATGTCAAAAAAATTCGCGCTATCGACCTAATTTTAACGGGAGGTCTAATATCAGAATCATTTTTAAAATTCAGTCTAGACCAGTGCTCTTCAACAGGGGTTCCGCAATACATGCAGTGGGGTTCCGTGAGTTTATAGGGTTCCTTAGGGGTTCCGCGTTTTTTTTTTTTTCAGGGGAAATCATTTCTTGCTTCAGCATGTTGATGCGTCATTAAAATTATTCTTAGACCACCGTGTCTTATTCAAACTACAAGTAGGCCAGTTCGTTAAATAGGAGGTTTAGTCACAGTGCAATAAATAGACAAAACTGAAATATTTTCGGTTGTTGCGTCACTTTAGTCATTGTTATGTAACTAACAAGAAAAGAACGCCATTGTCGCACCCTAGTTACATGTTGTTCAGCTTTTGTTGGAATATAGTAAAAATAGTGTGAAACCCGACTTTTTAATACCTTCAAAAAAAACATGGAAAGGCATAATTTCAGATTTCTCTCAACAAAGAGATTACAGCAATTGCAAAAGAAGCCTCAAAACTTCTTTGTCAATTTCCCAATACCTATTTGTGTGAATCAGCATTTTCTGCTTTAACAACTATTAAAAACAAAAACAAAAAAATGTTCAAAGAGTGTAGACATGAGTGTGAGAATTGCATTGAACGCCGTGGAGCCACGATTCAAGAAGATTGCAAAGGAAATTCAAGAACAACCTAGTCATTGAATTTCACGCTTGTTACCTATTTTCTGTTTCGTTGTTGAAAAAGAAATATTTGAATTGCAAATATTTCGTGTTACGAGTATTTCGTTTTTTTTCAATTTTGTTAATTGGGGTTCCATAAAAACGAAAAATTATATCAGGGGTTCCGCAATAACAAAAAGTTTGAAGAGCACTGGTCTAGACTCTAGTCTAGGTCTCATTCTCTGGGAAAAAAAGGTAGGTGGAAAATAATATCGCCAGTACCCTACCGGATTGGCCCAGTGTACATAAAGTTTGTCAACAACTGTTTTAGCTATTTGAATCTAAATTCCAGACACACAAATAAATACTGATAACGAGCTAATGTTCACCAACACGTCTGAAAATCTTTGCGAGTGAAAAAGTATTTGAGTCTTGTTTATCATCAATCAATCAATAAAACAACACTAAACGGGCAAACAAAATGCAGAGGACCTGGCAAGCGAGCATAACTTAGGAAAAAGTTAAAAACGTACGAGTACGCGCCCGTCCACCAAAACAGCTAACACACGATACAAAATTGTGCAATAACTTTGAAATCAATTAAAGATGTAATCCTTGACATCGTGCCGATTAGCCAGTGTTATGGAAATAAACAAATAATTCAATGATCACGGAAGCAAGCATTCCGCATTGTTATCTCACAGTGATATAGTTTGTCGTCCCGGACCGACGGGAACAGTGCGACAACGACCTATCTAGTTTGTGTGTAATTGCTAGCATATTAGGACTGGACCTTGTTTCTGCATTCATGTAAGACTATTGAAAAGAAAGCATTTTCTATAATTTTATATACTGTATTTTAGATCAGATAGATGGAAATACGACAGAAAGGGTTGGTTTATTTGTACGGATAAAGGTACCGGTACCGAAATTAAGCTCGGACTACTCTTTTAATAAATGGGACCGGATATACAAAAAATAAACTGCATGAACGTAATATGTGAGAAATCGCAATCGACTCTCACATTTTGTGCGGACGTTCCAGCTAGTAGATAATCGCTAAATGTATAATAAGAGGTGGCGGTGTGGCTCACCGGCTCAAAGTCAAAGCCCATATAACTAAGTCGCGCAGCAGTGGAAATTGGCCGCCATTTTCGATCATCGCCGATGCGTCGTCTGCCGAGCGTGCAAGCGGCTTTGTCAGTTCTACATGGTACTCGTTTAGGCTATTACTTATTACTGTAAAATGACAGGCTTAGCGAGATCCAAACTGCAAACTCGGATAGATTCACGTTAAGACCATCAAATGGACAAGAACATTTCACAGTTTTACACCACTTTCGTATCATGAAATAGGAATGAAACGGATTAGCAACGCTTATCAATACAGCTTAATTTGGAGCTTCAGTAAAAATGTATCACATAACAATAATTTGGAATGTTGGAAAGTATGTATGTTGTGTGTATGACAAAAAAAGGTATATAGGAATGGTTCAAAGGTAGATGAAGCCAAAGGTGATTTTCCTTCATCCAACGGGACCTGCAGTTTCATTTTACTGGCCGAGCAATAACGATAGATGCTGCTGCATTCCATTCGAAAACATGCTCTGCACAATAGAGTGTCCTATATTACTAGGGGACAGTATCGAATAACGGAACAATCATCTTCCCTGATATCAACTGTTTGGTGTGAAAGATTCGCATAAAAACGACCCAACGGTGCAAAGAGTAATTTAAAGGTTTTGTACTGTTTTTAAATTTATTTTTATGCATTTTGAGCTGGCGGATAGAGCAAGACTTGTGTAATACTAATAGTAAATTCTTTCATTCTTCTGGTAAAATCTTATTTTAGAATGTTCATTAAATCGTATTATTGGATTTCAATGAAAAGTGTTTGTTTCTTAATTAAGCCTAGCAGTTATTTTGGTATTCCTTGTTCATATACCCAGCTGTTTGTGGATAAAATTGAAATGTAATGCTGTACCAACAATATTTAAAGTGCCAAATGCACCCATTCATATCCTTGTTCATAAGCCATGCTGTTTGTGAATAAAATTCAAATGGAATGCTGTACACACAATATTTAAAGTGCCAAATGCACCCAAAAAATTAAAATCATCAAGACGTGACTTGACTAAAATATTGAATGAGACAAAAATCATCAAAAAAGAACAATACAGTATGTTGTGAACACAAGATTATCTCAATTTGAATTTTATATATACAACCTCAATGTATTAGGTTCAACGGAGCAATCGTACGCCAAGGGCCACCAGGACGAATTAGTTGTGTCCGAAAGTTGTAACGTGATTGTCAAAACCGCGCAAGCTTAAAAAATGAGGTCGGGAGTTTGAAATGTCAGGTATGCCTATATACTTTTGTTAATCATGGCAATAATGAGACTTCAAAAATTCATTCAGAGTTGACAACGTCTAAATGCTTTAAGATCGCGCAATTTGGGAAGAAGCTTTCACATAGGGAGCAAAATCTCAAGTCCTGTTTTAATGAAGACCAAATCGGCTCACTACACTGGAACGTAGATTTGCATCGAAGGGCAATAAATGAGACTGTAATGACTGCTTTGAAAATCAGATGTGCTACTGGTGTGAAAGGGAATGTGTCCTGTTTTTAAATCTTTTTTAAACATATTAAAATTCACTGTTTTGTTTTATATAGGTGATGAGCCACACTGTCGCTTCAGCACCGAGATCACTCGTGGAGGCCGGTGTTGTTTCGATCTATGTGCGCTTACCAGCATTCTCTTTCGAGCTTGTGAACAACCGGTTTGACCTTATGAATTGTCGTCACCCATGCACTGCACTTTATTCAGATTCGAATAGCAAATTGAAGAAAAGTAAGGAGGCGAAACAACGTACTTAAACGTTTTGGTAGAATAAAAATTCGAGCGGCCAAGTCAGCTTCACTCTTACATAGATGGTAGTGGTAGCATCACTCTCGATATACTACCGGAACGGTGAAAGTACCATACGGAATGAATGCCAGTTACAGAAGAAGCAGTAACAATTTGAAATTATGACTAAATATGAAATGAAGCAGGTAGTAAAATAATTTTTACCGTTTATTTGTGTTCAGTTATTAATATTTGACAGATTTCGTTTGCCTAAAATTGGTAATTTTCTTTTCAACTAAAATAGGTGAATTCCATGAACTGGCCCAGGAATTGCGGTTACAACTAACATATTTTAAAGAATATTTTCGGGTGTCAACAAAACAGTTTGACGAGTTACTCAAAATTGTTGGCCCCAAAATCCATACATGAACCACGACCAACAGGAGGCCGATGTCTGCTGCAGAGCGATTGGCTGTCACATTGAGGCAAGTTAATGGTTCTATTCTAATTTTATGTTGTAGAATTTGAATTTGTGACCATTTTTCATATGATAAATTTTTTCACGTTTAGATTCTTGGCAACTGGCGACTCCTATCGCCAATAGTTATCGTTTAAGAATTTCAACTGTTTCCCTCATTGTGCCAGATACATGCAGGTATGATTTTCAAATATAATTCCAACCTTCTGTATCTTTAATTAATCCAGATCTCAATATCATGGCTGCTTACCTCATGATTTTCAAAATGTTTCCCCAATCACCTTTTTCTATGCTTCGTTTTGCCATGTCATGGGGAAGACTAATGATCGAGACAGTACTCATTTGTATTCGTAGCTGACTGGGCATTTCCTTTAAAAGAGAATATCATGCGACCATATGATGGGAACAACCTGGACTGAAGAAAAAAATATACAACTCCAGGTTGTCACGGGCTTGTCGAATGATAGAAAGTGCGTTCGGAATGCTTCAAAATCAATGGAGAGTATTTTATAGGATAATGCCTCTTCAGTCTATAAATGCGGATGTGTGGTGAAGGCCACCTGTTGTCTCCACAAATGCGCAAGGAAGTAACTCAGCCACAAGAAGTGAAAGCAGCTCACTCGAAACCTAAAGCAATATTTTACTAAGAAGTTTGCCCTTTTTTCATATTTTATAGAGCCATTTGGGAACATTATTCCTATGGTTCTGGAATATCCACCAACCCAGGATGTGTGGACGACCATTAGTAATGAGTTTGAAGCGAAGTGGCAATTTCCGAATTGTTTAGGGGTCGTTGATGGCAAACAAGTCGGGATATATGTTCTACAACTATAAGAAGACACGCAGCATTGTATTAATGGCAGCGGTTGATGCAAAGTGAAAATATTTAATCTATCACTTATCAATTTTTGAACCCTTTCAAAAATATCATAAACATTTATCCTTTCTGTTATAATTATTAGATATTGGAGTAGTAGTGATGGCAAATATTCCCAGACTTCGGTTTTGGCGGAAGATTGGCTAATGGTAACCTCAATCTTCCCAATCCGAGGTAGGAAGACGGTCGTATATTTTCAACAAAAAATGTTACCGCCTCACATATTGCATTGCACGTACTTGTACGTATTTAACTTTTTTATTAAGTTATGCCCGTCCTGGGGGTACTCTGTATTTTGTTTGTCCCTTTGTTGTTGTTTTGTGTTTTGTTTGTATCAGAGTGACCAAATAAAATTGATTGATTGATGTGAGTCTTTTGTGCTTTGTTTTGTCGGGCCAGTGGAAAGAACATCATGCGACAGTATGGGGGAACAATTTAGACCTAAAATGAAGGATACCCTTTCTTTATGAGGTTTCTGATTATTACTCAGTCTATTTGGTGATGATTGATTGCCGCTGATGACGTTAAGGCATCATCTGTCACGTTTTATATGTGACTAGTCGTTTTTGTGTTTCGCGTGAGAAGGTTCTGCTCGAGTTATCATTGTACACTTTAAGTTGTATTGTTGATGACGATTAAAGTCGCAGTCGAACCTCGGAAATTCTAATTTTAGCGTAGTAGATGTTTTTAAAAGATAGAAAGAAAAAGCTGCGACACGTGTACTTTGTTCTTACGAATGATTTGAGATAAAACTATCTGTAGACCTATTACTTGAGTTACCAAATCAAGAAGTGATAAAAGAAATAAACATTATGAATGCAGACTTTCCCAAAAAAGTTGTTCCAACTTTGAAAAAAAAGGAAGTTGAGAAAGATAGAAAACAAAAATTGGGAAGAAATTATGATTCGCGCCACAGGATGTGCGAAAACTCTTCCTAATTCAAAAAAAAAAAAACTATTACAGCCTTCATGACAACATGGACGAGAAAATTAGAGACGCAAAGCTAGATTGAAAAAATTAGGACGAATCCGAAAAGCTGGTCTCGCACCAAGGTTTCAAGTTATTTTAATGGTAAAGTGTGGTAGAATTTGTCAGATCACTAAAGAAAAAGAAGAGGAATATTAGCCACCCTTCCTATACCATGTAGTAAAAAGTTTCCTGCAGTAGTGGTTCGAATAAAGAAAAAACTTTGTCTCGTAGAAAACAAGTGGAAGTATCACAATCTAAATTAATGTTGAGTGGTCGTGGTTCCGCCATCGCTCGTTGACGTAAAATGGCAATGCTGTATGTTCAATTTCATTGCCAAAATAACAGTGACAAAAAATCGTTACTGAAACAAGAGAGCTACGCACAAATATATGGACACGTTAGACCAGAGCGAATCAATCCTTACCGGTACCTTTGACGCTACCGGTACCCTCAAAAAAGTTCTGAATTTCCAGTAGCAAGAATTTTGCAGAATCAAAACGTACAGCCAGTCATGACACTGACTAAAATCCGTGTTCCCATGGATAAAAAATAATACAGCAAAATTTTAGACGAAATATCAAATTTCATAGAATTCACGCAAAATTTTGAAATAAATAAAAGTAATAGCCTTCTAGCGAAAAAATTAATCTTTAACCACTGAAAAGTTCAAAGCAATTGGTCCAGTATTCGAAGAGAAAAGCGACTTTTTAAAAACGTGTCAAAGAACAAGAACAACATAATATTGAAACGATCGTTATGTCCACTACGTGTCCAAAAACAAGCTCGGTAAATAGATTGAATGTTTCAAAACAGTCTATGCATACTCATGGATTGAGGTATCGGGTCTTTTGTCGTTTTCGATTAGTCCAATTTAAAATCATTGTATCCGTTCCAATGCTTCCAACATCAATATCGAATTTCCACGAACGACCACCATTCCAACAGGTGCAGTCTTCCCGTCTTTTCTGTACTCTGTTCCATCATCCACCAACTAGATTCACAAAGCCATTTATCAGCCATAATGACGAGTTACAGGTACTTGGGGATTGTTGGCCCCAAAATACAGAAAGTAACCATCAAAATGTTCTTTTTTATTATTAATTTTGTCATTATTTTATATATATATTGACATTTTATCGAGCCATTTGGCACACACTGCAACCTATGGTTTTGGAATTTCCATCGACCCATTATGCGTAGACCATTGCCAACGAGTTTGAAACGAGGTAGCATGTCATCATCTATGTTCTTCAAGTACAAGAAGACACAAAGTGGGAATAACTATGGAGAGTATTCCATAGAGTAATGCCTCTTCAGCCTACAAACGCGGATGGGGTGGCGAACTTTATAATTCCTGCGCATGGGAGAGGATCAGTTGGATGAAAAGAGGGGAGTTTCCATGGGAGCTGAAAACAATTTTTGAGAAGTTTTCCGGTTAATATTCATGTTCACTTGCCTAGGCTTGTGACTTGTTTTGTCATTTCTTCGATCGGTGAACGCGTTCAATACGTTTTGTTCGTGTGTGATAGAAATTTTCCCTGTGTTTCGTGTGAGAAGGTTCTATTCGACCTATCATTTTCCTCTTTAAGTTGTATAATGAGATAGAAAAAAAAGGCTGCGACAAAGTTGGCGAGCACGCTAGAATCGATAATTCGTGTGAGAGTTATTGACATAAATAACGAAACGGAAATGAAATTTCCTCTGCGATTTAGGTTAGACATAAGGTTTAGAGACAGCAACCACCGCTTTGTGAAGCATGGAAATGCTACACTCCATTGAAACATTACACTAACATGCATTGAATTTCACTCGTTCGAGCGCAATTTTGGAATAAAAATTGCAAATCAAGTTTCAAGGCTGCATTTGCTCATAAGAACATAGTGTTGGACGGTTTTGGGGTTTCAGTGAGTGAGTTAACATACGACTACGACCAAAGAATTAACAAGGCTCGTATCATCGTGAATAGCGGCCGTAATAGTTTGGTAGCAGAGTTTTTTCAAGATGCAAACTCTTCAACTTTTTTTTGTAGTGGTTTTGCGGAGTGTCAGGGTGTCTCAGAATTTCTTAAGTTGCCGGTTCACGTGTCCCCGACAATCTCGACCGCCAGATTCGCGACTAGTGCTTTTGTCAGTTTAAATATATTTGCAAACGCTATGGAGTTTTAACGCTAGACCTGAGAATTGAGATGATTGCGACTGATCTAAATTAATGGTGAGTGGTCGTGTTTGCGTCTTTATAGACTTCTTTTACTCTTCATTTAAGTAATGATACTAGCACTGGTACTCCATTATTGTTTGTGGGACATTGTTTCATGGTGGCCATCTGTAAAGAAAAAGTTGAACGACCAATAATGAATTTAGAACAACACATCGCTGGGAAGGAACAGTCAATTCTCTGTTCCCGGAATTAACAAAGCACTGAAATAGATTGCCGTCATCCGATCTTGAGCAGTGTTCTTTTCAAAGCACGTCACTGTTGGAGGGGTCGATGGTAAGAGAAGAATAAATAGGCCATCAAATCTCGCAAATCCTTTCCATGGACCGCCCGCCCGTTCACCAGAAGATTGCCTTGTGGACCTTAAAATGGTTTGCAGAGAGGCTATCAACATAACAAGTGAGCGGTACAAAAAATGCGTTTCTGCTGCAGCGAAAATACTAAAAAAAATGCCTCGATATAGAAGGTAACAGGTGAATTTCATGCACTGGTCCAAAAGTTGCGGTTACCAACGTATTTTCGCATGTCAACAAAACAGTTTGACGAGTTACTTGGGATTGTTGGACCCAAAATCCAGAGTTAACCACGACTTACAGAAGACCGATTTCTGCTGCAGAGCAATTGGCTGTGACATTGAGGCAGGTTAATGATTCAATAGAAATTTTCTATTTTAGTTTTATGTTGTAGAATTTTATTTTGTGACAATTTTTCATAAATATATTGTAAATATTTTCTCTTTCAGATTCTTTGCAACTGGCGACTTCTATCGCTAACAGTTATCGCTTAGGGATTTCAAAATTAACAATAAAAAGAACATTTTGAGCCAATGTTGATTGTAGAGCCGTTCCCAGTAGTTGGTTGCGCAAGATTGGTAGAAAACACTAAGTTCAAGAAATGGAGTCTGTTGATAGAATATCGGCTCTTGTCTGTGCATTTTTTTTATCGTTAGTGGATGGAATAAAACTGGGTGGCTCGGAAGCCGTCGTGGAATCTTTACTCTGTGGTTACTCCGTCATGATTACACATCAGCAGCCTGGCAGACAGAGTAACGGAATACTCGTCAAATAAATAATTGTTGGCAGTACCCTAAGCCTGCCAATGCCGGTAAATTGTGCTTTGACGGAGATCAAGCAAATCATCTCCTGCATGTTTTCGTGGACAACAGAGAAAAGCAATGCAATTTCAATCTTCCAGCAAGGTTCAGATCCACTCCGCCATCCTTGCACGGAAGGACAATAATGTTATAGATCACAACTTTGACATAAAAATCTATGAATCATTATATCACTATCGAAAATTTTCTTGAAGGTGGAGATACAGCTTTGCTAAAAACCATTTTGCATGGATCTGTAATAAAATTGATCGCAAGAAATACACAAGTATAGACGTAACAACTACCTCCTGTTGACCAACTCAAACCATCGACTGACCGAAACGTGTTAAGTAAATTGCATGACTAGTCATGCGATTTATGACGTAATAAATACACCACAAACTCAAAGAATGAAACATTGATGTGGTGAGTTGCTCGGAACACCTTTTTATTTTATCATTTAAGCCTACTGTCAGTAAAATCTCAAATATGTAGTTAATTTGGCATGCGTATGTTATGGCCGACAAACGTGTGGTGATAGACAAAATAACTGATATTTAATAATGAGAGGATTGAACTAAAGCATTACGATCAGAAAAGATTTAAAATTTGAAAGAACATTAGTAAATGCCTGTTATAAACCAAACAAGAATCTAACTGAACGATGGAAGCCACCTCCCGGCCCCCCAAGTGCAGAAGTGGGAACATCAATCCCAGATGAACAGAAAAACTGGTGAGTTACCCAAAGGTGAGTAACTAAACGATGAGAAAATTAATTTAGGTCAGTTCAACTAACAAAAAAAGAAAATCTATAAATAGGATTCAGAAAGCACAATCGGAGAAGTCGCAAAAAGAGAACCACCCCCGCTTCTGAATGCAATAAAAAAGCGACAGGGCCAGTACAAGGTGTTTGTATGCAGAAGTCTGTTGACCAACTTGCATTAGCGGTAGGAGTGCTGATATAATTGGAGGAACCATTAGATCTCCAGAAACATATATATATGCCACAAGCTCCAAACCAATGAGACCAATACTGACATTTGAAGAATGCGCTTCGTCAACACAGAAGTCCCAACTCTTTGAAGTCAACTGGCAATACTTCTGAACTCAAATGCTAAACATGTTGACTATGATTCAATAAAATCCCTTCACAGTGAAAATTAAAAGTTAACAAGAAACTCGTCCGATCAACATTGTGAAAAGAGCAAAGTTACTAGTCTAATGCACAGTGTATATATGAACAATGCCCGTGTAAAGCTATTCGACATTTTGGTTAAGAGTAACTTGCATTTTGAATATTACATTACAAATAAAAACAAGAGAGCAATGCTCAAATATATGCACACAAAAACCGGAACGAAGTATGTAATATATTACAGTACCTGTACCGTAGTCTTCACAGCTTCGACTGACCACCAAAACGCGAAACCGCACGAGGTGCGAATTTTTTAATTTTGATGACGTAATCGCACAAAAATTCATACTGAAAACGAATCCCATTGGATAAAATCTTTCATCTACAAATACAATCTTAGGCCACTTAAAATTTCAAAGCAATTTTTGCATAACAAGAAGTAGAATACTAACAGACCACTACAAAACAATCCATAAGACCACTTCGGGTTCAATTAATCTTATTCGCCAATTGGTAGTTTAATTGATATAATGTTTGTTTAGGAAATAAAAATGGTAAAATGCAATAGAAGTCGAACGTCGCTTAAGACAGAGATGATTCATCTTAGCCAGCCGGAGTTTACGATGCCAGTTTAAAAGAAAATTCTTCACAGGTTGTTTTATCTATGATACTACCGCAAATGGCACACATTCTGGCTGAGTGGCACGTGTCAACAAAGCAATAAGTGAAATAGCAAAATCTAACGATCTGGACACAGTCTGTTTTGATCTCTTAGAATTCTAAGATGACAATTGGACTAATGACGATGTCCATTTGTCTGACCTGGGCCTAATAGGATATTTGTCGGTGTTGGCATGTCAGGTGGAGGCAATTTTGAATACAGGTTGGTGATAGACAACTTTTTATTCACGGGTAATTAATGGCAACTAATAATATGCCCATACTTTTCATTGAATTTCATTAATTGGGTACGACTGTTTTTTCTATAGTTTATAGTTTTATACTATTCTGTTGTCACATTTGCTCACCATATAATAACCGCAGCCACAAGTTTTTTTTGGTCTTTTTTTTAATTCTAGTTTGCATAAAGTATTGCCATGATCTTCTTTTGATCAGTGTCTCACATATTAAAATTGACTTAAAAGGTATTGCCCGATTTTCATCGTGTCTTTATTTTATTGTGTTCTTTTGACTGTTTTGGTGGACGGGCACCTACTTGTAGGTTTTTAACTTTTTCATTAAGTTAGGCTCGTCCTCCAGGTCCTCTGCATTTGGTTTGTCCGTTTGTTGTTGTTTTGTCTTTCTCAGAGTGACCCAAATAAAATTGATTGATTGCTGTAAAACTGCTATGGACTTCATTTCCGTATACCTTGTTATTTCTATTATTTTTTTTTAAATTTAGATGATAGTATACAACAGTGTTGTAGTTCAGCTTACATAATCGATAAATAATGGCAAAACGATCTCAACGGATTGCATGTCAGCGATGATTCATGATGCATAGTAAATTGTATTCTTTATTGGATATATGATATATATTTTGGATTTTGATGCAAGATACATGAACAGTACCAACCTGTTCTCATAAATGAGTAATTAACTATGAATGATTTATAAATTTACAGTAGTTTATGAGTCTTTTTAATATTTTTAATCAATATTATGATTAAATTAAACTCACAAGTAATAAGATTTCCAATATTCTTTCATTAAAGTAGTGAGTGATACACCAGAAAAATAAAGTCTTCCTGAAATATCCAATAACAATGAAGAAACAAACACCAATAAAAATATTTATCAAAATTGATAGCTTTTCATTTTTATTTATAATGATCGTTGCAACTTCATTTATAATATACTGTTTTTTATACTATTCATCTTTAAATTCCCATGTCCCATACGATAGTTTCCTGTCGTGAATGAACGTTATATTTTTGTCAACAGGTATTTTATCATGGAAACAAAACGTTTGTGGAGGAACAAAGAAACTGATGACCGCGGGTAAGATTTATATCTGAATTAGGTATTGTTAAAGTGTTGCATATGTCATACAATAGGCATATGTACAGTATCTTGTTCAGTTTTACAGTGATTTGACAGTTGTCTGGTTTCCCACTCATCAATGTCAAAGCAAAAGTGAAATTTCATGTTACTATTTTGTTGTGTTAATATTTGCACATGGTAAGAACGTCTAGTTCTAGTTTATGTGATTTGTGGTACGTTATTTTTATTCAAACAAAAAATGCATCAGGATGCAGGGGTAATTACAAGGCAAATAAAGATTCATCTACGAATAAGAAAGCTAAGTATTTTTCAAATTCTCCAAGTTGTAGTAGTGAAAATCAAGAGGTCAAACAGAATTCAGGGAATGTCAAATTTGTATCAAAAATATCCATTGCGTTTGCATAATATATTGTCAATCATCATGATTTTTTACCCTCAGGTTTATTTTGGGGTAAACAGAAAATTGAATTTGTCAAATTAAAAAAAAAAGATAATAAATACAGTAGTCTGTACCTGCGCTCCTTTGTAATAATCCCATTTATGATAATGTTTCGGACTATGAAAGTCAAAAATTATGTGAATGTATAAGTGAATGGACTGAGTATGACATGATGCTTGTGAAAAATTGGTGTCAGTACAAATGTGCACGTCCTGTTAAGCGTAAGGAATCACTGGTTAACCTGCCTGGGGTGATCACATGCATATGCTAACTCTGATGACTGAAGCATGGCCGATGAGTAACATGAATCCAATTCACAGAAAGACCGCCGCCAACAAATAAACTATATGGCGGGGACTACGTGATATATATTTATTCAAAATATTTCACTTTTAGGTTGAAACTACCTTGTCACTGCTTGTATAATGTATTCGACCTTTTATGCTCTTGAGTGCAAGTACTTTGTTCAGGAAAGTTCTCCTAATAGTAAACCTCGTAGTTGTGGGCTTGTGTCCCATCTATGGTACGTAGTTAAATTTCTCTTTTGCTTGATTTTCAAAACCAAGAAGTTCTCGCGAAAATGTCCAGGAATCAAAACTCCAGTTACATTTTTATTTAAATTTCGTAAAATAACAAATGTGAATATTTGACTTTCCGGGGTCTTTTGTGGCGCATTTAAGCATGCTGGTGTATATTTGATTAAAATTTTCTCCTAAAGAAGTGGGTGATCAACCTATTGATATATGAATAAAAAGAATGCCTACGCAGAGAAGCGTATGGGAATTTTTCCAGAGGCGCTCTACCGACATTGCCTGCCAGTGAACAGCGGAAAATATATGAGATATGGTCTGTGTTCGTCGACATTCACGAAAAAAGCAAAACTATGAGCTCCGCGTGCAATTATCTTCTAATCAGCAAATTTGCTCAAAGTCACTCGCATTCACTCAGAAATACGAAAGATTAATCTCTGAGCGAGATTTCGGGCGAGCACGAAAAGACCAAAAGTATTATATTGTAGAATTGCGAGCTAGTAAATACGGCGAGACTTAAAGCAGTCAGTACGACCAGGAAAACAGCTATGAGGTAGTGAATTCCACATAACTGAAGTTTTTTTTGTTTAATAAATAGTAAGTAAACAGACAGTAAAGTTTGTGTAAACGGTACGAAAAAACAACTCACTAAAAACGAGTTCCGAAATTTCAAATGAATGCAGTACATTATAATAGCTGTAATGTAAGCACATCGACGTAGCAATCGTTTCAAGATTAATTACTAGTGTTTCTGATATGTACATTAATACACGGCAAGCCAAAGTTCTGCAAGGTTTGATGCATAACAGATTTGAGCATAACTGGCTATGTGAAAACAAAGAACAAAGAAGAACGACTGGACAAGCGCTTAGATAAAAGTGGTGAAAATGAATATGAGGTTAGCACTCTATCTAGCGTAATATTAACAAAAAATGAATGAACTTATACAGGTGTTGTTGCACATAGACCAAATAACAAAAATGAGTTGCTGCATTTGACACTGACTGCCGATTGCCGATGACACGGTCACACGGACTTCACCGATCTTCTGGCAGCCTGATAGACTACTTGCATTTTAGTATACTGTCTAGTTTTAAAATATCAATGAGGATGAACTTAAACATTGGGAACAAAATGTCAATTGGAAAAATTTACATTTAGACAATTTTAGAGCATATGAAGCTCATTTTCCAAAGGGAAATGAAATTAGTATAGGAAAGGTTATTCTTAACCTGCAGCTATCGAATGCTATTTCAAACAGTCAACTATTGGAAAGCCACAGGTGTTACATTGTAAACGTACGTTGTTTACAATTTTATCGTTCATTTTGACTCTGAAAAAAATTTGCGGATCGGGAAACGTTTAGTAAAAAATTTGCCTTTTGTTGTTGATATATGCTTTGTGACCTAAGTTTCTCAATTGTGTTTTATTCATTTAAGAAAACCACTGTTCTTTGCCAAGTGTATAAAGAAGAAGCTGATTTATGCATTTATTTTATTTGTGGACAAAGGGACAGTTGCGCGTTCGATACGTTTTCATTGTGTCTCGTTTATATAGGTTCCGGGCTATTAAAATACGTGACGACCGGCATACAGACAATGTTCAGTCAGACAATGCATCTTATCAGACTCGAAAAAAAGTCTGCAGATAGACTTAGTTTCAGCGTGGACTGCAGACTTAGCTTCAGCGTAGAAGGTGAGACGACTATAGTCATAAAAAGCAGTTTTCTGTCTGTGAGAATTATGAATAGTACGGTACTCCTGTAAATAACATGGAAACCCCAAACCATTTTGATTTTAATATATGAGACAAACTAATAAATTTTAATGGATATCCATGTTTACCAAAGGAAAAAAGCAGATGCATCAAGTAGAACGCTTATAGGCCTTGCTAGACATAAGTACCCCATTCTAAGCAGCACTATTCGGGTCCACAGTCTTTGGCCTGATGCCTATGAATTCACAACATCAGACAAAATGATTACCGTAGCTTGTGCATTTACAAATATATTCAATCAATTGTGCCTTTTGACTAAGAATATCCGAATTAAAAAAAAATCGGCATTGACTATCTTACGCCTACACCTAACTATGAACTTGGCATCTGTAAACAAAATCAATTATAATAAGTTTTTCAAGTTTTGCGAAGGAAGAGGCTGATAACCCAGAGAAAATTGTAGAATGATGCAAACAAGCGCAATATTTTCGATTTGAATCAAAGGGACATGACGAAGATGTGTGAGCGACATTATGAACCAAGTACTTACATTATAGTTAGGTAAGTACTTCATCTTCCATGTATGTCACCCTATCAAAAGAGTCTTTAGTATTGCAATAATTACACTTTGTATTGCAGTGGGAAAACAGAAAAAGCTGAATGTCGATGCTTCCATCTATGAATTTACCAAAAACTCAAGACTGAAAAATGTGTCGGACCGCCACCAAAAACTAGAAAGAAAATCAAAGCTAGTATTTTCAGCTTCAGGAAATTCAAGGCATTCAAACATAGGGCTTCAAATTCAATATTATTATAAAATTGGAAATGTCTTCTATCGGAACATTGCTTGACCACTAAAAAGCTAACCGAATTTGACCAACCTAACTATTGTATTGAGATAGATAAAAATTTAGATTCTATTTTGGATGTAAAGGTTGTTTCGAATTTAATATTCGAAATAATACAATGTTACAACTGCTGCATCATGTTGAAAGTTTATGCATTTGCCTTCAACATGAAAGTAATAGAATACCACATTTAAGGAACAAAGCCTCCGGAATGTAGTGAATTCGCCATATGCATACAGGTTTGTCAAAATCTATTAATTATATACATCAGTCATTTTAGTGTTAGAATATTTTGTAGATGCAGAATGGGAGTTGGTAGAGATATTTTTAGTCAGTTATTTACAAGTTAGTCAGGTTATGAGATTGGAATGATGAGACATAAAAGTGAAAGAAAATTGGCAATCGCAGGACTATGCTGAGGGGTAGTCATTTTTTTAGGACTTCAAAGTACAATTTTTCAGATCGCAAGCATGTGAGATATTCACTTCTCTCCGGGATATGCAGCAGCTGCTTCATTTTTGTCTCTAAAGATAAGAAAAATATTAAGCGCAGGAAAGCCTACTCAGAGAAAGTTATAAATTTGCCCACAAAAAGTTTTTTTTGCCGCGATGAAATCTTTATTTATATTTCCTTTTCGTTCTGGTCATATGCCTGTCACTTATATGCTTATCGAAAAGTTGAAATCAACCTTACAATCACATCAAATTCTGTTTGTAGATACATCAATAGCAAGTCAATTTTCAAATGTAGTTTTTTATGTTTTATAAACTGAATTATGTGTCTATTTTTACAGGATTGCAGAACAGTGGCACTTGAAATTAACCATCTATTTTTACTAATATTTCTAATCTGAAGAATTATAGTTTTGTTAATTTATTTTTATTTGCAGTATTCACAATTTTCCTAATATTTCTTAACCTACAATATTTTTACAAATATACTATAACGCTTATTACTAATTTTAATAGTATCCAGTTCAACGAACAATCTAAAGTTGCTTGCCTTGCAGTATTTGGCTGGCAAGCTGATCTCAATTCTTTGGGTGCAATGGTTGGTACATGTTTAGATGGGTAGGTTGCCGATAAAATTGCAACATATACCGGTAGTAAAAATTTTCAAATTTAGAATCTATCTACCAAAACAAACAACCATTCGACATCTATTTTAAATTTATTAGTGAAAATTTTTATGGAGGCAAAGAATGACTTCAGGTATATGAATTTGTGTGGGCGCGATGTGCTCTGGACAGATACCTTTGAGTTGTATGGAATTTGAGAAGTCTAGCTTGACTTTTCACAATCTGCCCGGTGATTCGCACACGACCCAAATGCAAAACAAGAATTGTCGATGACCATACGCAGAAACAGACGGATGTATTATATTGCAAAAAAATCGATACGCGCAAAAGCATTGGAATAAGCCCTGATAGAATAGAAGACTGTCTGTCTACTGACGAACTAGCATTAGGCTATGGCAAAATACAATAGCATACTAGTTTTCCTAAATTTATAAACAACATAAAATATGACAAATCCATGGCACAGAAGTATAACTGTTTTCGTCGAATATTAAATCCAGAAAAGCCCACGACGCCCTGTGGTAATTATGTAGTCAAAGACAATGCAAGCATCAAAATAGGTTGCCAATTTGATAGTTGAACTACTGTAAAATCGAGATGTGCCGGGAAAATAATTTTATTCCGAGCTTTTCCCTTCGGGAGAAGTACCATATATACTCGCAGAAAAGTCGCAATTTTTTACTTATATTTCAAAAAAAAAAAATTTAGGTGCGACCAATCCGCTCGACATAAGTGCATTTTTGATGACATCATTATAAAATCATTCAAAAAATGTGGTATTTCCAATGCAATGGATGGCAGAGAAGATGACATTTTGTATGAAGATTTGATGGCCAACAGTACAGCACCTGCTGATCCCATCGATCCTCGAGATGAAACCACCGGTAATGACGCCGAACTGAATATTTCGGTTGATGACCTTGTAAGTGATAATCAAATGAGGCAGCTCCTTGAGAGTGACGATGAAAGTCGGGAATCTGAAGGATTCGAATCTGATTAAAACTTCATATCAATTTTCACCAGCTAATGCGGATATCGCTAGACTAGTCTAGAACAAATTTTTGAAACGTGCCCACAGGTAATTTGACATTTGAGCTGAACTTTCCGGTGGCTATTTTACAATGTTTCAATTGACGTTTCCAGTTAATTATAAAGTTTTCAAATAATTTTCTTTTAACAAATTTATGTGCGTACATGCACTTATTATCGCTCACAGTTGTAGATAAACATATTTTGATTATATTAAGCCTTATGCAGGGACCGTACCGTTGGCTATCGTTCTTCTTCCCTTTAACCTCTCAGTACGGTGTGCTATACTTTCTTAAGTCTTTTTTATTAAATACAGTGTCAGAGTTCTGAGATATTTATTAACAGTATAATATTAAGTCACAGTCTCCCACTCCAAGTCTCTTTTTCTAGTTTTTTTTCCTCCTCTCTAAGCGGCGATTCGCCGACCTATATATTCGACAGCACAGATGGGTGGCCAAAACGTGTCGCATCGTTAACACTCATTTTGTTGTCGCCCCATCTGTTCAGTCGATCTAATTAAGGTTGACACTACAGGCCCCACTGTCGCGGTATTGGCACGTTTAAGTGACGTTATATTAAACGACAGTAGAAGGCGGCCCACTGATACCAGCACCTACAAAAAATAGGAAGTTATCTATGCAAAAAAGCTAGGGAAAAGGCCTTTTAAATCCCTAGATTTTCGGTGCGAGTCAACTCTAAATTGAACTTTTTTAACACAAAACAAATAGTGCGACCTATCGGCGAGTATATACGGTAGGTACTTAGATAGGAAAAGAGAGTGATTTTAAAATTAGGCCTGGCATGCAGATGTCAGAAGCGTTTAAACAGTATATTAGTAGGAAACCACCAGCATACAGAGTTCTGCACGTCATTAGAATTGAAAAAAAAAATCACCAAATAGACTTGCCTGAAAGAGAATAATAATATAGCCATAAGAATACCAAAAGATTTCTGCCAGTCAGACTTATTTGTTTTTGTTTAGGAGTAATACTGTAAATAAGGTGTTAGCTGCAAATATGAAGATGTATATACAAAAATTTTGCTTTCTTCCAGAAAATGACGAAGCCGAAAAGTTTGAAATTAATATGACGATAGACAGGATTGCAGGCTTCTGGTACCAAAGTTTCAACCGCCCGGGCTGATACCGACGATATGCAGGATTGCAGACTACCGGTACCAAAGTTTTAATCGCCCAGGCCGATATGCAGAATTGCAGACTACCGGTACCAAAGTTTCAACCGCCCAGGCTAATACGGACGATAAGCAGGATTGCAGACTACCGGTACCAAAGATTTAATTGCCCAGGCCTATACGGACGATTGCAGACTACCGGTACCAAAGTTTCAACCGCCCGGGTCGAAAACGCACGAGGTTTTGTATAGCGCTGAGTGCCGTGAATTTTGAATTAACCATTAATTTAATAATTCCGTTGAATAAAATTTTTAGATATTTGGCAGCTATGTATAATTTATATCAGGATTAAGAAAATTATCCAAGAAAAAGACTCAGACAACCGCCGTTGTTGAATGCAAGAAGAAAACAGGTTTGACAGTGGGAATATGACAATGAAGAATAGGGAATACCAATACAAAATATATTTTAATGTGCAACAGATCGTGCTGCTGGGAATCATCGAAGATTCATCACACTAATCGACTTCATATTATTGAAATACTTGAAACACAACTTTAACTGCATTGAATTTTGATTGCAGTATCATATCAGTCTGCAAGCATACCGTCATTAACGAAAATTAAATGCTTGGAGCCACAACTTGGTTGCCAGATTTTAACCGCTAATACATTGTATGAGTTGGACTTTTATCATATCATAGCAACTTCAACAAATCGCATATTAACATATAATAAAATGTGTCTTAAATACGTATTACACGACTAGAAGTTGGAGTCAGTTTTTATAAATAATAATAATTTTAGAAAATATATAGAATTCAATTATAATATTTAGATAGTCACCAGAATGGAAATTTCTGGATGGCAAATAGGATAGGTTTTACATATTTACTCCGGCCTCTCGTTCGGTTAGCAGTCCATGTCGGGTATGGGATTAGTCAGTCAGATTTTTTGTTTTCAAACGCATAGACTTGATGAATCAGAAATTGAATCAAAAATTTATCCTAGTTTTACGTTTTTAAAATCGAATGGGTTCATGTGAATTGGGTATTATGAAAATCCGTTCTGAAGTTTGTCTCTGGTTTTAGGTTTATTTTTATATTTTTTTCTTACATTTATATCTCTGAAGATGAATCTTACCGTTTGTACAAATGTACTTGTATTGAGCTGTAGTGTTTCAAATCTACACAAGTTTTACAATTACGTTATCACATCTGGCAACTCATCATCACATCTGGAATTTCAACATTCTATGACGTCATAGATAAAGAACGTTTTACGTAACAGTTAACAATGTATAAGTTTTACATCACCAATAGTTGCCAGATTCTATTAATATAATATGACGAGATAGGCAAAACTGGGATATTTAGAAAGTAGAATTGGAAGAAATGTCATTTGCTTCTAGTAAAACGTACTTTAGGCTTCTTATAAATATTTTGCGAATGCGTTTCTCAGTGGCACTTTTGTTTCAAACATTTTATGAGATAGATGTTTCCCCGACCTACCTGGATATCTGTCATTCGTGCAGTTCCGACTAAATATTTTTCTGTCAGTACACGTGTATAATTACTGTAGTTGACTGAAGCTGCAAATCACATCGCGGTGTTTCAATCTGAATCTGATTGTCGTATCAGGTATTTTATGTATTTATTGTGTTATCTTTTTTATTTGTTTGTGTTATTTTTATATGGACCGCAGCGGTCTGGAGTAATAAACAAATTGGATGAGAAATTCTGAGCAGTCCGATATAATCTTGCAATTTGGAATTGTCGAAGAGAGTTGTTGATTTATAAAAGCCAATAAAAAAGATTGCGTGGAGATAGGTAAGAAAAATGATTCGACTCGTCGAAGTTTCAACCTCTGAGGTTCCAAGAGGGCACGGCTCCTCATTTTAATATTATTTTTTTAGAACTTCAGTGGTCGATTCGATTCCCCTTTTTGTGCCACATTCTTTACTACGGAAATGGTAAGAGCAAACGCGAGCACCAGAAGATGGCGCAAAATTTTCTCTCCTGACACGATTTATCTAAGGCTTACGAAACTTTGGATCTTTTGAAAATTCATGGAAAGATTTGTATGGCTGTTTCTGAGACGTTGCACGAGCGAGCACCCGCATACGTACAGTTCACCATAGTCCACTGTTCAGTATTTTTGATTTAAAAGAAAACAAGTCCTGCAATTTCATCAATTATTAACGGATGTAAAAAGAATACCTAATACAAAAAGGGCCGCCGCGAGAGCAGGTTTCCAGATAAGAGCGGAATCGTGGCTACGGGTTAACATCGGTGACCAATTAGAGAAGAGTTTGGTTTACTGCCGTATCGGCGCTTACAAACTAGTTTACATGTTCAAAAACCTTTTTTTTTGCAATATTCTACCATGTCCCGCTTAAAGGTGCTGATAGCTACTCTTAACTGCTTTTCCGGGGCTAATTTTTGAATATTGCGACAAAACTGAAGTTTCTCGGAAGGCTCGACTGGCAATGGTTGCTATGACATTATAATACATTTACGAGGTCATTAAATCATTATGATATCATAATTTTATGGACCTCAAACAGGGTATCACAGTAGTTTAAAATATGACATCATATTATGACGTCACAAATTTTCAATTTCGAAATAACAGCCTCTTAATAGATATTATTCATTAAAAACCCATCCTACGCGCAAAAAGAAAAGGGATGTAAAAAAAACAATTTTAACATTAGCTCTTATGAGAATGTGATCACCAGAGCAGAAATTTGCATTTTATGTAATTTTCTAGATATCTTTCATTGTATACGTGAGCAGTTTTGAGGATAGAATTTTTTTTTTACATCTTTTCTGATCTTTTTATCATGATAAACATGGTCAAGATTTTTGATAATCGTTCATTGAAATTTCAATGAGCGCGGTGTTTCCGATGACGTCATTCTCACTAGTCCATGAGATGCTGCCAACGCGCCGTGCTCTGTGGAAACTGCTTGTGATAACAGAATACTGGAATACCGGTACCGGCACCACAACTGGCGTTCAACGAAAGACCTATTTTGGTTTTTATTGGATGTTATATATTTCATGAATTCCATGCAACTATGTACATTTCTGGTACACCTTTCAAAATCTAATGGCCTAACTCAGTTCATATGTTGAGTCTTGTTGACACCATGTACCTTTCCCAAAATTGGTGATGTTCAGGGCTGGATTTAGACCATGAGAGCCCCTTCATATTTTTGAGCTCAGAATTTCTCTCTAAACAACACCACATGTCATTGCTTAAAATTTAAAAATATGAGTGCATTAAATTTTTCATTCTCCCCATTCATGGTTGTGAATTTTTAATTAAAGGAATAAAAATTTGAGGCAGTTTTGCTTTCAATTTCTTTGATCAAACAACCGCTACAGCCATACTTTAACATAGAAACTTCCAGCAGAATGCGCATAATAATAATTTCCCTTATTTTGATGCTGTGGTTGAAACCAGTTGTGTAAAGAATTTTCTACTCTGAAAAGCTTGATATATATATATATATACGTTTCGTAGGGTTTAAACTTGTCAAGTTTTCAAAAGAATTACAAACTTCGAAACCGAATTTCGAGGCTCTAGGTTTCAGCCTGCCTAGCCTATTGGTAAATCCAGCCCTGGTGATGGTCCCTACAGCAAATTTCTGGCCCTAATCACTCAGCAGATTGAAATAAATGGTTTTCAGCATTTATTAGCAAAGATAGATATTTTAATTAAACATATAGTTCAACTTAAAGCCTGTATAATGATATTATAAATATATGTCCCATTATTACTGCATTGTGAGAAGGCTTTCCACACTATCAAGTCTATAAGGTTTTAGCGTCTTCCAATGTCTCAGATGAAAACTTCAGTCTTCATTTCGCATATTCTTTTCATTGATGCCATTAGCATTTGAAGCTTGACTGATTCCAATGTACCTTTTCCATTGTTGTTTAATGTAATAGCCTACTGCTACTGCAATGTAATAGTCTACTGATTTGTTATTAATTTATAATATTTTTTATAGATTAACTGTCGTACTTGCTAAGTGTCCACTAAGTGAAAATCCACAAAAAAAGCAGTGGTTTAATAATGGACTACATGTTTAACCGAATCCAAGTACCGTACCCAAAGCGACATTAGCGCCGCATTTGCAGCGCATATCCCACAGAGCACGGCGAGTTGGCAGAATCTCAGGGTCTAATGAGAATGACGTTATCGGAAACACCGCGCTCATTAAAATTTTAATGAACGATTATCAAAAATCTTGACCATGTTTATCATGATAAAAATATCAAAAATAAAGTAAAAAATATTCTATCCTCAAAACTACACACGTATACGATGAAACATATCTAGAAAATCTCAAAAAATGCAAATTTCTGCTCTGGTGATCACATTTCCCATAAGAGCTAATGTTAAAAAAAAAAATTTACATCACTTTTATTTTTGCGCGTAGGATGGGTTTTAAATGACTAAGGTCTATTAGCACACACACATACATTATGCTTATTATCATTCGGAGCAACAGGGTAGTAAAAAAACTATCGAACTGTCATACAGGAGAACTCACAATTGAAAAGAGAAAATGGTATATGTCAGACGTCCCTAAATTTTATATCTCGTGACCCCTTTCTGGAGGATTTTGGCTATCATGGCTCCCTTTTTATCATTCCAGTGGTATTTATATTGTAACTTTAATTGGTAGATTCTAAATCCGGTCACGATAAAACAATTCATGCTCGGCAAAGGAAAACATCCCGTGAAATAACCTTATCAAGAAAACTAAGAAGAACGGGGAGTTTTTTGCCGCTCTTCTCCCTCTTGGTCAGTCTCCGGTTGGGGACCACTGGTATACGTCTATAATAGTCTTCTTTGCATACATTGTCATATGATATACGTCAGGAGTAGCCAATCTGCTTACGATCGCGATCGACTAAAATCTTTAAAATTGCTGGCGATCGACTGGTCGGTAATAAGGTCATACAAAAAAGCGAATGAGCACTGAATATGCAAATAACTGCACATACACTCACAATGAGCTCGGCTTTTTTTTTTATGTTTCATTCAAGTTGGTAATATACTGGTTCAAGGCAATTTCTCAGGGTACGTTATTAAATTCCCTCAACATCTGACGCGATCGACTACTCGAGACGTGGCGGTCGATCGCGATCGACGTGTTGACCTCCCCCGCTATACGTATACACTCTCAATATAGTCTTTCGGAAAACGAGTGATAAGTTGAACCGTTTATCTTGACCAGAATTTGAAATCAATATTGTCGGAGCAAATTCGTTTAACAATTCAAAGTGAATTTTTAAAACAACAATAAAGAATCTTTTGTACAAAGCCCCCGTCGAAAAAATACCCCCCCCCCCCCCCCCTCAACGCTCAAAATGACAAAACTAGTAATTATTTAGTAGTAGGGTTGGAAATGCAGATTTGTCTGAAAATTCAAATTTTAAAATAATATCTAACCCCTTGTTAATTGCTAATTATTTATAAACGTGGCTTTGTGCAAAAAATCAAAAATAAAATTACACCGGTGAAAAATAACCAATCACCATACTCATGTCCTTTCCTCATTTGTAAAAAAAAAGCTAATCACCAAAAGTATAATTTCCGTTCCCCAAAATTCTATGAAGCGACTGTCCCTGACATTATTTTAGCGTTTACGTTCGAGGTAGTAACTAAAAGGTTCCCCTATAGGGAGGAATCACCCCCTCCCCTTTAAAATTTTAAACACCCCGGTAATTTTGAGGAGTGATACCACACTGTAATTCCTATTTCAAGCCTAATTGTATTCAAATAAATAGAATATGTCATATTTATCAGTGTAGATGGTCTTCCACATATCTAACACATTTAATATCAGTTACAAATAGTTATATATATCGCAAATAGCAAAATATTTACCACCCCCTAAATTACCCCCCTTAAATAAAAAGTTGAAGAACATACTACTTCACACTCTTGATATACTTATTTATGGAGGGGGTGATTAACTAAAACGTTATCTTGACAGGAATTGGAATCGCAATCAACGAGTTTGGTTTACTCAACAATTTACTGAAAGTTTACTCAACAATTTGCAGTGAATTTTATAAAATTAAAATACACTGGCGAAAAATCACCGAGAAAATAAAGCTTGAACAACCATTGTAGTCAGTATTACACAAATACACGTTTATAAAATGTCTATTTTCCGTTTTCAAAATGTGTTTTTATTACTACACGATTTTTTTCCCAGGCTATAAGAGGTGAAACGCTTATGAATATTAGGCTATTGAACAAATTTAAAAAGCAATTTTGGTCGACGATTATCAATAATTTGACATGAAAATTTGGCCCTAATTTAGTCTTACTACATACAATTTTACAATAAAAAATTTGCAAAATCGATGTCAAATCGGCTTTATGGTTTTAAAATATAGCCTCGAGACATTTTAGATAGTTCACCACAATTCAAAAACGATGTGTCAAAACTGTTATAAAACCTCATAAAAATTACCCAAAGTAAAGTTGTTATTATATAATAGAGTATATTAGAAACCCGTCTACCCAAATATAAAGAGGATTTCGACAATTATTTTTGATTAAAATATATACTTAGTTCATTTTATCTATTTTTTTAAGGAGAAATATAAATGTAGTACAATTACTCTGAAATGTTAACTATTTTTAACAGTTTTTTAACAGTCCAATGAAAGAGTTGGCGCAATTGTTCGTTGGGTAACTGAATACACCATGATCATGTTTCGCGCCTTCGTAGGTCGAAGCACAACTCTTCTATTATATGTTTTCGATAGCGTCCGCCTATTTGAAGTCAACAATTCGTCAGTTGATAAAAGATTTACAAAACACTAACACTTTTTACAATAGTACGAGCTAGATGATTGGACCTAATCCTAACCCTCAACCACATTCAGACAAAAATTAACATAGATTCATTTTTTAATTCACACAAAGGGTTAGGAACTGACATAAAACACATTGAATAGTACATAAAGTATGTTTTAACACGGAAAAAGAAATTTCTAAACAAGCCCGAAGTAGGATTCGAAACAAAAGACTCGTCGGAATCAATAGAATCTCACTGGAAGCTGATTATTCATTAAGTCTATGATCAAGTCACTTTTCAACCTACCTTGGGCCATATATAATATGTTGCTACTATACTTCATTTTTGTCTGTTTTAGGCTTGGTTGTATATTAAAATAACGCATACACACAAAGAATAGATAACAGATCTTCCATCTAATTTTTGAATTGATTTATGTCCGCATGTCTTTTGTCTTGAATCGTACAAAAAACTTTCATTACTTTCAATAAATTTGATAAAAATCAATTCACTTCGGCCTCTCTGGAAATATTTTTCTCGGATAATGCTCCAATTTTAATATGATGCGTTTAGATGGAAAGATTACAGGTATTAAGAGGCCTCCGGTCGTTTGCGTCCATCTTTATATGTAGAGTTATTTGAATCAGACTCAGGAGTATAAGGTATAGGATGAGGTATTAGAAAGTTGATAGTAATATTAATTTCACTTGTTTAATATTCAAAATCTGACGTCATATTATATATTTTAATAGCTCATTGGCAACGCAACAATTACATTTTTTTAGTAAAAAATTGTGACGCCATAGTATAGATTTTGATACCCTATTGATGACGCAACAATCAAAAAGTTTGTTCCCGCTTGTTTCAAGGTAAGTAGATACCGGGTCTCAGTTTGCGTTGATCAATGTAATTTTTTATCGCATTTCACTGCTTTGCCTGCTTATGTTTCAATACAAAGGGTTATATTACATTGGAGTATGGAAGTTCCCTTATAAACTTAAAATCTAACTGAGATTGCAGTTTATGAATTGGCTTATATACCAGTTGCCAAATTGTAACGTGTTCTTTATGATGTTCATCATACATGCGCTTCGGTAATGCAATGAAACCAATGCATCGAAGTGCAAACTTTCATAAAGTTTTATGAGTATATATAGTTATACATGCACAGATAGCCGGGGCGGAGCAAATGCGTTATAATATAATTATTGGGGGAAAGTTCCTCAGCAAGATTTCTCTCTGATTGGCTATATGTACTGTACCGAAGAATGCCGTCCGAACTTTGCTCCATCACTCTCTCTAAGAAAGTTTTTCGTAGTTTAAGTTTATCAGTTTTTTTACTTTTACTATAAGGTCCCGATTGCGAGCGTAATCTATATTCTAATAGTGTCTTCCCAAAAACTTAAATGTTCCGTGATTCTATTGAAAATATCTCACTTTTTAAAAAAAAATTTACAGGTACAAGAAACATCTGGGAATATAATTGAAAGAAAATGAACGCTACATTGTCACCCTCACCCCAGACATTGGGTATGATGACCGCACACGATGGTGGAAGTCCAATGGGTTAGTATTTTCAAAGTACAAAATAGTGTAATCTATCGTTTAAAATAGTACCAAAACACATTCTAAACTGTAGCTTGCGAATCTTTTGTATAGAGCCCCCGCCTCTTTTTCAAAAATGTAAGATTACAGAAAATTACACCCACCATGTTTTAAAATAACAAATTAGAAATTATCCAGTTCTTTTGTATAGAGCCCCCGCCTCTTTTTCAAAAATGTGAGATTACAGAAAATTACACCCACCATGTTTTAAAATAACAAATTAGAAATTATCCAGTTCTTTTGTATAGAGCCCCCGCCTCTTTTTCAAAAATGTGAGATTACAGAAAATTACACCCACCATGTTTTAAAATAACAAATTAGAAATTATCCAGTTGGGGTTCGGAATGATTTGAAATTTCGAGCGCAATCTGCATCTCTATCCCTAACTGGATATTATTAATATTCTTATTTTGAGCGTTGGCGTTTTTTTTGTGGGAGCTTCGTACAAAAGATCCTCTAGCGCAGGGCTACTCAACTATTTTTACCGAAGGTCCACATACAAAACTTTAAACATATTTGGGTACGGACTTCCCAGAAATCGGCATCCTTAATTCCTCGGCCGACTAATGATAAGATTGTCAGGATTGTTTGGTATGGCGTTATTGTCCTTTTCATATATATATATATATATATTTTCAAATCTATAAAAGTGATTTTATAAAAAGAAATTTCAAAAGTGGGGCTAATGATCCAAAATAAAGAATTATACGCGGTCCGAATCGAATATCCGAAAGGTCCGGGTTCGGACCGCGGTCCGCCAGTTCAGTAGCCCTGCTCTAGCGCAGTGGTTCTCAACCTTTTTAGTTCGCGGGCCGGTAAAATTTCAAAACAAATTTTGCGGACCGGCGGACCTTCAAAATTAACAAAAAAACACAAAACTTCATCAAAAGAATGCAATTACGAATGTCAAATTACGGAACGTGCGAACTGCGAAGTTCTCAATCATGTACCGTACTACAGCGCTTCTCAAACTTTTTTTATGTCGCGCCCCGCTCTCGCGGAATGTTTTACTTCGCGGACCACCTTTTTTAACATTTTTAATAAAATAAGTCGAGGCAAGGTTGCCCAAAACAAATCGAATATTTTAATAAATACTTTTTTGGCAAATTTTTGAATAATGGCGAATGATAGCCATTTTTCGCTGTCAGCTGGGTGTTTCGTTTTCGAGTGAAATCTTCAAGCGATTTTCTGCGCCTTTTCACGTATATTAATGACGATGAAATATAACTTTGATTGTTTGTTATCTTCTGTACGAGCGTTCATTGCCTGCTCAATCTATTACTTCCAGGGTGTGGTAGTCGGCATAGAGTTTGATCTTTAATCTGCGATGTCATACGGGGTTAAGCACAATGCTTTAAACCAGGGGTGTGCAACAGGTGGCCCGCGGGCCACAACCAGGCCGCCAAGCCATTTAGTGTGACCCTTTTTTAGACATCTAGCTGGGGCTCACAAAAAATTAGCGGGAAGGACATGAGAATGCGGCTATCGCTTGGCTTTGCATTAACAAAACGGCAAAATATTTAACGCAGCGACAAGAGAAAAAAAGCATTACGTATTTTTACCCATGTGAAGCTCTTCAGAAATCAGTGTCTGCTCATGCAGAGCCTTTTTCGCAATTAAAAATACTTTGCAATATTTTACTTCAGGTGGAAGATTACGAGACCGATCTCCGAACTCATCGGTTGTCATGACTACAGTAATAACACGTCCTTCGTCACGTGGTCTACCAGAGGATAAATCTGTCCAATCGAATTCAGGTAATTTTTATAACACGGAAGAGCGCTTGGCTCTCCATGTCGGATTTTTGTGAATAAAATTGTCTATATATCCGTAATCAAGCTAGTACTACTGATATTGTCAAAGAAAATTATTTGTAAATCTTGGGACTGTATAACCTGTTATTTTCGAATAATCTGAAATAATTAAAGTTGGCATGTTCATGCATATTGTAAACCAGTGTTTCTAGTGGTGGGATTCAAATTTTTTGTCAGCCAATTACATCACAAAAGTCATATTTTTCAGCCAGTTCTGTTACAAACAGAACATTGGCAGTAACCAGTAATGCTAACCGGTTTGCTGATCTCATAAAATTCCCTGAGACGGTTCTATAGAACCGGTGCGAACCAGCTGAATCCCACCACTGTTTCCCAAAACTGGGTTGCCTGCCAATTTTATCGGGTCGCTTGTTTTTTCAACAAAAACCCTGCGGTTTTAATTTTATTTTCTAGTTAATTTTATTGTTTATTTTATATTTGGTATTGAAGCGTTGCTCAATTGTATATGTGGTAAGTATCAATTCGTGAAAACTCGTAGCATTTATTTTGCTGAATAAAGCCACGCCACCATTTCAAAAACTAGCTGTTTGCAAACAAGCGCTGCCTTCTCACTTTGGGGTAATTTCTGGGAGAAATATTGTAATGTAAAATGGATTGTTTTATATTAGCCATTAAGTTTGCGGGCATAAAAGTACTACATGACGTTTAGTATTCGAGCAGGTACTCCCGCAGTATGTGTACCACGTTAGGTCATAATTTTATTCCGATTTTCCTTATTTTAGTTCTATTACAAGCTCGGGGACTGTCTGTGTTAGCCAAGTGAATATATTCCTGCCCATAAGTTTCAGTCCCTTTATACAACTTGGATGTAAAGTAGGCGAACAAAATTAGTTACCTCCATATTGGTACACGAGACCCTTCGAGCCTATTCTTGAATCGCGATATTTCACAAAATTTATCTTCAAAAGAATTTGAATCGCTCGAAAAAAAGGTTGTAAACGACTCAGATAGTATCAGTTTTAGAATAAAAGATACCAAGAAACATACTGATGTGATTTTATAAGCTACATTAAATTTTCAAAGTTTAGCGCTTGTAGAAAAATGGGTACTTCGTAGTATGTGTACCAAGTTACGGTAGGGCCATAATTTGATTCCGATTTTCCTTATTTTAGTTGAAATTATAAGTCCGGGGACTGTCTGTGTTAGCCAAGTGAATATGCTCCCTGCCCATAGGTTTCAGTTCCTTTACACAACTTGATGACACAACAAAGTAGGCGAAAAAAATTATTACCTTCATATTGGGCCGAAAAAGATTCAATAAAACCGAATTATGAAATTATTTGTAAAAGTATACGGCTATAGTAACACCCGGTTCTATCGTAATTTGAACCAATCCAAGTTATCATAGCCGTGTGTGTAATAGGGCTGGGCATTTTCAAAAACCTGATGATTTCAGAATCGAATCGAATATTTCTTTTCAAGTCGAATCTCGAATACTTGAAAGATATTCAATTGTATGTGACTTTTTATTGTGATGGTTCTTCCAGGCACGTAAATTACTGAAATCATAGAATCCATCACTCGGACAGTTCACTGAGCGTTCACACATAATAAGAAACATGTTTTATCAATAACTTACTAGATAGAAACAAGTCAAATGTCAGAATTGCATTATAAATATATGGCTTCAACAAAAACTTCACCTCGACCTTTGGCGTTTAAATAAAAAACAAGACGGCGGCGATTCGAAATTTCCGTCGGAACCTATATCGAATAATTTACTTTTCGATTCGAAGATTTGATTTGAAATGCCCAGTCTTCGTGTGTAAATGGAATAGAATCGATAGAATTGTATTCATGGTGTAGAAGCTATTGACCTAGAATTTCATTTACAAAGATAAAATCAGAATTTAAAAGAGTTCGCAGCTACGAGAAAACTAGGAGCAGCTGCGAGAAAAATTTTACGCTGTAAAAAGAGTATCGTGCTGTGCTGTTTCTAGCGACGTTTTGGCGGATAGGAATTAAGTATTTATACAGAAAGTGATATGAGAGTAATATAAGTAATAAGATTTTTAAATTCAAAAAATGAAAAAGCTGGTACGGTGTGAAGTAAGTAGCAGCCTATTTTAGTTGGTATATTATAGTTGTTATTATGATAGTTGTTTACGAGGTAATTTCCCAGATGCAGACAATTTGAATACTATGCAAACAAAAGAGGGAACAGTGCGGTAATTCAAATATGACGTTATCTATAAGTTCAAATAGATAATGCCATATTATATTTCTATTACCGCCTTGTTGCCACAATTTGAATATTTTTAAATACAAAGCAGCTAATGCATTCAAGTCATTAAATAAAGTGATTTTAAATAAATTTATTGTGGGACTGCATAAATAACAGTCAGCCCACCAAAATTTTGACAACCCTAGTGTCTGCAGTTATCTTTGCAAATCTGATAATTCATATCCGAGTTAATTTTTGAACTTAAAAAAAAACCCTTTCGCTTCTTGGTAAGTTGGCTTTGGTGGCCACATTATGGAACGAGCGATCCCGATTGGACCTCGTCTTTACTATAGAGTCTCGTCCATATTATGTGTGTGTTTCAATAAGTCTGGTATATATAGGGCAGGAAGCTATCCGTCAATCAAATATTACCGTCCATTGTGCGAGCTATGAATGCCGTAGGAATAAAATTAAAATACATACAATTCACCGTGCAGTGTGGAATATAGCAAAGTTTTATCCAGTGTAATAGTTGCTCTGTGAGGGTGGTTTACCTGGTGCACTTGCAAGATATATCTTATTTAAATACCATACTAAGCAAAATGATAATTTTAACAACATAATTACTAACTAACTAGTAGAAATTAGCGATACAGTTACTTGAAAATTTCAGTAATAATATCTGTTTTACCTTAGTGAATAGTTAGAAAATACTTTTATTAAAGAAGCATTACGAGTTAGTATTATCAAAGGGTGTAAAAAGAATCCAAAAATACCAACAGTCTATGCATGTGTATGGAAGGCAGCCCATCCTTTGTTGCCATTGTACTGTTCTTTGGCAGGAAGAAGCACTTTGGAACGCTTATAATATAGTTTTAAATATATTTGGGTACAGAAAAATTTCGCAAAGAAAAGTTATCTTAGTATTAAAATAAATAATAGGAATAAAAATATAAGAAACTAATAATGACTCTTTGAATGAGTATAAAAAGTAGTATAATTTGCATACGTCTTTTTGAATGTGGGAAGATATATAAGATAGGATTTTTAGAAGTTATACTAATGATCATACAGAACTAGTTAGTAATCTTTATGCAATGTGAAAATACCGTTTATAAACAATACTTTGAAAATAGGAAAATGAATTTACGTCGGAACAGGTTTTGTTTTCAATTTTTGTAGCATTACTAAAAACATTGTGCTTCAAAACACTAATTTAATTAAACCTGAAGCATCAAACAGTGAGAGCTATGCTCAGAAATATGTACACGAAAAAATAATAGCCTTCTAGCAAAATAGCAATCTTTACCCGCTGAAAATTGGTCTAGTAGTTGATAAACAACAACAACATAATAACAAAACGACCCATAGGTCCACTTTGTGTCCGAAAAGGGTGCATGGATCGTTTTGCAAAATTATTGTTGGGCTACTTGCTCGCTCCTCGCCGCCGAAACTACTGGAACAATCACATTTCAATTATAGAACTGCTCTATGATACTATTACTTTTAGTTCTTGTCTGAGTTCTTAGAAATATGTCGCGTGAATCTTATTAGTTATCTTTCAGTTCGTGGGAACATATTTATATATTTAACATTTAGTGTGGTCATATAATCGAGCCTTGTGCTCTATTGATACAGATTCCGATCAGTTAATTAATCAAGATCAGCATTCTGATGTAATAATCGAACACAATGGAGTTCATGGTGTGCCTGTGATACAACAAATGCACACAGTTACTGATTCTATGACGTCAGAATTGAAAAGTCATTCATCCGCAAGCGAACAACAAATTCGTCAACCAGCAGTGGAATTGCAATCATTGGGAGATCATCAAAGAACAGTGTTGACGGGTAAGGCTCTTACGTTTTTCTCCTCTTGCAGGGTGTTCATTAAGTCCCTTTTCAATTTTGTTTTGAAGTCAGTTCCCAATATATCTTAATAACCAGGTTTGTTGTTTTTTAATCAGTAATTGTTTTTAATTAGTAAAAGTATTCTTACTTCATTTAATACATCTGGGGAGGCCAAAATAAAATATGATATCGATAAATTCCCTATGCAATTAAAAAAAAAAATGGTAGACTTTATGGACACCCTATATATGTAGAAAATCAAAAACACAGTAACTGGAACTCATTATTGAAGTACCCGTACATTCAAGATTGTTTTCGTGCATTCTTTTGCCTTGAAGTTACTTTCAATAAATTGATGTTGAACCACACGTTTTCCTCTAATTATAATCTGAGTTAGAAATAGAAAAATACATTTTTCAAGCATTTCTAACTGCAGCTGGCATCAAATATATATCTATTTATATATATATATATATTTCTATAGTGCTTATCATTACAATGGTCGTAACTTTGCCAGAAATGAGTATCCTTTACTTATGAGTGAGCGAGTAAACGTAAACTTGTCTGTAGCATATTGTCTTGTTGAAAAAAAGGCAATTTCGGTTATGACAACTTTAGGGAATATTCTAGCTGACACAGACCTTTAGTGCTGCCTTGTAATTTTGATAATATTTTCGATCAGTAGTGAACGAGTAAATGTAAACTTGCCTCTAGCATGTTCTATTGTTGAAAAAAGGGTCATCACAACTTTAGGGAAAGCTTAAAGATCTTAGTTCTGTCTTGTAAATTTGATATTAATTTCAATGAGGCTTTGAAAATTTAAAACCCCTCACAGCTGAAGATATTCCATCAAAGACAAATTAAAAAGCGATTATTCGTTTTGCATTGTAATTTTATCTTTGATATCAAGAAAATATTACTTTTTTATTGCAGCTGTATCATCCGCTCAATATCCAGAACCGTTTCCAGCCGTGTATCACACTCCACAGTATGTAACTGGGTGAGTAGAAAAACTTCTAGCCTATATTTATGAATGAACTCTCTTCCAATGAAAATAGCAAGTGTATTCATAAGCGTTCGTTAAATAGTAGTCTTACTCCCTCAGACAAAAATATATAGAGTGTGCATGAAGTCTTTCAAAAATTTCAAAATCGCAAAGGAAATTTATCGATACCATATATTCTTTTGATGCTCACAGATGTATTAAATGAAGTAAAAATACTTGAACAATCACTGAATAAAAATCAACAAATCTGTTTGAGAAGTTGAAATATATTGATAACTAACTGACTTCATAACAAAATTGAAATTGTAAAGGGACTTCATATACGCACCCTGTATAACTTTTCAAATTCTGATTTTGTTGTAATACAAAATGTTGTTGTTGTTTATCACACTAATACAACTACCTCATTCAAGCATTCTTGTGTAAACTGCTACATACGGATTAAAATTAAAAAAGAAGAAAGCACCCGCAGTCCGATATCCTATATTAGAGATGTATCTATACCACTTTTGTCGTCGATACCGATCCAATACCAACGAAAAAACACCGATACCGATATTTCAGAAACCTGTGAGCATTATTCATAGTGCACATAATTTCAGATTGAAAAAATATATATTCCAGACAATAAGAAATTGATGTTTGTGATGCATTGTGCACCGACGCTAGTAATCTCAGTGTTCGGTTAACAAACTCGTAGGGTTTGGCTCCTAGCCGCAAGTTTTCGGAACATGGTGATAATTAGCAATCTCGTTCTTCCATTTAGAGCTGACATGGTAAAACTTAGGCCCGCGGGCCAAATCCGGCCCGTTGGGTAATTCAATCTGGCCCACCTGATGTGGCCACAACCAAACTAAAATCTTATTTTGGTGTTTTAACTAAAAAATAGCTCGAGGAATTTGTTGAGATTGCGATTAAATATAGTTTTGCCACGTGGCTTATTTTTTTCCGCATTCGTTTTTGTAACTGTAAATATTGTTCATAAAATGCAACTTTTTACGTCACACTTACATGGCCCGCTAGTCTAGGTGGGTTAAATTTTTGGCCCCATGTCCAAAAACCCTGACCACCCCTGTTTTAGAGCTATAAATTTGTCATGGTTTTTTAAAATGAAGCAACGAACCTGTTGTTGTGAATTCGATACAAAAGAAAACCTGTTTTTACAATTTTGAAACCCACCGTCACGTAGTACCTTCATGCTGTTATGGCTCTGCATTTCAAAATTACATTCAAATATATATTGTGCTCAGATTAGTGAGTCTCTATACCAGAGTATCAGTTATACTTTGTCACAATCCAAAAGATTCTCAATTGATTGAAATACTAGAGGCAGATGATAATTTTACCCCGTCTGTTACCAGCTACAGTGTTATGAAACAAGAGCTACCGACTTCTCTGGTCAGCTCATTTCGTCTGCTGTTGTGAAATTTGACAACTTCTGACAAGTGTCAGCTTTCTGCAGAGTGTTTCAGTATTTGTTATACCCAGTGGTGGGTTTCAAATTTTTTGTCAGCCGGTTCCTTCACAAAAGTCATATTTTTCAGGCGGTTCTGTTACAAACAGAACATTGACAATAACCAGTAATGCTAACCGGTTCGCTGATCTCACAAAATTTCGTGAGACGATTCAATAGAACCGGCTGAATCCCACCACTGGTTATACTGCAGGGGTTGGCAAAAGTTTTAGGACCAAGGGCCAATAATTTTGCCCATCTAGAATGGCGGGCCATGTAAGTTTGACGTAAAAGTTACATATCAATATTTACAGTGTTACAAAAGCAATAGTAGAAAACAATAAGCCTCGTACCAAAACTAAATTTAATCGTTATCTCAACAAATTTCTTGAGCTATTTTTTAGCTGAAACTCCAAATTTTGGGTTCAGTTCCGTTGTGTCAGCATAAGACGGGCCAGATTGAATTACCCAACGGGCCGCATCTGTCTCGCGGCTCGTAGTTTGCTCATGTCAGAGTTAGAGTCTGTCACTAGTTATTTTGAGTCGGCTGTGGACTCAGAAAAATGTACAATCTATTTCCTTACTCCGAGTTGAAAAAAAATTGATTTCGACGAGTTTGAGTAAATTTCAAACTTTAATTCCACAGCCTTTAATTTAAGGCACAGAACCAATGGGATCACATTCTGCTTGGGTAAAATACCTTTTATACCAGTACTGATCATTATTTCGCATCGTGGCTAAGCGTTAAGAAGACGCTCGCCGAAGCACCTCGGATTACCCTGCCTGGGTTCGCAACCCATGCGGGGATAATTACGTGCGAGAGGATTGCTGGACTCCTCGCCGCCGTAGGGTGGTTCTGATATCCGGACGAGAGGCTCGATAATGATTAAGCCGTATTATAGGCTGTCCTCGGCCCCGGGATAAATATGTAAATCCTATACTAAACAGCAAAAGATTCATCAACCACATCTCTGTAAAGTATATATATCTTTATAACAATTGTTCTGGGAGTAAATTTTCATAAAACCTGACGGCATACATATTTGTTTAACTCAATTGATGGTAGCTATTTCTTCGGTAACTATTAGAAACATAGAGCAGATCCGCATGTTGTTTGCCATCTGCATGCGTTCGATGAGTTTTGAGAAAAAAATAGGCAAACTGAACTAGCCAAATGCTAAAGTAAATATAATTTCTACTCCCACTTATCTTTGCTTTTTTGCCTATTCTCTGTACTTTAAATAAATGAATACCATACTATGCTAATCAAGAGTCCTGCTGCACACTAACACAAATGTATTTCTGTAACGTTCTGTCTGACTAAAATCAGAATTCCTCAGACAAGCAGTTTACAACTTGTTGACTTTGGTCAGACAAAACGTTACAGAAATACTTTTGTGTTAGTGTGCAACAGCACTCTCGAATTGCATAGTATGGTATTTATATTACTGCCACAACATCCTTGCAGTATACGCATACGGATCCACTAGCGCAAATGCATTGAGGAAAGATTGGGAGTTAGTCTCGCATTACCTCTACTTATATGAAATAACAATTCAGATTTTATGTTCAGAATTGTCGATCCATCATCGTTTGTTCATATCCCAGCAATTCAAGACAGCATTCAATACCAGCAGCACGTCATTCCACCACATTTTGTTGAGCAGCAACAAATACAACATCAGCACCAACAACCAGTAATGCAAAGTATTTTCTCTGTTTACACATAGTATAATAAGGGTAGTAAGGGTATGTGAAAGTAATTGGATAATTACTGATTAAAAAACAACAAACCCGGTTAAGATACATTGAGAACTGACATCGATAAAAAATTAAAATTGGAAAGGGACTTTATGAACACCCTACCCTGTATTATCCATCTGTAGCCAATAATAAATAAAATGGCCATCATTTTTGACAAATCGAAAATATAAGCAAAACTTTAAAATGTTTTAATTCACAGATTCATCTTTCACAAGAGCTTCCTCCTCCGCCGATTGGCTACCCACCCGGAATTATGCAGTCGAACAATAACTCATCAGCCAATCGAACAGCAGCTTTCTACCAAAGGCAGTTGTATCCCCAGGCATCCCAAGGTAATATTTTATAGCTTTGACATTGTTTTTTCAAAAAGTTGGTGGCGATTTTTATAGAATATGCATTGATTTCCAACCTTTTATGGCTCGTGGCCCCTGTTTAGCATTCCAGTTGTATTTATGATGTTATTTTGATTGGTAGATTTCAAATCCCATTATGTTCAAACAATTTATGCTCAATAAAGTGAAACGGTGATTAAAGGCTTATATATTTTGGTTGGTATGGGGTAGGGTTAGTTCGGATACCTATAATTCATACTATCCGGATAACGGATATATCCGGGTATTTCGTATTTTAACTATCCGGTTAACCGGATAGTTACTGCTAACTTCAGAAAACCGATTTCACAAGATTTTTGCGGCGAATTGACTAAAAACCACCACACAGTTTTATTGTAAATACGTACATATGTATTATTTAGCTCGAATAAAAATGATTGTGCATTTTGATGTTGCATGTGTCAATAAATAAAAATTTGAGCTCTGTAATCGTACAATAGTACAGCTGAATAATATAATGAAACATTTTTTTAAATACTGTGTCCTAATTGTCTTTCCCTCGACTGCTAAGTCATTTTCTCATATTCGAATCCTTTGTCAAAATTTATATTATTATTTTTTTTATTGTTAAATTTTTTGGAATTTTTTTTTGTGTCTTGAGCATATTTCATTTAAATTTTGACTCGTACTAGATTTTGGTGTCGCAGACTTACGATGACCATTTCTTTAAGCTTTTAAGTTCAATTAGTTCAGAATAGATTTATTTCGGCTGGTATATCTATTGATTCGGTTGATACATAGAAATTTGAAAATACATATATACCAAAGTTAAAAGCAAGCACATAACATTTGGTCGTGTACTCAAAATTTTGAAATGCTACACAGATTACACGGAATCGGAAGTGTTGTGAAATAAGTCCTCAAAATTCAAACTGGTTTACATCATGATGAAATGCGTTCCTTCAATACACGCAACAACTAAAAGCCACACCTGACGAAAAAGCAACAAACTCACACCCACCCAACCAAAGCTTTTCAACTGAATTCGTTTAAGTTGGTCTTGCTTAAACTGTACCTCCAGTTCAAATCTAACTTTATAAAGCAAATGAGCTCTTCTAATAAGCGCAGAATTCACATTTGTTCTGCGTGTTTTGTGATGTAATAGTGAAGTTCACTCCAGCATTCTACGGATGGCTAAAATATAGGCAGATTAGAGTGGAAGAAGTTGTTATTATATGCTCTGGGAGATGTCAGTCGCCACTCAACAAAAAATATAAAAATCGCTAATGCGCATATGCATTATTCATACTTCTTCATTATCCGGTTAACCGTCACAATAATATCCGGATATCAGATAGCAAAATACCTCTTGGTTAACCGGTTATCCGGTTAACCGCTATCCGGATAATCCAACCCTAGTATGGGGGTTAGCGTTCTTTCCAATAGAGCCGCTTCAACAAAATCAAACTTTTTACTCTTTGTCGAGTATGCTTTTTTTCTGCGCGAGTCAAAGATCATCCAAATCCTGAATCAAGTCAGTCACTGAGTTAAGTTTCACTGACAATTAGTTGAGTACAAGTCATTTCATTCTTTGCTCGCGGATTCTCAAGCTGAACCTCTATACCAGGTATACTAATTTAACTTCCATTTGATGTACTTGCAGACGCAAGACCGATCAAATTAGAGCAAGGAGGAACGTCTACACCTCAAACTTCTTATCCATACGTTGCTCAGCCAGGCTTCCCAGGACCTCCGCAGTACGCGATTCCTTTACAAGGTTAGTATTACTTTGCTTTCCACTGGTAAACATGCTGGCTAGAAAAAGAAATATGTAGATTACTTTGCTATAAACCGCCGAACAAGAAGTATGCAGATTACTTAGTTCCGCAAGCTCACGAAAACGCTTTGTTCACGCTTTTTGTCGATTCTACGGGCCAGAGCTGTGATGTTGGGGATCATTTGTAATTGACTTCGTTTCAGTGAAAACATGTCAAACTCCGACTTTACGGCTCTACTCCAGCTCAATACTAGTAGCTTTGAACTTAAGAAGCAGTGCTATCTATGATAGCCAGAATATAAGACTGGAGTACCGTTAATATTGATTTAGAATGAAGTGGATAGAATTAGAGGCGTGTACGGGTATGAATATTTGTTAAAAATATTTTTCATTTGTGTTTTCTTTTAATTTTTGTAACCGTAAAAAGCTTTAAGGACATATGCACAAAATTGCGATGCCCGCTGGTTGTCGCTGTCAAACGGCTAATTTAATGGAAAAAAAAATCAGCGTATTCGGGAGTTGCTGACTTTAAATCACAAAAAACTTACTAGACATTAAAACTTTCCATTCTTTTTTTTTAAAAATCTGTGCGTAATATGGGAGCAGTTTCTAGAGCTTGTTATTGTAGCCAGAATTTCATTCCTTTTTCATGAAGACCAAGAGTTCTGGTTTCTGTAGTTTACATTTGTGGGAATCCTTCTCTTTCCCAGTATTCGAATTCTAGCGTTTCCTTGATTTGCTAACTGCGTTCTTTTCACTTCTGTTATTATTGGCTGTGAATTGTTTTTGCAGGAAATGTAATAGCTAAATGCAGCCACATATGCGCACAAACCAGAACCCTTCTAAATACTGAAATAAAAACTTATTTTCACTGATGTCATAAGTGTTGGTTTAGCAGAGATAATTATATTAGATCAAACGAGTTTGCATATCTGTCGATCAATAATATTTTTAGCGGCAATAAGTATTTTTGCTAACGGCACTTCTATTATGATAGTCTATTAACTGTTAATCAACAGCCATCTCACAGATACCTTCAAAGCACCAATTATCAACACCGATTCTTACGCTACACATTTGTTACAGATTCAAATCTACCCTATGTTAATTGTATTTGGTATGGTGCATCGTGCTAAGCCTTGGGAATACGCTCGCCACCGCACCTCTGATTACCCTGCGTGGGTTCGCAGGTTCGAATCCAATGCGGGAATAATTATGTGCGAGAGGATTGCTGCACTCCTCTTCGCCGTAGGGTGGTTCACGTAACCGCTGGTCTGTCACGGCCTCCTCCACCATCAAGTCCATGCATCTGAAAAATAAACAAGTCAACTGTGTAACTAATCCCATACCCGACTGGTCCCGTGGATTGGTAACCGGACGAGAGGTCGTGGTTTGCCATATGATTCAGTCGTCTTTCTTCTCCTATAATATAAAATATGAAAATCCCATCCTGTTTTGTGTGGACGAGTGGCGAATTCTTTACATCAACAACAAAAACAAATCACTATAGTAACATAATAGTTACCTGTTATTTTAATTTCGCGTTCTTTGGTCGCTACCAGCACTTGACCACCAGCTGCCCAAATTACTCTCTTATTTTCCATTCTCTTGCAGTCTATTTGCGACAGATCTTCATTCAAGTTCTATATTAGCCTTATACTTCAGCTTTGTAGGTTTTTCCTTAGCGTGAGAAACATTCTGTTTTGTTAAAGCATGCGTAAAAGCTATTGAAAACTCACAAAGCATTTTACCAGGTCGTTTATTACGAAATTCCATATATGTTGTGACGACACAATCATGGGTGTTTAACATTCCATCAAATTGTTTGGTAATAAACAGACTACTAGTCTACAGCTAGGCCCATCATCAAGTGCGAGTTGCCAGACTGAACGGTAACAATAAGATGCAATATAGTGAAATATATTATTATATTACGTTTGAAGCTCTTTATTTGCGTTTTCAATATATTTATGCAGAAACGAGATAGCGAAATGTGAATGTAATAACTGTATACAACAAATACAAAATTACTATCAATATTTAGACTGTTATTTTGTCAAAATTACGAGTTAGCATTCAAATATTAAAAACTTTTTAATATACGGTACTCAGAATTTAAAAATCTAGGTTATGGAAAGAATACAAACATATTTATTTTTAATTTTATTCATTCTGTTCATACAATATTTCTGGCAACCCAGTATCAGTCCGCAAAAATTCAAGATAAGTAAGGTCGAATTTAGGCTTTTTCGGGGTAAAAATTTCGGAAGTAGGGCTGATAATGTGTTGGCAAAATGTAAGTTGTGACAATAAACAGAAAGGTCTCCGCAATTAGCGCAGCGTGGTGTTGAAGGTGAGGCATAAAACTATTGTTAATGATGTTTGATTTTATACCGTGCTCAACTTTACCGGTAAACAAGCCCCGTATTTACACTTCTTGACAAAACAAACCTCTCTGTCGTCGTTTAATCCTGGGTTAAATGTCAGTTTCTTCGAAATTGATAGGTCAAACTTACAGTATCGATTACTTACTGATATTGTTTCTCTGTAATGGTGAATTATAAGGCTTTCAAGTACCGGTAGCACAAAAACCGAGGGCTTTATATCGTTGTTCATAACGAGGTATTGAAAAACGAGCATCGGCCGAATGGGTTACTGCCTGGGTTATGTTATGAGCGATAAAAATCTTACTGGTAAAACTAATGTGTATTAGATTGAAAACGAAACACTTCAATTTTGCCTAGAATATTATTCAACATTTTCTAACTTGGGGTTAGCCAGTTGCTGAACGGATTCGATTAATTTTCGCTACATTAGTATATTTTGTGTTTAAAATCCAATCACAGAAAGATATAAGTTATTGATGATGAAAATCGTAATCTAAATAGTTACAGATCGTGAAATTGACATATAGTTAGTTGAATAATTAATATAATAATAATTGACTAATTAATAGTTACAATACAACAAATAAATGAAATTGTCATTGTAAACATTTTATTGAAAAACCTAAAACGTCTTACATGGCTGCAGATCTCACATATATCACAATTTAACTGAAATCAACATTACAAGATTAATGGGTTATTTTCCAATAAATAATTTTTACAAAAGTAGTTTGCATTTCATATAAAAATGCCATGTTAGCGCATTATAGCGCTTTGTGATATATATTTAGTTTATAAACGCGTTCACACATTTGGTCTTACAAACCGCGGCTTCAGAGTGGTCGAGTAAATATACTTTGTGTATAAAACATTCACGTATGTGTTTGAAACTGCCGTAATTGCCACGGAAAAACAAAAACCATAAATTGCAAAGCGCTGACAGACGGGTGAGGAAAATTACTGGGTAATAATGATTCTAAATTGAGTAACTGCATTAGCGTAAATGTTCTCGTTGTATCCCATTTATCAATTTTGACAGCTTTTAACAAGTGGTATTGGCTATGCCTAATTTATTCTGCCGTGTTATCAAGGCAATCAGTTGTAAATGGAGTCGAATGTGGTTATTTGGTTGTTCGGGGAAATAACCTTTTTAGCATTTGACTAATATGAAGTCTGGTAATTGCAGCTTAAAATTACCTAATAAAAGTAAGAGATGGATTGTAAAAGTTCTAGTTTCATTTATTTCCTATATGAAATTGGTTTATTGAAATTTTTACGATTAAATCTTGCGGCCCTCTCCAAACAGAGCCCACGGCACGGGTCATGATAGTCATACCCTAGATACGACACGGCGCACAGTTGGATCCATATATGACCCCACTATACCCTTCGAAGCTAGACTATACTCCAGAGAAAGTATGTTAAACTTTGTACTAAGTGGAATAATATTCTCTTATTTTACTGCTTTTTGATAAGATACGACTTTCTGCATTGTCAGTGCATCTGTGGGTATCGCGCTGACAAAACAATCTCCCAATGCACACGGTTGCACAGACTGTATACCAAAGCTTGAAAATATGATTCCTTCCAAGTAGCTCTGAAATAAAAAAAAAATGACTGGGTTAAGCGGAAGAACATGGGGTGAGGAACACATTAATAAAAGCTGCCAGAACGAGAACATACCCTTTACTCCATTTGATCTGGTTCTTGGACGAATCTAAAAAAATGAGTGGAGGTGACCAAAAATGGATTCCTGTGTTGAAGTTAACGCCTTGTACAATGTAATTTATAGCAATTTACGCTGAAATTATATTGCTTCCATCTCTTTACTTAACTTATCGTAAGTATTGCTTTACCACATCTTCTACATATATGCCTTACTTCAATACCCTTGTGTCAGTGTTGTATTTATCCCTTACTTAATCCCTTAGGTCGTGGACTTCACATTCAGTTGTCAATGACTTATGGTCGAAACTTGATACGATTTCGAGAATTATGTCGAAGCTTAAATTCATTTTCCCAAAATTTTAAATGAGTTTTAATGAATAATGTATACACCACGGAACCGCTGACTAAAAATACGTGTTTCCCTTCATTGAGAGTCTAAAAGTATCCAAATTATGGAATACCGCTGTAATGATTGATGATATGCCAATTGTAACATACATTCTCATTGAAAGAGTTTCTGAACATCTGATACTCTGCGCAAGTTATCATTTGTATTTGGTAAATTCTGAATGCCTTATATTTGAAAGGTGTGATGATTTGGATTTCATTCGGAATAATAATAATAAACCGAACGTATTGAATTTCAAATATTCTTAACTTTAGTTTTTGAGCACTTGATGTTATGCTTATATTTGAATACTCGTTGAATTCATATCTTTGGTACGTGTGAAAATTTTATTCTGAGTATAAAATCTGGCGATAGTCAATTTCTAGCTTCTAACAATGAGTTCATTATCTGTGTTGTTTATGAGTTGGCAAATATTGTAGAAAGAGTTTTTGAATACCGGATATTCGGCGCAAATTTGAACACGGCTGCCTTTTGGGCAAATCTTGAAACCTGCCTATCTACGGTTCATGTGGAAATTTTATTCAGAGTAAAAAATTCGTCGATAATCAATCCTTAACTTTTTAGAGTCAGTTCATTGTTTATGTTGTTTATTTGGTAGGTGTGATAAAAAGGGTTTTTGAACACCCGATGTTCTGCGCATACCTGGGCATTCGTTTTGGGCAAATTATGAATTTATATTATTAGTAGGAGTATTCAAAATAAAAAAATTGACGATGGTTGATACCTCATATTTAAAAGAGTCATAGTATTATCTATGGTGTTTATGGTTTGTCAGATATCGCTGGATGTGTTTTTGAATACCGGTTATTCGGTTCGGTTTCCTGGTCATTCGTATTTGGCAAATCCTGAATGCATAACTTTAGTACATGTGACAATTTTTTTTCAGTGTAAAAAATTAGGCAATATTCCGAACTTTTAACTGTCAGTTCATTATCTATGTTTTTTATGAGTTGGTAGGTATCATAAAAAGAGTTTGATACATCTGATATTCTGCACAAAGTTGGACATTCGTTTTGGAAATTTTAAATGCATATCTTCGGTGCGTATACAGATTTGGGTGCTCCCGAAGTATGCGAACCAAGATGGCGGACATCGGAACGTAACATGGGTAACATGTTAGGGTTAGGCGATAATTTTTTCCAATTTTCCTTATTTTAGTCCTATTATCAGTTCGAAGACTAGCCAAGAGCCTCCCGTAGTATTTATACCTAAAATTATGGCCTAACCCTAACCTAGTACACATGTTACATTCCGATGTCCGCCATCTTGGTTCGCATACTTCGGGAGCCCCCAGATTTGAATTTTTTTTAGGTTAGAACTTAGGTTTATTAAAAATAATAAACATCTGACCCTAACGTGTCAAACTATGCAAATGTGCAACTTTTTAGAAACTCACATATTTGAAACCATCTATTTCACAACAAAGTAGATCACATTTTATTTGCATCACTGAAGAATAGTTTTTCTAATGTTCAAGAAAATAACTAAGTATATGATTGACTTTAGGAACCCCAAGAAGTATACATTGTCTTGAATTGTTTTCTGGCAAGATAAATTCATTAAAAATAAAATACCAAGTTTTTAATGTGCAAAGACGTCCTTTAGAAACACTGTCGCCCAAACGTAGTTTGTATTCGGTGTAACGGCTTGGGTTAGAATAAAGATAAAACTGTAGCCGTATAGTAGGAGTACACATTTTACGTGGAATTTTACGTCTAGCTAATGACACCGTCTAAGATACTGTGTGAAGTTCTCATATACCAAGTCACAAACGCTTGCCAGCGTCATCAATTAGGTTTGCATTGGGGATCAACTAACAATGCAAGTTGTCTTTCCCACTGTTGCCATTATAAGAAATGCAGCCATTTTCGTGCCTTATGTATAACGTTCACATTCCTGAGGAGTTTATCGTTTATTCAAGCTTGAATTTAGATTAATTTAACAGCAAGTACTTTAGTTCTCGATTGGTGTAAAATTACTTATTTCTGAAATCGAGATTCTCGTTTTTCTAAACTATTAGAAAATTTCAGTGAATAAAGTTGAAATTACGCGTCATCTCGTTTTGAAGTTGTTAAACCTAAATTGAGTACTTAACATACATTTCAGGGATGTCTCTGTAATTATTCTATTCTTTAACGAGAATAGTAAAAAAGACGTACATAACGAACTATACACATATATTAACTATGCAAAATCTAACATTTTTTAAATTTTTTTTATTAGGTTACAGAATTCTTCTCTCAAGCGCTAAAAATTCACACAGTCGTTATGTTGGGTGTACTCGTAGTGTTTTTGTTTCGCCTTTAAATAGTTGCGAGTAAGGTCATGGGCATCAGATGCATAGTAGTATGTTTCGGGGATAAGTGAGGAAAAGCAATTAAAAGATTTAACTAAGAATAGACATAGTATGGGAATCGCATGCAGAAACACACAGACACATTTTTGTATTATTTTATTATTGGGCGACTCTAGAAGCAACCCAATACATTTTCAAACAATTGCTTTTTAACAATTTAGTCGAAGTAACGGGCGTACAATATAGCATTAAAGGATCCAAATTTTTTTTAGCAAAATTTGATATTTTTTCAAATACTTTTATTATTGCGTAAAAATAGACCAACATAATACGTTTGAAATGAAGCTCTTTATAGCACTTTATACTAATTTAGTGGGGTATATTTGTGGCATAATGGATATAGATAGTGGAGTATTTAGGTTTAGCAAGCGATTTGGCTGTGGTTTTTCTATAACATCAAGGTATTTACTACTAAGCTAAAATATATAGGGTTAATTCAAACTATTCAGAGATGCACTCATAACATAAATAATGAAAATTCTTAGATGATTCTGAATTGATACGTGTTTTATATATTATGTCTACCAAAAATACTGTGCTGAGGAATTGGATTAGCAAAAATTAATTCCTGCCTAAATAACAACTTTAGTTTGGGAAAAATGATGAAATACCAAGACACACATATTACTGCAGTTTAAAAGACTACCAAATATATCACTCGTTTTCACCTTTGTTTTAATTAAATCTGTGTCTTGTGGCTACTCGAGTAAAATATTGCATCATGAATGTTTCGTGCAGCATCTGTTTCAACGCTAGAAATCGCATTTCATGGATATCATATGTCGAAACAAATGTATATTGATTTATGGGAACATAATGAACGAGTAAAATGCAACCTGTTGTTAAGATTCAAAATATTTAATCAACTTCAAATTTGAATCATTTAGTTTCAGTTCATATATTTGTGTATTAGCCTCAGATGAGTATAATCCTATTAAGTTCCTAATCTTGAAATGTATTACCTCCAATGCAACTCAAGAATCTGTAAATCATGGACAAACCCAAATAAGTTCCTGAACCATGTTCGATTTCCACTTTAACATATAAATAGAAATTTGACGAAGCCTATTTACAAACGATAATGATTTTGAAGGCAATTAAGTGCTAAGTTTATTGTTTGCGTTAATATCCATCCATCATAACGCGAATTTGGTCAACTTTAAAATTTGTCAAGTATGGATTAAAAATATGATTCACACCTAATACCGCTAAAAAAAAATCACCTCAAAAAACAATAAAAGTGTTTGATTCTGTTTTTCTTTGATTAAACCTAGATCATCAGCTCAAAATGACACCACATATAAGAAAAATATTTACCGTATGTTTCATGATGCATTGGCATTGACACTGTGCTGATTCATAATGAAACACTGAGAGACTGAATCTCGTTTTAGAATGTTTCAGTCAATTTTTCTGCAACAACGGCACACGTTGCATTATAAATGAAGAACACTACGGCCTACTTCGGATTGATTCCTATAAGTATCAAACTCGATACATAAACAAAACCGGGTACTCCAGTAGTATGTGTACGGGGTTAGGGTTAGGCCATAATTATATTCCGATTTTCCTTATTTTAGTTCTATTACGAGTTCGGGGACTGTCTGTGTTAGCTAAGTGAATATACCCCCTGCCTATAGGCTTCTTCCCTTTACACAACTTGATGTAAAGTGGTGAACAAAATTAGTTACCTTCATTTTAGTACACACACTTCTGGAGCGCCCAAAAGTGTAATGCTAGTGACCTCATGATACTTTTAATTTTAGTTGTGAATACTTTGAATTTTAATGACTTCAACTTTTTACTGTTGGTATAGTATTTCAATATAAATTGCTTGTAACAATTCGTCACGGTATCAACGCAAGCTCGAATGTTCAATTGTGAGAAAAACAATATGGCGGCGTATCCTGCGACAATGTGGGGACAATATATGTATGGTAGGTAGTCTTCTGTATTTTAATATATATTGTAACTGATATTTGTATTAATATTGGCGTAAATGATATTGTGGCGAACTGATTTATTCTTGTCCATTTCGTAGTCTGAGGAAAAGTGATCTATAGGGTTTGTGAGTGAGTTTGACATTGAACTTTTAATGAGCAGATCTGGTCCTTCGAGTTGATTGCTGTGAAATCAATGATTGTGATGTATATTAGAATGTAATGAGCTATTTGTAATTTCTTGCATGACGGAATAAACTTATCGTCTTGTCTTTATAAAACACTATGCTAAACTTTTGCATGGTGAGACTCGTTATTCACCCGGATTGGACGTATTGAATTAACCTGTTTGAGTATAAGTTATTTCACAAACATTGTATATTTCGATGTAATTCGAGTATTTTTTTGCAGTTTGGCGTACATTGTCATTCGCTAGATAATTCAACTGTATTGCTGATAATTTTTTCCAAATTGTAAAAAGACTGCAAATAATACTTTTAGATGGGGAATATAGAAATACGCGGATCTTTCTAGTAATGATTTAGCAATAATTTTGCGCTCTACAAGATAAAAGTGACTTGGTGAATAGTTTATTGTTCACCATGATGAAAATACACTTAGTACGTATAGAATATAGAAAATAACGTGAAAAATGTCATTTTTGGCTGAAGGGAGGCTTTAGAAAAACCAATATTGGTTATCGAGTAGCGACACCCGCAAATCATTTTTATATTTTTCGACCTAATTCCAATTCCCATATATATCAGTTAGGCGCTATATAATTGTGTTCGCTATGTATCACATATATCACTAGTTGTGTGTTTGAATGAACTCGTTATGATTATGAAACGGAGGCCGGAAAAGGTAGGTTTCAAGAGTCTAAACGAGTTTTAACCTACGTTTTCCACCCCCGTTAGTATATTTATTAATTTGCTGTATATGTATGTATTCGTTATGTATCTGATATATCAGGAATTGTGCACTTGAGGATGTATATATACCGTGACTTGTGTGTATGAATGAGTTATGAATGCTAAAGAACGAACTAGCCATGGTCATGGGTGGGCTAAATTATGTCCCAAACGTATTAGGATAATAAATTACTAAAACGCCTTTTCAAAATTACGGTCAAGTGTATTAAATTTCATCAGATAACATCACATAACGACGGCATATGGTAAGCGATACTCTGTCACGAAAGCTATTTTTATTTTTTGAATAAAGAATATATTTTTATTCTACTATGCAAAACATGAATTCACCTTCTCATCGATTTATAATGTTGTACTATGTTATTAATATGGTCTAATAGGTTTTACTGATTTGGAATTTCTGGGTAGTAATTTTTGGATATCAAAGCAAAAACGGTTTTCTCTATTTTAAGATTTTGCAATAATAATACTTTGTAAAATAGAATCTTATTCGCAATGTCCCTTGAACGTCATCGCGCATCAGATTCGGAGTAATAAATTTTAGCGCGATGATTACAAGGATGGATCAATCGCCATCTAAATGTGCTCTTTAGTAGAGAGATATTGAGATACAATTCAGTAATCAGTCAGTAATTCATTTTCCATCAATGCTAAAAAATACGTAACGTACGGTGTGGAATAAAATAAGAATAGCATTCCAGAGTGCAGGGAGAAAAAACAGTACTGGTGATTGAGCAGCGACATCAATATAAACAGCAGGTTATGAATATGAATGCATAGGTGGCCCCAATCAACATTTGCATTGCCTTAATACTGAGCTGTCATGTACAGATTTAATAATGGGATTTAGTAGATAGTCCCAATCAACGTTTGAATGGTCGCTCTCGTGGAGTGCTATTGGGAGGATGGATATATATGCCCAAATCACCTTTTCTGGTGGATAGATTTATGTCTCCAATCGCCATTTGAATGCCATCTTTCGTATAGGGCTATTGCGCTGCCATATAGACAACTGCCCTCAGCTTGAGTAGACTATACTCAATGTTTGATTTAGGCTTCCCATGCCGTGCCTCAGAACAGAAAAATTTTATGCAGACTTTGTGAGGAACTAAAAAAACAGTGAAAAAAAAATACCTTCATCACAACACCAGATACTGTACTGGTATCTTCAATGTTGTCTCGGTAGTTGGACAAATAGTAGCATTTTGTGAAACATAATTACACGCACAATGCAACTAAATATCTCTGACGGAAGTAAATTTATCCGAGATTTGCTGGAAAAATGAGATTAAAATGTTTTCTCGTTAGCGCGATCATATTTCATCGCATAATATGTTTCAAAATATATTTTACGGCTTATAAAATTAGGCCAGCGCGAGTTTACAATGGTTGGTTACAAGGTTGCAATATATAAAAAATAATGGTGCTCCCGTAGTATTCGTACCAAGATGGCGCACAGCCTGAACAAAGTATGTGTACCACAGATTCAGGTCAGCAGATTATGCGCCATCTTGGTACGAATACTATGGGAACGCCAAAATAGTATTTAAATATTTTTGATCCTATCTAGAATACCCTTTTGGGCTTAGGCTCAAGGTCCAAAACACCAGTTGTTGCAAAGTGCTTGCCTCCGATTTTTTTACCATTTTGACCCCATGCAGTCTATTTGACAATGCTACTCATGATCCACCCCTCAATTATATTCAAAATCCGTCGCAAGCGGTTGTTTCTATCTCATATTATTTCATTAGGAGCATGACTGATGGGGCGGGAGGGGGGGGGGAGTCGAAGGCTTAAAAAGGTCGTTGCTTCAGTCCTAATCTGGCATACGACAAAAAACATTATCATATACATTCAAATTTAAAAAATTATTCCACACCTTTGTAAGTAAATCAAGTGAATCATATACTATTTATGGTCGGGCTTTCAAAAAAAAAAAATGATTGTAGAATTTGTTTCATTTATGTATTGCCACTTGAATTGCCACTTGAATTGACATTGCCCGTCTAATGATTCGCCTCTTTATGAATCGATTCGTAGTAGAAGTTTATTCCTGTTTCCTATTCATTTTCTCAACCCTTCTCAGGTTTGCATTCATTCGCAAGGGAGTCGCGACTTTGATGTTAAAGTTATCAAATGTTTCCTGTAATCAGGGTTGATTAATCGTTACTTGCTAACACTATTCAAACGCCTCTATTGTTTGCAATGTGGAACGGAATCAAAGGAAATTGTTATATTTTACTATTATGATTTGAACTGATTAAAAACCGTTAGAAATTGATGTTTCATTAGGAGATAGTGAATATATATTTATAAAATTGTCAGTATACGTCTTGTGTAGCCCCCCCCCCCCCCCCCCTCCCCCTCAAAATCAAACCAATGATATTTTATGTTTTCCCCCATTTCATTTCCGCCGACCTAGTGTATTTTTAGTTTGATGAAAAAATTAAACTGCTAATTATAGAATAATTGTCCGTACGCATATTGTGTGGCTGCCCTCAGAATCAGACCTGCTGTCTATATACCAGTCCATCATACCCTCTACGGCAGGCCTGCACAACTCAAATTACCACGAGGCCGCAAGCATAAATCTGAAGGCCCGGCGGGCCGCAAACTTTGCCACATACATATTTAACAAGCTGAACTACAAATCAAAATAATATTGTGAAACAGTTAAATTTAATAAAACACTTTCATTACTGGGGAGCTTAAAAATAAAAGGAATCTTATTTTCTTGAGTAAAAACAAGGTACAGTAATTTTGCATATGAGATGGCAAATATGTATTGAATGGTTCATCTACCTTGAAAACCCATCCTTCATTTTCAATATTTCTTTTTCATTAGAATTAGGTATTGCGTGTTGCAGTATAAACTGACTGCAGGAAAATATTTTACTCAGGTTCAGTTTTGTAAAATCGTCCCAAATATATGTATGACAATTTATTTAGTCATATCTACCCTCATTGGATATTTCCATTGTAGGCTAGACAAACAATTCGTTTAGTAGCAATAGATTTTTTGACTGTTAAGTTACATTTTTCTACAAAATCTGCTCCAATTTATTTGAAATTTTTGTGCGAGAATTTCTGCACCATTCATAAATGAAAGAATTTTTTTTTAAATCTAAATTTGAATCAAAAAAGAAACTTCAGTTTCATAAACTGCTAGTAAAAATAATGGGGTTATTAATAGGTTGCCGATATGCACTAATGGGTGTGAGATTGTATACCGATATTGTTTTAAGCGTGATCCAGTCTGAATACTGAGATATCTAAATCAGGATTTTTAGGGGTCGCGAAGATCACACCAATTTCACACAAAGTTCGATATTTATTGAAACTAGTGCAAAACAGAAATTTTACGATTTCGAATATGATCGGAGTAGCGGCGCGCTTGCATAACAATGCCGGCTTTGATTGTTAGACCCGAGAAGTGCCGTGGTTCCAAATCACCCTCGGGCCGCCCGCGGCCCGCGGGCCGTATGTTGTGCAGGCCTGCTCTACGGAGTAAGCCGCTCAAATTGCGATTGAGACCATAATATATATTCATTTCTAACTTGCTGTATATATACGGCAGCCAAATATCCCACATCAGCCCATTCAAGTTGCGATCGGGACATTATAACCATCTCAACCCTAACTAGAACGCACTGAGATTTCGTTGCAACAGCAATTTAATATTTTCAGCAAGTTTGCTTGGAGAAAGGTTACGAACCCTCAGCTTGAAACTAATGTGCGTGTGCGATTCAATTTATTCGAAAGGTTATTGCCCCAAAAAAGACCGTATTTTCGTGTCAGAACAATTTAAGTTTAATGCTTGATTCAAGTTTGCTCGTTTGATCCAAGTTTGCTTGTAGAAAACTCTCTTAGCTAAAAGTTAATTATTAATTACGGCTGATCCATAGGTATGTGTGAAACGATTAAAATATATTCTAAGAATGAATGTGCAACAAAAAAGACAGACTTTTATCTCAGAATTGAAATACGAGTTTTTGCAAATTTGTTTGCAGAAAGCCCTCAACTAAAAAGTTAAATAAAACTCATGGTAGATTTTATTTATGTTTTGTTTTGAGGTAGAAAACCAATTTTCTTTGAATTGATTTAAAATGAATTTGATTTAATCTTAAAATTGCTTTCATTAGCTTTGCATAACGAATCGATAGAAGTTGTTTGTTCTCTTCTTTCTTGCGGTTTGAAACAAAATGGACGGTAGGATCAGTCAAATAGCGGAGGTAAAACCAAAATTTTAAACAATCTACAGTTCAAAGGAATATTTGCTCTTTTCCAATGCTGTGGTTAACACAACTGCAAACTTTTAGAAATTATGTGAAAAAATTCAAAGACATTCAGATCTCATACCCGATCCAGCAGTTGTAATTTGTTATATAGTTTTTTTTTTATCTAGTGTTGATTCATTGCTGTAACTTTTGCACAATTGTAGATTCTGACGCAATTATTTTTACTGGGGGTTTTCGCCATATAAAAGGTTATTGCATTATGTAGTTATGTAGGTAGGGATACTCCTGACTTTGTGCAAACTTTCAATATTGTAACAAAAAAAGGTTAACTTAGGGCAAGAAATCATGTGATATTCGCTGTACTTTGGACATACAGTTTATTTAAGATATTTGGTAAGAGCTGTGTAGTAAAAATGTTGAGTATTTAATAGAGAGTGAATTATTAGTAAAATTTTATTGAAGAATAATTTTCTAATACTCATCACATATTGACGGGGCCGACTGACGAGCTTCAGCTTACAGTTTAATTTTTATTTTACATTTGTAGTTTTTAACACGAACTTGAGCTCCTGCCTCCTATCATATAAAAAAATCTCTTTAATTTGGTAGGGATTCTTGTGACAAAAAATTTAGAATTAGAAAATATTATTGAAAATCCGCATTTCAAATTTATCAGGCATTTATGGGTGCGTGCGAGAAACTGCATATATGCCATATTTATTGTGCTACTGCTTGGATCTGTATGTGCGCCTTTTATATTGTAATAAATGAAGAAAACACTAGTACCGTGCTGTTGAAAACAACTTTCAATAATCATTATGTGTTGATAGGTAATTACATATATTATGTTCCACGTTTATTGTATTCTTGCATCCCCATGCGACCTGGGTCACAAATATACTTAAAAACAGGACCTGAGGTAGTTGGACTATGCTAACTGGTGGTATTTTGAACGATGTTTTGCTGCTTTATTGCCACGAATTCCTCTTTTCTTAAAAAATAAAAATACTTTATTTTTCAATAATCTTGTCAGAGTGTTCTGTCCGTGTTGCTAAGCCTACCGTATCGTTTGTTATTACTGCGTTCAATGACTTTCATTTACAGTAAATAATGTCGTTAGTGCGAGAGATTATTGGAGAGAAAATCATCGGGAATTTTTTTTTTCGTTTTTAATTGCGTACTTCACTGTTACAAACGCCACTTCGAAACTGTCCATATGAAAATATTGTGCGTCTGATATAGGCCTACCATATACTTGAAGCAAAAACCGGGTCAATGTATGGAATTGACAAGCCAACTTTGGTTCGATACCGAGGCTTGGTAAGTGTAAACTTTTTCGGCGCTCCCGTAGTATGTGAACCAAGATGGCGGACACCGGAACGCAGTAAGTGTACCAGTTTAGGGTTAGGCCATAATTTTATTCCAATTTTCCCCTTATTTTAATCCCATTACGAGTTCGTAGACTAGCCAAGTGACTCCCGTAGTATTTGTACCTGAAATTATTACCTAACCCTAACCTGGTACACATACTACGTTTCGATGTCCGCCATCTTAGTTCACATACTGCGAGAGTACCACTTTTTCCATACCATTGTGGGTAGATTGCGGTAGACCAAAATTAGATGTAAATACTATTCGTTCTTCAATTCATTAAAAACCTTTCACTTTGTTTCCGGCATTTTGATGATTCAACGACAGTACAATTGGGTGAAAAATAAACGCATGGTTCATACATCAAAATATTTAGGACTGTGATATTGCAAAACCGGGACATCTAATAGGAAAAACGTCATTGATGTTTGTTATACAAATTGTAATAAAATTGACAGTCCCCGAACTCGTAATAGAACTAAAAAAGGAAAATCGGAATAAAATTATGGCCTAACCCTAACCTGGTACACACTCCACGGGAGTACCCATAATTGAACTGCATTTATTGAATCAGAAGTTTTAATTCTCCATCCGAATGTGTATTATAATTGATTCTTTGAATATATAACTCATGTGCAATGCAATGCATTCAACTTACTAAATTAATTTAAATTAATTATATTCAATCAGTATGCCGATTCATTATAGTCAAGTTTGTTTATTTATTATCCCATTTCCCAGCCTAAAAAATAATTTCTCATTAATTCGATGTTCTCATTGGCTGCGATTAGAATTAAAATAAATTTACAAATTAGAAGAAAGTCTCCCAGTAACTGGATTCGACTTCTTCCAAAGAAATTGAGTTGCCAGCTCTCAAATGTTTTTTTAATTCAAGTGTGCTCATATTTCGCGACAGTATTAAGTACCTCTAAATGACGTTTGTTTACAGTTACTAATCCTATATCGTACTTTTAATTTCTAACTAACCAAAAACGTCTACTCTGACTAAACCGTACTCTTTCCTGCGATACTTGTGCGTATGTTGACGAAATACAAAACCGACTTAACGGGTAATTTGAAATGAAGAGCTAACTTCAACATATGACTCAATATTTGATTTACTGTTAAAAATCTGGCAACATTGAAGTTGTCTTGTGACGAACTGCCTATCCTTCGTTTCATGTTTCTTATACGGCTGGATCCTTACGTAACGTGCGTTAAGCAACATAAAATGAAGATTTTATTATAACAGCAAATGAATAGATTCCAGATAATACAAGTCTTACCTTCGTTATCACTTTTGTAATGACCTAGAGATTGTCAACGTTGCATCTTGATTGTTAACGTTTCATTTTATCTGTTGATGGTTATAAAATTGTAATTATTTTTTCCTAGGCTAGCATCCACAAATGAGGTAATGGAGTAGCTAATCCTTGCGTATCAGTGACTGCTTTTACAGAGCTCTGTTCCGAGAGAAAATCTGATAAACGCCTCATTAGAATAAAATTGCGAAAGTTACAATAAAATTGGGAAAATCTCTTTATATCTTTTCTCTTGTTCTTTTTCATGTTTCAACCCAATTAAAAGTGACTCAAAGTGAGTTTTAATTGATCTTTTGTGTCGTCGTAGTGACGTAATAACGGCTATAATACACACCATTTGTGACTAATAGTATCAAGTTAGACGACAAAATGTATCAAAAAACAGACATGTCTCCGATCAAGTCAGTTAATACTGATTTAAATGAGTAATTTCCAACAGAATCATCGTTTTTTGGATGAACTAGTTAAAAAAGGATTAATGATTTACAATTCATTTAATTTCGATGATCAAATACTTTCTAGAGATTTTCAGTTTTTGGGGGACGAATATCCATCCACATGATTTTCTCATATTTGTTGAAATCACCTTACGCCAAGAAAATACAATAGACAGACAGGTCCCTATCATCTCAATTAATACTGATTCGAATGAGTAATTTCCACCAAAATGATCGTTCCTTACGTTACTTTTTGGATATTCCCGTAGTGTGTGTGTCAGGTTAGACTATAATTTTATTCCGTTTCTTTCTTATTTTAAGTTCTATTACGAGTTCGGGGACTGTCTGTGTTAGCCAAGTAAATATACCCCCTGCCCATAGTTTTCAGTCCCTTTGCACAACTTGATGTAACGTAGGCTATCAAAATTAGGTAATTCCATATTGGTACACAGTGGCGTAGCAAGACTCTCGTGTTACTCGATCTTGGTTACTTTAATTTTTTTCATACGGGCTTCCTCTTCTGCCCTTTTTCTGTGTTTCTGTGCGCCACTGAGAGGTTTTGCTTTCGACATCATTCTGACAGCCTTCGTAATTTTGCCGGTGCGATCAAACCACAAGACGCCGATAATCGACGACTCCAAACGATTCGAGCATAACTAACATCAACGTTATAAGATGTGCATTACTGGTTTTGCAATGCAGCTTTTGGTTTTGCGGCTTAAATTTCCTAATTCTAACCGCTTGGGCCCCTTTTCGCTGTGGGCCCTCCCGCGGCCGCGGGGGTTGCGGGGGTGGATGCTACGCCGCTGTTGGTACACATACTTCTAGAGCGCCCTTTCTCGAAAGAACCAATTACAATGCGGTGATAATTCTTCATCGCCGTTTATAGATAAATCACTCAATCTCAATGATCCAAACATAATCTTAAATAGTAATTTTGAAAGTGAAATATCTTAAGTTTTTTTCGAGCAAATTGCAGGCAATTTTTTTTATATTTATTAAATTAATTATAGACGCAATCACCTAGCGTTAAGAAAATATCAGGGTTCATTTAGCCACCTCGACTTATTTTGGTCATAGTTTTTCTATTTAGAAATTGGAACGATTTTCTCATTGAATTTCAGATAGGTTCCGGTACATTGTTAATTAATTAAATTTGTACACTTACATTGAAAAAGCTATTTTTTGTAAACTAATAGAAATTTTTTTGCTCAATAACCTGTATTTTTAACTTTTTTGTATTTTTCAAAATGAGGTTGTCGAACAAAATTTTAATTGCAAATTATTTTTCTGCACAATACACTATTATTAACATATTTTATATCTGTAAATTTATTTGCCAAAGTTACATACAAAAATTGTTTATCGTTTCCATAGCAACATATTTTTTGCCCCTTTATCTGTTCAAAAAATGCGGTTGCCACAGCGACACTTTGAGCCCTGTCTAGATGGACAAATTAAGGTGAAGATGATTATCTGACAGTTTATTATGAAATATTTAGATATTGAAGCCAGGTTGAAAAGTGACATTATATCCAGACTTATTAAATTTCACGATTTTATCGGCATTGAACTTGTTATCTGGGGACAGGGCCGTGTACGTTTCATGTTTTACTGCTTACACGAGGTTGTGGAACGGATTCTGTTTCATTGAGGCTTAATGTGGATTAAATCAGCTTGTTTTTCTCTTTCTGTACTTCTTGTTTAACACACCCGTGACCCGTCATTTTATAGCCAGACAGAGAATACATAGACACGTGTGCTCTCGTCTTAGGCAGCTATAGTTGGGTACTAACTACTAAAATGAATTTCTGTTAGATCCTAGTGGCACATTTCGAGTAAAACAACAGGTCCAAATGCTGACATAGAAACAAAATTATTCTAGTGATCCTCGGGACGCTTCCATACATTAACTACTATAATGTACATTTGAAAACAATTTTCCGGATACTATTTTTCTTTCAAAAACATACCAAAATTCATTCATAGATCAGAAATAAAAACTAAACATTGGCTACTCATATAAAATAAACAAAAGAAAAAAAATATGTTACTTGAAATTTGACCATCTATTTGTGAAAGGAGTCTAGATAGCCAAAGGTTGTTTCCAAGCATTTAAACGCATTCCCAAATTTCTTTAGTTCTCAACTTTGAATTTTTGCATATTTCCATCAGTGAAAAGCAGTCTTAAATACCCAAATTTGGTAATCTAGAATTTACATGCAGCTGGAGGTAACTTTTTCTAAATTTTACACGTCTTTGTGAATGAAAGAGTTGTAAATTCCGTAATAATTAATCACGATGACAAAATCTCCAATCATGTTAGTTTTGAATTCGTTCCAAACATCCTCTCTATGACGTCATATTTCATGATTATTGTAAATATAACACCATTGTGGTTACGCTTAAGTTAGTATTGTTTTGTAATAATGTCTGTAAATAATTGACCACACAAGCGATGACCAGTTTCTGACGTAGTACTGGTATTATTTGTATGACGCAGCCCATTTGTTGGCTTTCAAAAACATGGAAAAAAGTCATGAAAACCGTAAAGGTATCTTATTAAATTGCGAAAAAATTGAAATTACTCGTACGAACCAGGTTAAACTAAATTAGAAACTTGTTCCGCGGGTCGAACACCATTCAAAATTAGCACTTCTCCGCGGGTCACACATTTTTCTCTTGTTTACCGCACCCCCCTGTTCTATCAGTCATTATTTACTACCAGTAGTGTTATGTAAAACTTTGTCGGATGGCGCCTTTTATTATGCAGGGTGGCCCATAAAAAAAAAACCAGCACATTTGGAACATGTGAACAACCTTTTATGCAAAGTGTCTGATTCTTTTGGTATAATCATACACAGACAAATTCAAATATAGGGCAATAAAAAGACCCAAAATAAGAAAAGGGAGCAATATAGCGTGTCCATATTCTCTTAAAAATTTTCAAAATTGCAAAAGGAATTTATTCATACCATATGTTGTTTTGGCCCCCACGTATGTGATAAATGAAGTAAAAATACTTAAACAATTACTGATTGAAGAACAACTAACTGGTTAAGATATATTGAGAACTGACTTCATGACAAAATCGAAATTGTGAAGGTGCAAGTCACTTGGCTAGTTCCCGAACTCATATTAGAACTAAAATAAGGAAAATCGGAATAAAATTATGGCCCAACCTTAACCTGGTACATATACTACGGGAGTACCCCTAAATCACCTTTCTACTTACATAAATATGATGCATTCTAAAATTATCCGGCAGTTTGCCTGTTCAATCACTGTGTGTTTGTCGACCGATCTAAAGCAAACAACTCTTGACGAGAGAAATGAAGCGTCTTGATAAATCACAGAAGCAAATATTTTGGTTTTGTTTGACCAAATATTTTTGGATTTGCAGGAATTTTTGCGTTTTCAGCTCTTTCTCGGTTTCACATTTGCAGTTATCGTAACTGGGGCGCGTTGTCCCAATCAATGTTGCTTACTTATTAAAGATCGCGGGTTTTAAAATTCTGATATACCATTTTTCATTTATTTATGGTCACTGATTTTCGGCCCGGAAAACGTTTGGCATTTAAAATGCGGAAATGAGTTTGACATTTATCATCAAATACAAGAAATAGTAGCAAATGAATATGATCGGGATCTGGATTTCGGTAAATAAAGGCGACTTTGTATATTGCGCTCTCCATCTGAACTCTTTGTATCTTAATTACTCATCGCCAAACCCCCTTTTCTGGATCAAGTAACTTGTCTGAAAAGTTTACTCAATTTCAGGCTCTGTGGAATATGCTACAATTCTGCGTAACAAAAAAAATTTAAAATTTATTCCGTTTGGCAGAATTTATCTGATGAATTAAATAGACACTAAATTATTTCAATCAGAATATATACATTTTTGTTACAACTTATTTTAATGGTCAATCAAGAAGAGTTTTTTTTTTTCAAAGCCCTATTCGGCGCTATGTCCTTTAAAAACAGTACAAATGCTGCTTAATGCAGTTTATTAGCAGAAAGCACGCGCGAAAACCACTTAAAATCTCCTGATGTAGCTTTTAATGTTATCAGTTCTGGCATCTAAGTTTTTGCATCATTATTCATTTTGACATCACAAAGGGGAATATTATTATGGGTTTCGCAGTTGGATTTAAAGAAAATTGTTTATTTTGTTGAAATATGTGAAATTTAAGAATTTCTATTAACTTCATTATATGATTACTTACTCTTTTTGGAGACGTATAGCAGGGCTACTGAACTGGCGGACCGCGGTTCTTTTATAAAATCACTTTTATAGATTTAAATATATATATGAAAAGAACTATAACGTCATAATAAACAATCTTGAATAGCTAATAATCATCAGTCGGCTGAGGAAGTGCGTGTTTAAGGATGCCGAAATATAATTTCTGGAAAGACTGGACCCAAATATTTTTAAAATTTTGTATGCGATTTTCGGTAAAAATAGTTGAGTAACCCTGACTATAGGGTCGTGGATAATTTCTGCGCTTATGAAGAATATGTAATGTCACGTTTTAAGAATAATGAATAATAACGAGAATATCGGTCGGAGACCGAAGACTTATCGATCTTAGATCGGTAATTAGTTAATAACTCGCTAATTATACGCCATAATTAACCCAAAATCTATAGGTCCGAGGTAAGATGCATGCACATGCAAAATTTGGAGCAGATTCAACCACGCGTTCGTGAGATATCGCGTTCATCTAACAGACACACACACAGACATACATACAGACAAATACCTATCAATATACTTACCGATCTTAAGATCGATAAGTAATAAAGTTATTGAATTTGTGAGTTTCTATTAACTTCAATATAAGATTACTTGGAATACGTTTGCTCCTTGAAAATCGAGTACTTTTAGAGGCGTATGGGGTTGTGGATTCTTTCCTGCGTTTATAAATGATATGTAACGTCACGTATGAAGAATAATGATTATTAATAAAAGTTCAAATTTTCTTTGATGTCCCGATGAGATATTGTATAAAACTTTTTTCTTCTCAAATTGTATTTGAAGCAAAAAAATCATTTTTATCCAAGCAATAAGCTGCATCGAATCGCATTAAAATGCAATAATTTTATACAATTTTTGTTATGTGCTATTACAAAACCGCAAAAACACGCTACCCATGCTTTTTGTTTGTTTAATTTTTAGTCTAAAAACCAATAATACATTTAAATACCAAAAACTAAATACCCGTAGCAGATTAACAGTTACTCAGTGCAAACCAACTCTAACATGATTGGCCGCGGATAAATACGGCTAGATAAATTCCATTTATGACATCATAAAAAGGGGCAAAGATGTTCTTTTTGACATTAGAAAATGCAATCTGGACTTAAATGCTGTTTAGTGATGTTATTGTTTATTTAGAGGCGCCTGCTTAAAGCATTGGCAAGTGCCGTGAAATGGGGTTTAAACAGATGTGAGAAACGAAAAACACTTAACTTAAAGTTAGTTTAATCAGACAGTTTTGAGTCATACGTTTGGAGAATTGCGACCCGAATACTTTTTATCAACGTACAAGAATAAATATGCGATATGAAACAATGAATACATATATATTAATATACGGGGTGAGCCAAATGTGGGTTAACAGTCTGTAATGAATTGATTAAGAATAAATGTCACCCTACTTTTGGCCCGCCCTGTATATATCAAAATTGCAAGAAATGGACATGACGAATGGTAACGATCCGCGATTGGCCAGACCCGCATCCAGTTTTTGTTATTTGGCATCGATTTCAAATATTCAAGTTCATAGTATCTAGGTCTAGGAGTATGCAATGATTGGTTCTTTGAACCTAAATTGCCAAAACGTTTTTCTTTGCGCTCCAAAATTCCATGGTTTTGTTTTTTTGTGGGTCCAGTTTTTTTTTCAAACTCAAACTCAGGGATGTCTATATAATTTACTAAATTTTGGAATCAATTCTATAGACAGAGTAAAGATTTATGTTAAGTATTAAGATAATCTTAATTGTATTTTTGAGTATAGCATTCAACATTTGTAAGTAGTTGTAATGTGGGTCAAATTTTACAAATTAAAATATTCCGATCTTCCATTATACCCGACCAAAAAGCAAGCACCGACTCACGAATTCAATTAACTCCCAACAGTATGCAATATTTCCATTTCATCTAATCTAGTTTCTTTAGTGGCCCTTGCGTATCACCTTCTTCTGAGCGACTTTTTCGTTCTTCAAGTGGGAGAGAGAGCACGACCCCGTTTTATAAATCTCATGAAGCTCGCACCGACAAACAAATTAAATATACATTTTTAACCGTACATGCAATAATCCCGGCGAAGCGAAGCATCTTGTTCATAGCATAAGTCAAGAGTACGCGTTAACTCGCAATAAAATCATAGCCGACTTATAAGTCTGATTTACCCTAGATCAAGCTCCTACAAGTTTCGATTTCCCGAATCATCTTTTCTATAAATAAAACCCTGCACGAAGTTTGCACTTTTTAACCCTGGCAATCCACCGCAGACCTGAAGTTGAATTTCCCATGACTAGAATAATCCGCGAATCAGACTCTGTAACTTTAACTCTAATTGATTTTGTTAAACTTTTGAACTTATTTGTTGCATAAAACATTTTTTGGTTTGGTATTTTATGTAGGGTCGGTTCTATTGTTTGATCTTGGTTAGGCTTGCATGTGATGCTGTCAGGGTAACAACTAACTCGGTGTTTTATGTAGGGGTCGGTCCTATTGTTTGATCTTCATTGGGCGTGTATGCTAGCAGGGTAACTTGAAATTAGTGGAGGTTTTGAGAGGAATGAGTATCTATGCGCATAGGTCCCTTTAAAGTTTCAATTTTGTTATGAAGTCAGTTCTCAATATATCTTATCACATTTGTTGTTTTTTTAATCAGTAATTGTAAAGTATTATTACTTCATTTGATAAATCTGTGAAGACCAACATGTGGTATCGATAAAGTCTCTTTAGAAATTAAAATTTTTTTTAAGACTTTATGGACACCTAATATTTCTTCTTTTTTTAATAGAGTTCATCTTTGACTCACCGGTCTTAATGATTAATGCATCCAAATGCCCTCCCGTATAGTTCCACATTGCTTGGAATCGTTTGCAAAATTGAAAAAAAAAAAAATTCAGATAAAAAAAACATTTCCATATGTTATAAGCACCCAATAATCTACAAAATAGTACATATATCAGGCCATTGTTGAGCTAATTTCAATTTCTTACTTTGGTTTTTATGTAGTGCGCCTCGTGTATTTCAATTATGTTATCTAATCTGAAATGGGTATGTATGTGTCTGGTGCTGTTAGGACAAATTGTGAATTAGCGCCGATTTTTTCATTTTTATCATTGGTGCACTGATGTGTACAGTACACAGGGCTTGGCCTTTAATGTTGCTTTGAAGTTAGGCTAGTATTAGTAAGCTTATTCACACAATTTGGATTGAGGTGATTACAACTTAGGGCGAATGCAAATGGCTTTTAGTTGCAAAAAGCGTTTTAATCTCCAAACACCTGATTGTTATGCTTTGTGCACTATTTCCTTGATTTGCTCTTGAATAAGTTGTTTCCACGTCCGGAACTTTCAAAATGGTCTACTTGGCCAATATGCTAACTAGTAAGAAGCGTTTATCGCCGGTAAATATTTGTAGATGTGTCTTTTTATAAATGGCCTGGTACAAAAAAAACCTAAAGTATTGAAAGCATCACATAGAAATTATTATATCACATAACTAGATCATCACGCACATAGACTTGATCGAGCTAGTTTTGTTCTAGTCTAACATTGCCTATATGTGTAATTAATACGTTAATTCCTCATTCTTCGTCTTACATTTCACAACAAGTTGTGACCCGAGGATGTCAGATATGTCTTGGCATATTTAGGGTCGATGTGGATTGTGTGCAATGGCGCCTGTCTGTCGATAACGTGACTTTGAATTTTGGCAACTGCGACTATTTTTAATTCGACTTATCTTTTTGTTTCGTATGTATTTTCACGCCGATTTGAGATCCCAAGTTCAAATTATCGGTTCTTTGTTTTAGACCAAACTTCACCACCCCGCTTAGGGATGGCTTAACTACTATAGTTTCCTACATGCTATGATGAAGAGGATATTATTACCTGAATAAATAAAATTCGTTTTATATGTTATTATCTTTTGCCAAAGGTACAGAAATCACGATTGAAGTATCTTTACTTTACGAGTCTTGCATAGGTACTCCCGTGGTATGTGTACCCGGCCAGGGTTAGGGCAAAATTTTATTCCGATTCCCCTTATTTTAGCTCTATTACGAGTTCGGGGACTGTCTGTGTTAGCCAAATGAATATACCCTGCCCATAGGTTACAGTCCCTTTACACAACTTGATGTAAAGTAGGCGAACACAATTAGTTATCTCCATATTGGTACACATACTTCTGGAGCGCCGAAAAAGCAAGCACACTTGTACGTAATTATAATAAATAATGGCTAAATTTAATAATATGCGCATAGAATTGCCGCGGGGATAACTGCGGTCGTGTACCATGCAGTGCCTGGGAATAAACTGATTAACAAGCGACACATGAAATGATTAATTGCCAAGCCGTACTTTATACTATTGACCAAAAAAAGCAACTTTTATTTCTTTATGTACTTGATTGATAGCCGTAATTTGCAGAATTGTTCTTGGCAGAATCATGATTAATGACCCGTGACAGCAAAAGAATCTCTTTTTCACGTTTTACATAGATTGAACGTTAAATTTTTTGTTGACAAAATCTTCGTAACGAGGTGAAAATTGGTGTTGTCTGTCATGTCTAAATTTCGTGGGAATCTTGTTCCTGACGGTTTATGCAGTCTGAAGAGTACTCCCGTAGTGTGTGTACCAGGTTAGGGTTAGGCCATAATTTTATTCCGATTTACCTTATTTTAGTTTTATTACAAGTTCGGGGACTGTCTGTGTTAGCCAAGTGAATATACCCCCTACCCATAGGCTTCAGTCCATTTATACAACTTGTGAAGTAGGCGAACGAAATTAGTTACCTCCATATTGGTACACACACTTCTGGAACGTCTTCATTTCAAGCTCACAGCTCAATTTCAAGGCACAAAAACTGATCACGGCAAAATGTAGATTGCAAACACAAACACAAGACATTCTGATTTGAAGTCTCAAACAAAGGGTTAAAAGTTGAAAAAAAAAAAAAGTTAAATACGTGTCGTTAATCACACAGTATGAACCCAAAAGTTTATTTGTTTATTCCAAACCATATCTCGCCTATGCCCTTCTGCATAATATTAGCACATATATGTTATCAGCTCTCTCCTAATTACCCAGCACCAGAAACTCATTGGCGACCACAAGACTTCAAAATTTCGCATAATTGCCAACATAATGTATGACATAATTAGGCTTCATATTCACTCATTATTAGCTCTGACGAAAGTGGAGTAGCCAGATATTCGGGAAACATTTTACAAAAATAGTTTTGTAGGATTGATCATTCATTATTATCCGGAAGCTGAAGACCAGAGGTGGGCAAATTTCCTGATGAAAATCACGTCCCTCATTGTTACATTGTGATTCTTATTATATAAACGTTAGTCTAGCAGGTTGTTATAAATGAACTGTTTTTTTTTCATAGTTTTCCATATTGAGTTTTGAGACTCCAGCCAGTAACCATGTCTATTATTGGTAACTGGCCCAATGAGAAAAGTAATTGCCCACCCCTGCTCAAGCCCTTCTGGGGAATTTATAGAAATATTCGTGTTGTCATTTCAAGACTATCAATGACTTTTTGTCTGAAGACTTATTTGAAACCAAGTGCAAAATGCCTCAAATATTTTTAAAATGCGCTAAATAGTGTAAATACAGCACCGTGAATAATCTAAATCAATTATGTGACATGGTGAAAGACAGTTTGCAAGTTAAGACACCACATTTGGCAGCCAATTTTTTCCGGGGTCAAAGGTCGGGTCATGTAATTTGGGGCCGAGACGTCGTTTAAGGACCGTAGCATTCCGGTACTTGACTTGTTATTGGGGTCACTGGGAAAGTATGGTTGCCAGAAATAGAGCTTTGATTGGTGTGATCTGTCTCAGTTTAGCTGTAACTTACTCGCTTTATCTACGGGTAATGTGTGATTGTAATGGCATCTTCTTTTCGGGAAGGAGCAAGAGTTTCGGTAAGGGGTTGGGAAAATTTGAATGACTGTTATTTTTTTGCTGCATCGGTAAAAAAATTAGTCATTGTGATTATTCGAACCGTTTTAACGCTTTGCCGTTAAAAGAGCGTGTTAGTTTTTGTCCCCAAGCCAAAGGCGCTTACAAGCAAACTTGAAACCGGCCTTGGTTATCGAATTTATTTTATCAAAGACAATTCGGCTGCGAAAAAGACTATTCCCAGGAAAGGATGATTTTATTGTAAGTTTGTTCACAGGCTGTGCAATGCGGGCTGGAGCGTTGGAATTTAAATTTCTTGGCATCGCGCGTTGAAAATATTTTGATATAACCCCCCTACCCACTATCTCTCCCAGGAGCAATAACTATGTTAAACAGTAATTTATTTTTCATCATACTAAAATACACTTTAAGAATAAACAATACAAAAAAAAGTAAAATGGTACTCCAGTGTCAAGGTAGGCGCGATACACCATTATTGGTTATCGAGCAGCGACACCTGTGATTTAAGTCAAACAGTAATAGACAAATCAAAAATGACTATTAAAGAAGTTTACGTTAAAGTAAGTCGAGGCGATCTGGATAGCCAGAAGATGCCCGATTCAAAGAAAGGCTGTTAGGAAATGCTGAATCATAAATATTACGGTCTCCTCAAATATATTATCCATGTTTGGCGCCTTACTCGAAGTGAAGAAAACTTATATAAATAACACACAAGTACACATTTTGAATTCAATGTCGAAAACCGCATAAATGACCGGCTGAGGTTTTTGAAATAACAACCATTTTTTGCCGACACGTATATGTTATGAATTATTCATTCTATCTTATTGTTAATTGTCCTTGTATAATAGATACAAGTTGTCAATGCAAACTCCTCCAAAAAGCGTAGTTTTCGATTTTCAAAAAGCCCTTTCAGCTCGTTTGATACCATTTATCAGTGAATTGTACAAATTGTGTCAAATTTTATGTTTAAAAATAACAGTTCGCAATGGAGCGTTTTAATATATAAAAGCCTTTATTGGGCCCTTCGCTTCTAAAAATCACGAGAGAACCACCCTTTTTTCCCGACTCTATCCTTCTATAAAATTAAGTGTATATGTGTTGTTAATTTGCTGTTGTTTAAATGTTAATTTGCGACCTTGTCGTTATTCTAATCCCAAATCCTGTTCTTATTTCACCTTTGACCTTATGTTACGCATGAGTAAGTTTACCATGACTGAACGAGTCTTCGTGGTGTTGTTGGTAAACAAATCAATTCACGGAATGACCTCAAATTTGACCTTCAAAGGAGAATAACGATTCCATTTTTAGCTCCAGCTAAGAAATATATGATGACCTTACTAATTTGGGTACTCCCGTAGTGTGTGTACCAGGTTAGGATTAAATTATAATTTTAATCCGATTTTCCTTATTTTAAGTTTTATTCCGAGTTCGGGGACTGCCTGTGTTAGACAGGCAGTCTGGCCATAGGCTTCCGTACCTTTACTCAACTTGATGTATTAAGTAAGTACCCCCATATTGGTACACACACTTCTGGAGCGCTCTAATTTGGGCTATTTTGTGCTGTGTAATGCTTCGTGTCCATTTCCGAGGATTCATAAATCGAATTTCTAATTTTGCTACTGGAATTTAATTTCAAAATCATCAGATTTGAGGCTTTAAAATCAAAATTTCCAATTGGGTCTTGGAGAAGCCTTGCAAAATCTGAGCCCATCATAATTTTTGCAATTTTGTCGATATCGAATTTATCATTACTCCTGACATTTCAAAATCACCGGAGTGACCCGGAGTTTCGTAACAGTCCACAGTCTTAACTAATGCGCTCTCTCCGACATAATATTACTTTCTAGCTATTGGATAATTGGATAAGTTTAATTGAAATTGCTCGAGGAAAGGCTATACTAAAACAGGAAAATTCTGAAGTAGATATTCTATCCTACCATTCCATATCAGATCAATATAACATTCAAATTAATCGAGTCTATGCGTCCACACTTAGACATACAGGTCACGTCTGAACTAGAAACTTATATCCTCACACTTGACCTCGTCTTTCGTTGTACCCTATACTTTCCCCAGAGTTTCGAAGTTTTCCTCGCTGATTACATCTTCCCAGACGTTTCCCATTTCTACTTGAGATTGCTTGTCTGGTAAAATGGGTAAATTGGAATTGAATGTTAACGTAATTCAGTAACTTGGTATGGTTGTTTACATAAGAAAGATTTTGATATAATAAAACATTGTATGTCAAGTCCATTCATCTAAATCTAAAACAAATAATTGGTTAACTAATCCCATACTCGACATGGACTGGTAATCAGACTAGATTCCTTGTTTCGGTATATGACTAAGTCGTCTTATCGGCTTTCCACTCACATGTATTGATAAGAAAATTCCATCACTTCCTCCTTTTGGATCAATGATTTCTTGTCCAGACCCTTATTCAAAATTGAAAAATACGTTCCGAGAATTCTCAATAGCTTTCCTTGCACCTGTTTGGTTTCAGGTTCGCGTTTTTCCATCGTTTAAAGTTTTATGTTCGTCCGCCGGGGTTATCGGTTCAGCCTTGCTTCAAAGTTTTCCTTTGCGATCGGATATCGCTCTCAACCTTAGTAATTTTTTTGTGATTAGTGTTAAGAAATTAACTTCCATTTCATTGTGAAATAAACTTGGTTGGGTGAAAGTCCTTAAACCGGGTCAAATCGAGTCACAACCATTCTAGTCGAGTAAATAACTGAGTCAACTTCAACTGGCAGTTTGTTGAGTACGAGTTTTTTTGTCTGAGAAGCATAGGTTCTCAAAGTGCTCTATATAAGACAAACCCAGGGGCTCCGCGAGTTATTCGTTTACTTATTAAAATACTGACTCGGCTAATTTTGTAAAGCAATAACGACATTAATAAAATTTGACAAAGGTAGCATCAAAATGTGGCAACGAGGCGGTAATTCAAATATGGCATTATCCATATGTTTTAACATTCATTTCAACACTACTTTATTAATATGTTTGTCAAGTGTATTTTTCAAATGCAAAGCAGTAAATACATTCGAGTCATTCAATAAAGTAATTTTAATTTACTCACGAACAATAATCGGTAAGAAACAATGTTTTTTTTTTCAATTTATTGCGGGGTTCCTTAAATAATAGTCAACTTCTTCATGTGCTCCTTAGAACCAATAACTTGAGATACCCTGACTCGAGGCATTGATAAATTCCGTGAACCCCGAGTCACGAGTCATCCAGATCACCAGCCAGGATATAAATCAAGTCTATCAAGGGGTTATGTATTTTTAAAGAAGAAAAACTTTTTTTTTTATTATTTGTGATTAATACTGCGAACCTTGGGTATCGGTGGAGCTTTGGGGCAAACATATTTAAAGAAATTATATGGCATTGTATATATTCTCGTAAGTGGCAAACGCATTTTAATTTGATGTGTTAAAATCTATTTATAAAGTCTATTGACGTGATTGGTACTAAATATAGCTTGCGCATAGAAATTCATGATGTTTAGAATTATACGCTCAATTGCCAACGCGTCATTTTAGTTTTCGAAAATCTAAATCGTGACCACTCTAAATATAGAGTCTATGAGGCGTTGGACATATTGGCGTCAATGATTGCAAAGCTCGGCAGGGCCGTAGCCAAAAATTTTCAAAGGAAATAGGGCTGAAATTTCGGATCTCCTGAAGTATGCGCACCAAGATGGCGCACAACCTGAACTCAGGTTGTGTACCAGGTAATGGTTCAGGTTGTGTGACATCTTGGTGCGCATACTCCAGGAGTACCGAAATTTCTAACTGCCAAGTTAGACCGTAACAGGCCGGAAAACGGGTGTTTTCAAGAGTCTTGAGGGTCTAAAAAGCGTTTCGAACTACGAAATATTACAATTCATGATACAGAATAAAAAAAAACTTCTTTTTACATTTCAGGTTTTTTGACATTCACTCCCCCTAGATTTCGTAGTGAATCCCTGTCCATGACTCCCTCCAAGGGAATTATATTGCAAAAAAATTGCAATTTATGATACATAAGAAAACCTTTTTTTTTACTTTTTTTTACATCCACCCTGGCTACGTCCCTAGATCTCGTGGTGAATCCCTGTCCATGACTCCCTCCAAGGGTGTGGTAAATATAGTTGACAACGCCAAACCGTAAATATTACCGTCCAGCGCTCTTTAAACGGCTCCAAAGTGACCGCGAAAGGGCTCAATAGGGGTCGCGTTTAAATTTATTTCCGACACTAACTTCTGTTAAAAACAAAATGTGATTTGAAACCATACTGAGACCCATTATCATCGAAATAGAATCTCGATTCGATCTTTTGTGAGAGAATATGCAATAACATTGGTCTCGTTGTCATTTTTATTTTTCTAATTTTTGTTGCATTATTATATTTTATTTTGGTTTTAGTTACTGGGGGTGGTGAAAAAATTTTGCTCTACCATGCTAAAAATTAGTTAGGTCATAGGTCATCATATATCAGCTAAAATCTTATGGCTATTGTTATTTCCAGAGGGTAAAAAGCGAAGCTATTTCTGACCCAATAACAAACGGCATCTTCTCCTAAAAGTACTGCCATTACTTAGAAAAACTTTGAATAAAATCTAGATTAGGTTGAAGAGCCTTTTTTAAAATGGCGACTTCACTGCCAAATTAAATCTGCATCGTACATTTTGTCGCCAGTTTCCCACGGTGGTTTGGTGATTTTGTGGTCGCAAAACTTCACGCCAAAATAAAGTGAGCGAAACGGAACATGGAAACAAATTATTACGGCGTCGTTTTGGTTTAAAAAATGCAGCATTCCGCAATTTTCTTTTTTTCTTTTCTATAACTTGACGTAGCTGTGGAAAAAAGTGTACATTTTTAAATGAGCTTCAATTGTGTGGAATTCTACACATCACAGCTGTTTTCGGGTCGTATTAACTTGAACTGTTTTAAGATTATCCTCAATCGGGACCTAATTTAGACATATATAATTTGAACTATGTGAAATACAGGGTGATATGAATAAAAAACCATAAATTTCGTGATTAGTCCTACGAAAATGAAGAACTTTTATCTAACACTTAAACATCTGTTTGCGTACGATTGTACCCATAAGTTTCAGTATTCTAGGAATCTTTGCAAAAAAGTTTTTTTTTGAAAATAAGTTTCAAATTACCCGGGTGATTTATAACGATGTGTATCTTAATTTTTAAGAGAATGCGTTCACATTAAGCTAAGGTCACGCGCACTCACTCAGAAATAAGTGAGACTCGTCCCACAGCAAATTCCCAGACTTCCACTCTTGCATTCGATTACACGGCGTCGGTGCTTAAGCTCGCATAAAGCCATATAGAATTGAGGTGGTGTATTGTTTAAATGCCAATTGGCATGAGACTGGTAGCAGTTCAACTTATTGCTATATGCACATTTCCTCCTAACAGACATATCATAAATAGAAGAATACTGATACATCACCACTCAAGACTAAATTGTTGTTAAGTTCTCAAATGAAAAATGTCGCTTGGTGACTCATTCTCAAATTATTTTACTAATCATACAGAAATTCATAGTCAAAAGGCCGGAAAACTACATTGTGTATAACAAGTGTCGGGTTCTTGAACCCGGATATAATTTCCCGACCTTTCAACCTAGCTTGTCTGGTATAATAATGTATTTTAAATTAGTTTAAACAAGATGTAAAAGTCTTTATTTCCATTTTAAATTCAGAAAAGTATTCACTAAGAGGTTTACGCCTTCGAATTTTTATAAAATTATTTTTTATCAAATTGTTATTTTTATTTCGTGATGAAAAAATGATTAGGGCATTCATTCTAACTATGTTAAAGTCACGAAAAAAAATCTCGGTTTCACTTTTAGTAAATGAGTAAAAATTCCTCAAATTGAGTGACCGCTATTATAATACTGGAATCCAACCCACAATAGAAATCGCGTAGACCAGGAGCGTACAACAGCTGGAAAACTAAGAGAAGAGAATGCGGCTATCGCATTCAGCCTTGCAGTAATAAATGCACCGGGCAAAACGGCTAAAGAATTAATGCAGCGACAAGAGCAAAAACAATTTATATTTTTTCCACGTGGAGCGCCTTTTTAAACTTAAACTTTCGGTTTTGGATTTTATGCTTGATGGGGAAAATCTGAGGGTTGACAAAGGCCGGGTTGTGGCCCGCGGGCCGCCTGTTGCACACCCCTAGCGTAGACCACGAACAAACATATTATTACCGGTACGGATTATAATCTTGTGAAGTTGTGAAAACGCATCATAAAGATCTGTTACCGTGTGTTTGTCAAATACTTGATTACCTGTGATTTCAAACTGCTATCTCGAATACTAATAATCACCATTGTTATGTTGCCATGACACCCATTGTTTAAATGTACATGCAATTGATTTTCCTGTTATAGTTCAACTATGTATGAGGTCAGACAAAACGTCACAGAAATATATTTGTGTTAGTATGGAGCAAGACTATTAAATCACTTGGGTCGGGATATGCTATCCCGAAACTTGAAACTAGCAACCCCATTGGTTAGTTTGCTTACTTGCGCACGGCTTTGTTCTGAGCCAAATTGTGAAACACTAAAAAATTTTCACGACAATGTCAGACCTTGTACTATTATGTAAAGGAATTGGAATTGGTGACGAATCCCTTGGTGACTCATACCGGACGTGGTAAACAAACAACACGCGACACTTCCTGTTGGTTTTTAAACGTGACACAAACCTTATTAGGAAATTGATAATGTGTTCAGGAATTTATTATTCTCGGGGAAGTCTTTCATTTTGTAAAATATCAAATATCCGACATTTTTATAATCATTTTAAATCGTCGATTTTTTATACATTTATTTCTTTTTAACAATGCTGTACCGGGGTACTTACTTGTAAATCGTTTTCCACAATTCTCCAATTATTTTCAACTTGAAGGAAAAACGAGAAAATTGATTTCTTTGACTGGTCTTATTTGAATGCGTTCACAAATTTCAGATAAACCATTATAAAGAAAAGTAAACAATAAAAAATGTAAATATCCGAAATAAGGCGGGCAAGATCTAGTCTAACAAATATTATTGTTTTTAATTATCTTCACGCCCCCTCAAAAAATTGTCTACTGAGATAAGCCATCAAAAGGGTTCATTGCACTGATAAATTTTGGAAATAGCAACAGGCTATCACCTTTTCTCATTGCTTTGTTCTATCGGTTTTGTCACGGTGCTTGGAAAGCAAATAAACCCGATAAATCGTGCAATTACCTTTTCACCACTAATTGGATTTGTCATTTTTCATCTCATTGAAGATTGATTTCTCCTAATCTTCTGAGTTTCGAGAAACTTCATTCATCTTGTTTATTTTTGCGACGCTTACCACTCTCCGGACAAGGCGCTGTATAAGCAGTCTTTACGGTACATGTAAAGTACAAAATGGTTTCTCTTATAGTTTCGTGATTTTGCTCAGCACTGCGTTTTGTGAATGGGTGTTGCTCTTCGATAACCAATTTTGGTTCCCCCGCGACTTTCTTTCCCCAGTAAAAATATGTGTTGAATTTTATTTCTTTTTATCGAATTTGTGTGTTATTTTATACTTGGTCAAAAATTGAACTTAATTAAACTATGGCCTACCTAAGTGACTCTGCTCTGTTGCGGTTATGTTTCTCTTTTTATTATCTTTCCTATAGGGTTGACTAAAGGTGAATATATCATGTACATACAAATAACACACAGAAGTTTATTTTCAAGCAGTTTGAATTCGAAAATTGAGGGAAATTGCACATAAACAATGATTTCATTGTCCTCTATTATTTTATTAATTTAATAAAGGCGTTTTCAGTCATAATGTCCAATTTCTTCAAACTCATCTAAATTATACCTAAAATCCAGAATTGAAGTTATCACATTTTATCAATTTCCAATCTCAATTTCTTTCCAATTAGAATATGCCATTCATTTTTGATATCTCTGATGCTTCTTCCTTTTTTCAATCGTTAGTCGAATTCATCAATATTTTCAGTCTCCTCTATTTTGCATAATTATTGTAGATAAGAGAGGCGAAAGGTCGAAAGTTTTACCAATTATTCTTTGTTTCAATATGAAAACGACTTTTACTGACAAGCCCCTCAAATGATTTCAATGAATTTGAATAATCTGGCAACATGACATTATCTGAAGAAAATGCTAATTAGGTAACAATAAGAAAGTGTTTCCCAACCTTTTATAGCTCGTAGCCCCCTTCCGGAGTCTTTTAGCACACATGACCCCCGCTTTATCATTCCAAATCTCATTATGTTAAAACAGTTCATGATAAACAAAGTAAAAACACCCTCTGATATATCCTTATCAATCAATATAACTAGGAAGAACATGGGCTTACTTGTAAAGTGAAAAGAAAAATCAGTTTTGCGCCCAGCATTTTGTCCCTCTGCAACTTCTCCGTGACTCCTTTGTAGGGCCATGTCCCCAGTTTGGAATCGCTGGTCTAAGACAATTCAGTCTTACAGTCCAGTCCAGACAAGAATGGTTAAAAGGTCGGAAATTCTATCCGAACTCAAGCACCGACACTTGTCATACACATTGTAGTTTTCCGGCCTTTTGACTATGGATTTGTATGAGTAGTAAAATAATTGCAGGATGAGACATTGTCCATTGAGAACTCAATAATTCACTCTCGCTCGGGACCGGGACTCTCTATAATGTATGATGTGTCTGGTTTTTGTTATGGGTAAACTAGCATGGCATTGATTTGAACTGTTTTAAGTAAAGGGCTAATCAACGCGGAATACACTGCCATAATTCTTTTTTATTATGTCAAAAACTCCTGGATTTTCAGTGATTATCCGCAACTTTTCGCAGATATCATTCTGAGCCTGTACGCAAATATTAACTTCAAAAAAGTTTTCTTAAAAAATCTACATTTTTAATTTTTGTCAACTGGTGTAATACTCGATAGCCTTTAAGGAGAAGTTCATCCAAATGACGACTAGGACCATATATTCATCGGTATTTACTTGGGCGTAGCACGCCGCTATAATTCTTCTATACAGTTTCTTCTTGGCATTGTAGTGTTTGCCTGCAACTTCGCTCCGAAGTTAGTATTTTTGAGTGAGTGCGTATGTTCTGCATTTAAGCAAACACATGCATTTCATAATCTACATAGTTTCAGTGACTGGCATTTTTGTGATCTTTCATAACTTCACTCCGAGATCAGTGTCCTTTGCTTCTGAGTGAGTACGCTGAGTGAATCTTGCTTTGAGCGAATTATTTTCGATAAGTTTTCTTCCAAATATTGGTCAATTTTTCTCACATGGTGTAATACTTGTAAAAGATTAGTTAATAGCCTTTAAGGAGGAGGCAATTCAAATGGCGACCGGCACCGTATATTCTTCACTGTTTAAAAAGAGCGAACATGAGGCTGTTGATGGACGAATCCATGGTTGAGTGATATTCAATTGTCACGTCATCGCATTTTTATCTCGCTACATCTTATCTTCAAACGAGACACGAAAGAAACAATTTCTTTCACCAAAATAATTAACTATTGTTCTAGAATTGGATTTCAGAGATAAAAGAAGAATTTTTAATTTTAAGTGGGCGGCCATCCTGTCTCTTTACTCGGCGATTCCGTTTTTTTTTTATCTTATAATGTGGATTTAAATTGAGATAGAATTTTAGACCGGCAGAATTATATTACAATAATGTTTGGTGTAAAACTTTTTTTTTAATTTTTCTGGGAAACCTCGAGCGTTTTTCCTTTTTTAATATATATTTAGGTAAACGTGGTTGAATTTTTAAATTGGTACAATTACTTTACAAAAATTTCTATATAAACTTTTTTTCTATTTTTCTGATAAACCGCGCAACGTTCTATTGTCTAGGCGAGGGCTACTCAACTGGCGGACCGCGGTCCGAATCCGGACCTTTCGGGTATTCGAATCGGACCGCGCTTAATTCTTTATTTTGGATTATTAGCCGCACTTTTGAAGTTTCCTTTTATAAAATCACTTTTATAGATTTAAATATATATGAAAATAAATACTAAACAATCTTGATTAGCTAATAATAATTAGTCTTCCGAGGAAGTGCGTGTTTAAGGGTGCCGAAATATAATTTCTGGAAAGACCGGACCCAAATATTTTTGAAGTTTTGTATGCGGATCTTCGGTAAAAATAGTTGAGTAGAGCCCTGGTGTATGCGAGCAATGGTATGTATATGGAGATTGTCCGATACATTGAATATATGTTGAAATACCTTGGCGATTCTCGTATTGAATAAATGTGAAGATGATATTCATAATCATATTATTCTAAATTATTGGATTAAAAAAATGACCCGTGTGTGAACTAATCTCCAAACATGTGTCATAAAATTATTCATATATTTTGAAAATTTTTATAAAACCACTTTCGATAAATTATGGCATTTTCGTCCAAAAACATGCGAAATTATATCATATTTTCAGATCAATTTCTCGCGACACGAAACGATTTACGTGAAATTAAATCTGAATCATCAAAAGAGAAATTCCGATAAAATTTCAGAAATAATTTTGTTTCGATGGACGAAAAGCCGTTAAATCGTTTTGTCATTATTTTAATTTGATTTGAAAAACTTGAGATGAAAGAAATATGAATACCGCATTATGAGGAATTTCAAGTTGACTTTAATATAAAACGATTTTATATGCGAAACTTCGAAAAATGCTCTGCACACAGTTAAGTTAGATAGATATAGATGGTTTATTTTGAAAACTCCATAATATACACAAATGAAGTGAAAGCGATCAAAACTTTAATAAAGTTTAAAACATGAGAAATATTACGAAAAAACACGAAAAAAATTGCAAAAACACAAACCTAAATGAACGGTGCTAGGGCTAGTAATAAACCACTTCGGGCTGTTGTACTCATAGAACATTTAAGCTAATATTGGCCTATTTAATCTGATACAGCATATGCCTCAATTTACATTTTTTAAAAGACTTAAATTCAATTTTCAATCGCGTATTATAGTTAAGAATTATTGAGATTTGATTGTTAGTTATTCTCAGGTCGTCACTTGTGAAAGATTTTGCAGCCATTAACGTCTAAAAATATTAGCCTCAAATTTGAAGAGAAATCTTTTTTATGGGATTTGTTATAATTATAAGAATACTGAAAACTTCACTTTACATATTTAAAAGAAGATTTCCATGAGCGTTTAGCAACGTAAACATGCTCTGTTTTTACATACCGGTAAGAGATGTCCATAGCTACTTTGTTATAAATGAAGCAAATCTTCATTTTAGTCTACCAATTTTATCAATAAACTTGGGGCGAGCCGGTGCGCGCAGGCTGCTGACTACATAATGGACCAGCGGTGCTGTATCTCTATTTAACCATCGAGCCAAAATGGTTAGGCCAACGCGCCATTTGGCTCTCTATGACAATATTAAATGGATTGGTAGAATAAATTTTTACTTTTAAGAGTTGAGAATATTTCTTATAATAATAAGTTACTTATTAAATTTAGAGGCCATTTCTCTTATTTGTGAAACACATGACGCATATGTAATCAACGCTGAAAAACAAATTATTGTGATGTCATAGATATTTTTAGCAAGTTTTTGATCTCGTAAATATCCGAAGTAACGTTACCGACTAAGATTCGCCATACAGCCTTCAACTATGATTTATGACTGCGCTAGTGCGATTGAATTATATACTAAACTATCGTTGAAACGATTGAATGTTTTTTTTTTTATTTCTATAGTTTTATCGCTGGTTCAGCGTCTTCGTGTATTTTTAGTGTAGGCCTAAATTGGTTGCAACTCATCACGGAGAAAATTTAAATCAAATAAAGGTGCGAGAAACTTAGGAACAAACTAAAGATTCGTCTGGTACAATTTATATCAACAAAGGAGAATAATATCATTCTTTGCAAAACAATTTTTTATCAAAATTTCGCTAGAGCGTAGTCTAGCTTCGTCAGTTATACGGGTTACATATGGATACAGCATAACAAGAAACGTGGAACGAAGTGTAGATAGTCACGCAAATCCAATACATTATAATAGTATAATTTAGTTGGGGCCATATTTATTTATTATTATTTGAAATAGTATGTTATAATGACCAGCCAGTCGCTCAGAGATTTTTTCTGACGACTCAACCCATGGCTCTTTCGCAGACCCGCAATAGAACATTCGGTATAATTTAGGTTGAGACTCCATTAGAAGTCTAATTTCCAGGAAGCCACCGGGGCAAAGATAAACCCATAATAGCGATCTGAAAACGACTCTAAAGTTAAAAAAAATTCGGACGAAAATTGTTTTAGTTACGCTACGTTTTCCGTCTCGCTTGGGCAACACCGTAACGCGAGCTCGCTGCCTGTACCATGGATTAGTTGTAGTTAGATAGTTAGTCTTCGAAGCTGCGTTGTTAGTCGCATGCGGTTTTTTCCTCAACATCTTTCCACGAAATTAGACTCGAAGTGAGATATGTTGAATTTTTCAGCATGTTGAATAGTGTTCATGTTTGACAGTAGCATGTAGGGCCAGTAACTCAGCTAGGTACCAAGAATTCGAGACTATATAAAAGTAGTCATTTGTCATCGATTTAGTTTCTATACGACCGACTACTTATCTTCTTCTACGCTTTTGCGCTGGTAGATTCTTATGCATATAATGCAAGGGTGTTGCAGCGAGAATGAGTATGACTGCTCTAAGCAATTTAAGAGTCTTTCTAAACATAAACCTCTTTAAACCACTCAGAATAGTCATTTGAATTTGTCAAATTTTTGTTAGCATATTTTCTTTTGCAGCATGTTCGAAGTATTTGAACTGCAAAAATAATTGTGCCTATTAGTTCCGTGAGAGCAGTAGCATATCTGGGTACTAGTAACTAGACGAACACGATTAAGTGGGTAGCAGCATGGTCTAGCCACACTTTAGTAGCATATTTTATAGTGCGCGTTCAGAGTGCGTGAAAAAAAAACTATTATACAATTGAAGACAAACTTCAAAATATGAAAGAAAAACCACCATAAGCAGTAACAATCGGAAAACTAAAGTTTTTCACTTGCGACAGATCTTTTTCTACTTTGTACGTTATTGCAGAATTTTAAATCGAGCAGGACTTTTCGAATATAGTTTTGCCTTGAATTATAAACGATCAAGAGAACGTTATGTTAACGAAAAATTCTAATTAATCTTATTGGAACAAATAGTGCCAGATTAACTATGGTTACCGATATTTAAATTGTTTGGTCGGTTCAACTACGACATTCATGGATTACAATAAACAATCTTTCGCGTTTGGTATACGATTTTTCTTCCTTTGGAATATATAGAAGAAGTGTGCCTGCCTCACCCATTTTGATTCAAATGATCAGGCTTGAATTCTCGTTGTTTTTTAGGTCAAATAAGCAGCGTGCCCGCACACTAATCTTCAACATAGATCACTGAGCCACCTGTCTTGTGCCGCAATGCTCAGTTGCGTCGGTAAATCCCTGAACAGCCGTTAATTTTTTTTGCGTAGTAAATAAACGTACTCAGGGGACGAGTCGCATGTGGAACATTTTAAAAAATGTAGCAAATTTAAAATATTTCACAGTTATTGCCACTTTTTATGTATCATTCATTACTAACCTCGCAGTTTATAATAAGCGAAGAATTAGAAATTGATGGACTATACACAAAAACTAGTAGGATGTAATAGCCCATCAATACGAATTATACCGTAAATTTTGGTATTTTTACTACTTAACTTTATCAGTGTATGAGCACTGTTTTGCTTTCTGAAAGTGGTCGATCATACGGAGTGGAGCGTGTCCCGTGGTGACCTGAATTCGCCAGGAGAGTTTAGCTTAAGGTTTTCAGATTTATACTGGAGATTGGAAACTAGCTGATTGAGCGTAAAGTGTAGTGGCTATCTCTGTTCATCTAACTACGTTAGCTTGGTAGGTTCTAGATAACGGACTCAGATTCTACAGCGAATACTTCACCCGGGGTGTAGAAAATTAGGCCAGGGGTGTGCAACCTGCGGTCCGCGGGCCAAATACAGCCTTCAAGGAAAAATTGGGCGGCCCTTTTGAATGATTTGCGGCCCGAGAAACGAGTTTTTAATTTAGTTTAATGGGATACGTTCGAGTAATTACAATCCCTTTGCGTTGTAAAGCCTATACCTTTGTGACTGTCAAATTTATTATCCATGCCTATGACTTCACAATGCCTTAACAGCTAGCTTGTGAAACAACGCATGTCACAAGATCAACAACCATAATGTTTGTGCCTGCAAGTACGAGACTAAAGAGCCTATGTTAAATGAAGATGCGGCCCGCGCTATCACCCAGTTATCCCCATCTGGCCCTTCTGTAATAATGGTTGCACACCCATGAATTAGAATTACGTACGGTAAGAAAGATTACACTTTCTTCAAAACCATATCAGCCTTGTTAAGAGAAGTAGTGCTGTGTTTTGGTATCACCCTTCAACAAAACAGGGCAGAGATGAGGCGTTTAATTGTTTGTGTAATATGTGTTGTAGTACTGTATTGTCAGTGTCGATACAGTTATAATCGGGTACAATTTTTAGTCAACATCTTGTCCATAAAGGGTGAATACTACTCATGTTGTATACTCATTCTATATGATTTTGAAATTTTGCTAAGATTAAAAAATGCAGTTTGGGAGACATAATAAAAAGTTTTCAAAGTTTCAATACGGACCCATCGGTATTTGTGTCTAAATATGTAATGGACGTAGGTGTAGATTGCTAGGACCTATTCCTTCTGGTATATACTCATTCTATTTGAATGATTTGCTATGAAGAATGCAAAGTTCGGGGGAAAGAAAGTTTATAAGTTGTGGTAAAACGGGCCTAATTGTGTCTAAATATGTAGCGGACGTATGTGTAGACTGTTTTTTATGGCTCCAGAGTGTGTGTACCAATATGGAGGTAACTAAGATTGTTCGAATACTTTACATCAATATGTAAAGGGACTGAAATCTATGGGCAAGGGGGTATATTTACTTGACTATCACAAACAGTCCCCAACTCGTAATAGAACTAAAATAAGGAAAATTGGAATAAAATTATGGCCTAACCCTAATCTGGTACACACACCACGGAAGTAACAATTTTTGTGCTGAACGTCTTCTGTGCATATGCGAAATATGTCTCATTTGTAGAAATCCCGAGTTGTATGGAATAGAGGTTATGTAGAACTGGAACGATTCTTGTTCTTCCCAAACTAGTAGGTCACAATGTTCCAATTAAAAACTGCTGATCTAAGGTGAAGGTTCAAAGGTGAAAGTTCAAAAAATGTAGTGACATATTTTCTAAAGTTCAGCACGAAATTCTCTTTTGCAAGGTGCTTCATATTTTTTATAATAACGATAAAAAAATGTAGCTCTCTGCTAACAGCTCGAATCAGCCTGCCGTTTGTTCTTGCATGCGCAGACCCCGTACTTAAAAACTTTCGCCAACCTTAGTATTAGAGATCGGGCAACAGAATACTAAAATAAACGTACGCTGATATAAACTCATTCCGCGTGAACGTTCTATTATCTACACGTCGCGTGGCATCGGCGCCGGTCACGTCTCTAGAGAATTGCTGATAAAAGCAATATTTCTTTCAATTAGTGATCTATTAGTTCAGCATGTAAGCTAAATCATTAAAGCTTTTGACTTCTTTTATCTCAGCCCAATCTAAAAATAAAAATTGTTTTTGGTCGCGCAAAAGCGTTGGTCGCTGTCAATATAATCACGGACTCGCTCAAGTTTGCGCTCCTTTCACTCCGAAGAAGGCATAAGCAAGAGTAGTCACTGATTATGTGAGAAGAAACTGTATATTGGAAAACCTGGATTCTTTTACTGACTCGTTTCGCTGGATAGAGGCGTTGTCCGCCATCACGATAATCACGGACACGCTCGTTTCTACACTACGTCCCACCAAGGCTGTATAAAAGCAAGTTCTGATAATGGTAGAACTCCTATATTTTGGAAAAACCGGTATCTTTCGGGTACCGAATTGCTTACATGATTTATTCCACCCTGGATGAGGTATTATGGTAAGGGAACTTGAACCAGAGATATGTAATCTGGGTTCCATTACATTTGAACCCACGACAATTGCACCTGCATAATTGCACCTATGGGAATTTTTTTTTACGGATATTTGAACACATACTAACCCTAACCCATGGGTTTTAGCACCCGCATATAGATTGAACCTACGGATGTACACATGGGTTCAAATGTACGTGGGTTCAAATGTACGGTCACCGTAATCTGCGATGCCGACGTTGTGACGTCTGACGATTTAACCACTGGGCCATCTATGGGACAGGTGTATAAAATGATTCAGCTTAGGAATCATGTATGGGTTTAGAGATATATTTATATATCAAAATGTTTAGAGAAATCGTATCAAGTTGTATTCGTGACAAAACTAATCGTCCACACAACTTTCATTTCCGCAAAAACGCCAACCTATCCTAACAGCCAATCAAACTATTTTGTTAACCGCACAGCCTCAAATAGACCATGCGACAGCAGAAATATTTTATGTCTGGGAATATACATACAATAGTGTGCCATCTAAACACTAATAGCTGTCTGAACTTTTATTTTCTCCTGCAGTGGGAGCAATTTTCTCGCCATGACTCATATGTCGGTATAAATCATTCAAATTTCGCTGTTAAGAGCAAGTTGAAATCATTTCGATTTTAGGCTAGCTTCTCACGGGCAGTGTTAACGACTGTGACAGCTCTTTTTGGAATTGGCTTACATATAATGCTCCACTATGCTTTTATATAGTTTCAGAGACTTTGTCGATTTCGGCAAAATCTATTAGAATCTTAGTGTCAGTGTAAGTCACGATGGTCGGAGTGGTTTAATTTGAATATAGTTAGCTCAAATCTAATTTATTTTAGCTGACGTGGAGCTGCAAAACTTTTAATTTCATGAGATACTACTGGAAGCATTCATTTCAATCTCAGAGCTGCTTATTGTTGCTGAGTCTAATTAGTCTTACTGTTATATTTTAGCTTATGAGTAAAGGTCGTTTTTATGCATTTCAATGTCAGAAAGCCATCTTATCATCAGTGTGAGCGTTGAAATTGTTTTGTAGTTTCATTCCAAGAATAGATAGTTCTGAATTGTTATACTTGAGGTGTTTGGTGAACCCAAATTTCAATACTGAACAGTTTGTACAGGTTTTAAATTGAGATATCAATCGAAATTGCAGATGAGCTGAGCCATAAACCGACTTGCAATAAAGACCATTTTGCTGTTTCAGTCCGTCAGTGATCAATAGTTTATTTGGAAAGGTGAAACGAAAAAAATATTGGCAGCATTAAAAGTCTTATAGAAAATAATAATGAAAAGTCGAAATATATAATATGTTAATTGAAAAAACACTAAATCGGTCATGGCGACCTGGTATCCCCACCCACACTCTGGTGAATAGTCCTGCCTTTGGTATCAGAACGTTTAAACTAAATAACCGGAATATCTAAAAGTGGTATTGGCCATTCCTATGCTTTCGCAATTTCATTGCCTATTTAAGGCATCGAATCTTCGTTTCATGGCTGCATTTTTTTTTAATGGTGTCCCCTTCTACGAGATCTACACTTCATTGAATTGTAATAAAATTTTAGGATAAACGCGAAGCGGTTTACTTGGTATGGTCTGCAAAAGAGGGCAGTGATAAAATAAATTTCTCTGTATAAGTTTTGCTTCGCGGACAATATCAGTCATATATTATGAGATACAATTGTTATTGCCGACTCTCTGTGAACACGTACACTGTCTCTATAGACAGCAGCCCAATTGCGGGAGTATTCATGATCCGTTGTATATGGTTTTACTTGCAATATTATTTAATATATTATCGTGAAGACAGATATAAACTCAGATGCACATATATAAAGTAATCGAATGGTGTAAGATTGATGGCAAAATAGATTGACCGCTCAAATTTTTTTATTTGTCAACGACGTATCTATAAGCATATATATAATATTCAATAAATGATAACGTCCTACTAGGATATATGAAACAATACTTCTATCACTTTTTCCGTTATTTTTATTTCGGCCATTATTATGCCGAAAAAAGGGTTCTCGTTTCGTGATTTTCAGTGATACAGTGTGTCTGTGACTAAATTTGAGGCTATCAAGTACGCCAGTGTACTGCGCGATAATAAATTAATATGTTCAAGTCCAATTTTAATTAAACAATATAGTAAAAGCATTAGCACTAGCATTCTAGTCATAAGTACTCTTGCGTATATGTCCTATGGGGAAAATGGTTTCGAGATTTGTTTCATTGATAGCTTTTCTCGTTGAAAATAGCAAAGATATTTTTAAAATAGCTCGAGAGTATTGTTCTTGTTTCGTGGCGAATAGTTCACATCTACGCGGCGAAATTCATCCGCGCCCTCGAGGTTGAATGATTTAGTTTTACACTGGGTTATAATAGTAAATAGCATGGCTGCTGCGCTGGTCTATACTAATCGTACTTCAGATATTTTTATGTTTTACATCGATATTTACTTGACTATGTATTTTAGTATTGATTTCATAATTTTAATATTCAAGATACGCATTCAAAATTCTGACGCAGGAATCTGAAAAACAATTTTAATTTGTTATTAATAGAGAAAAATGTGCATGCACAATTTTGAACTTATTCAAGTTTTTTTTGTGTAGTACTAAAATGATGTACTACGTTTTAAATCATTCCTTTATCGGTAGATGCGCAATTCACACAAAACGCCGTCCGCCATTTTGTTTTACACTCGCACAGCACTGGCGATAATGCGATGTATTTGAGCTGGTAGCGTTCTCGTGTTTAAATCGTTTCTCTTCATTCGTGAGTAGGCTAAATATTGCTATTAAGAATCAGTATAAATATGAACAACTGCAAATTGCTCATTCGCTGTTAATTGAAAAATGCCACTAACGATACTCGAGTTTCATATCATACAGACAACATAAAGGTATGCAGACGTGTTATATTGATGTCATTTTAAACGAGGCAAATGGTGCCTTTTTCTCAATTTCCAACGTGTGGCTGACTAAGGGCTGTTGTTACTTCTTACCACTTGTGAAAAATTTTAGTGACTAAAGCGTCATTACCTATCTGGCATCGCAGATTGAATCATCATCATCATCAAATCCCAAGCTCATCGACTCACCCATGCAGCGACGTAGCCAGGAATGTTCAAAGGGGTTTTATAATTTCTAATTGCTGAGTTAGACCGTAATAGCTTTAAGGGTCCGGCCGAAGGCTGGAACACATGAGTTTTTAAGAGTCTCGAGGATATAAAAAGCATTTCAAGCTACGAAATATTGCGGATACAGGAAAATGCTTTCTAGATCAGGGCTACTCAACTGGCGGACCGCGGTCCGAATCCGGACCTTCCGGGTATTCGATTCGGACCGCGCCTAATTCTTTATTTTGGATTATCAGCCCCACTTTTGAAATTTTCTTTTATAAAATCACTTTTATAGATTCAAATATATATGAAAAGAACTATAACGCCATAATAAACAATCTTGAATAGTTAATAATCATTAGTCTGTCGATGAAGTGTGTGTTTAAGGATGGCGAAATATAATTTCTGGAAAGACCGGACCCAAATATTTTTGAAGTTTTGTATGCGGATCTTCGGTAAAGAGTTGAGTAGCCCTGTTCTAAATCACAAAGACTCTTGAAAACTCGCTAGCTGATACGGTCTTACTTGGTAATTATAAATTTCAGACCCCCCCCCCCCCCCCCTTAATTCAAAATTCCTGGTTACGCCTTTGGGAGCTTCTCACCAATCAGTGTTTGCTTTTAAATAGCCATGTTGAGGGTAGAAGGCCTACAATAAGTCGTGTACAAAAAAAACCTTAGAACCTCTTTTTCGCGATAAACAGTTGACCAAAATAATTATAAATTTCCCCCTTCGCATGTACTCAAAATTATATTCGCCCTTCGTTAGCGATTGTAAATTTAGCGTAAAATCTCTCCCTTTCAAGCCCGCATTTTTGAAACCTGCGTAATTATTTTCTCGATCTTATCGAACTTTATACGCATAACAAGGTGCAACCGATTGTTAAGTAAACATAGAGATTCGTGTAATTGAAATTGATGATGTTTTGTAGCTTTGATCTTTGATGAATTTATAGGCAGCTTCTTGTAACCGCAAAGTGAAGAGTATTTTTACTATCTCTGCATTTTGGTGTTCAATAGCATGATTGCTTTCGTTAAGTTGAAATGCGAAATAGTTGGGAATTGAAGTTTTTGTTGAGAATAGTCTCACGTAAGGGTACACATAATAAAGCCCGATCTTAGAGTACAGGGTGTCCAAAAAATTTCGCTCGATTTTATAGTTATTACAATTGTATGTTTGAATAAATTTTTTCGTATGATGAAGGAGAACTACAAGCACGATAAGAACTGATACTAAGACAAAGATATCTTTTAAGTCACCCTACTCTGCATTTGGTAATCGTAAACATATACCTTCTTATTTAGAAGGTATATATCAACCATTTACCAAATACATAGCCAGGGGGTCCAAAAAATTTCGCTCGATTTTATAGTGATAACGATGTACTTTAGCTGGGCGTCGCAAAGAGAATATTTTTCATTTTTGTAGGCGTGTTATAGCTGTGTAAAGTCAGACATGCCGCAAAGAAAGCTTATTTCGGAATCTTCAATATATGCCATGTACCTTTAAACCATTTTTACAAGGAGTTACATAATCACTCAAAGAAATAGAGAAATTCAACTCAGGAGCGACATTTTAATCGTTTGATATAAATCATATACTATGATCATTGATACATAATGTAATTCGTTTCACCCTTGATGTGCATGAAAGAAATTTGATTGGTCGATCCATCACCACGTCTTACACGTGTCCGGTTATTATTAGTTGTTGATTCCGGATATGGGAAGGGGGATTGAGGTCACTGATGGATGAAGTTTCCTTTTTATTACAAAACAATCACTTAACTACTTGCACAGGATTTCAGAACTTTGGGAATAAAGTTTACTTCGTTTTTCCTTGTTTCAAATATTTCAGCCCGTTATCTGGAACAACGTAATACTGCATAAGCAAAACGTGATGATAGAGTAGAATTTTGAGTTAAAACCTGTAACGCTGTAGTGGACTCCGACGAGTAGGAGCAAGCTCTTTTGACCATTTAAACATAAAAATGTGATTCGTACTACTTTGATGTGCTTCGTACTACTAACGCAGACGGTGACCGTACATTTGAACCCACGTACATTTGAACCCATGCGTATATCCACGGGTTCAATCTATATGCGGGTGCTAAAACCCATGGGTTAGGGTTAGTATGGGTTTAACTATCCGTGAAACAAAAGAAAATTCCATAGGTGCAATAGCATACAGGTGCAATTGTCATGGGTTCAAATGTACTTGGGTTCAAATGTAATGGAACCAACGCAGACATGACACGTAAAGATATATAATGAACGTATACAACTTAAAAAACACCGATTTAAAATAAAACAAACCTGGATGGATATATTGAATACTGACTTCATAACAAGATTTTGAAAATGTAACGGAACTATATGAACAACCTCTATATTGCCCACGTATGTAATTTAATTTTCAAATGTCAAACTTTTTCAAATTTTTTCAACAAAAACAGCGCAATTTTCAAATGACGTCACATTTCCAGGTAACGTTCACAGCTCCTGCTGCTTTCAGATGAAATACATTGTTAATATTCATGCATATCTACGTAAGCGCGTAATGCTAATTTGAAAATAATTTATAATTCCGCTTAATCACTCAACTAGTCGTCCTCTATATCCCGCAATTTCTATTAATCGCCGTCGTTCCAAATTTCGGTAATTTGTCGGCATATGTCGACAGCAATTTGCGACGCGCGAGTACCTAATTGTTTGTTTATTTATTCATTGTTCGTCATAATTGAAATAACGAGGATTATTGTGACGGATCAATCTATTGAGGTTGTCGACAATCATAATCGCATTTGTGATGTCATAAAGAGATAAATATAGTTTATTTATTTTAAATTGTTTTGTCACCATCGAATCGGAAAAGTGTCGTCAGTTTATTTTGGCGGGGCGATTATGCGCAAATAAATAAATGAGCGGGTGATGAAAGGTGTGAAATAAAAATTATTTCGTGTCCGACTTCTTATTTGGCGAACATAAATAGAAAACATCATTCGAAAACACATCGCCTCTGGCGAAGTAGGTCTATGAGAAGATGTCGTTTCAATTTCAGTACCGGTAGGTTGCGTTAGCAAAGGCAGGACTGGGAATTTTGATTCGGGAGTTATCATAAGTAAGCCTCTATAACAGTATGAGCAAAAAGATACTAATTTGTATTCGATATAGCTTCAGATATTAGCTTACATTTACAATTTTAGGTTTCTAGACCAATGGCCTAAGATTTTTTAATTGGCCTGGTAGACTGAAGTGCGACTTCATACGATAGAAATAAAGGCTACTAACTGAGCGGACAGAATTATCACTGTTAGACTAGGACACAAATATTCTGCAAACTGTCATGTCGATTGTTACCATTACTTCTAAAACGAATAACTGGTTAACTACTCCGCTACTCAAAACGGACTGGCAAACCAAACAACAGCCGTGGTTGGCCATATAATTAAGCCGTTTTGTCGCCTTTCCTCTCCTCTGGATAAATATGAAATTCCTATTTTGTATAGCTATACTTTTGTTCTTGTGAAATATTTCAATCAAGGCGTACTGAGATAGAGAAATGCCTATTTTTGTGTGTTTCATATACCTATTCCGTGCGTGTCAATGTCAAGTGTACATAGCAAAGGGATCAACCCATTAGTTTATTTACTCCGAAAATGAAAAAAATTGCCTTCGCACGATTTTAATTTTGTCTTTCCATTTTTAATATAGGAACTGAATAAATTTTTGATCGTTTGGCAAACACATGATCGTATCGCCCAAGATCTGTGCCATTTCATTAGCGGAGGAACAAATAAGAGTCGGTCTTTGTGGATTGTGATAGATTATGCAGTTTACCTAACAATATAGATCAAGTAACCTGATTTAGAACCAGTGATATTTTGATAACTTACTCGGAAATTCCCATTTTAAAAAAAGGAACTGCTCCAAGTCTCCCATCAATTGTTATTTACTGACGCGCAATTCTTCACTATATTTCGCTATAGTCTCAGTAGCTCATGGTTCTTTACTGGTAGCCTGTAACGTAACTTCGCTCAGAGATCAATCTCTCTCATTTGTGAGTGAGTGCACGTGACGTTGCTTTGAGAAAATTTCTTTACAAAAAAGAATTATCGACTCTGGAGTTTTTGTTTAAGCATTATATATGTAATAATAATATTATACTATTTTTTTATCGTAGTTTCTAATGTTTTAATGATAAATTTTGAAAATATATTGCTGAACTTCAAAAGTCGAGTCTGATGTTAGAAATGACGACAAACCCCATGGAAGTGGCCACGTGCCACTTCTTCCCGCCAAATTTTGGTAAGTTTTGTATATAAATATTTTAGGTTAGTTTATACTGTTTTTGCTCTCTTGCGCGGAGAGGGCTTCAAGTCGAAAAATGATTAGAATCGCCATTTAAATGGCCTGCCTTGTAAATGTATCTAGTCTAAATGCAAAAATGGTAATAAATGCGCCATATTTTTTTATGTATTATAAATCTTATCAATACTCTTTAATGGAGCTTGTACTTTTCAATACAACTTTACTCAAAGTAATCACAGCTAAAAGTGAGGACTGATAAAGCATTGGAGCTATATATGTTTATACTTGCGACAAAGATGTCGGGAAAAACATCGGTTTAGGAAGAATCGATTTTTGATTTCGATTTTTGAGAGCTACAGATAAAATATGCCTTCATACTCATAGAAATAGTCAGTTTTTTGAATATGTATTTCGATCTACCGTTACAAGATCTGCTGGTTATATTGGAAAACATACCTTTCGTCGTCGCATATTGAAATATTGTGACGAATCTATTCATTACCCGTTTTTTTGACATTTTGACGATTTGGTGAAAGTTTTTCATCTTATAAAAGACTTCTCGTTTCTTTAAACGGATATGTACTTTTCTTTACTTATTTTATTACTGAGTGTCTACTCTAAGACACATGAGATGTATCTATTTCGATTCATTCATGATATCATATAACTGATAAAACAGCCCGTAGTGGTTTCTGTTCAATTCCCCGTTTAAAATTCGATCCTTTAAAACAATTTCCCATTATCTGGGTACATTTTCCAGTATATTACACACCGGGATATCAATTTTACAAAGTTAAAGAATTACTTTTGTTACGTCACAAACAAATATCATATTGCGCAGGAAATCAACAATCACAAAATTATGACGTCACATAGGGTTACGTTACGCTTATTGAGTTTTAAATTGTCTTGGTAACAAATATAATCCAATGTAAACATATGTTTGAGCTACTCTGGTTACCGTGTTGCAATTCGAACCGAAATTTCTTAGTGCTGCTCGTATATCACAACATTGAAACTTTACCTAAGGCAGGAGTATTCCCTTATATACAATGTATCAGAGACGATACTAGAATTTCACACCGGTTTATCCCGGGCTCTCCCCATCTCGTTCGAAAACTATTATTTTCATATGTGACATACATTCACTTAGGGACTAGGGCAGTGCCAACTGTCAGTGGCAGTTTTCTTTATTTTGTTCATTCTCCAAAGAATCATTAGCTAGTGTTATGCGCAAATCGCACAATAGCTTTTGCGCAATTTAAAAAGGTTTAAAAAGCTAAATATTTAGCTTTCTGATAGGTTTTTGTAGCTTTTGGAACGTTTCAGTAAGCTTTTACTAGTTTTGCACATATTTCGATCTTACGAAGCTCTCCGATAGTGAATAGTTTTGGAGCTAAAGCTGTAGCTTCCTGGGTAATCCTGAATAAATAGCGCACACGACGATCACAATACGGAGAAAAAACATTAATGTGTTGCGGGGCGAAATGCCAAACCGTTTATCCTAATATTTATCCTAAAATAAGACGAAAACACACCACAAAATAGCGCAAAATTTGCCCCAAATTGATGCCTAAGTCAACGTTTTTGTAATAAAAATTGGTAATAAGTTACCCGCTATTATTGTATCATACAAATTTTCGTCTCGGCATTCAAGTTAGAGATAGGATATAATACGTGAACCATTTTTATAATGTTTTTTGATGTTCAATCGAGCTTTATACTAGCCTTTGTGTCTGAAATGGATTGATTCAAGTTCACCATTACATACCATAAAATGGAGGAAAATTCACAACTTTTTCATATATCCTGGCTTTAATAGAGCAATTCTTACACACAAAGACGACGATTTAGCGCAAGACCTTTGACTTAGTATATAAACAGTTTCCAGATGGCTGATAGACCTCATATAAATTACTGGGATTAAGGCTAACGAGGTGGTGCTAGGTCGGTTCTGTTTTTGTTCGTTTTACAACTTTGCTTTGTAACTACAGCTTTAAGTTTGTTAGGTGTATGCTGATTTTTCGGCGCTCCAGAAGTGTGTGTACCAATTAATGGAGGTAATTAATTTTGTTCGCCTACTTTACATCAAGTTGTGTAAAGTGACTGAAACCTATGGGCAGGGGGTATATTCACTCGGCTAACACAGACAGTCCCCGAACTCGTATGGCCCTAACCGTAACCTGGTGCGTACACTACGGAAGTACCGATTTTTCTATAGTCGAATCCATTAGGTTTGAAAAACCGATTTTTAGGTAAAAGTTAGCTTGTTGGACTCAACTATATTGACATCTCAATTTAAAGCCCTTGTATGGTTCGGCCTCGACCCCGATCCCTATCTTGTTTTTGCTTTGTTTACAACTTCGCTTTGGTGCTGACTTTTCTGAAGTCGAATTCATTAGGTTTGAAAATCCGATTTTTAGATAAAAATTAGCTTGTTTGACTTGACTTGGCATCTAAATTTAAAGATCTCAGATGAGTTTGCCTCGACCCCAATTCTTGTCCTATTTTTGTTTTGTTTTACAACTTCGCTTAGGTGATACAGCTTTAAGTTTGTTAATCGACTGGTGAATTTTTCTACAGTCGGATTAATTAAGATTGAAAATTAGACTTTTAGATAAAAGGCGTGGATGGCCTAATTTCTTAAGTTTCTAAATGCCAAATTAGATCGTGACAGCTAGCAGGTCCAGCCGAAAAACACGCGGGGGTTTCAAGAGTCTTTTTCTATATGGCCTAAAAAGCGTTTCAAGTTATTAAAAATTTCTATGATTGATACAATTTTTTTTTACATTTCAAGAACCTGGCTGTGCCCGTGCCCTGTATATTCCCAAAAAGGTATTCCCATTCGCCCTAAATTTAAATTAACTTCCAACCATCACGTATTCCAATTCTTACTCGCTTATTTAGATTATTTCTACCCGAGCGTGATCTAGAACGGAGTATTTAATTGTGTTTATGTATGTTTAATAAGAAAAATGGTCCGTGTCAAAATCAAAGTACCATGTTGCTTTGCGCAACAATCATTTTATTCAGTCTACCATTTCTAAATATACACATTTCTTAATTTTTCGCCAAACACGCGATGCGTGTGTGGGCGTGCACGCATTTGTATATTTATATATATATCATAATGACGATGGTGGTTAGCCTACACATGTTTATGTTCTTTTCGTATGATATATATTACATATTTTTTCAAGCTCGCTTCGTTTGTATATATATAGTATGTATGTATATACAGTGTGACTCAATAACACAGAACGCAGAATATTTGAAGCATATTCTAAAGCTGGCATGGGCAACTACGGATCGCGGGCCAAATCCGGCCCGTTGGGTGATTCAATCTGGCCCGCCTGATGCTGACACAACCATCCTATAACCAAATTTTGATGTTTTAGCTAAAAAATTGTTGTTTGTTTGTTGAGATTGGAACTAAATTTACGGTATTCTTGTCACAAGGCTTATCGTTTTTTACTTTTGCTTTTGTAACGCTGTAAATATTGTACATACCATGTAACTCAGGGTGGTCCAGACCCGCGAGCCACATGTGGCCCGCCGCTTCATTAACTGTGGCCCGCGTCACATTCGGAGAGTAATCAATAAATCGCATTTCGTGTTGTTTCGTAATCAAATTAATCAGAAAAATCTTTTGACATATTGTTGCATCATTAATATCACTGAATTGACTAGTGTTATGGCTAGCTGAGGCAAATGGCGAAGTCGAATGATGTGCTTGGCAGTCTAAATTATTATCTGGCTTTCTATCTTTTCGGTCGGGGATATATGATGCCTATATAACAATATGGGCATCATGGAAAACTAAAAATCGTATGCGGATTCTATTAGTCTGGGGTGGCTATGTCTGATAACTATGTGTATGCACAATAAAAGTGTTTGTTTTGTATTGCACTGTTTACCTATTCTTGGCACTATTGTGGCCCGCGAACAATGAAAAAAAAAATTTGTGGCCCGCGGAGCCGACAACCTTGGACCACCCTGATGTAACTATTAACGTCCTACTTACATGGCCCGCCAGTATAGGCGGGCAAAATCTTTGACCCCTGGTCTAAAAACCTTGCCCTCCCTGTTCTAGAAAAAACATAACATTTGTGAGGACGTGCTAGATTACTAAACTTTTGTGTACAATCATACACGAACAGCAGTTCAAGTGTTGAATAAACTTTCTTCATTTTAGTTGAAGTACCGGTAATTACGAAATTTAATAATTCGGGTAACCAACATCGTGTTGCCTGCTAGCCCAGCCGTATATATACAAGTGATTAACTTTTTCAGACTGTCTGTATTTTATTCTTTGATTCGGTCAATATTTAATATTTATACAAATGCGGGCAGCACTTCCCTGTTTTAGTACAGTATAATGTATAGCAGGGGTGAGCAATGTTTTTGAACCAGAGGCCAAAGATTTTGCCCACATAGACTGGCGAGTTATGTGAGTGTGGCGTAAAAAACTGGTTGGTTGTTGCAGCATCAGGCGGGCCAAATTGAATCACCAATAATTTACCCATGCCAGGTGTATACTATACACACATCTCTTCTCTACCATAGTAATATTGCCATAGTATCTAATCTATATATCTATATAATTAGGAGACAAGTAAACATAAACACACACATAGGCGATATTTATGTTTCATCAGCGTAAGTGGTTTCGATACATATCGTGTGGGCTTAGTTAGTGTATAGATACAATGTACCTGCATACCGTTACCATATCATTACAGATTAATTAATGTCTCATATATTTACTATTTCGAAATTTCCATATGACTTAGAATAGATTAGAACAGGAATTCTAATTTTCAAGGGGAGGGGGGGGGGATAACGCGGGGATAAAGTGGTTTTTCATGATTTTTGAAAGTCTTCAAATCGTTTCAAGATATACGAAAAATCGCTATGTATGATACAAATTCTTTTCACATTTCCGAAGTTAGGGAGGGGGAGCAGCAAATTCATCACGTGATTAAATTTAAAATTCCAAACGAATATTTTCCATTTTACTATTCAAGTTTCACTTTCTTTGATGGCCTCTGCGTTGGACTAAGGCGTCGCCCAAAACTGCTTTATATCCAAACCAACATCTGTTAGGCTAGCCATCGAAGGCTTTTTTTTGTTAAATATTTCATTTCATGCGAGAGACTGAACAACAAACAAAACAGTTTTTGTGGTTATACGCCATCTATTTCTATCACCCGTGCTGATTGGAAAATTGGGCATAGCATTGAAGTAATTACTCATGATAAATGCAATGTTTACGTTCACAACTTAGGATAATTCGCTTCAATTGGACTAGAACTTAAAAGTATGCTATCAATTCGGTAGCGTATTTATTAGTAGTGTTACTAGTGTATTAGATAAATGATTTTAAACTAGGTTAGGATTATCATATTTATCTCTGAAATAGTGAAGCTTATAACACGACTTATGATGGTCTTTCGCCGCTTTATCATTTTAAGTACGTTGCGATTTATTCGTTTCATATGCATTGACTTGCGAAAAAAGAGTTATGGTGTCACAATTTCATATTATGATGTAACAATTTTTCATATTATGGCTTAACAAGACAAGAGACTGAAAAAGCTTAATAGACTGTTTGGGATAAAATTAAAACTATTAGAATTAAGGTATACCCGACACCGAATTGCATGTGCAATTTATCAACATCCAGTTATTATACCATAGACTTCTCTAATTTATTATTATCTTTTCTACTTTCCATTTAAACTCAAATGAGAAAGCGTCACTTTTCGTTTTAGTGTTTAGTAATTGCCTTGGTATGTTAAAAGGACAATTACAGCCATCCAATACGCATCTTATGTACCTGTTTTTTCAAAACTTTTAACCAATTTTGAATAAACAGCCAAACACACTCGTGAAACTGCTAAAAGCAATTGTCCAATTAGTATTTTTTTTTACTCGTGAATGTCTTTGAAGTTTGGTTGTTGATTAATTAGGATGAAGTCGTTTTTAAGGCTGATACTTTATCTTTGTCTCGTGGCTGTTTTTTTAATTTATTACTGTCGACTGTATTTTACGTTTCACATTAGTTTTCTGATTGTTTAAAACCTTTTTTGTTTCGTGTGCCCTTTTAAGGTCTCTTCGTTGCTGGCTCACTATGCATAAAAGCCTTGTTTGTGTTTTGAGTTACGTGCGCTGACTTTTGTACAGTTAGGACAGTTTATAATATGTAATAAATATGTTTAAGAGGTAACCTATCGGTAACTAGTAACTACACTCAAATGCAAAGTTTATTTCTTCCCAAAAACATTTTAAAATTTTTCCGGAGGTAATCCTTTTTTGTTCGGAAGCGTTGATCAGGAGGTACATGTATGAAGTTTAAATGCCATCATTCTATGGAGTCTCTTGAGTCAAAATTATTCATTTTTTATATTCGTGTTTTTATTTGCTATTCAGCTATACTCAAACATTGGTATTAGACTAAGGGTCTATTTTGCTGCAAAACCTTCAATTTATGTTTTTTACTTTACTTTTCTATTCCAGGTACAAGCGGAGGTTATGGATATGGAGCTCACGCACAACTTCCAAATGCTCATAACATGAATCCTAATGCACAGGTGCGTTTCTTTTTAACATTACTAATAACTGTATTGAAAACCGTGTCTTTACACATTTTTGCACTCTTTTACTAAAAAACGGACTTTTCCTGGCTTGCTATCATTATCAAAAATCCTTTTCCCAATGAAACCAATCAAAGTACTCATTTAGCATATAATTAAATTTAATTAAAATTATTACCACTCTAAGATTATAAAAGTGGGCAAAATTATTTGGACACCCTTGTATATTGGGAGGCAATACAATACGGTGAATACGCTATTTTAAACCTTCGTTGTGACATCATAACTTCAACGAACGTACTGAACTTGCATGTCAGACCGTTTTGTTACGCTTATTCCCCGCTATAAATGACCCCAAATTGTCTCAATATTTGGAAACGAGTTTCCCCGTGTATAGGCAGCCAATACAGGGTCTATTTTGAAGCTATTGACACTATTACTTCAATGAACGTACTGAACTTGTTAGCAAAACGCTTCGTTATTATGTTTATCCGCGCATTAAATGACCCGTTACGGACAACACACAAAACTTATGTCGTTTCAATTTAAATACTTGTTTATGGTTTGTCTCAAACATACTTTGAAGTTTATATCGTCTAAGAACTTGCCGCCATTGTTGAGACTCTCTCATAGCGTTACTCGCGCTGTGATTGATACACGCATACAAAATGGTACAGAATTTGAGAATCGTCTCTGAATTAACATCCTATGAATATATTCGAAATAAAACCTCGAGAAAAAACCAATCTCGTATGGGGTTTAATGTTTTTTTTTTTTTTTTTCAAAAAAATCTCGAACCACTTCACTAATCTGACTCTTAAATGCTTACTTAAAACTGCACAAACGTTTATATTCATTCTAACCCAGAACTGACTATGCATCGAATCGGTGACAGCACATTTTAACCCACATACATTTGAACCCATACATTTGCACCCGTATATCCGAGGGTCCAATCTATATGTGGGTGCTAAAACCCATGGGTTAGGGTTAGTACGGGTTCAAATATTCGCAGGTACAAATTTCCATAGGTACAATAGTATGTATGCAGGTGCAATTGTCGTGGGTTCAAATGTAATGGAACCCATCAAATCTAATGTAAGTTCAAGCGCCTTTTGCTAATTTACCTTTTTGTTTCAAATCATCAGTTCGTGCGGACTATAACGACTACAGCACCAATTATACAATCCGTGATGTGCGCGTCTTGATTGATTAGGATAGATGGTTGTGTGAGCACTTTATTTTATTTTTGACGTATTTTTATATGATAGTTTCTTTCCACAGTCCGAAACGATTGTCCAGAAGATCTTTATTGTTGAATAAATTAGTATGAGGAAAGGTTGACATTGTCAAAAAGTTGATGAGATAACAGTCAAATAGAAGTCCGGACGGATCAGACTTGCCCACCTAACTATTTCTTTCACTGAGTATTTCCCTTTTTCTTACATCCAACTTCTTTTACTCAGGAAAGCTACGGTGCAGGCTACGCACCTTACTACAACGCACAGGGAGGATACTATCCCACAAATCCCGCGAGTGCGGTTATATCATCTCCCATGACATACCAACTACAGGAACCGCCACCGGGTAAGATAGATAGGAGAAATTACGGCAGTTAATTATGTTTCCCATCTTTCAGTTAGATTGAACATAGTCCTACGCGCATAAATACAGTGTTCATAGAAATTATTTTTTCGGATAGAATTCAGTTTCATTTCATTATGAATATGTTTCAAAATGGTGTAATCGTGTAAACTTTATTACTGAAACTGGAAATCGACTAATTAATCCGACCAAGAATATATATTTACTGTTTTGAATTTTCTACTCATTTGACTATATCCGTTTCTAAACCGCTCCGCGCTCTCCTGGGGTACTGAAAGCTCAAGAAACCCACATCTTGTGATAAGAGCCATTATAAATGCATTTCTTACCATACAAAATAATTCTAACCATCCAAATAATTTTCCACAGAACACGTTGTTACGTCAGAAAGCCTAAAATACACAGTTGATGACCTCGACAGAAGGAAATCCGGAAGCGGAAATAAAAATCGACCCAAGTCAAGTAAATCATCAAATCGAGCGAATTCATCGTCACCCACACCCGATACGCAACTAGAGGTTTGTAAAGTCTTTTTTTGGCGCCCCAGAAGTATGTGTATTGTGTACCAATATGGAGGTAACTAATTTTGTTCGCCTACTTTACATCAAGTTGTGTAAAGAGACTGAAGCCTATGGACAGGGGGTATATTCAGGAAATCAATTTTTTGAGAGTGCGTGAAGCTATTAAAAATTAAAATATTCGTCAGATTTGATCTTGCCCGCCGTAATTTAAATATTCACATTTCTTTATTTTGGATATTTACGTTTCATTCACGTATTTTCAACGTGTTTTTTGTATAAAAAATAATTCCGTCTTACTATCTGTTATTTGTAGCTTATTGTTAGCTAGTTATTTTTGAGGTGGGGCACGAGACTAAAATCTAAAAAGGGGGCGTGGCTCAAAAAGTTTGAAAACCACTGATTAGCATCAATGGCATTGCAGAAACTATTGACTTACAGAAACCATTTCTCAATTGTTGCGTCATTATTATTATTTTTTTTTCACTTTCAGCGTGTCTTCGTCTGGGATCTTGACGAAACCATCATTATATTTCATTCATTGCTGACTTCATCATTCGCTCACAGATATAATAAGGTAAAATACTTTTATGATTGATTTAATGAGGCTTCTTCTTTATTGATAGACGTATCAGGCCAAAACGATTTGAATAATTATGAATTGTGGATTTGTAGTGCATGTGCAGCTGTGCTATGACATTGAAATGGCAATTGGGATGCATTCATGCCTATTTATCCTTAACCTGCCGTCTACATAGGAGCCTAATATATCTTCTTTTTTGTTGGTTTAATAATATATTCATAGTCAAGTTTATTTTTTCCCATTCAGTAAAAAATAACATACGAAATTAACAAAATCCAAAACTGAAAACACATTTTTACTGGGAAAGGGAAGTCGCGGGGAACCAGGAACGGTTATCGAGCAGCGACACCCGACTTGTTATTGTTGTATTAAGACTTGTACTGCTATTTATTGATGGAGGTTGGCGGTCCAAAACAAATTGAATGGTGACCGTACATTTGAACCCACGTACATTTGAACCATGTACATTTGAACGTGTATATCCGCGGGTTCAGTCTATATGCGGGTGCTAAAACCCATGGGTTAGGGTTAGTCTGGGTTCAAATATCCGTAGAACAAAAAAATTTCCATAGGTGCAATAGTATACAGATGCAATTGTCGTGGGTTCAGATGTAATGGAGCCGAATTGAATACCGTGAATTGTAACACTTGTGCGACTTAAAAATCACACCAGCTGTTTTTGTGATGGACAAATAGATGTATGTGGAGGAGGCCGTTTAAATTGGAATCCATGCATTCATCCCTATTTGTGCTTAGCCTGCTGCATCCATGGCTGCCTAACGGATGCCATTCAAAGTGAAAATATTTGGTGAAAAATATTTGTAAAAAAAATAGAAAAAAAAAGTCTGAAGCCTTGGTTAGATTTATCAAGTATAACACGTTTTATTCTGAAGGGTAAAACGAGTATAAAACGTTGTCCTAATGAAAAATAAGACTTGTAATTCTTTACTATTTTTAACCAAATTTGCCAAAGCACACAAAACGCCATGGGAAAGTGACATTGTTACAGAACCTGGTACAAAATCACTTTCGTTTAAAATGTCTCATAGATGGGCCACGCCTATTTAACGCCCCTATCTACACCCCATGAACGATAGATTATAAATCAGAACATTGTCTAATTCCGGTAGTTTGACACGGGTGAAAGAAAATGCCCCATTTTTCAAACGGGGTGGAATTTTCCCACACCCCCTGTGCAGAGCGTAGATTAATGGCATAGTATCTTTGTTTTTGCAGAACGTAAAGAGCTTAAATCGCGTTAAGGTCAAGCTACCTCTACGATTCGGCTACTTAGCTTTGCCTACCGTAACGTCTTACGAAACGTTGCGCTTTTTGTTAGCTACAGCAGGTGGTAATTAGCTTGTTAATACTAGTTTTTGGTACTCCCGTAGTGTGTATCAGGTCAGGGTTAAGCCATAATTTTATTCCTATTTTCCTTATTTTAGTTCTATTACAAGTTCGGGGACTGTCTGTGTTAGCCAAGTGAATATACCCCCATGCCAACAGATTCCGTTCCCTTCACACAACTTGATGTAAAATGGCGAACAAAATTAGTTACCTAGTATTGGTACACATACTTCTGAAGCGCTCAAATTCGACACCAGGCCGTGAATTATTTTAATAATATAAAATATTTTCTTGTCCCCGAGTTTGTGTTCCCAAACAATCAAAATTCCTGGATTCGGTTAACTTATTTGAGTAGTGACGCCTCATTAACCGTCATTTCGTAAAATAAGTTTGTTTTTCGTGGATTATCAACACTTAAAACCTCTTTAATCAACCCAATGCGACCAGAGTTTTTAGAGCGACATAGTGTTTGACGAAATTCAAAATTTTATCGATATAGGATTGAACAAGACTGTAAGAGTGAAACGATTCCTCTAACTTTCTGAAAAACCTTGTTACGTAATTATTATTTAACAAAGCGATAAGAGATGTTAAAACGAATTTTCAAAATGAGTCGATCTTCGATGGAAAAATTATTTTAGGATGAAATCGTCTCCGTTGTCGGTTTGATCAAATTTGCCTAAAACCTCGTCGTTAGCTGACGATTTAATTTACAACGATATCAAATCCAACTTTTTGATTAGATGGCGTAGCGGTTACAGGCTTCGTTGTTTGTGTTCGTTGTTTGGCAATGTTTATCGGTTATTTAAAACTAAATGTTCAACACAGGCGAAAAATAATAAATGGGTAATTCCGAACCGAAAGATTCTGATTCTAACAAAAATAGAAGTTCCTCGCGTACCGATGGATACTTTTACAGACGAGTATTGGTAGTGAAAAAATGCTCCATGAAAACACCTTAACACACAACAACATAGAAAAACACCTCGCAGACAGGGCTTGTGATCTTGGTATGACTTCTTTCTTCTAACTAAAATATTGTAGTTCCGGCCCATTAGTATCTGTTAGTTCAGAGATTTTCATTCGGTATGATCCTTATCAAGTAGAAATGATAGAAAGATCTTATGTACTTGCTTTGATCTTATTTTAAACCATACTTAGACGGATCTCATAGACGCATATAGATAACATCCCAAAAATTTCTACATTTTCCAGTTTACCTTTCCAGGCAATTTAATTTTATTTACTTTTCAAATCCTCAAACTAATCCTAAAACACGTTAATGACCGTAACATTTCGTTTCAACGTGGGCAGTCTCGCTCAGAAACAACGAAAGGTCATTGCTAATGAACTAGGAACTTACTGTTATAAAGAAAGAAAAAGTAACTTTCATTGCATAGTAAATGTTTAATTTATTCTGTTTTCAAGTGAAATTTGAAGTTATTGATTTTAAAATGGATGTGTTTTCAATAAGACCGAACAACAACATGGCTGCTCTGATTGCATACTTTACTAATTCTCTTCTGCGGTGAAACAAGTCTGCTTTTTTGTAGCCCACGTGTCCAACATCAGACTTCACTTAGTTCTTTTTAACATATCTGGTGAGAGTCACATGCGAAATACCGAATTTTTTGCTGGCTTGCCTGATGGTCTTTCCATTTTCTACAACTTCCTTCACCGCTTGCAGCATTCTTTGTTTTGATGTTTGATCTCGTAAATTTACGTAAATACGTCGACGTGGCTGCTTGGAAGAGCTTTGTTCCGAGTCTTAGTAGAAGCGTTGAAAAATATTTGATAACATATATAAGTTCAGACTAAATTAAAATTGAGACTGAAATAAGGAAGGAGCACACAAAAAGGGGTGGGAGATGACAAACGTACAACGCTTTAAAGTACTTTTTGTGCTGAGTGACGAAATAATAAAGAGTAATAAATTAGGCGAATGGAGGAATTTACCGAAAAAGTTAGTAACCAATGTGCTAACCGTTGACAACGGACTAAAAATAGCAAGAATTTGAAAATGTTTATAATGTTTAGTAACTCAACCTTTTCGACCTTGGAGCATTTAGCGTCGCTTTCCTGCGATCCGACGAACCGGTATTTTGAGAACGTCAAAATAATATTATTAGACTCGTCTTATATAGGATTATATCTGAAAACCAGATGAAGTTTTCGTATGTATTTCACATAAGGAATATTTATAGGTTTTGGATATTTCAGCTTTGAACAATTCTTCTCAAAAATTGGGGGAATATTTTGGCATGTAATATTTCTCTTGCTACAACGTTGTTGTCCATTCAATTCATACAGGGCACTTTTAGCGGCGCTCCAGAAGTGTCTGTACCAATATGGCGGTAACTAATTTTGTTCGCCTAATTTACATCAAGTTGTGTAAAAGGACTGAAACCTATTCGCTTGGCCAACACAGAAAGTCCCCGAGCTCGTAATAGAATTGAAAGAATGAAAATCGAAACAAAATTCTGACCTAAGCTGGTACACACACTTTCAATTCCGATTTTAGAAAGAATTTATCATAAATATTTAACGTGATTCTTCAATTTCTCTTATTTTTTATTGTTAAACGCCCTCACAAAATGACAAAATACAAAAAAATAAGTTTCGTTTAAAAAATCGTTTAGTGTTTATATTTTGCAAATGTCCCATGACGAAAACTTGAAGTGAAATCGCCGTAAAAGCTGTCAAACATGTTTTGATTTCCGTCTGTTACGAAACAATCATCTTTAAGAAATTGTCATCAACCATTTTTGTTTCGTTATGAGAGTAAGAATTTTTTTTATTTGTTCCCTCATAAAGAAATGGCGACAATATGGCTCAATCTCAGATGACCAAGCAAGGCCTATCTATTGACTTCTCTTGTCGGTTTAGGCGAAACTGCTGTCATGTAGTTCACAAGCGTTATATATACAGGGTGTTAAAAAGTCCTGTTACAATTTCAATTTTGTTAGGAAGTCAGTTATCCATATATTTCAACTCTCAAGTTTGTTTTATTTTAAAAATGTTTTTATCTCATTTAATGCACATTTATATCCACCTTTAGTTGCGTGAAGCACATCAATTTGTTTTACCTATTTAATGAACAATTTTAAGTATATCCTTCACTCGAAATTTATATTCGAAATTTTGACGTTATCTCGTTTCACTTGCTTTTTTAGGTTAATCTTCATTAAATTTAAACGATTTAAATTTTCACTTTATGTAAATAGGACGCCAGTTGTTGAATGCCGGTTGATGAAGATATATTTTTCCCAGCAAAAAATCATTTTTCTCAATTGCCTCACAATCCAGTCCATTGTTTGTTAATGAATTAACAATGGTATTTCCTCGTTTCCATGGCGCCAAAACTTTTAATTATGAGGCAACAAACGTAGTAATTTGATATTAAACTCGACCTGACTGTGATGTCATAAAGTCATCTTACTCCAGTTACCAGCTGACAATTTTCACGGTTGTTGCATCATAATGCACTTAATGATGAATTTTAAATCAAGCGTCGTCAAATTGATTTTTAATTTTCGGGAAAATAAATCAAAATTTTCCTTCCGCTTGTGTGAGAATTTATTTTAAAATGTAATAGATTTGAGGTGACAGCACATTTTAGAAAAGGTTTATTAAAGTCAATTATATAGTCCGTGTTAACAATATACAGTTCTCATAAAGTTTCGTTAAAATTTGAATTTTGTCATGAAGTAAGTTCTCAATATATATTAACCAGGTTTTGTTTTATTCGAATCGGTGTTAAACAAGTTTATTTACCTTCATGTAAATACACCTGTAGGGCCCAACAATCTATATATGGTATCCATAAATTCCATTTGCAATTTAAAAATTTGACGACCCTATGAACACTCTGTACATTACGCTAAAACAAAAAATCAATCACTCAAGATAAAATTGTATTTGAATTGAAATGTCGCCTCATTTCCTTTTATTTGTGAGCCTATAATATTAAAAATACCACCATATACACTTAAAATAATCACGCGCGAAGAAATATGAACAATAGCGAACATATATTTAAATGTCGTCATAATTCACTTCTTCAGATATGAAAATTCAAAACTTTCATTTGAAAATATAGGAATAGCCTACTACAAAATTTTTCTTGTTATACTTTTTAAAATAAATAACGAATGGATATTAGATCAGATAGGAACAATGAAATATTTGTGTTCGCTCAGATTCTTAGAATTTCGTATTCGATAAAAGTTTTTTTTCGTGATGTGTTTCGCACACTCTCTTCAAACAAGGCTCGAGACAAAAAAAAATATCAACATATATATATCTTATATGCCAATGTAACAGAAATCGTTCATATGAAATAAGCTTATATTATTGTGCATTAAGGTTCGCTGTCTAGTTTCAATGTTGTTGGATAGTCTGATTAAATATTTCAATCTTTCTGACTTTTTTTCGAGCAGAAAAAATATTGACGGAATAAATTTTGACAGAAAAATCTGACTTGTCCTTCCAAATCGAAAAATACTGAATAATTGATTTTAATTGCGGGAAGTGACAAGGTCGTGACCCTCTAGTAGCGACACCCAACTCCACGTATGCGGAAGGGGTTCTCCAATACCAATGAAATTCGATTATCGTATTGTATAATATTTTTTATTGTGTTTTCACACACATTCGCTATGACCAAGGCTTCAAGCTAGCAGTCGCTGTTACAAATTACTATTACGGTATTTATATAGAAAGATTATTTGGAGGTGATACTCAACTTTTGCGCGGAGAAGGCTTGAATATATCGGATGCGTGTAGGATTAAAATTTCTCTATTCGAAATTATTTAAATTAATGATCCATGTATTTCGAATCTTTTGAACTTCCATTATCGTTACTTCTTCTCACATATATACATTCACATTTGAATGATTCTAATATGATGGTCCATACGCGGGGAGTTTGTGAGCTTTCCAACATTTTATATCCAGTGTAATATATGCTGGGTAATTTGGAGACTTCTTACGAGAAGAGGTGTGCGAACAATACTATCGCTATTTTACTCATAAGTGCCATGATTTTAAGTCGAAGTTTAGCAAAAACAGCATTTTCAAACACACCTTCTTTATAAAAATCTTTAATTTTGTGCCATTAATTTTCGTAAACTTAATCTATCAGGCAATCAAAATTTCACACAGCGATTTAGCCGAGAAAATCGGCCTTGTCATTCTAAATAAATCGTTTTCAATTATTCTGCGACCACAAAGTAAAATATGCGCATTATGTGAAATTCAATCCTTTTCCGGGGGCTCAAATTTCCACACGGAAAATATTGTGCTGCCCTCGGGCGTGTGGGAATAATAACGCTTGTTATTCTGACAATTTTTGTAATGTCGCGCACTGGCGCGAATTTATTGAGTGGGGTACCGTATTAGGATGACGCATAAACGCACTATTATTGTATTAACGCATATTTAACTCACAAGCTACGAGGAGATCAAAAATAAAACCCAGGTCACTGGGACATATTCTAAATAGGGACCTCCAGAAGTATGCGCACCAAGATGGCGCACAACCTCAACATAGTAGGTGTATACTGGTTATGATTTAGGTTGTGCGACATCTTGGTGCGCATACTTCTGGAGCACCCTAAATAGAACATAACTTTTATCCAAAACGGCCATAAATTACTGGAACTTTTGGGTACAATTATACACAAACACAAATTCGAGTGCTAAATAAATTTTCCTCATCTCAGTAGAAGTAAATTGAAAATATATGGGTTGGTTTCTGGGTCGTCCTGTATTACTGATGCACTGATTCCAAGTTATACCGGACATATATCGTTGGCAACGTGTCGTTGCTGCAGCTGTGAATTTCATTTTCCATTCTAAGTCAGGCCATTTGACTTAGGATTTCTATGACGTTATGATATGACGTCATGGGTTTGGGAAACCCCTTGTTTAACCGTAGTGAATACCTAAGGTTCGCAGGAATAACAATACATTATTTTATTATTTTTCCAGGACGCGACTCTCTCCTGCAGTCTTGGTCTTCGTATGGAAGAATTGATATTCAATTTAGCCGATACTCATTTGTTTTTCAATGACTTAGAGGTAGATTATTTATTTACTAGATGATTTCACTATTCGATTTTTCGGGTCTATCGAAGTACACGCCCACAAATACTTCCAGTTGGCCTGGCTTAACAATTTAGCATATGTCGTTCCTAACCCCCACCTGACTACACCATCCAAAAATTACGTCAGAGTGACGTAATAAGGCCCGCGAACACAAAACGTACAGACGTCTAAAACGCACAGACGAGCATTCGAAATCGGACAATCGTAGCTATACTTTGGCAAGCTCTATGACGTGATTGTAACGTCGTAGTGACGTAATTTTTGGACAACGTAGTCAGGTGGGGGTTAGGAATGTTATACGCAAAAATCATTATGCTACGCCCATAGAAGTACTTGTGGGAGCGTACTACGTGACACCCTGTTTTCCCAACTGAACTTCAATAAGTATTTGCTAATATATAGAAATAGAATATGATTTCATTCGAGTTACACGACCAGAAATATCGATTTGATAACGCCTATATTTCAAGATAATTTCATCATTTTTTTTTTTTCAAATAGGAATGCGACCAAGTCCACATTGATGACATCTCTTCTGACGACAACGGTCAAGATCTCACAAATTATAATTTCGGTACAGACGGCTTCAGAGCGACATCTGGCGGCGTTTGTGTGGCCGGTGGAGTTCGAGGTGGAGTCGATTGGATGCGCAAGCTTGCTTTTCGTTACAGACGCATCAAGGAGATTTATGAAAGATATGCTAACAATGTCGGCTCTCTACTGGCACCTCACGACAGAGAAACATGGCTCCAAATAAGACAAGATCTTGAAACAGTCACGGATTCATGGCTCACTCTGGCAATGAAGTCATTAAACATAATTAATCAAAGGTAACATAGTTATTTTTAAATGAAGTACTGGAATTAGATATTGTGGTATTTATTGTATAAAAAATGTATTCATCAGTTAAGATCCACAATCAAGCCTGTGCTTCTGAAACAAATAACTGGATAGAAAATCCCACGCCCGACGTGGGCTTGTAATTAGTCCAATAATTTTCGAATTGAATAGATTCTTGAATACTTTGGAGATATAAAATTGTATGTAACTTTTTCATTGTATTAGATCCTCCAGACACATAAATTACTGAAAACATAGAGTACATCACTCATGCAGATTGCTGAGCGTTCACACACAATGAAAAACACGTTTTCATCAAGAAATCACTACAGAAAAGCGTCATATGTCAGGAATGCGTTGAAAAAATATGGCTTCAATAGAGAATAAACGAGAAATTTAGATCGACCTTTGGTGGAAAAAGAAGGCGGCGATTCGAAATTTTGCTCGGAACCGATTCGAATAATTTAATATTCGATTCGAACTGCACAGCCCTACTTGTAATCAGACGAGAGGCCGTGGTTCGCCATATGATTAAGCCGTTTTATCGTCTTTTCACTCTCCCGGGATAAAAGTGATACTAATCACTTTCCTGACGTAAAAATGTCCTCTTGTGACTATTTCAACATGTCAATTTTTTCTTCAGACCGAACTGCATAAACGTTCTTGCTACAACAACACAACTGGTACCAGCCCTCGCTAAATTAATGCTTTATGGTCTTGGAGGCGTCTTTAACATAGAAAATATCTATTCTGCGACCAAAATTGGAAAGGAAAGCTGCTTCGAACGAATTATACAAAGGTTCGGGAGAAATGTGACGTATGTAGCGGTGGGCGATGGACGCGATGAGGAACAGGCGGCTAAAGTGGTAAGTAGTGATTGTGACGTATGGCAGTTGTTTGTTGCATAGTGTTTGATACTCATAGTGAAGTAATAATACTGGCTGGTCCAAGGTTGTCGGCTCCGCGGGACACAAATTTATTTTTTCATTGTTCACGGGCCACAATAGTGCCAAGAATAGGTAAACAGTGCAATACAAAACAAACACTTTTATTGTACAAACACATAGTTATCAGACATAGCCATCTCAGACTAATAGAATCCGCATTCGATTTTTAGTTTTCTATGATGCACATATTCCCGACCAAAAAGATAGAAAGCCAGTTAACAATTTAGACTGCCAAGCACGTCATTCAACTTCGCTAGTTGCCTCAGCTATAGCCATAACACTAGTCAATTCAGTGACATTAGTGATGTAACAATATGTCAAAAGATTTTTCTGGTTAATTTGATTACGAAACAACACGGAATGCGATTTATCGATTACTCTCCGAATGTGACGCGGGCCACAGATAATGAAGCGGCGGGCCACATGTGGCCCGCGGGCCTGGGTTTGGACCACCCTGTAAATATTATATAGCGATCGGAGACCGCCGACTTATCGATCTTCCGAAAAAACGATAAAAAAAAAAATTCAATCAATTAATACTTCCCTAATTAAAAAAAAATAAATATTTAATTAAATAATAATTCGCTAATTATACGACATAATTCTGTCAAAATCAATGGGCTCCTGGTCCGAGATATGATGAATGCACATGCAAAATTTGGAGCAGATTTCACCTCGCTTTCGTGAGATATCGCGTAACATACGAAAGTGTCTAACAGACAGACAAACAGAAAAATATCTATGAACATACTTACCGATCAAGATCAATAAAATAAGTAACAAGGCATAACAAGCAAATAGACGAAATACCTTTTTTCTTTTGTGACCCATTTTCGTTGCACAAAAAATTATTTGAAAATATTACCAAAAAGCGGTGCTTTTTGAGTTGGTATCTAATCATAGTTTGAAGCTTTATTCACCGAAGTGATTTGATAAAATAATTACTGGGGTTTTAAAGCCTACCTTTTCAAGTTTCACTCTTTGCAGAGTTGATGAAAACAATTGTTAAATCTTCATAGCACCCTTTTTTATAGTTTTTTCTCCAAATATATATTTCTTTCTCCTTCTTTCAGCACAACATGCCTTTCTGGCGAATCTCAACACATTCCGATCTTATGGCTCTTCATCATGCAATGGAACAAGAATATCTGTGAAATTACGATGCAAAATATGTGAACTCGTCGTGAAGTTACGAGACAAACTCGGCTGCGGGCCGTCGAGGAGATTGATGTTACTAGACAATATTAAACAGAGTGGTGCTTGGAGTCTAAATTTTAAAACCGGAAATGAGATTTTGATGAACAGAAATAGATCACACTTTACGGTACATTACAGTATGACTGAAATCGCAGAAAATTCTCGCTTTCTTGTTTTTTCGGACTCGCTCTTGATGGATAAATCTCTGGACATTGGTATTTTATGTTAATTATACCATTCCTTTCAACTTAACTAAAATTAGTAGGTTTTCGAGTCTCACCAGATGTTGCTCGAAGACTCAATTGTATTTTATTCTATAGGGTATCCATATAGTCATAAAACAATTTTTAAAGTTGCAAAGGAAATTTATCGATACTATTTATTATTTTGGCTCTCACAGATTATGAAGTGAAAATACTCAAACAATTACTGATTAAAAAACAACAAACCTGGTTAAGATATACTGATAAGTGACATCATAACAAAATTGAAATTGTAAAGGAACTTTATGGAAACCCTGTTTAATAGCTACAATATTTTTACATCAGGGCAATACTCAAACGTACGACGTTGTTACATATGGAAAGGGCGAATTATTTTGGTTCCTTGTGAAAACATGGGTTGGGGTAAAACAAAATTCACATATTTTTACCCTCCCAATACTACATTCTCATCCCTCATTCTGCTTTATTTGAATAAAAATCGCAAAATTAGGATATTTTTACATTTCTGGGATTATCATATTTTTTTGTGCCATCATCCATAATTGCCACAATTAGTCTTTAACTTTTATTTATTATTTTAATCCATATTTTAGTGTTATTTTTATGCTTTTTGGTGATTTTTTTGTTATTAATTCCATTTTCTCGTACATATATGGGCCAATTTTAGCCTGAAAACTGTTTTTGAACATTTTGCGACAAAATTCCGCCAAATTTACCAATATTACACAGTAAAATTGTCATCGCAACGGTTCTGAATGAGATTCAGAGCTGTGGAGCCGAAGTCAGGAATTCATCGTTTTCTGTTGCCATCGGGGTCAATATTTTATCTTCCTGAGTCTTCTTTGTCGCTGTCAAATTATTTTTAATCCGTTGTGACTTTTTGGAATGGCTCAGAGATGAATTTTGGGACCTGTTTTGCTGTTTAAGTCTGTATGTCCAAATTTTCATTATTGCACAAGGCGACCAAAGTCGTATAAAGTTTCAAAATGGGATTCAGGTTTATTGGGGTCACTGGTCCCAAGGTCGAAGAAGTATTTTCAAATTACCTGGAGTAGACGGAGTCTAAATTTACAATTCCGAAATCGAACACTATCCGAGTCAGCATTTCAGTCATTTAAAAGTCTGATTCGAGATTTTATCGATCCTGGTCGGGCGGATTCAGTTTTCTGAAGTGCCGAACGAATCACGTTTGGTTAGCAACTTCCGAAACATTTCGTTATACCCTGGTACATACAATTCTCCTTGAATAAGTTTTTTTTTCGGCTCTACAGTTCTGATTAAATTCACGCAACCAACAGATTATTCTTGTTGCACGGCTACTTGAAAATTTTCTATCAGGTGTTAAATGCAGACAGACATTCGTTGCTAATGTACGGGAGGTCGCTAGAAAAGCAGAAAATTTCAGGCCAAATGAGATCATGAATGAAATGCGTGATTACTCAATTTATTTTCGATACGTTTTTATTTCTTTCATGTTCTAATCTAGACAGTAGTGGAATTAAAATTTTTTGTCAGCCGGTTCCATCACGAAAGTCATATTTTTCATCCGGTTCTGTTACAAAAAGTCATATTTTTTCAGCAAATAAACTGATTAATGCTAACCGGTTCCATGAGACGGTTCTATAGAACCAGTGCGAACCGGCTGAATCTCTCCACTGGTTCTAGGTTGTTTTAGGTTGATACCTTGTAGGTTCTATTTGACATTTTGAGCATCTATGATTGTAATATAACATATACCTTCAAAAAACTTTCTAAAAGTTATTTTTCGTGAATATAAATAGCGGTTTGCAAATACTCTGTTTTTTTAGCGCCCACCCTGTATTTTGTTTCAAATTGAAATTCATATTCTTTATAAGAATACAAGTTTTCAGGAAATAAATATTCTTAAACTTATGATCCACGCATTGATGTTTGTTTAGAGCAGGGGTGGGCAACATACGGCACCCGGGCCGGGTCCGGCACGCGGGCGACAAGATTTTGACCAGCCCGCTGACTCTATCCAACCACCCTCAGTAATGTGGTCCGACGCATCATTCATGAGAGTTGCCGATCGTTCTACTCTCACCGCACTGTCAGTGCGAGCTGGTGAAATAAACGGTTCCCGTACATTTGAACCCACGACATTTGCACCTGCATACTATTGCACCTATAGAAATTTTTTTTGTTTTGCGGATATTTGAACCCATACTAACCTAACCCATGGGTTTTAGCACCCGCATATAGATTGAACCCGCGGATATACACATGGGTTCAAATGTACGGTCACCGAAATAAACAATTGCCTTAGTGAACAAACAATTGCGTTAGCACACTTGTTAAACAAACAATATAAGGTCAGAGCAGAGAGCGTTGTGAACATTCCCGACTAGCCACTACTTATCAATTATATTTTGGAATCTAAATATAAAAAGATTTTAGAAATTAGATTTTATATTAAGTTTCATTAACCATGGAATATCCCAAGAAACGTAAAGTTGACAGAGAGTGTCGAGCATTTAATTAACAAAGATTGGATACCGAAGTAATTTTTGTAATAATCCGGCCCGCCGAAGGTTTTATTTTTTCACTTCTTGCCCACCCCTGGTTTAGAGGGAAGTCCTTTACCAGAATAGGTTTGTCAACAACCCAGTCTTAAATGACGAAGCTCGATTATAAATTCGTAAGTCAGTGGCCGGGGCGTAAGGGGCGCTCCAGACGTGTATATACCAATATGTTATATTATTTAAAGAATCGATACCCGGGGAAATGGTAAAATTACCAAACTAAGGAAAAGAGAATGTGCTAATACTAATGACTAAACCTCACTCACAACATGACGTAAAATAATCTTATGAATCAATAAAATACCAGGGTGTGTACCATGGTTCTCCTGGTACACATATTACAGGAGTACCGTGTAAGGTGGGCATTTTTAATTTGTGAAGTGATGTCTCATTTGTTCAAAATGTCACAGAACCGGGGCCAATGGCGTCGAGAAGCGTGCCACGGCTGGTCAGCAATGACCACACCGTTTAAGAATGAAGGGGGTGCCGACGACGTTTTGTAAGTAGGTACTTTCGTACAGAATCAGCGCAGGCTACTTTTGACGTCAGATTTACACGGTTCATTATTCGACTACTGCGATTAAAAACAAGGGTTATCGTAGCCTATAACGAAGAATATGTTTTCATGCAAATATTATGGCAGCGGACATTAATAAATAGCCTTTTGTCAGAACTTGTCGGCGACTGAATATAATGTAGTGGAAGTAGATTGATCATTCAGGAGCGAATGTTTGAATTTTAAAAACTTCTTCGTAAAGAAGAAAGGTTTTTGTTATTCATGTGTCTACAATAGACTAAATACGGAGCGGTCAACTGACGAGAAAATGTTTTAGGTTATATCTCGCCTCCGACTTGTTTTTAAAGGACCAAATTCCTTCTATCATGCCACCACCCACAGTTTTATTTCTCTGAATTACATTCTCATTACACTTCACTACTATAGCTCAATCATGCAAAATTATATTTTCGCAAAAGCGCTGGCGACACCAGTCTTTCAAACGCAATCAAATGTCTCAACCCGGATTTTTTGGTTATAATATATTATATATATATATAGTATAGGATTCACATATTTATCCCGGGGGAGAAAGAAGCCTATAAGACGACTTCATCATATGTCAAACCACGGCTTCTCGTCCGGTTACCAGTCCATGTTGGGCATGGTAACCAGTTATTTGTTTTCAGATTCATGGACTTCGTAAAACGAAAATGTTGTTTAAAGATGATTTGCAGTTCGCGTCTAATTGTACCAGGATCTCAATTTAAAGTTGTTGTTTTTTCAAATAAAATAGATCTGAATGAATGTGGTTTGATTGCTCGTTTTGTTTGTTCTATTTGAAACGTTTCGCGACCGCAGCGAAGTAAATTGCACTGCTATCGAGGACTCGCGTTCTTTTGCGTCTTTTGCGGCTGTTCGAAATTTACGCAGAGGGTGCCATGTCAATGTAGCTCACGATGTGACATATATATTTAAACACTTTTTTGAAGTGGCGTGAAGCTAATCAAATATATTTGTTAGAATTTTAATCTTCCCTGCCTTGTTTTGGACATTTACATTTCTTTATTGTTCAGATATTGCGATTTCATTCTCGTATTTTCAACGTGTTTTTCGAATAAAACATACTTTCGTCTTACTATATATATATATATATATATATATATATATATATATATATATATATATATATGTTATTTGTGGCTTATTGTTTGCTAATATATTTGAAATGGACGCGAAACTAGACAAATTCTAAAAAGGGGGCGTGGCTTAATAAGTTTGGGAACCACTGTTCTAAAGTAAAGGAACCAGTTGCTAGTGAGATCGATACAAAAGAATCCCACAACTGGTTGCAGTCATTCATAGAAATTTACAAATTGCAAAAATGTCACCTCTGGTGACAAACTCATGGCGATATTTATAGATGTGATAAATTGTTCTAACGGGTGTTAATTAGAACTCTGGATGGATATAAATTCGTGTAGTCTGAGAGGAAAGATTTAGTATACTAGTTTAAAGGCTTCCGGGGAAATGCGATTTTAGATTTTTAGGCAAACAATTTCAAGGTAATAAACCATACAGAAGACAGCACAGCTGTAGATAGTCAAATATAGGCGCTCCCGAAGTATGTGCACCAAGATGGCGCACAACCTGAACCCTAACCTGGTACAATACTATGTTCAGGTTGTGCGCCATCTTGGTGCACATACTTCTGGAGGTCCCAATTATGAGGTAGAAAGTTAAGGTTACCTTGTCTTGTACTAAGTAAGACACTAGCGAGCATTACACTCCCCGGCTATTTTTTTACGGGTGTTTCCAAATTTAGAGGGTTAGATAGAGGGTAGATATTTTGCTATCAGCGATAAAATTATTTGTAAACTTATAAAAATGTGTTACGTAATTGACTGAACATCTTCACTGATATATATATATATATGCCAATTTCTGGGTATTCAAATACTGTACAATTATATATATTCAAGTTAGAACTGGAAGTCGTGTCGCACAAAAAAAAATAGGTGAGTGTTTAAAATGGCATAGCCTACCTAGAACTTTATAAATTGCAAAATGTCACGTCGTGTGACTAGCTCATGGCGATGTAATAGATGTAATAATTTGGTTCTAACGGGTGTTAATTTGAATTGTAGGTCGATACAAATTCACGTAGGCTGAAAGTAAGGGTTTATTACGATATAGGGAGATTTATTTTTTGCCAACCAGAAAAGAGGAGCATTGTAACAATAAAAGAATACCCAACAACACACGCAAAGTTTTACGGTATAGAATGGGAGAGAGATAAGACCATACGGTCATCTGAATCAGGTTGAAGGCTCGCGGCGGGAAACGACCGCCAAGTTATGAACTAGGCCTATACATAATAAAATATCATGGAATATATACAATTACGAGATTATATTTTTGGAAAGCATAGTTACTTGCACTAAGACGCAAGCGCCGATTATATATATTTTTACTAATTAATTTGAAACTTTAATTTTAATACCTGTGGCCATAAATGTAAATACCATGGATGTAAAATTCAGGTAAGTGACAAGAGTAAGAATTTAGAGATAGAATGTTAGTGGACATGCAGATCGCACCTAATTTTTTACGCAATAGACAAATAGAGAATAGCATGTATTGTGTTCTCTCATTTATTATCCTCTCTCTTCTGTTGAAGCCGCGCGCTCCTAGTATTTACGTGTGTTTGTGGATTTTGTTTTAATTATCAGCAGATTTCACAGCTTTTTAAATTCAGGCTAATTTTACGTACCTGCTATGGTATATTGTCATCTATCGTGTTAATACAATTTTATGAGACGAATTGTTCATCATTTGAGCAAGAAAGTACCGCCAGTTCGTCCTAAAGGAGATCCTGCATCTCCATTTCCTCTTCCAGCAAAGGAGTTTGGTGATTTAAGCTTACAAGTCGAGAATCCTTTCTTGGGAGTTCCAAGTCCTGTTTCTCCTGCTGTAAGCCCGACACTTCGAAAGAGAGTAATCACCCATCCAAGCAGGTACGCATATTTTATTGATTCTGTGTGACGGATAGCTTTCTCATACCAACCGTAAATCACGCTTAAATCCTAAGATCCTATCGGGCGTCTACCGGGTATGTCAGGTCGCATCGACGTGCTTTTTCAATATTTATGGATTTTTCATGCTAGTATTAATTACTGTAAGGCTTAATCCAGCGGTTCCCAAAGGGAGCAATTTCCGAAGTACGCCCAAAAAATCAACAGAATTGTATTAGTCGTAACTAGTATATGTTTGAATATTTTACACATTGTATTTATTACAAATCTTTTATTGTTACTTATTTAAAATGCTGTGTATATGAATTCATTTTTTTTTATTCATTTTATCTTTCTTTGTTGTTTACTTCCTGTTACGAAGTGTCTGGCTTTACTGTTACACAACAATATAGGTAGACATTACGTGATTCAATTTTGCGAGCTGCAGTTTCCTTATCTTCCGAGTCAAGTTTAGCCAACGCGAGTGATTTTTAAGTGTTTCAAAATCAGGTAGAGGTGGATGAGAAGAGTTGTCCTTTTGCAATAATTCCTCAGGCCCACATTGTTCATAAACTTTAAGAGGCATATTGAGAGAGAGAGAGAGAGATTTATTAATTTGTCAACCAAAAAAAATTGCAGTCATCAATACAGTAAAAAAGTAGCAACAATAAAATTGTTTTGGTATGGACAGGAGGGAGCGATACGACCATGCGGTCATCGAGGTCAACTCCCACCTATTTCGCTTGTATGAATAAGATTCAAATTTTAAGATGACTTAATGAAAAAGTTAGACCAGTCATATTTTTACAAACTTCAGGAACAAAAAATAATATAAATGTAAACAGATTATACCTAATAATGAATTGGGACTCAAAATAAACACGATATAACCTGAACGGGTAAGAATAATAAGGTGAAAAATGAAGTCAACATGAGATATAGTTGGAAACTTAGTTGCACTAATAATATCAGTCGGCTTTAAACTATAATAAATAATTCTTTATGTAAACATTTTAAATATATGTATAAAGAAAAAAAAATGTATACAGCGGATCAAGCGCTTCAAACAACATGGCGAAAATTTGCAACCAAGCTAAGAAGTTATTGAAACTTAGTAATATAACTAACTTCTTCATCATTGGAATTAAAATAAAAAAATACTTTTCACAAAATTTATATTCAATCAAAAAGAAAAGGACACGGGGGATCAGTGTAGGGGGCATTTTGGACTTCAATTCTTAGCCTTATTAGCATTGTCAAATGTTTGAAGATTCCACCAGAATATCAAAAACAGGATAGGATTTACATATTTATCCTGGGGGAGGGGAAAGCCGATAAGATGGCTCAACCATATGGCGAACCACTGCAGAATACTTGAATTTTTATTCCTGGAATTTTAATAAATAACAATCGTGTAATCAGGGAGGTTGTATGCTTGATACATTTCAAAGTTTTTGACTACGGTAATTGAAAAAGGGTAGAGCTCAATAAAGGCACTCAAAAGATCTCATTTATATAAATACAATATTCAAAAGAAATAATATAACAGTAATCAAACATATAGGATAATTCTTATATCATTTGGATAATTATGAAAGTGATGGACAACTAAGACAAGTACAGTATGATTAACGAATTAAACGGGTTAATAGTTGATGGTTGAATAGAACAACATTGCACGCTATAAAGAAATATCAGGTTAGGAAAAACATGTCATTTAAGATTGCACACTGCAAGTTTAATTATATTTTGAATATTGCATAAACAGGTTGCATGAGTTCAATAAATTTTTTAGGTGAGGCCTTCTGATAGGCCATATTAACCCATGCATACTATAAGTATCAAGGAATTGTCACTGTATAATTTCAGTACCCATGTGACGTAAGAAAGCGTGCATAATATTTTAGCAGTAGCATAGAGAGCACAGTAAATATAAATATAAATTGGTACAACATGAATAAATCACAAAAAATGAGATGATCAATAAAAACAGATTAGTGGTGTCATAATGTACAATACAGAATGAGTATGGGAGGAAAATTTGCAAAGATTGTAACAAAAAGAATGCATTCAATGGAACTCATCAATGTAAATAACAGAACATATATCAGAAATTTCCTAGTACAGTATGAGTTGTATTTGTTTCCAAATATTGGCATAGAGGGTAATGAATTAACCATGGTGCTATACAACTTATGACCCACAAAAAATTAAGGGCATCCACAATTTATGGTGTCCACAGAAATATAGAACATATATGATAAATCCCCTAGTACAGTATGAGTTATATTTGTTTCCAAATATTGACATAGAGGGTAATAAATTAATCTTGGTGCTAGACAACATATGAGTTCTGACCCACTAAAAATCAAGGGCAGCATCAATTTATGGTATCCACAGGAACATATTATTATTAAATAGGTTAATAACAGTTGATGAAACAGCAAAGCAAAAATGCACACTATAATAGAACAGTTCAGGCAAATTGTGTTATTTAGGGCTACACACTATGACAAACAAACAGCAATTGATTCATAAAATAGAATTGAGGGTTAGGTCTAATTGGCCATAAAACCAAATGCGGACTGTTGGTAACAAATGAACGATCACATAACGAGTTTCATTCGAGGGCAGAAATTTTTTTCTGTAAGTGCGCCGTGGGTTTTTTCCCGGATAATTCGACGCCGCGCGAACAAAAAAGGTTGGAACCGCTGACCCAATCACTTGTGTCACTGCTCGATTAATAGGTTCGGCACCATGTAATGCCATTTTTACTCCTTTTTGTATTGTGTACGTACAAATTGTATTTTCTGTATATTGGAACAATGAGAATACTGCATATTCTCAATAATTGAAATAACATTTTCTGATCGTCACTTTTTGCATCTTTCTGATTGGCCGATGTCACGAAGTAAACTAGGAAGTCGATGCTCGGGGAAAGGTCCATTTTGCTCGCTATCGAGGTTTATCAATCGAAATAATCGGGATTGCTGCTCTGAGACTAGTTGAATCGACGCTCGGTCTTTTTTTTGTTGAAGGCGCGAGTTTACGGTGATTTAACTTCTGAACGAGCTAGTACCCGTAGCCTACCTGTAGCAGATATTTGGTGAACGAGATATTTATTTTGAAATCTTTGTTGTGAACATGGCTAGGCGTAGGTGGACACCTGACGAAGCGAGAAATCTTATTCTGGAAGGAATAATAGGGGAACCTGATTCTGATGATGCTTTTAACTACGAAGGTACGGTGCCGGTATGACTTGTCAATTTCTGGTTTTTTGACATTATAAATAAACCGCATTTTTGTTGCCTTTTTATCCGGTTTCTTTTATATTGTATTGATTATTTAAATAGGGTAGGCTACAGTACCGGTAGTGATACAATACATATGCGGAACTCTTGAGAAGTCTTATATTTTTTTTTTGGGTTTTAATTTTTATCATTAGGCCTATAGGTAACCCTACTGTTATAATGTTAAATCATATCGTACCGGTATGCTATCCCCGATATTTCATAACTTTTCCACTAAAATTTCAACCATTCATAGCCATGCCTGATGGAGTGTTACAAAAGGGACCTCGATTTTATGCCTCGATGCTCATTTTCATTAACAATAAAATCGCTCAAAACAGAAGGTATTCTGATTTGGGAAAAAAATCCATGTAATATTAAAGAAAACTCACTTGCAACATTCAGTAAGCGAATAAAAATTCATCTAGACTACTTGATGGCTATGGATAGATGGAAAAAAGACTTTATGGTTTATTTTTTTAGGGATTCAAGTTATACTATTATTGTATTGCTGCTATGTCCATGCTCTATAATTTTTGCCCAATTCTTGATTAACTTGAATAATAATTTCCCCCTTATAATAACAAATTTTGCCACTAGTGCACTATTAGAAAAACCGCCCTCTAACATTCAAAATATAAAAATAATTTCCCCCCATGTAAACAATTGCTTAACGTATTTGTTTTTAGTGTTCACCTCATTTATTGTTCATCCAATAATAACAGTGATACTTCTGGTGTCACTGCTCAATAACAAGTTTTGGTTCCCCGCGACTTCCCTGCCCCAGTAAAACTGTGTACTGTATTATTTCCTCGTAGTTTGTGCTTGTGTTATTTATTTATTTTTTTACCGTTCGGAAAAAAAATATATACTTGGTGGATTGATTGATACCTTTACGGTACTGGTACCGTACCTGATACACTGGGGGGAAGACAAAATAAAATATATAGTATATTTTGTATTGAACTTGTTTCATTTTATCAATTCTATTGGCTGTTTTGCTGACTAAGGAAATCAAAAACTTGTACTTTCATTCAGACCTGTCGTCAAGCGACATAGACAGCAGTGAGGATGATGAATCAACAAGACCAAAGCGATCTATTACAAAAAAGCAACTTTCTGGTATCGAAATAAAACATGGAACTTTGGTAAAGTTTAAAAAACGAAGTGTTGTAATAACTACTGATGCATTGAATCTATTTGAAAGACTACACATTGGTAAATCAGGACCCAAGGATATCCCTGACAATTGCACCACATATTTTGATTATTTCAAATTATTCTTCTCTGAAGATCTTATGGACATCATTGTGAATGCAATTAATCAATATGTCCAAAAAAACTTACGTACTGAAAAAATGGAAAAATTTTCACACATAAAAAATTGGAAAGATACCAATGTTGCAGAGATGTATTCTCTCATTGGACTAGTTATAAACATGAGTTCGGTAATCCAGCCAACTATGGAAGACTTTGGGTCAACGGAACGGAATCGTAGGATTGAAATTTTCTCAATAGTTATGCCATTGGAGCGCTTCCAAATACTATACTATTCAATGCTTCGTGTTTGTGAAGTGAACAAGCATAACCCTTCAGAGGATGAGACGACGGTTCTAATTGTACAGCATCTTGTGCAATCTTTTCAGAAGTATTTTTCACCCTTTGAAGCTATTTTGGAAAAACATTTAGCGCTTGGTGCGAAAAAAAGATTACCTTTCAGGCGGATTTTTCCAATGGATAGAGAGCCAACAGAATCAAGTGTCATTGTAAAGGCCCATTCCGATTCCGCAACAGGTTACTTGTTAAATATAGCAATGATTCGCGATCAAGAAGACAATTCCATTCGCAGACTTTCGAAAACAACAAAACCACTATTTTACTGGCTTTTGCAGTCTTCAGTCATAAATTCATATCTATTATGCAAGTTGCATAACCCGACACTAAGAAACAAGCTATCTTTGTTAAAATTCAAGGATGAGCTGGTATCGGCTGCAGCACCCATCCCACCCGAGCAGGATGATGGTCCAAGCAAACATACCAGACTGGCAACCTCTAGACGAGGAAAGCTTCGTCGTTTTTGACTGCTGGTTTTCTGCTCTTGTTTTATTTTAGATGTGTCGTACACTTCAATCAATCATTTATTTCATTTCATACACTTCGCCAAGGATCGTTTTTCTATTATCATTCACGGATTCACTCATTATTCTCTTGCTGCACACGTTTCTGTTTTTTAATTGTTTCTGCGTTTTGAATTAGTTTGATTGGGATATATTATAGAGAGGGTAGCTGAAGGCTTTAACATATGTGTCTTATGCCACCCCATAAGCCGACTAGCCAGTAAGCAAATATTTTTTCCAGTTGAGCTTTTATTTGAAATATTTCTTTTACCTAGTTTGTTCTCTGCCCTTATTTTTTCTAGATGTGTTTCGCACTACTGCCATTTACACTTTGCCAAGAGTGTGTTGTGTTTTCTATTGCCATTCAAGGTATTTCTTTCTCTTGCTCCATCTTTTCGTTTTTCAATAGATTTTGCGTTTTAAATACATTTGATTGGGATAGATATATAGAACGGTCGGCCAGTCAATGTGCTGGCGGCCCAAGGGAGTCACGTCTAGAGACTAGCTCAATGAAATCTTGTGTAGCCTATGTCACTTGGCCTAAACGCAGTTGATTATTTGTTTCTGTTAGATTCCGTTTATTATATGTGCGATAGATTAATGTTGTTAGATTCCGTTTATGATATGTGCGATAGATTAATGCTCTTGGTAAACGGGAGTTATGGGCCTGTACCTTGGAGATCATGTGAAACGCGCCGACGGGCAATATCGACTCCATAGTTAGGAATCTTGTTTTAATGAAAATGGCGGATGTTGTTATTCCCTGGCAGAACCGACGTAATTTATAAGTGATCGGTATTTTTTTCACGTTTTTATGTCACAGGCTCGCATGCCCTCTCAATAGCTCTTAACGTGGACTATATAAAGTCATTTGTTATTCCTCCTAAAGTTATTCTAGCCCAATATTAGATCCCAAGCAAAAATGCATCATGAACCAGATTATCACTCTTTGTGACGTCGACAGACGAAAGGTAATCTTTACGTCAAGTCTTCAACAAAGGCACGTTGTTTATGCTTGGCCAGGCATAGCGTTCAAGTATGTAGAATGTTTGTTGCCCTAGTCTGGCGGATCGAAGAAGTTCTGCGAAGACCGCATTGACAGAGTCATGCTTTGAAGATACCTCCCAATGCTCTTATTTTAAAAAGTATCGCAACGTACTGAAACACACTATTGATAATGCTAAACAAATCTATTATCAAAACCGTATTGCTTTCTATAAAGGAAACCCGAAATCAACATGGCGAATTGTTAATGAAATTGCATCCACAAAAAATAAATCTAGGCAAAATATTGATGTAATTCATCTGGAAAATGGCATTACTATAAATGATAATCATTTGATCGCGCAAGAATTTAATAAGTATTTTTCTACTGTTGGTTCCGCTCTTTCTGAAAAGTTCGGTAATGACATGGATGGCTTCAAAATTTACCTTGGCAAACGAGTAAACCAATCCATATTCTTGAGTCCAGCAACGATGAACGAACTAACTATAGAATTAGCTACCCTGCGGGTCGGGAAGGCAATTGGGGCAGACGGCATTCCCAGTCGCTTTCTCAGATATGTTGCAGATATATTATCACCATGTCTGACAGAGTTCTTTAACAGCTCGCTTCGATTAGGCATTTTCCCATCTTCATTGAAAATCGCCAGAGTCATTCCGATCTTTAAATCTGGTAATACAAAACATGTATCAAATTATAGACCCATATCTATTCTATCTGCTATTAACAAGGTATTCGAACGCTTAATTAATAGGAGGCTAATGGATTTTTTCACAAAACATAGTGTACTTAATAAATCACAGTTTGGTTTTCAAGCCAAACATTCCACTTCGCATGCAATTCTAGACACTATATCCCATATATACGATAAATTAGAGAAAAAAGAATATATTAGTGCAACTTTCTTAGATCTTAAGAAAGCTTTTGACACTGTTAATCACCAAATCTTAGTCTATAAGCTGTGGCATTATGGAATTAGAGGAGTAGCGAGCCAACTCCTGGCAAATTACCTGACAAATAGAACACAATTTGTTCAAATGGGTTCATACTGTTCCCCCACCTTACATGTGACTCATGGAGTCCCACAAGGATCATGCTTGGCCCCGACATTATTCCTTATTTTCATCAACGATCTTGCACACAGCTCCTCATTATTTACAAAATTATTTGCTGATGATTCCAATCTTCTAGATAGCGACAAGTCTCCGGATGTGCTTCAGTCCAGAGTGAACACTGAAATAAGAAAAGTAGCAAATTGGATGAAACAAAACAAATTAACATTAAATGTAAATAAATCAAAAACTATGTTGTTTGCTCCAAGTAAATCCAAATCACAGACATCTGTGAAAATTGAGATTGAAGGAACTATTCTTGACAACGTTAGCTCATTCAAATATCTTGGCATCCACATTGATAACAAACTGCAATGGGACATTCAAATAACCAACACTGCTGTTAAATTAGCCAAGGCGGTAGGAATGCTTTATCGGCTTAGGCGTTATACTTCTTTGTCTACGTTACGCATGATATACTTCGCTCTGTTTCAATCTCATTTGCAATATGGTATTATAGCTTGGGGATCAGCTAATAAAACTTTGTTACACCGGATTGAAGTATTACAGAACAGGGCTATCCGTGCTTTGACCCATGCTGGACCAATGTCAAGATTAGATCCTCTTTACCATAAGAATCAAATAATCAAAATGTCAGACATTTATAAAATCGAGATACTGAAACTCATGCACCAACACCTAAACAATAAACTGCCTATGGCTTTTAAATACTATTTTGTCAAACAGATGAGTGTTCACTCTCATTCAACTCGTTCCGCTGCCAATAGTTCATACCATGTGCCTCGCTTTTCTACCAATCGTTCACAAAGCTCTATTAAATTCATCGGTGTGAAACTCTGGAATACGCTCCAAGACACACTTCGCTCTAAGACTTATAATTCATTCAAAAAAGCACTAAAATTTCTTTACTTAGATTCTTATATCTGTCAGTAGGCTGGCAGAGTTGAAATGTATCTCAGACTGTTTGAAACTCACTTTTTTCAAATTATGGGTGTTACCTTCATCTTGTCATTATTCTCATGATATGCTATCACTATCCTTGTATTATTATTATTTTATTTGCTCTTCAATACTGTGGTATACTCCAATAGTATGTGCTGCTCACAGAGCATGACTTTCTCTCACAAAGCACTTGTGTTTCTTACCTTTATTTGCTCAAGATTCTATAATAAGCTAGGTATCCTTTCACCTTATTGATTTCCATTACTGCTATTTTATTATTTAATAGCATGTGCTCCTTATGAAAGTCACTTCACAAAATAACTGTATTATGAACTCTTATAACAAAGACAAAATTCAAAAACTTTAGTTACCTCTAATAGTCATTGCTTCTTTAATATGCTTTCATCCATTGTAGTTCACTTATGTCGTTTAATATTTTCCAATATATATGTGCTCTTTGCAATCCAAAATAAATTGAATATGTCTTTTTCTTAATCATAATTCATTGGTTATATTAGTAGTTCCACTGCTGCTGCTGCAGGGAATTCCCCAAGTAGTCAACAACATTATGCTGCGTCACGCACGTCAGCAATTTCTTTGTTGTTGGCGTGCTCGGTGGAGCATGGCGTTGAGTTGTTTAAATTCGTCAATGCTTTTTTCTATTTAATCGAATCTTCTGTTCTCACGTACATTTTAGTTCCCAAATTGTTTCATTTATTTTTGCTGATTTATTTCTGTATTGTTTGACTTAATCTGCTTCTATAATGGTGTCGCTGACATGATGACTTTTGATAGTCTTTTCGCGATCCCTCGTCTATTGCAGTCCAAATATTGTACCTCTTTCTTTCAATGTATTTATTTAATTTTTACCATTTGTTTAAATGTACAATGTTTTTGCACGACGAAAAATAAATATCTGAATCTATCTGAAATTCGGTAATTGCTTAGATCTTCTGTATAAAGCCTCAAACACTGATGAAGGCAGTCACTAAAATTTGAGGAAAACACCCCGCCGCGTTTTGAAATAACAAATTAGTAATTATCAAATATGGGTTAGCAATATTTTGAATTTTCATCGCGATCTGCATTCTCACCCTAAGAGAATAATAGCTAAATTTTCTATCATGAGCGGGGATTTGTCCAAAATATCCATTAATTTTAGAAGTTAGCGACATACCTAGCACGGTGACCGTACATTTGAACTCATGTTTATATCCTCGGGTTCAATCTATATGCGGGTGCTAAACCCCATGGGTTAGGGTTAGTATGGGTTCAAATATCCGTAAAACAAAAAAAAAATTCCATAGGTGCAATTGTCGTGGGTTCAAATGTGATGGAACCAGCTAGCACACCGCTTGTTCACGCGTTATAAGAATTTTTGATGTCATAGATCGGCGTCTAAAGACTTCCCGACATCATACCAATAAGAAGCGTCCTTCGAAAATTATTATAGAAATTTGCTTCACTTTATGTACTTCAATTTTACCGTAGTTTGGCCAAACTTTTAACTATTCTTGTTCCGCGCGTTTAGTAAAACGAAAAACCCTATTGTGCCGGAGTTCGAAAATTGTGTGCAGTTGTCCTATTGGAAAGATTCACATATGGTTTTGTTGCCGAAGTCTGGTTCTTATTTCAGCGTGATAGAATTGTCATCTTCAGCATATCCAAGTTAGTGAAAGATGATTTATTTCAAATTCTACTATTTCAAAACTACTTTTCCATAAAATTTTGACAATCTTCTCATTACCCTGCGCTAAGGGATTGCTGACTCCTCGCAATGTGCGTCACTCTGCCACGTAAGTCCGTATTTTGATTAAACTATTTTATTGATATTAATTTTGAAGTGCGTTATATGAACAACTTGCCAAATTTTCAAGTTCAGGGATCTGAAACAATCATCTGGCAATAATCCCATACCCGATATTGGCTGGTAGCCGGACAACAGGTCATAGTTCGCAATGTGATGAGCCATTTTATCGTTGTTCTACCCCGGGATAAATGTGTGAATTCTATCTGAATAGATCAAAATTATTGCTGTGTTGAACGTTTTTCAATTTTTCGTTCTCAAAACCTTTACTAATTCTTAATATTTGCGGGAATTCACTTGCCGAGCTTACGTTCAAAGGCATATTAAAAGCATCCATTCCGGGTTTTTCCCGTTCAGGCTTGCCAACTAGGTCCGTTTGATAATTTGATTCGGATTATGATAATGCCTTTTCGTCGATTTTTCCTCTCGGGGATTGATAATCCTTCCCGAATTGCCCACCACTCAACATGTTGTTTATATTTCACGCTCCAATGATTTGTTCCCAAACAACGGAGGTCATATCATTTTGCTACAGTTGCCAGACCGCGTAATGTTATAAATCCTGAAATCAGACATATCTTCGTATATTAGATTTTAAATTGAGTTATTGTACGTTCAGCTCGAAATAATGAGTTGAATGATATTGTATTATTGCTATTGTAAGGTATATAGGCATGTAACAATATTGTACATGTACGGTACCGGTAGTTGGAGCAAACTCTGCAATTTGCAGATTGGTGCATTTCTATCCTGCCATCTGTCATCTCCACGACGAAATTTGAAATGATGATATTCGATTATTTTCGTGAAATTTTACTTCGTAATTGCTTGTGAATATCCATCTAAAGTCAAGACTTACTGCGGAATTTTTGTATAAGTTATAAGTTGATTTCGACTCCATAATCAGCTGTAGACGATAAAATAATAGATAAAAACAACAACAACAAAAAAATGAGTATAGAATCGGGAGAGCAAACAACATTAGTTCCACCTCAAAAATAAGGAATTTATACCTGTTATAAATGACCCCAAATCCTGCAATCATCATACCAGACGATAAAATAATTCAAGTACCGGTAATTGATAAAAACTGAATAAAAAATCAGGACAGCAAACAACACCTCGGGTAAGATTTGGAGAGAACAGAATTTGGGTCTGGTATAGTTTAGTACGACATCCACTTCTAGTTGGCCTGGATCAACAATTTTTGCATATGTCAATCCTAACCCCCACCTGACTACGTCACCAAAAATTACGCCATTCCGACATCACAGTGGCGTAATAAGGCTCACCGAAGTATGCGGATGGTCGTCCAAAACGCGCAGACGATAACCCCAAATCGAGCAAGCGATTTTTCTTGTTTTCTCGTCGCAACGATAGGAGAGATATCGCCGGCTTTAGAAAGTTCTTATCGGCGGCGCAGATGGCATTTTGGGCGATCGTAATTATACTTTGGCAATCCCTATGGCGTGATGGTGACGTCGTAGGGTCGTAATTTTTGGATGGCATAGTCAGGTGAGGGTTAGGAATAACATATGCAAAAATCGTTATGCTACGCCCACTGGAAGTACCTGTGGTACTAAACTATACTAGACCCCAGAATTTAATGCAAGTGAGAAATATTTCAGCATGAGAAGGTGGCATAGAAAACACTAGAGACAGAGATCAGGAGAAGTCAGGATATTCTGTAATTTACTCCAATGCTGAGGTAGGGTTATGCGGCTCATGCCCTTTACTGCTTTGGATGGTAGATTTGCGCATTTTTGATATGCTGCATAATATGCGATTCTATTGAAGGCCCATTTAAAGGATATCGCATCATATTTTTATACTTATACACTTACTGATTTATAACCATATAGTTTCTTCATGTCACATATTTAAATCTCATTTGAGGTCTTGGCAACTTTCCTGAATTTTCGTCCTGTGTGTTGTCGTGACTGAGATGAAATAGATTATCTATTTTTATTTGACTTTGTTATCCTAAAATATTATTTCCGTATATTTAAGCTTCTTGTCTTCAATATAACATTATAAATGACTACTCCTGTTGCCGTGGATACCACTGTTGCTTCAAAAGTTCCTTTCGGGCAACTTTGCCAATTATTCGAACGAATAAGTCGTGGAAAATCTAATCCAGTAAGGCGTGAAGAATTCCGTAACTTCGTCAAAAAATGGAGAGAACATCATGAAAAATTGCACAGCAAAATTATTACGAATGGATCAATACCAGATGATTCTTTTTACCCAGCTTTTAGACTCATTGCACCACAATTAGATCGGGAGAGGCCTTCTTATGGAGTCAAAGAAACCCTACTGGCAAAATTATATATTGACGTTCTTGGATTATCAAGAACCAACCCAGATGCTAAAAAATTATTGGAATATAAAAACCCAAAAACGAATACATTAGCTACAGGAGATTTCGCTGAAATCGCTTACATCCATATCTTATCAAAAAGGTGCACAACGCAAGGATCTCTCTCAATACAGCAAGTCAATGATAATTTAGATAAACTGGCAATGTATAATGGTGAACGTAAAAAAGAACAAGTACAAAAAACTCTGATGACCCTGATACAAAAAACATCGGCTTCAGAGCAAAAATGGTTGATTAGGATTCTTTTAAAAGACACGAGACTGAAAATTGGGCAGTCAGTACTGATGGCTGAATTTCACCCTGATGCAGAAGAAGTGTTCAACGTCACTACAAATTTACGACAAGTTTGTATGAAACTGAGAGATCCATCAATTCGTTTATCAGACACGGAAATTGAATTGTTTCAACCGTTTCGTCCTATGCTTGCTCTCAATGCAAAGTTGACGGAAGTAGAAAACCTGATGGATCATAAACCGTTTTATTTAGAGATAAAATACGACGGCGAAAGAAGCCAAATTCATAAAGAAGGTTTGAAGTATAAATATTTTTCTCGTAGTGGCCGAGAGTATTCAACTGTGTTCGGAGAGGACCCATATTCGGGGTCTTTAACCCCATTTATTCATGATCTGTTTACCCCCAATGTTCGTTCTTGTATATTAGATGGGGAAATGATGGGGTATGACCCGGATTTGAATCTTTTTATGCAAAAAGGAGGTCAGTTTGATATCAAACATGTTACTGAGGATCACGACCTGCAGCCATGTTTTGTCGCTTATGATTTGCTTTCTTTAAATGGAGAAAATTTGACTTCGAAACCCGTCGCTGAGCGAATGAAAAAATTAGAGTCAATTTTTAAACCTCTTGAAGGTCGAATGCAATTGGCTGAAAGGAAACAGGTATCAACCAATCAGGAAACGCTTGCTTATTTGAATGAAGCAATTGATAGACGTGAGGAGGGGATTATTGTTAAACACCCCCAAGCTCCGTACACTCCCAACAAACGTAAAGGTAGTGGATGGTTTAAAATTAAACCTGAGTATGTTAGTGGAGTGGTAGATGACCTTGATCTTGTTATTGTCGGAGGAAAGTTCGGGGACGGCCGACACGGTAAATTGATCAGCAAATTTATGTTGGCCGTAAGGGATGACAAAAGCCCGAATTTAATTTACAAATCCTTGTGTATGGTCGGATCTGGGTATACTGATAAAGAATTATCAGAGATAACTGAGAAATTGAAACCGCATTTGCGAGTTTTTGAAAAGAGAAAACCTCCTTCATGGCTTATTGTGACAAAAGAAAAGCCAGAAGTGGTTGTTCACCCGGATAATTCTGTTGTGGTACAAGTGCGAGCGACTGAAATTACTGAGTCCACAGCATACGCTGCCGGTTGTACATTGAGATTTCCGAGAATAGTTGGAACACGAGATGACAAAAATGCGGCAGATGCTATGGACGTCACGCAACTTACGGAATTAAGAAATATGGCGCAAGGGAAATTGGCAGCACGTCACGCTACACTAACCAAAGAACCCAGTGTCAAAAAACGGAAAATTCGTGTTGAACCATCGGCTGTTGTTTCTGCAAGGTTTCAAGCTACAAATGTAATGGATGTTGAACAATGTTCCAGCTCTTTTGAAGATTTTGAATTTTGTGTGATGTCTGGCGTAGCCAATCACAATAAATCCTCTTTAGAAAAGAAGATTGCGTCATATGGTGGCAGTATTGTTCAAAATCCGAGCTCAGAAACGTATTGTGTAATTGCTCGCGATGAAAAAAATGTTCGTGTACGCAATATTATAAGAAGTGGGAAACATGATGTTGTTAAAGTTCCATGGTTGTTACTTTGCTTGGAGAAAGGAGAGATTGTTCCATTTATGCCAGAGGATATGCTTTTCACATCTGAAAAGACTAAGTTAAAGTTTGCGGATAAGTTTGACAAATATGGCGATGAATACACTGAAGACATAGATGTTGAAAAATTGAAACAGCTTTTTTCAAAAGTTGAAAATACAGAGGGGTATTCATCTCACTTTCCCCCACCAGATGCGGATGATCGTTTAACCGTCATGCAATGCTGTGCAAATGACGTGTCGTCTCGTTATCATTCGTTCGGATTTCATGATCTAAAGACCTCAATTTTTCAGGGTTTTCATTTTTATATAAATGATTGCCTCGTCGTTAATGATCTTACTACACAATTAAAAACATCAAAATGGAAGGAGGCGAGATCAGTTTCACGATTTTTTAGTGCAATTTTGGGCGACACAATATCAGAGAAGACTACTCATGTGATTAGTGATGAATTATCTGAAACTATAGGAAATATTGTTGAGATTAAAAACATCAGACGATCTTCAAAAACTAAATTTCATTTAGTTTCAATTAATTGGTTGCTTCAATGTGTCAAGAATGGTAAAGTAGAAACAGAAAGGCCGTATGAAATTTAAATACTGTAATTCAGTCTATAAGAATATGATAAAAAATGAGCCCATGTATCTGAAACAACTGACTAGCTATTTCCCTTACCCGACATGGACAGATACCGTGGTTTGCCATATGATTAAGGCGCGTCATCAATTTCCCTATCCTCTGGGATAAATATGAAAATCCTATCTAATCCATATTATAAATACAGTATGACTCTAAAAAAAACAGAACTCATAATTTTTTTAATTACTTCGACAAAAATAAAGATATTTCAACACTGTAATTTCTGTTTGTGTATTATTGAGCCTAACAGTCTCAGTAATCTTGGAATCTGAAGTTATGTTCTGTCCAGGATATGTTCCGAATGACTGTTTTTTTTGTGTCACCTTATATGGAGACTTTTGACTTTTGTGCTATAATAATTTTATAATATACTTTTAGTGAAGATACAAAAATTTAGGCAAATGCTTAGAGTGAGCATATATATTCATAGCATAATTGATGGAGCACTTATATTGTTATTTTATACCAACTCATTTATGAACTTTGTTGAGTCAGTGTTTTTACTCACTTCAACTCATTTAATATTTCTAGTGAGTCCTACTTTTCTACTACTTTCTAGGATTTATTCGATAAGGATACAAGGAATCCTATATAAGGAGTTAAATATATTGTAAATGTTGAGTAATTTTTATCTTTACTGGTAGTTCTAATTCAAATATCATAAATCGAGGCAGTTATTCAAGACCTATTTTCTATCTGTGGAAGGAAATTTTCACTCAGTCATCAGATGAGTAAATTCCAGAATTCGGGGGACCATAAAAATTTTGGAAAAATAATTTTAAATAGTAAATATCTCTATGGTTTGAAATAGGGTTTCTTAATTTTGATCGGAAAATGTTTTTTTTGCAAATAATCAGATCAATGCAAAATTATTTTTTTACTCAATTTTCGGCGCTCTGGAAGTATTCGTAACTGGATGACGCACAACCTGAACAACCATAATCTGGTACACATACTATGTTCAGGTTGTGCGCCATCTTGGTACGAATACTTTGGGAGCACCCAATTTTCTACTTGTAGTCTTTTACAATTCCCCATTTGCTTGTGGTTAGGCTGAACCAGTGGTTTCCAAAGTTGATTGACCGGAGGCCAAAATTAGAAACGAAAAAATATTCGTGGGCCGTAAGAGGGGAGCGCCCACAGGGTGGAAGGGCAGGAGCATACAAATTACATCATCCCGATCTAATTAAGATACCGCTATATTTAAATTGTTACGAATATACACATTCTCAAACTGTGATAATGATGTAACAATTGCCGGCATCTAGAAATGCAAAAAGGTAAATAGTTTTAAAATATTTCACTTAAGCTCGGCGGGCCATATTAAATCGTTACGCGGGCCGTAATTCACCCATGGTTTGCGGTTTGGGAACCTCTGGACTAGAAATTGCAACATTGCACAATGTATCTATATCAGTGGTTCCCAAACTTATTAGAGTTGGGACACACTATTTATTACCACAGCTTATGGCGACCCATTTACCTTTAATAAATTAATAAAACATTGATGGAGGAAACAAATTTATTTTCTCAAACTAAATTTTCAGTGAAGCTAGTGAGAGGATGAGCTTGTTTCTTGCTACTTTCCAAAATAGACCTTTTGCGACCCACCAGTGGGTCGCGACCCATAGTTCGGCAACCGCTGATCTATATTGTAGAGTAGATGACGAATAAGTTGAACACATTTGTAGAAAAAATATATCGCATATTCAAGATCAATAATTTTCAATTTTGATTCACCTTATGTTATTCGTAGAAAGTAATTTATGCTATGATATTGAGCCTGCTTTATCCAATTGTTCTTGATGTAGATTGATAAAATATTTTTTCGTAAAATCACATCATTTATTCACATAATTCCACTGTTCAACCGAAATTAATTTTGTCTACTCTTACTTGAATCGTAAAAAAACATTCTTAGAATATTATATATTTTAGATGATGTTCCAAAAATAACTCCATGTCTGTCTATTATTTCCTATAATTCCGTTCCGTTTCTCTTCTTGATTTCCAAAAGCTCTACTACTTTCTAGTATTTATTCAATTTTTTTTTATTTTGAAAACATTTTGTTGGACTATTTGCCAGCCCCTGACGTAACCCCCACTCTTTATATTAGTAGCCCATATGCTGTACGAGCGAGCATGATTTCAGTGGTTCGTCATATGATTAAGTCGTCTTATAGGCTTTCCTCTCCCCTTGATGAATATGTAAATCCTATCCTCATGAATTTTGTGAATGAGAAAAGGATAAAGGGTTGAGAACCTTTAAGAATAGTATGATATATCAAGCATTTTTCACTACTTCATTTTTTTCTATTAATTTTAGAATTTTTTATTCCTTTAACATTAATTTTCATAGTCAAGTATTTTTTGTTTAGTCCGAGCAGATTTTGCATCCTTGAGAAAATGTCTCCAAAAAAAGTTTGCATCATTGGATCTGGCAACTGGTTAGTATGTTCTGTGTATTACAATTACAAGAGCTTGATATTCTATTCCAGCGGTTCTCAACCGGGGGCCCTCGGCCCCCTAAGGGGGCCACAGAGGAGTTGGAGGGGGGCCACAAGGATGGGCTTAAATCTGAATTTACTTTTCACTTTAAAAGAAATCTCAGTTTTTCCTAGTTTGCTGCTCAACAAGGTTATTTCGCAGGGTGTTTTCGCTCTCTTTTGTGCAAATTGTTTTAACATAATGGGATTTGGAATCTATCAATGATAAATAACCCTATTAATACTTCTGGAATATTAAAGTGGGGGCCATGAGTGCTAAAAGCCTCCGAAAGGGGGCCACGAGTCATAAAAGGTTGAGAACCACTGTTCTATTCTATTATCTTTCAAAATCCTATAGAAGCTACAGTTTAAACCTCTGGAATAGACGTCACAAACCAAAAATTTGACACCTGTACTGCGACTTACCAGTTAAACATTTACTAAATCAGGTTTTCCATATATATTCCTAAAAGCAGCCTTTCATTCTCTCATGTAGTGTTATTGGTAACCTTGGGATTTTATTATAGTCATAGTGGCTCTATTTTTTTTTATCTCCAAAATCCTTTTGCCAGCTGTAGTTTGGAAAGCTCAAAAGTGGACATTCAAGACTTCACCTGGTCAGTCATGCATTTACTACCGTATATCAAGTTCATTATTGATAATTCTGAACCTGGTAGTACCCTTCCTGGTAATGTGTGTACCAGGTTAGGGTTGGGCCATGATTTTATTCCGATTTTCCTTATTTTAGTTCTATTACGAGTTCGGGGACTGTCTGTATCAGCCAAGTGAATATACCTACCCCCTGCCCATAGGCTTTCGTCCCTTTACACAACTTGATGAAAAGTAGGTGAACAAAATTAGTCACCTCCATATTAGTACACGTACTTCTGGAGCGCCCCCTTCCTTACCTCGCCATTTTATTACCATCTTTAATTTTCATCATTTCACTCACAGGGGTTCTGCAATTGCAAAAATTATTGGTAAAAATGTGGCAACCAACGATGCATTTCACGATCGAGTGAACATGTATGTTTATGAAGAAATAATTAACGGAAGAAAATTAACCGAAATCATCAACCAAGATCATGAAAATGTCAAATATCTTCCTGGACATAAACTGCCAGAAAATATTGTGAGTCGGTTTTTATATCGATTGGAGTTATCCTTCCTTTATGTCTTTGTGCTAGATCTGCTGGTGGACTCGGAGACGGGAGTTTTGCTGCAAAGTGTAAACTAATAATTTTTAGTATATAAGCTGTGATGTCACGCTCTTAACAAGTCATTGCGACCACTTGAAAAATTGGCCATTTTAAAGTATCGGTGTGGGTTACTTTTAGTGGTATTGGCTATTGGGATAGTGTTCCAAAAAACAATAACAGTCTAAAGCTTTAATGCAGGAGGATAAAATTTGAAATAACTGTTTTGAGAAAAAGAGCAAATCATTTATTTTTGATTTTTAAATGTATCTAAACTTTTGGCGAAATACTTGGGTGACTATCACTTTAAATTATGATTAAAGAGCACCTAGTTCCAGGGATGGCCAATACCGAATAGTTCACTATTTCGAATACATTCGAAATTATTTTTTTCGAATATGAAATTTCGAATACTTCGAAAATAAAATCCACTAATTGAAGCTTACCTAAATGTATGTAGGAATTTCCATACAATAAGCAATGGAATAACTGCTATCTACAAGTTACAACCTAGCTATATTACCAGGCATTTCATATTTGTAGATTATTGCAGTATATATTTTATATACCATGAGTCATGTTAACAGAATTAAATTAATACGACAATAGTGGTATCGATGATGGATTTGAATATTTACGCAACACAAAATCATCCTAGTAAAATGCCCATACTTTTAAATACCAACCATTATCCAAATTATTTGTCGAAAAGCGGGATAAAGTATGAGGCATTTTTCCGACTTGTGACAATTTTTTCGTGAGTACAAAAATACTAATCAAAAATTAATTATATTTGGGAACTTTACCACACATTTCAATTCCGCAGATCGCCGTTGTATGTTTGAGTAATAATACTTTTATTATTTCATAAATAGGAAAATAGGAATCAAAAACTATTTATAATCAGGTAGTTAATCACCCATTGTAAGTCCACAGATCGCCGTTGTATTTTGTAAATACGAAAATAGGAATCAAAAATTAATATTATTCGCGAGTTTGCCACACAACATATGTCCACAGATTGCCGTGATATTGTGCCGAATATAATTAGTTTTGATTCTTATTTTCGTACTCACGAAAAATTGTCACGAGTCGGAAAAAGAATTTATATTTTATCCCGCTCTTGGGAACTAATTTGGAGAATGGTTGCCATTGGTTTGTATTTAAAAGTATGGACTTTTTACTAGGATGATTTTGTGCTGCACAAAATATTCGAATCCATGACTGATACTACTACTTAAAATGCCTTACCGTGTTAATTTAATTCTATTATCATAACTCAAATGTTGGTAAATCGGGCAGTTTACCACACATTTGAAGGCCACGGATCGCCGTTGCATTTTAGAATTATTAGTTTTATTATTTTGTAAACACGAATACGAAATTAATTATAATTGGGCAGTTTACCACGTATTTCATGTCCACAAATACCCGTTGTATTTGGCATTAATTCGCTAATAATTTTATATGTTTAGAACCAGATCATGTTAGTTTGGTAGAATCATACTCACAGAATTAACTATTTTTAACAATTGAGCGTTAAATTTAAGTTGTAAAGCGGCAATCATTTTGGACAACCTATTAACCCGAATGTTGAAATAATTTTGGAATGTGATAGGTACTACACTGTACGTCCACGGGTTATTTCACAGCTGTTTTCCTGTCCCTGTCGTGTTTTGCTGAATCGGCAAAACGAAAGGGTCACAAATCACTTTATCTTGGTGGACGTGTTTCTCTTTAAAGTAACGATAACCAGCCTGCGATTAAATATCATGATTGGCAGACCCTAAGACCCAAATATAAGGTTACACAAATCATGCTTGAGAAGACTCATGCGAATAATAAGCAGGCCACATAGAAATTAAATATGCAAACGTGCAATTGTGTCGCAACACTATGCGACGTACGGTCGCACAGAATATAAACAATCAAAGGGCCGATTCTATTTCATCGTCATTACGTGAGACAGCGTAAAAAGTCGTTTAAATATTCCCGTAAAACGAAACACCACGTTTACGGCGAAAAGTGGCTACTATTCGGAATTATTCGAAAATCAGCCGAAAAGGTATTCAAATACTTTGATATTCGAATACATTCGAATATTCGATTCGTTTTGGACAACCCTGCCTAGTTCTTTGTAATATTTTCAAATGAAACTTGCCTTTTACCTCTAAACATTCCATTCAGTAGTCCAACTTTATAATTTACTGTTTTCAATATTCCAGGTAGCAGTCCCAGATCTTAAAGAAGCGTCTAGAGAGGCTGACATGTTTATTTTTGTTGTTCCACATCAATTCATTGGAGGTCTATGCAATGGAATTAAGGATTGTATCAAACCTGACGCCATTGGAATATCTTTAATTAAGGTGAGATCTGACAATGGTTAATTAGCTTAATTAGCTCCAATCCCTGTGTCGGGATTGCGCTCCATAACTAGATGTCATGGTTTGTTCTCATAATTAGGATACAGGGTGTTAAAAAAGTAATGCAAAATTAACAGAAGTTATGGTGAAATGCTTCTTAATACATTCAACGACTGACACCGTTTAAGAGTATTGAATTACGGTGAAAGGTCATTTAAACATTTCACGACTGACTCTTTTTGGCAGCTACTTTTATAACGTTGCCATGACGAAAAATTTTACCATAACACCCTGTATATTTTCTTTTCGTTAAGATATATATAATCATATCACCTATGCCAGATCATGCACAACAGATATGTAATATGTTAACCAGAAAGACACAAGTCATGCTTATTTACCATCATTAACATACCACAGCTGTCATCTTGTGGGAATGATAATGAATGTAAACATATTTCTACTGGGAATAACACTGGCTCAGTGGTGTGGCGCATCTTGCTAAGTGTTAGGAATATGCTCGCTACCGCCTACCGCACCTCAAATTAATGTGCATGATTTCGCAGGTTTGAATCCCTTGCGGGGATAATTATTTATGAGAGGTTTGCTGGCCTCCTCGCCGCCGTAAGGTGGTTCACATAACCGCTGGACGGTTACGGCTTCCTCCACCATCAATCCATGCTTTTGAAAAACAACTGGCTAATTAATCCCATACCCAACATGGACTGGTATCTGGACGAGAGGCCGTGGTTCGCCATAAGGTTAAGCCGTCCTGGCACCTTTTCTCTCCCGTAAGATAAATGTGTAAATTCAGGTAAAGATCCTTGTTTGGCTCGTATAAAAAATTTGTTCTCAACTTTTGTTGAATCTATTCTCTTTTTTTTCAGGGTGTTGATCATTCGGACAAAGGACTCCGTTTAATCAGTACCATAATCCAGGAAATCTTGTCAATTGACGTCAGCGTTCTTATGGGTGCCAACATTGCTCATGAAGTCGCGGACCAAATGTTTTGCGAAACGACCATTGGGTGTCGCTCTATGCCAAATGGACAATTGTTCAAACAACTCTTACAGTCGCCAGATTTTAGAATCTGTGTTGTTGATGACCTCGAGACTGTTGAAATATGTGGGGCACTTAAGGTATGAAATTTTGTTTCAGTAGAATGGCGCTTCACCTAAACTTTTCCCTCAGCATATTGAATTTGATCATTAAATAACAAGTTTTAAAGGCAAGCAAAGAAGATATAACATTTAGAAAACAACACATACATTTACTGACACACTCAAAATTGTCTTACATTACACCAGTTCACTATGACATATTTCGGGATCCACTGCTGTAACATATCAAAGATCGTGAAAATTGAACTATTTCATATTATATTCCAGAATGTTGTCGCATGTGGTGCTGGCTTCGTTGATGGGCTTGGATTCGGTGACAACACTAAAGCTGCTGTGATTAGGCTTGGACTTATGGAAATGATGAAATTCTCGAAGGTGAGAACATCCATCCTTGCTGTGTTATAAACAGGGCTGTCCAAGCGAACCAAATATTCGAAATCGAATCGAATCGCAAATTATTCGAATCGTTTTTCGGCAAATTTTTGAAACGCTAATATTATAGGTACATAAAGCGGAAAAACCTTGAAACCAGCTTTGCAGGACGTTTTTCATCAGGCAAGCGGCGGCGCTTCGAGCTTAGACAACTCTCGCTCCTGGCATAGTTGGTTTCCCGATATTTCTCTCGCCTTCATTTTTTGATAAACATGTCATTCCTAATGCACGGTGGCACGTGATTAGCCATTTCATGCATGGTCATCATAACTTAAAAGTTATAATCGGTTATGACGTTTTTGAGAGAGAACAAGGAGAAAAAAGCAATTTGATATCTTTAAAAACGATAGTTCTATAAAATAGAATCGATTTGAAGCTAATGAGTTAGTTATCATAGGAACATGGTACAGGCAACTCAAAGCTAAAACAGGTATTGTGGGATCCTTATGATGGCAATACCTTCTTCCAATGGAATTCGTAATTTCTTATGATGGCAATATGGTATTATCCATCTATTTACCAAGACAAATAATTGCACTTTTGCATCATTTTGATAGCTATTGTACCAAATATTGTCATCGAACTAGCTTCGAATTTGTTAAATGAAATTTTGAATTTGAGCAACAGTTTTATCTATATTAATGATTGTTATCATTTTGCTGGAACTTACACAAAAAAACATAGGAAAAATGATAATAGGAATAAAATAGCATCTACAGCCTTTACATGCCCAATTAAAACCTAATCCATTAGAATTGAAAGTGCAATTTTCACTCTCAACACTCAACAGTTTTCGAAACCCTAATTTTGGAGTCCTCCAATTTTTTTGACCAGTTCATACAAGCGTGTGATCTCATTTCATAAATCTGAAAACATTGTATTGCAAAATACCAGCAGTAAGTCAGATGTAACTGCACATACGTTACCACAACATTGAAGGGCAGTCATTTATTGTATAATGGAGACAGATTTAGGATTGCGCAATAATATTCGATTATTCGGTTCGATTCGGCGAAAATATTCGATTTGATTCGAATCAAAAAATTATTCGATATTAGACAACCCCTGCTGTCATCAATATGAACCCAAAAACATGGGCTTCCGAGAGTCTTAATGGTCTAAAATGTGTTTCAAGCTACGAAAAACTGCTATGTATGATACAGGATTTTTTTTTAACTCTCAGGGGGGGCCTTGAACTACAGACTGGTGATTACCAACAAGCAAAAAATATTCAGTTGTATTTCTGTTATTACTTATCGATCTTTAGATCGGTACTTATCGATCTTTAGATCGGTAAGTATGTTGATAGGTATTTGTCTGTCTGTCTGTCTGTTAGATGCACGCGATATTTCACGAAGGCGAGGTAGAATCTACTCCAAATTTTGCATGTGCATTCATCATATCTCGGACCAGAAGCCTATTGATTTTGGATGAATTATGTCGTATAATTAGCGAGTTATTAATTAATTAGTGATGGGACACGTGGTGTCACTATAGAGTCATGAATCGAAACCGCAGTTTCGATCGATAAGTCTTCGGTCTCCGACCGATATTCTCGTTTCTCTTTTCTTTTAACGTTAATTTCAATTGATTTGATATCTTCATTATCAAGGTGGGAAAGTTTACGGAGAACGAAGTAAACCTATGAATCGTTTTGTTTAAATATTTTGGGTTTTATTCTGGATGCATAAAAACTTGATAGACTTGACTCCAGCTCCACTACCCTATTTAGAATTTTATAAATAATTCCTTGTCCAAGTTTTTAATACACAGCTCAGAGGTGTGGCGTACTGTGCTAACCGATAGGAATATGCTCGCCATCGCATCTATGATTACCCTGCATGGGTCCATAGGTTCAAATCCTGTGGGAGATAATTATGCCCGAGAAGATTGCTGAACTCATTGTCGTAGTGTGGTTCATGTAACTGCTATCTGAAACAAATAACTGGCTCACTTATCCCATACTTGACGTGGACTGGTAACCAAACGATATGCCATGGTTTACCTTATGATAAACTCTTCCCATCGATTTTCCTCTCTCCCGGGAATACAAATATGTAAATTTTATCTTATTTCTTCTTATCCATATCCAGGTATTTTTCGCTGATTCAAATCCACAGACATCAACCTTCCTTGAATCTTGTGGAATCGCCGACCTTGTTACAACCTGCTATGGTGGACGGAATAGGAAAGTATCAGAGGCATTTGTGAAGACAGGAAAGGTATACACTGTGATATAACTTGCAAATTCATGTAGTTATTTGTTTATACCAATGATTCCCTCTATATCGAATTACCAAAAGCTCGATCACCCCTTCCGTAAATATACAGTAGTCAATGTCATGTCATTATGATCTTTCCTTTATCAGAAATAGTGATAATACTAGCACCTATTGCATTCTCCGATTCGACTTTGAGATGCCAAACTTGCGCAAGCACAGCATTTCAGCATACAATCTGTTTGCTTTAAGACGATTTTAAATTCGTAGAAATCAAGTTGGGTCATGCAGAATTATTGAGATAAACATTGCTCAAATCAATTCTTAATTTTATTTTGTAGGATGTAATATGACTTGCAAATCTATGTTGGTATTTATTTATAACAGTGATTCCCAAACTTTTTATCATCGTTGCCCTATGTCGAATTACCAATTACCTACCTTACATAAAAATGCAGTAGTCATATCTGTACTGTATTTTAACTGTACACCACCAGGGATGCCTAAAACGAAAAACGACTCCAAGCATCAGGGCAAGAGTAACCATGGAAACAGCAGCAAAACAAATCGTATACATTCAAAATCGAAATACATTCGAGAAATAATATTCAATTTATTAAGTTCTTGATTTTAGAAAGAATATAGATTATTTTTATTCGAAACTGTGTTTTTAAAGATTTCTTATCTTATGATTAAATTCAATTTCTACCAATTCTACCCTACTAAATTCAATTTACAGTTGTCTTCAAGAATTTTTCTTGTAGAACAGACCCAGTTCAGAATATATTAGATATTTTATATTCGAAAAGATTATTTTAGAATGTGTTCAGAATACTATATTTTCCGATTTTGTCCATCCGTGATGTGCACTGTAATATAACTTGCAAATCCATGTAGTTATTTGTTAACACTAATGGTTTCCAAACTTTTCCAATATCGTTGCCCCTATATGGAATCACCAAAATTTTGAATATTATTATCATGTCCCTATTAACTAGACCAGGGTTGTGCAACCCTTTTTATTGGCGGGCCAAATACAAGTAACTTGGTGAAGCTGCGGGCCGCACCTTTATTTAATTTAGGCTTTCTGGTAGTTGCAAGCACAAAAATTGCCTATATTTGCTATTGATCTTACGGCATTATTAGGGGTTCTTGCAGAAATAGTAGATTTAAAACGCATAAACTTCTGAAGAAACTGCTATTTAAATTTTTTGTCACCGACTTCAAACGAATGCAGTGAGAAACACGTTTTTGTAATATAAATCGTGTATTTTGCAACAGAATTTTGCTAGCTTGTTTTGCTAATATGACTGGTATGGGCTTTGCGACGAAAAAGAATAAATACTCGTTTTGTGGGTACACCATTCGAAATTGTTATTTCTCCGCGGGCCGCACAACTTCTTCTTGCGGGCCTCATTTGGCCCGCGGGCCGCAGTTTGCACACCCCTGAACTAGACGACTAGGCTAACTGATTGACACTCGCCTTTTTTTTTTAAATAGTTGTGACCCCTCCATTGAACCACTGATTCAATGTATTTAATGTTTGGTGAAAAAATAAACCACTGATTACTAATTTGAACATCCCTGCCAAACATTTTCTCTTATTTTCAGAGTATTGAGGAACTAGAGCAAGAAATGTTGAACGGACAAAAGTTACAAGGACCTCCCACTGCAGCTGAGATTGTTGCTGTGCTGAAGTCGATGAATATTGACTTGAACGAGTGAGTGCCTTAGATTGGGTAGTTGTTCAGAAATAGAAAGTTTGTTTGTGAGCTTTGGTTACATCATGTGGGTGCAAATGTCCGCGATTACAATTGTACATGAGTGCAAATGTCGGTACTACTGTCGGAAGTATGTGAACCGAGATGGCGGACACCGGAACGCAGTATGTGTATCAGGTTAGGGTTAGGCCATAATTTTAGGTACAAATACTACGGGAGTCACTTGGCTAGTCTCCGAACTCGCAATAAAACTATAATAAGGAAATTTGGAATAAAATTGTGGCTTAACCTTAGCCTGGTACACATACTACGTTCCCGTGTCCGCCATCTTAGTTCCCATCAAACATTTTTAGACTCTTAAAAACCCACATTTTCCCACTAACTGTTGCGGTCAAACTTGGCAATCAGAAATTTCAGAATCTCTCACCTGAAAATTCCTGGTCACGTCCCTGACTAATATAGATCGAGTTTTGAAAGTCAACTGTGACAGTTACCATTTCATATGCAAAGTATGGTGGAGGAATCCATAATTGAAATCTTTGGCGACATTTGAGCGCTCATAAGCAGTGCTCGATAAGTATTTTAGCACCTCAAAGAACACAATTGAGAGTACAAATTACTGCTCGGAAAGCGTTTGTGGCCTTATATAAAAATTAAACACTATTACCGGTACCTAAAGTTTCAGAAAGCTTATGTAGGGTTTATTATTTTGTCATCCTTATATACAGGTATCCTCTATTCACCGCTGTGCAACGAATCTGCTACGAAGGCCTGCCACCCTCTGAATTCATCAGATGTCTTCAGAACCATCCAGAACATATGTAATTTGTAGGCTGTTATATTTATCTTGTGTGCTTTATTTATTTTTACATTTAACCTTAAATTTATAGTGCCTTTAACTAGAGTTGCCAGATTTTAATACTCTCTGAGTCAAAGTATTGCAATCAACAGTGAAGCCCTTATAATATCTAGTCTCTATTCTAGTGGTTCCCAAACCGCTGGGCAAATATGGTGTTTCAATCCATTTCTGGAAACTGAAAAAAATATCTGAAACTATAGAAAACTAATGAAATCACCGCTTTTGCAGATCCAGACATACTGGACACAAACTTCTATGTATCCCCTGTTAAGCATGACTCAATCATGACTCAAACCAGGGGTTCCCAAGCTTTTTTCAGGATGACCCCAGAGACAACTTTCAAGTGTCCAGTGCGACCCCAGGTCAATATATATATTTTTTATGAAATTTTAGAGCTTCTTTCACTGGACTATTGAGTTTGGTCATGTGGTGGTATTAAGTCCTAAGCTAAAACCAAACAGTGATGTCAAAATAAGCACCTAGTCTACATTTTCTAAAGCATAAGCATAGAGCGATGTCTATGGGCCTGTTTTACAGTAAGCCATGATACAAACGGCTAAATTTAAAATGGTTTGTCAAATCTTAGATGTTTTGTACATCCGTCCTCTACCATACCTCAGCGACCCCACCGACCCCATGACCTGTTTGCGACCCTACCTACTTATCACTCCGACCCAATTCGGGGTCGCGACCCCTGGTTTGGGAGCCCCTGTTCTAAACTATCATCTATGAATGGTAGATTTTCTTGGTAGTTTTTGCCATCTCCGAATACAGTCATTATCCAATACTTCCCATACCCCAGTGGTTCTCAAACTTTTTAAGCTGCCCCCTCCCCCCCCCCCCCCCCTTTTTAGAATAAAATAACTAGCTAACAATAAGCTGCAAATAACAGATAGTAAGGCGAAAGTATATTTTATTCAAAAAACCCGTTGAAAATACGTTGATGGAACGTAAATAATGAATAAAAGACGTCTACATGCAATCTAACAAATATATTTATTATTAATTAGCTTCACGCCTCTTCAAAAAATTGTGTACGTCCTCTATGTCCCACCGTTTGATAACCACTGTCATAACCCATTTGTATCTCATTTTACCAAATCTGGCATCCCTAATAACAACAATTCAGAGCCAAAATGTATCTCAGGAATTTAGGTTAAAATTCTTGTATTTACTGTTTTGAATTTTTAAGTTTGCAGACGTATATTTATTTATTTTTGTCTGATTTTATGAGTAATTCAGCTAAGCTGGTACGTGGTACTGTTAATCGTTTTACCTTTGTTAATTTAAAATTATAGTTCAAAAAGTGTTTTAATTTTTGTTTGCAACTTATATAATTGTATTTTTTATTTGAAATACTGTTTGAAAATATAAAATTATATAAACCTGCAAAATTTTGTTTTCAGATTTCAAAATTCAAATCTTTTCTTGAATTTAAAGATTTTAAATACTTTTTTTCTCAAATTGACATAATTGTAAACTTCTTGTGCACAATTAATCTCAAATAAAGGTTTTCATATTGCAGTTTTTTACACAGCAAATTCACACAAGTAATATCGCCTATGGAATGCCCAATTTAATATAATCATTTATTCATTTATTATAACTTGTTATATTAACATTATTGACCCAAATCTGCAAAAAAGCTATACCTAAAAAGCAAAAATGAAACATAGCTTTAAAATACATAATTTCCTGGACACATGATTTTTAAATATTGATTTTTACTTATTTTTGACTAGTTGAATTCACCCACCAAGAAAAATTCACCTTCAAAATTTTTGATTGAAAGAGTCGAAAAAATCTTTAAATGGTTCAATTTCAAAATTCGTTCAAATTTACCAGATAAACGGATTATTTTCAAATTGTTTTGAAATCTCACAAAATTCAAAATTTTTCAAATTTTATGAACTTTCTGTATATTTATCCAACCTAAAAAGGTACCAAATTATCTGCATAGCTTCTTTGATTTAACTGTAAGTAAACGTTTGAAAAACGTAATCCAATTATGAATGCACTGTTTTATTGCTTTCTACTTTCTACAAATTTGCATTGAAACTTCAATGTTATATTTATAGTTCATTCTCTAAAAACTGTGATAAGATCAAAGTAGCATAAAAAGCCATTACGATTTTTTTTTTTAATATTTTCTGATTTAATGATCTGTGTGCTGTGTAAGTGTAGTCAGTAATATAGTGGACGTTGCCAAAAACGACTGTTTCAATGCATAATAATATATTTGATCTGCAAAGAGGCTTTGGCAGTTTTTTATATGACGTCATCAAATTACGTCGTACTATTCTCCGAATATTATCGGCATCAGAAATTAACATTGTAGTCTATTTAAACTTTTCATATGATTATACTGGTACATATCTTTATTTGTTCTAGACATGCAAGGTGTATTTGCTGACAGCATTGCTTTGTTCTTCAATTAAAAGTGTTTTATTATTGAGTTGAAATTTGATTAAATTTTATATCAGTTTGAAACTGGCATGTGTGTTTTGTATAGAACAGAATATTTTGCAGGCTGTCCCAAACGCCCTTTTCTCCTTTTGTTGTGGATAGGTGGCACTGCAGAAATAAAATAATATTACATTTACATTTGTTTGCAACTTATATAATTGTATCTTTTATTTGAAATACTGTTTGAAAATATAAAATTATATAAACCTGCAAAATTTTGTTTTCAGATTTCAAAATTCAAACCTTTTCTTGAATTTAAAAATTTTAAATATTTTTTTCTCAAATTGACATAATCGTAGACTTTTTGTGCACAATTAATCTCAAATAAAGGTTTTCATATTGCAGTTTTTTACACAGCAAATTCACACAAGTAATATCGCCTCTGGAATGCCCAATTTAATATAATCATTTATTCATTTATTATAATTCTTGTCATATTAACATTATTGACCCAAATCTGCAAAAAAGCTACACCTAAAAAGCAAAAATGAAACATAGCTTTAAAATACATAATTTCCTGGACACATGATTTTTAAATCTTGATTTTTACTTATTTTTGACTAGTTGAATTCATCCACCAAAAAATTTTACCTGCAAAATTTTTGATTGAAAGAGGCGGCAGAAAAGATCCTTAAATGGTTCAAATTCAAAATTCGTTCAAAGTTACCAGATAAACTGATTATTTTCAAATTGTTTTGAAATCTCACAAAATTCAAAATTTTTCAAATTTCATGAACTTTCTGTATATTTATCCAACCTAAAAAGGTACAAAATTATCTGCATAGCTTTTTTGATTTAACTGTGTGTAAACGTTTCAAAAACGTAATCCAATTATGAATGCACTGTTTTATTGCTTTCTACTTTGTACAAATTTGCATCGGAACTTCAATGTTATATTTATAGTTCATTCTCTAAAAACTGTGATAAGATCAAAGTAGCATAAAAGCCATTACGATTTTTTTTAAATATTTTCTGATTTAATGATCTGTGTGCCGTAAGTGTAGTCTGTAATATTGTGGACCTTGCCAAAAACAACTGTTTCAATGCATAATAATATATTTGATCTGCAAAGAGGCTTTGGCAGTTTTTTATATGACGTCATCAAATTACGTCGTACTATTCTCCGAATATTATCGGCATCAGAAATTAACATTGTAGTCTATTTAAACTTTTCATATGATTATACTGGTACATATCTTTATTTGTTCTAGACATGCAAGGTGTATTTGCTGACAGCATTGCTTTGTTCTTCAATTAAAAGTGTTTTATTATTGAGTTGAAATTTGATTAAATTTTATATCAGTTTGAAACTGGCATGTGTGTTTTGTATAGAACAGAATATTTTGCAGGCTGTCCCAAACGCCCTTTTCTCCTTTTGTTGTGGATAGGTGGCACTGCAGAAATAAAATAATATTACATTAATACCTAGAACAGGGTGATCCAAGATTGGCAGCTCCGCGGGCCACAAAATTACTTTTGCATTGTTCGCGGGCCACAATAGTGCCAAGAACTTCGTTCGTTTAACTTCGCTAGTTGCCTCAGCAAACCATAACACTAGTCAATTCAGTGACATTATTGATGCAACAATATGTTGAAAGATTTTTTAGTAAATTTTATGACGAAACAACACGAAATGCGATTTTTTGATTCCTCCTCGAATGCGACGCAAGCCACAGATAATGAAGCGGCGGGCCACATGTGGCCCGCGGGCCTGGGTTTGGACCACCCTGACCTAGAATAACACACACATACATTACACATGCCAGGAGAGTGCTCAGAACCTCAGCGGTCTTGTGCATGCATCCCGTCTTGAATAATAATAATTGTTCATTTATTTATGTATTACTTAGGGCTGGGAATTTCAGGGAAAACACTTTAAACGTTAACCGGGTAAAATTAACCGGTTAACCGCCGCGTGAAGTTTGACGTAATAATTATAATTTCAGCTTGTTACGTCACAATGATTATAAAGCAATTTCGCTTGTTCTTATCCCGGTATCGCTCAAAATTATTCACGAATCGAGATAGTTTCATGATTCAACTGCTACAAAAGATAGGCAGCGTGGTTCGGGCATGTGAAAATATTTTAGAAAACCCGATTCCGTTGTTAAACGTCATTTATGTGACAAATTTTCAGTGTTTGATGTGCAAATACTACTTCGAGATATATTTCATAGAGAAAACGGCATCAACTGCACACTTGTTGTATGGCATTGAATATCCGATTTCGCAATGAAATCGTGAACAATATATTCCGAAATCGACCGAAAACTGATTCTGAATTTATCATTGTAAGTTTTCATTATCAGCAACCTTGGTACTTCCATTATTTTTCACATTTATTGATTCCTCACCCACACAGTTAGTAATATTTTTTTTAATTAAACGCCGCAAGAGATAAATTTGCGATGACGTAATCATATTTGACGATATTGTACGGTATAAAGATGATTTGTACCTGCGATGTCAGTTAACGGTTAAAATAAATCATAACCGTTAACCAGCTGAAATCGGTTAACCGGTTAACCATTCCCAGCCCTAGTATTACTATTACGAGACGAATAAACATACATACATACATGTGGAGGAGGAGGGGATTTAATATATACGATTCCATAATATGGGCAGGAACTTCTTTTATTTTACGTTAGCATAAAGTAGGACCTATATATATACAAAGTTTTCATAACGAAAAGAACTTTTTACTGGGAACGATTTTCGTGGATGTATGATTCGCACTACATATGAATTGTGAAATTTCTTCGACAGCCAAACACACAAATTTAGAGAAATTGACTTTGCCCCTCATGGCGCTACTTGTAGGACGACGATGCTTTAATTGCGATTTTGTACTTAGTTAAAGGGTAATAAAATTTTTAAAATGACATCCTTTTTGATCACAAAATCTTGATTTCCATCCGTATCCTAAAATAGTTTTGCCAGACTACCGTCTGGGTCGGACGTGTTTTTGTTGCTCTGTTAGATGAAAGATCAATCAATGCTGTTGGACTGAGAATGCTACGCGCTGTGTGTTTCGGTATTTACTATTAGATTTGTATCTCGTGATATCAACATGATCAAGGCCCATCCACAGGAATTAAAGAAGTTTATGGATAAAAGATTGGATTTAAAGTTTGTGTTTGGCAGTCGTCGGGTGCGGTCGCATTTTTGAACGGCGCAGAAAGATTAGATTGACAACAATGAACCAGCACTTAAGGAATATCAACAAGTAAAGGCCGAAATATGAAATTACATGGCAGCATAAAGGCAACATACGGACATCATAACAGAATCGAAAGATGAATACATCAGGGATTGATTCAGATATTTTATTTTGTGACAAAGAGTATGATATACTGCTATTTCTAGAAATTCCGCTTGAATACTGAGTATTCAACTATATATGTGTAAATAGTTTGCAGTGTATCAAAAAATCAATCGCGACTCGTAAACGTTTATATAAAAGTCATTTTTTATCCATGGACAAAACAAAAATAAGATATTACAAAAGATACTCTAGCATTCTTACACATATCAAGAAAAAGGCTAAAATAAAATTTTATCAAGAAAAATTCAAAGAACTAGAGGGTGACACAAAAAAGACATGGAATCTCATTAACACAATCACTAATAAGAAGCATAAACAAAAATTTCCACACGAAATTGAGACAAATTATGGCATTATATGCAACTACCAGTCCATATGCGAAGAATTTAACACTTACTTTGTAAACGTTGGTCCTAATCTTGCATCAAATCTGACAAATAATTCTATAAATTTTATGAAATATTTAGGCGAACCCCAAAAAAATTCAATTTATCTGGAGCCTATACTAGAATATGAAATTATTTCACTTGAAAACAAAATGGATTCAAGAAATGCTTCTGGTCCGGACGGCCTGTCTATTCGTTTTCTAAAAATGATGATTCATATCATTAGCAAGAATCTTACAGATATCTTTAATACATGCATGCAGCATGGAGTCTTTCCGCAATACCTGAAAGTGGCAAAAGTGACGCCTGTGTTTAAATCAGGAGATCCAAGCATAGTAAGCAATTATCGACCAATTTCAGTTCTTCCAGCTGTAGCCAAACTTTTCGAAAAACTATTACACATCAGATTGGCAGAATATCTGGACAAATTTGACATTTTGTCAGATAAACAATTCGGTTTTAGACTTGAACACTCAACAATTCACGCGGTTTTAGACAGTGTTACTCATCTATATATGAATATTGCTGAAAAACAACATTCGGTTAACATTTACGTGGACTTAAAAAAAGCTTTTGATACAATTGATCACTCAATATTACTGCACAAACTTCATCATTATGGTATAAGAGGTAATGCACTGGCGTTGATAAAAAGTTACATAAGTGAACGTATGTAATATGTCAGTTTTGGTAATGTTAGATCTACTTCACAAAATGTTAGTATGGGCGTACCACAAGGTTCTGTTTTGGGGCCTCTATTGTTCATAATCTATGTGAATGATATCCATAATTCCAGTAAATTTTCGACACATCTTTTTGCTGATAACACTTCTTTCAAACTTTCGAGATGTTCCATTCACCAATTAGAAACCGATTGCAATTCTGAGCTCTCAAAGATTGGCAAATGGATGCACTCCAACAAGCTAACTGTGAATCCCCAGAAGACTAAATACATTGTAATTTCTAAGAATGATCGTGCAAGCGTAAATCTATATCTTGATGGTTTTGAGCTGGAAAAAGTAAAAAAAGCTTTTTACTTGGGACTTGAAATTGATTGTTGCTTGAACTGGAGTAGTCACATTGAACTGCTATCAAAAAAGTTAGCACGAGCCGTTGGAACGCTGAGTAAGCTACGTGGATTGGTCTCACAAAAACTCTTCTACAAATTTATTACAGTCTCTTTTATTCACATATGTCTTATGGTATAATAATATGGGGTTGTTCGGCAAAACAGCATCTGAAAAGGCTCAGTGTACTGCAAAACAGAGCAATTCGCATAATTTCCAATAGCAGTTACAAAGAAAATACAACACCGTACTATCATAAACATAAACTTCTTAAACTTTATGACTTATATCGTTATGAAGTTGCAAAATTTATGTACCGTACGAAACAAAACTGTTCTCCAAATACTTTTATGAATTATTTTCAAAACATAGGTTTAATCCACAATCATGGCACAAGATACTCACAGCACAACCTATTTGTTCCAAGGTCAGACTCATCGATTTTGCAAAAATCCATATTGTTCCAAGGTCCGGTTATTTGGAATGAAATTAGTCAGGAAATAAAAGACTGCAGCTATGCATGCTTCGCCCGCAAACTTTTTAAAAAATATATCGATAGCTACAAGTGACATACTCACACCATCGATCGCTGTTGGTAGGAGGACAAGAAATTACTGTGTTTTAACCCTACTCCGCCAGTCGCTCTGTGGCCATTTTACATGGGTTATTTTAATTGTCAACCATTAAGCCCTAAATGACTTTTTTATAGCGTGTTTTTAATAGAGTTCTATTCAGTTATATACCGGTATGTTTAAAACACACTCCTAAAATAATATTTTTTTATGCGACAAAATTTCTATTGAACAACCTTGAACTTGCGAGATTTTGTGTCTAGTAGAGGTTAATTAATTTTTATTTCAACGTTTTCTTGTGTTATTTTCCAACAGAACAACACCAAAACCACTATTATAGCAAGAATGGATACTCTAAAATTCACGATTGTATTTACAGAATTTTCAAATTCAAGGCTTCAGTTGACAATTTTGATGATGTCATACCTCTAATTATTACTGCACAGTTTATTGTAATTTATTTCCTGTCTGAGTCACTCTAACGATTTTACATGCCACTCAATGTATCGAACTAGTATTTAAAGCGAAGCTAGAGTCCCTTTTTCGTGAAACATACGACTCTACTATAGAACATTAACTGTAAAAGACCATTATTCCAGTTGGTTAGGCTTGAATTATACTGTGTACATGCCATCCCCCATAGTATGGTTTAAACATATTCAATTGAGTTTTGTTTTTGTTTTTCTCTCTGTTAGTTTTGTTAATTTATTTTCGGTGTATGCTACTTCAGCTCAATTTCGTTTAAAAAATGGTAATTTTATATTTTTTTAAAGGCTGTAACTGACTCGATGACCTAACGGTCCCTTCGTCACAGCCTCGTCACAATGCCTTGGAAATTAATTTTGAAATGTTGTATGTTGTATTTTGATTTTGACATTGTTGACGAAATAAAATACTACTACTACAGTGTAACATTTTTAAACATTCATTTAGTGGCATATTTTTGATTTGTTCTCTCTGTGTGTATACCGGTACTGTTTTAACAATGTTGGCCACGTCAATGTATCAATTAGGCTACAGACCTGCTCGCGTGTGATTAGTGTTTTTCCTAATAATTGCTTTTATGAGTGTCCGCACACCGAATTTGCCGCCATGGTTTTGCGTTTGTTTGTATATTAAACCACTTATCACCTTTTCCGCAATGCCCAATCTAGCAATCAGTGTAGTTTTTCATGGCTTGGTTTTTCTTAAAGCTTTCATGGCTTCATGAGTATGACTATCGTCGCAAATTTATTACATTCCACTCCCCACATTATCTTTGCATGAGGTTGTAGGTATTGGTCATTATCAACGTAATTGTTGAAAGGGAGTACAACAGCCCGAAAGTTTATTACTATCGTGTATTTTGTTTGTTAAGTTTGGCCCAAGCCTCATTTAATTGGGCTTGTGTTTTTGTGTGCGTGCTGGTGGGCAGGCACATGAGATACTTCATGTTTTAAACTTTTTTGTAGGTTTTGCTTGCCCTCCAGAATTCTCCATTTTTAATTTAGGTTTGTTATGGAGTTTTCGAAATAAACTATCTATCTAAGTCCAAGCTATGCCCCTCGTGCAACCTGTCTTGCATAGGACTCCACAATAGCCCGTGCTGATGTCTATCTGCGGCGATACCGGCGGTTTGTTTTTACGTAGTGAAAGTATGTGCCAGTATGAAAACCAGGTATACGTGATAGTGCATTTTTGTGAGAGCGGATCTTTTCGGCAATGCAGTTGTGCGGGAATGGTGATACTTTGGAAGAAAAACTCTTGGGGCATTTGCTGCCCCCCCCCCCCCCCCCCCCCCGGCCCGTTAGAATTATTTCCTCAACAGAAGAACTGTATACCGGTACCGGTACTCTTTATTATCTTAAGTGATTTTGAAGCCCTAAAGTTAAAGAGATTCGCGTATTTTTGTTTGTTTATTACTGGCCCAAGCCACGTTCAAAAAGGTTAGCCCTAGCCTCACGACGTTTTTATTGTTGCTTCATTTAATTGGGACGGTTGGCCAGGTACGGTAAGTTATGGTGTAAGCTAGAGTACCGGTAGTTTTTGTGTCTTTGTACCGGTACAGTTGTAATGCGGGGTGCAAAAATGTTTCTTTTATTATGACATGAACTATTATCCTGGTTTTATTTATTCAGTTATTGCAGATATGATGTTTGAGATGACTGTATGATATTTTCTTGCACATTAGACTGGTAGAAGTCTTTATTCTGTTATCAGTGTTTTATTACTTATCGATTTTAATCGGTAAGTATGTTGATAGGTATTTGTCTGTTAGATGAACGCCATATCTCGCGAAAGCGAGATTGAATCTGCTCCAGATTTTGCATGTGCATTCATCATATTTCGGACCAGAAGCCTATTGATTTTGGACGAATTATGTCGATGTCGGACGAATACAATTTTTTGACATGTCAAACTTAACCCCCACCTGACTACGCCATCCAAAAATTACGTTACTACAAGGTAATAGAGCCCTTCAAACTATACGAACTGCCATCCAAGACACGCAAGCACCCAAAATCAAACACCTATTTCTCTCGTCGCTCCGTTCCCAACAGGAGAGAGATCGATGATGTTAGTCAGTTCTTTATCGTAAGCGCCGATGCCATTTTGGGCGATCGTGCGTATATTTGGCAAGCTCTATGACGTGATTTTGATGTCGTAGCGACGTAATTTTTGGATGGTGTAGTCAGGTAGGTGTTATGATCGCCCACTAGAAGTATGTTAGGTTCGAAATTACATGAGACCCTTATTGGTCACCTGTAGCTTCGCTCAAGCATCATTGTCTTTAATTTCTGAGTGATTTCTCATGACTTTGCCCTGAGCGAATATTTATTAAAAAAAAAGTTGAAAACAAATTATTTTATTTAGTCTATGCTTTCATTACAATATCATTTTTTTGCATTCTCCTCTAGTATAAATCTAGATTGATTTTATCAAAATTTTAATGATGGAGATTGCATTGGGAGCCACATACTCAAGTTATGAAGAATTTGAATCTGCTTATTATAAGTTTATAAATAAAAACAATTTGGATTTCAAAGTACATCAAAGTAAGTCACTAAAGAACTCCTCGTTGTCATATTCTGCGGAAGTTTTGGAGCTTATGAAGCCATTGCGATACCAACATATCGTCTATACATGCTCTATGCGTGGATATGATAAACGGCCAGGATTCTTGCAAGCTTGTGGTGCTGTAGTTGATCTACGATTGGATAAACACATAAAAAAATTGAAAGTGGTAAAATTGTGCCTTGAACATGACGATTCCTGTTGCCAAGTACAGTATTGGAAACGTCGTCAAAATAAGTCTCTAAACGATGAAAAACTTCAAAGTGATGTCCAAATTATTGACATACGAACAGATAGAACCAGGAAAACTCCTCGGAGGAAAACTTTTGGTTTCAATCCAAAATACACAGACGATATTTTACATGATAATCAGAAAACTCTAAAGAGAAGTTCCTCTTTTGATAACGGTCGAAATCAAAAGTTTCCAAAAAACGAAAGCGCCAGCAATGACTCAACTAATCTGGAGGAATATATAATCGAAGAGGGAGACTGTAATATATCTGATTTTTCTGAAAACGATGAATTTCCTTCATTAGTGTTCCGATCGAGTCGACAAGTTCAATCGGATATAATTTCCACCCACACCAGACAAAATAATGATTTTATCCAACATAGCTCGCATCAGACTGATAGTCCGGAGATTACAAAAGTCAGAGGACATACAAATAACACAATAGCGACATCTAATGGTTTTCATTCACAAAATTCTACTCCAATTGTTAAATCTGATGTATCAGATTCCGCTGATTCATTGTTTTTTTCCTCCTTATGTGCTGAAGTTCAAAAACTCCCTTATCGTGCTAAAAGTGTTTTAAAACTCAAACTTCTGCAAATGGTGAATGAAACAATCTTAGAACATGAAGAATCTTGAATTGTGTGGTGAGTGGAAGGATTGGATTTTTGTATTCACCCTGGAGAAAGGAAATAGTTAAGATGGCTTAATCACGTGGTGAACCATGAAGGAATCAATTCACTGAATGGCATATTATGCAAAGATTGAGAGGAAGCGTGGAGCACTATTGTTGATTAGCCAATAAGACGGCTTAATCATACAGCAAATCATGATGAAAGAACTCCAATGCTCTGAACAGCACGCTCTGTTGCTTCACCGCAGTGCTGTAGATCTAGAGGAAATTTACAATTGACCCTGGCTCTGGCTCAAAACAAATTTTGGTTGGAAATGTAAAAAAAGCATTTTTCTGTATTACTGCTTCTGTATGAGCTTGAAATGCATTTCATACCCTCAAGATGCTCGTAAACCCATGTTTTCCAGTCTGCAGGCCGACCCGCTAACAGTCACAGTCGAACTTGGTAATTATAAATCTCAGAGCCTCCCCTTTGAGATGTCATGTTGTAAAATATTTAGACTCCAGTTCCATACTGAGAAAATCAAAAGTTGATATCAAAACTGTGCCACATGCAAGCCTTTTTTAATAGACTGTTGGTAAAAGTAATGCTTCTTGAGTTCTGTCTTATTTTAACAATATTGCAAATCTGACTCCTGTGAAAAACATTCAAAAATCAGCCCCGCATCCTAGGTTCACAGATTACAATTCCATTATGAAGTATTACTGGACTCTCGCTGTTGAAGTTTGTTTACTGCAATTGCTGTTCAGTTTTGACTAAAAAATGCTATTTCACCGTAAATGAACTCATTAAAAGCACTAGAGAATTTCAACACGTTTCACACTGATCATAGTTCAAGTCAGCGATTCCCAACTGGGGGCCACAATGCTAGTCGTAAAATTGATTTTACAGGAAAACTATCCGCTCTTCCTAGTTTTATTGCTTGATAAGGTTATTCCACATGTTGTTTTCACTTTGTTGATGATGAATTGTTTGAACATAATAAGATTTGGAATCTACCAATCAAAATAACACTATAAATACCACTGGAATGATAAACAGGGCTATGAGTGCTAAAAGCCTCCAGAAGGGGCCACTGCTCCAAGTAATAAGTTTTAAATTTTCCTAAATCAATGTTTAAGGACACTTTTGTATAAGTTATCTATCTTTTTCAATCAGAGTTAGAATGACCAGAAAAGCAAAGTTTTAACTGCTAATGATATTTCCACACTTTGTGTATTAAACTGTCATTTCTTCCTGAGCTGTTGTTTCCCTTTGTACACTTCAAATATTTCCAAAGTCTTGCAAAAATAGTTTTACTTCCAACATTGTAAAAGGGAGAATAATATTCAAATACTATTTATCTCAACATTCAGCATTATCACTGGTTAAGTTTTCAATGTTTTGTAATTTGTATTTCATTCATATGAAGAACCACGGCTTCTCGTCCGGTTACCAGTCCATGTTGGGTATGAGATTAGTTTGTTAGTTATTTGTTTCTGATTCTGTCAATTTTTGAGGCGCACTTAGTAAAGATTGGAAACCACTGCCTTAGTTAAATAGACAATTTTAGGAAATTGTCAAGTGCCCCTGTTTACTTATGACTGAGTCTTACCCCCTTTTTGCTTCAAATTTTATCATGATAATTTATTTTAATATTATTTTTAGTATTTCAATATTTTATTTGTATCTCGGAACGCTCATTGGTTAGGTTGCAGAAACACGGCATTACATATAAATATTGCTGCTGCTTCAAATTTGAAATAAATGAGCATTACTTGAGACTAACATGCAACAAGTCAGAGAGTGCAAGATGTACCCCATGAGGCATATTTATTTAAATATATAGGATAGGATGATTTTACATATTTATCTTGGGGGAGAGGATAGCCAATGAGACAGCTTAACCATATGGCGAACCACGGCCTCTCATCTGGTTACCAGTCCATGTCGGCAGTGGCGGGATTCAGCCGGTTCGCACCGGTTCTATAGAAACGTCTCGCAGAATTTCATGAGATCAGCGAACCGGTTAGAATTACTTTTTACTGTCAATGACTTTTATGATGGAACAGGCCAACAAAAAATTTGAATCCCACCACTGCATGTCGGGTATAGGATTAGTTATTTGTTTTCAGATGCATGGACTTGGTGGTGGAGGGAGACGAGCCCCCCCCCCCCCCCCCCCTACCTCGTCGAAGAGTCCAGCAACCATTTCACACATAACTATCCCTACATTGGGTACGAACCCACACGCAGGGTAATCAGAGGTGCGGCGGGTAAGGTATTCCTAACGCTTACAACGCTGTTTATTTTGAACTTATTTGTGTTTTACGTCACGTGATCCGCAATTCACGACTAGCTTTATATTTGAGTGGAATTTGACGTTTCAATACAAGTCAAGTTTTATTTTTCAACCAGTAAAAGACAAAAATCATGCAAAAAATATAAGGAAAAAATGGGTACTCCTGAAGTATGCGCACCAAGATGTCGCATAACCTGGTACACAACCTGAGTTCAGGTAACTTGGTATGTAGGAGGACGCACATACATTTTCTGGAATGCAAGAGTTCTATACATGAGGAATCCGTTCTTAAAACTTTCTCATTGATATATTGACACGAACCTGTTATTTTCATGCTTATTTAATATAATTGGGTGGCAACTGACTCTGATGACCCCAAAAGGTCGTATCGTTGCCCCTCAGTCATATACCGAAAACTATTTTTTTGATATTTGTTTATGTGTGCATGAATTGTTTTCTTGGTTTGACAAAATGAAATAAACTCTCTCACTTTCAAACTACCCTTTCTTTTTAATGGCCCCAATTTAACAAGCGTCAGAATTTCTTGGTGGCAAATTCAAGGCATTGACACCTTAGCAATATTTTGGTAGAACGTTGCCAGGTGACAGTTGTTGTTCGACAGTCTGACAGAGAGACTTTATTTTTTCGTCAAACCAGCAAGCATACCGATGATACAGATAATAAAACAACACATTATGCAGTTTTCGGTAGATGACAAGGTGGTAACGATACGGCCATATGCGGTCATTATCTGTCCGATTTCCTTAGCAGAAGTCTCATTTATCGTTGTAGTGCTTGTTTTGCATAAAATATTACAAAATTATTAAGTTGTACAACATTTAAAGAAAGAATAAAGGTGCGAAATAGGATTTTTATATTTATCCCAGCGAGAAAAAGACGCTTAAAAGGCGGCTTAATCATATGCCAACCCTTTCAAAGTAATCACCCGTGCAATGGCGAGTATGGTGCACTGACCGTCGAATCAAACTACGTGCAGGTTTCTTCTAATCTGAGAAAAGCAAGCTGATTCTATAATCAGTTTATTTACTTTGTTTTTCATCGTCTTTTATGCTGATTATGGAGTCAAAATATACTTATAAAACTCTTTTTGCCGTAAAGTATTCAAATACATTTTCGTGATAGTCAAGTCATGCCGAAGAAACTTTAATTGTCATAAAACAAGATAGGTTTGAAAAACATTTGGGCACATCAAACTAGCATCGTCTCACTGGTTGTAATCAACTGATCGGCTGTAATTACGAGCTTCAAGCATTGGGTATGAATATGATAATACCGAACAAACTGTCGCCTGAATTTATATTATTTCAGTCTTTTCATATTATTTAATGCTCGGCTTTTTTCCCCTCGGTATAATTTATTGTTAGACTTCTTCATATGCAACGCTGCTCGGCAAACATTACTGGTTTATCGCTTCTCCCTTCACACTGAAATTCACTTTTGTTATCTTTTTTTTTATTCTGTACGTACAATATATATGTATTTTCGGCACGTGTAAAAATAAACTCCTGATACTGTCGCGGGATGGAGGCCTGTAACTGGACGCTCAACAACGCCATATTATATGTGACATTGCGTGACAGTAATCAATCCATCCAAACACAAAACAGCAACAAACAAAATAAAGAGGACCTGGAGGACGGGTATAACTTAATAAAAAAGTTTAAAACGTACAAGTACGTACCCGTCCACCCAAAACAGTCAAAACCGTACATTTGAACCCAGGTACATTTGAACCCATGCGTATATCCACGGGTTCAATCTATATGCGGGTGCTAAAACCCATGGGTTAGGGTTAGTATGGGTTTAACTATCCGTGAAACAAAAAAAATTCCATAGGTGCAATAGCATACAGGTGCAATTGTCATGGGTTCAAATGTACGTGGGTTCAAATGTAATGGAACCAAAATCGGGAAATACTTTAAATTAAATTTAAAATGTGAGACGTGTATGTGTAACACAAACAGTGCTTTTCTTACAAAAATATAGAATAAAAAAACACTCGCTGACGTAAAATGGTGATGCTGTAGGCCTAGTTCAATTTCATTGCAAAAATAACACAGTGACAAAAAATTGTTACTAAAGAACAAGCTTGGTAAATAGAATTAATGTTCCATAGCTGTCTATGCACAAATCATGGATTGGGGTATCGGGTTCTTTTGTCGTTTTCGATCAGTTCAATTTAAAATCATTGTATCCGTTTCAATGCTTCCAACATTAATATCGAATTTCCACGAACGACCACCATTCCAACAGGTGCCATCTTTTCTTCGCTCTGTTCCATCATCCACAACTAGATTCATAAAAGGATTGAAACCACGCAATATACCCGTAACAGATCGTCCACCATTTAACTTTAAATCCAAACTTTTATCCATGAACTTCTTTAATTCCGGTAGATGGGCTTTGCTCATGTTGATATTACGCGATACAAATACCGAAACATACAGCGCGTAGCATTCTCTAGTCTTTTCAAGCAGACACGTCCGCACCCGACGACGATCAGAATGGAATCTATGTCATCTGAAATTGTGAATCCTCAACATAATAGCGTGAAGGGGGGAGTTGACATTGGTGACCCGGTCGTATCACTTCCTCCTGGCTGTACCAACCTAATTTATTAATTGTTATTATTTTTATTGTTGCGATGACTGTTATTTTGTTTTAGTTGACGAAAAAAAAAGCTATTTCTCTCTATCAAGTCTTCAACTGAGTTCAATAGCGGTGGGTCAATAACAGAAAATTTTATTCATTCAAGATGCTTCTGTCATGCAACAAAATATTGCCTGATCAGTGTTAATTAGTCAAATGGCAGTGTGATGTGCTTCCCTTCTGTGTGTGTATGACAGCAGTTTCATAATTTTTTCGCTTTTTGCGACGGGGGGCATACTTAGTCATGTGTATGACAGGTCGCTGTTGCAGCTACGTATTTATTACCTAATGCTGCATTGGTTTAATTCGGTGTAGCTATTTGAAATGGGAGAAATTTGAGGTTGGGCGATCGCGCAACTAGAGGTATATTTAGCGATAGCTTAATTCTTTCAAGTTTTAATCCATTCAAATATACATGTGAGCAACTCCATTATGATCAGTGTTGGAATAGGACAAGTTAGGATTTGTGTTTGATGCTCAGGAGGTAAAAAAGGCTATTCAACTTCTTGGTGTCAAAGTCACAACCTTTCCGCCTGTTATGGAAATAACTAATGAACTCGGTGAAGATTCAGGTATTTATTTCGTCGTGCATAAAACATTATACAGACAAAATTAAACAAATATAATAATAAAAAAAAACATATGATACGGCATTTGTACAATAAACTACTGACTGACTGACGTGGCTATGCTAAAAAAAATTAAATATAATTATGAGCAAATATTTTTTTCAATTGTGAGAGCATAACGTAGCGTTTTTTGGCCAGCCATTTGGGGATCACGGCCGGAATCTGCTTAAGCCATCTATGGTTATTGATGTATCACAAAATATACAGATTACGCGATTAGCCGAACTGATTACGCGATGATCAGCATACAATACCAACATGTATTGGAAACCAGACAGCACGGCCAAGCCGTTTGTTTTTTCTCCATTCAAAGATGAAAAATTGCGTAGTGAATAATGGACGTCGAAAACGTTGCTGGGCATAAATGAATTGAGGAATCGCCAGAAAAATGTAGCAAACGTCGGAAAGTAGTCAATATTCCAGTCAATATTATATAACGACTATTTGCTTTTTCATTGGATTTTTATAAAATAAAACTATAAGCTTTCAGGTTCGTCTATACCAGAAAATGGCCATCTATATGAGGAAACTAGAGCTTTACTGGTATAATTACACATATGCCATGGCATATGTACAATAAAACTGTGCAAGACAGGAATAATTTATATATAAATCAATACGAAAATCTCAACTGACGGGCATGATTTGATCATAGATGTTACATAACAATGTTATTATGCATTGTCTCTGATTTGATTGATTTTTCTGAATCTGTAAAATATAAACACGCTCGGGGCAAGTTTCACTTTCTATGTCAAGTCGCGTGATAGGCGTTTATTCACTTCAAATAGTTTAATGCTTTTCCTATTCTCTGCTTTGAGAAGTTTATAACAAGATATTACGGTTCAGAAGGGTATCGCAACCCGACGTCAAATATCAATCAACGATAAGTTAAAAAAAAAGTCATTGTAAAATGTGTGCGATATTTCTACAAATCTGAATGTCATTTCGAGTCGTGGCACAAACCGCGGGTTCTGATTTATGAAAAGCATTGACTTGATTTAACCTGAAATTGGTGGTGAATTTGTTTCTATACGAAAATCACATATTTGCATAATCGCAGTACCCGCTTGACCCAAAAATACGTGACACATGTTTTCAATGGGTGAAAGCAAAAACTGAAAGCTCATTTACGAATGCGAAGTGAAGTGGCAGCGTGCTATCCGCAGCCAGACAGTCTCGCGACGTTTCCCTACTGTATTAATTAATCCTGCTCATTTATTGGAATGAGCGTATGTCAGTATGAGGCATTGCAATGAGTTGTAGACTAAATAAATGCGGTATTTGATTTTATACTAAATATCAGATTGCCTCAAGTTTAAACTCAGCGCCTAGACCGGCGGGCGGCGAGTGTGTAAAAGTTCTGGTATGGACGAAGAGCATAAGAAAGTAGCTGCAGCTGCCAAAGAACGCAGAATGTCTTCTAGATCTAACAGGTAGCCTACCCGGTACGATATACCGTAATAATTATGCATACAGTTGCACAGTAGCCCTAATCAATATACTAGACATACGTTGAGACGTTAGTAAACTTGAAAAGCATACCGGTACTTTTTTCTTCTACCACTGTTGGGTTTATTATAAATTGGTGAAAAAACGAAATTAAATGTATTCAAATACCATGACCATCGAATATAGTTGTTAGTCTCTTTAAGAATGACATCAAATTTTATTGACACCAGGCTTGTGTCGGACTTGAAACTGTATTATTTGGAATTCCAGATCAGAAAATATTTTTTAAATTTGTATTCGAAACAGTCCAGTATTTGGTTAGGGTCAGTGGTGGGATTCAATTTTTTTTGTCAGCCGGTTTCATCACAGAAGTCATATTTTTCAGCCAATTCTGTTACAAACAGAACATTGACAGTAACCAGTAATACTAACTGGTTCGCTGATCTCATATAATTCCGTGAGACGGTTCCATAGAACCGGTGCGAACCAGCTGAATCCCACCACTGATTATGGTCATTCCTGCCTGGTCTGATGACCCTCTCTGATAATATGAATTATATTTTGCAGTGATGAAACCGATGATGGCGAGAAGGGACCATTTCTCAGGAATGCACCGAACCGTGCAAGTAGGAAACGCAATGCAAGTGTTTCAGAGGTATGTAGACCTAATCCTATGCCCGCCCTTCGGAAATGTCCATGTTGTAATTCCTGTATACGCAAATTCCAACATTGAAAGATTTCAGTAATATTCATTTTTTTCTTTTTAGGCTGTCATGCGTACCAGCAAACGTACGATATACACAGCTGGTCGACCACCTTGGTATAATGAACAAGGAGAATTCAAAGAAGCATTTGTTATAGGTAAAGCCAGTGGTTCTCATATTTTATGATCTACAGCCCCCCCCCCTCCCCCCTTCCAAAGATTCATAACACTTATCGCTCTCTACTGGTGTAATTTAAGTTATGATTCTTTATAGTCTCGGTATCTCTTGGCACTTCAGTGGCCGTTAATTACTCCAATCAAGAGATTAATGTCCTTCATTTTTTAGTAAGAAAAGTACTCACCAAAAGTTTTTTTTTCTGGCATCATGGAGTTTTAGGTTACCTGGAAATTTGTCTCTCCACTTAGGTCAATTCGAAATGTTTTTTTCAAATTTAATTTAATCAAGTCTCAATGGTTTTGTTATCCTGACTCACACTGTAATTATGTATTTATCCGATATTTTCAATATGTGAGTTGACAATTATCCACTGAGTTATGCTGAATCGTCGGCGCTCCAGATTTTGTTCGCCTACTGTACATCAAGTTGTGTAAAGAGACTGAAACCTATGGGTAGGGGGTATATTCGCTTGGTAAAACAGACAGTCCCTGAACTCGTATTAGAACTACAATGAGGAAAATCTGAATAAAATTATGGCCTAACCCTAACCTGATACACACACTACGAGAGTATGGAATCGTCTCCATTCAATTTATTCATTCATTTCAGAATTAACTCAGCTCAACCCTAAATGTGTCTCTTTTCTTATTTTCATCCATTTTAGGTCTCGGTGGGGGAAGTGCTTCAGGCAAGACAACAGTTGCTACAAAGATTATTGAAGCATTAGATTTTCCCTGGGTTGTTCTGCTGTCCATGGATTCTTTTTATAAGGTATTGTTCTATTTACAACAAAAATATCTTTTGCTTTAGATTGAGTTTTTACAGGACTAACTATCTATGCTTCTTCTATGCTTTGAGTTTTCGTGGATCTGTATGTATGTAATGCAAGTAGCAAGAGTGACAGTAACTATTTCACATGATTCAAGTGTTTTGCTTCACACCAAGACAAATATTTTTATCTGTTTTCTTCAGAATATGTAAATTTCAGATAAAACATTACAAAAAATATATTGTTAGTATGCAGTAAGACTCTGGAAACAGACATTTGTTTAATAAGGTCTGATTTTCCTTAAGAGCGAATAAAAAAATATATCATTCTATAAAACAGTTTTCAAAGTTGCAGCTTTTGATTTTTCAAAAATTTGTACAATGCCTCAATGAAATCTTAGAGTGAAACTTGTGTTTTTGTAGATTGGATATTCAGGAAAAAAATTGTGTCATTCAATCTGGGAATATTACATTTTTCTCCTCTGTCAATAAGGGTACACACACAGTAGAGTGATCGAAACCATTCCTTGAGCAAATTTGAAAACAAAGTATTATTACTGAAAAGCTTTCCATATCAAGTCCACACTTCCGAAAACAAATAACCAACTAATACCATACCCAACATGGACTGGTAACCGAACGAGAGACCGTGATTCTTCATATGGTTAAGCAGTCTTACCGACTTTCCTCTCCTCCAGGATAAATATGTAAATCCTTTCCACACAATGTTTTTTGTTCGTTTTGGTCCATCTTTGCAATCTGTTATTGATTCTGACTTTGGTTTTCAGGTTCTCTCTCCTGAGCAGCATGAGCGAGCAGAACAAAATGAATATAATTTTGATCATATTGATGCATTTGATTTCGAGCTCTGCTGTGAAATGTTGCGAAATCTAAAACATGGAAAAAGTGTGGAAATTCCTGTTTATGACTTCACAACTCATGCAAGAAAGAAGTTATCGGTAAGAAGACTTTTTTCTCGTTTGTTACTTATCGATCTTGATCGGTAAGTATGTTGATAGGTATTTGTCTGTTTGTTTGTCTGTTAGACACTTTTGTATGTTACGCGATATCTTACGAAAGCGAGGTTGAATCTGCTCCAAATGTTGCATGTGCATTCATCATATCTCGGACCAGAAGCCTATTGATTCTGATTAATTATGTCCTATAGTTAGTGAGTTATTAATTAGTGATTGGGCACGCGGTGTCACTGTTGAGTCAGAGCAAAGGATACACGCCACTGGATCGATAAGTCGGCGGTCTCTTATCGCTATCTCGTTTTATTATTTTTATGTATTTTTCACTTCAAACAAGGGTCTGTAAGGAATCTTTGCATTTAGCATCTTGGTCAAATTTATTACATTCTGGAGAGGTGGAGTGCATTTAAGATTTAAAACCGCTTAGCCAACATAGTTAAGTTGTATGCTTCTGTCACTAAGCTAATGAAATCAATATATGTGTGACTAAAATATGTATGAGTAGGGTCATTGTCCGATATTGGGAGAGCAATATAAATTTCCTCCTACTCCTAATATAAATTTATGATTTCAGAAAACACTTTATGGAGCAAATGTAGTTATATTTGAAGGAATCATGTCATTCGTAAAGCCAGAACTGCGAAAGGTTTGTCTATTTTTATTATTATTCTATTTTATTGTTTTTTTTGCAAGAAAAATTTACAAAAAGTGAGAGGCAAGGCCTTACCTTTTTCGTTTCAATAGTTGCCATAATTTGGCTCAGAGATAAGGAGTCTTTTACTTCCAAGTCAGTGTGCCTGTGACCTTGTTTGACCTTTGTTTTTAAATTGTATCCAAAACTTTTCATTCACTTAACATTATAGGCACGAAAATTGATAAGGCTGAATTTCTAAATATTCTCAGTTTAGTTAAGCCGATGGAAGTACGTTTCTGTAGTTGGCTGTTTTTATCTATATTATTCAACATCTTTATTTGTGAAAATGGTGTGTGCCCATCTACGTCCTTATGCATCCATGAACAAAAATGGGAGATGGGCATCATGTCAATAATCTGATCAATTCCCAGTACATTTTACTATCTTATAGTTTTAGTTACTTCATTTTATTATTATATGCGAAGTTACATATCAGTAAATTATTTTTTTCAGCTCTTAGACATGAAAATATTTGTTGACACTGATTCAGATATCAGATTAGCTCGTAGATTACAAAGAGATATTACTGAGAGAGGAAGAAATTTAGAGGTTTGTATTAAATATTGCAGCTGTTTCCCGTTAGTTGATGTCGGTAAATGGTTTTTCTAATATTTATACCTAGTTGATGGTCTTTTATATTATAAAGTTATAGAAATATATATATCATATTTATTTATTTTTTATTTATTTATTCATTTTGTGTTAGAATGCATCTGGATTCGCTGCTTTACAATCAGTATTGTTTTTTGCACCTGATTTCGCCCTGAAATTTCATTTGTAGTTTATTTTTAGATTATGTATGTAAAATGTGCATTTTCACTTGATGAAAAAATGAACCACTGATCACTGATTTAAAGTAAAATATAGAATTCGCCGTTTCAAATATGACTAATTCTAATTACATTTTGTATAAACTTACTTTCATAAGTTTTTTTTGTTTTTTGGAATCCTTGACATTCTGTCCCCATTTAAAAGCTATTATTTGAAAGGGGTGAAACGAAGTAGTAGCCTGTTTTTATCTGTGCATGCAGAAGTTCAATTTTACACAAAAGTTTCAAAGTTGACATTAGTTTCACTGCAGACACAGTTTTGAAATATGAATCCCGATGTTGAATTAAATCCGAAGACATCTCTGCTTTATTTCCCACATTCTGACTTGTCTTGATTCATGATCTAATTTGTTTTTTGAAGGGAGTTCTCCACCAATATGATAAATATGTGAAACCAGCCTTTGAGAAGTTCATTGAACCCACGCTGCAGTATGCCGACATTGTAGTGCCGAGAGGTGAGAAGTATACTTTTATTTACACAAGTTTAATAATCATTATCTACAGCAGCAGTTCCCAATTGAGGCAAAAAATGAACAGAATTGTGTTAAACATAACGAACATATGATTCAATATTTTACATATTGTATTTTTTATTTTTGTTTTTGTTGTTTCTTATTTTGAATGCTGTAATATGAATCAATAAATTCATTTTACCTTTCTATGTCGTTTATTCTATGTAACGTAGTATCTGCCTCTATTGTTACTAACTGTTACATAACAATAGAGGTAGACACTACTTGCTGCAATTTTGCAAGCATCAGTTTTAAGTTTATCATTTTTTTTTGTGTAAATGCGTCGTGTAATTTTTCTTGATAATTTGGCCCTACACAAACAAAAAGTTTGGGAACCGTTGATCTACAGACATCTACATCGAAAAAAAAAATATATATATAGTTTTTCGTTAGTCAGCGCCAGCGGTCATTTATTGATTTCTTTATCAGTGCTCTGCCCACTTCAATTAAATTTTTGGGTTTGAGTGTAAACAATTAATATTGATTATTATTATTAAACTTCTTATTAGGGTATTAGCTATTATCTAATGATAATTTGGGAGCTTTAACCCAAAACGTGAAAGCTGAGAAAATGAGAAAACAATTTTTATTTTTAAATTTATGTAACTTTTCGAAATATTTTGGAGAATATTGTTTCAAACTATGACTAGATACCAGCTTGAAGAACACTCATTTCTTCATAATATTTTTGATCGAAACGTTTTTGAATTTATAACATTTGTACTTTTGTCTCAAGGTTCAAAACCCTCAGCATGTAGATATTTGTTGGCTGTTACTCAGTTGTGGCTTCTTTATCAGTACTCTGAATCATTACTCTGGAAAAATAAATTTTCTCGTAGTATGTGAACAAAGATGGGGGACACCGTAACGTAGAATGTGTACCAGGTTAGGGTTAGGCCATAATTTCAGGTACAAATACTACGGGAGTAACTTGGCTAGTCCCCAAACTTGTAATTGAACTAAAACAAGGAATAAAATATGGTCTAACCCTAACCTGGTACACATACTATGTTCAGGTGTCCGCCATCTTGATTCACATACTTTGGGAGTACCAATTCTTGTACATGAGTGGGGTGTAATTGTTCCCAGAGGGGTTACCCAAAATGCAGAAACTGGTTTAAATCGTCAAACGTCCTTTATGAGTTATTATCTACTGATAACTGTAAAACAGAAATGTTCAACATTTTGAGTCGGGGTGGGCAATATAACCAACTTCAGACATAGCTGGGCCACATGAAAAAAATAGCCAATCAAAGAGTCGCGGGGAAGGCAAGAGAAGAGAACGCGGCTATCGCTTAGCCTTCCAGTAGTAAAGACATCGGGCAAATTGGCAAAAAGACATCGGGCAAATTGGCAAAAGATTTCACGGACCTCCTGAAGTATGCGCACCAAGATGACGCACAACCTGAACTCATGTTGTGTACAAGGTTAGGGTTCAGGTTGGACGACATCTTGGAGCGCATAATTCAGGAGTACCGATTTAACTAATAAGAGCAAAAATTGTTATGTATTTTTACCCATTTAATAGGATTTTATGGTTGATGAGGAAAAATCTGAGTGTTCACAAGGGCCATACTAATTCTCTTGGCAGGCCGGGTTGTTGCTGCCTGTTGCACATCCCTGTTTTAAAAATATAAATTAAACCTAAATGTTGGGGCGCTCCCGTGTCATGTACACCAAGATGGCGCACAACCTGAACCGCAACCTGGTACACATACTATGTTCAGGTTGTGTGCCATCTTGGTGCACATGCTATTTGTGGTATGTGTTCATTTTACCAGGCTGGAGAAATACCTGTTCTCTGCTTATCTATATAATTTCTTGTTCCCTAATTGATCAGGTGGAGAAAATGAAGTTGCAATTGACCTGATAGTACGACATATTCATACACAACTGGAAACGGTAAGTAAGCTTGACAATACTTTTTGGGCGCTCCTGTAGTATGTGAACCAAGATGGTAGACACCTGAACATAAGTATGTGTACCATGTTAGGATTAGGCCATAATTTATTTTCAATTTTCGTTATTTTAGTTCTGTTATGAGTTCGGGGATTAGCCGAGTGACTTTCGTAGTATTTGTACCTGAAATTATGGCCTAACCCTAACCTGATACTGTGATACACACTATGTTTTGGTGTCTGCCATCTTGTTGCACATACAACGAGAGTATTGTTTCTTGGACAAAATTTGCTTACAGACAACTTGACGCGCCGAAGAAGCGGGCAGATTATACGCTGGGCTCTTCCCGGTTCACTCGTTATTACTCCGGGATTTCCTGTTTGTTTCTTTTTTCTCACTCATTCAGAAATAAAGGGAACTAATCCCTAAGTGAAGTTACAGACAACCGCTGCAGTGCTAAGACCTACTGATATAATGAAGAATGATAGTTCGCGCAAACCCATTTTTATTGTCGACATTAGACCAGGGCTTCCAAACTTTTAGGCTTGCAACCCCTTCCAATATATTAAAATATTCTGTGGCTCCTGACTTACAGCATTGTTGTGCAAGCACACTGTTTCTCTGATCCCATGTATTCTCTCAAAATCGTGAGATTTATGTTTTGCGCTGGTTTTAATAATTGTGCTTTGAATCAAAAGTCTTAAAAGGTACATCGTGCGAAATTAGTGTACTTTTTGTTACCCCTAAAATTCGTCGCGACCCACAATTTGGGGATCCCTGCTTTAGAATACCGTACCAAATGGGTTACATCTTACATGCACCGTAAATGACAACTAACGAATATTTGACTGGTTTACAAGTTATGTACCAGATTTATGCGAAGCATGTTATGTTAATGCAGCTTACGTAGCGACATACATCCACGTCCCGCGTCTGGTTTGAACCCTATGGTCACCACCTCAGCAATAACCGAAAAGATTCCAGTCCAATCCAAATTATACTTTTTCTTGTACCAGTGGCTACTTTTCTTATTGATTTGTTCAGAGTGTGAGAGTGCTTGGTCTTTATATTGTGCACTCTGTGTTTTATCACTGTGCTTGGTGTGTTTTTATAACCTGTGTGTTCTTCAAAAACGCAATAATATCAAGGAATTCGACTGTTTCTCATGGCATTTACTACCCATTGTAATTCCCACTACCAAATTCCGCTTTTTTTACAATTGGAAGGCATTGCCTAGGATTTAAGAATCGGACCAAACCCAAACTCCCCATCCCTTTGTAATATTAAAACATCTTACACAGGAATTTTTCGTAGCTTGGAGCAATTCTCAGGCCTTCAATACTCTTGGCGCGGCGGTGTGGCTCAACGGGCTAAGCGTTAGGAATACGCTCGCCACCGCACCTCTAACTACTCTGCGTGGGTTCGCAGGTTCGAATCCCATGCAGGGATGGTTATGTGCGAGAGGATTGCTGGACTCCTCGCCGTCGTTGGGTGGTTCACGTGACCGCTGGTCGGTTACAGCTTCCTCCACCACCAAGTCCATGCTTCCGAAAACAAACAATACAGTAAAACTAATCCCATACCCGACTTGGAATGGTACCGTAACCGGACGAGAGGCCGTGGTTCGCCATATGGATAAGCCGTCTTATCGGCTTTCCTCTCCCCCGGGATAAATATGTAAATCATTTCCCTGTCCTGAAAGCCCACGTTTTTCGCCGTACCCGCTAGCTGTCACAGTCTAATTTGGCAATTAAAAAATTCAGAACCTCCCTCTTCAAAAATTTCTGTCCTTGACTATGCATAAACACTCTTTCTGTTATTGGTATTTTTAGAGGAGTGCGTTTTACATATATTGCTGAATAGAGCTCTATCACACACTATTAAAAAAGCCTTGAGTGAAGCTTTAGGGCCTAATGGTTGACAAAAAAATAACCTATGTAAAATGGCACCAGACCGACCGGCTGGGTAGGGTTAATAAATCCTTTACTGGTATTATGCCCGACTTATAATCTGGCTTTTGCACAGTTCTAATAGTTCATAAAATGTATAAACATGTATTAATAATAACCAAATGATATTAGTAATTCCACACAAGTAATATTTCTGTATTCCTCCCCGATAAGAGAATTATTTTTTTGTTGCCGGGAGGAGTTCCCCCCCAGCTGGGAATGCAGCCATCACATTTTCATTTATTTCACTTTTCATTTTGCATGTCTCACTGCACATCACATGGAATACAGAGGAATCTCAATTTCAGGTAAAGTTGAAAACATTATTGTGCTGTATTCAAGAATTTCACTTTGCGTATTCTTCAAGGCACAAAAAAAATTGATAAGCACTCAGTCGAACGTGGGCCCATTCAATTAAAAACGGTTTTTCTATACTTTGTATTCATTTTTCTTTTCTTTCTTGGCAGAGACATTATGGTGCTCGTCCGTGAGTTATCTCTTTTCTCTCTTTATCTTGATTTTCTCTTATTCTCTTTACTTATCTTATATTATCTCATCTTTAACTTACAATGTTCCGATTGTATGCTATGGGTTAGTGCAAAGGTGCGCAATCACTTTTCTGAGTGGACCAGTTACCCATAATATCCTTGGTTACTGGGTCACAGGCTCAAAACTTAATATGAAAAACTATGAATAGAAAACAGTCTATTTACAAAAGCTAGTCCAATAGCTAGGCTAACGTACATATATAATACATACAGAGAGTCCTCGACTTACGACGTTGTTCCGTTCTTGAGAAGCGGTGTAACCCGAATCTCAGTGTAAGTCGGAACATTATATTGTACAGTACATAAATTACTCTATACATATCGTACTGTATTGTAAAGTATGGTTCTGTAATAAAATGTACAAATAATGCAAAAAAGTACTTTATTAAAAAAACAGAAAACAATTCCATATCACATGAATAAAAGCAAATACTGTACAGTACAGTATTATCTTTTATAATTTTTATGGAGTGCGCGTGCGTAACCTCGAAACAGCGTAAGTCGCGACCGTCGTAACCCGAGGACTCCCTGTATATAACAGAACCTATATAATAATAAGAAGAATCGGGGTGGGGTCATTGGGACATCATTTTCATTGATATTTTAAACGTAAATTTATATCTATATAAACTATAGTCGTAATTTCGGCAAACACAAAGACACACTTCGGTGGGCCAGATTCGGCCCGCGGGCCATATTTTGACCCCCAGAGTTGTTTACTTTAATATTTTCGTGAATTGAATGGTCAATTAGTCACCTAATTAATTAAGGAATTTCAAGGTGTCTGGATTATTTACAATCATTACAGTTTTTAAATGAAATTGAAGTGCTTGTCTTAATTACTGTAATTAACTCTGCTAATTATTAATTGAAAATCTAATTAGCAACTCATTTTTAACAGGAGCCAACTTGCCACAGCTCACCTTGGTCAGCCTTTGCCAAACACGTTGAATGTTCTAGAAAAGACAACTCAAGTTGAAGGAATACATACGATACTACGGTAAGAGTGATTTATTACTGGACACAAGGTGGACCTATAGATTGTTACTTATCGATCTTAAGATCGGTAAGTATGTTGATAAGTATTTCTCTGTTTGTCTGCCAGATGCACGCGATATCTCACGAAAGCGAGGTTGAATCTGCTTCAAATTTTGCATGTGCATCCATCATATCTCGGACCAGAAGCCTATTGATTTTGGATAAATTAGGTCGTATAATTAGCAAGTTATTAATTAATTAGTGATGTGACACGCGGCGTCACTATAGAGTCATGGATCGAAACCGCAGTTTCGATCGATAAGTCTTCAGTCTCCGACAGATATTCTCGTTTTGTTATGTTGTTGATGTGCGGATAATACATGGGGAATTACAGTATTTATTTTAGCCAACGATTCATTATTTTCATTGAAATTTTTTAACGAAAATTCACATCCATGAAGATTTACAGTGTCGCTTTTCCAGCAGGCATAAGTGAGCCGAATGAAACACTTTAGTGCAGGGGTCGACAACCTTTCCTCGCTCGCGGGCCAATATTAAGGTTGCAAGTCATTGGCGGGCTGCGCCTATTTTAAGAAAGTTGAAAAACCGAACGAATGATACTTTTTATAATAAAAGCAGTGATACATCTCTCGAATAGAATATAGATTTATTTCCTCATTGCATCTCATAAAATTCCATTTGAATATTGATTTGAATGAACCCTTTGCACTTAGCATCAACTTTTCTGCGTTTTGTTGCCATTTACTTAATTATAATTAAATTATATGCTTATTGAATGAGTAGTTGTGAAATATATAATTGTTAGGTTATAATATAATTTAGTCCAAAATATATATTCGTCAAAACGGATGTTTTGTTACTATAATTTAGTGAAGCGTCGCGGGCTGGATTATAGCGCTTCGCGGGCCGTAGGTTGCCGACCCCTGCTCTAGGGGGGCGGATCCGACCTGCGGGCTGTAATTGGTCCATCCTCTAGTTAGGACAACTGGCAAATCATACTGCTAAAACAATGTTTTGCAACTATCTTTCCATTTTCAGAGACCGTACAACAAACAGAGATGAATTCATATTTTACTCCAAACGTTTAATGAGATTATTGTTTGAGTTCGCACTCTCGTTCCTTCCTCATGAAGATCACGTAGTCGACACACCACAAGGTACTAAGTACGAAGGACGAAAATTCAAGGGAAGTGGGGTATGTAGGTATTCTCATACACTCAAGTTCTTGGTCCAGTAATCGATTCACAACACCAATACAAAGTAATAAATAGGCTTACAAATGTATTTGTTTATGTTCAATCAGTCTTCTTCAGACAATCATATTTCAATTATAGCTTGTATTTGGGTGCTCCAGAAGTGTATGAATCAATATGGAGGTAACTAACTTTGTTTGCCTACTTTACATCAATTTGTGTAAAGGGACGAAAGCCTATGAGCAGGGGGGATATTCACTTGGCTAACACGAACAGTTCCTGAACTCGTAATAGAACTAGAATAAGGAAAATCAGAATAAAATTATGCCCCAACCCTAACCTGGTACACATACTGCGGGCGTGCAGATTGAAACAGCATTTAGAAGTCAGAGTTAGTACGTTTCGGCATTGATATCCTAAACGTATACTTTACATTTTTGACCTGGCACTGGAATTGGCATAACTTTAAAAAACGGCCCTATTGAGGTGTGTCCACAAAATATAGGCAAATTATCTAAAGCAGGGCATCTGATTCTTTATCTAGTTCAGGGTGGTCCAAACCCATGCCTGCGAGTCACATGTGGCCCGCCACTTCAATATCTGTGGCCCGCGTCGCATTCGGAGAGGAATCAAAAAATCGCATTTCGTGTTGTTTCGTCATAAAATTAACCAAAAGATTTTTTGACATATTGTTGCATCACTAATGTCACTGAATTGACTAGTGTTATGGCTTGCTGAGGCAACTAGCGAAGTTAAACAAGTGAAGTTCTTGGCACTATTGTGGCCCGCGAACAATGCAGAAATAATTTTGTGGCCCGCGGAGCTGCAAATCTTGGACCACCCTGATCTAAAGGTTTAATGCCACTGGAAAAATTGGGAATTGAGAACCCGTAAATTCAGACAAAACTTTCAACCAGGCGATGGAACGGACAGCAATTCCAAATTTAGATTATCAGAAGGAGCAAAATTAACTCGAAACTTTTAATCGTTCACCTCCTGACTCCCTCAATGCAATTTAAATTTTTTTCACACAGTTATGTGGAGTTTCAATTCTTCGTGCTGGAGAAACCATGGAATCAGCTTTGTTTTCTGTTACAAAGGACATCAGACTCGGAAAAATTCTGATACAGACAAACCCGCAGACAGGAGAGCCAGAGGTGAGACAATTGTCTGTCTGTTTTAGGGCAGACTTGAGAAATATACAGACAGATGTGCCATAGTTATGCCTATTGTCTGTCTGTCTGTTGCTGGGCATACTTAACAAACATACAGACAGACGAGCCATATTTAGGCCTATTGTCTGTTCGTCTGCCTGGTGTTGGGCAGACTTGTCAAAAAGTAGACAGGGGAGAAAGACAATTGTCTGCCTGTTTTAAGACGGTCTCGATGTTCATTCCGACAGGGAGACAAGAGATAAAACCTATGTCTGTATGTCTGTCTGTTGAAGGCCAGACTTGAAAGGAAAAGTCGTCAATACAGACTAGGCTTGCACGTAATTTACGGATTTACGGAATTACGGAATTATTTCGAGTTACGGAAGCGAAGTTACGAATTACGTAAATTCGTAATTATTGGTCGAGCGCTTTCGCGATTGAAACGAGCTCTCTTCAGAGCAGTCAATTCCGTCGATTGTAAAAAATTAAAGTTTGTTAGAGTTCCGGTATTCGCAGCCGTTTTTCTCTCTTGTTACGCAGATGGAGAAGGCATAACGCGTCGCATTTACTAACCTATTATCAACTTATCTAGCATGGCAAATGTACATATTAAGCGTAGATATGGCATAGAATTGTGTTGAGACCGATGGACGCCAACACACCTGGTTTCAACTTCTTCGGGTGAAATGACTAAAGAATGTAAGAGATCAACTTACCAAACATGGTCTATTTGTAAATGCCGTGATAATTAATGTCGCGCTTATCAAACAGCAATATGACGACGGAAGAGAAATTGCGTAATGAACCAACGCAACTTAGTCTTTTCGGCATCGGTAAAGCGACTCAGACGGCAGAGAAACAACAAAAAGACGGGATTTCCCATGTTTATTCTGCGCGAGATCCATTTTCTATTACAAAATCTTGATGTTCTGTTACCGGTTTTATCGTTATATATCTGTCCGTACTTGGCCTTGTTTTCACAATGCCTCGCACTATTTCGGCCAAATATGTCTTTACAAAATCTTTAAGTCTTTACCAAATGCGGCAACTTATTTTGATTTATCGTCGACTCAAATACCACCGGCACTCGACCAAACTTGTGTCGATCTTAGCCGATAGGATTGTCGACTTGAGTTAGAAAAGTAAATTAATATTTTCGTGAGTGCAAAATAAATGTCACAAATGCATTGTTTTGCGATATAACTTTGTATTTTCGGAGAAGGCATGTCATATAAGTACGGTATTTAAATTATGCGCAAATAATTAATATTTGATCTAAATTTATCGCAAATAATGTTATAACATTTAGGCCGCGAAATGATTTAATGTAAAAAAAAGCATGGTAATCGGAATATCGTCAATAAGTCGGCATCAATAATTATTATAAAATGCTAACTAGGTAGTAAAGTCGGATAATGTAAAAAAACGGTACGATAACAAGTCTTCGTCGCGAGGCAAGCACAAGTATAATCAAACGAGAGAATACGCTCGTCGTTGATTTATAAATTAGAAACCCGGAATTTTTATTTAATACGAAACTCGTATTAATACGTTAATACGATTTTAAAAAAGTCAACTATCGTTTCATAAATATTACCACTTACCAGTGTTGGTAATGATAAAATTGATCGCATAAAATTAGGTGATAAAGTTGATAAAGGAAAATCAAAGCTAACACAAAAGATAAAAATCAGAATAAAATTAATTTGAATTCACTCCTCGATATTTGTCTTTAGCATCTGTCGCCGGCGTGTAGTACTGGCGGAAATATGAAAACCAAACTGTCCCAACTGTCGATATCCCATTCGGAATAGAAGTGGATTAAATTGGTTGTTATGATAGGTTTAAATGTGTGAAAAAAAATATCGCAATTACGGGGTCATTACGTAATCGATTTGGCCGTAATTACGGAATTGATTTTTGTCAATTACGTGCAAGCCTAATACAGACAAACATGCAGACAGGGAACCATAAATTAATCCAAACAACAATACAAACAGGATAGCTTGTGGTTTGGCCATTGATCGTCTTTCTGTTGTAGTACAGACTTGGCAAATACGCAGACAACAAGCCAGTTGAAAGACATTTGTCTGTTTGTTGTAGGGTAGACTTGGTAAACATGCAGACAGAGGAGCCAGAGGTAAGACATTTGTCTATCTGGCTGTTTTAGGGCAGACTTGGAAAGACAATGACACAGACAAACATGCAGACAGAGGAGCCAGAGGTGAGACATTTGTCTATCTGGCTGTTTTAGGGCAGACTTGGAAAGATAATGACACAGACAAACATGCAGACAGAGGAGTCAGAGGTGAGACATTTGTCTATCTGGCTGTTTCAGGACAGACTTCGAAAAATAATGACACAGACAAACATGCAGATAAAGGTGAGACAATTGTCTGTCTGTATTAGGGCAGACTTGAGAAACATACAGAGAGTGAAGCAGCATAAAGTAAGACAGTTGTCTGTCTGTTGTGGGGCATACTTGACAAACATACAGACAGGGGGGCCGCCTAAAGTGAGATATTTGTCCGTCTGTCAGTTGTAGGATGAGATATATATTGATATTGACAAACATGCAGACAGGGTAGCCAGAGTTAAACAGTTGTGTGTTAGTCTGTCTGTTATGAGGCAGACAGGTAAAACGATTGTCTGCCTGATGTATGGCAGCTTCGACAAATATACAGGCAAGGTCACCAAAAGTGAGACATCTGTCTACATGTTGTTGAGCATATTCGACAAACATGCAGACAGGATAGGCAGGCGTAAGACTATTGTCAGCCTGTTGGCGGGTGAAAGTCAGTTGTCTGTCTGGCAGCCTTGATACGGCTTTGAACCACCTCATTGTGCATTGTTTACCTCTATGTTATATGAGATTTCAATGGAAACCGTCAATACAAGATTTAAAACTACTACTCCACCACACCATAGAGATAGCTAGGTGACAAGCATATCATCTATTTCCCTCAGCCTTGCAAATTGAAATCCAACTGTATTAAAAAGTCCAATTCTATTTCAGCTCCATTATCAAAGGCTTCCACGCAAGATCAAAGAAGATCATGTAATATTGATGGATGCTACAGTTGCCACAGGGGCTGCAGCAATGATGGCAATTCGTGTGTTGTTGGATCACGATGTTAAGGTGAAAAATCTGTCCATAAAATCTTAAAATATTTAAAATTGCAAAGGAAATTTATCGATACCATATATTGTTTTGGCCCTCGCAGTAAAAATACTTAAACAATTACTGATTAAAAAAACAACAAACCTGGTTAAAATATATTGAGAATGAAGTTCAGAACATAATGAAATTGTCATTAACACCCTGTATATTTATTTAATGCTCGTCTGGGTATTAATAAATTTGTGGAACTGAAACGTTGACCCTTTTTGGGTTGGTTCTGTGAGTCCCTTCAAAAAACTTCTCACTAATATGCCCTAAAACAGTGGGCCCCAAACCACAGGTCAATGACGGCGCCCACGCAATGATTTAATATGGCCCGTCGAACTTAAGTGAAATAGTCAGCACTTGATGTTTTTTAGATACTGCCAATTGTTACGTCATTATCACAGTTTGAGCATGTGTATATTCGTAACAATTCATACCAGTATAGGCCCATTGTGATTGCTTCCCTCTTCTGGCCTGTGAATATCCTTCCCGCTTCTAATTTTGGCCCTTGGTAAATCAACTTAGGGAACAACTGCCCTAAAACCTCACTTATGGCTTTTTTGAAGCATATGCTCGCGTTCTATTCAGTGTGATGGGACTATAGAGCCATTTCTAATCATTTTTTTTTGAGTTATCAAGAACTAACTTCATAACAAAATTAAATTTGTAACAGAACTCTATGAACACCTGCGCAAAAAGATATAATTATTTTATGGATTTACATTTTTTTTTCAGGAGGAAAACATTCTTTTTGTTACTTAAAAATTTAGGAAACTTGAAAAAAGGTCGGGAACAACTGACCTTGAACTTCAGTCATCGCTCTTTAGATTCATAAGCTTGAGTTCTATTCAAAAACTAACTTCATAACAAAATTAAATTTGTAACAGAACTTTATATCAGGGGTTCCCAAACCGCGGCCCGCGGGCCAAATCTGGCCCGCATAACGATTTAAAATGGCCCGCCGAACTTGAGTGAAATAGTGTGGAAATAAGTGCAACAGATTTTGTTTCACCTTTTTGCATCCTAGATAGCGCCAAGTGTTATGCCATTATCACACTTTGAGCATGTGTTTTTATCGTAACAATTTATTTAAAGCGTTATCTCAGTTATTCGTACCGGTATTATGAATACATAGGGCAGTAATTTAGTTGTGAACCATAAAAGCTTAGACATGCCACGCACTTTCGGGCGCTACATTCTTCCGGTCCGCGAACATCCCTCCGCTTCAAATTTTGGCCCACGGTCAATTAAGTTTGGGAACCCCTGCTCTATATGAACACCCTGCACAAAAAAAAAATCATGAAGTATGTCCATTGTGTCAAATTTTCATAAAAATAAAAAAAATTTTCTCAGGAGGAGAACATTCTTCTTGTTACATTACTGATGGCAGAATCAGGAGTTCATTCTGTTGCTTATGCTTTTCCTAAAGTAAAGATCGTGACAACTCTCGTAGATAAAGAACTCAATGAAAATTTCCATATTGTACCTGGGATAGGTGAGATTTAATTGATAACATAAATTTAGAAGAGCCACTGTGCTTTTTTGGTACTCCCGTAGTATGTGCAACAAGATGGCGGACACCGGAACGTAGTATGTGTATCAGGTTAGGGTTAGGCCATAATTTCAGGTATAAATACTACAGGAGTCACTTGGCCAGTCCCCGAACTCGTAATAGAACTAAAATTAGGAAAATTGGAATAGAATTATAGCCTAACCCTAACCTGGTACACATACTACGTTCCGGTGTCCGCCATCTTGTTGCACATACTACTGGAGGGCCTATTTAGAAAATGCCTTCATGTGTCCAATCACCTTATCAGTGGTTTAATTTTCACCATTTTGAAAATATACTTTGCATGAACAGAATATAGAGAATCATGTGAAAATGGCTTTTCATTATGAAGGTAGAAACAGACTTATCAACTAATGTCTTTGAGATGAAATAAAAATTTCATATAATCTCTGTCCTTCTGAAACTAAATTTTTATTCATTTTGTATGCAGGTAACTTTGGAGACAGATATTTTGGGACGGAATGATTGCAAATTTCAAGAATATATACCAATTTCGCTATGCAGTTCGAAAAGATAAGAAAGATTAAAATCAAAATTATATAATGAAAACAGAGAAAAGCCTCCAGCACAAATATCAAGCATATTTTTTGTTTCATGTATAAAATTCTCGTCGCTCCAGAAGTGTGTGTACCAATATGGAGGTAACTCATTTTATTCGCCTACTTTACATCAAGTTGTGTAAAGGGACTGAAACCTATGGGCAGGGGGATATTCACTTAGCTAACACAGACATTCCCCGAACTCGCAATAGAACTAAAATGAGGGAAATCGGAATAAAATTATGGCCTAACCCCAACCTGGTACGCACACTACGGGAGTACCAAATTGTCTGGTTAGAGCAATTACCTTATTTTTAAGGGATATGTTGTTGAAAATGCTTTGCGAATGCTTTTATTTTATTTACATAATTCTATAATTGAAGTGTTGTGCTGAAAATTTTAATGTTTTCAATTATACATATTTTTTTGGTGAAATTTCTCTATTCTCTTTCAAAAAGGCTTTGTATAAGTGTACGCTGTGATATTTTTTTCCCTATATCCACTCATCCAGCTCTTTATAAAGGTTTTATACAAGCATTTGAGCCTGCCAGTAAAGAGTGTTTCCCTGTTAGACATAGCCAGTGGTGGGATTCAACCGGTTCCTACCGGTTCTATTGAACCGTCACACGGAATTTATGAGATCAACGAACCGGTTAGCATTACTAGTTACTGCCTTTTTGTCAACAGAACCGGCTGAAAAATATGACTTTTTTGATGGAACCGGCTAACAAAAAATTTGAATCCAATCACTGGGCATAGCTACCTATGTATTATAAATGGAATAGGATTTTTATCTAGTAGAACAAAGCCAGTAACACGTCTCGTCCATTTACCAGACCATGGGATTAAGTAGCCATTTCTTTCTTTGAGATGTATGGACTTGACAAAGTCCGATCATTTTGGCCCATTTGCACATGAGCGTGTCCATGTCTTTTATCACCATAATATACAGATTTTTCACTGCTATTTTAACAATCATTATCACTCAATGCTGCCTTTATATTTCTAGTTGGTGTCAATTTTAAAAATAGTGGTCGATGGTTAATTTTCTGCAATTTAAAGATAGCATGGCAACATTTCATCATTATTATTTAGATCAGTGTTTCTTAAACTTTTCGAGCCGCGCCCCTTTTTTATAATTTGTCAAGTTTCACACCCCACCTTAGAACTAACTAGCTAACAATAAGCTACAAATAACTGATAGTAAGGCGGAAGTATGTTTTATTCAAAAAACACGTTGAAAATACCTGGATGCAACGTAAAGATTCAAAGAAAAAAATTAGAAATCAAAAGTAAGGCAGGCAAGATCAAGTCCAACAAATATTTTTTTTCCTAATAAGCTTCACGCCCCCTCAAAAAAATGACGACGCCCCATCGTTTGAGAACCACTGATATAGATGACTCAAGTCTAGTTCACACTTATATATCATTATCTGAATATAATTCTGCCATTTTGCAATTGTAAATAGGGGGCTCCCGAAGTATGCGAACCAAGATGGCGGACATCGGAATGTAATATGTGTACTAGGTTAGGGTTAGGCCATAATTTTAGGTATAAATACTACGGGAGGCTCTTGGCTAGTCTTCGAACTGATAATAGGACTAAAATAGGGAAAATTGGAAAAAAATTATCGCCTAACCCTAACCTGTTACCCATGTTACATTCCGATGTCTGCCATCTTGGTTCGCATACTTCGGGAACACCGTAAATAGAATACGTTTTAGTCCTGTCTTTATATTTTATCATAATTTTATTGCTCTGTTTGAACCTTGCTTTAAAGTTATTCTACACAAGAGTACTTGAGAACCTTACAATCTCTGATACTTCAAAAATATGTATGACCTCCACGTATTGATTAAAAGATAAAAAAAAAATTATAATCTGTGATTTTTTAAGTTTATGTCAGTAGGTTTAAATTTATATCAGTAATACTAGACAGAAGATCTCCCCACCCCATGACAATAATCCGTTTCATGTTTTTGTTATAAACTAGGCCCTGTATGTAATAATTTTTCACACATAGATCTGCATCTTTTATTCTCAAATCAAAATCATGACAATGTATCTACAGGATTAAAAACAAGTAAATACTCTAAATAAAACTGCCAGAAAGATTTTCGTTTTTTTAATTTATGTTTCAACTTTGCCTTGAAAAGTAATAATGTATATTTTAAATCTGACTGGGACTGACAAATTAGTATGGCGCTTTGAAAACTTTAATTTCATGCAGTGATATTTGCGCTTATATCAAGTGACAGGATTTAATATTTTAAGAATAGATTCCTTCTGTATATAACTCTATAGTCATAACAGTGTATCTACAGGAAGAAACATCTGAATGGAACTGCTAGAAAAGTTAACTCTGCCTCGAAAATTAATAATGCATATTTTAATTCTGACTCTACCAAGAAATTAGTTGTGAACTTTAATTTTTTGTAGTGATATTTGCACTTATATCAAGTGACAGGATTTAAAATTTTAAGAACAGATTCCTTCTGTATCTAACTCTTTAACAATAGTTTTTCCCACATTTAAAAAAAAATTATGGCGAACTTATAAATTTTGCTCATGTTACATCGTTTACAATCTAATACATATATTTTAAAACGCCAAATACCCTCGCGTCAATTGCTGTGAATCAATATTTTCCGTTTTTTATTTTACTATGTTTTTCTTTCTATTAATTCTTGCACGACGAAATAAATATCTGAAATCTGGTAATCGTCAACGGAGGTGTACATTACTCATTTGCTGATGCTCAAAAATTAAAAAAATCGAATTCTCCGATCCCAAGAACAGGTTTGACCATCTGAGCAATATAATCTAAGTTTTCGGTGACTGTACATTTGAACCCCCATGTACATTTGAACCCATGCGTATGCCCACGGGTTCAATCTATATGCGGGTGCTAAAACCCATGGGTTAGGGTTAGTATGGGTTTAACTATCCGTGAAACAAAAATGCAATAGCATACAGGTGCAATTGTCATGGGTTCAAATGTACGTGGGTTCAAATGTAATGGAACCTAAGTTTTCATATTCTTTTGTATGTATGTGTGTCTGAATTATTTCCTGACAACAATATTCATTCGCCTAAACTTTAGAATTATCTGACACAAAGCTTATATAATTCTTGTTAACTGTTCATGTGTGCTTTTTGTATTGTTCTCACTTTATGAGATTTTATAGTTCAACTCAATACCATGCGTTTGTGAAATCATAATCAGAATCTCTGACACGCTTTTTTCAAGTTTTATGTAATTTATCATGTTTGAAGAATTATATAAACATAGCTTATCTGTTATAAAACAAAAATGATAAAATTGATTTCGACTGGGTGAGGGGTCTAACAGATAAGAATTCTCATGCTTATCCCAGGAGAGATGGCTTTATCGTAAGAGAAAGGACCTCCTGGTCCAGGGGTCGGCAACCTACGGCCCGCGACGCTTCATTGAATTATATTAACAAAACAGCTGTTTTGACGATTATAATCTTTAAGTATCAGAATTTATTGTGAGATGCGTGTAGACTAAATTATATTATAATCTAACAAGTATAATATTGAAAATTACTCGTTTCATTAGCCTATAATTTAATTATAATTAGACAAATGGCAACAAAACGCAGAAAAGTTGATTCGAGTGCAAAGGGTTCAATGGTGCCGAAAATATTCAAATGAGATTTTTTGAGATGCAATGAATCTATATTATATTCGAATTTGGTTTTCATAGTTCTAAAAATATGTGTGGCCCGCCAATGACTTCCAACCAGTGTTCCCTCTAAGGTGTGCGCGCGCACACAGCTTCCAGAGGCTGCGCACACGCATAGATTTACTGCGCACGGACGTATTTCGATGTAATGTAACAATGTGCTTGGTTGGCAGGTTGAGAAAGTTTGTTGTTGGCCCACTTATTACCCGGTTAGAACGCCAAAATTTCTTCATTGGTTTTTGCACAAACATTAGTCATTTCCAAAAAAGTGCACACACACCAAAATTTCTGCGCACACATACTACAAAAAATTATTGAGGGAACATTGCTTGCAACCCCTAATTTTGCCCGTGGGCGACTTGCTGACCCCTGTCCTAGGCGGTTACCAATCCATGTCCAGAAATAGTTAATGAGTTGTACAAAATAGGATATCAACCTGAAATTGTGAAATGCCACTGTTGGGATAATATTTTTATATTTATACCAATAACCATATGGCAAGGGGTTTACCATGGTTGCGGGTTCAGACTCTCCTTTTGAAATGTAGAAAAAGGCATTTTTTCCGTATCAAACATAGCAATTTTTCGCAGCTTGTAACGCTTTTCAGACCCTTAAGAACCCACGTTTCCAGGCCTCCGTTAGTTGACAACAATACCGGGTTATCCGTTGATCTAATGTTGAAGTCTAAATTATTTACAACTCCAGTTACATTCCATGCATAATTTCGCCTTGCTATCTTTTAGCTAGTTATTCTTTAGGTGTGCCGCGAGACTTGACAAATTCTAAGGAGGCGCGACTTTATAAGTTTGAGAACCATTCCAGCCTCACCAAGTATGCAAACCATAAACTCGGTTGACTATACGTTTACTGCACACAATTTCTGGTTTCATTCACAATACAAGAAGACAAATTTTAACTTGAATTTAAGAAAGTAACACACAATGAAATCAAAAGAAGAATATTGAAAATATTGCAATTTCCCAACAAGAAACTGTTGTCAACTGAACGAGCCAGTATTTCATATTCAAAGTTGAAAATATTTGACTCTCATCAGATAAACGGTTTCTCATTGGGTTATATGTAGTGATACCATTTTCAGGTTTAATATTGATTTTTGGGTACTCCCATAGTGTGTGTACCAGGTTAGGGCATTATTTCATTCCAATTTTTTCTTATTTCAGTTCAATTACAAGTTCGGGGACTGTCTGTGTTAGCCAAGTGAATATAGTCCTGCCAATAGGTTTCAGTCCCTTTACACAACTTGATGTAAAGTAGGCGAACAAAATTAGTTACCTCCATATTGGTACACACACTTCTGAAGCACCCAATTTCGTTATGAAGCCAGTTCTCAATATATCTCAACCAGGTTTGTTGTTTTTTTAATCAGTAATTTTGTTTTTTAGTCATACATCAGTGAGGATCAAAACAATATATGATATGAATAATTCCCCTTTGCATTTTAAAAAAATTTTTAAGACTTTATGGACACCTCGCAAGTACGATTTAAAGAGGAGAAATGATTATCAACTCGGAGATCTTAAGGATTTGTATGGATATACAAGAATGCAAAAAAGTTATTTTCAAGATGATGAGAATCAGCTTTTCTCACAATCAGATAGGATTTACATATTTATCCCGGGATAGAAAAAGTCGGTAAGACAGTTTAATCATATGGCAAATCACTTCCCCTTGCCCGGTTACCAATTAATGTTGGTTTCAGATGCATGAACTAGATCAGGGTGGTCCAAGGTTGTCGGCTACGCCGGCCACAAATTATTCTTGCATTGTTCGCAGGCCACAATAGTGCCAAAAATAGGTAAACAGTGCAATACAAAACAAACACTTTTATTGTGCAAACACATAGTTATCAGACACAGGCTAATAGAAGCGGCATTCGATTTTTAGTTTTCTATGATGCCTATATTGTTAGCATATTTTCCCGATCAAAGAGATAGAAAGCCAGATAATAATTTAGACTGCCAAGCACATCATTCAACTTCGCTAGTTGCCTCAGCTAGCCATAACACTAGTCAATTCAGTGACATTATTGATGTAACAATATGTCAAAAGATTTTTCTGATTAATTTTATTACAAAACAACACAAAATGCGATTTTTTGATCACTCTCCGAATGTGACACGGGCCACAGATAATAAAGCGGCGGGCCACATGTGGGCCGGGGGCCTGGGTTTGGACCACCCTGAACTAGATAAAGAATCAGATGTGCCGTATATAACAATATTTCAATCCAGAATGAATTTGTTTTGAATAAGAACCTGAAAATGGCAACCCTACATAAACAGTGTACCACAACACTATACGGTGATAACATGCAATATTATTCAAGAAAAAATATTAAGTAAATGAAAATAATACATGGTGTTCTTTATAAACAAAAAAATGACTTGATTGAGACTAATCTATGTAATTCAAGAGATGCACAATAACACAAATGTATTTCTGTTTGAAGCAGCTGGAGAAATCTGATCTGACTTTGTCAGATATAATGTTACAGAAGTATATTTGTGTCACTGTGCATCAATACTCTCACTTGAATAACATAGAATAGTCATCTTTTGCTCTTGCTACAGCATCCTTGCAATATACGCAGATGAACCCAGTCACACAATGACATATAGAAATGTGAGTACTCCCGCAATATATCCACAATCAGGTAAATTTAAATGTAGTAAACATGATTTGAAAGACTTCCAATCTAAAATTTTTCCATTTAATTTTTCGTTGTAAAAAAAAGAAAATCTTGTTAACTATTTCTGGAAGATTCTTGCCAGTCATGTTTTAATGATTCCCACTAATGTCAGAAGGGAAAGTACTTGCCTAACCGGATTTTACAATTAAAGAATTGATTAGGAGTTATTCTATGTCAGTGGTTCTCAACCTTTTTACTGACTGTGTACCAATTTGGTGTTTTTACTCTGTCCGCGTACCACCGACACCTCCACAATACACACGCTATAGGATTATTTTGCGTGCTCCTGAAGTATGTTTGGGTGTAACCTGAACCCTAACCTGGTACACAACCTGGGTTCAGGTTGTGCGTCATCTTGGTGCGCATACTTCGGGAGGTCCTTATTCTGTAATGTGTATGGGATGATTTTATATTATTTTATTGTGACGTAACACGCAAAACATGTGATATAATACTAGGTACTAAAATTATGGTCGAATTCAAGATACTCGAGTTTTTCCAATTCAATTTCAGTGAAGTTTACTGCTCCACTTTGAAAAAGTAGACAAGCTGCTATTGGGACAGGGAACCTTTCAAATATGGAAGTTTGCAATATCAACGTCAGTTTATAATGGACAAAAGATACGTAAGACATGAAAACATAAGAAAAATTCGGCGCTCCAGAAGTGTATGTACCAATATGTTATACTATGTAAAGAACCGATATCCGGGGAAATGGTGAAATTACAACTAAGGGGAATGTAAGAAAAGGGTGATAACAGCTTGCGAATACTAATGACTCATGCAGTGGTACACACACTACGGTCTACGGGACTAGCAAAAATTCTTACCAAAAGTAAAATAACCGACAACAACATAAAACATGCATTCAACAACTCAAGTATACATCATTTCAGCCATACTCGACATTTTCTGTGGGAGGAACAAAAAATCTTCCATGTATGAGGAGAGCTCGTCAACAGACATTGACATGTCCTGTTCACACATTCGAGCCTGGAATGAGCAAGATCTTTCAATATTTAGAATAGGCTTCGAAGAATTTGGTGTAATATTGCTCGTAGAATGCTCCAAGTTAGTGGTATTGATAGGGGTCAATTTTGAAGATTGGTATTGCTCGTTTTTTGTCCGTTGTGTATAGGAAGGCGAACCAATTTCAAAACGAGGTATGTTGTCACAGACTTCATCATCTTTCGTAGAAGCTAAGTCCTTAAATGAAATGCCTGAAGCGGAATCAGCCCAATTTTTGAATCCTGCATCTTGTGGGACCAATTTGATAGTATTTTGCTCTCTAGAATTTATTCCTTCAGTGGAAAACTTTGATGATTGAATAACTTGTTTTCGCCGTGTAGGAAAATGAGATTTTGTTGATTTCATAGGTAAAGTATTACTTTTTGACAACGGCAAGAATTTGTTCCCAAATGACGATTCAGCGTTTTTATGTGAGGTTGTTGTAATCGGCGCCAAGTTTTTCGGCTTCGAATTGCCACAAGTTGGCAAAGTTTTGGCGTCAATTGTGAGTTCACAGAGTCTATCAAGAGCTTGTAATGTGTAAGGACTGAGTAATGATTTTCGTTTTTCTCTGTACTTGAATGTAGGAGATCGCAATACTTTCCTTCCACACATTAATTCCCATAAATTATTATCCAAAAAAGTTTTCCTTGAAAAATTTTTACTCCTGTACACGAAACCTGGCTTTCGTAACGGACAAAACACTGGTTTGTGTTTTGATTTGATGGTTTTTATTTCAGGAAGCACAGGACAACGATCACGCCCTCGTTCATCTCGACTTTGTAAGACACATATTTCTGGAATTGGTTGCAATCGACGCTCGCCACACCCTTTTGCTTCAACTTCATTCAAAACTTCCAAAAATTGTTGAAAATTTTTGTCGCACATATTTATTATAATTAGATGATAATGATTAACATTGTAAGGCCTAACTTCTAAAAATAAAAATATATTTATAACTAAAATCTAGTTGTAATATTCTTAAATGCAAAGCCAGGCTTCGCAACTTTAAAAAAATTAGGTTATTAATATAATAAAGGGGCCATGTACACAACCCACCACTGAATATCGTGTCAATCATTGTTAGTTCAATAATTATTTACAGATAAGACGAATTATGGAAGTGTTTACCAATTTTAATCAGCTCCCTTGGCATTGGTCCTTCGTATAATCGCACATTCTGTTTGGGTTACCTGGTCCCCGCCAAATTATTCTAAACGGGAACAGAGTTTAGCGAACTTGTGACTAACAATGTATATAATAATATATATAGCAATCTAAGCATTGGTCATTGGCACCTTAGAGCTATATATATGCTTATGCTTTCGACAGAGATGTTACTGGAGACCAGTTGACACAAGATTTGACAAATATTATAACTACATATTAAGTCTGCAGTATCAGGATAGATTTGATTACAATTTTCTCTTCTCTTTTGAAATGCAATTCTGTACCCCACACAAGACCTAAATAAGATAAGAATTATAGCACAGCAAATAATTAACTTCCATCATAAATATATCAGCAGAACGTCAAGGCTTAGATCATTTGTCCATCAGACTGTCATAACATCGACCGTGTCTGCAAGTCGCGACACAGCCCAGCGCAATACTGTGCTAACCTGAACTATTAATTTAATTCAAATTGAGGCCGTAATAAAAACTTCCATTACTAAATTAAACTAGTAATTATGTTGTATTCCCATAATTGCACCAGCGACTAATTTCCTAAATTAAAGTATTATCGCGACCAAAACAAAATTCTAGCAAAATCGACAGCTGCCGTGGTGACGAATCTTTGTTTCCTTTCTTGATTGACAAGTTAGTTTCATGCTTGAGTGCGCTCAATATATTGAGTCACTATATCTGACGTCATATGACATTTCACATGATAAATTTGATGTAAATCCTTTCTTTTGTTCGAGTATCTTATCATTTGTTTTTGTAAAATTAAAATAAATAGTTAAATAATTTACTAGAAGCTCAATAATAATAAAATAAATTCTTGAATTTCCAAACTACACTTGCCATGTCCGTGGAGATAAGTATAAGTTTATTTCGACTCCATAATCAGCATAAAAGACGATGAAATAATTGATAAAAACAAAATAAATTAAACTAATTATAGAATCGGGAAAGCAAACAAAACCCCAAGTAAGGTTTAAAGCGTACATATTTTAGATGGGAAAATATTGATAAAAGAAATAGTACGTGTTCGCTCACCTAATTCGTTAATACGTGATAACACTTTCAAATGAGTTTTTCTGTATTTAAAGTGTTCAGAATTGAGCGCAAGAGAACAATAACAAAGTCAAATTATTCACAATGACCCAACGACTAACATACCGCAATGACCCAAATAGATATTCCGCCGTAAATATGATTCGGCTACTCGCGAGTCCGGAGATTTCCAAACTATTATTAGGGTAAAATTGGCTATTTCATTTGCCTAAGTAAACTTAAATTGATGAAAAATACAACATTACAAAAAGTTTATGTAATAATGAAGATATTATTTAATTATCATTAATATTTCTGTTGTTAAAATAAAATTTATTGCAAAAAAAGTCAATTTTCTAAGAACAGCTGACACGCATGAAAAACTACGACATGGTGCAAATCTCTGGCGCCACCTTTTCTTCTCTGGCCACTCCGTGCGTTGGTCGTGTTTCTGGTGCGTTTTTTAGATATTTTATCTTTTTATTGAAAAATCAAATTGTTAGTGCCCTTTCTCAATGCTTTTTGTGACAAATGAAAAATTAATACAGTTGGTGTTCGGCCGCTATTAATATATTTTGTTGAAAAACCCTAGTGACGGCTCCCAGACAATCAAAAAATTATCCATTTTTTCACATGGAAGTAAATTTTACTCATAATTCTGTAATTTTAACCCAGCAACAAAATGGAAATCTTGCCCAGTAACCAGAATGTGATAAAAGCTGAACCTTTAAACGACATGATTTTGATTTGCTCAGGCTTGTTGGTCATTATCTTGGTTATTGGCTTGTATTAGTCATTATCAACGTAATTGTTGAAAATACAACAGCCCGGAAGTTTAATACTACAGTACTATCATGTATTTTGTTTGTCAAGTTTGACGCAAGCCTCATTTAATTGGGCTTGTTTGTGTGCGTGCGTGCTCAATCTTTTTTATAGGTTTTGCTTGCTCTCCATAATTCTACATTTTTCGGGTCAGGTATAGTTTAGTACCACATGCACTTCTAGTTGACCTGGCTCAACAATTTTTGCATATGTCAATCCTAACCCTCACCTGACTACGTCACCCAAAAATCACTTCATTTCAACGTCACAGTGGCGTAATAAGGCCCGCCAAAGAATGCGAATGGTCGTCCAAAACACGCAGATGATCACCCGAAATCGAGCAAGCTATTTCTCTCGTTTTCTCGTCACAACGATCACGATAGGAGAGAGATCGCCGGCTTTAGCGAGTTCGTTATCGGCGGCGCAGATGCCATTTCGGGCGATTGTAATTATACTTCGGCAAGCCCTATGACGTGATGGTGACATCGTAGTGACGTAATTTTTAGATGGCATAGTCAGGTGAGGGTTAGGAATAACATATGCAAAATTCGTTATGCTACGTCCACTGGAAGTACCTGTGGTACTAAACTATACTAGACCCCATTTTTCAATTATGTTTGTTATGGAATTTTCGAAATAAACTATCTATCTAGTCTATCCTGTACAGTTGTATGAGTTTTAAAAAGCTAGCAAAGTAGCCTACACCTACTGACTTGTACATTTCTGCATTTAGTAGTTTGAGTAACACATATGATAATTTTTTCAATCTTATATTTCAGAAGCGTGACGTAACCTGGTTCTATCCCTCGCTTATTAATCAGAAAGATGCAGAACGACACAGGTAGAAATGCTTAAATTCATTGTTTCTTAAAGTTTAGTTTAATATTATTCATGTCTACCGGAATTGCAGTCAGATTTATCATTTATACTCGATGAACCATGTCTTGTCAGAATTAAAGCCAACCCAATAGAGATGTGAAAATGTTGCCAAGCCACACTTATTTACTTATATGACTGTACGATAGGAACGTAACAGCATAGTTAAAAAAAATTTAAAACGTGATAGCTGACGCATGACGCGATTGATTTATATTAGCATCAAGACAAACATGGCGCATATTTGCCGTCGTGCCAGACACCCTCATTTCAGAGACAAATAGATTCTTTTTACATCTTGGAATGGAGAACTGTACCCTGCTGTAAGAATGAACCGAATTGTGACTCTGTAGTTTGTTTATTGAAGCCAAACTGCTTGTGTCCTTTTTCATAGCATCTGTGTCAGATTTAGATAATGTATCACATCCCATTTTTATTAATTGTTTTTCATGTTGACATTTGGTGTTTTCTATGTATAATTGTGGTATTATACGGGAGTAATTTAGTGAGTTTGAAATTCAGTAGTATTCGAACTGGATGCTTTTCTAAGTAAGGTTTTGAGTTCTCATGTAAATATGAATAAATTACTGATAAGAAAAAAAATTCAATGCATTTTCATGTAGACCTTTTCTAATATATGGCACTTTTTTCTCAAGTGTATTGTTTTGGCTTTCATGAAGGGTTGTGTGCTCTGTGTTGAGTTGGATATTTTATTTTCTCTCTGTTGTTTTATATATTTGGATATTATCCTGAAATTGGTACATTTTTTGTATATTTTCTGTATGGTGGAAAAGTAAAGATTGCGGATTTATAGCGGAAATAGTGATTTTCTGTGAGCTTGAATCGGTGTTGAAATAATTTTTTCCCCCGAGTCCACAGTCTTGATTTAGAGCCCTTTTCATGAATGTACGTAAACAGCCGTTAAAGAAATAATAAAATTCCTAAATATTTAATTCAGGTGAAATAGTGGACTTGTACATTCCTCGCAAATGCTCAGCGAGTGGCAGAATCATTTCTGCGAAAGATCATGCTTCAATTCAACTCAATCTAGGTGATGTCGATGAGAACGGTCGTTACACCGGATCCACTAAAATCTATGCGATCTGTGGTGAAATCAGACGAATGGTAATAAATTCCATAATAGAAATAATATGTTTTTAATTCTATCCTGTTATTGTTATTGTTCCTGTTACTACTGAAGTTGTGATCGAACCTACTGTAATTTAAGTCATCATAACCTAAGATAAACGATGTAGAAGGAAGCATAAAAAATCCATTAAAATTCACACGATCTGTGTTGAAGTGTTGGGCTTTGTAGCAGGAATGCATCATGCAGGAATGCATCCAATGCTTATTTGTTAACTGCCAGAGACCATTGCCGAGATTTGTTAACCTTGAAGGAAACTGGAGCATGCAAAGGGGGGTAATAAAAAAATTTAAGTTTTCAATTTTTCAGTATTCTGATTGAACCCGGAAGTGGGCATTTGTGAATGAACTTGCCGATTTGAATTATTATGGAACAAGCGCATTTTATTGCGATTTACGCTGTAAAAAAAAATCAGTTTTAATCTACTAAACTGTTCTCCATCATATGCTATCAAACTACCTCTTTCCAGCAACTAACTTCTGGTACCCGGGCCATAAGCTAGCAGTTTTGTATAAACACAGTGATTCAAGTTTATTTCAATTTGGACATGGGTAATTAGGATTTATCATAAATACAAGAATAGCTTTTGACAAAACCATGTACATTCGAGCTTATGACGTGCCAGTGCCGCATTGGGCATATATGAGGCCTATTATATAAATATATCTTTGAATCTCATTAGTAAGAGCTCCATGTACATAACAGTTGGAGTAATAGAAGAAAGCAATTCTACAAAGCACAGCGTATATGCTCGTTTCACAGCCCGATCTTGATTAAGGGCCCGTTTGATTAGCGGCCCATATGAACAGAACATAAAAATAAATAAGGGCCGGTGCTTGAATACCCGCCCAAAGTAAAAGCTGATTTTTCAGTGGTAGAGAACAATAGGAAATAAGAAGCGCTTTTGTCACAACGCTGTTGAATTTTAAGCGCTGGTAGATAACACTCACGCCTTAGGCGTCCAATTACATAACAGATAGCATTGATTACGTAACACGGTGGTTCTCAAACTGGGCGTCGCGACGTCCAAGTGCGTCGTTTCAATATTGATAGGGCGTCGCAAAACTTTTCTTCTTTTGCAGATTTGTACCTGTTCTGCATAGAAAAAGTCAAAATTTTTGTTATTCTTTAAATCATACTTTTGAACTGGAAATCATTATCTTTATTACATTTCAGGGTGAATCAGACGATTGCTTGAACAGACTTGCATCTGGTGATGGTATTGTCACGAAGTAAGTATCATAGTAAATATGTAACATCGCTAAGGTAATTGTAATGTGTTACATATAATGGGTCGAAAGTATAGTAGATCAGTTGTTGAATTAAAAAATTATTATTATTAACTGTTAACCAACTTTTGGTCGACTCTGTATTCCGTTAAGGAAGGGGTGAAAAGTTACAGATAATGGACTAAGGACTTGGACGAAGGCTCAAAACTCAATAGGGCAATTCCAGCGTTTCTTTCGTTACATCTGTGCAAATTTTTTAAATTTCAAACTGACTTAAAACGTATTAGAAGTATGCAAGTCACATTGTTACTAGTTGTAGATGGCATTAGGGGTGTAACATAGACACCATAGAGGTGGCGATACTATGGACTAGTTTCCCATAGTAATGCCCTGAAACCGTTACTTGCGTTACAGAGAAAGGACACGTGTTTTTTTAGTAAAAATATTTCATATTTATGAAAAACTTGGGCAAAAAGTTATTCCGCAACAGCTAGGCTAAAGTTTAACTAAGAAGCACATCTTCCGAAAACAAACAATATAACTAATCCCATACCCGACTTGGAATGGTAACCGGACGAGAGGCTGTGGTTCGCCTCTCCCCCGGGATAAATATGTAAATCCTATCCTATCCTAAGCACAATGTACTAATCTGGGTCATCATGGCGTTATTTTTATTGATACTTCCAACGAAAATTGATATCCATAAAAACAATGGCAGTACTTACAGCAAACACAAATGGGACTGATGAAACACTTTGGTAGGCCGGATCTGTCCCTGGGGTCCTAATTTGCCAACCCCTGCTTTAGGGGGAATGGAGGATCATTGTTTAAAAGGCTAGAGTCGTTAACTTGACTAGCGTTTGATTCTATTCATGATTAATCAATATAGTGTCTAGACATACCATATTTCCCGGCGAATAAGTCGCTTTTCTAGACCCAAATTTTTCTAAATGTAATGTTCTTATATGGTGGACGCAACCGCGAGTTAGGTTGAACACAATTAGATTGAAATTGAAAGACAGTTTGAATTCTTGTGGTTGTTATGGATTGAATATTACTCTACAAGAAAAAGTCATTATGGGCTATTTTAACCAATGCGCAAAGGCGGCGACCGCTCAAAAGCCTCTGCATGGTAATTTGAGATTCCGATGTTGATGCGATTTTACTACTCGTCTTATTGGCAGGTTATATGCGAAAAGCCATTTTTCCAGGCTTAAAAACGGCCCTCGTCTTATTCATCGGGTAAACTTATTCGCCGGGAAATACGGTAACAGGAAGATTGGGATAAAATCCTGGTACACTTACTGCGTTCCGGTGTCCGCCATCTTGGTTCACATACTCCGGGAGTACCGAAGCACCTGCCTGAATAATTTTCCTCTAAACTTCTTCTGAGAATATAATTTGTTTTATTTTAGGGGAACACTTATCTGAGAGTCGGGAACACTGTCCTGAAGACGTCACCTCTGAGGATTGAATTCATGTTTCATGCTGTAATAAAATTGGCATGGACTAGTTTTGTCTGATATTTTTGATATGTTCAGAAGGTTGTTTATTATTGTAGAAGTTTATTCATCGCATTTTCAGTAGTTCCGTACGCATTGGAAATGTACCGATATTTCAAAATGCCGATACCAATACTACATAATTATAGGATAGGATTTACATATTTGTAAGTTTTTCAGGGCAGACTGGATGGTACAAAGGTCAAGCAATATTTATGGCGCACATGATTTCGGCTTGAAAAAGAAATAGCCCCAGGCTTGTCAGTGGGACAGATTTTACTGTCCGTCCTAAGGAATACAATAAAAATTATCAAAATTCAAGTTCAGTGTCTATTAAATATGACTACATATACAAAGAGACATGCAAGACGACGAAGTTTATTAACTTTAAATTTCAGTATCACGGCCTCCACGGCCAAAGCTACTCGAAGAAAAAGTTACTAGTGATTGGAGAAACGTTCTTCCGTCCCGGAAACCACAAGATTCTAATCCGCGCAAGGTAATCCGAGCTGTGGTTGCAAACGTGTTCCTAAACGCAGTGGTTTTCGAATGGTGGGGCGCGCCCCACAAGGGGAGTGTAAACAATTTTAAATATTTCTGAAGTATGCGTACCAAGATGGCTGACACCGGAACGTAGTATGTGTACCAGGTTAGTTTTAGGCCATAATTTTAGGTACAAATACTACGGGAGCCATTTGGCTAGTCCCCGAACTCGTAATAGAACTAAAATAAGGGAAATTAGAGTAAAATCATGGCCAATTCCAAACCTGGTACACATGCTACGTTCCGGTGTCCGCCATCTTGGTACGCGTACTTCAGGAGTACCCATAGAACTGCTATTTAACCGGGTGTCTGTATAACACTTATTGGGGGTTCCGTGAGAGTTTCGCGTTTTCCGAGTGAACTGTGTCAATTTCCCAATATCTGTTTGCGTGAAACAACCTTTTCTGCTTAAACAACTATTAGTAGACCCACCATACGTCTCGGTTTATCCGAGACATTCCCGGTTTTAGCAAGTTTTTCGACCGTCTCGGAGGTAGACCTAAATGTCCCGGTTCAGCAGTATGACAGTCATAAATAATTTTTCTTATTTGATACTATTACAAAATTTGTTTTTTTAACCAAGGCAGCCGATTTACCACTGATTCGCGTCTCACTACACTAGTTCAGATAAAGCTAAAAATTGTTATTTCATAGTTATAATATGAATATCAACCACGCGTCAATTAATTTAACACCCAACTGTACTGTCGCTGAATCATGACGAAACAAAGTACGTGTTTCTAATGAGTTGAACGATTTCCATTATTTGAAGCAAAGAACAATAGAGGATATTATAATAAAATTTACAGCCAATTTTGATGTCTATAATCTACCCACAATGGTATGGGAAACGTTAAACTATTACTTAGCCCCTGGAATCGAGCCAAGGTTGGCTTGTCCAATCCGCACCGTCCCGTTTTTTTTGCTTCAGGTGTATGGTAAGCCTAACTATTAGCAATAAAACCCAAGTCACTTGAATAGTGTATTGTAGATAGATAAACAAGTGAATAAAGATTTCCTCGAGCGGCGATTTAAGAAGTTTGTTAGCGAAGTGCTGCGCACGGCACTCATTCCTTCATTTAATTTGCGGCAGAAAGCTTTTCCCTCAGGCAATTAATTTGAAATTTTATTCAGTGTCATGAACGATGTCGATTGGAATTGCTTTAGTTAGGCACAGTGAAATTCTACCACTTCAAATTATTTGAATTTGCGGTACTCCCGAAGTATGTGAACCAAGATGGCGGACGTCGGAACGTAGTGTGTGTAGGCTACCAGGTTAGGGTTAGGCCATAATTGCAGGTACAAATACTACGGGAGTCACTTGGCAGGTCCCGAACTCGTAATATAACTGAAATAAGGAAAACTGGCACAAAATTATGGCCCAACCCTATCCTGGTACACATACTACGTTCCGGTGTGCGCAATCTTGGTTCACATACTTCGGTAGTCCCGAATTTACAGGGGTAATTAATTTATGTGTGAGCGTGAGCAAGGTACCGAGTATCGTATTTACAGTCAAGTTTATTTTTTTCCAGTCAGTGAAATTCGCGTTACAAATTGTGACATAAAAGTTAGAAACTGAACTCTATGAGAATGGTTTTATGCTATTGAATTCTTACCGCTGGAGAGGAAAGTCGATATGACGGTTTAATCATATAACGTACAACGGCCTCACGTCCGGTTACCAGTCCATGTCGGGTATGGAATTAGTTAGTTATTTGTTTCAGATGATACATGGACTCGATGATAGAGGATGTCATAACCGACCAACGGTTATGTGAACTAAGGGGCGGCGAGGGGGCCAGCAATGCTCCCGCGCATATTCATTACCCACGGGATGATAATGTATTCTTAACGATGAGCACGACATCAAATCGGGTCATAACTCAAATTCTATACAAGGATAATTGAGTCGGCATTGACTCAGAAACACGGGTTTAACATGTCCGTACATGCATTGCGTTTCCGCTATGATCGCGCATGTATTATTTTTCAAATTATCAAATCACGGAATACAAAGAATAATAAAGAAACGATTTATATTCGCATTTGTAGAGCAATTGTTGCAATACCGCAGTAGCGGGATTCGTGGCAGTTAGCGTACGTTCTTAGAATGCCGGCGAACCTATTTTTGTTGTCAGAGGACCGCAGTGAGTTACGTGCACCGCAACTGACGACTAGCGTTATTTTAAAAGTTTCCATAGTTATGTATCGGAGTTTTGTAAAGCGTGTCATATCTTACTACGTAAGCTACATACATTTGCCAAAATGAGGGAAATTATTGTTAGCGAGTTCGTTACAAAAGAGAATCGTTTTTTGAATTTGGAACCCCATCACTGCGGTAATGCAATGTAATATGACAGGTAAAAACTAAATGGCTCGGCGATGTGGCGAATCGTGCTAAGCATTAGGAATACGTTCACGACCGCACCTCTGATTAGCATGCGTGGGTTTGCGTCTCATGCTAATCACGGGGCGAACCGCTTTCAAATTTCGTTACCTAAAGATTGGGTCTTGTTAGGGTCACTATGCTTATGCTTCCCTATATTTTGAGTCTCCTGTGATTTAGGTCCTTGATTTATATTTGCGTGAATGTCTGATGGCCTAGTTCATGAGGCGTAGTTCTTTTAAATCTATTGAGTTTGATTATATATTCTATGCAGGTAGAAAGCTATAAATGAAATGGACTTGTTTTCCGTACCGTCACTGGGGGAAGGGAATTTTCCTTTGTGTTTGCTGTAGTATTACCAATATTTTTCAGTTAATTATTAATAATCGTAACAATTGCTTTATTCGTAAAATGCTTCAATCAAATGATTTCAAATTGATTACTAATTACTCATCACTTTTTCCTTTCAATTTCCAAGTTGTTTTCATTTCGCCGTAAATTGAATTCTTGCATCATTCGTAATTTATTTTTATTGTACTCAGTAAGAACTATAATATCACATCATAAGTTTTCCGAGGGTTTTAAAAGCCACTGACATTCGGAAAGATGTTGTGGCTCCCATTAGGTTTGAGTTTGACGGAAAGGAAGCCAAATGGGTCTTTCAATGCTTAAGGTTGGCTTATTTTTATTAATTTTGCATTGATAATATTATATATTCAGACAAATATGAGATACAGGCTAGGAATATGTGTAGCGATTTTACCTATTATCATATGCGGCGTAATCTATCATAAGAAAAAAGGCTCAGTTTTGCCCGAAGTTGTGAGACAAGCTACTCAACAGCTAACCAATATGATAAAATACGGGTCGGTTGAAAACAGCGTTTTTAGCGACAGAAAACTTCTAAATGTAAGTATTTTTCATGTATATGTGCATTGTAGATTTGTTTGAATATATTTCTTGTTCCTCTAGTAGAGCAAAGGTCGGCAACCTTTCGTCACTCGCGGGCCAAAATTAAAGGTTGCTAGTCATTGGCGGGCATCACGTATTTTAAAGAAAGTTAAAAACCGAACGGATGGCCGATGAATCACATTTTTCCACACAGGTCAGAAGTTAATTTTTAGAAACGCGCGGTGATTGAACATTTTCTGCGCCATTAAACCAATTGCACTTAGCATCAACTTTTCTGCGTTTTGTTGCCATTTGTCTAATTATAAGTAAATTATAAGCTCAGTAATTGTGAAATATATACTTGTTAGATAAATTAGTCTATACACGTGTCTCACAATAAATTCTGTTTCGTAAAGACTATAATCGTCAAAACAGCTGTTTTGTTACTATAATTCAGCGAAGCGTCGCGGGTCGGATTATATTGCTCCGCGGGCCGGATCCGTAGGTTGCCGACCCCTGCTCTAGAGTTAGACTATAGAGTCTAACTGTAGACATCACATGGGCAAACTACTGCTCAATCTGGCCCGCCTGATGCTGCCACAACCCAACTAAAACCAAATTTTGATGTTTTTTCTAAAAAAAATAGTTTGAGAAATTTGTTGAGATTGCAAATAAATTTAGTTTTGACACGAGGCTTATTGTTTTCCACTTTTGCCTTTGTGACACTGTAAGTATTGTTTAACAAATGTAACTTTTTACGTCACGCTTGTAAGCCCGCCAGTCAAGAGGGCGAAAACCTTGGTCCAAAAACTTGCCCACTCCTGCTCTAGACCAGTGGTTCCCAACCGCCGGTCCGCGGACCGGTGCCGGTCCGCGAAGCTTTTTCGCCGGTCCGCGAGAAATTTCGTTGTTTTTATTCCGTCTCAATCGCTTTACCGAAGACGAAGTTGCGTGGGTTTATTACGCAATTTCTTTTCCATCGTTATATTGCGACGTAATTCGCGACATCTTGGCGCCGAGTAATCACACTTTTCCCTTTTTTGGCCTGGATTCATCGCGAATGCGCTCCGATCGCTTTACCGAAGATGAGGTTGCGTTGGTTTATTACGCAATTTCTCTCCCGCCGTCATATTGCGACATCTTGGCGCCGAGTAATCACAATGTTTGCTTTTTCTTGTCCGATTCATCGCGAATGCACTCCATCAAATATGGCAAAATTCAAAAGCTAAAAATTGGCACGCGTTCTTTTTCTGTTCTGCGTCATATTCCTGATTATTATGACCATTTATATAAAACGTTATGCATATTTCCTTTGTTTAAACCAGAAAACAGTCAAGAGCAGTATAATATTCCAGTAAGATATGAACTTGTTGCGACACTGCAGGTGGTCACGAGACGCGCAAAAAAATGGGCGGCAGAGATCTTTTCCAATATTTTGAGCAGACATAGTAGGATTTTGATCCTGGTGCCAACTTGCCAGTCAAAAAAAAAAAAACTTAATTAAAATTGTGATTCAACTTTACAGTCCAGATTTAAGAAAGAATCACTGTCACAATTTTGGATATCTCTTGATGGCGAATACCCATCGCTAAGTAAGCAATCAAACTGTTGTCCGTATTTTCAATCAGTTACTGCGTTATGCGAAAAAACATTTTCATCACTAGCTTTAATTAAAACGAAGCAACAAAATCGGCTACTCGCCTCTGCAGAGCTACGTGTTGCAGAAACTTCTTTGAGGCCTCGTTTGCAATCCAATATTGGAAACGAAACAGCAGCAGACTAGAGTCAATTGTGTTTATACAATATTTGTACATGTTTTTTATGTGAAATGTTTTATGCGTGCCTTTCTCACGCATAATGGGTGCCCAGTACCAGTGGCATAGCATCCACCCCCGCAGTGGCGGGAGGGCCCACAGCGCCAAGGGGCCCAAGCGGTTAGAATTTAGAAATGTAAGCCGCAAAACCAAAAGTTACATTGCAAAACCAGTAATGCACATCTAATGTTGATGTTAGTTCTGCTCAAATCGTTTTGTTAAGTAACAATGCCAGGGAGTCGTCGATTTTCGGCGTCTTGTGGTTTGATCGCACCGGCAAAATTGCAAAGGCTGTCACAATGATGTCGAAAGCAAAACCTCTCAGTGGCGCACAGAAACGCGGAAAAAGGGCAGAAGAGTACGCACGTATGAAAAAAATATAAAGTAACCAAGATAAACGGCAAATTTTTTGTTACCATTGCCTTTTAATAGCGACATGTTATGCTTTTTGACGAAATAGAAAAAACGTTGTTTTAGCTTTTGTCCGAGAGTTTTTAGGGTCATTTCCTCGAAATATTTTTGCGGGGTCACGAGAGTCTTGCTACGCCACTGCCCAGTACTGCATTTTATTACGAAAGAAATGGTATTAAATTATGTTTTACCCATTTCAATTTTTGGCTGGCACATTATTTGATAGTTTTTCTTCGTGTGAAATGTTTTTAAGTGTGCCTTTTTTGAGTGCCCGACATTGCATTATATTATCTGTTACGGTTATTCCAATTTTTGCCGGTCCGCGAGTACATTTAATTTAATTTTACCGGTACGCCAGGATAGAAAGGTTGGGAACCACTGCTCTAGACGAATATTTTTAGGCCGTATCGAAAAAATGTCGTACGCAGCCGCCTTGGGCTCCGCACTTTCATATGGTTGTTAAGGTTGTTGTTCCCAGGTTGTTAAGTTTAACCATAAGACCTTGTTTCCCAAAAAATAAGAAAGTGGCTTATTTCAATTTTCATTCGAAAAATAACTCTTATGCTTATTTTGAGAGGATGTCTTTTATTTTCATTTATCGAAAACAGAATTACAAAGTGGAGAATTACGAGATTTTCAAATATACAAAATATGAAAACCGATATCCATTTACTTATAAATAACACGTTTTCATAAAAAAATAATAAACAAAGATTTTTCAACAATAACTAATCATTTAAAATGTGTAGAGGGTGATTTCTTGCTATCGACTAGGTCTTATTTTAAGGGGAGGGCTGATATTAGATCATTTTTAAACTTCAGTCTTGGTTCTATTTTCGGGGAAACATGGTTTATTATAGCGTGTTTATTCTGTGCTGATAATACTCGTAAAGTAGTTACTTTGATTCTTATTTTGTATAATGGTTATTAAATGTTAAGGCTTAATTTTTAGTTAACTATATATCTAGTAAGCATATGTTTATAGTCTGTGTCAAATCGGAGATTTTATAGTCTATAACAGGGGCGTGCAACATTTTTTGTCGGTGGTTCAAAAAAACAATTTCGGACATCTGACTGGGCCACACAAAAAACAAACAGGTTTTTCTTGTCCACGACAAAATACAGCCAACCGGAGCCGGCGAAAGATTTAACGTAGCGACTAGAGCAAAAATCATTATGTATTTTTACCCATGTGAACGACTTTTTAAACATAATCTGTCGGATTAGGATTTTATGCTTGAAGGGGAAAATATGAATGTTGACAAGGGCTATATGCTTGGCGGGCCCCCTGTTGTAGTACACCCCTGGTCTATGAACGCTTGTACTGGGCCTTATTCTGAGCGGGAGGTATAAAAATGCATCGTATAAAAAACGCAAAGAACTGTAATTTTATATTAACAGAATTGGCCCAAGTGGACGGAAAAAATGATGATGCAGCCTTGGATGGATTCAAAGAACAAAAACAGCTCAGATGAAATAAAACGCGAAAAAAAGAGACTTCCAACGGTATGGTTTGCTAATTGTAAGTTTCTGCCTGTTGGGTTTTTATGAAAAAAACGAGAGAGCAATACTTGGATGTATATACATGAAGGTCAAATAACATGCGGTAATATAGCAGCAAAATTTCAATCAGGAAAGTGTTGGGGAATTTCGGAAAACGCTGGTTTTCGTGAGGTTTAAAAAGCGTTTCAAACTTCAAAAATTGCTACATTTCAAATGGGAGAACCGTTATTAATGGTTATTTACATTTACCATTGCCAAGTGGTTTAATTATATTGCACGTGTTATCGTTACAGGTGATTGGTATCGGCGTCCGCAAATGTGGAACGACCGCATTTCATAACTTTATGCGCGTTCATCCACAATTTAAACCTGCAGAAGGCGAAGTTCATTTCTTTGACTCGGACTTCTATAATGAAGGGAAGGAAGCTTACAGGTGAGGAGAGATCTGATCTGTGGTGTACGGGGTTAGCGTTCTGGTATGCACGGCTAATAGACACATCCCACACATTTTCCAATGACTCCTACGAAAATTTATTCAACACCTGAACTTCTGTTTGTGTATGATTGTACCCACAAGTTTCAGTAATTTAGAACGGTTTGAACAAAGACTAAGTGTTTTCTCTGAAAGATGTTCCAAATGATGTTTTATATGTATTATCACAAGCTTCAAAATCCGATTTGTTGACGTCCTGTTCCTTCTATCTATCTATGTTTCGTGTGTTGTTTTGTGTGTCGATGGGGGACGCGCGCTTTACACGTCTCCAACTTTACTTCACTTGCTGTCTCTTTTTCGGGTTATCCCTCCTTTTTCTTGGTTTGTGACGCTCTTACAATTTTTTACTTTTGCTAATATTGGTGTCAGATTAGGACTCGTGTTTTAAATTTCCTGGAGCCGAAGACAAATTTCAAACACCGCCAATTTTAAATAGTAACCCAACCTTTTATACTTACCCTAACAACTTTGGCCTTCGTTTTCATATATTTGAACATCGCTCTCTTGTTCTTTTTAGGAACAGAATGCCAGTGTCTAATCCGGGTGATGCAGTTTTTGAAAAATCACCCCGATATTTTTTTGCTCCTCCAGTGCCGAGCAGAATTCATGATATGCTACCAAAAGCCAAAATAATTATCATTCTCTGCGATCCGGTATTACGAGCGTTCTCGGACTACTTTTTCTTGCAAACGGCAGAAAGGCCTTACAGACGTAAATGGGTAATGAATGTTTTAAGTTATCGTTTTGTTGTTAATTTTGGGGACAATGTATTTTCCTCGACCCTTCAAGCCATAAAATTACTTCTATATAAAGGGTGTGCAACCTTCAATGCAGGTGGGTCAGGCACAAAAATGGATACTTCCAAAGTATGTGAACCAAGATGGTGGACACCGAAACCTAGTATGTGTACCAGGTTAGGGCAAGGCCATAATTCCAGGTACAAATACTACGGGAGTCACTTGGCTAGTCCCCCATTCCGGTGTCCGCCATCTTGGTGCACATGTGCACTTGGTGCGCGTCTTGTTGTTCATTTGGGTTCCTATCAATGTATTTGCCCGGATCTCGACCCCAGACAATTGCTTATATATCAGGGGCGTCCAACCTTTAATGCAGGTGGGCCAGGCACAGAAATTTTAGTTATTGATCTCATGACATGCGTCGTTCGCTTTTGGCATTCTAACGTCATAGGCCTATATAACGAAATGAACTGGGTATTTGCCCTGTAACGCAAATGGATTAGAATTAATCGCACGTAACAGATTAAAATAAATTGAAAACTCGTTTCGCGGGCCTCACACACTACAAAATTGGCCATCCTGTCTGTCGTTCATTGATCATTTAATATAGCAGGGAGTGCGCCACCCTTTTCACCGAAATGAAAGGTTAATAAATTCCTATATGTTATTGTTGCTGTTAAAATTGATGAATTGCGCGCTGAAAATTTCATTTTTGTGAAAGGGATAATTGAGTTTTAAAAAAAAAAGTTTGGGAAACCTTGTCCATATTATTAACCTGATGTCACGGACCATAGTGTCAGTATTTGCGTTGTGAATAAATTTTCATGTTCATATATATATGCTTACTCCTTATTCCAGGGGTCGGCAACCTACGGCCCGAGGGCCGGATCCAGCCAGCGGAGTAATATAATCCGGCCCGCGGTGCTTCACTAAATTATAGTAACAAAACAGCTGTTTTGGCGATTACATTCTTTACATAACAGAATTTATTGTGTGAGACACGTGTAGGATAAATTATATTATAATCTGACAAGTATAAAATTCACAAGTACTCGTTTAATGAGCCTATAATATAATTAGACAAATGGCAACAAAACACATAAAAGTTGATGCTGAGTGCAAAGGGTTCACTAGCGCCGAAAATATTTAATTGGAATTTATTGAGATCCAATGTAATGAGGAAAAAAATCTATTTTCTATTCTAGAGATGTATCATTGCTTGATTTTTAAAATAAAAAGTATCATCCGTTCGGTTTTCAACTTTCCAAAAATACGTGCGGGCCGCCAATGACTTGCAACCCTTAATTTTGGCCCGCGATTGACAAGAGGTTGCCGACCCCTGCTTTTACAATGCTGTTTTTTTCGGGTCTAAGTTTTGTGGTAACATCCAAATTTTGCATTATAAGACTCCGACCACCCATTGGTCATTACATGTGTGAAAAAAAATATATATCTTGCTCTCTTCTTCGGCCGTTGGCCGTTTTTCAGTTGTGTTTGATGCTTTTGCTGCTTCGAGTATGGAGTTGCCGTATCAATATGTAACCAATTCGGAATTTTGGGTCTTTTAATCTAACAACCACAGTAGCGAAAACCTATCTGTGACAAAGGCGAACGCGCGCCAGGATTTGGTCATACATATCTGTGTTACTAAGAACCTACAAAGATGGGCCCAACGCTTGGGCTACCACGCTATTGCTACTTCCTCACTGATATAAATCAATATGAATGATTTGATTTATTTTAAAATTCAGGTCAGCAAGTTTAAAAGCTTCGACTCTCATATCAATTCAGCGATTAACGACATTTTGAAAATCCAAGAAAACCCGCTGAAAACACTCGGGTACGGCACTTTCGAGTCTTTTGTTCGAAATTCGTGGAACGAAAGAACATTTCAACTTACAATTCTAACACACGGGATGTATTACTACCACTTGAAGACGTGGTTCAATTTTTTTCCTCCTTCGCAAATCCACATTGTCGACGGAGAGAATTTAATCAAAAATCCAGTCTACGAACTCAAAAAAGTAGAACAATTTCTAGGCATCAGTGACGTCATAAACGACAAATTATTTCGTTATGATAGCACAAAAGGCTTTTATTGCCTCACAGATGGCGAATGCCTAGGAAAACAGAAAGGTGTTTCAAGGCAACCTGGTGGGCCAAAAATGTCCGATGAAGATAAACATAAATTGAGTTTGTTTTTTAAGCCGTTCAATCAAAGACTGTTTGAGCTATTAGACAGGAAATTTGATTGGACGTGATAGCGGCAGACGAACTATCGCAGTGCCGGCAACGGCAAAAAATTGCATTGTATACCGTTACTATTTTGCATTTGCTTGTCCAGGGGCAAAAGCTCCCTCTATTAGAAAATACAACTTCAGGTCTGACTCTCAAGCAAACAGCGTATATTTGGATATTTTCCAATGTACTCAAACGTTTCGGACTTCTGTCGAAAAAAGAATGCAGAGAAGACATGAGACTTATTGCTTTTGAAATGTCTTTTGACAGCACAGATGCTCTGACCAAATCCAATTGAAGAAGATGTCCACGACAATGAATGAAGCTTAAGTTCGGATTTATTTTTTGTCTGAGAAGGGCTTGAACACCTCCTCGCTTCCCAGCAAAATTTGCTGCTCCATCAAAGGAACAAGATATCATCTTTTTGGGGTCTAGATTCCACAAATCGAGCTCTTTCAAAATACATTCCGTTATAAATATTGCCGAAGTATTTTGTATGTTTTCAACATCTAAAAAAGCATTGGTAGGCCGCCCACAGTCATCGAGATAACGATTACAGTGACTGAGTACTTGCTTTCCATTCACATCTGTGCACTCGTCGGACATATAGGAGAATTAATTAAACCTTGATATAGATCGTTTGATTTTATCCGCCACGTCAGATTTTATCACAGCACCACAGGACTCTAACCAGTCAGTCTGTAGAGTTTCTGGCAGATAGATAATGTGCATTGCAATTTCTCGTTTTAAACCACTTAAGTTGAGGGCTGATGAAAGACAAAGTACCCATGAGTGGCCTCCAATTTGTAGTATGCGCCAATGGCCATATTTTTCCGCATTGAACCCGTTTCGTCAGCAGCAGCTTGCTCCAATGCTTCGTTGATGGGTGTCGACACTTTATTCAATATACCCTCAACTCAGCATATTTATGCAGTCCCGAGTTTAAATGTTTATTGGCCTTTTCATTCAACCTATCGGAATTCGACTTGCTTATAGGCTTTGCAAACCATGCACCGCAGATATTTAAATATTCATAGCAGATATTTATTTTACCATATTCAGATATTTTTCTTTTCGTGCATTTATACGCACACAAAACAATTAAGGCGGGGGGGGTTCACCTCGTCCTTTGGCTTGTATGCTGCTAAAAGTTTCATCTAATAAAAAAAATCGTGCACTTTGGTCACAATTAATTGATGGTCACATGACCACTCTCGTTCAAAAAAACGCACTGCGTAGTATTCCAACATCTGGTTTCAAAGACGCCGCCGAGCGTTTTTGCGAGAAAAGCGGAATCCGTGTGCTTTATAATAATCATATTATAAACAAGATTTTTGCCGTTAATGCAAAAGCTTTATCTCCCATGTGTGCACCACATAGGTTAGAACTCCGCAAATATCGTTATGTAATGCAAAATTGGGTTACAAAAGTACTAGTGCGCAACTTATTTGTCAACTTCAAACTTGCACGAAAATATTTGTCAACTTTGAATTTTTGCCCTTCAAAATAGAAAAAAAGGGTTATTTTGCAGTCCCTGAAAAAAAGTGCTTCTCACTTTTTGCAAAAAAAGCGCTAATAATGAACACTGCTCCGCGGTAACATACGCTCATCACGAATGCACCGTCTGCGCCTATGGACGCAATAGTTGGCAAAGTCTTACCTGCTATTGCGGATGCATCCACACCTTTGGCGCACAAGCTCGTAAAAACGTTTCAATTACTTCCCATCTTGACCCAGTGTCCGAGAACAAATCGCCAGCTCTTCTTATCCAGTATTGTCTTTGGATTCGTCAATAATATTTGAGTAGCAACCTGCTCTTCATCCATAGTCGTGATTATTCATCTCCTCGTACCTTCTCTTTGACGTGTAACGAATTTTGCGGTCTATAAAGCCCACTATGACAAATCTAAGTTAAGTCTATGGGCGGAACAATGTACATGCAATAATAAGAATGCGACATAATGTACATACTAGGTTTCTTGACCGTTTTCAAGTAAGAGATATTTATCGGTTGAAATTGTAATCAGAAAGTACACAATCCAATGCCCGAAATCATAGGAAAAAATATTGGACTTTTTTTTCTCCGTGCATATGAATTCGGCAGCCGCATATTGCACACACTCCACAGAAACTATCGTTGTTTCTCAGCTTTTTTAGGCTATATATATTCTTGCTCTAATCTGATATACTGAAAAGATTGTTTAAAGCGTCTTATACCAATCAATTAGGTACCTGGCGGTGGAAACAGTTTTGATGTAATGTATGGCGTGCCGTCTGTGGGCGGCACAACCTAAATACAATACCAATAATGCTTTTTTTGTAATTGCACTGTCGCTCCCCGGGTACATCCACTCATCATGGATGATCCATCTGCGCTATGGCAACCACCGTTGTTGGCGCATCAGTTGGCAAAGTCTTACCTGCTATTGCAGATGCATCCTCCTCGAAACGCACAAGCTTGTTCAAACGTTTTTGTGACTTCCCATCATGACCCACTGTCCGAAGACAAATCGTCAGCACTTCTCGTCCAGTATTGTTGTTGAATTCGCCAATCATAATCGAGCAGCAACTTGCTCTTCGTCTGAAGCCATGACGTTCTCTTCGAACGCATAAAGCACACTGTATCAAATCTAAATTAGGTTTATGGGCAGAACAATGTACATACAATAACTAAGGATGCTTTTCTTGTGATTGCACTGCGGCTGCAGAGTAAAATACGCTCATCTCGGATGCTCCGTTTGAGCCTATCGACGCAAGATCTTGTTGAGTAAAAACGGTCCATTGTGAATCAGAACACTCGTCACACTTGCGTATTGTCAAAAGTTGCAACTCTGTACTCTTCCCGTAAAGCGGGCATATATCAAACAGAACTGACAGAAACTCGGCTGCGTCTCTTCTTGGCCATATATCCACATGTTTTCTATACAAACCCTATTTGAAAAATTAGTAATGGAAATATCCGGCACTTGATGACCTATGGACATTTATTGGAGTATCGTAATCGCATTGCCCAGCAGGTTACCAAATTCTGGCACATCTTCGCTTGCAATTTCTTAAAACTTAGTTCAAGGCCTGTAATAAACAATTTGCCCAGCGGTTGTTCCAGTTATTCAACAATCCCACAGTTTTGAATGCAAGCTTCTGGGTTTCTTGACCGTTTTCAAATAAGAGATAATCATCGGTTTAATTTTTAATCAGAAATAGGCTACACAATCCAATGCCTAGAATCATCCGAAAAAATATTAATCACGGACGCTCCGTCCGTCTAGCAGATTCCTACCTGGTCTTGCGGATGCATCCGTTCCCTTCCTTGAGACGCACAAGCTCCCAAAAACGTTTCAGCGACTTTCCATCCTGACCCAGTGTCCGAGCACTAATCGCCAGTTCTCCGAGTAGCAACCTGCTCTTCGGCCACAGCCTGAGACAATCTTCTCTTTGACTTGTACCATATTTTAAGGACCATGAGGGAAACAGTGTACGTCCAATAACTAAGGATGCTTTTCTTGTGATTGCATTGCGGCTCCGGAGTAAAATACGCTCATCTCGGACGCTCCGATTGCACCCATAAACGCAAGATCTTGTTGCTATTGCAGATGCATCCGCCTTGAGACGCACAAGTTCGTAAAACGGCCCATTGTGAAACTGACATTATATGTTTTATAAGAACACTCGTTACACTTGCGTATAGTCAAAAATTGCAACTCTGTACTCTTCCTGTAAATCGGGCATATATCAAACAGAACTGACAGAACCTCGGCGGCGTCTTGTTCTTGGCCATATATTCACATGTTTTCTATACGAACCCTCTTTAAAAATTGATAATGGGAATATCCGGCACTTGACGACTTACGGACATTATTTGGCGCTCCCGTAGTATATGTACCAAGATGGCGCACAACCTGATAACCCTAACTTGGTATTAGTAGCCTGACCCCTTGTTCTTCTTTCCAAATCTTTAACCTCATCTCTTGTAGCCGCTGTAAGACTATTTTTCCAAACCACCTTCATACTTAAAAACCTATCAAATTTACTCTCTTCTATCTCCGCGTTTTCGAACATTTTTTATTGCGACACTGAAGCTGAGGCATGAGCTACGCTGGAACAACTACTCTTTCCAACATTCTGGCCACTGCTCTGTACCTAATGGCTTTTCAGTTATAGGATCGTTCTCTCGACAAATTTTGCTTATGACTGAAATGAATATCATAGATTAAGTACACGGAAGTTCATTTTCCTCTGAATGATATTGCCACATTACCAATCATTTCATTTCGGGCATAAATAAAATCAAAAAGGAAACTAACAAACAGTGCAGTGCCTTTAGAAAATCGGTGTTTCTGGTTTTGATAGTACTTTATGAGGTGCTCCTGAAGTATTTGTACCAAGAGGAGGTGTCTAATTTTGGTCGCCCATTTTACATTAAGTTATGTAAAGAAACACAGACAGTCCTCAGACTCGTATTAGAAGTAAAATAGGAAACATCAAAATAATATTATGTCCTGACCTGGTACTCATACTTCGGGAGTACCCTTTATGAAATACATTCTGTAGGAATCTTACCTCGCAGTGCAAGAACAAAAACCTCTAACAATAATTCATTCCATTATCCCTTCTACAGCAAACCCGCAATTTATGAGGCGGATCATGAATTCGCTGTGACGGGAAAAAGTTTGCTTTGAGTATGCAGTAATGTTTGAAGCGGAGATAATAAACTTCTTTCAGCCACATGGAAGAAAAATAACTGTATGGCTTGCCCAGCTTATATCCATCCAAAAGCTTCTCCGTCACTTCAAGTTCACCTTTACTCAAATACAAAGCAATATGTGTAATGTGCAGGTTAGTCCAAAAAACTATTCCATGTTTTTCTTCGATCCAGGGCAGTGCTCTTCAACCTTTTTGTTATTGCAGAACCCCTGATATCATTTTTCATTTTTTATGGAACCCCAAATAACAAAAATAAAACACGAAATACTCGTAACACGAAATATTTGTAATTCAAATATTTCTACTTCAACAACAAAACAGAAAGAAAGGGAAAGAAGCGTGAAACTCAAAGACTAGGTTGTTCTCGCGTTTCCTTTGCAATCTTCTTGAATCGTGGCTCCACGGCCATCAAAGCAATTCTCATACTCATGTCTACACTCTTTAAACAACTTCTTTTTTGGTTTTAATAGTTGTTAAAGCAGAAAATGCTAATTTACACAAATAGGTACTGTATTAGTAAATTGGCACTGAAGTTTTAATGCTTCTTTTGCAATTGCTGTACCCTTTGTGAGGAGAAATCCAAAAATATTCCCTCACATGTTTTTCGAAGGTTTCCTCCGAATTGATATTACGGATATCTAGGACTCTTTCTTGCTGTTGCGCACTTAGGAATTTATCCCAAAACGAAAAAGAAGAATAATCATTTTTTGCAACTTCACTCGCCCAGCAGTCAATTTTTCCTTTACGCGGAACCCCTAAAGGACCCTATAAACTCACAGAACCCCACTACATGTGCAACCCTAGGGTTCCGCGGAACCCCTGTTGAAGAGCACTGATCCAGGGTAATGTATCAGATTCAGACGAATTTGAATCTGGCAACTTGGTACCATCTGGAGCAAGAAGGATATTTTGATATTCCTGCACCGCAGAAGCTTTCACTTCAAGGTTCATCGCCTGTGTTGCATACGCGAGGGCAACCAACTCAGTGTTTGTTTGTTTTTGTCGTCGCAAGTTCATATCTTCTCAAAAAAAATTTAAACTCTCCACATTCCACCGCATTATCTCCTCCTTAGTATATTGTGGCATTGTTAGTTTGGATAATTCAGTTTCTTTTGGAGAGCACAGGAGCATCACTTGGTAAGAATAAGTCTGTCTGGGTACATTGATTCTGTCAAACAAAAAATATTGCTACCGGCATTGGAGCTATAAAAGGATGAAATTACACTGCTGTGGCTGTAGGTATAGTGTGTACCGTAACGGTACGTTACCGTTAATGAGGCAATTTTTTTTTTTCAAACAAAAAGGATAGCGCGAATGCAGTCCCCACAAGCAGAAATTATACGACCGAGTTATCCGCATTTGTTATAATCGCTAGGGTCAATTTAGTCTGGGTGCAATGACCAAACCTCGCCTAGGCGAAACCGCCTTTATGATTGCGGTTAACTGTCTCGTCCTGTGATCATGTACCGGTAACAGCCACCAGCCTACCGTGCAGGTAGGTAACCTACTAGCCTACGGTACCTTGGCCGTCAACCTCGCTCACCTACCTGTTGTACTAGACTACTTACGGTAACTATTGCCTATCTGCACTTGCCGTGAACTGAAAACCGGAGAGACAGCAAGGCGGTTTGAAAAGCTTAAGGAAAATCTGAATTAAATTATAGCCTAACCCTAACCTGGTACTAAAATTACCGGGAAGTTTACTTTTAATAGTATATGCAGGGATTTCATCGATCTGGAACCCAAAATAATTACGACTGGAAAAATTTATGCATTGTGAGCAGAAATAGCTGACTTTCCTATGGGCTCCAGGGTAATGTCACAATTACAGACGTTACAGTGTGCGGAGCACTTACCCTTCAAACTTCGTTAAATTTGAATTCTTTCCCGTACTCACGAAAAACGTTCTTACGTTTGCTCATTTTTGAATTTAGGCTAAAATAACCACCAACACGACAAAACCTAAGGATCACCACACTAACAATGCTTTATGCCTTGCTTCTTTGTGTTCCAAATAAGATTGTGTTGTTTTTAGCATGCCACAATAAAGCTTTGGCGATAAGACAAACAACACAAAGCTTCTATTATGAAGTCCACATAAGACAAAATAAGGACACGCAAGCCAAAAATAAAGACGCAAGCTAAAAATAAGAACAAACCTTAGAAATAAGGACGGTATGGAATCCCTGAGTATGTGTATTCTTTGATTTTTAAAATCATTGCGATTTATTTATTTAGAAATAGAATATTGCAATAAATTAAATTCGGCGATGTCATTGTTTTTCCATACTGAACGTCACGCGTGACCGCTAATCCGTTTAAGATCTGAAACTGCGCCTCGACACGATTCCTCACGTATATTCCAATAAATATTCCAGTGTGGTAAAGTTTTGGTCATAAAAGCGACGCCATAAAAACTATATTAGTGCAGTTTGATATCGATTGTATGGAATGCACCTCTTTGGCTGAAGTTTCGAGGCTCGAAGATAGAATGTGTCTTTCATTATCGATAATTTCGTGGGTGTGAACACAAAAACGTAAAAGAATAAGCAGAGTTGGTAAAACCTTGGAACAGAACTAAGAAAGATCGTCCTTTCATTGCTGATGTTAAGATTTTCACAGCAAGAGACATTTCCAATTCTTGACTCCAAACGAGACTTTGTGAAGACATCATCTATTACGCTACTTTCGAAATTCCAGTTTGGTCACTCCGCAAGTAAATTTGGAAATAGCACTGATAACGGTAAACAATGTTATTGCTGAATAACGACGTTTTTGCGTTCCGATTCTTCCGACGTTGTTTGTGATGCTATTAATTGAAATTTTAAAGTTTTAACGAAAGGGTTTACGTAATTTCCAGTTATGATTTAATACGCTAAGACATTTTTGAAAGCATTGTTGCTTCACTTTGAGGGGACGCGGGGTTTCGCTTTTCATTCTCGAGTTTGAGCTGTTGCTTCGTTGAGTGCCAATGTTGCAATATCTTTTTTGAAGGTATAAAGTACGGTACCGTACTATATATGCTATGCTTACTATATTAGATAGGATGTCCGGCTGTTGAATTCATCTGATCGCCGTTAAAGTGTGAAAGACTAGGCTATGAGTTTATATAAATTTATAAAGATAACTCGGCGAGGGGAATAGTCAGACTCAGCTTGAAATTGAACTAAAACTTACATACTAAAATATACATTTTGTGTTTGTTTGTGACTATTTAAATCCACTGCAGACGGAACTAATTTTAAAAGTCATGTCTATAGAGTCAAGCAAGCAAATATTTTTTCGCCTTCAATAACATACTTTATAAGTTTATATGAAAACATTTACACTTCTCTTCATTCAGTTAATACTTTACTACACTAAAACCTCGGGATGAAAATCTCAATCGTTTTTATCTTAATCTACGTCATCTCTTCATCCTGGTGTCAAGATGACGCAGTGTTCCACTGCTCTCCCAAGCCGGGTTGCCAGATCGCACAATGTGATCCTGTTGCTGTAGGATGGAGCAGACCAGGCTTCAACATTGATGAACATCTGCAAAACAAGGAATTTCCGATTACGTGCAAATCTAAGAATACGGCTCAACCTCAGAATGCCGTCAATCTGTTTCCTTTAGTATCCAGGAATACTTTAGGTACTTCGCTATAATTTGATTTGATGATTTTAAATTATTGGGCTTCATAAACGAGTAGAGCAAACTTGCTATCGAGTCCCACATTTTACTGTTTTGACATTGAATCAATGAATTACGTTACAAAAGCATAAGTCAATGTTATTACAGGTGGCTGCCACATTTGCAATGCTAAGGCGCGGCGGTGTGGCTCATTGTGCTAAGCGCTGGGAATACGTTCGCCACCGCACCGCTGATTACTCTGCGTGGGTTCCCAGGTTCAAATCTCATGCAGGGACGGTTATGTGCGAGAGGATTGCTGGACTCTTTGCCGCCGTAGGGTTGATCACGTAACCGCTGGTCGGTTACGGCTTCCTCTACCACCAAGTCCATGCTCCCGAAAACAAATAACTGACTAACCCTATACCCGACATGGAATGGTAACCGGACGAGAGGGTTGAGCCGTCTTATCGGCTTTTCTTTCCCCCGGGATAAATATGTAAATCCTATCCTAAGAATGACCTGACGTTATAAGGTCGAATACAGATAGGAAATCAAATTTATCCCCAATTTCTTATGAAATAAAGTATTTCTCTGGTTACTTTTCAGATGTTTTAAGTCGTTTATCAGAACATTTCATCCGTTTTCAAGAGAAATTCATAAATTACATTATTGGATTGGTAAACTCAACCACCGTAGCATTACCTTATCAGTTTAATTAATTCGTGTGTTCAAATAGTTCAAAACAATTTGTATTTAATCTACTAGGTAATAAGCTATTACAAATTTATTCAGATATTGGGAGTATCAAATCAGAATTCAAAGAGTTGGAAAAAAATGTTGATGAAAAAATGAAAAGCATCCATGGTTTGGATGAAGAAATTTCAAGTTAGTATTAGTGATACAATTAGTCGTTATCTGGCTTTCTTCAATGAAGTATGCTCTTAACCTCAGCAAAGTTGGCATAAGAACGTTAGATAACCAAAGGAAATGCAATTTAAAAAATCTATCTGAAATTTTGCTTGATGCTTAGTTATTAATGTCAACATTATTAATTTTTACCTATATATATCACGCAGAAATTCGTGAGATACAGAGCGAAAATACAAGGCTATCTGCCGAAATCGTTGACCTAAAGCAGAGCCGTAAAGAACAATCAGCTGAAATCAGGGAATTGAAGAAAGGTTTGTGTGATGATTTTTAACATGACGCCTGATCTAGTGAAATAGGAATTCTTTTTCTGTGTGAACTCGACAAAGTGGGCGCTGTTGGAAACGTGCCTAAATCCGCAGTAGAGACCAACACTAGGAACAGTAACCAGGCTACACAAAATTCCAAATCTAGTAAGCTTCTTGAAGAATCGGACGAACAAAAGCAAACAAACAATGAAATGAAGAGAGGTAAATCACGCAGTTATAGCTCAGCAAATGTAACCTTAGCCGATGAAATAAAATCATGCCGAGGATTTCAAATTATTAATTCATAGTTTTACAACATAACGGCGAACCGGATGAAGATTAAAATTAGATTACGTAGAAGAGCATAGATAGACTGAAAATCCTTGTACTATTTTCTTCAAGTTGGCTACAAGTTCAATTGCAATCAATTAGGCCATTCTGCCATTGAATTAGACATTTTGTTTTCAGTAATGCTGGAAATAGACGCTAACTTACGTTTATTCTTCTATTAAGCAATGGATCGGATTGAACAAAAACTCTCTGCAACGGAAAAGCCTCAACAGGTTCGATCTAGAAACCAACAGAGACCGACGACAACAACCAAAACAACATTGAAACGGAATCCTTCCCCAGGTAAAATTTCATAGTCATAGTGAAGATCTCAATCAGAAGTTTGAAGTCGAACTTGTTTCCACCGGAGTCGGAACTGGAGTCAAATTTTTAAACTATCAAATTTCCCCAAATCAGAAATTTCATATTTACAATAGTATTAAAAGTTAATTTTTTTACAGAAACTTTAAGTTATCAAGTTTATAACTTGCATTCTTTCTTATATAAATTAGATTTTTTGGGGGTTGGAAGCTGCAGTCGGAGTCGAAATTTACATATTTCGACACTAAATTTTTTCACCTGAACAGCCCTGTTCGGAATACCACAGTAATAACAACTTCATAACTGTCGTGAGAGTTTGTCTATAATTAAGCAAAGGTAATTTAATTTTCCCAAAACGCAGCAATCTGTGCTCTAAGAAGAGGTCTGAGCAGACAGCTGTTGTGAAGTCTGGTGAAATTTGCAATGTGTAAATTAGATATGGAATAGGGACAAACGTGCATTTTCAACGGTGGCGGGAAAGTTTTTACACTTAAAATTTGCGAAACGGAATTTAATAAATTTCAGAAAACTGCAAATTGAAGATGGGAAATATCTGCTATTTTTTTGTGATGTCAGTAGGAGAAGATGTCATCTACGACAAAGCAGTTGATAGTTGTGAGAAACGTAACGCAGATGTTGGTTTGATTCGGGATAAAAAATCCTACAATGCGATTATGAAATACTTGGGGAAGGGAGAGATGGGGAAATTTATATGGACAGGAATCCGTATTGATCCAATGGTTAGTATCATGAGGCGTTTTTTTATACTCGTGAAACATAAGGATCTGTCATTAGACGGGTGAAATGGGGAAGGCCGCAAATACAATACGGCAACAGAGATTTGAAAATATTAGACGAGCGATTTTAAAATGCAACGATGACATTGTTACCCATTCGGGACTTTTTACACATCATTATAGTTAGACTTGCTGATTAAAAGATACCATCAGCCTTGATGGTTGTGATGATGGGAGTCAAGTGAATTGGAATCTGGTTTCTTCTTGTTAATTACTGTAGATTGCGCTCATTAGCACATCAGATTCTGCGGGTACAGGGGTCACTGTTTGGAGTTCCGTGCTTTTATAATGTCATACGTCTGTACGAGTGATAACGAATATCCTAATAGAATTCAAGTCATAATAATTGTGCAGTTTTGGACACATCAGTCCCATGCAGCACGAACATGGAGTTTTCCTTGAAAACCATGAAAGACCAAATGTATTTGAGGCGCCAACACGTCCACAAAGTGATAACGAATATCCAAATCAGTCTTTATTGGACACGTTTAGTGGACATAACGATCGTTTCAATATTATGTTGTTATTGTTATTATTTGTCTCCATCATTTTTAAAAAATCGCTTTTCTCTTCGAATACTGGACCAATTGCTTTGAAATTTTCAGTGAGTAAAGATTGATTTTATTGCCAGAAGGCTATTACTTTTTTTTTATTTCTAAATTTCGCATGAAATCTGATATTTCGTCTAAAATTTCGCTGTATTATTTCATCCATGGGAACACTGGCTGTCCGGTTTGAATCTGTAAATTATTTCTACGCGAAACTCGGAATTTTTTGTGAGTACCGGTGGCGTCAGAGGTAAATACTGCTTCTCTCTTCTTAACGTGTCCATATATTTGAGCACATCTCTCTTGTTTTTTATAATAATTGTGAATACCTAACCACACGAACATGGAGATAGACGAGTGAGAATTGCAGTTGATCAAGCATAATCCAATGATAATCTACATCTAACCATTTTTATTGTTTGTTCTCAGACCCGTGACGTCACACCCGCAGATTCATTCACAAAATGGTATACAGGTTCTCCACTTACTGGAATTGAATATATATATCGCACAAATGTTTATCTGAATATTAATTACAATCATAGATTGCGAGGAATGGGAAATGCTCCTCCTACACGGGAAATGAATGGAGTTATTTGTGAGATCCAGATCTAATAAACGTCTGCCTGGTTGTATTCTGTTTCTCTGGATCTATCATATATTTTAAATCAGTGATTCCTAATTTGAAATCCATACATTTTGATTAAATTGCTGTCGAAAATTAACACTTTGAACAGTCACTTGTCTGTTAGATTATTCTGTCTTTGTCGTTCAACTTTTTTAAATTATGAAGGTATAGATGTGAAATTTAGAGAAATAACTATTCAATTTATGTAATTTTAGAAATAAAAATATTACGAACTTGCTTCATTAACTCGAAATAAATTTGGCTTCCATGTGATATCATTTTTGTTGTTTTCACGTTATGTTTCTGGAAGGAATCAGGTTGAGCAAGAAATAGTTCAGATATTGGATTGAGATAACTTATTGCATGATATTACAGCTGAAAACATGTCTTTTCACAATGATTAGATGAATGGAAATGTGTTCAATATTGGTTTATTGTTTGAGAGAAAGTTTTTAATACATCGCCACGAGAGGAAGATTATGGCGCCAATGCATGTTCTTTACATTCGCGAAAGTGAGAGCGTGTCATAGATCCGTATCCAAAGCCAACGTATAAAAATTGTCTACTGACCTAAAACAAACAAAGTGATTGTAAGGCTTGTAATTGTCGATCTCAATCTCATGAAGAAATGATTTTTATTTCACGTGACCGTCTCTTTAAAGTGGGCCGTATTGTACGGATCATAATTTTGGATGAAATGTCAGATCTTATAGAATTCATACGATATTTAGAAATGAATACAATCTTTACCCACGGAAAATTTCAAAGGATTGTTCCGGTGTTCAAAGTGAAAAGCGATTTATTTCTGTGACAAAGAGCAACAACAACGTAATAGCAAAACAATTCATGGGTCACGTATCCAATAAGGAAATCGGAATATATTTATGTCCTGGTACATTTACTAGGGGTGTACCCCAAAATCGAAGAAGTGGATGATTCACAAAGTTCCGTCAAAAAAACAAGCTGAGCTTTTTAATCTCATTTAAAATATCTAACAGTTATCATTCTGTTAATATTTATTGCAACGATATGGTTTTGAAGGCTGGATATTCAAAAATTGAAATGTCACGTGATCACAAAGTGTCATCTAGGAGTCGTAATAGAACAAATAATCCGTAGTCTCGAGAACTATTTAGAATTTTATTATACGATAGTTTATATTACATTTGGATTTTTTCCAACCTCAACCTCGCAGAAAACTCGTGTAATATACCTCTGGGCAAAATTGCTAAAGCGTAGCGAATAACCTACAGCATCGTTTTATTTCAAGATAAGACAAGAGCTCTATGCTCAAATATATGGACACATTTGAAGTAAATGAAAGTAATAGTCTTCTAAAGAATATTTTTATATTCAAGCACTAAAAATTCCAGAGCAATTGGTAGTAATTAAAGAGAAAAGCGACTTTTTAGGATTAGGTAACAAGTGGGCGTGGCTTTCCACACGTACTCTAACCAGGGAGGGGGCGAAGGCACTGCCCCCACCCCCAATGCCACATGAAAAAATTCCCATTACCCTGGCGAACGCTTTTCCGCTCCGAGAACGGAGATTAACGGCCTCTAAACGCCAATATCACTCAAGTGTGACTAGATCGATGAATTGATTGACAGGTAGCCTACTCCGGGCCACTAAAAGCCTGTTTTGTCTCACTTCCAATTTCAACGTGAATTGAAATACCAAGTGATCCAAGTCACTTATCCATTACGGTACCAGGGCAAAATAAAAAAAAATACCGATTCCCCAATAATCATATGCGGTACGGTAACTTACCAGTACCTGAAATTCGTTCGCAGAACGGTTCTTCCTTGTCATATAAGAACTCAATTCATCTCCTCTTATCAAATAAAAAAATAAGGTAGGCTACAAAATTTATGTTGTTTACATCAGAACTGTACGTACGGTATCTTACCAGTACTGCAGTACCTGTTGATGTATGTAGGCCTGCTGTTCGATCGTGGAACGGTTTTTTTTCTGGCATATAAAAACTCAATACAATTTGTTCTTATCAAAATTAACAAATACGGTAGGCTAAATTTGCTAGGAAACCTTCATTACTGCATTAGTAAGATCGCGAAAGGAATAAGTCAATTTCACTGTGGTACGGTAACTTACCGCAGTACCGTATCTGCCAGACGCTTCGATTCATCACGGTATTATAACAGCAGATATCACAGTCTACAAATATATTCACGCCAAGCGAAGCAGTGCAGTACCTTTAGCATCACCGGTAACATAAAAAAAACTTACAAATTTTGAGCAACGATTTTCAGAATCCGCCTTCACGCCGACGTTCGATGGCACGTGATCATGTGTCCGCAGAACGTTCGGTGACGTCATAGCAAACAAAAACAAATCTCACAGAACTAACAGAAATATTTGAAATAAATAAAAGTAATAGCCTTCTGGAGAAAAAATCAAACTTTACCCACTTAAAATTTCAAAGCAATTGGTCCAGTATTTGAAGAGAAAAGCGATTTTATAATGATGGTGACGAAGAATAATAACAAGCCGGTAGGCGCCCAGTTGGATCTCCGCAATTGCTTGAGGCCCGCATCATTTCAGTTTACTAACGGATACTAGGAGACACTACTAAAAATCGCCAGTTCATTTCAAACGCTGCGCGTTTCGTAGTCTTACTCGCGTGACTGGTATATTGTGGCTGGAAATCAAAAAATAGTCTTCACTAAAATCCCTGAGGCTCCTCCAGTTTATGGAGTATCGAAACCAAAGATAACTTATTGTAAAGAGTATTTTGCTATGCGGAAGGTAGCGTTCTTGGAATTTTAATTTTCGACTTGGTTGGCGAGAAAATGGCGATAAATTGTAAAAAAATAGAAAACGATCGGCGCGTTTTTCGTTGTTTCCATGGTAACGAAACTTCCATCCGGACTTTCCATAAAACGCACAATACTAGGGTGGCTGGATAACCCATGTGAAAAATTTCATTCAGATTGGTCCAGTCGTTAAGACGCTACATCTAAACAGACAGACAGACAGAACGACTGTAAGAGTCTCCTATAGAGCGGAGATCCAACAGAACGACTGATAAATAAGGGTCTCCTAGAGCGGAGATCCAACAATAAGAAGAGTGCCAGCATAAAATGCAAAACGATCGTTATGTTCACTACGTGTCCAAAAAGTCACAAAGCATTGGCAAACATTAGGTACAGGCGCCAGTAAGTAAACAATGACGCCTAATACACAGAGTTACAGATATATTAAATGAATGTGACGACGCATAGGAAGATTGCCGCAGTAAGCGAGTGCTTGATGAACGCAGGCTTTGGGCGTAGGCGATTAGTTTTGCTACTCTTTGATTCTTCATTTCAAAATGTAAAGTAGGAATTAATTAATGGCAATAATAAGTAAAATACTATGTCATTTAGGAGTCCTGCTGCACACCAACATAAAGTATTTCTGATTAGATTTTTAAACCGCTTGATTGTTCTTCTCTTGTCATTGCTGTAAACTGTCTGAGGAAGTCTGATTTTGATCATACGAAACGTTACAGAAATACTTTGTGTTAGTGTGCAGTAAGACTTTTGAGTTGCATAGTATGGTATTCCTCCTACAGCATCCTTTTATTATACGCACACGGATCCACTATTGCAAAGGCATTGCGGAGAGATTGGGAGTTAACTCTACTGATAATGAGTAAAATAACGTTATGTTGCAACGCGTGTTTTCAGAAACAGGGTAACCGTTAAGTTCATGCATTTAATTAAAAAACAAAACGTACAGAATTTGGTACTCCCGAAGTATGTGAACCAAGATCGCGGACACCGCAACGTAGTATGTGTACAAGGTTAGAGTTATGCCATAATTTCAGGTACAAATACTACGTGAGTCACTTGGCTATTCCCCGAACTCGCAATAGAACTAAATGGAAAAGAAAATTGGAATAAAATAAGCTAACACGTTAAAATTATTTAAATCTAACCTGGTACACATACTACGTTTCGGTGTCCGCCATCTTGGTTCACATACTTCGGAAGTACCCAGAATTGGACGGCTATATGCAAAATGAGATTTGAATAATTCGCAGTTGTATAGGGTTTTGGAACACATTATTTGGAATATATCAGTTTAGTGCTTTGTCGAGTAGACAATTTTTTGAGAGGGTGTGAAACTAATTAAAATTTGATCTTGCCCGTGTCTTATTTTGGATATTTAGATTTCAAAACTTTTTGTTCATTTCATTATTTACGTTCCATCAACGTATTTTCAACGTTTTTTTTTTTCAATAAAACGTACTTTCCCATTACTATCTGTTATTTGTAGCTGGTTATTTGAGGTGGGCGCGAGACTTGACAAATTCTAAAAAAGGGGGCGCAGCTAAAAAGTTTGAAAAAAAATTGCTCTATAATATAGTCGAAATGTAGTTGGCAATGGTTTGTATGTTAAAATTCCACTACTTGATCTAGCTGTTGATTTATGTCTCGTGTCATTCAGTCAATAGGTTCAAACATGTTGACAGCAGTTATGTGTATAGGGTTAGGCGGCAGGGGTGCACAACTATTTTTATTTTCACGTCCGCATTATGTTTTTATAAAAATACTACGGCCGCCAGTTGGATCTAGGTCTTATATAAGCTTTATTTAAATTGAGAATTGTTTTTTTTAATATCTCTCATCGACTATGTCTAAAACGTTTATGAAATGGTAAAATTTGAAACAAAAGTTTCTGGTAGTGACTAGTGACCAAATATTTTTTAACGAATCGAATATTTTCAATGAATACGAGATACTAGGATAGTTGAATCTGCAGTCGGAAGGAAACTGGGACCACCACAATCATATTCGCTAGAAATACTGTAACGCGCAAAAGATTGTTCACAGCGCAACGTATTTTACTTTGTTTCATACATTATAAATTGCTGATATTTTTACCAGCATTTATTACTCTTCAAGCATTCAATTTTCCCGCCGATTCTCATTATCTCGTGATTATTACTAATTCTTGCGCCGTAGCGGACGTATGTTATTGTTTAGTGACACAGAGGCGTGCTGCTGGTTAACTGTTTTTGCATCTCAACCGGAACTGTGCTTCCGACGTGAAAAACTCGTTATTTTGCGACCATCGGCAAAATTAGATAGGTGTTTCTGCAACTAAAAATTTCCGACTGAAAATAACGGAGTGAATATTAAGACTGAAAATATTAATAACATGAACGAAAAACACCGTAATGTTTGCTTTAGGATTCCGCGGCAGATAAAAACCGCATTTTATACATCATAACTTGCCAAAATTGGGCCATTATTCTAAATTAGAAACTATATAATAAGTACCGAAGTCGAAACAATTATTTGTGCCCACGATGTACCTGCTTACCCTTTTCTAAATTACCGTCGTGGTTGCACTCGACTTTTTATCAGATTATGATGATACGAGATGAGCTAATCAATGTAAAGTATGTTCAATTAATTTTTTAATGTAATAGATTCAAATGTACGTTTTGAGATTTTATCTCAGATCTTGGAATTTTTCATAATGGCGATAATGAATTTGCAAGATCGCAGACATACGAACAAAACTAAATATTATCGGATAGGTTTAGCACGTATTCCAATGTTTGCAGATTATCGTGATATTTTAAAGTAGAAATATTATTTTCATGTTGTCATAGGTCAATGGAATCCCTTTTCCGTCCAACACAATTGAATATATACATCTGAATTTATATAGTATGATATTTTGAATGCTCGTATAGACGTGGGTTTGAATATTGTACGTTATATGAAAAAACCGTTATCCAACGAGAATGCTGGCTTTTTCAACGAGTATCGGTCGTCGCGATCGTGTTTCAGAAAGTGTTGAATGGAATGGATATTGCAATGAAACACGGCCGCACATTTTACCTTTGAAGGCCGTACGGCCGCAGGTTGTGCACACTTGGGTTAGTAGGGTATGCTCTTGAATAACGAATCTTTTTAAAATCAAAACCTAACTGTTTTCATTACAAACACTTGTTTTACAGCAAAATGCTCTTGCGGCGAATTTTCTCTGAACCTTGCTGCAGAAATTTTATTATTTAAAATAAAAAAAATTAAATAGTTTCATGACAACTTTTGATGAAAAATTTGTAAATGAATATAATGGTTCCATTACATTTGAACCCACGTACATTTGAACCCATGACAATTGCACCTGTATGCTATTGCACCTATGGATTTTTTTTTGTTTCACGGATAGTTAAACCCATACTAACCCTAACCCATGGGTTTTAGCACCCGCATATAGATTGAACCCGTGGATATACGCATGGGTTCAAATGTACATGGGTTCAAATGTACGGTCACCGAATATAATATATTATGATGGAGTGAATGGGGAAAACTTAGATATTTTATTTACTTGTAACAGGAATATAGAACAATTAGAAAACTAAAATAATGTCTGACTCTGGGAAACAACAAATCCATCCTAGTTTGATCGATCAACAAAAAATCGAGTCTAATCCTATCGATCAACAAACAGACAAATCGTATCTTACTGACCCAGAAACAGTCAAGGCGGATCCAGCTGTTCAACAAATAATCGAGTCCGATATCATTGATAGCAATTTCAGCAACGATTCCGACGACTCTGGAAATGAATCACAACAACAACAGCATGTGCCTATAATTCAGGACTTAGGTCCAGAGGATCAGGTCCAGAGACTAAACTATCATGTTGAGGAGCCAGGCGACGGTGAGGAATGTATATATTTGATGTTCCGCAAGTGGTGGTTCACACCAGGGGCGGGCAACCGACGGCCCGCGGGACACAAACCGGTACACCCGTAGTATGTGTACCAGGTTAGGGTTAGGCCATAATTTCATTCCGATTTTTCTTATTTTAGTTCTACGACGAAGTCGGGGACTGTCTGTGTTATCCAAGTGAATATACCCCCTGCCTATAGGCTTCCGTCCCTTTACACAACTTGATGTGGTTCACGTAACCGCTGGTCGGTTAAAGCTTCCTCCACCATCAAGTCCATGCTTCCGAAAACAAATAACTGGTTCATTCCATACCCGACCTGAACAAGAGGACGTGGTTCACCATATGATTAAGCCGTCTTATCGGCTTTCCTCTCCCCCGGGATAAATATGTAAATCCTTCCTTCCTATGTAAAGTAGGCCAACAAAATTAGTTACCTTCATATTGATACACATACTTCTGGAGCGCCCACAATCCGCCCCACCAAGTCATCTAGTGTGGCCCATGTCAACACTCAGACTTTTCCCCTTCAAGCGCCGTATATTTCTCCATCTAAGTAAATATGACAAAATTGCCTTGGTGACACCACTTTATATATAAACACTCTTAATGTTTTTTTTATCTACAATCTAATTTAACTAATCGATGCACAGTATTTTATTTCTATAATTGTTCATAAAATATTTTAGAAACGACTAAATGAAAGTATATCACAGAAACGCTTCTTCTTGATACTGAATTGTTTGTTATAAAATAAATTCTAATTTGTAAGTTGTTGTTCTTGCTAAAGAGAGAGTTAGGTATCCATTCGCCATTTCAATGGTCTTAACTAGAACTAGTCTTGACTAGTGGCGCACAACCTAAACATAGTATGTGTACCAGGTTAGGGTTCAGGTTGTGCGCCATCTTGGTGCACATACTTCGGGAGCGTCCAAAAAAGTTCCCAAACTAAGTGGTCGGCTAATATGCGCATAACTATGATCGCGGTCAAGCAGTGGTTCCAAACCCGTTATACGTAGGCTTACCATACGTCCCGCTTTTTAGCGTCTTGTCCCGCCGTCCCGACAAGTCAGCCAAAAGTCCCGTTTTTGCGTTCAGCCATCCAGCATAATACACGATCATTTTCTCGTTGCTGTGTAGCGCAACGCTAGCGTACTTCATGAAGGTGAATGCGGTATTTTGTTTGTTTCATTGTTTCCCGCTAACAGTGTTAGCGAACGTATCACATTTAAAATCAATTATATTATAGGTGGTCCTGTTCGGACGTTCGCGTGAATGTAACATTAAACAACGTTTTTTTAAAGGTGGTATCTACAGAAAAGCATGCTTGGGCGAATAAGTGAATTCTCAATGTTCGAAAACGGCAGACTATTTCATTATTCTTTATTCCTTTTGCTGTACATAAAAAAATCTAAACTCGGATCATTTGTATCGTTAGCGTCTATTCCTTTCTATTTTTCAAAGTGAACTCGATATTTAGACAGAGAATATACGCATGAACTCTCGATGACAATATGGTCAATGAAGACAGCCGGGATGGCTTAAATGTAGACCTATATAGTAAAATTGGAAACTGTGAAGTTACAGGGGGCGTCCCGCTTTGAAGTCAAAAAAATATGTTAAAAAACAAACTATAGCTTACTCAATAAGTAGATCTGAGGAAAAGGCAGCAGAAGAGCGTGCGATACGGTTAGATCCCAAAGTGGGAGCTCACAACTATTGGAAAAGTTAAAGATCAAATTAAAAACGTTAATAGGGGATAAAAATAAATATGCTGCAATCCAAGGTAGAAGACATGAAAGAGGGCGAAGAACCTATAAAATAATTTTACGATAAAATCAAAACACGGGCCAAACGCATCACGATAGAGAGTCTGCAAACCTCGAGCCGCGACATATTAACAACAGAGGATGAGATCACGGAAGAGATTAACGAGTTCTATAGCGACTTATGGGGACAAAAATGTAAAACGCACCAGAGCAAACAACGACACTATCTCGACCTGATGACCAAAACTCTAATCAGCCATGAGCAAAATGAACTAATGGATAGAACTACAACGGAGGACGAAATATACATCATTATCAAAGGAATGAAAAACAACAAACACCTGGCCCGGATGGACTCAGCAAAGAATTCTATGTAACATTCTGGAAAATAATTAAAAAATGGCTAACCCAATGATTAACAATATCCTCTGTTTTGGCACACTACCCAAAAGTTCAAACTACGCTAAAGTAAAGTTAGTGTACAGGAAAGGTGAAAAATACTTGCTCAAAAATTGGCGCCCAATATCTAACTTAAATTTCGATTATGAGATAGTTGCAAGACTTCTAACAAAAAGACTAGAACACCCTTTAAATGCAAGTATTAGCCACTCATCCAGATGAAAACATGATTGAAGTTCACTACAATTTAGAATCAATTGCTATTGCGAAAATAACCAAATGCCAAGTTTTCTGGTAATGACGGACAACCTGAAAGCTTTTGACCGAGTGGACCACGACTTTCTGTTTAAAATACTCCAAACAATTAATCTCAGTCCAAACATCATAAGAATAATTAGAGACATGTATGAAAATATATATATTCTCATCAATATAAACGGCAAAATTAGCGAACCAATTAGAATTAATAGAGGAATTCGTCAAGGATGCCCACTAAGTATGCTGTTGTATACCATTCACGCGGAACCCCTAATTAGATTTGTGCAATACAACATCCACATACAAGAAATTAGACTTGGGAAATACGATCATAAGCAAGACCAATTCGCAGACGACGCCACATATACAGTTAGAAACCTAAGCTCAATCCAGAACATATTCGACGAACTCCAAAATTATGAAAAAGCAACAGGGCAAAAAACTAATGTTGAAAAACCAAAAATACTTTGCTTTACAAAGCAAAAGAACTGCTATTAAAATTCCCTTACAAAGCATACCTTGAGGAAATAGTTAAAATCTTAGGAATATATTATGGCCAGGGTCGAGATACTAAACATGGGATGAAGTATATCTCAACACAGTAAGATCATTCAATTATTCAAAGACCCGAAACCTTACCTGGTATGGGAAAATAATCGTCATAAACTCAATAATCATGTCTGTAGTCATTTTCCATGCCAGAACTATTGAGATACCACCAGTATATGTGAAAAAAATCCAACAACAAATAGCCTTGTTTATATGGTATCCAGAAAAACTAGAGGCTATGAAGAGAGCAACCCTCCAACTGCCGTGAAAAAGCGGGGGCAAAAACATGCCTAACCTGAGCATTAAAATCAATACATGCATAGCAGAGAGATTCAAACAATTTAAGAGCATTGCGGTCCCAACCCAATTCTGGCACCAAGAAGCAATATATTCTTTGGGATCCAAAATGAAAACAATCAATCAAAAATTGTACATCAATTCGACACCACATCTCCAATTTATACCAAAAATATGGAAAAATTATTTGGAACCACTAAAACAAATCAACTACACTAAACAACAATGGATCGATGCAAAACATAGGAACCTATACAATATATTATTAAAGAATCTGGGAAATGAACCACCACCACTGCCGGCAGAAACCAACTGGAAAGAGGCCCACGCTAAACAGGGAGCATTGCAGTATAAAGCAAGTAACTCCGAAAGAATCTGCTCGTACAGAATAGTAGTAAACGGGTATATCTTTGGCGATAAAGCTCGAAAAAGGGCAATGTACTATGATCCCCAAAGAAAACAAGAGAGCAATGCTCAAATATATGGACACGCAGAACAATTCCCCAAAAATCATATGCGGTGACCAACGACTAACATACCGGCGGTGACTTACCAGTACCTGTATCGGGGTACCGTGACGGTACAGGGACTGTCATAGATATTTTAGGTCCTGTGACAATTGAAACATCAGTTGAAATATCTCGTGATATGAGTCAATTATGTACCGTATTATCGGATCAGGTACCGAACCACAGTCAAACATTTCACATAAAAACGTTACTAAATAACATGAACACCAGCCGAATCGGGGTACAATTTTTGGTACAGTGACTGTCATAGCCGTTTAGGGCTGATGGACAATTTGACTACACGGACAACTCACCGGGCCTAGGGTGGTGTAGCCAGTCTGCGGACAATTCCATTCAAACCGCTATAAAACAAAAACCAATATATCTAACCCGTTAATTTTTTCACCGTGGGTGCATTTGCGGCATTTATTCTACACGCTAAACCTCGTATTAACTTTCTACGACAAAGGGTTAAAGCTATACAAATCCCCAAAGTACGGCACTCGAAAGACGTATTTGCGACCGAACGACCAGTGTGCGACCACGGATTTCAAGCCTTGATCATCGTTTCTGCTGCGTCGCGACTATCGCATACGCAGCCATACAGCATTCAAACAGACAAAACACGGTGGTCGCAAATTGGCTGACAAAGATATTATCGGCGTATTAGGATAGGATTTACATATTTATCCCGGGGGAGAGAAGTAACTATCAAAGATGGTTAACACAACTCTACCCACCTGTCAAGTTTCATCTTTTTATCTCTTATATTTGTATGGATTTTCAAGCTTTTGACAGCTACGAGTTAGTTCAGTGTCACCGCGCTGTGTTACGGTACCAGAACTACTCTATCTTTACAGCTTTAGAAGTTCCCGTCTTGTGACAGCGTGAAAACATTGGGCTTCTAATTGCATTTCTGACCGTCATGTATTTCAAGAACACGGTTATTTCGAACAAAACTCGTTAAATTATAAACAAAGCACCACATCACAGCAATCAAACAGACGAAAACACGGTGGCCGCAAATTGGTTGACAAAGATATTATCGACGTATCGGAAATGCACAATCCCTATTCCCCCTCCTTCAAATGTAGAAACGCGAAACTTTCAAATATGGTTAAAAGAAACACAACTCTACCCACCTGCCAAGTTTCATCTTTTTATTTCTCATATTTGTATGGATTTTCAAGCTTTTGACAGCTACGAGTTAGTTCAATGTCACCGCGCTGTGTTACGGTACCAGAACTTCTCTATCTTTAGAAGGTCCTGTCTTGTGACAGCGTGAATTGAAATTGCAAGATGGTCCGTTGGACACAAAATGGCGTCCGATATCCGCAGAACCTTTAGTGACGTCATAGCAAACAAAAACAAATCTTACAGAGCTAACAGAAATATTTGAAATAAATAAAAGTAATAGCCTTCTAGAGAAAAATTTCATCTTCAACCACTGAAAATTTCAAAGCAATTAGTCCAGTAATCAAAGAGAAAAGCGACTTTTTAAAAACGTGTCAAAGAACAAGAACAAGAACAACAACATAATATTGAAACGATCGTTATGTCCACTACGTGTCCAAAAACTGCTAAATTGTAAATTCTGTGGGTGTCAATCTGGCAACGCTGAGCATATCTTTATAAGATGTGAATACATCACGCGACGTCTAATAAAAACTTACCAAGTGTTTAATCAGATCTTTTAAACCCCTGTAACGGTAACGAACGAAAATGTTTATTACAATAACTATGACGGACCCAATCAAACTATAATAATAAGATAAACCCATTTATATCTCCCAGCCAGCACCTGCACCACTGAAACAAATTGAATGGCAATGTTACCATAGCAACTCATATACTTCCATCAGTTTGCACACTTCAGCATCTCTGAACTTTGTTTGCCTGCCCAATCGGGGAATCCCATAAGTTATCTGGTGGGTTCGATACGAGATGTTGCCATGTAGCATTTATCGTTTTGTCTGGAGTCGTCTCATATAACCTTCATGGATAGTGGATGCTATTAGTAGTTCAACTGCCAAAGCCATATTCACTTATAACCAATCTTGGTTCTCGCGGCTTCCCTTCCCCATTAAAAATGCGTGATTAATTTTATTTCATGTCAATTTCGCATGTTATTTTTTGCTGGATGGAAATAATAAACTTGACTATGACTATTGTCGAGTCATTTGCTGCTTGCAACTACTCTACCAATATTCACCTTCATTTGAGGGACCTAGGCAAATTTAACTCCATTGCAGCAGCGATGTTCTTCAATTAGCATTACATTATTCTGACCATTTACGCACCATTGGTTATTTTTACTGGCAACAAACTGATAGAAATATCCTGCGGCGTGACGAGTAGGGTCAAACGATCCATATTTAAACATGTTTAAAATCTGCAAATAAGTTGGAGAGCGGATTTTTTCTAGTGATAAAGTGACGTAACTGATGACGTCATATGTGACTCTTCATTTTTTTTGTTGCTGTGTCAAGACTGAAATGTGAGAGCTGTACATATTGTAATGTAAATATCCGAAATAAGGCCGGCAAGATCAAATTTAACAAATATATTTTTTTTTAATTAGCATCACGGCGCTTTCTGGATGATCTAATAGCAATATATTTAAAGCTATAATAGTTAGTGCGGTGTCACTCCTCAGAGATCTGATGATCCAAATGACTGGCCATCTGGACTGGTGTTTGGCTATTTGCGCCGCTTTAGGGAAATCACTTCAGGCTTGTAGAGGCTAATAACTCTTTGAACCATGAAGACGCTATAGCGGCTCTCCCGAGAACGTCTTCTTACGCTGAAAGCCGCTTTAGCGTCTTTTACATCCATATGAGGTATGCAGTTTTGAAACCCTCATATCTCGCGAACCATTTATTATTTTTACACTACTAAGTTTTACATCGTGTGAAAGATAATATACAGGAATAATTATAATTTCAATCAAATTGAAAAAACTTTAATTTGTTCTCTATTTAACCTAGTACATTATCGACAACATTTGTAGAAGTTGAAGATAGCTTTCCAATGATACGATTAGATTGAAATTATGTTGCTCCATTCACATTTTAGAAGCATTTTTATTCGTGATCTTTTTTGTCGCAACATCGAGACTACGTCAAGGTGACGTAAATAACGACCTAACACATTAACGCCGTTGCGCGGCAACGTTACGCAATTACTTCGTCACGTAGCACGTTTACGTTCCATACGAAAAACACTTTCCCCGCAAGCTCGTAACGTCATTAACGTGAGTTCGTACTCGTGAAGCGACCAACGACTTGTAAACGATACGCGGGGAATTTACGCATTAGATCCATCCTCAAAATCTGTTCGACTAAAACACACAATATGCAGTGTTATTGCTGTTTAATTGCATAAAAATATGAAAAATGGGAATAGCAAAAATACGGCTTTCTAAAAATCCAAATATTCAACTGGAGTCGAGTCAGTGTTTATTGATGTTGGTAAGTTTTTCGGTTTAGGGATGTCTGTTGAAGAAAACAGTCTATCAGTAAATTCGGAAGTATCATTTGTCCAATCGACTGTTTGAAAGACCCGTGCGGGTTCAATGCTTCCGGATGACATGTGTGCATAGGCCCTTGCTGGCATATTATTGGCCGTTCATAAGACCTCACGTTCACAGACGTTAACGTAAGAGCATCATCTTCCATCAGATCGCCATGAGCATCGTTTTAGGTAGTCATTGCATCAGTCATTAACATACTTCTTATACCCTGCAGCCTGATTCAGACTTCTATATATCGAAACTGGGAGACCGTTCGAAGTATCTAGCAAATTACGCACAAGTTACGCACGTATATTTGTAACGCATGTACATTATGTTGGCGAGTAATTGTTTTCTTATCATTAATGACCTCCTGCTCATGCCAATCTAATGTGCGCTATAGCTAGTACCTGATGAGTAAGAATAACAAATTCAACCTGAATCAGGAACTGTTAGATTTATGGATTCGAGAAACACTGTGATTGATAAGATGCGTCACGTTTTACCATTTTATATTCAGGGACGAGGCTTCCGCATCACAGACGTAAATTGTACGTTAGGCTGAAGTTCAGTATGATGCTCAAAGTTATTCTGTTGTTGGTGACATCTTTATCCGTGGCTCATGCATGTAAGTATTGAGACTATGTTTCCCCGAAAATGAAATAGTGTCTGATTTCAATTTTCTTTCGGAAAATAACACTAGTACTCGTATTCTGGGAGGATGTCTTTTATTTTCATTTATCGAAAACAGAATTACAAAGTAGAGAATTACGATATTTTTGAATATACATGATACGAAAACCGATATTCATTTACTTATAAATAACACGTATTCATTTAAAAAAAATTGCTATCTACTAGGTCTTATTTTATATTGAAATCATTTTTAAAATTCAGGCTTGGTCTTATTTAAAAGCTAGGTCTTATTTTTAAAAAAACACGGTAATTGTTGTTACTTTCTTTCTTTGTCATCCGGACAATAGAGTCAAAATTTGTTCTTCCCAACACCGAATCAGATCCACGACTTCGAATTGCCAAATTATTAGTCCTTATACATTCACATTGATTTTTTCAGCCACCGACTGCAGCTTAATTTCAGTAATAATTTAAAAATTTTGAATACACACTGCTGGTATACTATCTTCGAGTGTTCCCAATTCGACTTAGATCTTAAGTGAATATGCACTAAGTCACGCAACGAGTTTATTATAAATTTAACAATAAACTCATGTATAACTTTCAGATTGCTCGCTTAGCTTTTATGCTAACAACCGAAGAGGCTCAAATGTCTTCACATTCGACGAGGGTCATAATGCCACAATCACTATGAGGTGTTACGGTAGCTCATCGAGTAGAGAAAGATATGATGTTTACTGGGCGTCGAACAACGTAAAATATATCGACTATGGTGTCAGAGTATACCGCCTTTACTGGGAAGCATACAGATTTTATCGCCTATCTAAATACTACAACGTAGTAGATGGTGTAAAAATCACCGGCTCAGGCGAATACACATCCACGGCAATCATTCAATTCGATTTCGACAGTATGAACACGACCTTTAACGGAAGCCGTATCGGGTTGGTAGATGCGTATTTTGGTTATCGTGTATTGGGAAGCCAAGAAATCATTGTTACATGTAAGTAATACTAAATATTATTATTCAACTATTGAAAAGTGGACCGACGGAACGTTGGCTGTTGTTGTTCTGAAAAATCGTTTTTAGGTTTTCAGTACTCAAAAGGTGAAAAAGTCGCTAATATTCAAATTCAAAAATGAGTCCTACGTGCCCCACTATTTGACGCCTTATTTTCGCTGGTTTTCATACTCCACGGCAACATCTTTATATGATATTCGTATAAATCTTTTATATTGCTGTGTTAGTCATTTGGTTTTCATGTTGAATTGCTTCTAAATATTAGTTTTTGTAAAACATATTGCATATATGTACCCAATGACCTATCGTGCAGATCATTGAATGCCTATGACCTTGTTGTCAGCGACGATGCTAATCCTAATAAAAATGTTCATTTTGTGTGGTTGAATTAATTATTTAACAGGTTGCAAGACGTCGGAGTTACCTTCATTCATAGCACCTGTTGGCACACACGACAATACAGCATGTATGGCCGATGTTCAAGTGGATTGCACATCAGGAAGTTTATTCAGAAATAGTCTAACTTATCTCCCATTCGTAACATTAACATGCAGTTCTTCTAGCAAGTGGGAGAATACCTCTAACGTGCAATGTTTACCAAGTAAGTATGACTCAAAGCGATGTGGGAACTATAGATTAATCGTTAATGCCTATTTTGAAATAACATGATCGCTTTCTGCTATATAGCAATTAAATTTGTTAGGTTTCGTTAGATCATAGATGATAATATTTGTGGGTTCAAGTTACTGTAAAAAGTGACTTTATTGAGGTTTTTGAATTCTTTTATGCAACTCAAATTCGAGTTGAAATTCGGTATTACAAAATTGACGCACAGATTTTATATTTTTTCACGTTTTTAATAATGTCATTGTATTCTATCTTTTTGTGATAGAATACATTATAGTGTAATAAATTAGCGAACATATGTTAAAGTAACTATCAGTAGATGTTGTGCGAGACTAACTCTCAATCTTTTCTCAATTCTCTCCCAATCCTTTTTAAAGTGTTTTAAACTTTTCCAACCGTATTGACGGCTTTAATCAAAATAGGTTACACCCGATATTCTTTACTTGTTCTGCAGATGAATAAATTTAAACGAATAAATTCCACGCGCACAAATACATGGTGACTTTGCATAACATTCCAAATGCAAATTTCTGCTCTGGTGATCACATTCCCCATAAGAGCTAATGTTAAAAAAAATATTTTTACATCACTTTTCTTTTTGCGCGTAGGATAGGTTTTTAATGAATAAGGTCTATTACTCACGCAAAACAAAATAATCCCACGCGCATAAATTTGCATGACATTCTAATTACTGACGTACTGACGGAAAACAATATTGGAACATTACTTCAATGCGTAGGTTATACCATGTGTAATAATTCTTGGAAACAATTTCAGCGCGCATTCGAATAGTCCTAATTAAACATCTCAATGACTGTGGTGTATGATTCACAATGAAGGCTTTTACGTATTTCTAGGGTACGTATGCCAATGCTATGACCATTAACGCCAGACACTGGTGCGTTGGAATCATAATCTGCGTTTTCCCGATATAGAAATGGACAGTTTGGTTTTAACTGAATTCCGAATGGCCCTTGGCGATGACCGAGTCACGTGACTATGCTTCACCGCTCAACTAAACGTGTCTATAACGGTACAGTATGGAACTCTTGGATGTTGCGCGAAAACGTTTATCGCGAATTCGCACATAAGATTCATTTCGTTGAGGATACGAACATTGTATACATTTCTGAGAACATCGCTTCATGATGTTAAAAAGCAATTATATTGCGCGAATGGCCTAGTTGCTAAAAAGTTAGACCAAACTATGATAATCCCACACGCATAAAACCATGGCTACTTTGCATAATACTACTAATTACTAACACAAAACAATATGTAGATTACCATGACTAAGATATAATACCATGACATGACGAGATATAATTGCGAAGGTAAAGATCACAGTAATTGTGGGGTCAAGTTACTGTAAAAAGTGACCTAATTTGAGTTTTTAGTGTTTTATTCACCGTATTATACGGACCATAAGTTGCACTTTAAATCCCTTCCTTGTCAAAAAACGACTGTGCGTCGTTATAAGCTGGTGCGTCTAATGTATGGATGATCAAGAAATGTATTGCGCTTTTTTGTTTACATTCAAAGCCAGTACCGGTTGCGTCTTATTGCCATGTTCGCCCGTTGTATGAACAAACCGTAATCCTGGCAATTTATTGACGGTGCGCCTAATAATGCCTTATGACGCACAATTCAATACTTCAGCATTTTATTTATGTTTTTTTTTGTATTCCATCTTTTGTATAAAGGGTAATAAATTAGCCCAGATATTTAATTAAAAGTGTTTCAAACTGTGTTAAAGGTTTTGGCGGTTTTCGTGATTTTCCAATTTTTTGTGTGTTCGTTGACAGAATTTTCGAGGGAAATCAAAATATTTCCCATCTCAGTATTGTTCCAGATTTCAAATTTGAAAAAAAAACACGCGCTCAAGTACATGGCGACTTTGCATAACGTTCCAATAACTGACGCAAGCAAAACAATATTGGAACATCATTACTCCAATGCGTAGGTTATCATGAATAATAATTCTTGAAAACGAATTTCGTACAAATGGTTCATTTTGTCGAAAATACGAACAATGTATACATTTCTAAGACCTCTGTTTCAGGATTATAAACGTGATGGTTATAACTGGGTCACGTGACCCAGTTGGAATGTGCGCTGAAATTCGTTTCCAAGAATGATTACTTATGGTAATCTAAGTATTGTTTGTGTTAGTAATCGAAATATTATGCAAAGTCGCCGTGGTTTTATGCGCGTAGGAATAGCATGGTTTGTAATTTTTAAGCAACTAGTAGACCATATTCACGCAATATATTTCAATTTTATATTATATAAGCAATATAAAATAAAAGGCAAATATATTGCGCGAATATGGTCTAGTTAGGCCAAACTATGAATAATCCTACGCGCATAAACCAATGGCTACTTTGCATAATATTTCAATTACTAACACAAAACAATACGTAGGTTTCCATGAGTAATCATCCTTGGTAACGAATTTCAGCGCACATTCGAATGGACCCTGACAATAACCGAGTCACGTCACTATACTTCACCGCCTAATTAAACATCTTTATTACGGTACAGTATGGAACACTTGGATGTTGCGCAAAAACGTTTTACGCGAATCCGCATAAATGGTTAATTTCGTTGATGACACGAACATTGTATACATTCCTAAGACATCCGTTTCATGATGTTAAAAAGCAATTATTTTGCGTGAATTTGACCTAGTTGCTAACAAGTTAGGCCACATCATGATAATCCCACCCGCATAAACCCACGGCTACTTTGCATAATATTTTGATTACTATCACAAAACAATACGTTGGTTAGCATGAGTAATAATTCTTGGAAAAATGGATTGTAGCGCACAGTCGAATGGTTCCTGGCAATAACTGGGTCACGTAACTATGCGTCATCGCTCAATTAAACATTAATGGCTGGGGGGCAGGGTTCCCTCTCGGTTGGCAGGTTGAGAAAGTTTGTTGTTGGTCCACCTATTGCTATTACCCGGTTAGAGCACCAAAATTTCTTCATTGGTTTTCGGGGTATGATAAACGAAAGCTTTATACTTATGCCTAATGTCAGTATGCATGCAAAACACCGATCCGTTTGGAGCTGTACATAGCTCCTTGAGATGGAGGACGGCTCACCTGACTTTGATAAACCTAACACGGTGAGTTTCAACATTTTTGGCTCATGCGGTTTACCTTCACATTCACAATCAAAACTCGTTACATTATTTCAAGAAAATGAACTTTTCTAATATTAAGTGGCACTTGAACCACTTTGGAAGATAATTTCTGAGAATACTTGTTGCCAGAAACGTTTTCCTTGATCTTGTTGACTAAAACTAACTTTGAAACTAATTTAACTGTGACATTATTGAAAATTTCAATAAACCATTCAATGCCACATGAATAAGTTATTTACAAATAATGCCTAAATAATGATGTGATAATTTATATATATGGTGTCCATGAAGTCTTAAAAAAGTCCATAACATTTTTTCAAATTGCAAATGGTATTTATCGATACCATATATTGTTCTGCACTCACAGATGTATTAAATAAGGTAAGAATACTTAAAACAATCACTGATTAAAAAACAACAAACCCGGTACTGACTTCATAACAAAATTGTAATTCTAGAGAAACTTCATGCACACCCTGTATATATATTTATATATCGTCAGGCTAATAACCGAATTGCGTAAGTCATTTTTGGCGATTTTGATTTTTTTTTATAAAATAGGTATTTATGTAATGCTGCGCACCTGTCTGTTAACTCAGATTTTATTTTAAGAATTCCAAAACCCATAATAATGGAGATTTAGTATGACATGCACATTTGTGCAATTGTTTTGAATTATCATTCAGGACCATTGTGACGTCACAAAGGCAAAATAACTTCGGCGAAGTATTGTCGAGTTTTTGCATCTCAGATTCTAGCTTAGCGCTTATAAATTTAAATTTATGTTACAGTATAGGAATGCGTGCACTTGTGATATTCACTGTCCGAGTCCAATTCACATTGGTTGGCTTTTATATCGGATGCATTGCTGTTTTATTCTTTATATTTAATCTTAGACTTATTTCAGTGGGTGTGCAGAGCGTGTTACATTGATGAAATATATCAGGGGTGGGCACAATTTTTCAGTATAGGAGCCGCATGCTGTAAGTCTGAACTTTAAAAGAGCCGCAGAATTTGTGAATTTATTAATATTATCAAAATACTATGAACAGAAAAGAAATTCACACAAGAGTCTAATAACAATAAATAGATAAACAAGGCAGCTATACTCAAATATATGCACAATTTAAGTTCATTTAATTTGTGTTTCCTTATAGCTGATTTAGGAGGGTAGGCTCATGAGAAGTTTTCATGATTCGTTTTATGGTGCTGTTTAACATTGCTGACTTTATTCTGACTTAGTAGCTTATGACAGATTAAGCACAAAAGTTTATTCTTCTGTCTGGTAAATTCGTACGTTCTTCCCATTCTGACTTGACAACTCTGTTGTCATCTTCGTACTTTCGTTTTTAATTGAGGACATATCGCACAGTAACTTAGTTAGACTAACTAACCGCAATCAAGCTGCAATACCGCCGACGCATCAATAAACATTGACCATTGTGACGAAAGCTTTGCTGACTTGACTGACTTAAATTCAAAATTCAACGCTACAGCAATTTTCATACTAAAACATAATTTGTCCTAATCATTGACGAAAACTTCATTACGACTTTTAATAAATTAAAAGAGTTTACATTGAAGTTTTTCTCTTAGTTAAAATTTGGATAATAATTTATGTTATCGAGAAGAGCGCACAAAAAGTCTGGCGAGCCGCATGCGGCTCGCGAGCCGCGGTTTGCCCACCCCTGAAATATATTTGATAAACATAAAAAATAATGTAACTGAAACAAATTAGCTATTTTGGGGATAAGACATCGTAGATACTGAGAATTACATTCGTTTTTGGAATGTTTGGTTTTCAGGACTGGTGCATATAGTCAAGTTGCAAAATTGCGTATGTCCCCAAGTCATAGACACATTTCTTTCAAGTCACAGTGCGCCATTATGACGTCACATAACTGCGTCATACAAATTAACTTAAATCCGGCTACGATCAAAAAATTGAACCATGGCAAATTATTGACTCTCAATGACATAACAATACCATTAGGTTTTTTACGTTTTTCTCAACTACTCAAAATGACTTACGCAATTCGGTTATAAGCGTGACGATATATTGTATATATACATTAATAGGTTGCCAAGAGCCGATATTAGCACGCCCGCTCTACTTATACGATTACGTCCAACCGATAACTCCAGCAGGGACCACATCTCGTATACGATGTCGCAGTGGTCAGATGTACCGAACAACAGACCCGAAATACTTTGTTAGCGGCTGGCCTACTATTGAATGTAAAGCTGATGGTGGGTGGAACGATCCTGAAGTGGCGTGTTGGACAGGTAAGACTGGATTTATGACTTCTCATTATATTTCTGAGACTCTATCGGGTATATACATTCTAAAAATTATCGACAATAAGCGCATTGATGATTATCTGTCATTTATCAAGCTAAAACCACCAAAAAACTCACTAAAACCTGCAAAAGTCTTTCTATATCTACATTGAGTGTAAGGGAAAGGGAAAGGCGGCAACCTCCAGACCCCCCAAACGTAACGTCTCTGGGTGGGGAGATATTTGAGATATGTAATATGTGATGTCGAATTATTTGGGTGCAACGCTTTAACCGCCAAACTTTACTATTCCAGGCCTTGTTATGGACTTCACAATAAAGCAAAGGCAATTTATTTCTGGATTTCAAGTCCTACTTTACTGTAAAGCAAATCATGAAGGCAATGGAGTCAAAGTTGAGTTGGGGAAAGAATTCTTTATTGCTGAGAACGTAAGTTGAAATTCAAGGGTGCATATTCATAAAAAGATTAAATGACTGTAACTTCTTATATTGAGATATTTAAAATCCGCAATTGAAAATTCTATATCAGATTCCAGTAAAAAAATGACTCATGTTTTATATCTCGACCGCGGAATCATCAAATATACCAGCTTTATATTGCCGCTCCGTTTGCAAATGACAATTTCGACTCCGTAAAATTATAATAGGCATCTCAAATGCAAATTGCCTAAACCTTCCGCCCAACCCGACGACGTGCCCCTTCTATCGCTCCTTTGTCCACTACCTTACCATTCCTACTGCCGCGCGCTCACAAAATCGAAGAAAACAAGAAGAATTGGTGGTTGGACAATGAGAGCATGGTACGATCAATCACGTCGAACGACTGCTACGATGTTTCCCTGAAAAAAGACAGAGTCTTAAGAGTCAAAAAAGAGTCTTATTTCAATTTTTTTCTGAAAAATAACACTAGGGCTGATTTTCGGGAGTTTTCTTATATTTTCATTTATCAAAAACAAAATTAGAAAGTAGAGAATCACGGGATATTTAAACATACAGAATATGAAAACCGATATCCATTTTCTTATAAATAAGATATTTATATTTAAAATAACTGCAAAACATAGACTATTGATTATTAAAACGTGTAGGAGAGATTTCTTGCTATCGACTAGGTCAAAAATAATTTCAGGCTAGGTCTTATTTCAGGGAGACGCGGTAATTATCTCACTGCGTTAATTAATAGCGTGTGTGACTTCCATTTATACACTTGCGACAGCCATGTATTGCAACTTTATAGGGTTCAAATCACATGTCCATGAAATCGAATTGCTTTGTGAATCAAAATTAAGAAAATTTCTATTTCCTAGGTTGTGTTTGAAAACATCACTATGACATCACAACACAATGGTGTCGTTGCTTCGTGTATAGAACTCGAACGATCTGGCAACGTTATTAAGAAATCAGAAACCAAATTGAACGTTCTCTGTGAGTTTCTAAATTTAATTTTATGGGTGGATTAAGTTGTGGAGCAGTTGGTTTCAACTCTTTATGGCTCGTGACACCTGTCGGAGGGTTTTAGCACTCATGCCCCTCTGTTCATAATTTCAGTGGCAATATAGCTCAAAGCTGCAAACTCCACACCCACGGGGAAATGACTGGCAATAACCGTAAGACGAATAATTACGAATGAATTTTTTTTTATCTGAAAACAAGGTTGAGCCCAAAAACACCACTTATTTGCCGGACTATAAAGCATAAACAAGTTCCTTTCGCCGAACCCTTCACAAAACTTGTATTACATGAACTGCAATTCTTCTTTTTAATGCTAAATTCACTTGTTTTAGATTCCCCAGCATTGATTTCCAAGGATTTGAATTACGCACTAGAAACCGGTAACTCTGGAGAAATTGTCATCAAATTCCAGGCAAATCCTGTTATATCACAAGGGAGTATTCATGTCTTCAAGAACGGTAATTTTATGCTCATTCCGTTCATACAGTACATACTTTTTATTTTATGAGGATAATTTAAAACACAATCCGTTTTACCTTCGTTTTTTTTATGAAGGATTTTCATGTTTCCACTCCGAACTAGGATCTAGACCAGCCATCTTGGATTTCCCGGAATGTATCTGGCTCGGTATCTATCACCAATTCATATCAAACCGAGGCCCGGGATTTGAATTCGAGACTTTTAATCCACAAGGTGTTAAATCATAAGCGTAGCCAGGGAACCTGAGGGGTCATAACCAATTTACACATTTTATCTGGCGGCCCCGAAGTATGTGTACTAAGATGGAGCACAACATGAACTCTAACCTGGTACACATACTACGTTCAGGTTGTGCGCCACCTTGTTACACATACTTCGGGAGTTTTATTTTTATTTTAATGCAATTTAGCGGCATTTACAGTAAGACATAAATTTATAAGCCCTTTTCAACACCATTTTGCTCTATTTGTGAACGATTTACTGAAAAATGGACGTATCGAATATTTTTATCGAATATATATCGAATCTAATCTCGCATACTTGGGACGTCTTATCTTATCATACGTCTTTATTGTAATTTATCCTCTTCATGCATTATTCCTACTTATCAATAGAAGTTCGGACCTTTTTTTAGCAAATTCGCATATTAACTGCTTATATTATCAAAATTATTTCTTTACGGCACAGGTACAAGCTTATCCAACTACTATCTGATGGTTGATGGCAATCTCCATTCCGTTGTTCTTCACTTTGTGAAAGTAAGACTTTGTAATATCTAACTGTATCATTCTGTTTTAAGTCGGTGGTTTTCAAACTTTTTGAGCCGCGCCACTTTTTTAGAATTTGTCAATTCTCGCACCCACGTAAAAAGTACTAGCGAACAATAAGCTACAAATAATAGAGAGTAAGACGATTGTATGGAGGGTTTTAGAATATGTGAACTAACAGTATAAAGTTGAACTCTCAAACATGCTCCACGCTGAGAATAATAAAGATACAAGCACAACAGCTCTCTGCAATTTATAAACAATAAAGAAATGTAAATATCCAGAATAAGGCGGGCAAGATCGAAGTACAACAAGTATTTTACAAGTATTTTTATTAGCTTCACGCCACCTCAAAAAACTCTCACTGTTTGAGAACCCCTGTTTTAGGTGCTAACGCCAATTTTGGCAAGGCTATCAGTTTTGACATTACCCTATTTCAACGAAATAAACTGTTATGCGATGTTTTCGTGTGTGCAATTGCTTTTTATAATCTACGGGAACACTTTTATATGAAATTCAGTAGAATTCTCGTAATATTTCTCATGACTTTCGGTAAATTTTCTTTAACATTTGGCTGAAATTTTGCTAACATGAGGGTGATCTTATTTATGAGTTGGGTTGCGCTAGACTAACTTTCTATCCTTTTATGCTAGTGGATAAATACGCATATACGGCAAGGATGCTGTAGCAGGAATAAACAGACCATACTATGCAAGTTAAAAGTCATGCTGCGCACTAACACAAATGTATTTGGGTCACGTTTCGTCTGACCAAAATCAGATTTCCTCAGACAAGCAGTTTACTTTCGTGTTTGTATATTTAAGCGTTGCTCCCTTGTTTAATACAGGTTGAAGCAGAAGATTTCGGCAACTACAAACTTATCGTACAGACTTCGACTTTTGGTCTGTCCCCGTTAACGGCAAATTTCTCCATCTCTGAGTCTGTTACAACCTCACCAAATGCTTTCAAATCAGGAGATATAGCTGCTATAGCACTCTCGGGTGTGCTCACGATCGCGCTCATTACTTTCGCCTTGACCATGGCGTATAAGAAACTTAATGGCGAAGAGAAAAGAAAAAGAAAGAGTGTAAACCCGAATGAGACTATGGTCACCTATGAACCAGGTTAGTTAAATACCGCAGAATGAGGACGCGCGGTCGCGCTCGTTACTTTCGCCGTGATCAGAGCGTATAATAAACTAAATGGCAAAGAGAAAAGATAAGAGCGCAAACCCGAATGAGACTGTGGTCACCTATGAACTAGGTAAGTTGTATATGAATTGTAGCGCCTGTTCGCTCTGAAGATGACTCCAAACAAGTGTGGTGGCACAGGTAGGCGGTTTCCAAAAGGGAGCGCTGCCGCGATTTGCTAAAGGCGCCGCAAAAATTAACGAAATTGTCTCAGAAATAACTACCTCTGAGCACAGTTACCGGCGACCAATGAAATGTCATGGGATAGAGCATAAACGATTCGCATCGTGACGTTGAATATTTCTAATGGATAAAGAATGGATTTGTTAAATCAACGTTTATTGAGTGAATTTTATTTCAGAAACACACAACTATGAAGACATCGATGGGAACAGTGGTGAAAATAATCTTGAGAGGTAAACGCTACGTTAATACAAATCATCTTATAAGAATGTGTCACCAATATGTATTTTTTTTTATTTCCTCATGGGCTTGGCGATGTGTGCTAAACTTGCCACAGCACCGCTAATCACCGTGCGTGGGTTTGCTGGACTCATCGTCGCCGTAGCGTGGTTCCCGTAACCGCTGGTCGGCTTTCTCCACCATCAAGTCCATGCATCTGAAAACAAATAACTGGCGAACTATTCCCATTCCCGACATGGACTGGTAACCGGACGAGAGGCCGTGGTTCGACATATGATTAAGCCGTACTAACGGCTTTCCTCTCCCCCGGGATAAATATGGAAATTCTATCCTATACTATCCACGCATTGTGAGATTAAGGTTTTCCTGATTATTATGAAGGTTGAAACTTTCGATGAAACAGTTTAAACCATATAGCGAACTACATACAGCCCTTTGTATTTTCATTTTAGGAGGTGCGTTTCCAAATTTTGGGAGCGATAAATATTTTGTTGTTACCGATGAAACTATTTGTAACTCATAAAAGAGTGTTATGTAGTTACCTTACCATTTACACTGGCATATAAGCCATTTTCTGACTTATGAACTTGCTCAGATTGAACATTTTTGAAAAAAAAATGTCATAAAATAACTAAAACAGTATTTATTTTACAGAGCCCACAGCGGTTACGAGAATATGCACATTGGACAGGTCCAACCTAACGCCTATCACATGCAAGATCAGAGAAGCGAACAACGTACTAAACAACTTCCGCTTAAGCCTCCGCCGTATGAAGTTGAAAACCGTTATTCGTGAACCTTTGACATTTGACTTATGACCTTATGTGAGAGAAGGAAGTCATTTTATGGGAGATGAAGAATAAAAACGTAGATTTTTTTGAAGTTTTCGCAGAGATGTGGTGTCGGAGTCCATTTGTTTTACTTCCGGATTCAAGAGTTGTAACGGGTTGATTTTACCAAATAAATCCGCGGCGTAACTTTTCTTCGACTTGCTTTTCCCGCTTTTTACTGCCAATCGAATTAAATTTTTTCGCGCTCAAAGATGGAAGAGGGGTTAAAATTAACTTTTTTTTTTGGTTTGGTTTTTTTTTTTGTTGAAGATTTTACGGTAGTTATTTTACTTTCGTGTATATTTGAACATTGCTTTCTTGTTTTAGTTTAATTAATAAATTTTTATTTATGCCTATTTATTTCATTCGAAATGCTTTAATAAGTTTAATGTATATTTGTTTCAGTTTAATGAACTTAATTTATTTCAATTTTTTTTATTCATGAACTTGAACATTGCTGTCACTGAACATTGCATTTTTGTTTTAGTTTAATTTATAGTTTAGTTCATTTTTATCTACACCTACTTATTTCGTTTTAATTGCTTTATTTTGATGGTTTTCTTTCATGTCGCATATTTTGTAGAAAGCCCAGGCACAAAACACACGCCTGTCACCGCTGAAACGTGGCGTAATTACTAACGCGTCATTACTTCAAACGTGGGAGTTTTTTTTCTCAAATCTCACAACCAGTGGCGGGGCTTTCTACAAAAGATCCAAAATTTTTATTACATATTGAAGAGAATTTAGCAAGGTTATCTTGTATTGGTGTTTTAATTAAAAAAAGCACTCCGTTCCCTGACTTTATATTAGAATTTGAAATTGCTTGGGCTAGCTAGCAGTAAAATCACTTTTATATCTCAACTTATTTTTACAATTACAATGATAATTTTCAATATTATGCAATTCAAAAGTCCTGCTACACACTAACACAAATGTATTTCTGTAACGACCAAAATCACACTCCCTCAGACAAGCAGTTCACAATAATTTTCAAATCTGTTTTTTTTTGCACTGTATTAACTTATACGCATCATGTTTTCTGTATAGCGTTACATTTTTATTTCGTTGTTACATTTTTATCTCCTTGTTTTCATCTTTCTTCATATGTTAAGACTCATGTCACTGATATTTCCATATAAACCCGCCCCTTCTCCTCAATACCTACTCCGCAGCACCACTGCTTTTACAAGTATTATATCATTTCCTCTTTTACAGCGTGACGCCAAGAAACATTTGCATACATTTCTTTAATTAGTCCTACTAGAATTAATTTAACTTCCCATTGTGTGTGTCATCAGTGGTGGGATTCAATATTTTTGTTATCTGGTTCCATCAAAAAAGTTATATTTTTTTAGCCGGTACTGTAACAAAAAGTCATGTTTTTTTTCAGTCATGCTAACCGTTTCGCTGATCTCATAAAATTCCGTGAGACGGTTCCATAGAACCGGTGCGAACCGGCTGAATCCCACCACTGTGAAGTATTAGAAATCAAGGACACTGTGCACAAAAGTTCAATGTTTACAGAAAGATGTCCTAAATAACCTGGGCACTGTTTTGTGGGTCTCCCTCTATCATAGAAGCTAACAATGACTTACAATGAAAACACTGATTGTTGCAGCATTATATTTTGCATAATTATTAATAAAACAAACATGCTCAGAACATAAAAATTATAAATTCTCTGCCAATCCATATGCCCATAACAAGTTGATGCGACTTTTTTTTATTCAGACGTTAGTTCAGTAGTTAGGTACAAGCCAACTAGGATTTCGTAACATTACAAACATTTTAGTCATTTTTCCAATGCCATGCTCAGTCTGTTCTTGTAATTTGACTATTTCAGTCATCTCTACAAACAACGTAAACAAGACTTATCGATCGAAAGTTAGGGGATCCCCCAAAACAGCGCTCTTACTCCATAGTGACACCTTGTGTCCCATCACTAATTAATTCATAACTCGCTAATTATACGACATAATTCATCCAAAATAGGCTTCTGGTCCGACATATGATGAATGCACATGCAAAATCTGGAGCAGATTCAATCTCGCTTTCGTGAGATATCGCGTGCATCTAACAGACAGACAGACAAATACCTATCAACATACTTACCGATTAAAATCGATAAGTAATTACACAGCGGTACGGGGGTATGGAGACGGAATCAATTTGTTTGTTGATGGTATTTGGGCCGTATTTTCAAATTTAATATTTTTCGTAGCCTGGCTAAAAACTATGAATTCGTCAGATATGAGATAAGAAGCTTTCTGACGTTTGAATCGAGAGCCGAGCTCGAATCTTCCAGAATAACATCTTTCAAAAATTTCGCATTCTGAGAGTAGTTGGATAAATATACACACCGGAGTCAATGTTATATAAATCCGGATTCGGAGACGGAGTGTTCACACACAATAGGAAACATTTTTCATCAATGAATCATTAGGAAAAAAAAAGTCTTATGTCAGAATTGCATTTTAAAAATATGGCTTCAATAAAAAAAAAAATTGGGAAATTTACCCCGACGAAAAAAGATGGCGGCGATTCAAAATTTTTGTCTGAACCGATTCGAACAAATTACTATTCGATTTCAATTAAAGCTAGATCGGGCAGTTGATGGTTTAGAACCCCGATTCCGAATCCACTGCTTTGACTGATGAATGATTCTTTATTTTAATCTTTTTTATTCTGATAACTCATCACTTCGTGTCCGCCTATGGTTAGAGCCATTACACATCCAATAATAATTTGAACGTTGACAATAACGTGATGAAACCTCGCTTTTGACGTCATATGATAAATTCCTAATGACGTAGCGACTGTTGACCCTTCCATAACTGTCAATATTGACGTAACTATTGTCAATAGCAACGCTGCAATACGCCTCCTTGTGGCGTCTCCTAACAATAAATTTAAGCCCCCAAAAAAGTATATAGCGCCCACTATCCATACGTGGGTTATAGGATCCCCCCCCATCAGTTTGATTTGTGTTGTCCGAAGTTCGTGGTGGTAAAGCCGGAACCAAAAACTCTCAAGCGTATAGTGGATTCCAATTATTGCCTAAAAAAACGATGTGAAATATGAAAAATAGGACCTATTGGGGGGATATGACCCCCATTTGATCTTTATCTCTCTTTTGGGGGTCATTTTCTTGCGCCGTGACAAGGTTAGGTCGTTCAAACGAAAGAAATCGGTTATACAGTGGTTCTCAAACGGTGGGACGGGCCCCACGAGGGGGACGTAGACAATTTTTTGAGGGGACGTGAAGATAATTGAGAATAAAAATATTTGTTGGATTCGATCTTGCTCGCCTTATTATGGATATTTATATTTCTTTATTGTTTAGATTAGACATTGCGATTCCATCCACGTATTTCCAACGTGTTTTTTGAATAAAACATACTTTCGCCTTACTATATAAATATATGTTATTTGTGGCTTATTGTTAGCTAGTTATTTTTGAGGTGGGGAATGAGGCTTGACAAATTCTACAACGGGGACACGGTTTCAAAAATTTGAGAATCACCAGGTTCAGAACCATCCGTAGCGGGATTCAGCCGGTTCGCATCGGTTCTATAGAACCGTCTCACGGGATTATATGAGATCAGCAAACCGGTTAGCATTACTTGTAACTCTCAATGACTCTCAGTTGTAACAGAACCGGGTGAAAAATATGACTTTTGTGATGGAACCAGCTGACAAAAAAAATGAATCCCACCATTGGTTATAATATATATAACAGCTATGAACTATGTAAGAAGTTAATGCGCGTAAGGACTTAAACTTTTATGGTTGGGTTTTGGCATATCCGATCATTGGCCGAAAAAAGTGTGTGTGTGTGGTATGGAAATATATGGCGCTTTAAACAATTTAAGTCTTTTGCGCCAGACAATTTAAATCAAATTTTTATATATGCCTATAGTACTCTCTTGGTAGATTTCACAAAATCAACAAGAGCAGGGAAAATGCTAGGGTCGCGTAAGATAGTTTTGAGTTGGAAATCAATGCCATAATCGCGGCATTTCATCTTTAGTATGCGTCTTTCATTACTATATGCACGACAGTTCATTAGAAAATGTTCTACTGTCTCTGGAACATTACAGAAATAAAAAAGGACATGAAACATCATTTAAGAAAATAGTTCTTATTTGGCATAAGACCTAATTCACCTTTGGACACGGGACTCGAGGTCTGTTAGAATATTTGCACCATTGCAGAGTCGTATTCTTTTAAATAAACTTTGTTTTATAGGATGTCAATGAGGTCTTAAAATTTTTAATATAGAAAAGTGAATTTATCGATACCATATATCAGGGCTACTGAACTGGTGGACCGCGGTCCGAATCCGGACCTTCTGGGTATTCGATTCGGACCGCGCCTAATTCTTAATTCTGGATCATTAGCCCCACTTTTATATGAAAAGAACTATAACGCCATAAGAAACAATCTTGATTATCTAATAATCATTAGTCGGCCGAGGAAGTGCGTGTTTAAGGATGCCGAACTATAATTTCTGGAAAGACCGGACCCAAATAATTTTTGAAGTTTTGTATGCGGATCTTTGGTAAAAATAGTTGAGTAGCCATGGCCGTCACAAAAGTAAAAATACTTAAACAATTACTGATTGTGAAGGGAGTCAAACACTTTTTGAAATTGTGAGAAGACTTTATGGACACCCTGTATTTAATTTTTTTTTTTTCAATTGTTCCACTTCATTCAATACACCTTTATGACCCAACAAACTATATGGTATCGATGAATTCCCCTTGCAATTTAAAATGTTCCGAGACTTTGAGACCATTACTAAAAATAATTGAAATGTCCAGCCTTGGTAGACGCATGCGAAAACAAATAAATAACTGGCTAACTAATCCCATACCCGACATGGACTGGTAACCGGACAAAAGACCGTTTTCGCCATATGATTAAGCCGTATTATCAGCTTATCTCCCCAAGATAAATATGTAAATCCTATTTTATGTCTAAATACTCACCCGTCCAAGCACAATCGCATAGGATTGAGTTCCTTCCATAATGGTACCTGCTCTGTCTTGGAAATCTCCCATGCCGGATAACTGGAACACTCCTCCGATCACTGCAGCGTACTTCAAAATATTCACAAGATTGACGTCACGGTTGATGTGCCTGGGGTATTCTCCTGAAATTTTTTTCAGAGTTTTCAGTCGAAGGTTGACCTGTGTTTATGGCACATGGCATCGTCTTTATTCTCGGGAGGTACAAAAGTGGCGCGTCAACACCTTTCGGTATTCTGATCTATTCTGAGAAGTGTTTTATTCCGAAAAAATACCAGTCAAGTTTGGTTACAGAGAGAAATGCGCATCAAGTATAATAGCAGTAGCCGTATAACCCATAAGTGTGAACGTTATGTTGTTTTGTTGACATTGCCTGGATCCCACATGCGCGTTCATAAAAATTAAAAAGCATAAATACGAAATTGAGTTTTATTTGAAGCAATTTTTTCCTGTAAGGACGCAGTGAGTTTTTGCGCCGATCAAACAAAAAAGTTTTTAGTCGTAGTTTGACCGAGTATATATGCGTCGTGGAATCGTCTTGCCTTTCTACTTGTGTGGTATAGAAGTGGTTTGACAACATCAGGGCTGTCCAACCCGTGGCCCGTATAAGATTTCCGAGTGGCCCGCGCAGTATTTTTCGAAATTGAATAAACCAAACTTAAACCGATGTCTTCCACAAATTTGAGCCACAATTGACATCTTCCTTAAAAAATTAGGTCAAATATTCCTTGTTTAAACGCGCGACAGACACGACTAAATGAAAATTTTCGAGACCTCGTTTTCAACTTACTTCGGCTGCAGAGAGCACTGATATGGACGATTTGTCTATTTCAGCCTGTTGTATTCAACCTCCCTTCATAACGAGCCGTAAACTTTATATAGGGCAAGGTGTGTTTCGTGATTTTGATTTGTTTGTTCTGGCCATCTCTCGTACATCATCCCAATATCGGCTCTCCTTTATCACACATACCAAGTCTTGTGCTCTGGTCGACATCCATGTTTTTTTTATTTCTCAAAGAACCGCGCGTTCTGCTCAACAAAATCGAAAGCTATTGTGCGATCGTTGGTCGAGGAAAATTATAGGAATAAATTTGCAACCCAAATTTAATTCATTATGATTATTATCTTTCGCTTTGGTCATCCTTATCGCCACCGTAAAATAAAAAGTGTAGAATATATTTGCTACTGGCTCCGGTATAAATTGTTTTTCCTGTTTGTATTTTTCTATCGTGTGTATGTTATTTTTAAACTTAAATTGAAGTTAAATAAAGCTTCTGAAATTTAGTCACTGCGTAAAAATGCGTGCATATTGTGTTCAGATATTCGCAATAGCTTTGTGCAATCCAAGCGTTTGATTCAGCGACGCGCAAATTCTAACGTAAATCAAAGCTGGTATATAGACATATTTAAGTTTGCGGCCCGCAGTGAAATTCCTCATGTGAAAGTGGTCCGCGGCACAAAATGATTGCACATGCCTGGACTGCACCTTTCCGTATTCTGCTTTGATGCCTAGTTACTTATCGATTTTAATCGGTAAGTATGTTGATAGGTATTTGTCTGTGTGTCTGTTAGATGCACGCGATATCTCACGAAAACGAGATTGAATCCGCTCCAGATTTTTCATGTGAATTCATCATATCTCGGACCAGAAGCCTATTGATTTTGGGCGAATTATGTCGTATAATTAGCGAGTTATTAATCAATTAGTGATGGGACACAAGGTGTCACTATGGAGTAAGAGCGCTGTTTTGGGATCCCCTAACTTTCGATCGATAAGTCTTCGGTCTCTGACCGGTATTCTCGTTTATATAAATTGTTTTTGTTAGGGCGTCTATCGTGTTTATGGGGTCTGGGCGGCATCGCTTTGGTCGTTTTAAAATTTGTATGACTTCTCATTTCAGTATTCTGGCGGCACATTTTGTAGGTTCGTCTTGAATTATCGTTCACACCACAGAAATTTCAAATAAAATACGGCAAATAAACTCGCTCCTTTGGTACTGAAAATTTAAAGACTACTTAACTCTACCCCTTCACGTACTAGGAGTGTTGGATTCAAAACCTTTTTGAACTCACCTATTCCCCCTTCTCCGACTGGGTGATGTACAACGAATGTTAACAAACCGTAGGTGATGATCATACCGGTACAAGATGCCTGTGTTCGATAATTCAGTAGAATTCTAAAATATGAAAAACGAATTACAGCTTTGTCTGAAATCATTCTTTTAGAACAAGATTCGTAATCTGGACTAAATTATTTAATAGTATATTCAGCAACGGCTTAATTCATTTAAATTGAAAAAGCAATCCGAAACTTTTTTGCGTTTGTAGTACGCAGTATGGGGATGAATTAGACCGTCATCATAAAATCATGAACTACTAACAAGCGCCACTCTAGTCTTCGACCTTTGTCTGAAAAAAGATTACTCGATAGTTTCTCAATAGATCAATGGAACTCATCAAATTTCATTGTTTGCACGTAACTTTACTCTGGCGTGACATTAAATACGTAAATCATATCCATCTTAGAGTGAGCATATGTCGTCAGTGGCGACTCGCCACGCTCCGGGAAAATTCCTATAAAACTGCTATTTATGACAACATAAAATCCATTAAGTAATACTTATGACGTCATCATCGGAAGACGAATTCCTTACCAAGCTTACCTTGTACCGAAATATGCATAGACAATCGCTACCAAGTAAACTAATTTAGTTGGCAATCCCAAATCTTTAAAGTAGGCTTCACGCACTTCATGCGACCACATCCACCACCATGCATCGGCGAGTATACACAATGCTGTTGATATGCTTATAAAATAAAAAATGTATTTTAACGATTTCTATTAGGATTTTCATACTTAGTTATCCTCTGTCTATGTCGGTGAAGAGTTAATTAGTTAAATGCACTAACGGAAAGAAGTGTCATTTTGTAGTTCCTTGAGCGACCTCGCGACAGCAAATAGTAAAGTGATCAGCGGCGTATCTATGGTATGGCAGTAATGGTTAATTGGGCGCAAAAGCGAAGAACGTTTTCATCGTAAAATGTTTTCAATAAAATAATTTTGAATAAGAAATAATTGAAACTCGTATTATTACTTAAATAATAAGGAACAAGCGCATCTCAATTCAACAACATTTGGTAAAATTGTCAGTCAACGATCAAGGGGCGCATTTTTTAACTTAGCCAAGGGCGCTCATTTACGTGACACTGCCATTAATTTCCTTTATTATTATCACTGGATTTGACTCTATGAACCCACGCAAGGCAAAACGTGATGCTAGCATGCTCTTATTGCTTAAATGAAAGACTTTAAAATATAAAGAACAAAGGTTGAAGCGATTTGGAGTACAAGCCCTACAAACTGCCAGAAAGGGGAAACATTATTTATTTAAATGAATAGACTTTAACGCAAAATCAATGCGCCGGATTCAATCAGAGTTAAATTTTCACGTTTCCTGTGTCTAAAAATTGATTCCACTCACAACCACAGATCGACGCTAATCAATATATATCGCAAGTCATATTAGAAAAAAACTTACCGGCAAATTTCTAAGATCGTTCTTTGAAGCGAGGACAGAACCATATTCTGTATCTTGTATATATATATATGTATTTCTATAGGTAAATATTCTAAAGTAATGATAGTAGCGATTTAGACCAGACTTTTAAAATTGTCGACATTACATGTGAATAGTATAGTTCAATGGGGTAGGTCAGATGCAATTGGTTGGAACTTTAATATCCTGTCTCGTTTTCATTGTTTCGAAATTTAGTTTTATTACGAGTAGAGCACATCCGAGACATGCACACCAGAAAACAAACATCGGAGAACTTTCCGTGCAATTCATTTTCGGTTCTTGCAGAAAATTGGAAATTCAGGAAAAGTACTATATATAATAAAACTTTTCTCGGCATTTAACGTAGAAAACCATGTTACGTAGGAGTACCAATGGTTCAGCAAATGGTAACAAGGGGCACCGCGATCGTTGAAAACGACGAAATCAGGAAGTTCTATTTAAAACCAGGGTGTTTTAACATCTCAACAACTGTTATTTTATAATTATTAAGTAATTTGATATTGACGAAATTTGGGTGCTGTAAACAAAACTTTAATTGATCTATGGCAGGAATCACCAAACTTCACCAGACTCAAACTGTGTTGAAACGGGCCGGATGAATATTTTTGTCAATGCAATACAATAAATTCACAAAAGTTGGGAAATTCATCCAATTTATTTAACAATATATATTCTACATTTCTGAAGACTTGAATAATAAATTCTATCTATATATCGCAAAATATATATCGACGCTTTTGAAAATTACGCTCCAGTTATACGTAGTGCAAATTAATGATATTTTCTATGGACACCAATAAAATTTATATGGACGTGTGTATTTCTTTCCTAACGTGATATTTACCAATTTTTATGAAGTTTGTACAATCAGAACATCGTTAATTATTACCAACAATAAACCACTGTCAAACTATCATGCACAACACCAGCGTTTATTTGCGACGATCTTTCGGCGGTGTCAATGACCGTTGCTAGAATAAAATCCTGAAATAGTCTCAGTCTTCAAACGGTTCAAAAACGTTGATTCCGCTGATTCGCCAACCTTCAAATTTTACCAAGAATGCCGGTATATAAAAGCATCCATTTTCATAATGCATTAACGATTTGGCGGGCATAAGAGTCTAAACAAGTACGGATCTTCCTTTTAACTTGTATTAAGCCTAAAATCTCGGATCTTTCGAACAAAACCCCTTACACTAATGCAAAAATGTGAGATTCGAAAAAAACATCCACCTCCGGGTTTCAAGATAATAAATTAGTAATTATGCAGTCAAGATTAGGAATGATTTGAAGATCTAAATATCCAGCGCTATCTGCATTTCTAATCATAGCTGGACGAATAATATTTTTCCTTTTTCGAGCATTGGCGGGGGCTTTGCCTAAAGCTCATGCCCAATCTTTAGCTAGCTATTCTAATCTGCCACATAAACGTCACGATTCTCTGTCGCATAACCTTGCCTTCGTTAGCAACGAAATTTCAGTCAAAATCCTAGAAACGAGTGATGATAAGTGTATCTTAGAAACGCAGGGCCATAAAGGAACAACGATAATATATGACGTAAAAAAGGGGGTGTACAACATTTTTGTCGGTGGGCAATATAACCAACTTCAGACATCTATAGCACGGCCACACAATAAATTAATAAATCCTTTTGCAGAACGCCGAACAACGGGAAAGGCAAGAGAAGAGAATACTGCTATTGTTTAGCCTTGTAGTAATAAAGTCAACTGGGAAACGGCGAACGATTCAACGCAGCGACAACTGCGAAGAACTTTTACCCATGTGAGCAGTGAGCACCATGAGCTGTCGGATTAGGATTTTATGCTTGATGGGTAATAATCAGAGTGTTGACAAGGGCTACACTGAATGGCTTGGCGGGCTGGGTTGTGACCCTCGGGACGATTGTCGCACACCTGTCCCCGCCACTAATGCAAAATCAACACCCCCGCCACGTTTCAAGTACTGCAGATTGCGCTTGCCACGTTAGCGTTGGAGGGAGTTATTTTTGGCGAGCCTTTCTACAAAAGACCCCTATGTTCACATTAAATTACGATAAAAAGTAATATATGCTAACTTGAGCAATGTGATGATCTAGCTTGTCTTTTTGAATATAAACAATCAAACATAAACGATCGGAGAATCTTTTGTACAAAGTCCCCGCCACCGCTCAAAAAAAAAATGGGGCTCCCGAAGTATGCGAACCAAGATGGCGGACATCGGAATGTAATATGTGTACTAGGTTAGGGTTAGGCCTTAATTTTAGGTATAAATACTACGGGAGGCTCTTGGCTAGTCTTCGAACTGATAATAGGACTAAAATAAGGAAAATTGGAAAAAAATTATCGCCTAACCCTAACCTGTTACCCATGTTACGTTCCGATGTCCGCCATCTTGGTTCGCATACTCCGGGAGCACCAAAAAAAAATAGTAATTAACCAGTTGCGGTTATGGCGAGAGCTAGGAACGCAGACTGCGCTGGAAATCCCAATTTTCAAATCATTCCGAACCCGAACCGTAATAGGGCTGGGCATTTCGAATCGAATAGTAAATTATTCGAATCGGTTCAGAGCAAAATTTCGAATCGCCGCCATCTTGTTTTTTTCCTTTCCGCCAATTGTCGAGGTAAATTTCTAAATTTTTTTTTTATGGAAGTCATATTTTTCAACGCAATTCTGACATATGACTCATTTCTGTAGTGAGTTATTGATGAAAACGTATTTTTTATTGTGTGTGAACGCTCAGCAATCTGTCTGAGTGATATATTTTACGTTTCTAGTAATTTATGTGTCTGGAGGGCCAAATACAAGAAGACAGTTACATACAATTATATATCTCCCAAGTATTCGAGATTCGATTCGATTCGGAAAAAAAATATTCGATTCGATTCTGAAATCATCAAGTATTAAAAATGCCCAGCCCTAACACTACTAATTTTTTTTATTTTAAAACACGAGATCTTTTTTTTTTCTCAAATCTCACATTTTTGCATTAGTGGCGGAGCCTTTGTACAAACGATCTCAATTGCACTAGCACTCTCTCAACGTTGATGCTAACGAATTTTATCAGCATACGCCATGTCTAAACGCTATTTATTTTTAGAGATTTTTAGGAGATAGATTGATATTTCCGCGTCGGATTTTGAATATCTCCTAACGCAGGGTGATGGCGTACAGTTTGGGAATTACCGGCTTACTGACTAGCTTTGGAGTACCATCGGTCCAGTTAGCTAAGTCGTATTGCTTTTGCCATTGTGATTTATCCTTACAACACAAATGACGCCAGTTGATAGATACCTTTCCGAGCGAGGCTTAAGAACATTTCAAGGCAAGACTGTTAAAAATAGCTTTATGTATCAATCACTCGCTTAAATATGCTAATTTGCCACTCCATTCTTTCGCTATGTTCTTACTAGTGCTGTGAAATCGCTTTTTTAAAAATGTAAATCATACGGAGCATGGTACTGCGGGGAAATCGGCAAATAATTACAGAGTTCAAACCAACTTTTTATTGTAAAAACGGGTTGTCGTATCTGCGGTTAATTCCTCATCGAATTCGATCGAAAATGAATGCTGACAGAACATAGTACGTGTAAGACTATTGGTTTCAAATCTGCGTACGTTTTATAATGACATAGACTAGAGATAAAGTATCTATGTTGAACGATTTTTTCAAATCACCAAATCTAACCCAAACATTCGCCATAGAACGATCACAAATGTTTTTGTAAAAACAAAGAAAACGGCTGATCTTCGACACTTCGAACAGTCACAATTATTTAAAACAGCAAATGAAATATAAGAAACTATACTAGGTTACCATACATTAGGTTTTTGTGTAACATTTCGGACAATACACAAAGCTATAACGACTTTAATATTTAGTTATTTTAGACCTCTGCAGTGCAAAACTAATTTCACGCTTCGATGATTATCTGCAAGTGTGTAAACAGAGCGGAAGCGACGCAAATTGATAACAATGTAAATATTGCCGATCGGTGACGGCTACGGCACCATTTTACGACCCTGGTATTATCGTTTATTTAAACATGTTTAAGTAAGAAAAGCGTCAAATAGACTTATATTACACGTGGTTCTTGCTTGACAAGAACTGATACCTCGGTTTCATAAAATATAGTTGTAATAAATCAGGGTACTATACTTTACTTACTTTCTGGCCTGGCTCTTCTTATATCACGTTAGGATAAGCTCAAACTTTACTTAATATGAACGGCAGGGACGTAGCCAGAAATTTTTAAGAGAAGTTTGTTGGGGTTTTTGAAATTTCTAATTGCCAAGTCAGATCGTATCATCCTTTCTCCTTGGCTATGTCCCTCATGTACAGGAGCTAAGTGAAGAAAACCTGGAAATTATGGCGCTCCCGAAATGTGTGTACCAAGATGGCGCACAACCTAAACCCTAACCGGGTACAATACTATGTTCAGGTTGTGCGCCATCTTAGTGCACATACTTCTGGAGCTCCGAAATTAGTATCGGGATAAAGGGTAAACGTTAGCAAGCTTGTATCGTAATTACTCACTATAAGAAACCTGACACCACATTTTTAATAATATCGTTTTCAAAAAATTTCTCTAGTCTTTGATCTGTAGTTGTGCTTGAATAAAGTTCGCTGTAGTTCACCCAGAACAAACTTTACTGTTCTGCCTTTGCTATTTAGACGCGAAGAAAAACATACACATTCCGATTAAGTATATTTCAAACAAAACACAGACGAATTAAACATAATTTGTATATATTACATAATATCGAATAATCGAGTGCTTTTTTTAATAAATATTGTTTCTCTATTTTAAAGAGAATATTAACCGGTAAATGAGAATATCATTGTCATAAACACAGACAGGAAAACTAAAAATGAATGTAACTGCGATGTTTTGCTGCATTCTACATATTGTCTTCTTAAGAAAGCTGAAATATGAAAAAATAAAAAATTCATTTATCCATTTTAAATTCGTATAACAATATAGGGCGCTCAAGAAGTATGTGTACCAATAAAGTGGTAACTAATTTGTTCGCCTACTTTAAATCAAGTTGTGTAAAGGGACTGAAACCGGTGCTCCCAAAGTATGCGAACCAAGATGGCGGATATCGGAACGTAACATGGGTAACAGGTTAGGGTTAGGCGATAATTTTTTTCCAATTTTCCTTATTTTAGTCCTATTATCAGTTCGAAGACTAGTCAAGAGCCTCCCGTAGTATTTATACCTAAAATTATGGCCTAACCCTAACCTAGTACACATATTACATTCCGATGTCCGCCATCTTGGTTCGCATACTTCGGGAGCCCCCTGAAACCTATGGACAGAGAGCTTATTCAATAGGCTTACACAGACAGTCCCCGAACACGTAATAGAACTTAATGAAGGAAAATTGGAATAAAAGTATGGTCTGACTCTAGCCTGCCACACACACTACGGGAGTGTCGATCCGATTAACTTATCATTGATTTGCGCTTCGGGAAAATGGGCAGGGTCTACGTTTCACGATGTGTGATAGGATTTTTCCGTGTGTTGTTTAGACTTTTGTTTTCCTGTTTGTTTTTGTGATTGGATCTAATTTTTGCTCTGTTTGATGATAATTGCCGCCGAACGTGAAGGCAGGAAGGCATCGTCTGCCACGTTTTTGCTGTGACAAGCAGAGTAGCTTTTGTGTTTCATGTGAGCAGGTTTTGTTCGACTTATTATTGTTCACTGTAGGTTGTGTTTTTGATATTTGATGAAGATTAAAGTCGCAGTCGAACCTTGGAACTTCTGATTTTAGCGTAGTGGATGTGTTCTCAAAGATAGAGAAAAAAAGCAGCGACAGTAGCTTCTATGGAAGTATTACGAAAAATATTGTGCTTGGGTCGTGTTTTTATATAATATCTTATAATTTTAGTCTTGCTCTTTGCACTCTAGAAACAGTGACGCTGCCAGGGGCCCGAATTCCACCTTTTCAAATTGAACGTAATTGATATGACATTTTAAGGGTTATTACCGGTTGCATATCTTCCGCAACAACAAAAAACAATATCATCTGAAAAATATTCTATTCAATTCAAGAATCTTGCTGCACACGAACACAAATATATTTCTGTAACGTTTCGTCTGACCGAGGTCAGACTTCTTCAGACAAGCATTTGATAGTTGTAAAATGCTTGTCTGAAGAAGTCTGACCTCGGTCAGACGAAACGTTACAGAAATATATTTGTGTTCGTGTGCAGCAAGACTCCTGAATTGAATAGCCCTATACACTCTTGCTACAGCATCCTTGCGTAATACGCATACGGTTCCACCTGCGCAAAGGCATAGAGAGCAAGGAAAGGTAGTTAGTTTCACGCAATCAACTGTTAGTTTCATCTGAAAAATGTAGAATTTTCGGTCGCTGCAAAGAAATTTCTCACACGCTGCGTGGTGCAAAGATTCTGAAATTCTCTCGCCCCATTACGTGGCCCGTCTGCGCCCCTGTCCAGTAAGGCTTTAGCCCAGCGACTCGCTAAGTGTGCCCAGAAAATTAACAAATTTGTGTTAATCATAACTAAAATATTGTTGAATATGTTACATATTGTTTTCATTATAATTGTTTTATTGTTTCTTATTTTAAATGTGTGTATGAATCAATGAATTGATTTCATCATTTTGTCGTTTACTTTATGTTACGCAGTGTCTTTTTTCGAGTAAGTGCGACGTGAGTTTTTCCCTGATAATTTGGCGTCGCAAAAAACGTTTGGGACCAGCTGCTTTAGACAATTTCGGGGCATTTTAAAAATCTTAAATATTGCGTCGCGTTACACAAAAAACTTCAATACTTACTCTATGAACACACTTAGTAGACCCAAAGCTGTTGAACGGGCACCACAGGCATCCGTAGGATTCACATTGAAGCTGAGTTGGGTCGTCTACGTCAGGCGGGCAAGGTAACTTTGTATTGCAGACGTCACAAGAACGGCAATAATTCTGTGTCACTGTAGAAATATACGTAAAGAGTTAAATTGCGAGTTAAATAAGGAAAATTTGTGCGCATGGGCGTGCCAAACTAGTCTGCTGCCCGGGGCGAGTTTCTGATAATGCTGCCCTTTATACCTAACTTCTAAAATAATTTGGGTGATAAACAGATTATAGATGTCGTCATACACGAGAATAAATCAAATAAAGGTCAAGTAAGAAAGAAATGTTTGATTTATTAAACCAAGCATCAATGAGAAATTTTTTCAGAGGTCAAGGGTCGGGGAAACAACCCCTGTTGAATAATCATCACCACAGGACACATATTGTTAGCTTTTAATTAAATAAGAACACATCTAGAAGAGCATGTGTAATAACGCAAACTCTACAGCTTGGTTCTGCTGCCCCCTACAATGTGCTGCCCAGGGGCGGTTGCCCCCTTCGCTCCCCTCTAGGCACGCCGCTGCTTGTGCGACCCGCGAAGAAATGCTAATTTTGAATGGTGTGCGGCCACGAAACGAGTTTTTGATTAGGCTAATCTGGTACGTGAGAGTAATCCCATTCCCTTTGCGTTGCAAAGCCAATACCTGGATATTTTAAAACTATCTATATGTACGTTTCAAGTCTAACAATTTACTCACACGATGTAGAACCTCCATATAAACAGTAAGGCTGGTCCTCTTCATCAGTCGGGCACCAAATACAATTCCTAGCGAGGCATAAACTACTTGTGGCTCCGGCTTCAGGGTGGCAATCAACACGAGCGGTACAACTTGCACAAGTGTTGCAGAGAGATCTTGCTTCCGCTACCACTGCAAAGGTCAAGAGTTCAAAGGTTATTAAGTAATATTACACACAAATATAGTTATTTGTGAATTATGGTAAGAGCATTCAGAGCTGAGGAGGGCAAGGTTTTTGGACCAGGGACCAAAAATTTTGCCCACTTGGACTGGCGGGCCATGTAAGTATGACGTAAAAAGTTACATTTTATGAGCGATATTCACAGTGGAAAACAATAGGCCTTGTGCCAAATATAAATTTAACCACAATCTCAACAAATTCCTTGAGTTATTTTTACTAAACCAGCAAAATTCGGTTTCAATTTGGTGCTGGCAGCATCGGGCGGGCCAGATTGAATCACCCAACGGGCCGTACTTTGCCCATGTCCGATTTAGAAGATTTACCCACAACCGAAACCTCAGCTTTTTTTCTTGTTAATTAGTAATGAGTAGCTTAATATTGCACTATACTGAAATATCGGCAAGACTTAAACGGTTATTTAATATAGGGTGTCCATAAAATCTTAAAATTCTTGAGAATTGCAGAGGGAATTTATCGACATTGTTTTGGCCCTCACAGATGTATTTAATGAAGTAAAAATATCTAAACAATTACTGAATAAAAAACAACAAACCTGGTTAAGGTTTGACTTCATAACAAAATTGAAATTGTGAAGGGATTTTATAGACACCATTATTGTGTGCTATATATTGGCTAATGAAGGTGATGGTATCAGTTTCATGCATCCGAAACATGTAACTAGTTAACCGATCTTATACCCAATATCGATATTGTGTAGCCGAACGATAGGTCGTGGTTCGCCATATGATTAAGCCGTTCTATCGGCTTTGCGCTTCTCTGTATAAATATGAGAAACTTGAATTTGAAAGCTAGACGTAAACTAGCTAGTAAAACAATAGTTTACACTTTTGTACGCCAGAAAAAGGTACTCCCGTAGTGTGGCACCAGGTTGGGGTTAGGCTATATTTTAATTCCGATTTTCCTTATTTTAGTTCTATTACGAGTTTAGTAACTGTCGGTGTTAGCCAAGTGAATATAGCCCCTGCCGTTAGGTTTCAGTCCAGGCGAACATAATAAGTTATCTTCATATTTGAACACACACTTCAGGAGCGCCAGAAAAAATCATGACGTCCTAGAATTTCCTGATAAATATGTGCTCCCGACTTCAAATGGTAGCCGTAATATAGCTAGTAAAAAAGATACTTACAATTTTGTACGTCGGAGAAAACGCAAGACGGTAGACTGGAATTGGTTGATTGGCACCAACGACACCCTCTAGTGATGCATTTCCCTGGATCTGCACCGGCCTCTGGGTGGCAGTCGAGACGCTCATTACAATATGTACAGTTTTCACATCTTAGTCTTGACACAGCCACTAAAAAGTGAAAAGCCACATATGACGTCATCATTTACGTCACTTTATAACTAAAAATAACCTGCTTTTCAACTTGTTTGCAGATAAACTTGTTAAAATATTAGTCATGGCTCATTTGACCCCACTTCCATTGAAATAGGGGTTCCGACCTCTAACCCCACCCCCATTGGCTACGCCCCTGCACCACCATATAACAAAAAATTGCAAAACTTACGTTCAATTCCACCCCCGAACATGCACATGGGTCCACAAGATATGTCAGTAGGGTAACTGCACCATTGGCAACCCCGGGCTTTGCATTTTGCTTCAGTCGCTCCTGGTTCGGGATGGCAATCCTTTGAATACGGGCAATAACTACACGACGAACACTGACCGTCTAAGAAGTCTAGATTAGAAAAAAATATGTATTAGTAAAAAAAATTGGTCAGCATTTTGAATATATTATTCAAATCGAATAGTCTATTATTCGAATCGGTTCAGACGGAACTTTCAAATCGCCGTCATCTTGTTTTTTATTTAGCCGTACAATCGAAGCCATATTTTTACAGCGTAATTCGACATATGGATATGACTCTTCGCTTTCTTGCGAGGTATGGATGAAACATGTTTTTTATTGTGTGTGGACGCTCAGAAAACTGTCTGAGTGATGGATTCTATGTTTTCAGTAATTTATGTGCTTGGAGGACATAACTATGACAAATTAACATACAATTACCAATCTACCAAGTATTCGAGATTCAATTCGGAAAAAATATTCGATTTTGATATCATTAGATATTCGAAAATGCCCAGCCTCACCTGTAGGTGATAGCGAATAACTGATTGATCATTTCCATGTCCAACATCGACTATGGTAGCCGTGCGCAAGGCCGCTCAGTATATGGCTAAAATATTTTATCGCGTTTCCTCTCTCGGGATTAGTATAAAATTTTTGACGAAATACAGGGTGTCCATGAAGTCTTGTTACAATTTCAATTTTGTTAAGCCAGTCTCACTATATCTTAACCAGATTTGTCAGTAATTGTTCAAGTAATCTCTTTGCGTTGCAAAGCCTATACCTGAGTCCAATTTATTATCTATTCCTATAACGTTACAATGCCCTTTTGTGCCTGCAATTACTAGAAAGCCAATGTTGAATAAAGTTGCGGCCCGCGGTTTCACCCAGTTATATGTATTTGGCCCTCCTGTATTAAAGGGTGGCACACCCCAGCCAGTGGTTCTGTAGAACAGTGGTTTTCAACCTTTTTACTGTCGTTGTCCATTAAAGGTGACACAGAGCAGAGCAGAAAGTTAATGTTAGTTGGCAAAAAGGAGATAACTTGTATGGTAGGGGGAACAGTTGTAGAGGTCCAAAATGATTTAACTTTACACTTTACAAGAAAACATCTTGTTCTTTCCAGTTTCATTGCTTATTTCACAGAATGTTTTCACTTTGTTGGACATGAATTGTTTGAACATAATGGTATTTGGAATCTACCAATCAAAATAACACTATAAATATAACTGGAATGACAAACAGGGGGCCATGAGTGCTGAAAGCCTTCGGAAGGGGGGCACGTGGCCTAAAAGGTCAGGAACCACTGGTGTAAATTTTTTGTGTTGAATTTATTGAAAGTGAAGGTTTTAAACAATTCTCGAGACAAGCAATTAATTTTTTAAAAAAGATCGAAAAATTTTAGCATTGCCCGAATCTCGCTTACCTCTATATGCAGCTATCGAAGTATTATCATGAAAACAGTAAGGTATGTTTGGGGTATCCACTGGGCACCAAACACAATCTCGAGATCTGCAAATCCCTTCTGTGGCTGCCTCCACATCTCCTGCACAATCTACTCGTTCCGATTCGCGAATTGCAGTTGTACACGCGGGCCTTCCATCCGCATCGGTGTATCCTTTCGCTTTTGTAACAGTAAATTGGCAAAAGCAAAAAGCGATTAAAATTATTCCTACGCGCACCATTTTTACCGTGTGGATTCTGAATAACATAAAAATTCAGACGTTATTAGTTGACATATTAAACAAAAAAAGTGCTCAAAGCTGCTGTCCTTGGATATAATCACGGTGCCAATCAGATAATTGGCATCTAGGTTTTAAACAATAATCTCATAGCATGGTCACTCGCCCTCACTGAGAGGTGAAGAAGAATCATATGTGACCAAAGTTACGAGTAATTACTAAAAGACCAAGAGGGACTGAAACAATATGAAACATTGATTTCTCTACACTCTTCTAAAATTCAAACACCCATTAGCCTCCTCTAATTTTCAGGTGTGACGCTTAACGTAAATAAAATTGTATTTAAATATTCGAAAAAGGCTCATATGCTGGTGCAGATGGTCAGCCAAATGCATAACACATTTTTATAAGTTATAGTTTTATAACTTATAACAAAGGAAAGATGCACCCCCATTTGAAGAAGAAAAAAGCATCCATTGCAATTTCCGTAGCTTAGAACATTTTTATACCTTCGAGATTCATGAAAACCCACGCTTTTCGAACCCCCTAGCTCATGTTGGTCCAAGGTTGTCAGCTCCGCGGGCCACAAAATTATTTTTGCATTGCTCGCGGGCCACAATAGTACCAAGAATAGATAAACAGTGCAATACAAAACAAACACTTTTATTGTGCAAACACATAGTTATCAGACATAGCCATCCAAGGCTGATAGAATCCGCATTAGATTCTTAGTTTTCTATTGTTAGCATATATTCCCGACCAAAAAGATAGAAAGCCGGATAATAATTTAGACTGCCAAGCACATCATTCAACTTTGCTATTTGCCTCGGCTAGCCATAACACTAGTCAATTCAGTGACATTAGTGATGTAACAATATGTCAAAAGATTTTTCTGATTAATTTTATTACAAAAACAACACAAAATGCTATTTTTTGATTACTCTCCGAATGTGACGCAGGCCACAGATAATGAAGCGGCGGGCCACATGTGGCCCGCGGGCCTGGGTTCGGACCACCCTGCCCTAGCTGTTACGTTATAAGTTGACAATTAGAATTCTCAGACACTTTTGGAAATCTCTTGCTGCGCCTCTGCCTAGATCACTTTAAACGACTTAACAAACGTAATGATCAATATTCAATCATTTTATTAGATTATGTGCGGGGATTGCTGTCATGGCATTTGTTTTCGGACATAAAATCTATATCCTGACATTGGTCAGACGAAACGTTACAGAAATATATTTGTGTTACGGCGCAGTAAGACTCTTGAATCACTTAGGATAGTTATGCTTACTCTTGCTACAGCATCCTTGTATTATATGCATACCGATCCACCGACACAAAAGCATAGAGGAAAGATAAATAGCTAGGCGCGAAAAAACCAAATCATTATCATAAAACTTCAAACTTGCGATTGCTTTCTACTTTCACCATACGAATACTTCTCACTTTTGCTTCTAACGTTCATAAACACACTTTAATTTATGACAAAATAACTTGGAAATCATTAAAAATCCCAAGCTGCTCAAATGCGATTTAAAAATAACACATTCCTCGATCTTCTCACGACCTAGCGACGAGGATTGACCTAATACACAATGTACTTCCTGTTGGTTCTCTAACGTTGTTACAGCCTACTGTTAAAAATGCCAAAAATTTATTATTTTAGTGTGTTATTCGCTTGGGCGTGTTGCTTTAGCGAAAAATGTTTTTATTTATTCTAGGAAGAAGAACGCCGATAAGTCATACACATATAAAAAGTACTGCCCCAATTCGTACTTTAACGGGATACGTGGGTGCTGAGTTATCCGCTTCGGCTCTTAACAGTGAATTTCGTTAGAGATATAATATGATTTTCACAAAACCTTGTCCTCCTCTGTTCTACGCGAACAGTTAGGTGCCCAGGATATCCGCTGATACTGCTCCACACTCCAGCACCTCCGTTTTACCATTTCATTTTGAATATCACCGCAAATACCAAGACATTTAGAACCCAAACCATTCTGCTTTTTTGTGGTCGCAACACTGCAGCGGTAGGGCGGTGTGAGGAAATATAAATAGTTCAAAGCATGGCATATGCGACTAAGTCAATATCGTGTAGGAGTTTCTCGTGAACTATAACTTTGGGAACTAGGAAGAATCAAAAAAAGAACCAAATGGTTGCGTTTATCATGAGATATACGAGATTGACAGGGTGGGATGCGCGCTTTTATACGCTACGTAACTCTATTTGCACGAAAGTTATCCTGTCGCTAATAATTGAAACATGTTCACTAAAATTCTCAATGATTCTTCAGTTCGACATCTTGTTAGAAAGAGCATTTTCTTCCGCAGATGGTGGCTTTCTCAAAATTTCAATATTCAACTTGGCAACAAATAAATAACGACAAATTATGAAAAAACGCAATTTTTAACAATATCCAAACTAGAATCCGGTTGGAAACCAAAGACTTATTGATCGAAGGTTAGGGGATCCCCCAAAATAGAAACTGCGGTTTCGATTCCAATAGCGACATCGCGTGTACCATCACTAATTAATTAATAACTCGCTAATTATACGACATAATCCATGCAATACATAGGCATCCAATCAATAGGCTTCTGATCCGAGCTAAGATGAATGCACATGCAAAATTTGGAGCAGATTGAACCTCGCTTTCGTGAGACATCGCGTGCATCTAACACACAGACAGACAAATACCTATCAACATACTTACCGATCAAGATCGATAAGTAACTACGTGTTGCCCAAGCTCTAACATGAGTAGTATGGAGTACTATTAGACACGAAATGTAAATGTGGTTCGTTTTACTAAATTGTTGCTGTGGGCAAAATTTGTAGCTGGAATAAAATGTATTTTCTGAGAAACAAATAGACATCGTTTTCCAATTTTTAGTAATTGATGGATGGTTTTCATTTATTATTTATTTTAATTCTCTCTGAGATCTACAACACAGATAAATCAACCAATATTTTACTATTTCAACGAATATTACTTCATGACGTGACATTACGTCACAAAAGTCCGGAATTTTCCCGACAAGCTGATGTACACTGCTCAGCTACGGTCTTAGCGGTGGGAACCCGTGTGAACTGCTAAGGTTGTGGGACGAATTATCATTTGGTTTTCATTTGGTTAGTCAGGAATTTTGAACCCGAGCATTTTTCTCTCGCACTAATTCATTTCGTAAATTATAGTAAAGCCAAATACTTCCCATTACAAGTCTGTGCATCGTATGAAGGTACAATAATATGAAATGGCCATGTCACGCTGACCCAGGCCCAAAAGCAGTGTTCCCTCTAAGGTGTGCGCGTGTGCGCGCGCAGACAGCTTTCAGAGGCTGCGCACACGCATTGATTTACTGCGCACAGGCGTATTTCGATGTAATGTAACAATGTGCTCGGTTGGCAGATTGAGAAAGTTTGTTGTTGGCCCACTTATCACCCGGTTAGAACGCCAAAATTTTTCATTGGTTTTTGCACAAATATTAGTCATTTCAAAAAAAGTGCGCACACACAAAAATTTCTGCGCACACATATTACAAAAAATTAGAGGGAACATTGCCCAAAATTCTTTTGTTTATAGTCGGGGTTGAGTGTAAGTTGAGTCTTGCTTGATAAACCGACTCAATCTTTCGACTTTTCATAAAAACAGCTGATAGATAAATTTGGATGTACCACAAAATTATGAATACCCATCTGGTTGAAGACCAAACACTAAAATCTTTAAATATCTGAAACCCAATATATACCAGAGTTTTGTTGTCAGGGAAGGGTGATTGGTATGGCCAACACAAACAAACAAACCTTCCATCGCTTTAAAAAAAAATGTTTATACATAATACCGTAATTGTAATGTTCAAAAGCCCTGATCGGTTCGTTCCTAAATACTAAATCAAAGACTGGTAAAAAGCATTGGTTCCCAAACCGCGGATCAATTACGCATGTGAAACAGTTTAATTTCTTAAAATTTCAATTTTTTGCGTTCTCCATACCGCCAATTGTTACGTCACCGAGCACATAAAAATAAACAATAGAAGAAAGAGGAAACAAAGCGATACAAAAGTAACAATGGGATAAAAAAAAAGTAACACTATACAGAAAAATTGATGCGTACAAGTTAATACAGTGCAAAAAATTAAATTATTATGAAATTTGTTGTAAACTGCTTGTCTGGGGAAGTCTGATTTTGGTCAGGACGTTACAGAAATACATTTGCGGTAGTGTGCAGCAGGGTTTTCAAATTGCATAGGATTTTATTAGTGCAATTCTAGGAATAAGTAATTATATGACTGCCAGCTGGCCCAACCATTTTTCTGTTTGTTTTAAAGGGATCGAACGGTGTTTTTTTAGTCATAAGACAATACAGGATATGCTTTATAACTTCGCTTAAATGAATGTAACAAAAACTTGGGATCTTTATTATAAAGCAGCCGCCACTAATATGAGATTTGAGAAAAAACAACGCCACCACGTTGAGGTAATTGCGTCACGTTTAAGCGTTGGCATGCGGGTATTTTGTGCGTAGGATCTAGATCCGACTCTTCAATTAACTAACGTTCTTTGCTAGAAGTATCAATTATTTGCCGAGGAAAGCGATATTTCCACAGCAATAACAACTTAAATCCATATGTTTATTTCGTTGGAATGTAAGCCAAGTAAACGTGACATGACATAAAAATTGATGTGCATAACTTATTATAGTCCAGCTATACGTAGGCTTAGTATACAGGGTGTATACTTAGTATACTTAGTAGTATACAGGGTGTCCATAAAGTTCCATTAAAATTACAATTCCGTTGAAAGTCAGTTCTCAATATATGTTAACCATGTTTGTTATTTTTAAATCAGTAATTATTCAAGGATTTTTACTTTATTTAATACATCTGTGAGGGCCTAAACAATATAAGGTATCAATAAATTCTCTTTGCAATTTCATTTTTTAAGAGTTTATGGACATCCTATTTAGCATTTCTAGTCTTATTTAGCACAGATATCCTCTCTTTCAAAGATTTAAGTATTTCTGTAATTCAAATCTCAAAACTTGTGTGCTCTTTTTGTGTGTGATATGAAACCAAACCATCGAAATAAAGTAATCAAAACGAAATAAGTAACTGTAAATAAAAATAAACCTAATTAAATTAATTATTAAACTAAAACAAGACAATGTTCAAATATACGGGACACGAAGGTAAAATAACTACCGTAATATCTACAACATCGAGCCCCATATGGCTAAGAGAACCCTCCAAGCAAATTAATTTTAATTACTTCTTTTATCTTTGGGCGAAAAAATTGAATTCCATTGGTAGTCGAAAGCACGTAAATGCGGAATAGAAGCGAATTAATTGGTTGCTAATCAACTCTTATGTTGTAAACCATTGTGAACTTTTCATCTGCACTGTAAATCAAGTATTGAGGTACTTTACAACCATGAGAATGTTTTCTTTCCACAGTGATATCAATGAATTGAATTTTAATAAAAAAATAAAAAAATATTAGTCAAATTAGTTAACTCAAAGGGAAGAAGCAAGTCGAAGAAAAGTTACGCCAGAGAATTTCTCTTAAAATCAACCCCTAATACAATTTTCAAATCCGGATTAAAATAGTTGACTCCAACTTCCCTACTCTGCAAATGTCAATCTCACTAATGTCTACGTGTTTTCCAATAATCAAGTTCATCTTCCATTAAATGACTTCCTTCCTTTACACAAGGTAATAGGTCAAATGTCAAAGGTTCATGAGTAACGGTTTTCAACTTCATACGGCGGAGGCTTAAGCGGAAGTTGTTTAGTACGTTGTTCGTTGCCATGGTCTTGCATGTGATAGACATTGGGTTGGACCGGTCTAATGTGCATATTCTCGTAACCGCTGTGGGTTCTGTAAAAAAGCACTGTTATTTAATGACATTTTTTTTTTCCAAAAAAATTTAATCTTAAGATACATGGACTTGATGGTGGAGGAAACTGTAACCGACCAGCGTTTACGTGAACCACCCTCCGACGGCGAGGAGTCCAGCAATCCTCTCGCACATAATTGTCTCGAACGGGATTCGAACATGCGAACCCAGATACATGGACTTAAGATACTTAAGATACATGGACTTGATGGTGGAGGAAACTGTAACCGACCAGCGTTTACGTGAACCACCCTCCGACGGCGAGGAGTCCAGCAATCCTCTCGCACATAATTGTCTCGAACGGGATTCGAACATGCGAACCCAGACAGGATGGTCAGCGGTGCTGTGACAAGCGTATACCTAACGCTCAGCATGATGCGCCATACCACCGAGCCTATATGAGGAAATAAAAAAAATTACATATTGTAGACTAAAGGCATTTATAGGCTATAGGATAAAAATCAACGTAGAGATTACTTTTCAAGATTATTTCCATCATTGTTCCCATCAGTGTCTTCATAATTGTGTGTTTCTGGAATAGAAATTCACTCAGTAAATGTTGAATTAACAATGTTAAGATGGGAATTATTTCTTTACTTCTGAGAAAATTTTTAGTAAGTCACGTTTTTCAATAGTTGATCCTGACTTTGCTCAAAGATGAGTTTCTTTTACTTACAACTCACTACACTCAGGGTGGCAGGAATGGGATTTGAACTAGAGATGTGTCCCCTGCGATGACATAGATAAGTCTATCACTTTACCCACTAGGTCAGAGCTGCTTGACTGTTACTAGAGGTCCGTTTGCAGAACTTCCAAATAACTGGGATTAGGACATTTCAGAAAATTTATTTCGGGGCTCCCGAAGTATGCGAACCAAGATGGCGGACATCGGAATGTAATATGTGTACTAGGTTAGGGTTAGGCCATATTTTTTTTGATATAAATACTACGGGAGGCTCTTGGCTAGTCTTCGAACTGATAATAGGACTAAAATAAGGAAAATTGGAAAAAAATTATCGCCTAACCCTAACCTGTTACCCATGTTACGTTCCGATGTCCGCCATCTTGGTTCGCATACTTCGGGAGCACATCTATTTCAATATATAAACGAAACTTCGAATGCATTATTAAACTAAATACAAAAGCAATGAATGGCTCAAGCATATTGACGAAAATGTTACGTATGCTATTTGCCAACGTGAATTTCTCATACCTCTACGCCAGGAATTCCCAAATTTTTGTTCGTGCGCCAAATTATCCGGGAAAAAATTCACGACGCACTTGCACGAAAAAATACACTATGTAACAGGAATTAAGGTAACAATAAGTAAATTCCGTCATATTTTAGTTACGTTTAAAGCAATTCTGTTGATTTTCGGGGCGCACTTAGGAAATCTCTGTGGAGCCCCCTTTGGAAACCGCTGCCCTAGGCCACCACCTTTGTTTTGAGCCATGTTCAGAGCGAACAGTCCCTACAATTTATATACAACTTACCTAGTTCATAAGTGACTCTAGTTTCATTCGGGTTTGCGCTCTTTCTTTTTCTTTCTTCTTTGCTATTTAATTTCTTATACGCCATGACCAAGGCGAAAGTAATGAGCGCGATCGTGAGCACAACCGAGAGTGAAATAGCAGCTATATCTCCTGCTTTGAAAGCTTGTGTAACAGACTCAGAGATGGAGAAATTTGTATTTAACGGCGACAGACCAAACGTCGAAGTCTGTACGACAAGTCCGTAATTGCCGAAATCTTCTGCTTCAACCTTAATTAAACAAGAGAGAAACGCTCAAACAAATAGACACAAAAGTAAACTGCTTGTCTGTGAAATCTGACTTTGGTCAGACGAAACGTTACAGAAATACATTTGTGTTAGTGTGCAGCAGGACTCTTGAATAGCATAGTATAGTCTAGTATGATATAGTCTAATATAGCAACCTTGCATTATACGCATATGAATCCACTAGCATAAAAGCATTGAGGAAGGATTGGGAGTTAGCCTTAGCCCATAATGTTAGAAAAATTTCAGCCGAAATAATTTTACCAAAAGTCATGAGAAATGTTACAAGAATTCTACTGAATTTAGATCATAAAAAGCAATTGCACACACGAAAACATCACACAACAGTTTATTTCGTTGAAATAGGGTAATGTCAAAACTGATAGCCTTGCCAAAATTGGCGTTAGCACTTAAAGCAGGGGTTCTCAAACAGTTGGACGCGTCCCACAAGAGGGCATAGAGAATTTTTTGAAGGGGCGTGAAGCTATTAAAACATAAATCGAGTTGTTAGATTTGGTCTTGCGCGCCTTTAAATTTCGTTATTGTTCAGAGATTGCAGATACTGTTGTGCTTGTATCTTTATTATCCTTAGCACGGAGCATGTTTAAGAGTTCAACTCCATGCTGTTAATTCACAGATTCTAGAACATTTCATACAATCGCCTCACTATTTAATATTTGTAGCTTATTGTTAGCTAGTTATTTTTAAGGTGAGCGCAAGAATTGACAAATTCTAAAAAAGGGATGGGGGCGGCTGAAAAAGTTTGAGTACTACTGACTTAAAACAGACTGTTACAATATTACGTCTTACTTTCACAAAATGAAGAACAACGGAGTGGAGATAGCCATCGACCATCAGATAGTAGTTGGATAAGCTCGTACCTGCACCGAAAATAGAGAGTTTTGATAAAATGGAAAAGGTTTCTCATGGGTATACACAAAGAGTTTTGTTAATATGTTTTTTTTTTTGCAAATTTACTAAGAACAGAATCTCGAGTTATTAACTGCAAGTGGGAATAGTATGAATTAAATGGTTTTGAATAATGGTCCTCTCGCCGCAGGGTGGTTCATTTACCGGTAATCGCTGGTCGGTTGGTTCATGCTTCCGAAAACAAATACCTGGCTAAATATCACCATACCCGACATTGACTGGTAACCGGACTAGAGGACGTAGTTTGCCATAAGATGAAGTCGTCTTATTGGCTTTCCTCTCCCTTGGGATAAATATATCTCATTCTAAATGGTTTCAAGTAATATAATCTCGACTACGAAATTTGAGATATTCAAAAACGGCTAGAAATGAATCTAAAATTACCGTTCTTGCGGACATGAATACGCCATTGTGGTATTGTAGGATTTGCCTGGAATTTGATGACAATTTTTCCAGAGTTACCGGTTTCTAACTCATAATTCAAATTCTTGGAAATCAATTCTGGGGAATCTGAAAACAAATGAATTTAGTAACAAAAGAGCAGAATCTCATTCCATGTAAATCATGTACGTTTTATCCAACGCCCATTCACGTTGATGATATAGCGAATCGGATCGAGTCGAGTCAATAACTCGGGTCTCCCTAACGCTGGTTATGGTTGATTGCTGTAGGAAAAGCTTTGTTTCAATCCTCAGAATCCTTAACCTAGATCCGGGGGCCCGTAGATGACTGGGGCGTCACAGAGCAGTTTAAGAGGGCCACAAAAATAGGCAAAAACTGATTATACTTTTATTTTAATATAAATCTCTTCGTTCTTCCTAGCTTCATTGCTTGATGAAGTTATTTAACAGGGTGCTTTCACTTTGTCAAGCATGATTTGTTTTGAACATAATAGGATTTGGACTCCGCCAATCAAAATAACACCATAAATATCATTGAAATGACGAACAAGTGAGCCATGAGTGCGAACATCTTCCGCAGGGGGCCACGGTCCTTAAGAACCAGTGTCCTACAGTGTTTAATCCACTCATAGAATGAAATTTAAAACTCACAGAGAACGTCAAATTTGGTTTCTGATTTCCTAATGACGTTGCCAGATATACCGAGTTCTACACACGAGGCAACGGCACCATTGTGTTGTGAGGTCGTAGTGATGTTTTCAAACACAACCTAGGAAATAGAGATTTGTTTTTAAATTTTATTTAATGGTAAATTTTACAGAGCGGAGAGCGAGACTCACGTAGTGTGCTGTGAATAAAAGAAAAATTGCGTGCATTGGTAGTTAAATACATGAAGGAGTCCACGAATATGATCTTACTGCCCGGTTGTCGTTTGAGTCAATTTTTTGTCACCAAATTTAGGTGCCGGAATCGGAGTCAAAATTGCCAATTCCGGAGTTTTAAATATCTCAGAATAAATGGTGAGACCCGGTAGGCACGGTGTTTGGACCAAGGGCAAAAGTGGAAAACAATAAACCTCGTGCCAAAACTAAATTTAATCGCAATCTCAACAAATTCCTTGAGCTATTTTTCAGCTAAAACATCAAAATTTGGTTTCAGTTTGGTTGTGGCAGCATCAGGCGGGCCAGATTGAATTACCCAACGGGCCGAATTTGGCCCGCGGGGCATAGTTCATCTATTTCAGAGCTAGAATCACATTTTCCTAGAAATCTTCAGCGCTAGATTTCAACTTACGTTTTCAGCAATGAAGAATTCCCTCTCCAACTCAACTTGGACTCTGTTGCCTTCATTATTTGCTTTGCAGTAAAGTAGAACTTGATATCCAGAAATAAACTGCCTTTGCTTTGTAGTGAAGTCCATAACAAGGCCTGGAATATTAATGTATTGTGGTAAAGTGTTAGATTTAACCAATTTGACATTGCAGATTGCACATCTCTGTTTTAAACCCTATGGGGCGTAGCCAGGAGGGAAGGGGCAGTTTTGTGGTGAAGATTGGACCTCATCCCCCACCCATTTTGAAATGTTTCGTAGTTTGAAACGCTTTTTGAACCTTCAAAACTCAAACCCACGTTTTCCGGCCTTCGACTAGACACGCTATATAGATGATACAGTCTGACTTGGCAATTAGTAGTCCCCCACCCCCTTAACCCACCCTAATCGGCCCCACCTCATTCAGTGTATATGTAATGCCAGGCGAATGTCAATAATTTTTTAGAATGCATATCATCGATGGAGCCTTAAAAGTACATTGAGAAGCAATATAATAATCCCAGACTTACCTGTCCAACACACCACTCCAGGGTCGGTCCACTCACCATCAGCTTTACATTCAATAGTAGGCGAGGCGCTAACAAAGTATTTCGGGTCTGTTGTTTGGTACATCTGACCACCGAGACATCGTAGACGAGTTGTGGTCCCTACTGGTGTTCCCGGTTGGACGTATGTGTAGAGCGAGTGTGCCAATGTCGGCCTCGGGCAACCTATTAATGCACATATATATATATATATATACAGGGTGTCCAAAAAACACTTTACAATTTCAATTTTGTCATTAAGTCAGTTCTCAATATATCTTAACCAGTTTTTTTTGTTTTTAATTAGTAATTGTTTAAGTATTTTTACTTCATCTGTGAGGGCCAAAACAATATAAACTATCGATAAATTCATTTTGCAATTCTAATACCTTTAGGACTTAATGGAAGTCTATATATATTACATTATCATTTAAGCATTATTTGTAAATTACGCATTCATATGTACTTGACTGCTTTATTGAAGTCCAATAATTCCACAGTTGAGTAGGTCAACAAGATCAAGGAAACGTTTCCGGTTACAAGAATTCTCAAAAAATATCTTTCAGTGTGCTTTCAGTGTCACTTGACATTTTAAAAATTGACTTTCTTGAAATTATGTAACGAGTTTCGATTGAATATTTGTCAGGAAGGCACCACGGCCAAAAATAACAAACATTATTACATCCGCTACAATTTAAAGATCATTTTGTTTTGTCAGTATTAGGTTTGCTTTTATATATATTTATAATTCATACAATGCAAACAAGTAAGACAAATAAACTATATATAGTACAGAGATTCTTCAAGCTTCTAGAATGTTTCATTGGGGTTTCCGTCATCCAAGAATGTTAAAAAACCATCGTGTTACGGTCATCAAAGTCAGTTAAAACCTAACTGTTCATCTCCATTACATTTACACGCCTATGTACAGCTCCCAACACATCAGTGTCTGTCTCTAATGGCAACAAATTTGCACGCGTGCTGACTTTAGACATAAGTATAAAGCTTTTTATGAATCCTACACCGCAGTCATCAAGGTGTTTAATTAGGCGGTGACACATGGTCACGTGAACCAGTTATTGCCGGGAACTAATTGAAAACTTCTTGAAATCGTTTCCAATAATTATTATGCATGGCAACCTATGCATTGCAGTAATGTTCCAATATTGTTTTGCGCCAGTTCTTGGAACATTATGCTAATTTATGCGTGATATTTTTTTTCTGCAGTACAAAGTAACGGATATGGGGTGCAGCCTAATTTTCTTAAAGCCGCCAAACCCATTAAAAAAGCATAAAACTTATTAAATATTTGCGCTTATTTACCTGTCTATAACGCATTCAAGCATAAAAATAGAATACAAAAAAAACATTAACAAACGTGAAGTATAAAATTTGTGGGCGCAATTTTTTGGGTTGTCATATTTTGCGGACCATCAGACGCACAGCATTAACGAGTAATTCATAGCTACCGCACCACTTTGAGGGTGACCGTACATTTGAACCCATGTACATTTGAACCCATGCGTATATCCACGGGTTCAATCTATATGCGGGTGCTAAAACCCATGGGTTAGGATTAGTATGGGTTCAACTATCCGTAGAACAAAAAAAATTTCCATATGTGCAATAGCATGCAGGTGCAATTGTCATGGGTTCAAATGTACGTGGGTTCAAATGTAATGAAACCCACTTTGAGTCATACTTACTTGGTAAACATTGCAGGTTAGAGGTATTCTCCCACTTGCTAGAAGAACTGCATGTTAATGTTACGAATGGGAGATAAGTTAGACCATTTCTGAATAAACTTCCTGATGTGCAATTCATTTGTGCCTCGGTCATGCATGCTGTATTATCGAGTGTTCCAATAGGTGTCATAGATGAAGGTAATTCCGATGTCTTGCAACCTGTTAATAATGAATCCAGATGTATTATTTGCATATTTTTAATACGGTTAGCATCTTCGCTAGCAACAAGGCTATAGATAAGCATCCACTAATTTGCGGTGCGCCAAGAAATACATATAAATGAATGTGTTTCACAAAAACTTATGTTTTGAGACGATTCAAGAAAGCAGTGATTAAATATATGGACATGTCAATTAAATTCCTTTTAGGGTCACAGCAATGTCAACCAAATGATGAACGAATGTCATATGAAGATCTTGCTGTGGCATATGAAACCCAGCCAAATTATGCGCCAATTATTGGGACAGTTTTTGAAGTAAAAATGGACAAAAATATATAAAAGTACAAGTCCTCTAGCGACTTTTTCACCTTTGAGTACTGAAAACTTAAAAACGACTTTTCCATTCGGTTTTCAATAATACAATTAAGTACTCGTGCAATACTTACAAGTAACGATGATCGCCTTGCTTCCCAATACACGATTACCATCATAGTAATCTACCAATCCGATACGGCTTCCGTTAAAGGTCGCGTTCATACTGTCGAAATCGAATCGGATGATTGCTCTTGCTGTATATGAGTAGTCAGTTGAGCCAGTGACGTTCAAACCCTTTATGTCATGGTTTATTGAAGACATACCGTTGAAGTGGTGATAATATCGCCAGTAAAAACGATATACCGCCATTCCATTAGATATGACCGCAACATTCGACGGAACCCAATAAACCTCAAACCGTTTGTTATCATAATAGCCATAGTAACATATAACACTCATGGATATAGAAGCATTTTGACCTTCCTTGAAAGAGAAGACATTTCGTCCTCTACTGTTGTCGGTGTCGAAGCTTACGTAGCAATCTGAAAGAGAATATTCAATAACTTTATTTGAATTTAATTGCAGCCGATGACAAGCTATTGAACGAAAAACGGTCTAAAACATGACTTGTCAGTTTTGTATACCTGGTGATTTCAGAATTGAATCGAACATTTTATTATTTGAATCGAAATGCCCAGCTTTATCTACCAGTCTCTGTTCGAAGTTTGAAAATGGGAAGCAACACATGAAAATGATTTTCCTATAATAAATACCATTTGCGTGGTTATTAGCGCTGTGGGACGACGTAAGCGACCCAACGATATGATGCATAAATCTGAAACAAATATCCAACTAATCTCATACCCGACATGGACTGGTAACCGGACGAGAGGCCGTGGTTCGCTATATGATTAAGCCGTCTTATCGGCTTTCTTCTCCCCCGGGTTAAATAGGTTAATCCATCTTCCTCGGACGATTTACGTAAATCATTTCCCATCAAAGCTATCAAATATAGACGCGCTGATTGCCGTTCGGGTTTCATGCCTTAGAAAATATACACTTAAAACCTTGATTTTACCATCAAATTTGTGTTGAATTCCTGAAAATTTTTGAACATTTCTAAGCTTATGCTGGACCTAGTTACTGAGAAAATTAATTTAACAATAAGTCAAATTTCTGTCGATCCGATGCCGTTAATTGGATCAGGTGTTGGGAAGAAAACTACGAACCAGAACCAGAAAACCGGAACTTCGAACAGTGGTTCCTTTTTCGATACATTGCTACCTATTTTGGAACATTACATTCCTCTCTCACTATGCACGAAAATTCTAGTTTCCGGTATTTATTCATTCAATAAAGACTCTCTAGCTAGTTTTAAAACCTACTCGCACATTGGCGTTTTATCGTTAAAATAGTTTATATGTATTGCAATATGACAAAATATTCTTAGCAAAACCCCACTAAATATATAATAATAGTTCTGTATATCGCGAAAACCAAAATCCTCTCTGGGGATATGTGAAGAAAAAACGTTAGACTCATAGCAACGCCAAAATTACAAAGCATAACCGACAAATCAGTACTTACATGCATTAGCCACGGATAAAGATGTCACCAACAACAGAATAACTTTAAGCATCATACTGAACTTCAGCCTAACGTACAATTTACGTCTGTAATGCGGAAGCCTCGTTCCTGAATATAAAATGGTAAAACGTGACGCATTTTATCAATCACAGTGTTTCTCGAATCCATAAATCTAACAGTTCCTGATTCAGGTTGAATATGCTATTCTTACTCATCAGGCACGAGCTGTAGCGCATATTAGATTAGCATGAGCAGGAGGTCATTAATGATGAGAAAACAATTACTCGCCAACATAATGCACATGCGTTACAAATATACGTGCGTAACTTGTGCGTAATTTACTAGATACCTCGAACGGTCTTCCAGTTTCGATATATAGAGGTCTGAAACAGGCTGCAGGGTATAAGAAGTATGTTAATGACTGATGCAATTACTACCTAAAACAACAGAGTGATGCTCAAATATATGGACACGAAGTCTAAAACATAGTACTTTTCGTAGCGTACCTACCGGTACCAATTAATCTACGACTTTCGCGTAGTGACGCTTCATATCGGAAACGGCCATCACGCTTGGCGGATTGAAAACCGTGTTCGCATGAAAAATAAAAAAATATAACGAAATTTTTTGATGAAATAACAAATCTCATAGGATTCATAGAAAAGTTAGTAAGAAATACAAGTAATACCCCCCTAGCGAAAAATACAACCTCTAACCACTGAAAATTACGAAGCAATTGATCCTGTAGTTAATGAGAAAAGCGATTTTGTTTGGTATTACCGTGTTAAAATGATATTTTTCAATGTTTTAACGTTTCAGGAATGATAGAACACCGATTCTCAACCAGTGAGCCCACTATTGGCCTACATTAAACATTTTCAGGTGGATAGATTTGTGGTCGGCCATGAGCCATAGAAGGTTGGGAACCACTTCTATACAGTATAACAACAACTTTTTAAAAATAGGCAATTCGGAAATAAATGATTATATGACTACACCAGTAGTTCTTAAACTTTTTGAGCCACGCCCCCCTTTGAAAAATTTTATGAACTTCGCGCTCGCCCTTTTTGCTTTAGAAAAATGATTATGTAATGGGCAGGTTGCTTTATAATAAGATGGCGCTGCAAGAGTGTTGATCTCATGGCGTCATTGCTCAGATTGCTTAGGCATAAAACGCATCAGGGTACAATTTCGCCTTTCACTGTCGTATGGGTGCTCCCGAAGTATGCGAACCAATATGGCGGACATCGGAACGTAACATGGGTAACAGGTTAGGGTTAGGCGATAATTTTTTTCCAATTTTCCTTATTTTAATCCTATTATCAGTTCGAAGACTAGCCAAGAGCCTCCCGTAGTATTTATACCTAAAATTATGTCCTAACCCTAACCTAGTACACATCTTACATTCCGATGTCCGCCATCTTGGTTCGCATACTTCGAGAGCCCCTTCGTATGTATAAAGCCATACAAAAATACTGGTCATCATACATTCTCTTTTTTCCGCTCAGTTTGCAATACCTAGTGAAGTCAACTTAAGTTTTACGTAAAATTAAACACGCAATAAACATGTGCTCTTTGCGCTTCAAGGTATTTTCTGCATATACGTTTACGACACGTAAAATTTCAATCGTTTACTTCACTATTGAGCAATGCAAAAACAATTACTGTGTGTGATAAATACACAACAATTACAGACTTCTTGGCTTGCCTAACGTCTCCAAAATTCACTACCAGTACCTTTGAACAATGACATTAAACAACATGATAGGCAACTCTGACGTCACTCCATAAGACTACAGGCAAAACATTGTATTTCATGATACGCTCCGTGCACATATTTCTCGTCGCCTTTCGCGTCCGTTTTCCGCTCGCTTTTGCTACTCGGCGTATTTTTTACGTGTAGTACCTGCCTTTTTGCGCCTGTAACGAAACAAAATAATCTCTATATCTAAGAAGTTTTGCTTACTTGGAAAGCTGGAATAACAGGCAAGCTGTAAAGAGCAATTCTGGACATCATAGACGTTTTTTTTTATCAGAGAAGATTACAAACGCGATAGCGGAAAGATTTGTGTGGAAGTTCAAAGTTAGTAATTTTAATGTTTGCGCTTAATCATTGAAATTTCATTTAAAGAGGGTGTCATACAAAACTGTGCTGCGATACAATTCCATAACACAAAGTTTGCACCTATCGAACTTGCTTTTGTAGGTGAATTTATTAGACATATTACATATTCAGTTAATCGTAGGTAACATTGCTGGTACATAATGCATCGTAGATAGGTTTGTTTAAATTTAGGAATTTAGCTCATAGCCCACTAATTAATATTATCTTCTATGCAGGAGGTTGCAGGGCTGAATTCAACTTGCAGCCTTACCGATCACCTGACGATGCTCATTTAGTTTGGCTCGAGCAAGTCTTCTTGAAATGCTTGTGTGGATGGAAACTACCTATATTTTTTGCCTTCCTCCGATTTTAGACAAATTTATTCTGAGGAATTTCGCATATAATTCTCACTGATTGTTGGCTGTTTATAATTCCTATTGATTGTGAATTCTGATTATAACAATGAGTTGAAAATTTTTTTACCTAATTTACTGGCACCTTTTTCTTGTCAATACTCCAAGCTGAGGTAATAAACATGACAATACATTTATGTCATCTGGAAGCAGAATATGCACACTAATTGATAGTTTGGCACATTGAGATAATACATCATGACAGAAAATACAAGTTAAAGATATGTATGACCATCACATGGTAATTAAAATTAAAAAAAATTAATAGGGGCTGTGGAGTATGGAAAGTTCAAGACAAAGAAAAGAACAAATGTTCATAGCTCATGAACTCTCAATTTTGCCTCCATTGCTTTGTGAAGGCCAATATATTTCGAGTGGCTGAATTGGTTTACCTTTATGATAGCAACGATTTTGTATTTAATATAGCGAGATTATTTCAATTTAATTGAAGTGATATAATTTCCCAAAGCAATGCTTGAATCGTCTAGAGAAGATCAGTGGTGTCAAACTCATGGGTTTTCGAGAGCCGCATTGCATTTTGAAAATTGTAAAAAGAGCCGCAAACAGTTTTTGATAATGTATACTTAAAAGATATTTTTAAGATAGTTTTAGTTTGTGACATATATCGTGATGCAACTAAACAGTTGGATTAAGTTTTATTATTTTCTTCAATTTCAAATGCAATTACATATTAATATTTGCATTCCACTATTATTGCAACATTTGCAAGTTACAGTATTTATTATAAAAAATCGTAAAATTCTATGTACAACCATCAAAATCATTTTTGAACAAGCTTTGAATAAGGAAAGAATAATACATACACCAAAAATAACTTAATCTAAATATATGAACCTAAAATTAACAAAAATACTACAGTAATAAACTCAATGTTTCAATAATTACATTTGTCCTGGCGTTTGGCATCTTTTTTGTGTCACCAGCATACTAAGGCCAGTCTGAAATGATTTTATAGTACCAACTCTAACTAACGAGGCCACATGATCATGGGTTTATCTGGATCTTTACGAATGTTTAATTAATTCCAGTAATGCAAAAAAGTTACTTTTATCATTTCATGTATAGATCAGTAAAAAAACAAATGACAGATTTTTTCGACAAGACATTTCGCACTACATTGCGTGGCATAGGATTGTTTGAATTATTATTGATATTGATTTTTAGTATCTAAGTCGTTGTATAATTATATTAATATACAAACACATGGAAATTTTCTGTTCGAAGTTGGTCTTCGAATTTGTCATATTGACTGCTGAGCTTATTGTGTTTTTTGATTGTATTGACGGAAATATGACAAATTAAACAATGTGCTTCAGAATTTTGTGAAGAGCAGAAATGTTACAACTCCCATTTTCTTCGAAAATGCCACCTTCTTCATGTACTTTGCGTTTAATTTAATTACTCAAGTGTTTTATTCAAGTATTCTTTTGCTAGCTTGATGTGTATTCTTAATTGGGTCAAAATGTGGACAAAAAAATTAATATTCCAAAACTACTTTCAGTAAATTGTTTTCTGTGTGAATAATCAATTTCACTTTAGAAGGTTTGAAAAGTCTATTACATTTAGATAAAAAAAAAACTTCAAAAATACTATTACAATTATTGTTAAGCGTTCGAGGGCCGCACTGGAAGTTCTCTGGGACCGCGAGTTTGAGACCCCTGGTCTAGATTGAAGTTGTTCAAAAAATATATGATAGTATTTTATCATGAATGATGATTATACCCCTTCCGGAATTTCTTCTATAGTACTACCAAAAGTTGATGAACCAAATATAACACAGGTGCAGTGAGGTACCCGTAATCCTCATTTCCAAAGCTGTTTTAAGTATGTCTGGCGTGTTTTGTGCCTTTTTACAAATAAGACCGCTTATGCAATCTTACGCTTTGGAATTTTTAGTTATTTTCCCCAAGCCCTGCAGGATGTGGGGGCCATACACAACTCTACCGGAGGGTCAAATGTCTTTGCATGCCTCCATAGGTTGTTTTTCTATTGCAATTTTCTATTTTCAATTGCATTATATTTCTTGGAATCACACTGTCACTGATATGTCGCCAGACTTCTGATATCTCCCCGTCTGCTATAGTTGTCCTGTGAATAAATAATAGGAAATTGAGATTAGACGAATAGTTGAAAGTTTTGCTTTATGTCGGCTTAATTACTTGATTGATATACTTACTATTTCTGCTATTGCCTCTTGTGCTGCAAGAGTCTCACAATGCTTAGACAGGTTTGTCCACAACTTTCACATCTGAAGAAAGAGAGGAGATTTATTAATTTTCGTTAAGAATAAATAAAGCAGTCTATATGATTCAGAATGGAAAAGCTAATAAATCCAATATCTCATGTTTTATTTAAAAAATATTTTACTGAATTTGGTATATAAACCAACTAATAAAAGGGTTTAGTCAGAAAATTACAAGCATTCGTGGCTCCAAATACTTGAGAAATCAGACTATACAATATAGACCGGTATGAGTGAAATGTTAGGTGAACTTGTTAACACTTTGATTCAATACGCAAATAAAAGTGAATGCGTAATAGTATGTTACAATGAGCAGCAATCAACAATGAGTATATATCCTCACTGATTAAAAAAATCTAACTGGAGGTGCATGAACTATTTGAAACCATAAGGGGTAAGTAAATATGTAATTTCGGCAAATGGGCAACTACGTACCGTACTGAATTAATAACTTCGTAGTATTTGACAAAGGCTGGCTTTCCCACATGTACTTGACAGTGCGATGCCCGGGTGTGATATACAACAATAGTATTCACCTAACTTTTACCGATTTCTTTTTACCCCAACTTTCAAAAATATCATTAAAATCGACAACAACTGTCAAAGCAGGCACGAACACCATTCGTGCTACGCCTTGAAAGCAGCACACATCCGCTCGTTTTCGTCTCGTCAAGTATGTGCATTGGAGCGTGCTATCGAATACGATCTTCGGACAAAAATGCCGGAGTTGCGCATCATGTTGTTTAATGTCATTGCTTTGAACAACCACCAGGTCAAACTACCGTTTACACAATGGAGAAGTGCAAATGAATTTATGTAGATTTGTAGCATAAAAAAGCCGTTCAATTGCTAATAGTAATTATGCATGTGGACTTTTCCCGGCCCTTGAGCGCTGAAAAATAAAGTCCCTAATGACGTTTGCGATTGTATTTTATTTAAATCTCCGAGTGTTTTCGCCCGCGTGACGTGTTATTTAAGCCGTAAAAATCTTTATTTCGGTGTTTATCCCCCTAAATCGGAAATTTCTCTCAACAAATATTTTGTGCCGCGAAGACATGATAATTACTTATTGCGTTCTCGCATGGAACCATGACACCTGTGGAGAAAACGAGTTAGTTTTTATTATTTAATAATATCAGCGGCGAGATGCTAAAGATAGAACAAGAGAGCTATGCTCAAATATATGGACACGTAGAGTCACATAATTTTAATGACGTCATAGCGAAAAAAAGTAATAGCCTTTTGAAGAAAATTTTTATTTTCAATGATGATTTGTAATTGTTACGGAAATAAACAAGGAAATCGAAGCTCGGGGAAACATCCAAAATAAAGTCCAGGAAGGATTTTTGTTGGGGTCAAGGGTCGTCACGCTTGAGTGATCCGTAGTCAAAATTCAAAATAATCGCGCCAATGTAACTGCGAGGCAACGTTTCGAGTACCGTATTTTTTGTCAATGTCTCAACTAAATTCGCAAAATGGGATCTAATTATCAATCTGTACCCCGAAATCGTGGGGCATTTATGTCACCCATACCCAGTGAAAAGAGAAAATCAAGACCAGCTCCAGTTTACAGCTTTACATGGTTGGATATCGGCGTTGTACTGGTGTCAATGGGAACTTATCTTGCAGACATCGTCACTGGTAAGATTATTATTCTTCCAGTATTTACGAATTGGAGTCTCAATTAGGCTAGTACCGGCGAAGGCTTGAACTTTTAAAGTATAATATTTAACATCTCAACTATCTTAGAGTAGTCTATAGCAGAGGTGCTCAACTCAAATGAGAATACATGCCAAATTTTTTGAAATAATCTTGTCGCGTGCCATGCACAATCCTTGGTATTGTAAACGAACATTGTAAAACACACATCAAACAAATTTAAATAATAATATATAATAACGAATATCTATTTATTAAAACGATATAATATCCTGAATGATTTCTGAAGTTGCGCAAAATACTACAAAAAGTGCAATCTAATAACGTCATCATTGAATTCCTCGGGAAAAAATGATCCGATTCACTGGAGGAAAAAAATTTTTACTGTGGCATGCCAGAGTTTTTAGCAAAAAACGGCAAGTTTGGTCACGTGACAGCCGTGATTAATTTGGATTATTATTGAGACAAGCATGGCGCGATATGACGCATCTGGTGTGGTGCCAGGTGCCCCTCGTTTGTGAGACACGTGGAGTGTTTGTTTTATTGAGCCGAATAGAGGGAAATTCTTGGAATTTGGATAGTGTGCCGTACTGTACGGTAGTCAGGTAGTCGCTTTGGTGTGAATGAATATATGCCAATTTATATTATTACGGCATAAACATACTTTATTATCATCAACGATAAGTGGAAAATCACGTTTCGCCCACTTTACTGCTGTACTGTAGGCTAGCCTACCTACTTATTTTTAGCAACTATCTTTTGAAAACAAGGCCACGAGCTAGCAATTTGTGGATAAACATGACCATTCAAGTGTCTTTCGATATAAACATGATATTTTAATGTATATCTGTATATCATAAATATTTGTTTTTTACAAAACCGTTAGCTTGCCACGTTTGAGCGAATGGCGTTCCTTGTGTTGTGCACTCCTGGTCTATCTGTCTATAGGCTGACCTACTTGGTACTGTGGTAGTGAATTTTAACACACCAATCACCAGATCACTGGTAACAGGGCAAGAAGTGCAGCCTTTGAATTTTACTGTTAATTAACTAGGCCTAGTGAATATTTTCACTATTCATGATTCAATATTTTCCAAGATTAGTAGATGCTGAGATCAATGTGATCGCACAAAAGCCTGGAAGCTTGGTATACCCGTGCCTATATACAGGAACATGCGAAGGATAATTTCTGGAAAAACGAATTTGAGAATGAATAGTTACAGAGTTAAGAAGTCAGCAAGGAAATAAAAAATCTGAAGGAAAGATATTGATTTAAAAAATTCATTGATTATTAAATGAAATAAGAGAGGCTCTGATGTCTGGATGTGCATGGCATTTTGAAATACAGAAGTACAGAGGTACAAGAAATAAAATATATGTTATCTGGTTATCGGCTTATGATTTTATGGAAGTCACAAGTAAAATCTGAAAATAGAAAAGCATCTAAATAGAAAATTTGGAGTGACGATATTGCTGTATAGATTTTAAAAATACATTAATCAGTCAATTAAAAAATGGAAGGGAATAGGAGAGGCTTTGATGTGAAAGGCGGTTGCAAGTCTGCAAGTACAGGAGTACAAGAAAAAAAAAAAGCTTTTGGCTCATGTTTTTTTGGTTGTCAGTGAGTGAAATAAGAAAGCGTCTCAGTTGTAATACTAAGAAGAGTTGATAAAAATAGCTGTTGCAGCAAGTACAGAAGTACAGGAAATAAAAGTATGTTATCGACACATCATGGTTTTATGGAAATCATGAGTGAAAAATAGCATCTCAATTGTGATGCTATGCAGAGTTAATAAAAATTGATGTTGCAGCAAGTACAGGAAATAAAAATATGTTATCGACATGTTCTCTTTTGGATGTCGTGAGTGGATTAGAAAAGCGTCTCATTTGGAATGCTAAGAAGAGGTATGTCTGTATGTTGATGCTGCCATGTTGGTGAAATTTACTGTTATGTTAGTTGGTGAAGAAATGAATTTCAGAATATGAGAAGAATATTTGTATAAGACGAGGGAGGAAAAGTATATTATGAAGATTATTTAATAAAAAGCTCATCAGAGGACTAGAGGAGTATGCAAGGTGAGAGACTTGTAATAAAAGTTTCATTAGACGATCTCAAATTTGCATGCCTACAGTTTGACAAAGGTTTAAGATTAGTAGTGATTGGTATATATGGTGTCTATGAAGTCTTAAATTTTTTTAAAAATTGCGTAGGGAATTTATCGATACCTTTTATTGTATAAATTTAAGGTAAAATACTTAAAAAACAATTACTGATTAAAAACAACAAACCTTGTTAAGAAATAAGATAAATTGAGAACTGACTTCATAATATAATTGAAATTGTCAAGGGACTTTACGGAAACCCTGTATATTGTCAAGTATTCAGCATATGCCAGTACCGGTAAGTGGAGGGGTCGGATTCTTACTGTTTCAGTATTTTTTAAATTGCCTACCCGATTTATTACACCCCGGATATTTATTCGTTAAGGGGCATACAAACATAAGATTTGGACTTCAGTCTTTACCTGTGTTGTTGATAGGTGAAAATCCGACAACTTTATTCGGAACTGTAAACAGACTTAAATCGTTTTTATGATATCTTATCGTTTTTAGTTGGCGCTGATAATTGCACACTGTTTCAATTCCATCCTAAACATGATATCAAAATCCAGTCTGTGGGTGATGTAACCTGGTCTGAGAATGAATTCTCAGTCTGACTTTTGAAGAATTTTAATAGTTAACAATGTGTGCGTCTATATAGGATAGGATTAGCATACATAGGGCACCCACGACATCTTCTCCGGTCACCAGTCCATGTCGGGTACTGGATTAGTTAGCTAGTTGTTTTAGAAAGCATGGACTTGATGGGGGAGGAAGCCGCAACCGATCAGCGGTTATAGGAACCATCCTAAGGTGCTGAGGAGTCCAGCAATGCTTTTGCCCCTAATTCAAACTCATGCAGGGTAATCAGAGGTCTGGTGACGAGCATATTCCTGACGCTTAGCACGATCTGCCTCACCACCGAGACATACGGTAATATATTAATTATTAAATATAGATGAAAATTTCCCGGCTGAGAACTGGTGCACATTGGCATACTGTATTTCCTTCAATAAACTTCTATTTCTTCATTTATACCCCGAGTGGTGCATTACTATAAAGAAATCATTTTTTCTTTTCTTTTTCTAGATATCCTTGTCACACTTGTTTATTGGAAACTAGATGAAAAGATATGGGCGGGACTCACTCTTACGTTTTTGATTGTGCCATCTATTATCATGCAGGTAATTTGCTTTTATAGAAAATAAGTTTTAAAAAAGCCAGGTCTTGGAAGCTGGCTAAAACCACAATGGCTCCCGTATATTCAAATTTGGTCGGTCCAGAAGTATCTGTACCAATATGGAGGTAACTAATTTTGTTTGCCTACTTTTACATCGAGTTGTGTAAAGGGACTGAAGTCTATGAGCAGGGGGGATATTCAGTGGCTAACACAGACAGTCCCCGAACTTGTAATAGAACTAAAATAAAGAAAATCAGAATAAAATTATCGCATAACCCTATTCTGGTGCACATACTAGGGGTCTAGGGGAATATCCAAATTTGTGTTTCTAGCTTGACCAATTTTTTTTAGCTCCGAGTCGGGCTCCAACGCCATACCCATTGAGGTTTTAAGTGTGACCACTACCATGAAATGCACTATCGTGGAAGCAGAATTTAAAACTCAAAACTATGGTACAAGCCCAAGGCGTACAAAAATAAAGTTTAACAATTTATAACTCCATCTTGATTATTTTAAATTGATATTAGAAATTGAATCAGGAAAAATTATGAGATGAAATGGATAGATTTCATTCTTTTTGAGAAGTATTAGATATTTATAAATGTGAAAAAGTAATTAGATGGTTAGTGAACTGGGTCTAGAATAGTTTGGTACCACGGGTACTTCCATTGGGCGTGGCTCAACAATTTTTGCATATGTCATTCCTAATCGCGTCTGACTATGTCATCTAAAAATTACGTCACAGTCATGTAATAAGGCCTGCCAAAATACACGGACCGTCCTCCAAAACGTGCCAAAATCGATCAAGCTACGTTAAAAACAAAGTCATACTCTGTCTTGCCGTAACGATTCCTATATGAGAGAGCATTGGTACTAGTGAGTTTGTTATCGTTGGGGCAGACATCATTTTGCGCTATCATTGCTACTTTTTGACAAGACCTATGACGTGATTGTGATGTCACAGTGACATAATTTTTGGATGACGTATTCAGGTGGCGGTTAGGAATAAGGTATGCAAAAATAGTCATACTATGCCCACTTCGGTTGTCGCTGCTCGATAACCAGCTTTGGTTCCCCGCGACTTCCCTTCTCCAGTAAAACTGTGTAAATCATCATTTTCTCGTAATTTGTGCTCGTGTGATATTTTTTTTACTGGTTGGAAAAAATAAACTTGACTTTACTAGAAATATATTTGTTACTAAACTATACCAGACCCACAAAACGTTACGGCTCTCAGCTCCTGCTCAAAATTATTCCTAAAACCCTGAAATTATCAAATTAGAACCAATATTGAATTTTATTATTTTTTTCTGTCTTTGTCAACTTTTCCATCATGGCTGTAACTGTAATTCCTTTTTTTTTTATGTTTTCCAAGGTTTTCAGTACAAGGTGGTACGTAGCGGATGGCCACCGAGCCACTTTCTCCATGTTTCTCATCCATATATTACTCATGGGACCTATAAAACGATACATCACTGTGCTGAAGTTTGGTCTTCGTGCAAGAAAGACAAAAAGAATTGAAGATTATCAGGTACAGCTTTTATACCTTGTTTAAAAGGCAACTTGTCACTACGTCAAGGGCTTCAACTCAAAAGCTGAACTTGGAAAAGCTGGGAAAACAAGAAAAACTTATATTTTTGATTTCATGCTTTTCGTTTTGCACTGAAAAATGTCTTGTACGAGCATTGAATGAGGAGCTACAATTTTTAAATAATTTGTTTGCATTTATTGTTTGATTCATAATCTATCCTCAGCTTGTGGCAATCGCAGTTCACAATCTAATTTGAATCATTTATATTGATATCCCAAATTATACCAATAATTGCAGCACTTTTTTCTGTCGATAACGGTGTTTACTGCTTAATCTTTGGCAATACCAACATCGTGTCAATATCTTTAACAATTGCTCTCTCGTTTTTCTTATCACAGTCTATGTATTCTGAGCTGAGTGATGTGAGTATGCTACGATTGTTTGAGAGTTTTCTGGAATCTGCTCCTCAATTAGTGCTGCAGTTGTACATCATGATTAAAGTTACTGAGGAAGACCATATCCTAACAGGTAAGGCCAATTGCACAGAAACAATATTTTTTATATAGAAATATTCATTTTAGGAGGATTTGCATATTTATTCCAGGGACCTTTGACCTCCAGACATCTGTATTCTCTGATGACACAGTCAATTTTTCAATAAGGCAAAAAAGATTTACTGAATCTAGCCCTCACAAAAAAATTAGGTGCAAGTTTGCTAAACACCGATCCTTTTTGAACTAATTTTGCGGGTACCACTACCAGATAATCCGAACGAAACGAGTATGTGAAGGGCCAGTGCCAAGGGAGCGAATTAGAATCGGGAAACAATTAAAACACTATACGTATTACTTGTTAATAATATTGAACCAATGATGATCGACACGAAATGCAGAGGCGGGTTGTGAACAGGACCCAAAAATAGATCATTCATACCTTGAACCTACAGCCATATATACTTTTTGTAATTTTTTTTCAGGCATTGCAGCATTTTTCAGTTTAATATCACTAGCCTGGGCAATAGCTGCATACACCAAAGCTTTGAGAACAGCTGCATTCAGTCAAGACAGCAGAAAGAACAGAGTCTCATGGTCTGGACTTGCATTGCAAACCCTATGGAGGGTCGGAATGGTCGCTGGAAGAATTGTTGCTCTTGTACTCTTTGCTACGGCTTATCCAATATGGCTTCTTGCTGGCGTGGGTATGTTTTAATTTTTTGTGTTATTATTTTCACTTTCGCAACAAGAATCTTTATTAGTATATATAAGAAGCTACCACCATTTTTTTAGTAACAAGACAGAGGTATCTTTTTTGGTTGATGCTGCCTGTCCTATTTTATTATACATATCATGTTTAAAATAATATTGGTTCTCAAAATTTGAAGGGGCCGTGACCCTGCAACCCCTTTTTAGAATTTGTAACGTTTTGCGCCCCATCTCAAAAATAAATAAGTTACAAATAACAGATATTGGTATGTTTTATTTAAAAAAAAAAAAACACATTGAAAATACGTGATCGAACGTAAATATCCGAAATAAAGAAATGCAAATATCTAAAATAAGGCGGGCAAAATCAAATCTATCAAATATTTTTAATAAGCTCTACGTCTACACCCCCTTGTGTGGTGCGCTCCACTGTTTAAGAACCAAGGATCTGGACAATAGATGTGGGGTTGTGATCGCCATATAACTGGAGTACTTATGCGGGTGCTAAAACCCATGGGTTAGGGTTAATATGGGTTCAAATATCCGTAAAACCAAAAAATTTTCCATAGGTGCAGTAGTATGCAGGTGCAATTGTCATGGGTTCAAATGTAATAGAACCGAAAAATATATTTAGTAATCAGTACGGTAATTTATTTTTTCATCAATGTTGAAAATACGCAACTAACATATACATGAAGAATAAAATAAGAATAGTATTCACAGGATGGATGGAGACGCTAAAAAACCAGCTCTGGTTGTCGAGTAGTAACACCCAGATGGGGTCTAACACAGCGTGAAAAACGAAATAAAACTAGAAAGCTTAAATTAAATACAGAAACAAAAGTTTTACACTGTATTTGCAGGATGTCCGAGAAATCCAGAGCCTAAAAAATTATATTTACCCAGTTAGACGCATACGCTGCCAATAAGCGCTTGAAAACTCACGTACTACCGCGTATAACAGCTGGTAATTTTTTTTATAAGTTTTGAAGTGAAGACACGCAATTGATCAGTTTATTTTACACCAATACTTCCAGGAGTGCATTGGTTTATCATGACGATTTGGCTAGTTGCACAAGACACGGATTTCTGCGGAAGTTGGTGGGAGGAACGCTTGTTCAATGCAGTCATTGGTGAAATCCATATTTTCTGTTTCTTCAATATGAAAGAAGGGAGATCAAGATGGAGAATGATAGCTTTTTATTTGGTAAGTTCATTTTTGATAATTCAATTTTTTCACTTCAATGTGGGAGAGGACAGCTTATAATTATAGTAGTGGTAGTGTAGTGATTCCCGACCTCTTTGTTGAATTCCTCTGTATATTTAGAAATATTTATTCCTAAGGCATAAAAATTACCGTTCAATCTTCGATTGGTCTTTTGCCCTTTTTTATGCAGTTCAAGCAGTTTATTATGTGTTCATGAATGAGTATTATTTAATAACCAAAAAGTAAAGAATATTAGCAATATCCAGGGATGGCCAATACCGAATAGTTCACTATTTCGAATACATTCGAAATTATTTTTTTCGGATATGAAATTTCGAATACTTCGAAAATAAAATTCACTAATTGAAGCTTATCTAAATGTATGTAGGAATTTCCATACAATAAGCAATGGAATAACTGCTATCTACAAGTTACAACCTAGTTATATTACCAGGCATTTTATATTTGCAGATTATTGCAGTATATATATATTTTATATACCTTGAGTCATGTTAACAGAATTAAATTAATACGGCAATAGTGGTATCAGTGATGGATTTGAATATTTGCGCAACACAAAATCATCCTAGTAAAACGCCCATACTTTTAAATATCAACCATTATCCAAATTATTTGCCAAAAAGCGGGATAAAGTATGAGTTATTTTTCTGACTTTTTTAAGTCCACAGATCGCCGTTGTATTTTGTAAATACAAAAATAGGAATCAAAAATTAATATTAATCGCGAGTTTGCCACACAATTTATGTCCACAGATTGCCGTGATACTGTGCCGAATATAATTAGTTTTTGATTCTTTTTTTCGCACTCACGAAAAAATTGTCACAAGTCGGAGAAAGAATTTATACTTTATCCCGCTTTTTGGGAACTAATTTGGATAATGGTTGCCATTGATTTGCATTTAAAAGTATGGAGTTTTTACTAGGATGATTTTGTGCTGCGTAAAATATTCGAATGCATGACTGATACCACTATTTAAAATGCCTTACCGTGTTAATTTAGTTCTTTAATCATAACCCAAATGTTGGTAAATCGGGCAGTTTACCACACATTTTAAGGCCACAGATCGCCGTTGCATTTTAGAAATATAATAGTATTATTATTTTGTAAATACGAATCCAAAATTAAATATAATTGGGCAGTTTACCACGTATTTCATGTCCACAAATACCCGTGGTATTTGGTATTAATACTTTCATTATTTTCTCAATATGAAAATAGGAATCAATATTTAATAATATCGGTCAGTTTACCACACATTTTATGTCCACAGATTGTCCATACAACAATGAGTTACGTTGAACGGAATTAAATTAATACGACATGACATTTTAAATGCTGGTACCAGTCAAGGATTGGATTATTTTGCGCAACAAAAAATCATCCTGGTAAAGGATCGATACTTTTAACTATCGTTATCAAAATTATTTGCCAGAAATTATTTTCTAATAAATCAACTTGTTTTTCCAACTTGTACCATTTTATTGGATATCGTAACAATGACGGCTATAAATACCGTATTTCCCGGCTAATAAGTCCACATGGCAAATAGGACGATGTCTATTTTTAGCACTCAAAAAAGTTTTTTTTCCATATAGGCCTCCAATAAGACTGGTAGAAAAATGTGTCCCTGTGATATGCGCTAATAATTTTATATGTTTAGAACCAGATCATGTTAGTTTGGTAGAATCATACTCACAGAATTAACTATTTTTAACAATTGAGCGGTAAATTTAAGTTGTAAAGCGGCAATCATTTTGGACAACCTATTAAAAAAATAATTTTGGAATGTGATAAGTACTACACTGTACGTCCACGGGTTATTTCACAGCTGTGTTTTCCTGTCCCTGTCGTGTTCTGCTGAATCGGCAAAACGAAAGGGTCGCAAATCACTTTCACTCAGTGGCCATGTTTCTCTTTAAAGTAACGATAACCATCCTGCGATTAAATATCATGATTGGCAGACCCTAAGACCCAAATATAAGGTTACACAAATCATGCTTGAGAAGACTAATAAGCAGGCCACATAGAAATAAAATAAACATACTTTCTCAATTAGACGCCCCCAAAAAAAAAATCAGGCCAAAAAATTGGGCCTAGAAAAGCCATAATTGTCAATTTTTCGACGTGATGGAAATGAATTTGTAAATTAAAAGCCTCGTAGACGAATGTCGGCAATGTCCACCCACGCAAATGTGTCGCAACACTATGCGGCGTACGATCGCACAGAATATAAACAATCAAAGTGCCGATTCTATTTCATCGTCATTACAATACGTGAGACAGCGTAAAAAGTCGTTTGAAGATTCCCGTAAAACGAAACACCACGTTTACGGCGAAAAGTGGCTACTATTCGTAATTATTCGAAAATCAGCCGAAAAGGTATTCGAATACTATGATATTCGAATATATTCGAATATTCGATTCGTTTTGGACAACCCTGGCAATATCACAACAAATGCAAAGCAAATACCTCCTCAAAAATGACATAATTTTCTTCCCATTGGAAAAATTTGACATGGTGGGTACCGTCCTGTCATTCTCTTGTCCAAACCTCAAATGCTCCCTGGATAAGCTCCTGAGTTAAAGGTATTCGAAGGGCTGAGACTTATATACAATAGAATTTAGGACTGGAGTAGTGATTGTATTTTTCACATGATAATATGAGTTAATGATATGATTGACCAAGACTTTTATTCCACTCACCAGTTCAGGTTAAATATGTCCAGGTCAGCGTTTTCTAACCGGGAAGGACTTTCTTTCCAGGGAGGATTTTTGGAGTAATTTGGGTTTATATTAGTCCTTGAAATACGATAATACAATTCTGATTTGTTCGTTTGGTATTTTATGTATTTCTTTTTGCTGTCACTTTATACAAGGCTTCAAGCAAGCTGTCCTTTATATGTATAAGGTCGTTAGATCAGCATTATGTGTTTTTATAAGTTGGTGTTGTAATGGCCAGCTAAATAATTTAGATGATGACTTTTAAGGCTCTTTTTGGAAGGTTGCCATATTTTATTGCATTTTCAAACTTATGTTAAAAATTTGGCCACTGTGTGACAAATTATTGTTAACGTTCATTAGCACAGTTTGGTTTTATGCATATGGAGGGAAGAATAAAGAATTCCAAAATAGGCAAAGACAGAAATTTAACAAGAAAAGGTTGGGAACCACTGGTCTATGTGAATTGTTAACCAGTAAATTGTTTCAGATGAATTTAAGGCTTAAAGGTATTTAGAATTAGATAAGTGATAGGATCTTCATATTGATGCATCGAGACAGCTTAATGCCCTCTGTCCAGTCACCAGTCCAGTTTTAGTTTGTAAATAGTAATCAGTTTATTTTTTCTTTGGGGTGTAAGATGTCCCTGACCAGCGATTACCTCACTTTTGAGGTTTACCTTTGTGGGGACCATCGTTTATTGTATGTGACCGCACCTCACACGCGAGAAAAATGCAATTCTTTCACAAGGTTATGCAATTGTTTTGTCTTGCGGGTCACCTCATGAACAAAATCGCTATCTGAAAGCTGTGCATTTGCATATTGAATCCGCTGTATATTAAAAAACCAATGGTAATCAGACAAATAAGTTAACTTGTCAAAAGTATCACAAATAAGTTTGCAGGTAACATAACTTTTTATTTTATTTCTGATTGATTGGAAACAACCGCACTGAACAAGTCAATGCAGTTTTTGCGTATTGGATAAAATTTGCTGCTGCCGTAATTTGCCCACCTCTGCACTACTGGATGTGCAAATGTGAAGTGTGCCAACAAGTGGTGTAAGGCTGTGAGTTTTCTTTGTATGATGCGCCAATCATCAGGACAAAAACAATAGGAAATATGGAATCGTTGTAGAAAAGTAGGGGGGGGGGGGGGGGGGGGGGTTAGGTTGGGCATATGGGGTTAATTGAGTACAATGTATATAAACTTCGATAACTTTTTTGTATGTTGAGTGAATGGTTTGTACTTTGTAGCAAAAATAGTTCATAACCTATGCTTTCATTTCATTGCATATAGCTCACATGCCTACTCATGCTGAAATTGTTTGGGGTGTTTGTATGTGAATTTTTTGTACTCCCGAAGTATGTGAACCAAGATGGCGGACACCGGAATGTCGTATGTGTACCAGGTTAGGGCATAATTTTATTCAAATTTTCCTTATTTTAGTTCTATTCTGAGTTCGGGGACTAGCCAAGTGACTCTTGTCGTATTTGTACCTGATATTATGGTCTGACCCTAACCTGTTACACATAATAGGTTCTGGTGTCCACCATCTTGGTTCACATACTTCTGGAGTACCGAATTTTTTTTGGTTTGCGAAAAAAATGTTCTGGAAACTTCTTTTTTTGTATATTCCAGAGTTTTTCTGGTGCCTATCGACACGTCTCTTTGCGCCAGGGGATACTTTTAGGATAGCTCATTGACTTTTGTTTTATTTATGTTTGAAAAAATCAAGGTAACTTGAGTCTAGTGGAAATTTGCAGTGAGGTACATCGAATATGTGCATATACGGCCACTCCCGCTACTATAGCACAGGATTATAAAGTTCTGTGTAACTATTTTGAGCCCTAACATTTTTTTTTGTAGCCTGCAACATTTGAATTTTTCACTATAGACTTCAATTATTTATGCATGAGTGTGAATCCACAATGTGCAATCGGAGGATCTTAAAGAAAGGGTTCATTTCATGTAACTGAAGAGATAGTAAAAAAAGCTGTTGACAAGCCAAGGACAGAGTCCAACTCCACCAGTGGGCTTAGTGCATTCCAAAACCACTCATTCCTAATCACAGAGGTAATCTGGTATTTTAACTGCAGGCCCATTTGTAGTAATAAGTTTATGGCAACCATAATTGCGATCAATCATACCAAGTTTTAATGTGATTTGGATGAGCGGAAGGCTGCTTCTTATCTATAATAAACTAAGGAACTTGACATTACTCATTCACTTCATAGTAGATGATTTTATGTAATCTGTAAACTACTTGTAAGGGATTTGTATGATATGTTCAGGAATTGACATTTTTTTTTATCTGAAATTAGAAAATGATATGTTGTGGTGTTTTTTATGGCACTGTTTATCCTTTTATCCTCTAGTGCAGGATAATTTTGTTTCAAGGTTTTTTAAACAGTTTTTTATTTAAATAAACTATGTGTACTCAAGTTTCTCATCAATGTTCTTGATTTGGTTCCAGTGCCTTCTTGGCTTTGGTGGAGGTCAGTATACTCAATTATCTTTGAAAAATGATGTGAATTGAGTGTACTGACTTTTGATACCAAATTTATGGAATACATATAGAATAAACTATAGAATATATTGATATATGTTAGGTATAAGATTCGAACTAAAATGCAGCGAAGTACCGAGTCAGAATGTTACAATGAAACCATCATTTCAGGGAGAATTGATTTAACTCAGATTTAACATCGCTTTAAATGTCAAAAACTACTCAAATCTCCCCCCCCCCTCCAAATTATATTTTGTATGTATACAATATTTGTATTCAATGACTGTGATTTTAGCAGGCTTTCATAAGTTTTCATAAGAATTTTTTGGACAGTTCCTTGGAGAGGAAAAGTGGTATGGCATGGTATACCGAAACTAGTTCATTGGTAATTGTTAGAAATGAAAAATGTAGCATACGCTACAGTACTAGCTTGAGGTAGATCTCACACTATAGTGTGTTGGCCTGGTAGATCCCATGCTACAGCGCTAGCTTGAGGACTGGTAACTAGGGATGTCACTTTTGGATTAATGTATCAATTCTAATTGGGTAATCGCTGCCTTTTTCAAATCAATTTGAAAAAGCAACATCCAAAAAAATAACTAACATTGGACAAATTATTGCTATAATTAGCGCCTTCCAATCTATTGAAAACTATGCGGCACTCCTTTCGGTATAACACCAAATAATGCTTCACTGTTTTCCTGACAGTATTGACTTGTTGTCTGTCAAGTCTAGTGTCAACCGCTCTCTGATGGCCACTCTTCAGAACAGATAAACCCGCACATAGCTCTTATCATGTAGGTAAAAATTCTTCCATTAGTACTATTTCCACTCACTGATGAATGCTTGAGACTTGAGCAAACATATATTTAATATGGATGTCCTTTTAAATATCAAAACATTGTGGAAATCAGATTGTATTTCTCAAGTTGTGAAAGGTGTTGTATATTTAGAATTTTAAGTATATATGTAGTTTCAATTAAAGTATAACGAGTGTTTTGATAACGATAAATTATACCAGGATAAGGAAAAAATGTGCAATTTTCACTAGGTACATTTGTTTAGATTCAGTCCACATTGCCAAATTTGTTGTTAAAGATTTGAAAATTATTCTATGTGATTGTGAATTATGTGATTTTGTGAATATTCAATATGTTGTATCGCATGATCTTGTATTTGTTGATCGGAACATTACACAGATTATATTGGATACAGAAGCACACATACGTCAACGTGACATGGAAACTCTAGTCAACTCATGATGACCTTTCACCCTAAATGATAGTTGCCCTACATTGCATCTAGCACATTCAACTTTTCCAACTGTAAACGACTAAGGAACCATTTTCAATTCATTCCTCATTTTGTCTATTTTGAAACTCTTCTTTTCCTCCTCACTATGCGTCGAAAATTTATGACATTGAATCGCTGGTTAAAGCAGTGCTCTGTGTTCACTTCTCGTTTACATTTTTTTTCAGATGATTGTCATCCTGGAATAACTATTCTCTAATGCTATTTTCCACTTTTTAACTGACCAATGAAAGCACAGAATGATTGTATGGCATTATTGGTAAAACCACTGAAGCATACTTCTTGGGTATGAATACTGCCATGCTGATCTTCAGAGGTCATTCAGTACTTTGGTATAGCAGAGGCAACGTATTGTGTTTTATGTCTGACTTATATTCTGTTATTTGTGGTGACAACTGAACTGTTCATGTTAAGTATTGCTTGTGTTCAATAAAACATTAATTTACACCAACAAACAGTTGGGCCCAATATACACATTTTCGGGAGCGTCCAATTACCGTAATTCAAATGTTGCCTATAAACACTCTACAGGAAAACTTCAGATTATGGCTCACCTGCGATTTCTGTTTCTGTGTTAAATATAACTAACGTTTGGCGCATCCAGCTCATTACTACGAAACGAACGCCTTACATGAGAAACTTTTGTTTCAGTCATTCCATGGTTGCAACAAATTGTTTGGGGGCTGCATTTGGCCCGCGAACCGCAGTTTGTCTAACATTGCTTTAATTAGCAAGTGATTTACGCCACCTAAACTCCGGCTTGTCCAGTTAAAACAGTTTAAGCTATGAGCATGAAAGTATATTACAATAATAATAAACACGTTAATCATATTAGATTCGAAAATAAACACAAATAAATAATGAATTTCTGTCTACAAAAACAATAAAATCACTTCATGGGGACATATCCTGTCCAAGTTGGAAAACACTGGATGTTGAGAAGTTTAATAAAGTGACTCATCAGTATAATATGTGCAATTTGAAATTATATCTGTTGACTGGGAACAGTTTGGAATAACTAGTTTCATTTGGGTCCAAGCTTCACACAATTCATCATAGATATATATGCTCTTACCACAGCGAATGGCAATGGAAGTATCACTAACAGTGAATAGTGAATTAATTTCATCTGGAGCATTTGGCAGAAATGAGTGTTTTTCTACTTTGACAGAGGACTTTTGTATAACTTTAGCTTTCCTGTATGTAAAATACAGACAATCATGCAAACTTGTTCCCAATGTATAAGAAGTACCTGTCATTCCGGTCACATTCGTCCAAGTTTTGTTCGAAATTTTGAAAAATTTCATTTGATTGATTCCATGTACATATATACATCCAACTGCATATGCTACTGCAAAAAAGTCCCATAAACCAAAACACGGTCCGGGCAGGTTTTCATCCCAACTATCAGAAATAGAGTGATAGCAAGACATCTTTGTTTCCTCTATCACATAAATGCAGTCACTGGTCGCCACTATCTTTGCATGACCAGTGATATTAACATTTTTCGTCAGACTGGCCTTTTCTATCCATTTTTGATTTTTTGTCATATAAAGTAACCTTCGTCCAGTCAAAATGCACAACTTATTATTGAATGTAAAAGCCTGTCCATAAGGATCGAGTGAAACTCCCGGAACTAAACTCCATTCTTTAGTAGACATGTTAAAGTCTCGAATTTTTCCATTATTGTATAAAACAGTTAAATGATGAGTTTTCACACTTGGTTTATCTGTTGTAATCATATCAGATAGGATTTGGTGGCACTCCAAAGATTTTTCTATTAAAGCGTGTTTGAAAATGCTGTTCTGAAAACTTTTTTGTAAATTCTGAAATTTGATGTGCTTTATGAGGTTTGGCAGAAAGACTCTGCGGTTACTGGCATGCTTCATCCATGTTTCGACTGCCAACCATTTCCATTTTTCGCCGGTCAAATCATCTATCGATGGATCAGATAGCAATGCCATCATGTCAGCTTCTGTTAACTTTTTGAAATCTGATTTTGTCAAGAGTTTGACTATGTTTGTTTTGAAAAATGTAGGAAGCATTTCCTCGATTTGCTTTGGAATGAATTTAAATTTTCCAGACATTCCTTTGAGCAGAAAAAAGCTTTCAATCGACAAGTTTTTTTCAAAACCTTGAACATCCATTATAATACTTCGATAAATTAAATCCAAGCACTGTTGTGATTGCTGGAATATAGAATTATTCCAAAGTCTCCTCAGAAAGGTATAGGATGGAAACTCATTCCAATCAAGCAAGCTCAACAACCCAAATAAGATCTCTGAACGGTTATCGGGATCATACTCAATCCAGTGCTTAATACAATCCCAAGCAATGAGAATATCAACTAAGTGATGATTACGAAGATACTCGATAAAATCAGGCTTCGAAAGTTCAAGCATTTCTGCTACACTGTCCCAATTAAAATTTTTAACAAAGACTTCTTGGGCACTGACCTGAAGTCCAGTTAAGTTGAATTTCGTGACCAGGTTGAGAATCTCAATAACGCAATTTTCGGTTCGCAAGTTTTCTTCCAAACACTTAAAACATAAATCTTTTATTTCATTCAGCTGTATAATCTCAGCAGCTTGTAGTATGTCTCCAACATTCTCGATGTCAACTGAAACCTCATCCACATTTCCAGTGTACATGAACTCAATGCATTCACGCACAACATCTGGGTTTACGTCTTTCATATCAACAAATCCTTGTTGATTTTCTATTGTATCTCGGGTCAGCATTGCTTTGAAATATTCTGAGTTTACAGAAAGAGTTTTTCGATGGACTTTAAACGAGTGAACGTCAACTTTGATTGTAAAGTCAGTGGGGATTCCATCATTTCTGAGATCTATTAAGTGCAAATCTCCTGATTCAGTATCATTATCATTTTGAATCATTTCATCCTGGGACGTAGAGGGATTTTCGTCCATATTACTGATTACAGAAACTAGAAGTACTGTGAATAATATGATAAAACAAAGTCTATTGTAGTATAACTGTTTGATTAACAGCAAAAATTTAAAGAGTAAAATTGGTTAAAAGGAATGATGAATTGAGCTGAAATACATCATGTAAGCCTCCTGTGAAAGCATTGATACCAGGTAGTCGAACATATCGTAATTCATTCTTTATAAGTGTTTGACTACAGAGGTATCACTGTACGGGAGTTTAAATGATGATAAAAAAGTTTTCTAGAAGCAAGTCAAAAAACATCAAGTTTGCTGAGCCCTCCCATCAAACTCTTGAAAAAAACTTGCATTTGCCACGTTTTATTTCAAAATTAGATTTTCCCAGGGATTGATTTGAAGGTCAAAGTTACACCTAGCTTTCTTAGAGTGGAAATGTGCTTGTCTGAAGTCAGATAAAGTTTACTGAAATATGTTTGCACTTTTACATAATGTTAAAAAGCATCAAGTTTTACAAGCATTCATATCAGACTCTTAATATTTGCCACAGTGTTATCATCAAAATTTGAATTTTCTATAGTTCCATTCAAAAGTTACTTAGTGGAAATGTGCTTGTCTGAAGAAGTCTGACTGATGGGCAACAGGACTCTAGTTTTACTCAGAATTGTCAACAATAATATTTTTACATTGTTGCATTATATGCATACAGATCTACCAGTGTAAATGTATAGAGTGGCAGTTCCCGACCCGAGGCTTGTGGCCCCCCTCGGAATCTACCAATCAAAACAACACTATAAATACCACTTGGATGAAAAATAGGGGGAGGGGGCATGAGTAATAAAAGCCTTCGAAAGGGGCCAAGAGCCATGAAAGGTCGGGAACCACTGGCATAGAAGAAGGATACGTAGCTAGTAACACAAAACCTTTTTTTACAGTTTCCAAGAATTGAGTGAATATCACAATCTGTTAATATTTTAAATAATTCCATAAAAGAAGACTGCCAGCCCTAGGATAATACACTTGACATGTGAATTAGTCTAGACTAGCTTAGCTAATAGTTAAATACTAATACTCCAAAATATTAAAACTTGAAAATGCTGTTTTCAGAAAATAAGGAAAAAATATATTATTGATGTTCAAGCTCCTGTACCTTTTTATTGAAATACTTGATATTGGAATACGATTGTCGCCTAATTTTATACCAACTTAGTTACCACCTATTGAATTGTAGAATAGTCAAACAAAATTAGTCAATAGTCAAAACAAACAAATTCTAACGTGCACTTTTGTTTTAAAACACTCTAACATAGACATCCAAGTTTCCAAATACTTCAGTATTTCTAAACCAATGTCTTGTTGTTTCGTACAACGAATGAAAATGAAACATTACCAGACAAAGCAGAACAAAACATGTAAGCTATACTAAAGTGAAGGACAATGGCTCACTTTTTTAATGTTTTTTTTTTCTACCTATGGCGAGACAACAATGAGAAAACCTTTGAGAAAGATTTGAAAAGAAATTTGATACAGGAGCAGCTAATTCTGGGTGTAACAGATAGGGTATGCAATGTCGAAGCGGAAAAATTACAGTACTTCCAAATATTGAATTGAAATAGTTCCATCTATACTATTGGTTCTCAAACGGTAGGGCGTAAACAATTTTTTTGAAGGGGGTGTGGAGCTAATTAAAATAAAGAATTGTCTATGTCCCTCTTGTTTGGCGCGTCCCACCATTTGAGAACCACTACTCTATTCATAACATCCTGTGTGAGGCGCTTTATTTATTCCAATTTCATGTTTGTTTTTAAATCCTTTTCAGAAGGAGCTCCTTCTGCTTTGTCAAAAACATAAGAGTATATTTATATATCTATAAACCTATAAAAATGACTCAAGGGAAGAAAGCACTTTTGGGAGGAAATATTTCAATGTAGAATTGTAGTTGTGAATACCTAAAATTGATTGGGTTGAGTAGACATAATTTCAACTTGATAATGCAACGTCGCTAATTTTGTCTATTTTTAACTAACAAACAGATCGTCTCTAACTCACCCTCATTTTTGTGCAATTTGAGTTGTTTACAATGTGTAATAAAATGAATATTATAGTAATAATGAAGAATACTACATCAGAATCCTTCTCCAATAACGACAAAATTTCTCCCTGAAAAGGGAGGAACATGTTAGTAAGAATAATTACTTTCCTGCTGGTTTGAGCAGGTCAAACTTGCTCTTGATTGGGAACTCCTGGTCCACATTCGTGAAATTTAGCGTGGTTTCATTATTTTTAGTATATTTGAAATGTACCGTAGTTCAGATAAATAGAGTTTAGCTGTGTTCAATAAAAGTTGTACAAGAAATATCTGGTTATTATTTATTATGTAGAACAACGGTTCTTAATCTTTTTTGCATATTTTACTCCTTTGTCAAACAAGATTACAAAATTGTTGCAGTCATTTTCAAGATTATTTATTAAAAATCCCTCAAGCAAAGTATGAAGAGCTTTAACTTTAGGCATATATTTTCTCCTTCCTACCCCTCCTCTTACCCGATCTTCTCAGTTTGGCGTGAAAAAAATGAGAGAGTGGGGTTCGGTGAGAGAAGTTAGTGGAGGGAAAGAGTGCGGGGGAATTTCGTTTATAAAAAACTTTCAGAATGATTTCACCGATCAGATATGGTTTTTCAGCTTTTGCCACATATAAAGTAATGGAAAAAGATGCATGTACAGCAATATTATTAGTCTGCCAAAAAGAGCTGGATTTGTCCAGCTCCCGACTTTTTAGGCAGGGAAATCTTGACTCAAAAATGTTGGGTATTTACTTACCATGCTTGGATGAGCATTTGCTAGGTGTTGTTTTAGTGGGGCAGGTTCATGGTACTGTTTGACAAGGTTTTCATGCGCAGAACACACTGACAAATATGAAGAACATCCCGAATAAAATACGTAAACCCGAAATCTTAATGATGCTTTCTCTTTTTTGTGACTAACTTAACGGTTGAAATAACAAAGAACTTGACACTTTAAAAGTGTTGGATTTCAATTTTGTTCGAAATGTAGGCCTACTGATAATAATAGGTTGATACTGAATTCTTGCAACATAACAAGCAAATAGATAGGATTTTTGTTTGTTAAAAATATTTTTTCACGATAACAAAATTCACCCTCGAGAATCATTCACCCCAGGGTGAGAAATGCTGATCTAGAAAGTCAATTTTAAAAAGGACAACTGGAATGTCTGTATATCATATAAATTAGGGCAGCGTTTCCCAAACTGTTTTCCGCGGAACAATAGTATGTACCGGTAGTTCCTTTCAATATCGAGTCATCGTCGGCCTAAAGCAGACTAACTTTTTGAGGGTAGTGGCATTTTCGTTTTAACTGTCGGCCTAGCTTTTTGACCGTCAAGTTCATTATCAAGTTCCCAGCAATCTATTTGGTTTTGCTATAGGCAAACATGTAGGCCTAAAGAATAAAGGCAAAAGGGACAATTCTTCTTTCTCCATCTATGCCTGGTTTTACATTGAAATGCTCATGTTAAATAGCTGCTTGCTTCAAAATAACTCATGTTCGCCAAACTGGATTCAGCAGATAAATAAACTGCAGATTGTACTTCTATCTCCATTGTTACGTAACATTAAAGGCAAACAGTACATAATAGAAAGTAAACAGCATAGAAAGACAAAATGAATTTATTGATTCAACATTTGAAATAAGAAACATTTATGGTAAATGCCATATGGTTCAGATTCAATCATATTTTATTTATGTTTAACACAATTTTGTTGGTTAACACTAGTGAACTGTGGCGCAATCTTTGGGAACCGCTGCCTTACACCATTTTTCCGCGAGGCGAGATAAAAGGTCTGAGTGTTCCGTGGCCGAAAAAGTTTAGAAAACTCTGAATTGGAGGGTATGAACAGAGTTTGTCATATCATTAAAGTGTCTCATCAGCGTTTCTCTAGAATAATCATGAAACCTTTCACTATTCTAGTCCTGCACTCTAATGCAGTGTTAGTTACAAGCCCCTTAACCCCAAGTCATGGGTCATCTGAAGTGGAGTCAAAACATTTAGTTAATATTGCACATCTACTTGACTAACCATTTCCATGCTTGTTATGGTCTAGTAACTGAACAAAATTTAATTGTTCCACCCCATTGGCTTTCATTCTTTCTTTGTTGACTCTACCGAGCAGTTACCTTGACAAACATTCTACTGAAGTAGTGTCATATGCTCGATATTTACTGAGTTCCTGTTTTGGATTGAGTGTTTTACCACGATTGATATTAAATGTTCATATATGGGAAGTGGAAGGTATGCATGGCTTGTTCTTTTAGTTTCGAATCAAGAACGCAGGGAAAATTTGAGTGCTATTTGATCTCAGTATTTTGGTTTTCATAGCAGAGTAACACACAAACCAATTCGCAGGCTTATAAACTATTTTGAGAAGTATTCCTTCAAATCCTAATAGAACAGTGGCCCTCAAAACTTTTTAAGCAGCAATTTGTCAAGTCTTGTGCCCCACCTAAAAATAACCATCACGCCCCTTAAAAAATTGACTGTCCCCTTTTGTTGGGCGCGTTCCACCATTTGAGAACCACTGCTCTATTCATAACATCCTGTGTGAGGCGGTTCCGATTTTATGTTTGTTTTTAAATTTTTCAAATTTTCTGTTGTGTCATAAACATGAGAGTAAGATTTGTAAACATACGAGTAAAATTTGAAAACATGAAAGTAAAATTTGTGAAGGGCTTTTTCAACAGTGTAGCTTACACAATATCTGTGTATCGGCCCTGATCTCATTATATTTTAGAAGTCACTTTGGATTTTGCTAGCTGCCCTGATATTTTAACCCCTGTCTCATCACTGTTGTTTCCGGTCCAATTGTATTAGTGCTTTTGTTTAGTAAAAAATGAGTAATCAAATAATATTACTTTGAACACACTTTTTGGTAGTCTTCATTATGACCTTTTCATACCTTAATTCAAAACAAAATTCTACGCAGCCAATTGTATTATTTTTTTGGAGGGATAGTATTTTTTCATATTGGTATTGCCTTCTGTTATGATTACGGTATGCCTTGGATTATGTGTTTAGTTATTCCAATTTTCTAGTTTCTTTTTAAAAATTTTTTTCTATTGTTTTCTCCTAGACGTTAGAGTGATATTTGTGAATTTGAACTATTGTCTTTTACAATAGTGTAACTTACATGATCTCTGTGCTTTGTCAGCTGCGCAGACGTTTGATAAAATATTGTATGCGACATTAAGACACTGGTATTGAAGATAGAGTAAAAAGTATTTATAGATTAAGATGTCAGTGTAACATGTAAGTTTCAAGGCTGGTTTCTACTTTAACAATAATTAAATTATTACAATAAAAAAGTATTTTAACGCGACAGGAAAATCATTATACTCTGCAAAGGCGGCTTTTTTATCGAGCACGTAATCACGGTGACTGTTACAGACAGCACTGGGAATTTTCGATTTTGAACCCACCCCCCAATTTGAAAATCCTGGCTGCGCCTGAATGTATTCATTCATTTTCATCAGTTGTGTGTTACAAATGGGCATAATTTTTTAAGAGAGGAATGCTATTAAATTATCAATATATCAGAAGTTGTCAAAAACAAATTGAATATTGAAATTCCCTACATCAATATATTTAGGTCTTCATAATGGAAAAATTTAAAAAATTAGACATGTTTTTAATTTAATTTTTGCCAGTATTTTCATCGCAGAAAATCCACTACCAGCTTTGGCTTAGAGCGCTTACTAAACTTTGTGCTTTTCGACCTTCAGTAGAGGATTTAATTCCTATATATCCTTCGAAAGCGAAATGTGTAGCTCTGTTCAATTCTTCTGTTTTCCTTCCTAATTTTAGTCATTGCAATCATTGTTTCAATCAGAATTAAAATAATGTATTTTTGGATTTTTCAAACGCTTGTATAGGGATGGGCGATTCAGAATACTGAATCCGGAGTATTTGAATCCCTATTGCCTTTTTGGCGTGAAGCAGGATTTTTTGTATTTTGGGTTTTTAATTTATTTATCAAAGACGAGTTTTGAGTCAAAATCTCTGTCGTATTAATATACTTGCATTTTCTCCCAAAGAACCTATATAAGCGGGCAAGCGGCAGACTTCAAACACGGTAATCTCATTCGTCATATTCAGAATTTTTAGTAATATCATAGGTTATAGTGCTTAATTACCATGATTACCAGACTGAAAGCAATTTTCTAGAAAATACAGTTAGTCCACATGAACCGAACACAATATATTTGTAAATTTGTATTGAAATACTTTAGTGAATATTGATCGCTTCGAGCTATGATTGGATACCGACTTAAAGAGCAGCTGTTTCGCTGGTATATTATATTCAAATCAAACTTTTTTGGAATTTGCACAGTTACCCCTTCGTCGTAAAACTCAGTATAATTGTAAAATTTTCTGAACATAATCCATTAGACTTTGTATTATTATCATATACACAATACTTGTAGTTCAAATATTCAGTAAATATAAGGAATAATTTTTAATATTAGACACATTGTGATTTTTTATTGCAATATCGCAAAATAACGTTTTAAACTATGATTGGATACCAGATTAAAGGCCACCTATTTCTTTGCACATTCACCATTTCGTCTACAAACACCAGTATGTTTTGAAAATTTTATGAGTATAATCTAATGAACTTTGTTCTATTATACCATCCACAGGACTTTTAGTTTCAATATACATTAAAATGGCTGAGAAACCCTCCACATCCCAGGATGACTCGTGTCAAAATAATACCGATACTGAATCAGTAAATATATCTTCGATAGATCCCAGAAAAGACGGAACCCCTACCGACTTTACAATAAATGTTGAAGACAAATCATTTAATGTTCATCGCGATATAATCATCGCAAACTCAGAATATTTTAAAGCAATGCTGACCCGAGATAGCATAGAAAATCAGCAAGGATTTGTTGATATGAAAGACGTAAACCCAGATGTTGTGCGTGAATGCATTGAGTACATGTACACTGGAAATGTGGATGAGGTTTTACTTGACATCGAAAATATTGGAGACACACTACAAGCAGCTGGAATCATGCAACTGAATATGATAAGCGGTTTATGTTTTTTGTTTTTAAAAGAAAACTTGAAAACAAAAAATTGTGTTATTGAGGTTTTCAACTTGGTCACGAAATTGAACTTCACTGTTCTTCAAGACTATGTTCAAGAAGTGTTTGTTGAAACTTATAAATTAGACAGTGTAGCAGAAATGCTTAAACTTTCAAAGTCTGATTTCATTGAGTATCTTCGTAAGAATGGCTTACGTGATCGTGTCATTGCTTGGGATTGTATTAAGCACTGGATTGAGTATGATCCAGATAACCGATCAGAGCTCCTTTTTGAGTTGTTGAGCTTGCTTAATTGGGATGAGTTCCCTCCCTATACTATTTTGAGAGGACTTTGGAATAGTTCCATATTCAAGCAATCTCAGCAGTGCTTGGATTTGGTCCATGAAAAAGTATTCATGGATGTTCACGGTTTTAAAAAAAACTTGTCCATTGAAAGCTTTTTCCTGCTCAAAGAAATGTCTGGAAAATTTAAATTCATTCCAAAGGAAATTAAGGAAATGCTTCCTACATTTCTCAAAACACATATAGTCAAACTCTTGACAAAGTCAGATTTCAAAAAGTTAACAGAAGCTGACATGATGGCTTTGCTATCTGATCCATCTATAGATGATTTGACCGGAGAAAAGTGGAAATGGTTGGCAGTCAAAACATGGATGAAGCATTCCAGTAACCGCAGAGTATTTCTGCTAAACCTCATAAAGCACATCAAATTCCAGAATTTACCAAAAAGTTTTCTGAACAACATTTTTAAACACAATTTAATAGAGAAATCATTGGAGTGCCACCAAATCATATCTGATATGATTACAACAGATAAATCAAGTGTGAAAACTCATCATTTAACTGTTTTATACAATAATGGAGAAATTCGAGACTTTAACATGTCTACTAAAGAATGGAGTTTAGTTCCGGGAGTTCCACTTGATCCTTATGGACAGGCTTTTACATTCAATAATAGGTTGTGCATTTTGACTGGACGAAGGTTGCTCTATATGACAAAAAATCAGAAATGGATAGAAAAGGCCAGTCTGGCGAAAGGTTTCAATATCACCGGTCATGAAAAGATAGTGGCGACCAGAGACTGCGTTTATGTCATAAAAAAGTTGAAGATGTCATGCTATGACTCTATTTCTGATAGTTGGGATGAGAGCTTGCCCGGACCGGGTGTTGGTTTATTGGTCTTCTTCACAGCAACAGCATACACAGATAGTTATATATATATATCTGAGAGCAATCAAATGAAACTTTTTGACATTTCAAACAAAACTTGGTCAGGTGTAATTGTTGTTGCAAATTCATTCAGTTTATCAACAAGTCTGTGTGGTTGTCTGTATTTCACAGACTATAATAGTAAAATTGTAAAAAAGTACTCTGTAAGATCAGAAAATTGGACTTCATTGCCAAGTGCGCCCGATAAAATTAATTCAGTATTTACTATTAAGGATACTTCAATTGCCATTCGCTGTGGTAAAATCATATATATCTATGACGAATTGTGCGACGTGTGGAACTCCTCGCGCCTAACTATTCCTACTGTGTACAAAAATACTATAAGTGACTCTGATACAGCAGATATTGTTTCAATTTGCACATATGCTACTAAACAATCACTTAATTAAGCTTTATTAGTATTTTGTCCTTTTCGATTCGCACCCCGCTCTTGTACAGTTTAAGTTGTTTATAATTTGTACTTCAATGAGTATTTTTAGTAATATTAAAGAACTAGATAATATCAGTAATACTACAGTAAATACAAAGTGAATTTCCTCCACCAAGAACAACAAAACCCCTGCAATTTGGAATCATGTTAGTAAAAATAAACTTACTTTCTTGCTTGAGAAATTGACCCCCAAAACAGGTCAAATTGACCCACGGCTGAGAAGCACATTTTTTCCTCAATGGGCTTAGGGAGGAATTTAACATTCATTTCTTTTAAAAGAATGACAATAATATGGCTTATAATTATGACGAACCACAGCCTTTAATCCGGTTACCAATTTGGAAATAGTAAGCCAGTTATTTGTTTTAGTTGCATAGACTTGATAGTAGAGGAAGCCTAATTGACCAGCAGTTATGTGAATTACCCTATGGCAAAGAGGAGTCTAGCAATCCTCTTGCACATAATTATCCTCCATGGGCTTCGAATCTGCCAACCCGTGAGTATTCAGAGGTGTCATGAGAAGAGTTATTTTAAAATTAGCTAAAAATGTGTTAACAGTCGATTACAATATTCTACTATCTTCATTGTTTATTTAAAGCATTTTTAATCTTATTTTCTTTTTTTTTTGTATAAAGTGTAGTTTTACAATATTTAGGGTTTGGTTGATTTAATAAAGTTGTACAAAAAATATGTTATTTGTCTGCATACCATATGAGTTAGGGGGTGAGAACAAAGTCTGTCATATAATTAAAATGTCTTCCAACGTTTCTTTGCCCAGGATAAATACGAAACCTCTGTCAATATCCTACTCCTGTGCTCTAATGCAGTGTTGGTTACGAGCCCCTTAACCCCAAGTCATGGGTCATCTGAAGTGGAGTCAAGTCATTTAGTTAAGATTGCACATCTGATTGACTAATCATTCCCATACTTGTTATGGTCTGGTAACTGAACATGATTTAATTAAGCCATCTTAGTGACTTTCATTCTTTCTTGGTTGATCTTACCGAGCAGTTAACTTGACAGACATTCTACGGAAGTAGTGACGTATGTTCAATATTTTCTGAGTATCCTATTTTGGATTGAATGTTTTACCACGATCGATATAAAATTTTCATATATGGGAAGTGGACGGTATGGTTTGTTAAACCAAACGAATTCGCAGGCTCAGAAACTTTGTAGAGAACAACTTTGCGTTGTTTGTATTCTATCGAATCATAATAGAACAGTGGTTCTCAAACTTTTTAAGCGGTGCCCTCATTTCAGAATTTGTGAAGTCTCGCATTCCATCTCAAAAATAACCAGCTTAACAATAAGCTACAAATAACAGATAATAAGGTGAAAGTACCGGTATGTTTTATTCAAAAAAACGTTGAAAATATGTGGATGGAGCGTGAATATCCAAAAAACGAGAGTTTCAAGCCGAAAGAGTTGAAATTTCCCCCAAAATAGGTGATATTCAGGCTGGTTTCTGCCTGGTTGAGTGCTTTGCTCCTGTTGATATTGAATTTTCATAAAGGGGAAGGGAAGGGCCTTATAAACTTTGTTTGAAAGTATTCTATCGAATCATAATAGAACAACTCGGTTACAATTGTCTGCCCTAACAAAGAGTCATATAAAGTATGTGATCACACTCATTACATTTTAAAGGTCACTTACGATTTTTCCCGTTGCCCTGATATTTTGACCCATCTCATCACTGTTGTTCCCCTTTCGATGGTATTAGTGCTTTTCTAATTAAAGGCATAGTAATCAGATAATATTACTTGAATTGACAACATTTTTTGTTTGTCTGTATTACGAGATCTTTGTACCTTAATTCGAAACAAATCTCCACGTAGGCAGCCGATTGTATTCACTTAGCCAACACAGACAGGCCCCGAGCTTGTAATAAAACCTAAATAAAGAAAATAGGAATAAAATTATGGCCTAACCATAATCTGGTACACACACTACAGCAGTACCCAAATTTGTTGCGAGCTGGGAACCCTTGGTCCACATTCATTTATTAAATAAAACTGATAGTATTTGTGAATTCTAATATTTTCCTATTTTCATCATTTATTCATTGTATTTTATCGTGGTTTATTATTTTTTGTTTATATGGAGTATAGTTTAGATAAATAGAGATTAGTTGTGTTCAATAAAGTTGTACAAAAAATATCTGGGTATTACCTAGAAAGTCAGCAATTGGGGAAAGGTTAAGTGAAATATCTGTTTAGCGTATGTATTAGGGGTGCGACCAAATTATGTCATATCATTAAAGTGTCTTATCAGTGTTTCTTTTCCGAAATAAATATGGAACCCCCATCACTATTCTAGTCCAGAACTCTACTGCTGTGTTAGAAACAAGCTCCTAAACCCCCAGTCATGGGTCATCTGAAGTGGAGTCAAGTCATTTAGTTGAGATTGCACATCTATTTGACTAACTATTTTCATACTTATGGTCTTGTAACTGAACAAGGTTTAATTAAGCCACCTTATTGGCTTTCATTTTTTCTTGATTGATCCTACCGAGCAGTTAACTTGACATTCTACGGAAGTATTGCCGTATGTTCAACATTCACTGAGTTTCCAATCTTGGATTGAGTGTTTTACCACGATCGATATGAAATTTTCATATATGGGAAGTGGATGGTATGGCTTGTTATTTTAGTTTCCAATCAAGAAAACAAGGGAAATTCGACTGCTATCTGATCTTGGTTTTCATAGCAGAGTAACACCAACAATTCGAAGGCTTATAAACTTGTTGAGAAGTATTCTATCGAATCATGATAGAACAGTGGTTCCTAAACTTTTTAAGCAGTGCCCTCTTTTTAGAATTTGTCAAGTCTTGCGCCCTACTTAAAAATTAACCAGCTAACAATAAGCTACAAATAACAGATAGAAAGGTGAAAATGTTTTTCATTCAAAAACACGTTGAAAATTTGTGGATGGAACGTAAATATCCAAAATAAGGAAATGTCAATATACAAAATAATGTGGGCAAGATCAAATCTAACAAATAGTTTTATATTCAATTAGCTTTATGGCCCCTTAAAAAATTATCTATGTCCCCTTTGTGGGGTGCTCCCCACCATTGAAGAACCACTGCTCTATTCATAACACCATGTGTGTTTTAGTTATTCGAATTTTATGTTTGTTTTAAAATCCTTTTCGAATGGAGCTTCTTCGTCCGTTGTCTCATCACTGTTGTTTCCATTGTATTAGTGCTTTTGTTAAGTAAAGACAGAATAATCAGATAATTTGGCTTTAATTGACAACACTTTTTGGTCGTCTTTATTGTGACATTTTCGTACCTTAATTGGAAACAAATTTCCTCGAGCAGTTATTTTTTTGCAGGGATGGTATGTTTTCGTTTCGGTATTGCCTACTCGTATATTTATACCCTGGATGATGTGTTTAGGTATTTGACGTTTCAAGTTTCTTTTTAAATCTCTTTTAAAGTTTTTAAAGTATTGTTATCTCATATACGTAAGAGTAATATTTGTAAAGTTGAGCTATTGTCTTTCACAATAGTGTAGCTTACATGATCTCTCTGCTTTGTCAGTTGCGCAGACATTTAATAAAATAATGTATTGATTTTCATTAGTTGTATGCAACATTAAGAAACTGGTATTAAAAAGAGAGTAAAGTATTCAGAGATTTAGATGTCAGTGTAACACAGAAGTTCCAAGGCTAACGAGTTGAAATAAAAAAAAAATTGTTTGAATATTTTCGTGAGACGGTATGAATCAATACAGACTAATGTTAAATACTTAACGGCAATTCGATAAGAATACGATTATACGTATACGTTCCAGACACTTTTCTTAGCTTTGCGAACCCCCTGTGCAGTCATCACGGATCCCCAGGGATCCATAGACCCTAGTTTGGGAAACCCTGATCTGATAAACTTTATTTAATCATACAATCTACAATACTTCTAGCTAATATATTCAGTAAAATGGCTGAAAAATCCTCTGCATCCAAGGATTACCCGGATAAAAATGATACCAATACTGAATCAGCAGATTTGCCCTTGATAGATCCCAGAAAAGAGGGAACCCCTACCGACTTCACAATAAATGTTGAAGACAAATCATTCAATGTTCATCGGGATATAGTCATTGCAAAGTCAGACTACTTTAAAGCGATGCTAATTCACAATACCAAAGAAAATCAACAAGGATATGTTGATATGAAAGACGTAAACCCAGATGTTGTACGTGAATGCATTGAGTTAATGTACACTAGAAATGCGGATGAGGTTTCGGTTGACATCGAAAATGTTGGAGACATGCTACAAGCAGCTGGAATTATACAGCTGAATGAGATAAGAGATTTATGTTCCAAGTGTTTGGAAGAAAACTTGCAAACCAAAAATTGTGTCTAAAAAGTTTGAATTCATTCCAAAGGTGATTAAGGAAATGCTTCCTACATTTTTCAAAACACATATAGTCAAACTCTTGACAAAGTCAGAGTTCAGAAATTTTACAGAACCTGATATGATGGCTTTTCTTTCTGATCCAACTATAGATGACTTGACCGGAGAAAAGTGGAAATGGTTGGCAGTCAAAACATGGGTGAACGATGAAAATAATCGGAAAGCAGTTTTGCCCGGACTTCTCAAGCTTATTAGGTTCCAAACCTTGCCAAAAAAATTTATGAAAGAAGTAATTGAGCATCCTTTAATAAGAGAAGCTTTGGAGAGAATCTTCTATCAAATCTTTACTGATCAATTATTTGTAGAATCACCAAGAAATAGGTCAGAAACACATTACCTTGCTGTCCTATATTCCAACAGCAAAATTCGTGCTCTGAACATGTCTACAATGACATGGGAAATGGTTCCTGCATTCCATCTTGAATCTCCTTCCATAATGTTTTCGTTCAGTGACAAATTGTGTGTTTTAACTGGAAATAGACTATTTTACCTGACCCGAACTCAAAAATGGATAGAAAAGGCTTCAATGGTAAACAAAATTGGTAATTCTGCTAAAGTTGTCACCACTAATGACCATATTTATGTGATTGAGACCGCAAGGATGTCATGCTACGATTCTTTAACGGATAGTTGGAATGAGAACCTGCCTGGTGTTGGGTTTTCATCCTTCGGTGCTGCAGTGGCAAATGGTTCAATTTATGTTTCTGGATGTTACCAAATGCGGAATTACAATATTGAGAACGAGATTTGGTCACAAACTAGTAAAGTGTCATATGCTTTTAGATTCGCAGCATATTTGCGTGATTGTCTGTATTTCTCAACTGAAAGTGTTGGTTGTTATTACAACATTGTTCTACAAAAATTCAGCCTCAAGAATTCAATTTGGAGTTCTATGATTTCTCCCAAATTACCAAATGGTAATTATATTCATGCTCAGTCACTACTCAATATTGATAATTCAATGATTCTTATTAGCACTGATGGATCCATTCTCAACGAATATTGTTCAACTTGGAACAAAATGAATACTAACATTCCAATATTGTACTGTGACACTAATGACTCATCCCTTAAAGCAAATATTGCTTCAATTTGTACATATTCTACTTATTGAGAGAATGAATTTTCTCTGCCTGCCTCTTTGATCTAGTTAAACAAGTAGTTTTTAAATCACACCCTTTTTTGGAATTTTTCAAGTCTCGGGCACCTCCTTAGCTAGCTAAGAATACGCTACAAATACCAGATAGTGAGGCGAAAATATGTTTTCAAAACATGTTGAAAATCTGGTACATGATAAAGAAATGAATATTCAAAATAGGGCACGCAAGATCAAATCTAACATACACATTTATATTCAATTATCTTCATACCCCCTCTAAAAAAAGTTTATGCCTCCTTTATGAGGCGTGCCCCACCATTTTAGAACCACTGAGTAAAACAGTGATTGTTGGACTTCTAGGATCCCTGCCACCCATTCAAAGCTTCTCAAGACTTGTGGCTCCATGGTTTACAATAAAAAAACTTAGTTTGCCTAGTTTTCTGCAAAGTTAATTAGTGAAGATCTTTGCTTGTGGTCCAAGAGAACTTTCACTGTGGCCCCTAGAGAACCTATCTGGCCCATTTAGGAAAATCAGATTTTAACTTTTCCTATTCAAAACTCAGTTGATTACCATATTTGATTCATCATACTCACCTCTACACTGCCCTTCACAGAAATATAAAAAAAAAATGATTTTGTAACGAAGTTTCCAGCTATTTTTTTTACACTAATTTTTTTTTTAATATATTTCCTCTAACCTGTAAACCTATAAAATGACTCAATCCCCCCCTCCAATAATGACAATTTTTCTCTCTGGAATAGAATTCCTTCCCCTCTGGGAAACATGTTAGTAAGAATAATGACTTGTTGCAGGTTAGAGCAGGGCAAATTTGTTCCCGACAGGAACCCATAGTCTACATGCATTTATTAAATAAAACTGATAGAATTTATGTATTCTGATATTTTATTATTTTCATTGTTTATTGAAAGCATTTATGGCGTGATTTTATTATTATTTGTTTATATGAAATGTAGTTTAGATGAATAGAGATTAGTTGTGTTCAATAAAAGTTGTACAAAAAATATCTGGGTATTACCTAGAAAGTCAGCAATTGGGGAAAGGACAAATGCAATGTCTGTATATCATATAGATTAGGGGATGCGAACAAAGTCTGTCATATCATTAAAGTGTCTTCTCAGTGTTTCCTTCCCCAGGGCAAATATGGAACACCTGTTTCTATCCTAGTCCTGTACTTTAATGCAGTGTTATTTAGGGTCATCCGAAATGGAGTCAAGTCATTTAGTTAGGATTGCACATCTAATTGACCAAACATTCCCCTACTTGTTTCGGTCTGGTAACTGAACAAGATTTGATTAGGGCACTTTATTGACTTTCATTCTTTCTTGGTTGACCCTACCGAGCAGTTAACCTGACAGACATTCTACGGTAGTAGTGTCATATGTTCAATATTTACTGAGTTCCTGTTTTGGATTGAATGTTTTACTACAATTGATATTAAATTCTTCATATATGGGAAGTGGATGGTATGGTATGCATGGCTTGTTATTTTAGTTTCGAATCAAAAAAGCAAGGAAAATTTGAGTGCTATTTGGTTTTCATAGCAGAGTAACACACAAAACCAATTCGCAGCCTCATAAACTTTGTTGAGAAGTATTCTATCGAATCATAATAGAACAGTGGTTCTCAATTTTTTTAAGCGGTGCCCTCATTTTAGAATCTGTCAACGTCAAGTCTCACATTCCATCTGAAAAATAACCAGCTTAACAATAATCTACAAATAACAGATAGTAAGGTGAAAGTACTGGTATGTTTTATTCTAAAACACGTTGAAATTACGTGGATGGAGCGTGAATATCCAAAAAACGAGAGTTTCAAGTCGAAAGAGTTGAAATTTCAAAAAAAAAAATATTAGTTGAATATTTTATACCAAAATAGGTGATATTTAGACTGGTTTATGCCTGGTTGAGTACTTTGCACCGGTTGATATTGAATTTTTATATATGGGAAGGGAAGGCCCTTATAAACTATGTTGGAAAGTATTCTATCGAATCATAATAGAACAACTCAACTGCAGGTGTCCGCCATAACAAAGAGTCATAAAAATGAGTACGTTGTAAAGGTCACTTAGGATTTTGCCCTCTGCCCTGATATTTTCACCTTTGTCTCATCACTGTTGTTTTCAATTCCTTTGTATTAATGCTTTTGTTAAGTAAAGGCAAAGTAATCAGATTATATTACTTGAATTGACAACAATTTTTGGTCGGCTTCATTGTGACATTTTCATACTTTAATTCCAAACAAATCTCTACGTAAGCAGCCAATTGTATTATTTTTTTGGAGGGATAGTATCTTTTCGTTTTGGTATTGCCTACTGTTATAATTATACCTTCGATGATGTATTTAGTTATTCCAATTTTAGTAAGAGAGTAATATTTGTAAAGTTTTGCTATTGTCTTTCACAATAGTGTAGATTATATGATGTGTGAGCTGTGCACACATTTAATAAAGTAATTTATTGATTTTCAGGTAGAGTTAGGCCATAATTTTATTCCGATTTTCACTATTTTAGTTCTATTAAAAGTTCGGGGACTGTCTGTGTTAGCCAAGTGAATATACCCCCTGCCCTAGGTTTCAGTCCCTTCACAGAACTTGATGTAAAATACCCATAGGCGAATAAACTTAGTTACTGTTAGTCAATGTTTTCATTTTTGTATTGCCTGCGTTTATATTTATACATTGGATAAGGTGTTCATATCTTCAAATTCCATGTTTGTTTTTGTATCCTTCTCGGAAGGAGTTTCTTTTGTTGTGTCATAGACGTGAGAGTAATGTTTGTAAAGTTGAGCTATTGTCTTTAACAATAGTGTAGCTTACATGATCTCTGTGCTTTGTGAGCTGCGCAGACATTTCATAAAATAATGTATTGATTTTCATTAGTTGTATACGACATTAAGACACTGAATTTTAAATAGAGTAGAAAGTATTTAGAGATTTAGTGTAACACAGGGTTTCGAGGTGGAAAAGTTGAAATTACAAAAAAAAATTTGTATGAAAGTTTTACACTGAAATACGGTAGGAGATATTTAAGCTGGTTTCTGCTTTAGCTATAATTGAATTATTACAGTATAAAAGTATAATAGCTTGAAAATAAAAAAATAAATGATTTGGTTATATTACTAGTAACTATCAGATGGGCTACTGAACAATTTGGCATGGTAAGTGTACTATCCGAGGGTTAACAGTTACCAGATTTGGCTTTGTGGGTTGGCAAATGAGATTCGTATTCTTTTTATTATTTATTTATTTTTATTATTTGTGTTGAACAATTGGACCTAGGGTTTAAGAGAAGAATAAGAATAAAATATCGATATTTTAATATTGTCCAATAATGGGAAAAATTTAGAATATTTGACGTGCTTTTCAATTTCTTTTTTTCTAGGATTTTTTTAGCGAAAGATCCACTATCTGCATTGGCTTAGAACACTTCCTAAATTTTTTCCCCTATTTAACCTTCAGGAAAATTTTTTCATTCTTTCATTGCCATTCAAAGTATACAATCTCTTCAAATATGTATAGTTCTGTAATCTGTTTATTTCCTCTGTTTTCCATCCTAATTTCTGTTTTGATCTCTTATTATATGAGAGCAAAATTTTAAAAATGAAAATATGACTTTCTCGATTTTTAAACTTCGGTAAATTTGTGTTGAAATACTTTGGTATCGCTTTGAACTATCAATGGATACCGGCTTGAAGAGCTGTTCTGCTGTAATAATCAAAGCTAACTTTTTCGAAATTTGTGAAATGGATATTTTTTATAAAAATCAGGATATCGCTTTAATCTATGATTGGATACCAGATTAAAGACCATTACTTTGCACATTTGCCATTTTGTTTAGAAACCTTAGTATGATTGGTAAATCAAATATAATCTGATGGACTTTGTTCTATTATACCATCCACAGGACTTTTAGTTTCAATATACAGTAAAATGGCTGATAAACCCTCCACATCCCAGGATGACTCGTGTCAAAATGATATCGATACTGAATCAGCAGATATGCCTTCGATAGATCCCAGAAAAGATGGAACCCCTACAGACTTTACAATAAATGTTGTAGAGAAATCCTTTAACGTTCATTGCGACATAATAACAGCGAAGTCAGAATATTTCAAAGCAATGCTGACTCACGATACTAAAGAAAATCAGCAAGGATTTGTTGATATGAAAGACATAAACCCAGATGTTGTGCATGAATGTATTGAGTTCATGTACACTGGAAATGTGGATGAGGTTTCAGTTGACATCGAAAATGTTGGAGACGTACTACAAGCAGCTGGAATTATACAGCTGAATGAGATAAAAGATTTATGTTTCAAGTGTTTGGAAGAAAACTTGCAAACCAAAAATTGTGTTATTGAAGTTTTCGACTTGGCCACGAAATTCAACTTTACTGAACTTCAGGGCAATGCCCAAGAAGTGTTCGTTGAAACTTTTAAATTAGACAGTGTAGCAGAAATGCTTGAACTTTCAAAGCCTGATTTTATTGAGTATCTTCGTAGGCGTCACTTAGCTGATGTTCTCATTGCTTGGGATTGCATTAAGCACTGGATTGAGTATGATCACGATAACCAATCAGAGCTTCTTTTTGAGTTGTTGAGCTTGCTTAATTGGGATGAGTTTCCTCCCTATACCTTTCTGAGAAGACTTTGGAATAATTCTGTATTCAAGCAATCTCAGCAGTGCTTGGATTTAGTTTATGAAAATGTTATTATGGATTTTCTAGGTTTTGAAAAAAACTTGTTGATTGAAAGCTTTTTCCTGCTTAAAGAATTATCTGAAATATTCAAATTCATTCCAAAGCAAATCAAAAAAATTCTTCCTACATTTTTGAACACAAACGTAGTCAAACTCTTGGCAAAATCAAAGTTCGAAAAGTTAACAGAAACTGAAATGATAGCTTTGCTTTCTGATTCATCTATAGATGATTTGACAGGAGAAAAGTGGAAATGGATGGCAGTCAAAACATGGGTGAATAATGAGAAAGATCGGAAACCAGTTTTACCTCAACTACTAGAGCTGATTAGGTTTCGAATCTTGCCGAAAAGTTTTATGAAAGAAGTAATTGAGCATCCTTCAATAAGAGATTCTTTCAAAAGCTATCAAATCATTACCGATGAATTTTTCCTAGAATCACCAAGATCTAGTTCCAAAACACATTACCTAGCTGTCTTATATTCCAACGGGAAAATTCGTGCTCTGAACATGTCTACAATGGCATGGGAAATGGTTCCTGAAATCCATCTTGAGTCTCCTTCCATATTGTTTACGTTTAATGACAAATTGTGCGTTTTAACTGGAAATAGACTATTTTACATGACTCAAACTAAAAGATGGATGGGAAAGGCTTCAATGGTTAACAAAATTGGTAATTCTGCTAAAGTTGTCACCACTAATGACCATATTTATGTGATTGAGACCTCAAGAATGTCGTGCTACGATTCTTTGACGGACAGTTGGAATGAGGACCTGCCTGGTGTTGGGTTAACAGACTTTGGTGCTGCAGTGGCGAATAGTTCAATTTATGTTTCTGGAGGTCAACAAATGCAGAATTACGATCTTGAAAACAAAATCTGGTCAAAGGCTAGTGATGTGTCAAATGCTTTCAGATTTGCAGCATGTTCATGTCATTCTCTGTATTTCTCATCTGGAAGTGTTATAACACCTAGTAGTAGTGGTTATTACAGTGTTATTTTACAGAAGTTCAGCTTTAAGCAATCAAATTGGAGTTCTATTACTTCTCCTGCACAACAAAGTAATTTTTATGCGCAGTCACTACTCAATATTGACAATTCAATAGTTCTTATCAACACCGACAAATGCATATACATTTACAACGAATATTGTTCAACTTGGAACAAGATGTCTGCTACCATTCCAATATTGTACTGTGACAACGATAACTCATCACGTCAAGCAAATATTGCTTCAATTTGTACATATTCTGCTTATTGAGAGAATGAATGTTCTCTGCGTGCTTTGAACAAGTTAAACAGTGATTGTTAATCTTCTATCTTTTTTGGTGCCTTTGAAATCCGCAACCCACTCTTGTACAGTTTGAGATGTTTACAATGTGTACATAAATAAATATTATAGTAATAATGGCGAACTAAAGAATGATGGTACCACAGTAAAATCTCTCCCCAATAACGACAAAATTTCTCGCTGGAAAGGAATTCTTTCTCAGTTGGGGAAGGAACATGGTTGTAAGAATGATTTATTTCTTGCAAGTTTGAGCAAGTCAAATACGGGCGCTCCAGAAGTGTGTGTACCAATATGGAGGTAACTAATTTTGTTCGCCTACTTTACACCAAGTTGTGTAAAAGGTGTGAAACCTATTGGCAGGGGGTATACTCACTTGGCTATCACAGACAGTCCCCGAACTCGTAATGGAACTAAAATAAGGGAAAATCGGAATGAAATTATGGCCTAACCTGGTACACCCACTACGGGAGTACCCAAATTTTTTAGGACCCGGGAACCCTTGGTCCACATCCATTTACAAAATAAATCTGATAGAGTTTCTGAATTCTAATATTTTCCTATTTTTATTATGTATTCAAAGTATTTATGGCGTGATTTCATTATTTTTTGTTTATATGGAGTGTAGTTTAGATAAATAGAGTTTAGCTGTGTTCAATAAAAGTTGTGCAAAAACTATCTGGCTAATATTTATTATCTAGAAAGTCAGCAATTTTGGTAAGGACAAATGAAATGTCCGTATATAATATAAATTAGAGAGTGAGAACAAAGTCATGTCATAAAATTGTCTTCCACAGGATAGCCATGGAACCCCTATTGCTATTCTAGTTTCGTACTAATGCAGTGTTAGTTACAATCCTCTAAACCCCCAGTCATGGGTCATCCTAATCATGTCATCGAGCTGAGACATCATGCATTGGACCCATCTAGGGCGTGATAAATTGGATAATACTGAACCGGAAAGATAATGGTTTCTTAAAAATGAGTAGCTCCTCACATATTATTAGATACCAACCAGAGGCTTGTATGGGGGATTGTTCAGAGCGAAAGCCCATAACGAACGTAGTAGGCTATATAAAATATCTCGCTGCCGTTGAGTGTTGAGTGAATGTCTCGGGTCTCCCCAACACTGGCTCGGTGGTGTGGCGCATGATGCTAAGCGTTAGAAATACGATTACCACCATGCCACACCTCTGATCACCCTGCATTAGTGCGCAGGTTCGAATCCCATGTGGGGATAGTTATGTGCAACAGGATTACTGGACTCCTCGCCATCGTAGGGTAGTTCACGTAACCGCTGGTCGACTATGGCTTGCTCCACTATCAAGTCCATGATTCCGAATACAAATAACTGGCTAACTGAACCCATACCCGAAATGGACTGGTAACCGAACAAGAGACCGTAGATCGCAATATGGATAAGTCGTCTTCTCAACTTTCCTCTCTCCAGGGATTAATATGTAAATCCTATCCTAATGTGTATAATATCTCTCAAATCACACAATTCTTATTTATATTATTTTAGCTCACACTGGTTGAGAACAGTGCAATGATCCTACTCTGGTTTCCTAACCGCACTGTCGGAATGTGGTACAACATCCCTGCATTAATCACAGTATGGGGAGGATTCATAATTGGTGAGTTTACAAATTTGTAAATAAGTAAACTGGGTGAAGCCGCGGGCCGCATTTTTATTTAGGATAGCCTTTCTAGTAGTTGCAGCAGGCCCAAAAAATGTTGTTTTTGTTATTCATCTTAGGTATGTTAGGGTTCCTTGCAGAAATGGTGAGTTAAAACGCAAAAGTTTCTGAAAAAAACTGCTATTCAAATTTATTATCACACCGACTTTGAACAAACTCAGCGTTTTTATGACATTGTGTATTCTGCAATAGAATTTTGCTAGCTAGGTTTGCTAATATGACAGTGGCATCGAAGTACTGGTATAGGCTTTGTGACGCAAAGAGATTGGAATTGCTAGAACGTACCAGATTAACTAAACTAAAAACTCGTTTTGCGGGCAGACCATTCAAAATTGGCACTTCTCCGCGAGCCGCACAATATTTCCATGCGGGCCACAATTTGCACACATTTGTGAGAGAGAGATCTGTTTTTTGTCAACCAGAAAAACAAGCATTGCAACAATAATTAAAATATACAACAACGTACACAATGTTTTTTGGTATAGACAGGGGGGAACGATACGACTACACCAGGGGTGGCCGACCCTCAGCTCGCAAGCCGCATCCGGCTTTTCGGTTTATGTGGCTCTTTCGCCTTAGTTATTCCGAAGGAGAATTATCTTGCAAACTTCTATCGCGTTTCGATTAAACATATCATGATTCGTTGCGCATATAATGTGGTTCTTCGCTGTAATAAAGTACGAATTGTGGCTCATGGTCTCTGACTGGTCGGCCACCCTTGGACTATCATGCGATAATCAGAGTCAGCTTTCCCCTTCAAACTGTTATACTATGTATTGTAAGGCTGATAAAAGAAGTCGAAGTGAATTGCAATCAGGACTATAAATCCATATTTGTAACCTGCTGTTTATATGGCGTCCCAATAATAGATATAGACACTACTTGCTGCAATTTTGTGAGCTGCATGCAGTTTATATATCTGCTGAACCGAGTTCATCGAACATAAGTGATAATCAGTCGGAGATGAGGAAGAAGAGTTGTCCTTTCACCCTCTATTCCTTAGGGCTACATGTTTACAAACTTAAGGGAGGCATAAATTACACATTAACAATCACAAAATGGAGTTTTATTTAAAATCAGCGTTCTTTTCGTGCAAGTGCGCTGTGAGTTTTTTCCCTGATAATTTGGTGAAGCATGAACAAAAAGTTTGGAAACAGCTAATACCTGCTACACAGGGAAAACATTCAAAATTCTTAACTTGGCAATAATTGGAAAAACACATCTCATGCAGCTGTCCTAAAATAAAATCAGCTGTCTATGTCAGGGGTGTGCAACCTGCGGCGCAGAAGGAAAAATAGTGTGGGCCACGGAAAATTGTCTATTTTGAATGGTGTACAGCGAATGAAGAAGGTTTTCCAATACCTTTGCGTTTGTTATCTATGCTTATGACATTACAATGCACAAATCCAAAAAATTGTGTCTGCAACTACTTGAAAGTCTATGTTGAATGAAGGTGAGGCCTACGGTTTCACCCAGTTATCTGTATCAGGCTCTCCTGTATTAAAGATTGCACATCCCTGGTCTAAATTATAGTTCAATATTACTAATTAGATAAGACTATTCAAGCGATTAGAGATTGTAACTCTTCTTTTTTCAACTGCTAACACCACCACCACAGAATTATCAAATTAATTTTATTTTTGTAACAAACAATTCAATATCAAGATAACAAAGCATTTCTGTCATATACTTTCATTTACTTGTTATAAAAATATTTTAGCAAAAATTTTTACAGTGCATTGATTAGTTAAATTCATTAAATAAGAAAGTGTCAAGGTATTCTTTATAGAGAGATAGCTCCAAAGTTAAACACTCAACTCAAATGCTCAACATTATCCAAGAGAATAAGCTTGAAATCGAATTTAAAGTATTCCTATTCAAGCAGTGTTTTATATTTATACAGAAACAGCATTATCAATAATCGAATCGAATAATTTAATATTCAATACCAATTTTTGATTTTAAATGCCCAGATTTAAATAAATGATAATTTTTTTTTGTTAATATGAAACAATTCCAATTTGTGCCAAAAAATGAAAATTCAAAATATTGAATCGATGCCTTCTGCTGTTCACATGGCCCCGTAAAAGCATCTACTGATACATAACTATTTATAAGGAGTTAACATTTTTGGGAGGACAAGAATCTGACCGGTTCAGCATTGCCTACCCAGTTCATTACACCATTACCGCCAGTACTTTTCTGAGTGGTTCAGTTACAGTTGATAGATTTGGTTAATGGGCCAGGTCCTCAAAACTCAATATAAAAACTGTAACATAAAAGAGTTTATTCACAGTAGGCTAACGTTTATATATTATTAAAGACTCACAAAGTAATAATCAGGGTCATTTTGGTGTTATTTTCATCGATATTTTCAATGAAAATTTTTATCCATAAAAACCATAGTCGTAATTTTAGCAGGCACAAATGGGCGGAATGAAACATTTTGGTGTCCTGCAGGCTGTAATTTGAACACCTCTGCTTTAAATACTAGGACACAATTTATTTATATTCAATTCAAAAATGTTAGCAGGCAAAATTAACATTTTATATTTGAAGGCAATGCAAGCACGATTTGGATGACAATGAAACAGCTAGAGAAAAGCAGTTCTTAGTGGAAATTATACAGCGACATAATCACAGAAAGTAATATTGTTATAAGCGTTGCGGTAGTCTGTATCCCTGAATTCGGGGGATAAGGTTTCGCTGGCATCGTCTCGAATGCTTTAAATATTTCTGCGTACTTGCTACCTTCTCTGTAATATACCGGTGGTTCTCCCATATTACTGGATACTTGCCCTGAAATGTAATAAAATGGTTGGTTAGAGTTTTTTTCGTAAGTGTTTATCAATAGTTTATACTCCAAAAAGTTTTTTTGAATTTGTTGAATGGTCAAGAATCTGATTCAGATTTTCCTTACCGGTATTTTAGTTTTATTACGAGTTCAAGGACTGTCTGTGTTAGCCAAGTGAATATACCACCTGCCCATAGGTTTCAGCCCCTTTGCACATCTTGATGTAAAGTAGGCAAACAAAATTAGGTACCTACATATTGGTACACACTCTTCTGGAGCACCACTGCTTTTATATATCCTTATCCTTACATATCCAAATCTGTGAGAGTTCTCTAAATCGTGAACAAAATGTCCTAACAACTTACCCAAATACCCTCCTGCAGAAGTATCTGTAGTGTTATCTGAATCCCAAATATCTATCCATACTGCACCAGTAGGAAAGTATACATCTCTCGCATATTTACCTTAAAAAATACAGAGGCTTTTTAGTGTTTATCCATCCATATATATATATGGGGAATTTAGTGAGCACAAATGAAAGCTTGGTCACAAGTATTCAAGTAACATAGGAAAGACAACCCAATTACCCATAAAAGTATAGTATTGGAATATTTCCTTACCTTCTGTTTAAATTAAGAGAAAATTGGAAATTTCATAACATTGGCGTGTTTTTTGCTGTTACCATAGAGGCGAGTCTCGACTTTCTATGAAACTCACATTACTAGGGTGACAGGATAACCCATGTGTGAAACTTTATACAGATCAGTCCAGTCGCTACGGCTTTGACACACAGACAGACAGAATGACTTGGAATAAGGGAGCGGAGATCCGATAATACTGGAATATTTCCTTACCTTCTGTATATATAGGTGCAACCAACAGATCAGGCCCATACATGTACTGGTCCTTAGATATCAGGTCGTCATAGCAATTGGTATCTTCAGGAAATTCAAAGAATAGTGGCCGCTGTACAGGGGTGCTTGTATCGTAGTATTCTTGAATGAGATCTCTTGTATAGTTGGCAAGTGAAGTATGGAGCTTAGTGAGGCGTCCGAATCGTTGGAACGTGTAGTCGTCATCGTATATCTGGAAATTCAATTAGTTTCCAAATTCCAATATTGTATAAATTGCTATATCGTAAAGCAGTGGTTTTCAACCTTTCATTGGTCTGAGGCCCACTTGGGAGGGGCCACGGGCCCTCGTTGAGAACCACTGATGTAATAATGTTCATGTGACACATTTGCCTTTTCTTATACATGAATGTCTAGCCCATTTATTGTACACCCTAGAGGGGGAACTTTAATTACTCAAAATGACAAATTTTTAAATGAAAGTGTTCAAAAATGAATATGATTCAAGTGATTCAAAAGTCTACATACTAACACAAATATATTTCTGTAATGTTTCGTTGTAGTTAGCCCTCCAGAAACCCAATAAAACCGAAGAATATTCGTTTCATTTCGAAGAATCTCTGACCATATATACCTGCCAATTTTCTTTTGGTCTGTTTCCCTCATGTGTCCTCATATTTGGTGTAAAAACTGCTGACTCAGCAGATCTAAGAAGAAGTTCTTGGCTACGAACGACACCGTACAATGAAGTGAAACCTCCAATATCAAAATGTGAGATTCCAACTCCTGAAACAAGAAATAGGGTAGGATAGGATTTTTTTGGGGGGGAGAGGAAATCCAATAAGAGGGCTCAATCATATGGCGAACCACAGTATCTAGTCCGGTTACCAGTCCATGTCGGGTTTGGGATTAATTAGCCAGTTATTTGTTTTCAGAAGCATGGACTTGATGGTGGAGGAAGCCGCAACCGTCCAGTGGTCACATGAACCACCCTGCGACAGCGAGGAGTCAAGCAATCCTCCCGCACATACCCATCCCCACATGGGATTCGAACCTGGTTTTGCAGGGTAATCAAAGGTTTGGTGACAAGCGTATTTCTAGCGCTTAGCATGTTGCGCCACACCGCCGAGCCAAGAAATGGGTGGGATTTTACTCAGATAGAGGAAAGTAGATGAAATGGCGTATTTTGATTTTTGAAGTAATTCAGAACAGTTTCCAACTTTCCAAAAAATGCAATAACACTGCTCCTTAAACAAGAAGGATAATGTTTTTATTTCTATTATGGAGGAGAGGAGTCGATAAAATAAAGTAATCATACAGTAAATATAATAAGTCTAAATAACCAAGTAACCATAGATGCAGAGAAATGCTATATTATTCCTCTGAAAGTGTTATACTTTATAAAGCTCAATTTTGTGAATTCAAAATGATTTCCGCCTATTCTTTATTGAATATGACCGAATACAGAAAATACTCGATAGTCTAGTAGATTTATATTTGAGAGTGGGTTTTTCGATTTTGGGCTCTCCTGTCCAGAATAGTTGGTTTGTTTACCTGACATTCCAAGTGATAAAGCTGCTGGTATAGTTGATACCAGTCCATCGTCAATTGACCAATCAACATTCTGATCCCCCGCCCACGCACTCATTGTGTACTTTGCTGATGCAGTGTGCCCCGCCCTCATCCAAATCTGAAAAATGAATTTTTTTTTAATAATGATGTACCTAATTTTTATATAACTATTGACTATAAAAGCCCTAAAATGCAGCCACTGATATCTAATGACATGTTAATTAAGCGATACTATTTTTGGAAGGTCTTCATCTAATCCAAATATAAGAATTGTAAATTTCCGAACAAAAAATTCAGCACTCTTGTTATGGATTGCTAATTTATTTCTGACTATGTGAAAACTAAATTGTGACCGCTAAAACAGACATGCTTCACCTACATTCGAATTTTAAGGTAGGTAGCTCAAAATGAGATTGGATTTTCATCGAATTCATAGGTCTCATATCTGCAAAAAAACTCACAAAAAATTCTCCATCCATATTGCTCTCATCTACTGCTGCCCTGTTTACTTCAGCCCATAATGAAGGCCAGAGATTGTGTAGCTCCTCAGCTGATCTATACAATAAAAAGATTCTTATTCCTCAGTAAAAAAAATGATCAAATCTTACAAACAATTTAAGAATAGGCAGTGAGAAAACAAGAGAATGATACTTGTAAATATGAAATATTTATCTTTATTTCTAATGTGTATACATTAATACAATACATGTGTATACATTTTATTGGGACACTCTGTATATACAATTTGTATAATATATTCAAAAATACAGAAATACTACAGAAATAATATTTTAGATTCTATTCAGAATAGCAGGGGGAATGTGGAATCATATTTGGTACAGGATAGCAATGCTCAAATACAGGATGTCTTAAAATAAATAGAAAACCCATTTGTTCGATTACCAATTTTGTGGGTTTATTTATTTTGGGACACCCTATATAAAGAATATGTAGTAAATATATGTGAGTAACTCGGGTAAAGACTTATTCATAGCAAAAAAAGCTTCACCTACCTTCCGTCATGAAATATTTGACCGTCTACTGGTAGATATTCTCCAAAATCCGCCATCCACCCTGAAACAAGGAATTTAAAATCAGATGGTTTATTTCAGACTAGCAGGTATTTAGTTCAGTGGTTCACAAACTTTTATTGCTCGTGGGCCATGACCCCCTTCTGGGAGCGTTTAGCACTCATGGCCTCCCTGTTTATCATTCCAGTGGTATTTATAGTGTTATTTTGATTGGTAGGTTACAAATCCCATTATGTTCAAACAATTCATGATCAATATATTTTGGCTCCAAATTTCATGCCCACCACTAGGGGTGGTTGTGAGTCTGAGCTGCCCCCCCCCCCTCTTTTTGAAATGTAAAAAAAAGCATGCATAAGCAATTTTTGTAGCTTGAAACGCTCTTAAACCCTAAAGACTCCTGAAAACCCATGTTTTCCAGCCGGACCTGCTTGCAATTTGACATTTTAGAACTCCCCTCTGGAAATTCGAGGATACGCCCCTGCCCACCACTTTAGCCAGGGTGTAGTAAACTAGGTATGCAATGCCGAACCAGAAAGTCCTAACAAAAAAATAATAGAGTAAAAGATACGTAAAGCGTCATACAAAAAATAACGTACCTCCAGAAGTATGCGCACCAAGATGGCGCACAAACTGAACATAGTATGTGTGTACCAGTTGGGATTAAGGTTGTGCGACATCTTGGTGTGCATACTTCTGGAGCACCAAAATAACTTTCTTGAAAGTCAAAACAAATCCTTTATGAATTACCTCTAAATCCGACATCTATAAGATTCGTCTTGATGACGTTTTTATACCAGTTGAATGCATCAGGGTTTGTCAGATCCACTGTTCCACAGAAAAACTCCCCAAAATCACTTACATGGTTGTCACCATCCTTTGATTTCACAAGATAACCTGGAATTTTAATAAATGAAAACAGTTTATTATTTGCAGGGTTTTCTCAACCAAGAGGAACTTTTCCCTATGGGAATTTTTTTTTTTGGGGGGGGGGGTTATTATTTTGTATTTTGGTGTAGTTTTATAAATAGTGTTTAGTATTATTGTAACACAAATTTATAGACAGGTTGGAGATGCTGGGTTCTATTTCCATTACCCCACTCAGGGGAACAATAAACTAAACTCTGCTTTGAGAATATAACCTGGAATCTCATATCTGAATGTTGTTTAACCTTCATGAAATAAAATTAGGTGGGCAACAAGAAGAATTTCGATCTCCTTACATATCATTGATGCTTTTATAGAGAATCTTCCAGTGTGAAAATGCAACATTTATAACCTAATGAACCTAATTCGGATGGGATTGCATATTCAAGATTATGGTTTTGAATTTCAAACAACGTGTCCACTACCTGTTATAGAAAAACTCAAACTGAAAAAATTCTGGTTTAAAATAGCAGCCTCTTGCTTATCAGGTGTGCTGGTAGCAAGCCTTGTTCAGAGAGGATGCATGAAAATGCCTCAGAAACTCACCCAAGTCACTTGCATTCTCATACAATTCTCCTTTATCATTAAGATATGGGTTTATGTATGCTGTAAAGTAGACTCCTTCCTTAGCTTTGTCTTGCATGATTTGCCTGATGTTTGGGTAACGGGTCTCGTCGAGTTTCCAATCCCAGAATAATCTTGTCCCAAACGAAGTTGTGATTTGGCCAACCCAATCTTGAATCCAGATTCCAGATACTTTGACATCGTTTCTGATTGCCTGGTGAAATTTTCAGTAATTAGTTTGTGATGTGAGATATATAATGTACAGAGTGCCCCCTTCAAACTTGACTCTACGATCGTGAATTCCACAATTCTTTCTTATTCGAATAAGTTCTGCTCTATTGCTTTCCGTGGAAGATGAAATTTACTAAATGAAAGTGGAATCAAAGCGAATTCTGTTTATATTCATTTGACCTCTTTTGCTCCTAACAAGACTATGCACGAGCGTTCTGCGATGCCACCATAACTAGTCTGAAGTTTGAACCACAAGGCCAGGGGTCACTAACGCGGTGTCTGCGGGCACCAAGTCGCATGTAAGTACCACATAAGTAGCTCGCAGGGGTACTCCAGAAATATGTGTATCGGGTTAGGGTTAGGCCATAATTTTATTCCGATTTTCCTTATTTTAGTTCTATTATGAGTTTGGGGAATATCTGTGTTGGCCAAGTGAATATACCCTCTGCCTATAGGTTTCATTCCCTTCACACAACTTGATGTAAAGAAGGCGAACAAAATGAGTTACCACCACTTTCGTAAACACACTTCAGGAGCGTCCTCGCAGATCTGTTCGGAAATTAGCTCAAATAACGGCGCTTATCAGTGCCCAGGAATTAACCCTTGGCTTCATAAAGTTTGGTGACCCCTGCACAAGGCCAACTGATTAAATATTTTTCTACCTGATCATATATTCCCATCACAGTGTCGGTTCCTCCTTGCAATCCAAGCACTGCTCCTCCATTGTATGACCAAGGTGCCAAGGTTGGGCGGGTGAGACCGCCAAGAAGATAATCTGAAATGATTTCAGGGTTAGAATCAGGAATGCTAAAACTGGGAATTTCACTTTCACTCACTGAGAATGTTGAAAGAGGAGGGTTCTGGAATTTTCAATAGCCAAGTTAGATGATATCAGCTAGTACAGGGCTTCCCAAACTGGGATCCATGGCTGTGAAAAAAGTCTATTCGATCTTTAATGATTGATTCTAGCGAAAGCCATTACATCATTTTGGTTTAGCGTTGCGGTCGAAGCCATTGCTGTCAAGACTTGCCATTGAATCAGATCTAGGAGTTTGCTTGTCACAAAATGTTTGGTAAACCCTGAGCTAGCGGGTTCTACAGAAAAATGCTTTTCTTTACATTTCAAAAGGTGGGTACCGACTCCCCCCCCCCACCCCTCTCTGGCTATGCCCCTGATGAGCCCTGCTTAGGCCACAGGCATCCAGTTTATATTCCCTGCTAATGCATTAGGTCTTATTAGATATGGATGAAAGTCTTTTTACCTGCTGTTCTCATTGTGATATCTTTCCAATCTTTTCCAATATGGAAGTCAAACTGAAATTCTTTATCTTCCCAGACTTCAACCTCGCTGAAATCATCTTGCGTGAAGTCAAACACACTAAATAAATCATAGTTGTTATATTTGATCAATAAGTAATAAGATATTATTATAAAGGTTGGATACATAGGATAGGGATTCACATATTGATCCCGGGAGAGAGGAAAGTCGATAAGACTGCCTAATCATATGGCAAACCACGGCCTCTTTTCCGGTTACCAGTCCATGTCGAGTATGGGATTAGTTAGCCAGGTATTTGTTTTCGAAAGCATGGACTTGGGCTCGTTAAGATATATTAAGCACCAGCTTCATAACGAAATTTTAACAGGACTTTATGATCACACTGTATTATTACAGATTGCTCGCCAAATAGTAGTTTATTCCCTTTGACCAGGGGTTATTAAGGTTTTAGGACCAGGGGCCAAAACTTTTGCTCATTTAGACAGCGGAAAGTGTAAGTGTGACAATATTTACAGTGTTACAAAAGCAAAAGTGGAAAACAATAAACCTCGTGCCAAAACTAAATTTAATCGCAGTCTCAACAAATTCCTATTTTTAAGCTAAAACATCAAAAAAATTTTCTAGTTTGCTTGTAGCAGCATCAAGCGGGCCACAATAAATTACCCAATGGGCCGGATTTGGCCCACGGGTGGTAGTTTGTCCATGCCAGCCCTAACTATCCTCACCTGTACTTTGAAGAAGTCATGACAGCTGAATACAGCTTGTCAGTATAGAATAATGGTTCTGGCCAGTATGTGGTGTGGTAATCTCCCCCTGCCCCTCCATCTTGGGAATCCGCCTAGGATAAAATGTTCAATTATTATCTTAAGCAGAGGAAAGCTGATATTTTCCTTATTATAGTTCTATTACGAGTTTGGGGACCAGCCAAGTGACTCTCGTAGTATTTGTATCTGGAATTATGGCCCAACCCTAACCTGGTACACATATTACGTTCCAGTGTCCATTTTTTCAAAAAATTGAAAATTTCCTTTACTTTCTAGTAAGGGCACGTGACCTCGCTTGGGGCAAACTCTTTAATAAAAATAATCACAGCTGGCAAGATGGTTGAAATGTGAATTAAACTTTGCCTTTAGGCCATTTGTTACTTTTCATTAAAACACTTTTATTAGAAAACCAACACAAAAAAACAATTTTTTTTATAATTTTTTTTGAACAATTTTTTTGTAGTTTCAATATTAACCTTCTCGCCTGAAAATCCAATATTATTAAAAAAAATAATACTCTGGTTACAGTTTTGGACTTAAATCTCTAACTCACAATGTTGAAATACTTTGATCTATTTAACGCTTCAACCACTTACTAAGAATGTCATATTCGTTGCTTTGTTTCTCCCCACACCCTGCTCTCTTGTCCAGATAGGGAATGATTTTCCCTTCATATTGAAAAAAGAAAATTGTTCCCCACCTCCATAAATCTTCTCATTGGCAATTGAAACAAACCTTAACCAGATTCTGAAAGTACACAGTTGTAAATCATGCTGTTAATTAAGTTTTTATGATTAGGATTTTCATATTTATGCCATGGGAGAAGAAAGGTGAGAAGGTGGTTCAATCCTATGGCAAACCACAATACTCCCGTAGTGTATGTACTAGGTTATGGTTAGGGCATAATTTTATTTCGATTTTCCTTATAGTAGTTCTATTACGAGTTCGGGGACTGCCTATGTTAGCCAAGTGAATTTACCCTTTGCCCATAAGTTTCAGTTCCTTCACACAACTTGATGTAAAATAGGCGAACAAAATTAGGTATCTCCATATTGGTACACATACTTCTGGATTGCCTTTGTAATATTATACCTGTCATATCCCGCAGTCCAGTTTCCTATCATCAAACTCAGTCCATCAGCATCTGATGCATTTGTCAGTGTGAGTTTTGCTTCTACCAAACCTGGTGTGTCTGCATCGGCTGTTGTGTTGAATATAATTATTGCTTTTAAATGACTTATCTGTTATCTTGTGTTATGTGTTTGAAATGGAAATTTATATTTTTATCCCTCTTTTTGATTGAAAGAGGTTTTACTGTAGGAGGAAATTCCTCTCACACTCACACTCTGCTGTTGAGAGTGAAAGCTGCATAACTCGTTTAAATTTCAATCGAATTCAAAATTCTAATCACTTTCCATCTGAACAATTCTTTATGATAAACATTTGACTTACGTGTGCCGCCAATATTCCTAAATGTTACAGATTCGCATGTACCAGGTGAAATCAGGCCACTTGTAGAAACTGTGAAATAGGACAGAGCTATTTTTGCTGATGTATAGTCTGTTATCTGAAATAATAAGATAAATGTATACTGTTATCTAGAGTAGATAAAACATGTGTAGTTTATTATCTGACATCGATAATGTATTGCGGTAGTTATCTTTGCTGAAGTGAGTCAGTGATATGATATAATAAGATAAGTGTTATCTGACACATATAATGTATTCAAATAATCAGTGGTACAAACCGAAGTTAAAAAATTTCTTAGGGTTTTTCACAACACGTCAATAAAATGTTTAGTTCCACATAAGAATCACGATTTGAATTTAATTTTCAGTCGTCTTCGTCATTGTTATTCATACTATATATGAATATGTGCAAATTACAGTACGTTTTAGTTAGTGTTGAAGTATTACTGATGCCGGCAGATTAGTGGTAAATTCGCTGTTGTTAAGATATGCCCAAATGTTCTAGCTATAAATCCACATGTGTCTGTATATTATTAATTTTAAACAACTTCCAACTCAAACCATCTTGTGGTTGGAAAAGTATGTGGTGATAAATGTCTGGGACGAAACGTCCATGGGATGGTCAGTCAGTATATTCTTTAAATTAGGGATGGGCAATGTTTTTGGACCAGGGGCCTGAACATTTTGCCTACCTAGACTGGCAGGCCATGTAAGTGTGACATAAATAGTCAATTTCAACAAATTCTTTGAGTTATTTTCAGCCAAAACATCAAAATTAGGTTTTAGTTTGCTTGTGGCAGCATCAGATGGGCCATATTAAATTACCCAATGGGCCGGATTTGGCCCGCGGGTCGTTGTTCGTCCATGTCAGCCATAAACCAACTAAGATACTTACATTGAAATTTCCTCTGTATTCGGTGATACCAGTTTTTCCATTTCCAATATGAACTGCAGTGTTGGATGGGGTGTGGCTCAGCAGTAACTCTTGTTTAGGTGTATGCATTGGCGCTAGAAAAAAATTTTGAGTTTTGAGATCCACTTTGCTGACTTTTAAATGATCCCGCTGTCTCAATCTACATAAAAAAGCTTCCATATAACTAGGCTGACTCTTTATTTTTACATTTCAAATTTTCGGCGTGTGCGAAGAATGAAGCCAGACCAACTTTATTACTGTATGGCAAGCTATGGTCTCTCGTCTGGTTACCAGTCCAGGTCGTTTCTGTGAACAGTTAACTAGTTATTTGTCAGATGAATGTACTTGGTGGAGGAACCCACACCAAACCAGCTGTTACATAAGAATAATTTTAGTTTTAATGTCTGCTTTGATGACTTTTAATGGTCCTAAATACCCTTAATGTTTTCATACAACAAGGAGGACACTTCATTTATAGATTCTCACATTTATGGGCGAATGAGAGGAAGGATGCTAGAATGACTCAATCTTACGGCCTCTCGCCTGGTTACCAGACCATGTCAGGTATGAGAATAGGTATCCGGTTATTTGTCAGATGCAAGGACTGGTGGAGGAAGCCATAAGCGTCAAGGTGTTACGCGAACCACTTTGCAGCGGTGATGAATTCAGCTAACCTCTCACATATAATTATTCCCCACATGATTCGAACAATGCATAGTAACCAGAAGTGCTTTGGCAAGCAACCCACCACCTCACCCAGGGTGTATTAGATTGGGTGAGCAATGTCAAACCGAAATAATTCCTTTTAAAAAAACTGTAGCCCCATATATATCATCAAATATCAGAAGCCGTTTGTGTGGAGCCTTGTTTAGAGCAAAAGACATATATATATATATATACTTTGTATAAAACAATAACCTTGGTCCACCAAATTCAAGGTCAAGGTCTGAGCAACTTCATCATAGATCAATCGAAATCTTGCGCTCCCACTTTGTGAGTCAACAGTACATTCTTCTTCTGCACAAATGATTTGTTTGGTCATAAAAAGGATTATTGTGATGAAACAATGGTACTTCATTTTGTCTTCAGAGAAATAGCAATGCCCAAGAGAGTTTAGTTCTATTAATACTATTTTATAGGCTTAGAAAGTGACACATATTTTGTTAGGAATGAATCAAATAAAACAGGAAAAATGATTACAACACAAGATTGTAATGCTTTCTAAAACGCTTTTGCCTTCTTTATAATGGTTTATCTTGATTTTCCATCTGGTGGTCACTGTTGAATGTTCAATAAACCTTCAAAATTATATTTACCGGTATTATATCAGCAAAAAAGGAATTGCAGTTTTAAATATGCATTAAGTGTTAATTTGCAAAAGGCGCAAATGAATATCAGTTAAAAAATGATTAATAAAAAAACTTTGAAATTTATACTACTCTCATAAACAATACATCCCCGAAATACATCCTTAATTAATAAAATTCAAATTATTCCAATTTCTGCCTAATCTCACACGCACATTATGTTCTGACCCTTTTCACCTCTTTAAATAAAATGTCTGCATCCCGTTTATAAACTGCTGGCTGTTAATCTTTTACAGTCTTTCCAAACAAACCACGTCATATTGACACATGTTTAGTGCACGCTGTTTCAGTTTTATCTAAAAACATATTTGAGTAGCTGATAACACAGGTCATGCTAACGGGTCAATGGGAGCTTTATAAATTTTTGTAAAGTAAAGATGCTTACTTCAGTGGTGTGCAACCTTTCCTGTGATGTGACCCCCTTTCATAAGCTTTCAGCACTGATGGCCCTGTTTATCATTCCTGTGGTATTTACCGGTATAGTGTTTTTTGTTAGTAGATTCCGAATCACATTAGGTTCAAACAATTCATGCTCAACGTAGTGAAAACACCCTGTGAAATGACCTTATCAAGCAATGAAACTAGGGAGAACGAGGAGTTTTCTTGTAGAAAGAAAAGTGAAATCAGTTTTTGTGCCTTGCATTGTGGCCCCTCCCAACTGATCTGTGGCCCCTTTGGCAAGCCACGGGCCTTCGGTTGGGAACCGCCGGCCTATGTAATATTGGTGGCCTTGTCTATTGTCTGGTTTTAAGTGGAGAGCCCTGAACAAGGCTCTGCACATTCAGCTAATGATATGTAAAGAGCTCATTCATTATTTGGAAGGACCAGAATATGTTTCGTTCATTTCCTAGCTGACTTTACTGGCTTTTTTTTTATTAAACCACTGTGAATTGTTTCATGTTGTGTGCGATTCTATCGCTTGGTTTTCAGCAGTGTTTGGATCAAAATGGGGTCAATCTGATAATAGGCAGTTAGAAAACAAAAAAATGATACTTGTAAATATTTTTACACTTTTGAAATAATGAAATTACTGTTTTGTGGTTTTTTTATTATTGTGTATACATTAATAAAATACCTGCGTATACATTTTATTGGGACACCTTGTATAAATATGGGTATATCCAAAATAAATATTTGTGTAATTGATTATATGGGCCATACTAATGGATCCGTGGGAAATTTTCTTTATAATTCAATCATGAAAATTGTTTTTATAATTTAATTTGAGGATACTGGGATTAGAGGTAGGATCGGGCCCAGAAAATTTCAGCCCAGCCTGACCCAGGTCAGTGAGTATTAAACCAGACCCAGCCCGAGCCGGACTAATTAACTGGATTTGCAGGCCCGAGCCCGAAGCAAACTCGAAATTTCATATTTTTCATTTAGGAGTTCTTTGGATTGTCATTGCAAAATTTTAGTACAGTATGCGTATCCACACATAGTTTTAGTATACCTACCGGTATATATTTTTATAAACATATATTTAGAGAAGCCCAGCCCGACCCGAACGTAATGATTGACATTTCAAGCCCGACCCGGCATGAATTTCGGGTCGAGCTCGGGCTCCAGATCTTATCTCTAATTGGGATATCCTTATTAAAACCAAACATCTTATGCTACATGCTATGTGGTAAATCCTACTAATTAGAGTTTGCTTATCTAGAGCAGGGCTACTCAATTGGGGGCTCGCGGTTGACTGAACCTTTTGAATAATTGATTTGAACCGCACCTGATTCTTTATTTTGGATCATTGCCCCCACTTTGGATATGTGAAGATTTCCTTTTATCAAATGCGACTATAAACAATGCGAATAGCGCTATCTTGATTAGTGAATATTCACTAGCCGATCGAGGAAATGCACGTTCAGGGATGTCGAAATATAATTTCTTAATTAAGACCGGACCACATAATTTTGAAAGTTTTGTATCCTTGGTAAAAATAGTTGAACAGCTCGGGTCTAGATTCTGTTCTGAGTGATGATATGAAAAAACAGTTTATACGATCATGACACTCACCAAAAAAATAATTAGGAATTTATTTTTGTGATTAGAACAACACCTTCTCTCCAAACAAGGCCATTTGCAAGCATGACCTAGTTATCCTATTAGAAGAATAGAGTCAATATAAATTGTTTTCCAGGGCAGTGACCCTGTTGTAAAAGTTGAAGCACCTTTTTCAATTATATTTATGGGCGGTTTTATGATGACCAGTAAATGGTAGCATTTATGGCAAGGGTTATTGCAATTCTGCAAGTACCCCAACTTAGAATTTAATTACAATATTTGCGAAGATAAATGGTCCCATTTTCTTTTATGATTTGGGGTAGTAATGCTTCTGCAAATATTAGTAGAAATTAAGTTGTCTAACTTTGAAAAGACTCTAGACATCTCTAAACAAGCCACTCCCATTGACTTCTTTACAATTATATTCATGGGCGTTATGGGATTTTTGAAAAGTTTTATGATTGCCGCCTTTGCCGGTAACATTTAAGGGTTGCTTCAGGTAATAGGAACTTTGAGATTAATTGGTTCATTATTTGTAAAGATAAATGAATTTTACAACACTTGTGTAGAAAAAAGATTTTCACGACAAGACTAACAGTATTAAATTGGAATAGGGATATTTACATGGTCACACTGTTATTGGTGTATTTCAATTATATTCACAGTTGTTGCAGGTTTTCCAAATAGTTTTCCGATTGTTGGTAACATTTATGATGAGGTTCGCTGCAAATGCTGCAACTTTGAAATTATCATAATTGGTCCGCAAAAAAAGTATTCATTAACACGCAAGAATAACCCAAGGATGGCCTTATGGCCCCACTTTTATTAGCGCCTTTTCGATAATATTTACGGGCTTTATATAGGGTATTTGGAAAATTTTATTATTCCAAGTTTACATCACCGTTACTTTTATGGACTAGGGTTAGAAATGCTTTTAAAAAAATTAATTTGAGTTTATATTTCATTTTTTTGACTTTGGTCATGTGAAAAGTTGGAAAAGTTACTTCTTGATGAATGCCAAGGAATATGAAAGATTTTATTCTGATGAGCTTTGAACTTATCAAATAGATATCAAAAAGTTGTCAAAATTACTTTTAAAATTTTGAAGAAGAAAAAAGTCTTTATAAAAAAAATTTTAAAGATAAAAAAGCAATAGCCTTCTAGCGGGTCTAACCATCTTTGAGTACTAAAAATATGAAAGTAATTGGTCCTGTATTTGGGGGGAACAGTGATTTTCACAAGAAAAATATCAGTATTGAATAAGGATGGATATATGGGTCCTAATTATAATTTAAAAAGTTAATGTGCCGGCATAATGATGGTGGATTATTAATATGGATGGATAATCACCCCAATAGCTGGTCTTATCTGTATAGGACTATTCGGCTGCCATATAGACCATAGGTTCTCAAAGTGCTTCTTATGGAGTTTCAGGGCTTCGTTAGAGATACCCAGGAGCTCCGCGAGCTGTTTGTAAACTTATTATAACGATGATTTGGTTAATTTTTGACAGCGATAAATACATCCAAGTCATTAAATAAAGTAATTTTAATTCACTCAAAACATTAATCAAGAAGTAACAATGTTATTTTTATTTTTTATAAATTCATTATGGGGCACCGTAAATAATAGTCTACTTCTCCAGCGGCTCCATAACACCAAAAGTTTGAAAACCCCTTGCATAGAGAACCAACGTAGTTTATTAGCTCCTCAATATTTCCTAGAATTTTAATAAAACCTAATGATTTTGCCTGAATGAAACAGTTCCCCTCTTCAAAGTTAGAGTGCCAGTGATGTACTTAAAAAAATCACCCTTAGAGGCAGTGTTCCCTCTAAAGTGTGCGCGTGTGCGCGCGCACACAGCTTTCAGTCGGCTGCGCACACGCATAGATTTACTGCGCACAGACGTATTTCGATTTAATGTAGCAATGTTTTCGGTTGGCAGGTTGAGAAAGTTTGTTGTTGGTCCACCCATTACCCGGTTAAAACGCCAAAATTTTTTCATTGGTTTTTGCACAAATATTAGTCATTTCCAAAAAAGTGTGCACACACCAAAATATCTGTGCACACATACTACAAAAAATTAGAGGGAACATTGCTTAGAGGGCTAATGGGCTGCCATATAGACTATATCGAATGTAGGTAATCTTTATTGAGACATATGTTGGATCTAGCTTCAGTTGAACTCCCAAGATATAAATAAACATGTTGCCACATTCCATACTATCAACGCCCTCATGTTTGTGAGTCTGTAACATGTTTACTTTAGTTCCGAAACATGAAAATCTACCTCTATCTCATAGTACATTGAATATAATGCTCCCAGTCATTCACCTTCGCTGAAATATAATGTTTTAATGATGATGTAATGTTTACGGCGCTCCAGAACTATGTGTACCAATATGGAGGTAACTAATTTTGTTTGCCTATTTTACATCAATTTGTGTAAAGGGACGGGAGCTTATGGGCAGGGGGTATATTCACTTGGCTATGTAATGTTTACTTCCCTGTCCATGACAACTATGAGTTGTTATTTGAGAATTTATTGTGGGTGTCGCCCTTGCTATGGCAACAGCGTATTTTTTCTTTTTTTTTCAGCGAGAAACCTCAATACTATTAACAAGTCTCTTTTCTCTTCATGGTGTTTCACATTTTAACTCCAAACAAAGTTCTAGAGAATCTAGATCAGGGTGGTCCAACGTGGCCCGCCGTTTCATTATCTGTGGCACGCGTGACATTCGGAGAGTAAGCAATAAATCGCAGTTTGTGTTGTTTTGTAATAAAATCAATCTAAACTAAAAACTAAAAATTGAATGCGGATTTTATTAGCCTGGGATGGCTATGTCTGATAACTATGTGTTTGCACAATAAAAGCGTTTGTTTTGTATTGCACTGTTTATCTATTCTTGGCACTATTGTGGCCCGCGAACAATGAAAAAATAAATTTGGGGCCCGCGGTGTCGACAACCTTGGATCACCCTGATCTAGGTAGACGTAATATTTAAGGAGTTGCTATTTTTTGAAGAACATACCATAAATTGCTTATCCATGGGTGTTGGACATGGGATTTGAATAGCATAGTTAAGTACCCAGTCACACTAGTCCAGCAGATCCCAACGGAACGTCGTTAAATTGCGCGCCCAGAATGTTACCAGAATTGTGTTAAACACACCTAACTAATATATGTTTCAAATTCAATATTTGAAAAGATGTGCCTACATGTTTACAAACTTTAAAAAGCATGAAATAAATTACGGTAACGATCACAAAATTGAGTTTTATTTGAAGGCGACAAATTTTTTTTCGTGTAGATGCGCAATGAGTTTTTTCCGATATAATTTGGAGCCGTATGAACAAAAAGTTTGGGGACCGTTGGACTTCGCCATTGTGCTGATTTCACGCTTAATTGGTAATATGATCTTGTTTAACTGTGTGGCTAAATATAAAACCTGCTGTTTACATGGTATCGGAGATGAACGAAATCGAATAATTCCTGATTCAAATACATTTTTAATTACCTTAATAATTTTGAATAGGACCTATTGAATATGTTTGAAATCGGGCAATGTACAACAGTGAAATCATTGTGAGTTCATAGAATTGGAGATAAAAATTGTCTGGCCATCTTATACCAAACTCTATAGCAGTGTTTCCCAACCTTTTATGGCTCGTGGCCCTCTTCTGAAGGCTTTTAGCACTCATGGCTCCCCTGTTTGTCATTACAGTCGTATTTATAGTGTTATTTGATTGGTAGGTTCTGAATCCCAATTAGGTGCAAACAGTTCATGCTCAACAAAGTAAAAACACCCTGTGAAATAACCTTGTCAAGCAATGAAACTGTGATGAACAGGGAGTTTTTTGTTAAGGAAATAGTGGAATCAGTTTTGTGCCCCCTTGCGGGTCACAGGCCTCGGTTGGAAACTGCTGCTTTGTAGTTTGAAATTTTTGAATGGAAATATTCTTACTAAAATCATATTTTATTAAGTTGAATATATCAAAATTTGAAAGTACTCGAATAATGCATTCACTTTGGAAATTAACAAAATTTTAATAATGAACCGTTTATTTTTACAGGTTTGCTGTCTATGCTGTTGTATTATCGCTACTTCCATCCTTCAAGCAAGAGAAAATGTCACTGTTGCATGCTCTACTACCATCTAGTGTATCGTTTGTGCCCATGTAACAATGCCACTGCATTTCACGGAACTCCATATAAAAGCGCTCATCAAGATTTTGCAGATTCTGAGAACGACTCCAGCTTTGAAAATTACGATCCTGTAAGTGCCACTCGCGATCACGAACAAATTCCTAGATTTACAGAAAATCGGAAAACAGCGAAAAAAGAGACACTAGATGGCGGCAATGAATGGGATTCTGATAGCGAATATGGCGAAAATCTTCAAGGGAAAAAATATGAAAAAGCAAAAAAATTTGAAAAGGGAAGAAAATGGGCACATAAAACACAACGACTAGGTCTTGAAGTTTCAGAGGAATATGAAAATGACAAAAATACTTTACTTATGCCAAAACCGAGAGCCACGTCTACTCCTGGAGACGAAATTGAAGAAAAATTTGTCAAAAAATATCAAAATTTACACAAGTTAACCCAAAATAAAGGCGTAATTTTTGAAGACAGGCCAGTATCATTCACATCTTTATCAAGTAGTACAGAGTCTTTTGATAACAGCAAATATTTGACTTGTCCAAACAAATCACCTGATAATGTTGCTTTCACTGATATGGTGACCACGACCCCTACTGCTTTGAAAAACCTTCCCGGGGCCAACAACACTCCCGGTACAAATAAGGGAAATTCCACTCTTGTGAGAGAGTGGGTAAAGAAGGCTCAAGATATGTACGGCCCAAAAAGTTCGGATGATAAAAATGGCGATGGTTCTGAAGCGGCAGGCGGTGCGTATAACGATTTTGGAACCCTTGGAACACGTCATGCTACTAAAGATGAGCGTGACTTCATGGAAGCACATTTTGGGGATCCCGCTTCAGGTCCTAGCGGAAGAAGAGACATCCTAAGATTAAAATCATTTAATAAAAAAGACCGACAGCCGCCTAAAAAGCGCGCTAAAAAGAGAAGAAAAAGTGATTATACTGTATCTGATTTAAGAAACACATTTAGAGAAGCATTCGGTTTTCACGCAGTGGAACAAGATCAAGTGTCTGAAAGCGACGAAGAAATTGCGAAACAAACAAAAATCATCAAAAAACAACCGAACAGGAAAATCAAAACGAAGACTTGGGCAGAGACTGAAATTGACCCGGTTACCGTAGAAACCAAACAAAAACAAGCTGCAAATTTAAAACCAGTGAATAATTCTCACAAAATTGATTTTGTTCCACAAAGAGTGAATGTTATATTAGCTAGAGTGGACAAGCCCCCCACAATGGAAGACCTACTATCATATAAATGTAATTCCAAAACCAATACTGCTACTTTGAATAAAGATAAACTTGAGATGGAAAATTTCGACGAAAATAAACTTGCAAACGATGGAATGGTTAACTCTGAAATTGGATGTCCAGTTCCGATAGATCAGCTCAAAATTGATATGGAGAATCTACATGGAACTCCAATAACAGTTCCGCTGAGCTCAGCAAATTTCGACAGCCAATATGATAACCATGGACTTGGTGTTTCAGATTCAAATCGCCAAATTCAAAATAATAGAGACGAGCCTTGCGTCGTGTACCACAATGTTCATCAATATATAGATGATGGTAGCCCTTCTTATGGTGGTAAAAATCTTGAATCGACTAATAATTTCACCACTTGTATAGATGAGGTGGTCGGAGTTACAAGATTAACAAGAGACTCCTTGCACCTCCTTGAAAATGGAGAAGAAAGATCTGAGATGAATGCTCATGTTCCGCCATTAGAGGATGGTAAAATACGAAAAGTAGATGGACAGACTAAAATAAAATGGAGAAAGCCTTCTAATGATTTGGATTCTTCAAACGGGTCTCAAGATAATAAAAGAAATGGTAAAGATGGAAAAAATAGTGGTGGCAATACAATAGAGAAATCTGTGTATGATAATTTAACAGCTTCTATCTTAGTTGGGCCTGATATGGCTTCGAATTTCGAAGGACTGTCAAATTTGGAAACGAAGGATGAAAGTGCGAAAACGCAAAATTCTTGTGTCAATTCTGATAGTGATGATGTGTTTGGCCCTGTTATATGTATACAAGGGGGGAAAGTAATGATCAAGCATAGAGATATTGATGATAATGACCTTTCTGAGAAACATAAGTTAAATTTGAACCCTGCAATTTGTGATCAGGTTGATCAAAATGAAAAACTCATCTCGAGCTCTGGATTTGATGCTGAAAAAATGAAGAATGAAAATAAACCGGATGTGGAGCTCAATTCTGGATGTAATGCTCCAGCGATCAAAAAGACTTCAGACATTTTGAAACCGGCTTGTAATGGAACAATGCGTCGAGATAGGGTTGAATATTTATATAAAATTGGGCGCAGCGGGCTCAAAAAAGCGGTTCAAGATTCCCCTGCAAGAAAAAGACTTTTGTTTAAAAAAGATGACAAATGGTGTGACGAAAGTGACCTAGAATCTAATTTTCACGAAGAAAATGAAGTAATAAAGCAAAATTGCAACAAAAATGATAAAACATCACCAAGAAATAAAAATTCCACAAAAAATGAGCAAAGAGGTGAAAATTCAACCCATAAAGCTAAAAAATCTGGCAACAAAGAGATGGAGCATAGCATTGAAGCTTTAGGAAAGAGTATGGAAGGAGTCGTAGACGGAGGCGAGAATTATATCATCCATATTCATGGTGATGGTAAAAAAAAACGGAGCAGAAAATCTTTAAAGTCTTTAGGGAAAGAAAGAAGCATCAAAGAAAAATCTTTTCCAAAACAAAGAAGAACACTAGGTTCCATTGAGAATCATTAGCTGAAGTCTTCGAGTTTCCTGGTTCCTGTTCTCAAGGTCAACTTAAAAAGGCCTTTGCAACCTGTGTGTCCGCTCCCACAATAATTCATCTTATAAATTTTTAAAAACTTCGCTGCGCTTATGACTCGTAAAGTCACTTTATCTTGCAATAGTTAAAGCTGATCCTGATAGTTTGAGTCTTCGAGTTTCCTGGTTTCTGGCATCAGCCTAAGAAGGTCTTTTCAGTTTATGTGTCCGCTCCCATAAGTCCCACGATAATTCTTGTTATATATTATCAAAAACTTTGCTACGCTTAAGACCCATAGTCATAAAGTGATGTCATTTTCATCCAACAATAGTTAAGAATGATCCTGCCAGTTCAAGAATCATTAGCTGGAATCTTCGAGTTTCCTGGTTCCTGTCCCATGGTCAGTCTAAGAAGGCTTTTGCAGTCTATGTGTGCACACTTCGGTACTGATGTCGACGCCTTGTGGGTGCTTCACTTTTCGGGCCTACTATCCTGGCCTGAATATCCTTCAGCTTTTAATTTTGGCCTCCAGTCAATCAACTTTGGGAACCACTGCTGTATAGAACTCAAAACAGCAATGTGAAATCTTTATGGTACACCATGTTCAATCAAGTCAATACTGCCACGGAAACACTAAGTAGAATATTGATAGACGTCAGAAGACTTGATTCAATTCAACGTCACACTGCCAGGAAAAAGCTAATTTAGATGCAATAACAAACTGATTAGCTTCTTACTCTTTATTGTCGCGCATCCTTTTCTTCGTTTTGCTTTATTCAATCATTTTATTTTTTATGTCATAGCTTGTGTTGTGTCGAGTGTAATATTTTCTGCTTTTTCAATCAAATTCAATCAATCCTTTTTAAATTTTGTTTATAGTAACTTTACCTGCCTAACAGAGAACACATAAGTACATTCAAGGGTACTCCTGAAGTATGTGTACCAAGATGGCGGATACCATAACATAGTATGTGTACCAGGTTAAATTAAACCACAATTTTATTCCAATTCACCTTATTTTAGTTCTATTACGAGTTCGGGGACTAGCCAAGTGACTCCCGTGGTATTTGTACCGGAATTTATGGCCTAACCTGCTTCCTGTTCCGGGGGTCAGCCTACGGATCAAGGATTACAATTACAAACTGAATAGCTTTCTTATATTTATTGTCGCACATCCTTTTCTTCATTTTACTTTATTCAATCATTTTATATTTGTGTCAGAGCTTGTGTCGTTGTTTAGAGCTTTTTCCAATCAAATTCAATCAATCCTTTTTCAAAATTTTGTTTACAATAACTTTTTGAATAAATTTACCTGCCTAAAAGCCAGGTGCATTCAGAGAACACATGGTCCAAAACAACCCAAATAATTGAAATAGTAAAATATTGGTTTTTACCCATTTCTGTATACTATTTCCCAATTGTGAGTTTTATTACAGCAACATAGCAATCCATATATTAATTAACGCATGTGCATTCAATGTTTGATTTTTAGAAAATGGGCAAAAATGCTTGTTCACATTAGGAGTAATGCTTTTTTTTATTTCTTCAACTGGCCTTGGCTATTAATTATTGAAACCTATTTTATACCTTATCCCAGGCCCCAGCGTTTCTCAAACTTTTTTGCCCCGGAATACCTACGCTTTTTATCTCGCCTCGTGGAACACCAAGAAATTTGAATGTAAAATTGATGGGTGGTCTCCAAAAAGTTTGACCTATGATAAAATTAAAAAATTTGCTGTAAACTTGACAATCAAAAAATTAGGCCGACGGTAAACGAAAACTCCATGCTTTCTAGACTTGGCTCGAGGCCTGCCCGTCTGTGGGTCAAATTGAGTTGGGAGACAAATTTACAACCCAGAGTCGACGAAGTACGGCCGAGATCGCTATGGCGACCAATTTAGTCGCAACTTTGATCTATGTCCCGCTTGAGCGTTTCTATTACATTTGAACCCACGGCAATTGCACCTGCATACTATTGCACCTATGGGAATTTTTTTTTCGGATATTTGAACCCATACTAACCCTAACCAATGGATTTTACACCCGCATATTGATTGAACCCGCGGATATACGGGTGCAAATGTATGGGCTCAAATGCACGGTCTCCAGCTTGAACGCATTTTAGCTCTCAAGACTCCATCCGGATCCGATAGCTCTTACTTTCTAACTTGGCAATTAGAAATTACAGAACCCTTCTCCTTCCTTTGAAAATTTCGACCGAGTTTTGATTTCGATCCCTGTTCCGGGAACCCTCTGAAGAAGCTAGCGGAGCAGCAGTTCCCGCGTAACAAAGCTTGAGTAACGCTGTCTGAAACGAATACCTAGTTGAGTGTTGCCATATTCAACCTCAGTACTTTCTGACACTCTATCGGTCACTCGTAACTTTACTCAGAGATCCTTCTCCTTAATTTCTGAGTGAGTCGTTGAGCAAATTCATTTTGAAAAATACTTTATTCGTTATATGTCTGAGCTGTCTACATACGAACATCCTATCTCAATTTGCTAATTATGATTTCTCTTTTCAACCTACTTCATGCGTTTTATATCGAAGCTTCATCGCTGTTAGCCCTTTTATCAGCACAGAAAAAAAATTTCTTCATATTATACGCTTTATTTCGGTACAATTTTGTACATTAAACTTCAGACTATGTCGAAAGCAACCATCAGTTTAGCGCGAATATGAGAACACTTCCCTAGTTTATCACTCCAATATTATGTATGTTTGAGATAAAAGACGATAACGAAGCGTAACCATATGTTCTCTTATCCAGTTACCAGATGGACTGGCTATCATTCCCGTAAATAACAATAACGTTTCTTATTACCTAATATATAATACTTATTTTACCGAGTAATCTTCTTGCACTGCCGTTTATATAACATCCATTTTACGCAAGTAATTGTAACTGCCATTATTATAACATTCTTGCGCGGCGGTGTGGCTTATACGCTTTATTTCGGCACCGTAGCAATTCATATAATGAATTAGGCAGGGGAATTCCATGCTTGCTTTTGATTTTTAGAGCAAAAACGCACATTGAGTTTTTTTCATATTACCTAATATTTACCATTTACTTTATAAATGGATTTCCCTGCACTGCTACTTGCTTGTTACGACTAAACTGCTTTACAATCAAATTTGTACATAAGATTTCAGACTATGTCACTATAATTACGTACTTATGATCAATATTTTTTGTTGTTTAATTGAACTGCATACGCACTTTTGTGCGTTATTAAATGCTTTCATGTGATTGTCATATAGGCTCAAATTTATGTCAAAGTACTTGATAGCCCAGGGGTGGGCAAAGTTTCTGGGCCAGAGGCCAGAAATGTTGCCCACCTAGACTGGCGGGCCAGTCGACGTAAAAAGTTACATTTCATAAACAGAATGTCAAGGATGCGTAAGCTATAAACAGAAAAGAACGTTACATGAGCGTGATGACTCATAGGGACGTTAACTAAACTTTGTCGGCACTAAATTACAACTCGAGGAAGCTGCTCGTCACTGCACATGACAGGCGCGCGAGGCGAAAGAAAGAGATGTGAAAATCAAGCCGTCGAATTGAGTGAGAGAGAAAACGTAAAGTTTTGTTAACGTCCCCATAACATAAAAGTCTGTGGCCACCAAATACAACTTGCACAGACCACGATCAAAAGATAACAAGCTAATTGCACCATACAGGTTTCAATAACAACAAATATGTAGTGCATGCAGGTTTGGTTGAAGCGGAAGTTTATTGCAGCATAAGGCGGGCCAGATTGAATCAAATAGCGGGTCGGATTTGGCCCGCGGGCCGTAGTTTGTCCATGACAGGGATAGCCGATGAGTAAACTTTTTAGTTGCGAGAGCAATAAACTGGATGATCAATGCCGAAGCACAAAGTTTCCGATATCAGGAGCTGCTTCTACTGAGCGTTTCTAAGAGCGAAGCACCTCTTGAGTTAAAACTCATAAGTCGAATCACGCAAAATGGGTTCGCAAAAGTTCTACAAAGAACACTCATTTACTTCGGTTACTGCCAACTGAGGGACGAGATTTCGCCCCACACTGCCATTCTTATAACATCTTCGCATGTTACTAAACTGCTTCACAGTTTTGTGCATTGTACTATGTCGAACGCAAAAACCAGTTCAACACGGATTTGGAAACACTACTCAGTTATTAGTGTGTGCGAGGAGAAATGCGATTACACGGCGTAACCATATGGCCTCTCGTCCAGTCACCAGACGGACTGGCTATCATATCCGTAAAAGACAAAAAAAGTTTCTTATCACCTAATATAGCACGCTTATTTTACCGTGTAATCATCCTACACTGTCGTTTGTATAACATCCTTGCTTGTTGCGACTGAACCGCTTTAGAATTATATATATTGAATTCCAAATGCATAGTCTTGCTATCACAAAATTTTTCTTTCAAAATTTCGGAGGAATGTCTGATATATACCTTAACACTTATTTTACGCAAGTGATTGTAACTGCCATTTTTATAACATCCCTGCTTTACAAATAACTTGCGGTTACCAGATGGACTGGCTATCATACCCGTAAAAGGCAAACAACGTCACTTGTTAGGGTGTCCATAAAGTCCCTTTTAATTTCTATTTCGTTACGAAGTCAGTTCTCAATATACCCTACCCAGGTTTGTTGTTTTTTAATCAGTAATTGTTCAAGTATTTATACTTCATTCAATACATCTGTGAGGGCCAATTTAATAAATGGTATCGATAAATTTCCTTTGCGATTCAAAAAAAAAAAACTCAAGACTTTATGAACACTCTATATATATACCAAGTAATCGTTCTGCAATATCATTTAAATAGCATCCTCGTTTGTTACGACTAAACTACCTTCGAATCAAATTTTGTATACAATGATTACGTTGTCACGTACACTATGATCACGTATTAATAATCAATGTTTTTACTCAATTAAAGTGAACAGCATATTTAAAAGTGTGTTATTAAACGGCAGAGGATAACCGATATGACAACTTCGTTGGTGCGCGGGTTGGTAATGCCAAAGTACAAAGTTCCCAGTTTTTCTGAAATTAGAGGCATCTTTCGTATCGGCTGCTCCTACCGGTTCCATTACATTTGAACCCACGTACATTTGAACCCACGACAATTGCACCTGCATACTATTGCACCCATGGAAATTTCTTTTTACGGATATTTGAACCCATACTAACCTTAACCCATGGGTTTTAGCACCTTCATATAGATTGAACCCGCGGATATACGGGTACAAATGTATGGGTTCAAATGTACGGTCACCGCTTCTACTACGGAGTCTTGCTAGGAGCGAAGCACCGTTCGAAATTCACACGTTGAACCAAGCTAAATCGGTAAACTCCAAAAAGCACACTCATCTAATCAGGCACTACCAGGGCTGGACTGACCATTAAGCAAAATAAGCATATGCTTAGGACACCGCGGAAATCGCCGTAGACGAATTTTCAATACTACCTCAGTGTTTAATGAAATAGTTCCGAGTTGCCAGGGCGACTCAGACCTCAATATTGGTCAGGTTAAAATGAATTGTTACTTATTTTTCGTTTTCAAGTATCATCTTAAATCTCTATAAATGTTTGACGTTTCCAATTTACTTCATCAGCGCATGATATGACACTAGCGTACTTATATATGAGGCAGTGAGGGAAATTAGTAATGCGTGATATCCGAAACAAAACATGATGGTATGACATGGCGGTGTCATTTGACAAAAGTTAAAACAAATGCTCACATCTATCACAACATATATATTATAGGGTGTCAATGAGGTCCTGGAAATGTTCAAAATTGCAATAGAATTTATCGATAGTCGATACCATTTATTGTTTTGGTCCTCACAGATGTATTAAATGAAGTAAAAATACTTGAACAATTACCGATTAAAAACAACAAACCTGGTTAAGATACGCTGATTATTTGGTTTCTGCGAGACTAACTACTTATCCTTCTTCTATGCTTTTGTGCCGGTGGATCCGTATGCATATATTGCAAGGATGCTGTAGCAAGAGTAGAGAATTATGTATGTCTGAAGAAGTCTGACCTTGGTCAGACGAAACGTTACAGAAATATCTTTGTGTTAGTGTGCAGCAAGACTCTTGAATCACTTAGGGCTGGTTAAGATATATTGATAACTGACTTCATAACAGAATCGAAATTGTGAAGGGACCATAATATGGACGCCCTATACTGTCCTGCTTTTAGATTAAATATTGAGGTTTGCTAATTTTCCCCACTATATATATATATGCTTGTGTTTTTCGCACAAAAATCAAAACGACGTCAAGTTAAACCGTTTTGCTAACATCAGGTGCGCTTTACATATCTTCTACATGAATATACATTGGGGCAATCATGCGCTAATTTAGATTGTGATTATGTACTTATACTCAATATACTTTCTTCAATTGAAGTAAACACGCATATTTGAAGCTTGTGTAATTGGTCGGTTGGCGATGTGGCATATCTCGATAGGCGATTGGAATACGCTCGCCATAGCCTTTCTGATTACCCTGCGCGGTTCGCAGGTTCGAATGAAGTGGGGTGTATTCATGTGCGAGAGGATGGCTGGTCTCTCCTCTCCGCCGTAGAGTGGTGGGTGATTCACGTAATCGCTAGTCGGTTACGGCAAGTCCATGCATCTGAACCAAATAACTGACTAACCAATCCCATAATTGACATGGACTGGTCACCGGACGAGAGGTCGTTGTTCGCCGCGGGCCATTAGTCTACCACTATTACCAGTTCCCACATCAACTTATGCTCTGAAGATACTAAGGGGAAAACAAGCAATAATAATTACCCAATCTGTCAGGAGCTAGCGGGTTCCTGTAGCAGTGAATTCTGATTCATCGTCTGATGAAAGCTCAGTGTGCACATGTATCATTCTGAAATGGTAGCACAGCGTTAAAGGTTTAAAATTGAATAGTACTTCGCCGTTACGCCAATACGTTTAAAAAACGTCCATCGCTAAATGTTTAAGTAGCATTTACCGTAACTACAATACTGTAAAAAGACGTCAGTTGCTGAATGTTCAATTAAATATCTTTTCGCCGTAACTTCAATACTGTTAAAAAAGCATCGGTCGTTGTAAGTTTAAGTAGCATTTACCGTAACTACAATACTGTAAAATGACGTCAGTTGCTGAATGTTCAATTAAATATCTTTTCGCCGTAACTTCAATACTGTTAAAAAAGCATCGGTCCTTGTAAGTTTAAGTAGCATTTTGCCGTACTTTTGAAACTGTTAAAAGGTATCAGTCGTTTAATGTTTAATAGCATTTCACCGTAACTTTAATACTGTTAAAAAGTGTCAGTTGTTAATAGTATAAATAGCATTTAGTGGTAACTTCAATTCTGTTTTAAAGGCATCAGTTGTTAAATGACATTTTGCTGTGATTCTAACCAAAGTACATACTGTTAAAAAGCGTTGAACGTTAACCAGAATTTTGTCGTAATTTTGATCTGACCAAAATCAGTCAACATACGGCTTCAACTAGTCACAGTAATCCTGTTTAATATGATTTTTGTTTGTTTGTTTTGTTTGTTACCGACACATACGGATCCGAAGAAGTATGTAAACAAGGAGAAAGGGCTTGCAGTTCAACTGACTATAGTCAAGTATCATTTATTATTTATAAACCAATTTACTATTCCAGGCCCTAATCGTTAATTAAAACAGTTATAATATTTGTACAGGCATCCAACGATATTTAAGGCGAGCACACATTGAGTAGTTGAGCAACGCACTGCGTAGTTCAGTTAAATATTATATTGCGCCAAGTATAATCAGCTTCGTCAGGAGTTGCCAAACGTCGCGTTTATAAATCGGTTGATTGAGTAAAATTTTAATTTCCAGAATCCTCGTCAGTAGCGGTGGCACAGGAGAAGGAAGGAAAGAGAGACGGCGAGAACAGAAAGAGACTCGGGAGAATAACAGCGAAAGGCGAGGGAGAAGATAACGTCCAAGCCAGAAAACAGGGACAAATCAGGCAGCCGCACGAAAAGCGGGACGGCGCTAACGGGAAGAGGCAGTGGAGTCGGCCAAGAGGAAAAAAGAAAGAGACAGCTAAAGATCAGACAACTGGGCCAGAGCAGGCAGCCGGGCGAGGCGAAAAAAACCCGTCAAGGACAGCAGCGAGAGGCCAGAGTTTTCGAATGGTTAGTTAACTCGAACGAGGAATGAAAACGGAAGAAAAAAGGACAAATTACAACAGTATAGAAGAAAACGAAACGCCCTTAATGGCATCAAACAACAAGCGCCGACAGCCCTATTTTAGTGCTTTTCTCAAAAAAAAAGTCAGAGGGCCGAGCGAGAAACATTTTCGTTGAAATATCGACGGCCCGGTAAGGGGAATTAGAAAAATACCACAAGACAAGTATATATAGAAAATAGAACATATAATATTTAATTTGAACCCCTGCATATACCTAGCATGGCTTAATATATATACAGATATAGGGGGAAAGGAGAGTTTTGGAAGATCAAAGAGAAACTATCAAGAAAACTGTAAATAGGAGCCAATGTACCAGGGTTTCCATGAAGTCCTTTTACAATTTTAATTTTGTTTTGAAGTCAGTCAATATACAGGTATATCTCAACCAGGTTTGTTGTTGTTTTCAATTAATATTTGTTAGAGTATTTTTATTAGTATATTTATTCATTCAATACATCTGTGATGGTCAAAAGAATATAAGGTATCGGTTAATTGGACACGTTTAGTGGCCATAACGATCGTTTCAAAATTTTGTTGTTATTTATCTCCATTTTCTCTCCGTCTCCATTTTAAAAAAATCGCTTTTCTCTTCAAATACTGAACCAATTGCTTTGATATTTTCAGTGGTTAAAGATAAAATTTTTCTCCAGCAGGCTATTACTTTTTTTTTTGCTATGACGTCATCAAAAATATTGACACTGGGTGGCGTTACGTGTCCATATATTTGAGCATAGCTCTCTTGTTTCCTTTGCAATTCAATTTTTTTTTTATGACTTCATGGACTACTCATATATCATCCTTTACCGGATCAATAAACGAACATCATAGATGTTAGACTCCATGCAGCACCACTAAACTTTCGAGAATTTTGTGACGTTTTTGGAAAGTCGTGCGTTTGGGGATTTCTTTTACTTTAGTTCAATTATTGTCACAGATACAATGCTAGATAGAATGTAAAATTATATATTCATTTTAGGTAAAGTACGGTCTGTACCGGCACCGGTATGCTAATAGAGCAACTGAATCGTATGTCTGTATGATCCACCACGACGCACTTACCGGTATCTTCAGTTTAACGTTTTTTTCACTCAATAAATTCTCTGTGTTTGTGTCAACTTGTGTGCGTGTATGAGCTTCTTTAATAATGTTAAAGTGTGTTATATAATAAATGTTACGGCCCTTCTTCTTGGCATAACTTTTCATCTTATAACGCCACCGGGATAAATATGTAAATCCTATCCTATATTATGTAAGTTTCAAAGTTTGTCTAACAGCTACAGGGGTGGTGACTCCTCTACGACCCATGGGCCGGGGCCACGGCCCATCTAATTGGGCCACATGGGCCGTGGCCCATCGAGCTATGGGCCGCGGCCCCGTCAGGAAAAATTCAATTATCTTACCAAAATTTTCAATTTTTACAAAATTGTCAATATTCGAACCAAAAAAATAAACTCCTGTAGTATGTGTACCAGGTTAGGGTTAGGGCAAAATTTTGTTCAGATTTTTTACATTATAGTTCTATTATGAGTTTGGGAACTGTTTGTGTTAGCCAAGTGAATAGTTTCTTTACACAACTTGATGGGCCGTGGCCCCGGCCCATGGGCCGAAGAGGAGTCACCACTTCCACTCTCTAACAGTCTAATATTTTGGGGTCTCGTGTAGTTTCGTACTTAACGTACTTCTAGTAGGTGTAGCATAAAATTTTCTTAACATGTCAATCCTAACCTTCACCTGACTACGCCATCCAAAAATTACGTCACAATCACGTCATAGACATTGCCAAATACTCTTACGATCGCCCGAAATGGCATCGGCTCTGACGATGAAGAACTGACTAACGTCAGCGATCTCTCTCCTATCGGAATCGTTACGACGAGAGAAATGGCTGTTCGATTTCAGGTTCTCGTCTGTGCGTCTTGGATGACAGTTCGCATAATTTGAAGGGCTTTATTACGTCACTGTGACGTAATTTTTGGATGGTGTGGTCGGGTTGGGGTTAGGATTGACACGTGAAAAAATTGTTATGCTACGCCCACTAGAAGTATGTTAGGTACGAAACTACATGAAACCCAGATTTTGTTTACTCTCCTGATTTCATATTCAGTTTTCATTTGTTTTTTTATCAATCATTTTATTGCCCGTTAGGCTGATTATGGAGTTGAAATATACTCATATAATCCTATCGTACTGCATTGGTACCACACTGTTTGCAATCTTGCAAATCCCCAATATTTCGTCCAATTTCCGTTACGGGTATCTAGTGACTGGCATCTTGATTGTCCGCAATAATTCGTCTACAGTCTCACTACCGGTATCTATTATTTGAGCGTCATTCCTCAAACGCCATTTTGTAACGCCAGAAGATAGCACTGTGACAGTATTTAGCTGTCACAAGCAGATACCGGTATGTCTGTACTCTGTATGTTTTACTATTATGACTGTATGCCATAAATATTGCTTTCATTTATGATTGTTTTTCAAAGAGAATGGATAAATCCATCTATCTGCTCATTGGTAGTTTACAGCATATAGGCATTGGGCTCCATGAGAGATACCTAGCAGCTCCTCGAGCTATTCAATAACTTATCAAAATACTGACTTGGCTCCGTAAAAGTTTAAAAACCCCCTGCCCCTGTAAGTCCTTTCCTATCCTTGTTAGAGTTATTTATACCCTGTATCATTCAATAAACGAAGCATGAATGAACAGAAATGGCATCGAATTATTGATCCATTGCTGAACATAGTTCACATGTTTGTTCTATTTGTGAAATCATTTATCGCTGGGCTAAAGTGATTTCTGGGTATTCTCAGGGTTATACAGACTTTTTGTCACACAGACTATTGGGCCCACAGAATTTTTGTACCAAAAGACCATTTGAATTATGAATTAGTTTTAAATTGGCCCTGGAAATTGCTTAAAAATATTAATATTTGAATACACAATAATTTTTGGGACAATTGGGCATAGTTAGGTTAGGAGATTATAGAGTACCAAATAGATATGTATCAGGTAGATATGATAAAAAAAATTGCTTGGTTACTAGGAAACCAGCGGGCAGCAGGGTGACAAAACCGCTCCAAGCTATGCGAGGTGTCTTAGGGTTCTGAATTAAAAATCGAATTAATAAAATAATTGAATAAACCTATCATAGCTACACTAATTAATAAGGTGCTTCGATCATAGACTATTTAGGCATTAAAGAGCAATATTACCGTAAATAGTTTTATTAAGACAGCAAAGTACGGTAATTTCCAGAATGATAACTCCAATAAACACTTGGGGGTTAATGTGGCTTCGAATGAAAAGGGCAAGTTGGGGCATTGACAGTATTAGTTGAACACTGTGAAACTTGTCAGAAAATTCGAACAATGAACATAAATTGGTGTCTCATGCCATGCCGATGGTGTTTACTCAGTTTTTTATATAAAACTCTGTTTTAGTAAATGTGCTAAAAGAGTCAAACCTACTGGAGAACAAATCTCAAAACTACGCAAGTTACTGAGTGTTCTCATTTGGCATTGAACACTATCGTTAGTCATGAATTGTTACTAGTCACCTCAGCATTCTGTTTCCTGACTTTCCCGCAACTCTTGCATGTTGTGTATACCAGGCTACAAAAAGTAGGTTCATCTCCAGAGTTCAATTATAGTCTGTTTTCAGAATGCTCATAATTGACTGAAATTTTTTCAGTTTCCAAAGTCATTCTGATCCCATATGTTTCTTATATTTATTCTATTTGTCAACACTATATTATTAGTATTAGGGTATTGTGTATTGAACTGGGTACTCCTGTAGTGTGTGTACCAGGTTCGAGTTAGGACATAATTTTATTACGATTTTCCTTATTTTAGTTCTATTACGAGTTCAGGGACTGTCTGTGTTAGCCAAGTGAATATACCCCCTGTCCATAGGCTTCAGTCCCTTTACACAACTTGATGTGAAATAGGCGAACAAAATTAGTTACCTACCTCCATATTGGTACACTCACTTTTGGGAGGCGCAGTTCTTACCACTTCATGGCAGCTCCTGCCACGAACGAACCGCGGCAGCGGAGTGCCTTGAACTGCAGGTCCTTTTTGGTGTTTACTTACTACACTGGATCTATACATGACCATTGCCACAAATATGGCATTTATCATCATAAAATAAGTCATTCACAAAAATGTGAAACAACAAATTGACAGGAATCACAGAACACTAGTGGAATATACTTATATATATCATATGAAATATACCAAAAATATTTGATTGTATTTAATATAGACTCTTGAGTTACAGCTCTTTTCATATATATCGTAGTCAGGTGCAAATATGAGCAAATTTAAAATACCCTTTGAAACTATGAAAATAAATATAAGCTTTAATAAAAAGAAGCTTCCACATATCCAAAGTTGGGCCAATGATTCAAAATGAAGAATTAGGTGCGGTCCAAATCGAATAATCGAAAGGTCTGGATTTGGACCGCAGTCCACAAGTTGATTAGTCCTGCCCTAGGGTTTTGCAGAACCCTGATTGGAAACCATTGTGTTGTAGTGATAAGAACGAGTAAAATAATCTCTTTCCGTGGAATAGTATATTTGTGAGGTTTCGATCTTGTGAAAACCCTATACAAGTGGTTCCCAATCTGGGGTCACGGAGCAGTGAGACGGGGGGGGGGGTCAAAATGTTAGGCGCAAAACTGATTTTACTATTCACTTTACAAGAAATCTCGTTTTTCCTAGTTTTATTGCTTGGTAGAGTTATTTCACAGGGTGTTTCACTTTGTTGAGCATGAATTGTTTGACATACCGTATCTGCTCGTTTTATAGCCCGGGCCCATATTTTTTTAACCAAACTCACTAACTGGGCCCTTATTCAAACCGGCCCTTATTCAAGCACGGGCGCTTGTTATTTTTAAAGTAAAATTATACACAAAAATTACGGTAATTGGACGCCTAAGGCGTGAGTGTCATCTACAAGTGCTTAAAATTCTACAGCGTTGTGACAAAAGCGCTTCTTATTTCCTATTGTTCTCTACCACTGAAAAATCAGCATTTACATCGGGCGGGTATTCAAGCACCGGACCTTATTTATTTATATGTTCTGTTCACACGGGCGGCTATTCAAACAGGCTCTTAATCAAGATCGGGCGGTAAAACGAGCATATACGGTAATTGGATTTGGAATCCACCAATCAAAATAACACTATAAATACCACTGGAAAGATAAACAGAGGGCCATGAGTGCTGAAACCCTCTGGAAGGGGGCCGTGAGCCATAAAAGGCTGTGAACAGCCTATAATATGATAATGCTGTTGATGCTTGCAATAATATCTTTTATCAATGTATGTTTAGACCTGTTTATAGTTAACTTCATACATTATTTAAAAAGATCGCAATGGAAAGCAGTGATGAGTTGGAGATAATTGAAGAGGTATTTACTTGTCCAAACTGCGACAAAACATTACCAAAAGCTCTTTTGAAAGAGCATATGATAACACATATGCACAAAGAACCAAGTGTACAAAATACACGCAAAAAAGTTGAAGATTTGGTAGAAAAAGTGGATAACTCTAAAGCAATCAAATCTGGGAAATACTTCATATTAAAGAAAAACTTAAGGACCCGCATGCTTGTTAATGCGAAGGAAAAATCACCTGGGAAACCGGCTGGTATTTCTAAAAAGGATCCACAAAATTCAACGCCAGTTCCTGCAGAAGCCAAGGAAAGACCGCATGTTTGTGCTCAATGTGGACGATCTTATACTTTGAAACGAAATTTACAAGCGCATTTGCAAAGTCATACAGGAATAAAACCACATAAATGTGAAGAATGTAACAAGGCCTATTTGTCAAAACGGAATTTACAAATTCATATGCGTACACATACAGGAGAAAAACCGTTTGCTTGTGATGTATGTGAAAGAGCATTCACACGAAAAACCACATTACAAACACATATGCGTACTCACACAGGAGAAAAACCATATCCATGTGAAATGTGTGGGAAGTGTTTTGTCACGGCAAGTGATAGAAAAAAACACACGCTTATTCATATCGGTGGAAAACCACATATATGTGAACAATGTGGAAAAGCTTTTATGCGAAAAGATAATCTACAGACACACATTCAAACACATGCTGGGGAAAGAACTTTTGCTTGCGATTTGTGTGAAAAATCCTTCAAAACGCCAGGCTATCTAAAGCAACATTTATGGATTCATACCGGCAAAAAACCATTTTCATGTGAATTATGCAATAAATCTTTTTCACGTAAAGCAACTTTACAGACACATATGCGCACTCACACTGGTGAGAAACCTTACGCATGTGATATGTGTGAAAAATGTTTCACAACACCAGGAGATGTGAAAAAACACATAAGAGTTCACACAGGAGAAAAACCATATGCGTGTGATATATGCGGAAAATGTTACAGAACTGGGCATGAACTGACAAATCACATGCGGGTTCACACAGGAGAAAAACCATACACATGCATAATATGTGAAAAAACATTTGCGATGGCACGTGAACTTAGACGTCATATGCGAGTCCATATTGATGAGAAATATTACTGCAATCTCAAAGAATTTGGAGATTATTTTTCGAAGAAGGAGTCTGCGGAAAACGAACTACTGAACAAAATATAACTGAAAAACACTGCTAGTGAAACATGTATTGAAAAATGGAATAACACAATCACTTTCCAAGGAATGGAAAGTATATTTGTTAGCTTTGTATTGTAGTCTAACTCAGGGCAGGGGTGTGCAACATTTTTTGTCGGTGGGTCATATAACCAACTTCAGTAATCCAGCTGGGCCACACAAAAAATTCCAGTTTATCTTCGTACACAACAAATTAAAAAAATCTCTCGGGGCAAAATTTTATTTATTCAGCATCTTAGTGGGACACTTGAAACTTTGATTTTTGTATAGTTTGTTAACATCAGCTTGACAGATGTTGTAGCAACACTTAGCTGACTGGTTAAATGTCCATCAGTCGACTGACATCTACTTTTGCTTTTTAACACAGCGAGAAGAGCAAAAACTATGTAGTTTTATCCATGTAAGCATTGTTTTAAACATAAACTGTTGGATTAGGATTTTGTGCTTGATGGGAAAAAATCTAAGTGTTGACAAGGGCCACACTAAATGGCTTGGATTATGGCCTGCGATAAGACTGTTGCACAACCTTGGTCTAACTTTTCCAAACAAAACAAAATATAACTTTATCAAACAGTATTTTCAAGATTCCTTGTGGCAAAACCCTTTGTATTGGAAAACATCATGTTCATGTGGAGTGGATATGAACATGCCAATCGTCATTAAGACTTTATATCCATATAACATCAACGAACTCTGCTTGTATAAGAAGTGTTTGGACCTCCAGAAGTATGCGCACCAAGATGGTGCACAACCTGAACATCGTATGTGTGTACCGGTTAGGATTGAGGTTGTGCGACATCTTGGTGTGCATACTTCTGGAGCACCAAACTATAGCTCGAGAGCTGGACACTTTTCCTATGGTGGTATACATACTTTACTTTCATATTATCTCTTATCTGACCAAATCAAACAATGTACTATTCGAAATCAGGGCTGGGGAGCTGGTTCAAAATCACAGTGGCACCGGTTCCGAGCGTTTATTTCACTTTGGAGCTGGGCACCATACCCATCAAAGTTTTTAAATGTGACCACTATTCTAAAATATTTTATAAATGCAGTTTCGTGGAAGCGGGACTCGAAACGATGATATCATATTAGAATTTCAAAATGAAACTTTTAAAAATATAAATTCAACTTGAGATTTTAAATTAATATTATGAATGGAAATTTATAAAAATTTATGTGCTGTAAAGGATAGAATTTATTATTTGTATGACATTATTCCAGATCCCAGCCCTGGTAAAAATACATTCGATAGCATTTAAGTAAATATAATATATATTATGAAACAAGGCGCACCTGTAGTATGTGAACCAAGATGTCGGACACTGGAACGTAGTATGTGTACCAGGTTAGGGTTAGGCCACAATTTTATTACAATTTCCCATATTTTGGTGCTATCACGAGTCTGGGGACTAGCCAAGTGACTCCCGTAGTATTTGTACTTGAAACTATGGCCTAAGTGTCCGCCATCTTGGTTTACATACTCTGAGATTACATAAAACAATCATGTTAAACAGGGAAAATTACACACGCCATTGTATGTCATATAAATCACATTGGACAATGCTTTATGGTTCAGATAGACATGGTTTTCATTAGTATTCTCCCTTTATTGCAATGTCAGGAGTCAAACTAAGTTTTGTTTTTTTGAATGGCTCCAATGACCTTTGTGATCTAATGGTCTTGCTTGACATCAATGAATTCAGTGTATCGAATATAAATTTATTAGGCAAATCTTTTTTGAATAATGCTTCTGTCTTTAATAAGTTTGCATAGTCAGAAATAGGTTTGGATTTCATAATCATTTTTTAAATTGAATTCGAGCCTGAACTTCTGTCAACCTGAGTCATTTTAGAATGGCCCCAAGTTCAATGACCTTTTTCAACTCAATGGCCCTGCTAAAGATCACCATGCTTCCCAAAGTGTTTGCTCGTGCAGCGCTAAATTATCAGGGAAAAAACTAACAGCGCATTTACACAAAAAAAAGGCTCCCTTCAAATAAAAATGAATTAAATGATTGTAACAGAATGCTACGTAACAGAAAATAAACGTTATAGAGAGGCAAATTGAATTTATTGATTTATATACACAGCGTTCAAAACAAGAAACAATAAGACATTTATAATAAATACAATATGTAAAATATCCAATCATAAATTAGTTATGTTTAACACAATTCTGTTGATTTTCGTGGCTCACTTCTTTCGGGACCCGCTGCACTACAGTATATCAGTAGTGAGGATTAGGTTTTCTATTTTAAATAAAGTCATTCAAAATTTTCACTAATCTTTAGTCAATTTTTGGGTACTTCCGTAGTATGTGTACCAGGTTAGGCCATATTTTTATTTCGATTTTCCTTATTTTAGTTCTATCACAAGTTTGGCGACTGTTTGTCCTAGCCAAGTGAATATACCTCCTGTCCATCGGCTTCTGTCCCTTTACACAACTTGATATAAAGTAGGCGAACAAAATTAGTTACCTCAATATTGGTACACATACTTCTGGATTGTCTATTTTTTAACGACTTCAACTCAGTCTGGTGCGCTTTTTCTTCTGCTCTATGGCCCTACTTTGAATCATGAATAAAATTTAAATTTGCTTTAAATTTCAACTACTAGACAATTGCTTCCAGTTGTTCGATATGGAAGTGTTTTATAGGTTATTCTATTCATATTTATTTTTCATATTTTCTGTATGCTCCATGGAGTCCAATGTCTGCTTCTTAAATTGTGCCACAAAGTGTATTGTCTGGCAACCTAGTAATTTTTGTGGTGCCCGATGTCTCCTTATCTTCATAACAGCATGGAAAACTGGAGAAAAGCTCTATAGACTAACAGTCCCTAATATGTAATGAGCTACTACTACTGTTTTCGAAAGAGCGATATCTTTATTGCCTCCGTAAGCCTTGATTGAGAGGCTGGTAATGGGGAATTGGCCCGAGAGGTTTCGCCAACATTCCAGGACTTTAAGTAGGGACATACCGAGAGGGGGGAGTGTTTCGACCCGCGACCCCCCCGAGATTTGAAAAGGAATTTTTGTGTGTTATACATTGCAATTTTTCGTAGCTGGAAACACATTTTAGACCCTCAAGACAAGAACTTAAGGGGTATTGCAGCCGATATATTGAGGGTGGGGAATGATTAGTTGCGGTGTGCATCTATTCACCCCAGATATCCAAGTCTTTCAGTCTGGTAGTAAATATCAAGCCTACTTAATGCTGCTAATTATGAATGTTTGTTTCTTAAAGTTTTTAAATCATTGTAAATCTTCTCGTAAATGTTGTTCTATCCATCATGCTTTCAATTTTTGACAGTGTAGGTGAAACTTTTTGCCTTTCATCCCTTGCCTGTATTTTTTCACTTTTTTGTTGCTTTTTTTTGAAAGCCGTTTTCAACATTGCAATTCAGGAAACTTGCCTAGCTAAAATTGAAGAGGTATGGCAATATTCAGATCCCATAATGTAGAATTCTAAAAGTTTTCCTATATATGTCAAAATTCAGGTTTCACTACAAAAATTGGAAAATTACACCAAAATTTTTTTTTTATTCAAGTTTCTGAAAAGATAATTTCAACTAGCTTCAATCCCCTTCAACTAACTGATTTGTTTGTCAACTCACGCTATGTGTTTAAAAATGTTTTACAAATTTATTTTTCAAGTTGTTGCCACAAAATATTGCCTTTCTCCCAAAATACTGGCAGAAGGCCTCCAATTATCCGGTGTTAGAAAACACGAGGATAGCTCAATTACTTTTAATTCATTTTTTTCCTTAAGGACCGTTATTTCATCAAAATTTTGTGAGAAATTGTGACATAAATAATTGTGCTTTATGACAGTAGGACAACGGTACCACCTTGTTGCTCAACATATATATGGGCTTTGCTTTCTTGCTTCTAATATTTCTTTAATAAATCTGTATTCGTATTAGGTATAAACATTATTGATGAGTTAAGATATGATTGTTGTCTGTTTATTCCAGGGAAGAGCAAAAACGCTGTGTTACACACTGTTCTGGTTTAGGATATAGAAATATTGCAGGCAAAATGGTTAGAGTAAGTATATGTAGTGGGCGGCGAGGAGTCCAGCAATCCTTTCGCATGTCCCCGCATGGGATTCGAACCTGCAGACCCACGCTGGGTAATCAGAAGTGCGGTGCCAACTCCTACCACCATGCGCCACACCGCCAGGCCTTTATAAAAATCTGGCAATTGTTAGATTATTCCTATGATGTGAAATTCAAGTAATTGCAAGACGAGTGGGACACCGCATATCTTACTCACCCAACGGAAAGCTGGTAAAGCGCTCTGTCCATAATGGGGGACCGACTTGTCTGGTCATGGGAACAATTGTCTCCTATTTATTAGCTTAGAATTTTAGATAGAAGAGGAAGTCATAACCTACCAGCTATTGCGTGGGATAGATCTGGTTACTTTTGTTCCGCTTGCACAAAATACAAAAACTGATGGCGAAGAACCGGGACAGCCGACAAAACCTATCGGCAGGTGTAAATCGATGGTCGTTTTTTTCGGATTTAAAATTATATGAAAAGGCGCTTCAAAATCAGGAATACTTAAAAACCGTTAATTAAAATTAAATAAATACTCGCAAAAATTAATAGTTTGGAGCTATTCAGCGCATGAGCCTTTTAAGACGGCGGATGCCGTTCTGATCGTTTTCGTTCTCAAGATATCGCTTTGATCGTAAGATCATAAGCCTAACCGACCGTATCAATTTCTGTGTCTAACTGACTAGGAAAATCTTGGTGCACATACTTCTGGAGCGCCGTTTTTTTGTGCTGGAAAGTTTAACCACTTGTGGCAGTGTTGAGCAGGGACACTGAAAAAAATAAATAAGTAATGTTTGATGAGGTTGCTTTTCAATGCAGAATTTATGAATTCCCGGAGCATTTTGTGACTCCCACTTCACGACCTGTATTTTGTCATCATGTTGGTAAAAGCTAAAATGCTGCCTCACACACGTGGGCCGTTGCAGAAAGCAACAAATTTTGGGGCTCCCGAAGTATGCGAACCAAGATGGCGGACATCGGAATGTAATATGTGTACCAGGTTAGGGTTAGGCCATAATTTTAGGTATAAATACTACGGGAGGCTCTTGGCTAGTCTTTGAACTGATAATAGGACTAAAATAAGGAAAATTGGAAAAAAATTATGGCCTAACCCTAACCTGTTACCCATGTTACGTTCCGATGTCCGCCATCTTGGTTCGCATACTTCGGGAGCACCCAAATTTTAATTGCGTTTTTTGACTGAAATGGATATTCGCCCGCAACGCTTAAAGGAAAAAATAGTATGGCCTTCTAATAGAAATCAATATCGTTGCGGACCCCTGTGCAGTCATAAAGGACCCCAGTTTGAAAAACGCTGCATTAAAGTATATAGGTGTTGTGTGCTCGATAACGAATCGCAACACCCATATAACGATATAAGTATATTATTGCTATTTTTGTGACAAAATGAATATCTAGGAAGTTAATACCAAAATGGCATGGAATAAAAAAGGCACCATAACCAGAGCTATGATTTTGGATATAATTAATAATGTTAATATCTCAAAATATACACAGTTTTTCGGACCTCCTGAAGTATGCGCACCAAGATGGCGCAAAACCTGAACTCAGGTTGTGTACCAGGTTAGGGTTCAGGTTATGCGACATCTTAGTGCGCATACTCCAGGAGTACCGTTTTGGTAGATAAAGAGTCAAAAGTGAGAACAACGTCCGCACGCCTTTAGGATTGAATCTGGGCGAGCCGCGCTTTAGTACTGTAACAAGAGAGCTGTGCTCAAATATATGACAACTTCACAAGGTGTGGCTATTTTTTATTCTGACACATGAAAAACGAATCTCTTGAAGTGCACAGGAATTTTTGAAATAAGGTAATAATAATAAGTTAAGTAATATCCTTCTGGCAAAAAAATCAATCTTTAACCACTGAAAATTTCAAAGCAATTGGTTCAGTATTCGAAGAGAAAAGCGATTTTATCATGACGAAAGAGAAGAAAACTAACAAGAACAACAACATAATATTGAAACGATCGTTATGTACACAGACGTGTCCAATAATACAATCTCGTATTAAAATGACCGAAGAGCTAAATATTTTAATGGCAGACCCGGGTAGAGAGAGTCATAACATTTGCAAGATATATCTGATGTCCACTGCATGTCCACTGTATGCTGCATTAGGGATTATATTTACGGGAACAAGCCCAGGCATATTCAAGTGGAAAGAAGGCTTATGTTCAAAAAGTACTTACCACTGGGTATAAGTGTATACAACTATATATACTATAGGCTTAACATATTTTTGTGACCTTGAAGCGGGGCACCTCCAAAGACTATAGCTGTTATTTTTTCAGCTTTTAATTTACCGATTTCACATTAGGGGCCTGCATTCAAAACCACCCTGGCTGTCTTCATTGACCACATTGTCCTCGAGAGTTCATGCGCTGTCTGTCTAAATATCGGTTTCAGTTCGGAAAATAGAAAAGAATTTAGGTTGTTAAGCACCCCTTTGGCGTACGGGGCTTACACGTAACAAATTGTAGCAATTATCCGCTAACAGAGAACAACGAAACAAACAAAACCAAGATTCCACCTCCTGTAAGTAGGCTACAAAGCAACAACAGTATCGAGAACATGCTAATTGGTAATGTTTGTGTATTTTGCTGACTGGCTGAATGCCAAAGCGGGACTTTTGGATGAACGGTCGGGACATGACTTTGAAATGTGGGACTGTCCCGCCTAAACGGGACGTATGGTGAGCCTATGTATATAGTTCAAGAAATTCGTGCCAGACGTTGAAAGTCACAATTATAAACATAATTTCGCATTCACTCTGCTCCTCAAGTTCTCCCAGACAGACGATCGTAAAAAAACATGACTCTGAAACGTGTGCCGTAATCCCACGATATGAGTTTTGATTGCAGGTCAGTTGCATCATTACAAAATCGCAAACGAGCATGGCTTTGAAACGAGTGCCGTAATCCCACGATCTGATGTTCACTGGCAGGCAAGGTGAAGCATTACGCATAAAATCGCATTTTCTGTCTTATTGCTGCAGGCATGGACAAATTAATTTCAACATCAGCTGTTATGGGAACCGTGGTGACAAAAGCAGAAATTTATATTTTCTGTATTTTGGGGGTTATCGTAGTCGTGGGCATTTTTCATTGATAGAGATTTTTGTGATGATTTACCATATTTTTTCCGCTTACACCTATTACACTTAGATGCAAGGCTGTTGTTTGTCCTTTATTGCGGGCGTGGGAGGTTGGCTGAGCGGAGGAGGACGAAAAACTTGCACGGTTATTTTTAGCGAGAACTTTGGATCTAGCGCGGACGCCACTGCACTCAATTGTGCTGTCATGTATTCTTCAATATTGTAATACAGAAGATATAGGTGCAAGCTCACATAGTAGGCCTACGGTAGGCTAGATATTGGGTAACATGCGTTTTTCCTATTTGCATCACAATATAAGTGAGAAATTGCTCGAAAAACAGTCAGCCATAAGCTTTGCTATGGATAGTGAAAACAATCGCATAGAACCTTCCAACGACAAACGTTGCCAAATACAAGTTCACGGTAGCGCTACACTGTCGCCATATTGATTACTCTCCTTACTTGACGTGATGTCTTCTCATGTCGCGTACGGATTTTTTTAATTATGATGAAAAAGCATAGCAGAATGCTCAATTCAGGCAAGATGTCGAGCGAGCTTGATAGCTCCTAAATTGGTACTCCTGTAGTATGTGAACTAAGATGGCGGACATCGAAACATAGTATGTGTACCAGGTTAGTGTGAGGCCATAATCGATTCCAATTTTCCTTATTTTAGTTCTATTACGAGTTCAGGAACTAGCCAAGTCAATCCCGTAGTATTTGTACCAGAAATTATGGCCTAACCCTAACATGGTACACATACTACGTTCCGGTGTCCGCCATCTTGGTTCGCATACTGCAGGAGTACCCTAAAATTGCCAGGGAAACTGAATTGCGATGGTTCGAACGCTGCGATTCAAGATGCGTAAAAGTAAAATCCTTTGGAGCGTCATGTTAAGCTCAAGGGAAGTTCTTAGATTGCACTGCTAATCGAATTCCGTGATTACTGAAATTCTCACAATGTGAGGTTAATTCATAGTAGTCTGTTATAGATTTCACGTAGTCTTCTAATGGTGGGCATCCAAATAACTTCTAAATATCGGTTTATCTCGTGTTTTGAAAGCAAAGCGCTGGTACCAATCGTTTAAAATTGTTGTAGGTAATTTGAAAAACCTGAATAACAAAAAAGCATTTCATGAGAGGTCGAACAGTCTTGTAAATAAACTATGTATACTTCTAAGTAATCTACCTTGGAATGAGCCAGAATTTAGAGGCGTTTGGCCCATGAGCCAAGGATATGCCTACCATACGTCCCGCTTTGGGCGGGACAATCCCACTTTTCAACGTTCTGTCCCGGCGTCCCGACCGTCCAGCCAAAAATCCCGCTTTGACGTGCAGCCAGTCAGCATAATACACGAACATTACCAATTAGCATGTTTTCGATACTGAAGGTGGATGCGTGGTTTTGCTTGTTTCGTTGTTTTCCGCTAACATTATTGGCGGACAATTGCTACAATTTGTAAGCCCCGTACGCCAAGAAGTTGCTTAACATTAGCCAAGGGGAATCGTAATATTTTGTTCAACAACAACAATTCCTCTGTCTGTATATTTACATGTTTAATCTTTTGGTAAAAAGTTTAAGATAAACTTGTCTTGTTTCAAAAAAACTTCATCCTCAAGTCAAAATGATGAATAAAATCTTGACTCTGACTCTGATGTTGGCTGTTGCTTCATTGATGATCCTCAACGTAGAGGCTGGTGAGTTTAAATACAAATGAGAGCGATACTCAAACGTTTATTTTCGAACATTGTGCCTTAGTTGTAAAAACCAGCCATTTATTAATAAGGTTCCATTTCATTTGAACCCACGTACATTTGAACCCGTAATTTGAACCCACGACAATTGCCCCTGCATACTATTGCACATATGAAAATTTCTTTTTTCACGGATATTTGAACCCATACTAACCCTAACCCATGGATTTTAGCACCCGCATATAGCTTGAACCCGCGGATATAGAGGTGCAAATGTATTGGTTCAAATGTACGTGGGTTCAAATGTACGGTCACCATTAAAAACTAATTTGCTCAAGTCGATATAGAAGAAATGATCGTCTAGAAATAAATTTGGTACAGAAAAGACTCATTGTTCAACTACGTGCTTATTGCTATTCAGCAGAGAGGTAGAGTCGCAGTTGTATTTCAATTTTCTCGGCATAGAGACAGAGCTCTAGCCTAGTGAAAACCTTATACGTAGCCGAACAGTCGAAGCATGATTTCTCAATTGCAACAGAAATGACTTCTTACCAAATTGCGTCATCCCGGATACGCGAGCATAGTTTTGGACTAATAAATGGGCGCTCCCGAAGTATGTGCACCAAGATGGCGCAAAACCTGAATCCTAACCTGGTACACATACTATGTTCAGTTTGTGCGCCATCTTGGTGCACATACTTCTGGAGGTCCAATAAATGTTTGGAATCGAATTTCAGTTTGTCGATTCTATAGGCTTTCCAGACTGAGAACTTCTTGCTCGACGTAAGCCATCATCAAACGAAAATGACGTAAAGCCAAGGAATTGCAAAGCGACCTCTTACAGCCTAAGATATTCAATTCATTATTGCCACGTATGCATGCTGGAACGAGGCTTGAAGTCAGTACTGTTAAAACCTGGTAAAACAAGTATTAGTTGACTTGGATTATGAGGCCACACTTTATAATACCATATATATATTAAAATAGACATTTCCTAAAATTTAAACTTATTCTATTCGATTACTTTTAGGATGCGAGACGTCGTGTCTGCTCCGTCGGATATGCAACTTCGACGGATGTTCGTGAGTTATCGTAGACCCAGTGAAGTTTGCGTTGGATCAATATGCGAAGTAAGCGCCGTTTATTTCATTTTGCGCTAATTATTTCGTCAATGTTATTGTCGGACTCTATTTTAGTGTAAAATAATAATGGCACCCGAGAAGTATGTGTACCAATATTTATTTACTAATTTTGTTCGCCTACTTTACATCAAGTTGTGTAAAAGGGCTGGAACCTATGGGTAGGGATATATTCACTTGGCTAACACAGACAGTTCCCGAACTCGTAATAGAACTAAAATAAAACAAAATCGAAATAAAATGATGGCCTAACCCTAACCTGGTACACATACTACGGGAGTAACATAATAATATGTAGACCTTATATGATTTTATTTTTCTTCGGAATTATACATGACTAAAAAAAGTTGACAAAGGTTACCATTAATATCGGCAGTCAACGCATAAAGGAAGCCTATCAAAGCTGATTCGTTATCAGTCTCAGACATAAAACTGTGAATATGACGCTGGTACACCTCCATAGACCAGCTCCCATATTGAATTGACGTTTCCCCGACCTTTAACCCCTGAAAGATTCTCCCTATACTTTATTATTTCAAAATTATCAACGCTTATTTTGAGAGTGTTTTGGCGAGTTGGTGCAACTGGCTCACATGTTCAAAACTATCGTGTTTATTAAAAATGATAATCCACGTGCCGCTTATGGGTACTAATAGCTGATTTTCGGCTAGTCTATCGCAGCATTTGTGGTATTAATTTTTGATTACTGTGACTAAACTAAAGGTCCTTGAAGGACACAATGACGATTAAGTTATTTTTTGATTTACAACTATTTTTTGGAAACACTGCTAAAAACCGACAAATAACACGCGGAACTATTAGAAAGAGGCAATGTTTACAACCATGCTAGAATATTTGTCTGAGCGAAATAAGTGCGGCATAAATTCCAATTATTACGTCTTTGTAAACTTATCACTGATTAGTAATTGCTAAGGATATAAACAAGGAAATCGATGACCGGGGAAACATCCATTGTAAAAACGATCGAAAATAAAAATAAATCAGACGAAATGATATGGCTTAAATATTGGATTGTTTCTTGAAACCTCGGAATTCTAATATTATCATTACCGGGCATGGATGAGAAGAATTAGTTGAAATCTCGCAGTCGATTCCCATAGCCATACACCTCGATGATAATAACACATTTTCAGAATTTTATTTTTACATCGTTCGTGAAATATTGTACTGACACAAGTAAACAAACATATTGATAATACAAAATCCATTGAAGACTGAAGTATACAGACATACAATATTGCATATTGCGAAAGACTACCCGAATCATCGTGTTTGTCATCATTTTTTGTTTTTGTCTCGTTGACAAAAATTTTACTTTCTCTGTAAGCTAGTTGTACCTATTTTTAGACCTTCGTTCATATTGCGTTTTTTTTATTTTCCAGAGACAGCGAACATTATTCAGCATCACGTACAATATATATTCTCGGACATTATAATCAAGGACCGACTTCCAAATATTAAAATGCTTATAAACGGATTATAATGAATAAATGTAAATCATAAATTTACGGCTTTTCATTCCTTCAGATTATGATAAATTAATCCAATATGAAGGTTTATTCAGTTCTAAAGCGTCCTTAGAAAGCAGAAAACAGCGTATAGAAATGCTCTCGATGAAATAGGAAGTAAAGCAATAGAACTACGAATCCAATCAATAGAGATTTTCAACGTCTTTTCATTCACGTTGATCCTCTGAGTCGGTTCACGAAGTTTATCAAACTTAGCTCAGTCCATCCTTGGAATCCTATTTACTTGCTATAGTTAGGATAGGATAGGATTTACATATTCATCTTTACTTGTCGTATTTTAGTGGATTATAGGCAGTAGTGGGATTCAGCCGGTTCGCACCGGTTCTATATAACCGTCTCATGGAATTTTATGAGATCAGGGAACCGGTTAGCATTACTGGTTACTGTCAATGATATTTTGTAATAGAACTGGTTGAAAATATGACTGTTGTGATGGAACCGGCTGATTGAATCCCACCACTGATTATAGGGCTATAAAAATCTTACGGTGGGAATATACTTTAGGGTATTTTTGGGCCGCGGACCCTATTTGCGAATCTTAGTTTGACGAATCCCCATTCCATGTTGTATTCATTTCTGTGCCTAACCAACGAAGAAGGATAAGAGAGAGAGAGATTTATTTCGTCAACCAGAAAAAAACAGTCATAATAATAAATAAATAATGGCTATAAAACAGTACGCTTTTTTCGGTATAGACTGGAAGGAGCGATACGACCATGCGGTCATCGAAGTCAGCCCCCTCCAAGTTTACGCTGATAAATTCACAGTAAAATATGATTATCAGAAATGGTTGAAGTTCACGACACAAAATTTGAAAAAACAAACAAAAAAAAGAAGTAAATAAAAGTAATTAATTTTTTTCCGTGAAATCAATTTTTAAATGATGAGTTTTGTAAAATGAAACAGTTAATGTTTCGTTTACAACACAAACGACATTAATGCTATGAATGAGGTTGCTCTTCACTGCACAATTTATCAATTATCGTAGCAATTTGTGACAAGCAACCTTGTATGTCCGACTCTACGGCAAGGCTCGACCAGTATTTTGCCATCATATTAGTAAAAACTGAAAATGCTGCCTCACACACGCGGGTCGCTGCAAAGAGCAATGAAATTTATTTGCCTTCTCTGATAGCAATGGATATTCGTCCGCAGCGCTCAACTAAAAAAATGAAAATGGAATGTTTTTTAATTGAAATCAATCGTTAGAGATCGATCAGACTCTTTTTATATCGATGTGGACCCCCTTTGCAGTCATCACGGACCCCTAGTTTGGGGAACTCTGGAGTAGGCTAAAATTAGCTATATGTACATGAAAGCGATCTTGGTTGAAAAAATTTCAATAAATATGATAACTATGAACATTTATAGCGCTTCGTAAGCGCCAGCTCTCCAAAACAATCGCAAAATAAGCATCCGTAATGAATTTTCTGGGGTCACAGGTCGATAAACATCCGTCGGACTCCATGCATCACTCTGACATGCGTGGAAGAACAGCGTGGGAAAATTGGTGACGTTGTGACGATAAACACGGAAATTGCTGCAGTCGTGTTCGATCTGTGAAGATTTTGGTCGGAGGGATTCGTTTTGGTGAGATATTTTTGCTTTCTGTTTTGTTTATTGTTTCTCGTATATGTAGGCTGAAATTGCTCATCACATGATTTTGATATGAGCACAGTTTTTTCTAAATAGGTTTGTGTTTTTTGCTAAATAATTTGCGTGACTGAGCGCTTGATGCAATGATGGGGGATTTCTCGAGTCTCTTGTAGTTTCGTACCTAACATACGGTACTTTTAGTGGGCGTAGCATAACAATTTTTTGACATTTTAATCCTAACCGCCACCTGACTACCCTATCCAAAAATTATGTCACTACAGTACGGCATACTATCCAAATTCCAAGAATTTCCCTCCATTTGGCTCGATAAAACAAACACTCTATGTGTCTCACAAACGAGGGGCGTCTTGCACCATGTAAGATGCTTCATATTGGGCCATGGTTGTCTCAATAATAAACTAAATTAATTGCGGTCGTCATGTGACGAAAATTGCCGTTTTTTTGCTAAAAACTTCTCTTCTGTAAATCGGATTATTTTTTCTTGAGGAATTAAAATGATGACGTTATTAGATTGCGCTTTTTGTAGTATTTTGCGCAACTTCATTCTACTGTATTATTATCGTAGTAATATAATTTTTGAATGGCGTAGTCAGGTGCGGGTTAGGATTGACACATGAAAGAATTGTTATCCTACGCCCATTAGAAGTTTGTTAGGTACGAAACTACATGAGACCCGATTTCTCATGTAAAATAAGTATTTTTTCCAACCAGTAATAAATCGTACACAAGTTAACAAGAAAATGAAAGTTATCCGAGCAGTGACATCTTAGGTTCAAATTCCACATCGTATTTTTCTAGAGGATTATGCTCATTGTCTGGAATTGTCCATTTTTAATTTGTGTTTATTCTGAGAATTTTTCAAAATCAACTCAAAATTTAGACAGAAATTGTGATTACACTTCACATGTTGAGAATTATTCATATCACGAAAATATTGAAATAAATATGTAATCGTGTAGTTCTGACTATGGGTTCGTCAAGTTGCTTTTATTCATCCTCGTTCTGATCTGTGCCTTGGCAACAGTTATGTTTAAAATGAATTATCCCTGTATAGGTTCAAATAAAGGAAAGGCGACCAATGGATTACAGAATATTTTTCCTCAAAAAATATAATCTGACTTTGCCAGTTTATAATATATATTGCCATTTTGTGTGACCTGCACGCATAAACTTCCTGATCCGAAAACAAATAACTGGGGATAACCAATCCCATACCAGACATGAACTGGTAACCAGACGAAAGGCTGTGGTTCACCATATGAGTAAACCATCCTATCGGCTTTCTTCTCCCCCGTGATAAATATGTAAAATCCAATCTTATCCTAAACTGTGTTTCGAATTATTTTCAGATAAATAAATTATAAAGGCAAGATGATCACGGATATTCAACTTGCAATTTTTGCTAACATGCTCGGAGTGACGCTGTTTCTTCTTGTAGTAGCATATCATTATGTTTCTGTCAATAACCCGAAAATAAAGTTTGACTGAGAAGTTCCGATTGCTCTTGTTTTTATACTTAAAGGTCAGTACTCAATCATAATAACGGAGTTGAGTTTTTTTTAACCTGCTTTCCAGATCTTCTGTTAAGTTTATTTTTCATGTTCAGGGTCAGCAGTGCCCAAATCAAATACAGGGAGTCCTCGGGTTACGACGGTCGCGACTTACGATGTTTCGAGGTTACGAACGCACTCATTAAAAATATAAAAGATAATACTGTACTGTAATATATAAGCCCTTAGCCCAACTGGATCATTGTGATCAAGAAAATCAATGCTTTGGGCTCATTGGTTTTCGTCATTCACATCGTACTTTTTGCATTATTTGTGCATTTTATTACTGTACCATACTTTACAATACAGTAAGATATGTATAGAGTAATTTATGTACTGTACAATACAATGTTCCGACTTACACTGAAATTAGGGTTACACCGCTTTTCAAGAACGGAACAACGTCGTAAGTCGAGGACTCCCTGCAGTTTGCAATTTAAAAGGATTTTAAAGGGATTTTTCAACTTTAACTGATTTGTGTTTGACAGAAGGATTTGTAATATTAAATTGATAAAATATGAATCTCGGTGATGCAGGATAGTCCTATGTAAATATTGTTCTGATTAATTTTCTGTTTTTGCATTGTTAGGTGTTAAATGAAGTTCATTTCAAGTAAAAACATAAGTTTGCCGTACCAGGTGCAAATATAACAAATTTTAAATGTAATATACTCGTATTCATATTGGACATCCCTGTGACCTAATTTATCTTTTTTTTTTACAGATTTCATATTCTACAAACAGCACTCACTATTCGATGATAAATATGAAGACTACAAACTGAACGGACCAAACCAACAACAACAGACGAAATTATTCAAGATTCGGCCCTATTTCTTTCATCTGTAACTCTATTATGAAGCTATATATAAATCATGTTCCTGTTATTTCAAGCAATATAAAACTTTATTGAATTGATGTTGGTTGGAGTCAATCGTGTGTTTTAATGGGTTGTTGATGACTTATCTCGCGTGGCATTGGAATAAGATCTTTATCAGGGTCGGATATCTGAAACTAGGAAGGCGCTCCAGAAGTATGTGTACCAATATGGAGGTAGCTAGTTTTGTTCGCCTACTTTACATCAAGTTGTGTAAAGGGACTAAAACCTATGAGCAGTGGGGGTATATCCACTTGGCTAACACAGACAGTCCCCGACTCGTAATAAGACTAAAATAGGGAAATTCGGAATAAAATTATGGGCTAACCTCAACCTGATACACATACTACGGCGGTACAACCAAGAATATGCAAAATAAGATTTCCTACCTATCTTGAAATAGAGACTAGATAAAGAGAATCTAACAACCGAGCTTCTTATAGCACTGGTTGTCGTCTCCTTGAAGGAACTGTTGAGTTTAATTTTTGTTCTTAGTTTATTGGGCAAGAATATTATCACCTCGTAGTCGTTTCAGTGGAATTCCTCCACAAAATATAGAAATTCACTTCCAGATATTCAAAATAAATAATATTCGAAGTAATTGATCTAAAACAGTTGGATTATAAAATTTATCATTTCGAGCAAGTGAAGTATGACCAAAAGGGCCTCCATTTGATTTATGACAACCGAAAAACACACAACTGTCAGTTGGAATAGGAGATTATTCAGTTGTTGCTCCATTTTCAAGGACATGTGAGATGATACCAAGAAAGTTTACAGGGGATATGTTGCAGTGCGATTAATGATCCAACTAACTTTTATCTATTAACCCAAGTACATTCTTCAATGACAAGATATTGGATCATGTTCAATACTAAAATCAATTTAGTTACGTTCAGAGACGAAGTCAGTCTTTAACAATAAACTACAACCTTTAGGTGATAAGTATGACTAGGTATAACTAATCCCATGTCCGACATGGAATGGTAACCGGACGAGAGTCCTTTGTTCGCCATATGGTTGAGGCGTTATCGGCTTTCCGCACCCCCGAGATAAATAGGTAAATCCTTGTGTGACCAAGCCACCTTGTTTTTATTTACATCCAATTTAGATATGAAATTCTATATTATGTGAATGTACATCGCTATAATGACTACAAGACAATATGCAAAACCCATCTATTTCCTGCAAATGGATAGCCAATTTATATAACTACACTTATATACATACAAGAAGCCCAAGTCCTCTCTAATGAGATCAAATATGCAAAAACCCAATGTAGTTTCCACAGAGATATTGTCTATATCAGGGGTTCTCGACCTTTTTTTTGTCAAGTACCCCCCAAGTTACGAAACAATCAAGGCGAACCCCCGGTAATCAGACACCGAACTAAGTTGTGATATACTGATATATTGACTAACAATTTGTTGCAACACCAATTTAATGACTATATGTAACTAAATTAAATCGCCTTGTTGATATTATTGCTTTTATCATCTGCCTAACTGATGAATTATTAAAATCTCTTCCAGGTTGCAATAAGCATAATCACAATGCTCGCAGCACACTGTATTTAGAGATTTCACAGTTTGTATACGAAGCCTTGAAATTCACATTGTTGCGTCACAATCACAACAACAGAGAAAATCTACAATTCAATTGGCGTCTAGTTTCAATGGGCTCGCATTTTCCCATGGTAGTAATAAAGGATATTAAAAAAGAGCAACATACAAAAACTCGACTGTCATCCAAGTACCCATGGGGTTCGCGAACCCCTGGTCTATATAGTCGCGTGATAGAGTTAAGCATAAGTCGTCATCTTGTGGTTGTTAACACAATCGCTTGGACAAGGAGCCATATTTAAAGTCGTATTACGCTGGTGGTTTGCCATATCATAGTTAAGCTCGACTTTCCTCTTCCAAGGTAATTAAAAAACCAAATCCTAAATAACCTTTCATAGTCAGCACAAAAACAATATTTTTGAAATGATTTTATTTACATGTACATAATAGTGTAGTCTGGAATAAATAAAAAGTTAATAATACTGCAGTTTTAGTAAAAATGTGAACACTTTTCATCAAATTCATAAAAATTTGTTAAATAATGCTGGGTGTTAATTTTTATGAAATTTAAGACCCAAAAAAGTGTCTTTTCGAATACAGCTCGGAAGTAAACATTGAAGTTTGATATATGGTTGATTGAAGTAATCGCCGCTCCTTTCTATCTGACTGACTAAGTGTTATAGAACCCGTGTAAAAATGAGTGCAAGACAGAATAGCTTATAGCAGGGGGGGGGGGGGGCAAGGTTTTTTTGGATCATCAAAATTTGGTTATAGTTTGGTTGTGACAGCATCGCGCGAGCCAGTACCCAGTACCCAACGGGCCGAATTTGGCCCGCGGGTCGTAGTCTGCCCATGTCAGGGCTATAGTAACTCTTGCTCCTATGATTTGTCATAGCGTATTAGTTTCACCCGATTTTGCAACAGAAACCAAAAAACACATCTATGTGAAATTGTTTGATAGTCAACATTATTTGTCATCCTAATGTGACATTTTAGCAATTAATATATTCTTCAATGGGCCTTTACACTGAGATTCTCAATACGGTCAGGGTCGGTTAATAATTAGAAAGTGCTTGGCATTATACTTTAAGCAAGCATGTACAAAACAACATAAATATAGCAAATGTATTCCAGAGATTCCTTTTCTGAATACGGCAATCCATGCCTTAAAATCCTATTTAATTATTCTGTCACTTTGAAGATTTTTCTTCTTCATATTTCTTATGTTCTTATTCCATGAAAAGAAATTAGAAAAATGAGGGATGCCAGATATTAAAAGCCATGATCCCCTCTTCTAATCCCGAGAGGTTCATCATTGAGTTCAACACTGCCAATCGAGATTGATCTCTCCATTCTTTCAATCCTAAACGAAAAGATAGAGGAATTATTATTTATCTTGAGACCACCAAGGGTATACAAAATAATTTGAATGGTGGGCATCAGAAAGATGGGAAAATGAAACTTCTTTCCACAGTTGTCTAGCTTGTGAAATACGACATCTTAAAAAGCTAATAGGTGCATGTAGTCTTTATTAGTATCATGTTTTCAGCAAAGCCTACTTGAATTTAACAGTATTAACTGTTTTTGGTTATCTAAATGTTTCCACAAATTTAAGGCAGTTCCTCAAGAGGGTCCATGGCACTGATGAGGTTTGGTCCCGATGTTTTATGTCAATCAGTATCTAACAATCTTCAGACTCTTTTAATAACTTCAGATTGACAAATATGTTCAATTTGAATTTCTGTTTCATCACCCCAAAAATATTCACAGCGACCTCACAGCTCAATGGCCGCCTGTTCGTGAAAGCAAGTGTGTGCAACCCTGAGTACAGGAGGGCCAGATAGAAATAACTGGGTGAAACCACGGGCAGCACCCTTTATTTAACATAGGCCTTCTGGTAGTTGCAGGCACAAAAATGTTGGTTATTGATCTTTGTGGTGTGCATGTGTACATGTGTAGTTAGTTCTGTGCGTCATATGCATAGGTAAATTGGACTCTGGTATAAGCTCCCCAAGGCAAAGGGATTGGAATTACTTGCATGTACCAAAATAAATTAAAATAAAAACTCGTTTTACGGGCCGCATGTCATTCAAAATTGGCACTTCTCCGCAAGTTGCATAAATTTTCCTTGAGAGTCGCATTTGTCCCGGGGCAGCAGGTTGCACACCCCTGGGTTAAAGTGATAGATACAACTATTTTGACTTTACTGGTTAAAGAAAAATCTTGAGTTCAAATCCATGCCCACCACCTTGCTTAGGGTGAAGGGAATAGAGAAGGCAATGCTGAACCAGATGGATTCAAGTGCTTTTGGTCACTCTGACATAAAACAAAACAACAACAAATGCACAAATAAAATGCAGGAGACTTGGAGGACGAGTATACCTAAGCACAAAGTTGAAAAACGTATGCGCCCATCCACAAAAACTGCCAATGAACACAAAATAATGAACATACACATACTAAATCTGGCAATAACTCAAAACAATGAAAACCTCATCAAACTGTGAAGGTGTAAAATAACAGAAGTTAAACTTACTTTCTTGTAAGAGTCTGTATCACGCTCACTAGATCATTGAGTGTGCCTTGCATCTCACTCTGTTTTCTAAGATAAGTGCTGCAAGTACACACTGCCTCGTTTGATGGATCTTCAGTTGTAACCTGAAAAAGTGAAAATGATTAAAGTGAATAGCTAGCGGCAGTGATAACCTCTCCCCCCCCCCTCCCCCCTGAATTTTCAAACACCCCTCTTAATTTTCAGACATGACACCATACTTGAATTCTTGACATAGCTAAAAATGTATTCGAATATTAAGAAAAAGGCTCATATGCCGGTGAAAAGGATCAGTTAATTACATAACACATTTTTATAAGTTACAAATAGTTTTATCACTAATAACAAAATATCTAACACCCTTTAAATTTGGAAACACCCAGTGGTAGGATTCAGCCGGTTCGCACCGGTTCTATAGAACCGTCTCACGAAATTTTATGAGAACAGCGAACCGGTTAGCATTACTGGTTACTGCCAATGTTCTGTTTGTAACAGAACCGGCTGAAAAATATGACTTTTGTGAAGGAACCGGCTGACAAAAAATTTGAATCACATCACTGGAAACACCCCCCCTAAAATAAAAAGCTGGGAAACATACTGGCTGGTGGAAGTTTTATTCTGGACTGTGTTAGAAATGCTTGTTACACATCTTGAGTTTGAATTCGCTTGCCCATCACCTCGCCCGGGTGTAATAAATTGAGTAGGTAATGTCTAAGTGTAAAAACTCAAGTTCCTCCCAAAAATTGTAGTTTCTTACATATCGTTATATATGAGTAGATGCCTTGTCCAGAGCAAGTAGTAAACAAGAATATCGGTCAGAGACCGAAGATTTATCGATTGAAAGTTGGGGGACCCCCAAAACAGCGCTCTTACTCCATAGTGACACCTTGTGTCCCATCACTAATTAATTAATAACTCGCTAATTATACGACATAATTCGCCCAAAATCAATAGGCTTCTGGTCCGAGATATGATGAATGCACATGCAAAATCTGGAGCAGATTCAATCTCCGATTAAAATCGATAAGTAATAAGTTTCTCGCAACATATACGGTCTGAGATGCTTTTGTAAACATTGAGATATAATTGGAATCGGGGCTGTATTTTCAACCCCTCGCTGAGTTGGGAATCAGAATTTCATTCCAGACTTATAATGATGGTATTCAAAAACCTCCAAATACAAATATAACTAAATCGTGAACCAATTGTTATTCTGAATGGCCTAGAAACAAACGACGTTTGCAAGCAATGTGATAGTATTTAGGTTAAAGCAGTATGCTATGAAAATCGTTTTGGCAACTATTCCAACTCATTCTCATGCTCACAGTAAACAGCATACAAATCTTTAAGTTGGATATATATTCGAGTTTACTGAGCAACAGTCATAATTTTTGTCAGCTCAGAGTTGGAGTTGCTTTATGAATTCAGGGTGCCAGATTTCAAATTGCACAGAATCCACTGCTCTGCATGCAACTATTCTATCTTTTCATGTATAGTTAAGATCTCAGGTCCTTAATTTAAGCACTTTTATTAAAAATCTTCTCGTTTTATAAAATAAATCATAATAATTATAATTTTTCAATTAAATTATAAATAAATTGTAACATACCGTTCCTTCCACAGGCTCACTGACAATATGATATCCATAGTTGGCAACAACAGTTACATTGTACTGGGTTGATGGTTGAAGATCTTGAACTCTGAAAAATAAGGTTGTGATTCAAACTTTAGGATTTCATATTTATCATGAATGAAAGCCGATAAAGTGGCCTAATCATATGGCGTACCACCAGGGGCATAGTCAGACATTTTCGAAGAGGGGGGGGGGGTTCTGAAATTTCTATTTGCCAAGTTAGATCGAAACAACTAGCGGGTCTGACCGAACGCCGGAAAATGTGTGTTTTCGTGAGTTTTGAAGGTCTGATAGGCGTTTCAAGCTACGAAAATTTGCAATGTGAGAAACAGAATAATGCTTTTATTTTTTTTACATTTCAAAAGGGGGGAGGGACCCCCAAAACCACCCCCTGGCTACACCCCTGCATACCACGGTGTCTTGTATGGTTACCAATCCATGTTTGACAGTTAATTTATTTTCAGATACATAGACTTAACTGAAACCGTAACCACTCAGCGGTTACGTAATTACCCTACGACTGCAAGAGCATAGAATAATCCACATTTTATATATCCCCTATGAGGTCGGAACTCAAGAAGTATGTGCACCAAGATGGCACACATCCTGAACATAGTATGTGTACCAGGTCAGGGTTGCTCAAGTTGTGCTTCATCTTGGTACGAAAACTTGTGGAGCGCCGAATTATCAACCCAATGCGACCCCAACCTACCCAGTAAACAACTAAATTAAAATTAGCAGCACATGGATATGTCTATTCAAATGGCATTATTCCTAATAGTCTTGCACTATGTCACCATTGCACAAAAAATTTCAATAGAACTAAATTGCACCAAATGACAATATCCTTACCTTAAATCTAGCACTTCACCGCTTGGAATCTCAGTCTCGAAAACCATTTCCCCAAATGTTGGGACATAGGTGACTGTGTAGCCTATTGGTTCAGCATTATACTCAGGAAAACCCCAATGCAAGATAAATTGGATGTCAGTTACATTGGTGCCGTATGGAGTGCCCGGTGGAGGAGCCAAAGTTATGGCTTCTGTAGTTGCAATGGCAGACTCAGAGTCTGGGTAAACATATTGGATTGTAATATCGTAGATCGTTGCCGGCTTTACATTTCTGAAAAACAATTGCAAATTTTTTTATGCTCAAATTTTTTTGAGAAGCACTTACAAACTGGCCGAGCTTTGTAATCAATGAATACTGATTCCAAAACACAAAGAGAGAGAGAGAGACAAGGGCAGTATTTAGGTGAATGCTACTTCAATAACCACTCAATATAGCCGTTTTAATTCTTTCACTGAAGTTAATGCATAATGATCCACCAACACAAAGACATGAAGAAAGGAGAATGCAATTTCAAACAGGGTCAGAATTACAGACATCTAATAAGGTCTAATAGAAACTAAAAAAGCATGATCGTTCTAAACCACTGGTTCTCAACCAGTGGGCTGGGCTATGGCCCACTGCTGGCCCATAGAGACATTTTAAAGTGGGCCACGTTTGTGTCATTACAGTCAAATTTTTATTGTAGTAGCAATGAATGATGCTGTCGCTTTTTATTCTAATTATTAAGGTGAAAGTATTTATTTTTGCAAACAGAGTCTCGTTTTTTTTGTAGTTTTTTCCTTGCATGAGAAAGTTAGCGGGCCACCAAATTTTTATGCAACGAAAGTGGGCCATGAAAAAAAAAGATTGAGAACCACTGTTCTAAACATATATGTCCAGAGTAGGGCATGAATATATTCACCTGATAACATAAGTATTTACATCGGGTGTTAAATACTCAACTACAGTCTCAGTCGGTATTCCATCAATTTCTCCAGATGATTCGTCTTCTGACTGAGGAGTGTAAGTCAATTTTTGGCTGCTGATATCTGGGTGAGCAGATTTTGTCCATTTCACTGTGATATTGTTATAACTGATGTCAATCACCTGTAGACAAAATTTTGATGACTAATTTAGGGCTGATCATCTTGTCTTAAAACCAAAGCTTCGTGGGTTAGAATAGCAATTGAAATGTTGGACCCAACTTTGTGGGCATCGAATAATCATGAGGGGGATAATTATGTGCAAGAGGATTGCTGGATTTTTCTACACCAGGTGACTTCGCTTAGTGGTGTGGCGCATCGTGCTAAGCGCTAGGAATACGTTTGCCGCACCTTTGATTACCCTGCGTGTGTTCGTAGGTTTGTATCCCATGGAGGGATAGTTATGTGCAAAAGGATTGCTGGATTCCTCACCGCCGCAGGGTGGTTCACACTGGTCAGTTACGGCTTCTTCCACCATCAAGTCTATGCTTCCGAAAACAAATAACAGGCTAACCAATCCCATACCCGACATGGATAACCGGACGAGAGGCCATGCTTCACCATATGATTAAGTCATCTTATCGGCTTGCCTCTGCCCCGAATAAATTTTTAGAACTGGATTCTTCGCCACTATAGGGTGGTAACTGTTGCTCTGTTACAGCATACTCCACCATCAAGTCCAAGTACATCCGAAACAAATAACTGCTAACTAATCCCATACCCAACAAGAACTGGTAACCGGACGAAAGGACGTGGTCCACCATATGCTCTAGTGCAGGGGTTCCCAAACTTTATTGGCCGCGGGCCAAATTCAGAATCGGAAAGATGTTCGCGGGCCGGAAGAATGTAGCGCCCAAAAATTGGTTCACTTTCATTTTGACATTTTTTTGAAACATGTTTGTTTGACTCATAATGGCGCTTAATGTTGTATTCCTTCACAACTGGAATACTTCGTTGGCAAAGAAGACAAATCTCTAAAGTTTGATACTTTTCAATGGAGAAATACGAACACTGCCATTTAGCCAAGAAACGTTAGTTTTCTGAATCTAGTTTTCGTTTGATCTCTGTCATCTTTAAGCTTTCCTATATGGCTGATACTTAAATTACTGCCCTTTGTAATCCTAACACCGGCACCTATAATTGATATACTGGTATAATTGAATTGTTACGATAAACACGTGCTTGAACTCTGATAATGACATAAATTAGCGTTATCTAGATCGCAAAAAGGTAGAAATAAAATCTGTTGAACAATATTTCACGTAAGCTCGGCGGGCCATTTTAAATCGTTTCGCGGGCCGTATTTGGCCCGCGGGCCGCGGTTTGGGAACCCCTGCTCTAGTGGGTCATGAAAAGATGTAGAAAGCTTTGATTAATTATACTGGTTATTAGGATCGGTGGCAACTCAATACGTAAATCTTCAAAAAACAAAAGAAATTACGGTAAATTGAATTTAAATTCTAATCTGTGAAAGTTTCCTTTTTACGATCTTTTCAAAGGAACAAAAATTTGCTACACAATGAATGACCATGTGGCTTTTTCACACATAGCAGTTTTGTACACTGTACAGCACTTCTTACCGTGTTTCCCCAAAATTTAGATTTTAATAAAGTTAAATGGGTCGCCATAAGCTGTGGTAATAAATAGTGGGTCCCAACTCTAAAAAGTTTGGGAACCACTGCTCTAAATGTCTTATCATCTTTTCCTCCTGGAGATAAAAAAAATTCCCATCCTATTTAGACTTACCTCAATCTTTATAACATCGGGGTATGTTATCTCAGAATCTGTGGCAGGAGGGGATTCAACTTCTCCTACTAAAGCTCGAATTTCTCCGTCATATTTTGTGGCAGGATTCAGGGAAGTAAAAGTAAAGCTGTAAGAGGAAGTCAGGTTGAAGGTCAAATTAACGTTGCTGTTGCTGTGGAATCATAGTTTGGAGTCAAATTCATTTTTATAGTTTTTGGAAACCAATGGCTTAATTTTAAAAACCAGGATATTATCGCCTCGTTTTTTCGAATCACATGAAATTTGCATATTTACATGGTCGTGGCCAATACGTAAATGTGGGTATTTCGTGTCCATATATATTTGGGCGCTCCTGTAGTATGTGAACCAAGATGGCAAACACCGCAGCTTATGGGACATAATTTTATTCCAATTTCCTTATTTTAGTTCTATTACGAGTTCGGGGACTATCCAAGTGACTCCCGTAGTATTTGTACCTGAAATTATGGCCTAACCCTAACCTGGTACACATACTACGTTCTTGTGTCCGCCATCTTGGTTCACATACTACATGATTGTGAGTTTCCCACTCTGTAGGACTACTCGATTCTAGGATCCTCACCGCTGTAGAGTGATTCATGTAACTGCTGGCTGTTTACGTCTTCCTCTACAATCAAGTCCATGCATCTGACACAAATAACTGGCTAACTAATCTCATACCCTAAATCAGTGATTCTCAACTGGTACGCGAGCAGTTTGAATTATTGCAACAATTAACTTTTGAGTTGGCTAAAATATGGCGACAACGGGTTTATAGCGCTAGCAGCAGTTCTTGTCTTGAGACCGCCCTCGCCTGCTGCTGCCCTCCTAAAACAAAACGAGACGATGGACAAAGCCTTTCAGCCCTGACGGCAATCAACGCAAATTCTCTCGTGATTTTGCACGCAATTAATACGTTGTTACTCCATAAAATAAATACATTGAAACTTGCACGAAGATCTACAATAGATGTAGTGCCACATAAAATACTACCATAGCGCGTTTCTTGTGCCATTGTTCCCCATCACAAAAAAGGTTTTGTCGGTGGTACGCGGCCAGAGTAAAAAGAACAAAAGTGATACGAGGCCAGTAAAAGGCTGAGAACCGCTGCCCTAAATAGACTGGAAACCTAATGGGATGGCATGGTACGTAATATGATCAAACCATTCTATCGGCTTTCCCCTACTCTGGAATAGATGTGATCTATCCTATTCTAGGATTCCGAAAATGATGAAGAATTTCAATAACCTTGTTTCAGATCCAGGAAGCTTCTTTTTATGAATGGTTCCAAGTTTTTCAGATCTCAGCACAAGAATATAACCCGTTACTTCATCAATATTTGGTGGTGGGTCCCAGGTTGCCAGAATTGTATGAACTGTAGGCTGAAATTAGATCAAATTTGAAAAGTTAAGAATTTTTATTATATACATTCTACTAAATAGTACAAAAAAAATCACAATATAAATTCAACTGTTCTCAAGTTATGGGTTTCTTCAGCATCCCAGTCCATACATCTGACTCAAGAGTTGGTGTATCATGCTAAGCCTTGCCACACAATTTCCATTGCACCCCAGATTATCCTGCGAAGTTTCACAGATTCAAATTCTGGAAGGTGAGGAGGGTGATAATGTGGGAGAGTATTGCTGTCCGTTGTAGCGTCGTTCACATAACCACTGGTCAGTTAGGGCTTCCTCCACCATTAAGTCTGTAATGGGCCGGTAACGGGAGATGGCGCAGTTCATCATATTACTAGGCTGTATTTATCGCCTTTCCTTTCCCCACAACTCTATTTGCACTCTTCCTAATTGAGGGTGTATGACCTTCCTTTTTTGTGAACTTGAACTTTAACAAAGACACTGTTGTACCAGATATGATAAAAAAAATTAAATTGATCACAAATCAATTAGATTGACATTTTGAATCCTTGAATTCAGGAATAATTTAGGACAGACTGACCTGCCTGCCAGACTGACCAGACTGCCAAGAAATGAAACTAAAAACAGAAGTAACATTGGAAAAACAAGTTAACTTACATTTGAAAGGTCAAAGTTTGCTGGAGCATCAACAGGCAAGACAGATTCAATTATGGCTGGTTTGCTCTTCATTCCCCTGTAGAAGAAAAATATTAGAAGACAAATAAAAAACTGTATCTCATTTTTCATGACATCTACACTACAAACAAAGCTGGAGGCAAACAGTGTAGGCAACTAATAATTCCAATACATAAGGAGCTTATCTTGGGTGTTTCTTATGATTAGGACAAAGATCTATATTGAAATCCGATATTAATAGGTAAACTTTCAAGTCCGGGTTTCTCAAACTGACTGTTCAAGAGGTCAAGTCATTTTCATGCGGTATTTCATCACATTTACACTACAAAAAGCTGTAAACAACCTCCGATACAAAAGAGCTCATCTTGGGTATTCCACATGATTAGCACAAAGATCTAATCCGTCATTGAAAATCAATAAGGTTTCTTAAACTGGGCTCGGTCGATCACGTGGTAAACGGAGCGCTTCTCTTAGGCGTTCGCAGTCAGTTGTGTCCACAATCAGTACTTTAATTTAAAGTTTATCAACCAGAATTTTTTCAATTTTATGACTATAATACATTTGTTTCACTTTTTTCGTTTGTAGGTTTTTTATTATTAAACATGGTGCGAAAAATAACCGATGAAAACAAGTTAAAGCATTACTATTTATTATTGTAAGTGCAATGTTAATAAATTTTGGCATCGGTTATGGCTTCCTCCACCATTAAGTCCATTCTTCTGAAACAAAATAACGGGCTAACTTAATCATATGGCGAATCATGACCTCTCGTCCGGTTATCAGTCCATGTCGGTTATGGGAACAGTTAGCCTGTTATTTGTTTTCGGAAGCATGGACTTGATAATGGAGGAAGCCGTAACCGGCCAGCGGTTACGAGAACCACCTTAAAGTGGCGAGGAGTCCATCCATCCTCTTGCACATAGCTATCCATCATGGTATTCGAACCCGCGAACGCACTCAGGGTAATTAGAGTTGCGGTGGCGAGCAGATTCGAAACCGCCGAGCAACCATTAATGTTGTACAGATGTGACCAACAGTTAGCTAGCAAAGTCAACTTACCCAAAGCATGTTGTGATGTGAACTTTATATCTTGTGCCAGGTTTCAAATCCTTACAAGTCACAGATGTTGCTTCTCTATCTACCTGAAATAAGATACCGAGATCATTTGACTTTTTTTTAAAAAATTTGACTTTTGAATCACCATAATACCCAGCATAGATTTCAGTATACTGGGAATATGCATAAGATAAGATGGTTTATTCTGAAGCCATGATGAGATACAGGACATAAATTTTGTCACCCAACCCTGAAATGGAGTTTGAACATGAGACATAAAAGTACATCACGGGTGGGGCATAGTGGAATATGATGGGGGAAAATAAGTACTTTGGCTTTGAACGACTGTAATAACCATCCTGTTTTTACCATACTACAAATACGCACGACACATGCAGCATGTGAATATATAATTGAGAACTATGTTTCAAGGTCAAAGAGGAAAAAGTAAGAGTTGGACATGTGGCTATTCCGTGTTAGACCTAATTTAGGGTGTTGTAGCCCAATAATCAGTATATTTTATTCGTGTCTCCCTTCGCTATGAAATGCAATTCTTCTCAAGTCTAACTAATCCTTACCCTACATGGACTGGTAACCGGACGAGAGGCCATGGTTCGTCTTATTATTAAGCTGTCTTATCGGCTTTCCTGTCTCCGGGATAAATATGTGAATCCTATTCTTATTCAATTCTACACTGTATATGTGCTTTTAGCATTGGTGAAAAATAAATTACTGATTGATTAATATTTGAATAACCGCTGAGCTCGAATTTTCAAACTCTCTCTCAAGTCGGAGTAAAAAATTTGAATTCTCTGATTTTTGAAGTTTAAGCCCCAACTTGATAGCCCTGTTATTAATTTCTTACCCTCATTACAGGTACTGATTCAGGATCAGTGCCATAAGGCACACATTTCGCTTCAAAATATTCATATCCTCCTTCCGGGGGGTCGAAGGTCACAGTGAGGCTTGTTGGATCAGAATCTGCCACTACTAAGTTCACTGGAGGAGCAGGTTCTGGGTTGAAAATTTAGTATTTTTATTTCAAACGAGAAAAGAAAATAACATGTCTAAATATTATGGTGTATGAAATGGGTTTATAAAATAATATGAACCCTTCACTTCAAAGAAGGCCTGAACAAGAAACAATTGGCGCATTGTACTAAGCATTAGAAATACACTTGCCATTGTACCTCTGATTACCCTGCACTCTTTCCTTGGATAAATATGTAAATTCTACATGGCAAGCACTGGAAAGCATCTGCTAAGCACGAACGAACAAACCGTCCCGCCAAAAACTCACTTGTGGCTCCGGTAGTGCTGCCTGGTGGACTCTCAATTATGTTTCCTTCATCATCAACCTGGATTATGACTTCAACTTCGTAGAATGTTCCTGGTTTCAAAGATTCAAACACTTTTTCAGCAACTGCCCCATCTGTTATTATTTTTTCCTGTAATGTGAAGTATATATGATTGTAACGTCTTAGAGCAATGAAGTTGACTAGGGGCCAAAATTAGAAAGGGATAGATATTTGCGGGCCAGGAGAAGATAGCGCCAACCGTGGGTCGATGCCGGTATAGGTGCATATAATTAAGATACTGGTACAGGGAGTCCTCAACTTACGACGTTGTTCCTTCCGTTCTTGAGAAGCGGTGTAACCCGAATTTCAGTGTAAATCGAAACATTATACTGTACAGTACATAAATCACTTTATACATATCGTACTGTATTGTAAAGTATGGTAGAGTAATAAAATGTACAAATAATGCAAAAAGTACGATGTAAATGACGAAAACCAATGAGCCCAAAGCACTGATTTTCTTTATCACAATGATCCAGTTTAAAGGCTTAGAAATTACAGTACAGTATTATCTTTTGTATTTTTATGGAGTGCGTTCGTAACTTCATAACAGTGTAAGTTGCGACCGTCGTAACCCGAGGACTCCCTGTATAGTTGAATTGTTACGAATATACATACATGTGCTTTAAACTGTGATAATGATGTAACAATTGGCGGTATCTAGAACACAAAATTAAAAAAAAAAGTGCTAAACTATTTCACTTAAGTTCGGCGGGCCATATTAAATCATTGCGCGAGTCGTAATTGGCCCGTAGGCCGCAGTTTGGAAACCACTGTCTTGGAGACTTTTTGCTATACTGGGATAAATACAACAATTCTTTGTTATCATTTTAAAATAAAAAATTTCACAATGTATTGAGCCACATTATCAACAACATAATTTAAACATGACATGCTGTCATAAGATCTATTAGAAAAAAAGGGATCCTCATATACTCACTGGTGTTTCTGTATCTCCGACTTCTTTAATACTGATAACATAATTGTCTGCATCGACATTGTCCACCCAGGCTGAGTTGAGACTTGAAGTTGTCGGGTCAGAAATTGTGACCACTGGAGGGTCAAGTGCACCTAAAAATAACGAAATGATTGTAACATGTTTAGACTGAAAACTGTAACTGATGAAAATATTGTGCTACTAGCAACTGACATGTTCAGGGACTTTTACCCAAACTTCCATTATTTTACCTAAAGTAAATGGATCACTTCCTGGAGGGCTTTCAAATCTCTCTCCTTCTTCTATCACAACTCCTACGACAACAACTTCGTATTCTGTGTCATGTGTGAGACCTTCAAGTATGGTCTTGTTCACAGATCCATCAAATACTGAAGTCTGAAAATATATGGAGAAATATTTTATATACTTTGCTTACCTGCTGACTGAACTCCTGATATTGTCTGGTGACCAGAAAAAAGGCTGTTGTTTGCCATATGATTAAGCTATGTGATTAAGCTATATTATCGCCTTTCCTCTCCTCAAAACTATTATGAAAATCCTATACTAAATATATATTTATGAATGAAGACTTACTTTAACTATATCTGGGCTTCCAACAGGATGATACCTCAACTCCCAAGTATTTGCTGGCATTCCTATTTCTCCCCATTTTACCGTTGCAGTGGTGTATGTTCTTCCAGTTGCCATTACTGGTGGAGCGTGTAGAGATTCTGCAGAAATGAGATCGGATGATTGAAAATGTTTTAGGAGATGAAACTATTCTGAGAAGAGCATAGATATTTATAGATGTTATATCGTCTTATAAACTTTATTGTACAAGCAGTTTTGTATACCTCACCCTTACCCCAGTTACCACACCCACCCACCCCCTTCCCTTGCACAACTGTCTGTATGAGATGCATGCCGAACATTTGTGGTTTAGACCAGTATGGTCTATCCGCCTTCAATGCTGATAATTGTCAAATCTTTTATATTGCTTTTACGAGGCAAATAAACATACACACATAACTACTATAAATGGGGTGCAGAAACTCGATAAAGAACGATAAAGTCTTCACAACAATGCAGGGAGGGGAGAGGTCACTGAGCTTAGTTATGAAAGGAACCATTCAAGTGGCAATGAAGCTGTAAGCCACATGTCTTTGCCAAAATTTCAATTACTCGGAGTTGTTATCAAATTTTTGAAATGGAATTAAAATAACATGAACATTGTTACTGCTACTAATCCAATTACTTACTTGTAGTATCTGTATCTGAGCCAGGTTCGCTAGTGAATTTCTTGTCATCATCAAAATCCACGGCCACAACTTCGACCTCATATTCTACTCCTGGTTCAAGTCCAGTTAACTTTGTTGAAATATCTTCAGTTTCGATGTGCTGTCAATAGAAAGTAGAATTATGTAAGTAAATAATATGTAAGATAAAAAACAAAGATAGATAATATTTTCAATTTCATCAACCTGCGGGATGTAATAAATATGCAATCAAGGCACACAAAGAAGCAAACATCAATTCTTTTGTCGATAAGTAGATATACATTTACGGCATAGATCAGAGAAAAGTTGTGGACGTGGAACAACTAATTGGTCAACTATTTCAATAATTGATTTTGATTTAGGTAAGTGGATATATATCGTACTGCAAGCTCTCATTCTGTTACCAGTCTGAATTTGATATGGGAATGATTAACCAGCTATTAGATTCCCATTCATTTTCTTGATGGCGAAGGTAGTAGTATACGACCAGCGGTTACATAAACCACTGCCAGACAATGACAAGTCAAGTAACTTCCTCATAACAAATTGTCTCCTCTAGCGATTAGCTTATTAAGCTCAGGAAATCAGTATCACAATACTAATTACTAAGCATGGGTTTGCCCTAAAATAGTTGTTAGAGCAGGGCTAATGGGCTGTTGTAGATTCCAACATCAACATGTCTATGCATTGTTGATTTCAGTTGGCTCATTACTATACTCATACTGAACTGATAATAAGATGAGCAGCGTTTGTTTTCGACATGATTAGGCCGTTTTCTTTACTTTCCTCTCTCCTTAATTAATAAACATTTAAATCTTATTCTATATCAACTTTACCTTTTTATTTTCTGGATCATTCTTTGGACAATATGACACCTTAAATAACAGCGGTGTGTATTCAGAGATGGTCCACATAACATCGGCAGTTGCCAGTCCAGTGCTGGTGATGTCTACAACTGGGGCCGGAATGTGCTCTGAAAAATTTTTGATTTGTAAAAGATTGTTTTTGTCCCTAAAACGCTGATTCGTTAGTTTCATTCACTATAAACAAGGCTGTATAGCAGCTTACACTTACTATATACAAGGACCTACTATTCTTAGAAGAGTAACAAGCTTTTCAAATTGCCATCGCCTTACCTATTTATTACACTCTGGTGAGGTGGTGGCAGTGGCATGTCTAGAGGGGGGCCGCCCCGGGCAACACATTATAGGGGTGAGTTTGTTGCTTAGTTTGATGATTTAAATAAAAATATTACAAACATTTTACTCTTACCGGTACTTTGCCTTTAATTTATTTATTCTCATGTATAACAACATCTATATTTTTTTTCCCAAATTATTTTTGAAGTTAGATGTAAGAGGCATCATTATCAGAAACTCGACCCGGCAGCAGAAAATATTGACGCGCCACTGGGTGGTGGGCATGAGATTTGAATCACAGATGTACAGATGGCAGAAGAGTACTTGATAGGAACTGATTCCATAATTTCTATTAGAATACAGCTCTGCAGCTCCCACATACAGTTGCAGAAATAATCTGATCTTCTAAAACACTAGCCCAACGATACTCTCGTAGTGTGTGTACCAGGTTAGGGTTAGGCCATAATTTTATTATATCATTTATCCAGGTCACACTTACTTGTCTTTCCTTCAGTTACGCCTTCTGGACTTTCAAATTCCCTTCCTCCCTCGGTAATGTAACCTCTGACTGTGACAGTATACTCCTTCCCTGGTGTACAATCATAGAACTTGGCTGTTGATTCAGATCCGTCCACTTCAACATACTGAAAGTAAAAGCAATGTTCAAATAAACAGAAAGGCAAATAAGATAAAATTTCCGAATATATCTTGCGGGACAAGAAAGCCCATAAGACTGTTTAATCATATGGCAAACCATGCCTCTTGTACAGCTACCAATCTAAGTAGTTGTAAGGTATGGGATTAGTTAGCCGGTTATTGGTTTATAAGCATGAACTTGATGGTGGAGGAAGGCCCGACTAATCAGCGGTTACGTGAACCACCTTGCAGCAGTGACGAGCCCAGCAATCCTCTTGCACATAATTATTCCCCTACTGGATTTGAACCTTTCAACATACACGCAGGATAATTATAGGTGTGGCGAGCATATTCCTAACGCTCAGCACGATGCACCACAACGCCAAGCCATTGCGATTCATTCTTATTGTGAAATATGAAATTTAGTTTTGTTTTAGATAAGTGCTTCTTAAACTTAGCCATAATAGGGCACAGAGTCGTTATCTGGGACCACTAGGACTTCTGCGAAGAATTCATTAATTGAAGGTAAATTTGTTTGCCGTGATTTGCTTAATTATTTGGCCGCAAATTCAATTACGGTATTCTTTTGCTTCCGATTTTTTGTTTGATAAAAATCCATAAAAACAAACAAACTGGGTTTTCTTTATTGAAGAGCATGAGGTGGTGAGAGCCTTTGAATGGGGGCCGTGGTACAAATCATAAAAGTTTGAAAAATTAAAATACCTTAGTTTCGCCAGTTTCCACGTCCACAAGTGTTAGTTCATAGCGATCGGCAGGCATTCCTATACCGGTGAATTCAACATCTACAGTTGACAGAGTTGTGTCAGTGACTCGAATATTGGGTTTGATAAGAGATTCTGTAGATTCAATGATTCAAGTTAGTATATTAGATATTATAAGTTAAGCAAGTAGCTCAAGTGAGCATGTTAAATTCTCTGCAAACAAATCTTTCACTAGTGGTTCTCAACCTTTTTACTTTTGTGGGCTATTTTAGTTGCAAAAAAATTTTGTGGCCCTTTTTTAGGGAAAAACTGCAAGAAAAAACAAAATCTTCTGCAAGAATGGACACCTTCACTTTAATATTCAGAATAAAAATTACCACCCAGCAGCAGAAAACAGCACCATCAATCATTGGTACTAAAATCAAAATTAACTCTAGTGACACAAATAATACCGTGGGGCCCGTGTCAAATGTTACCGTGACCCAGCAGTGAGCCATATCCCGCTGGTGTTTTAGAGCAATGATTCTCAAACATTTATGATATTTGTCCCCTTTTCAAGAACCCTCAAAACTTGTGGTCACCTGCTCCTCCCTATAAATACCTAGTTTTACTTATAACGTTTTATTCACTTATAGGATATGATTTACATATTTATTCCGGAGAGCGGAAAGCCGACAAGACGACCTAATCATATGGCGAACCATGGCCTCTCATCTAGTTACCAGTTCATGTTGGTATGGGATTAGTTAGCCAGTTATTTTTTCTCTGAAGCATGGACTTGATGGCGGGAAAGGCCGTAACCAACCAGCGGTTACGTGAACCACCCTATGGCAAAAAGGAGTTCAGCAATCCACTTGCACATAACCATTATTTCACAGGTTTAATATTAAAAGGTCAAAATGAAAGCAAAAAGAACAAATGCATTACAGTAAATGAATTTCATTTGATCTCATTGAATGGGTTATATAGCTGTACTAAAAATCAATTTTGCTGTCGAATACAGTAGCCCTTTATTTGAAACCCTATATTTCTTTTTATTCCAAACCTGCTGCGTATTTGGCAGCCCAATATGCAGCCCCTCTACAGAGGAGGCCATTCAAGTGTTGATTGGAACCATATATCCATCCCTATTCTAAGCCTGTTAGGCCTCTATACATCTTAAATGTTTATTGGGACCTTACATTCACTTACTAACCTACTGTCTACATGGCAACCCAACAGCCCTCTGCAACACAAAAGTCCATTCAAATGACTATATATAGGGTTTCCATTTAAAGTCTTGAAATTTTTTTTCAATTGCAAAGGAAATTTAACGATACCATATATTGTTTTGGTCCTCACAGATGTATTAAAGAAGTAAAAATACTTAAACGATTACTGATTAAAAAACAACAAACCTGGTTAAAATATATTGCGAACTGACTTCATAACAAAATTGAAATTGTAAAGGGACTTTATGGACACCCTGTATATGAAGGACTATATAGCCATCCATACACATAACTATTTCCTAGATAAATTTACTTGTGGTTTCTGTATCCCGGCCGGGCCCACCAGCGAGTTTTCCATACATTGGTGTGACGACTCCTTCATACAGCTGACCTGGTTCCAGACCTTCAAGCAGAGGTGCCTCTGTGGTGTCTGCGTCTGTAGTGATCGTGAAGGTTCTATTCTATAAAAGGGAAAAATTAAAAAAATTATTCAAAAATATCTTAGTTGTGGTCTGTGTTGTGGTGACTGAGTCTCTGAGGTCAGAGAGGCATACTTTTATTGGACTCATCGTGCTAAGCGCTTGGAATACGCTCGCCACCGCATCTCTGATTACTCTGCGTGGGTTCGCAGGTTAGAATCTCATGTGGAATAGTTATGTGCGAGAGGATTGCTGGCCTCCTCGCCACCGTAGGATGGTTCACGTAAACGCTGGTCGGTTACGGCTTCCTCCACCATCAAGTCCATGCTTCCGAAAACAAATAACTAACTAATCCCAAATCCCACGGACAAAAGGCCGTGGTTCGCCATATGGCCATCTTATCGACTTTCCTCTCTCTCAGGATAAATATGAAAATCCAATCCTATCCTACTATTTCTAATACATTCTGAGAAAATATATTTGAACATGGAATACTTTCTAAAGTGGGGGAAAGATCATTTGGAAAATTACAAAAATCACTATAAATTCATGTTGATCACATTTAAAACAACATAAATTTAATCGTCATTGGTATTTTGTAAAGGTTGAGATTTCGTACCATTATTCTCCTTGTCTGAGGGGGACAGACAGAGTGGGAATTTTAAATTTGGAGACTCACTCATCTCTGAGCAAAGCTACATGCACTCACTCAGTAGTAATTAAATATAAAAATACACCATCTTGATAAGGATCAAGCCATACCTGTTCTGGAGAAGTTATTGTCAAGACGTATTGAGACAATAAATCCCCACCAGCCGGCTCCCATTTGGCTTGCATTGTAGTCAAGGTCGGGTTGAATAAATCAAGTGTTGTTTCACCCAGGAACACTGAAAACATAGAGCAAAGAAAGGTAGTTAGTTTCATGTAACCCCAACTGTTACATACAGAAACACTTGAAATCCTATTTTTGAAGTTTTATCACATTTTTCCTCTGAACAGAGCTCTGGGCAAGCCACTATTAGTACTGTATTATATGGACCAACTTTATTTCCATTTTTTCTCAAAACACATTGTGCGCCTGAAAAGGGGATATGCCTGATGCCTGATCATGTAGTGCTTTATTGCCCATACTGAAAACCAGAACCGGTGTTGCTTTAAAAACTGTTGCGTCTTATAGCCCGGTACTTATGTATGAATAAAAACTCAATCTAAGCAATTTAGTAACAGTGTGCCTTGTGGTTCGTGAAATGTGGTACATATGGAGCTACAATAATAGTGATAACCAAAACCATTGATCAAATTGAATATTTAGTTTTTTAATTTCCAAAACATTTCCAAGTTTTTACTCTGAACAAGCAGTAGCTAATCAGTAGTGATTGACTATGTTTGAAAAACCACAACAAGTGCTCACACAATATTTATACCCTGGGTTTAGAGTAAGGATATAGGTAGCAATGGGGAAAAAGAAAGGCAATCAGGAGGCAGAGCATGGGTTGGAATAGACATGAAACTTCAGGAGGCAAATATTTAAAGTAAGCGATAGTTTGAGTAAGCACATTTAGTTTTTTTTGCAAATTTTTTTTTTGACCAACAGCACTGGGTCCAATTACTGCACTTTTATAGTGAGAGGATTGGATGCAAGTCTTTAAATCTGAGCCATGGATCTTTGGAATCTCAAGTCGAGTCTCAGTTCAAGCAAGTTTTACAGTTTGAAAAGAGTCGGTGTTGCCGAAACAACATCAACACTATGACACGAAACTTACATCCTGCCTTTAAGCTTTGTTATTTTAAAAAACCAACTGGGATCTAATAAAAAACTGGAATCTCAACATCAACAATATCCACAACATTATTCAGTGTGGTAAAATTGAATATATTGAGATTTCTTTGCAGTTTTAAAGACTTGCCCAGAGTTTCTTTGCCATTTAGTCGGGCCAAGCCATGTAACTTAGATAACTCGAGTCACTGCAAGTTGAAGAAAATGAATCGAGTCCAATTCAAGATTAGTCAATGGCTTCAAATATTTATATATTATTATATTGTCCTTAGCTGATATTATATTTGTGACATGTCACTCAACAGTGTCTTAGATTAGCACATGTATCTTGTCTCTGATATAGGCTAATGTTAGGGTTAGGCCATAATTTCATTCCAATTTTTCTCATTTTAGTTCTATTACGGATTCGAGACTGTCTGTGTTAGCCAGGTGAATATTCCTTGTCCATAGGCTCCCGTCCCTTTACACAACTTGATGCAAAGTAGGCAAATGAAATAAGTTACCGCCATATAGGTACACACACTTCTGGAGTGCCAAAAATTGCATATATTGGGTATCCCTAATACTGCTGTGAGCAATACTTACAAGTAGTATTCTGTGCTTTTATCGTTTCAGATTTCAAACCATCTGCTGTATAAGCTGTGACTGATACTAGATATTCTGTTCCAGGCTCAAGTCCTTCCAAAACTATTGCTCGTTCTGAATAATTTTGAATAAAAAATTTAGATTGAAAATATCCTATCAAAGACCATGCATAAAGATGCATCTGTAATGAATAGGACCGGGATAGGATGAGATTTACACTTTTTCCATCCAGGGGAGAGGAAAGCCGATGAGACGGCTCAACCATATGGCAAAGCACAGCCTCTCATTCGACAACCTGTTCATGACAGGTATGTGATTAACCAGTACTTTTTTCAGATGCATGGACATTAATGTGGAAGAGTAACCATCCAGTGCCAATGTGAAACACCCTACAGCGTCGAGGAGTCCAGCAATTGCCTAGCACAGGGTTTTCCAAACCGATGTCCGCGGACCTCTGGGGCCCCACAACGATATGAAAAGAGTGGAGGCTTGCCGTATAGTTGGATCTGCGAGTTTTCTTGTCAAATTGCTTCGAGAATCGATAAATTTTGCAATGAAAGCAACATCATGCATCACATCAATGTCGTTTGTATCGTTGTGTCATGAATGGAACACTATCTTATCTCGTTGATGTTGTACAGAAATTGATACAGAATAGGATGGGGGGTCCTTCAAAACTACGATTCACAAATAGGGGTCCAGAGCCCAAATAGTTTGGGGAGCTCTGCTCTATGGCCATTCAAAATATCATAGGAACTAAATAAATTGTTAAATTAGGTGTTTGCTTTTTTAGAAAGTCGTTCAGTTCCTATAGGGGTACGCGGGGGAATACCTGTTAGTCACCCCTATTGCTAACTGATTGGCATATCTACAGAGAAGGAATATTAACCACCAGTCTGCATATATGACAACTTGTTGGAAGAGTCCATTCAAATAGCATTTGGGGGGGTATCCATCTTTATTTCTACTCTGCTGTCAAAGCGAAAACCGATTAGCTCTCTATAAAGTAGGGTGTAGGACATTCAAACATATATTGTGACCATATATACATCCTTCTTATTCCTAATGGTTTATATGGTAATCTATTAGTCCTCCCAATGTAGTACCAGCAATCATTCAAAAAGATATTAGGTTCACTTACTAAATTCTTAATACTTTTAATTAAGACTTGAACCAGGTAGAAACTAAATCTCATTTGTTTGATAAAATAAATTCCATACAATCAAAGAGGAATTAACTTATTAAATCATACACACCATTAACAGTGACCTCAATGGCTTCACCCTCGTCGCCTGCTTTTTTATATCTCACTAAGTAATGGTCGATCATATCTTCCAATTCCGGTGACACTAAAGACCATGTAGCTCTCATGGTTGTGTGTGTTATATCAGTGAGAGTCAGTGATTCCAAGTTAGAAGGTGCGATTGCTGAAAAAAAAATGATCACAATTAAAACAAAAATATATGATATAACTATCAGTAGAGGTTTCGAGAGACTAACAATCCTTTCTCAATGCTTTTGCGCTAATGGACCCATATGCGTATAATGCAAAGATGCTGTGGCAGCAATAAAAATAGCATATAGATATATCTAAACTAGGATATTTTAAACTTATACCTGGGAAGAGAAAAACGGATAAGCCTACGAGACATAGAAAATGTTTAAAATGTTATAATTATAATTTAGGGTGGGGTGGTTCACGTTACCGCTGGTCGGTTACGGCTTCCTCCGCCATCAAGTCCATGCTTCCGAAAAAAAAATATAACTGGCTAACTAATCCCATACCCGACCTGGACTGGTAACCGGACGAGAGGCCATGGTTCGCCATTTGATTAAGCCGACATATCGGCTTTCCTCTCCCCCGGGATAAATATGTGAATCCTATCCTATCCCGGTGGAGTGGGATGGCGACGGCTTCATTATAGCTAACAATGGAATCTCGGCCGACTGGCTGGGTTTTTATATCAATCAATCAATCAATCAATCATATCGCGTTTTATTAACCATTCCCGTAAAGCACAACAAAATGAAAGAAAAAAAGATCACAAAAAATGTGTCTACATTCATGCCTTTGTATCGAATGTACAGGATAACCGCAAAGTGACCATTTGGTCTACTTGTCAGCGGTAACAAACTTATGGCTACAAAATTCACACAGCGCGAAACGTTTTTATGCGACAGAGAGATACGGACATATTTTATGTAAGTGCAGTGTACCAATGCTCATAAGGCGGAGCGCTATCTTTTGGCCGACTGGTGGGATATGGGAATAAATAAGATAATTTCATCCTTTCGAAGTGCAAGGGACCTGCGCATTCGCTTTTAACACGGGACCGGGCAAGAAATGGATAACTCATATAGGTTATGAACGTAAGTACTTGAGCGCCGGTATAAATTACAATTGTTACGTCATTGTTGACTTATTGGTAATTACTCATCGATCTCGATCGGTAAGTATGTTGATAGGCATTTGTCTGTCTGTTTGTCTCTTAGACACTTTCGCATGTTACGCGATATCTCACAAAGCGAGGTTGAATCTCCTCCAATTTTACATGTGCATTCATCATATCTCGGACCTGAAAACTGTTGATTTTGGATGAACTATGGCGTATAATTAGCGAGATATCAATTAATTAGTGACGGTACACGCGGTGTCGCTATTGAGTCAGAGCGAAGGATACACGCCACTAGATCGATAAGTCGGCGGTCTCAGATCTCTATCTCGTTTGTAATTGTTATGTGAATAAACAAGGTAATCAATGCTCATGGAAACATCCGTAGACTACTGGATTTGAGGGGCGCTTTGGGTTAGGAAACTTTATGCATATCGTTAGAGTTAGCATAAGAAAATGAAAGTAGGTAATATTATGTGTCTCGTGGCTTAATCACACCGCATACAGCTGGGCGATTATTAAATGCAAATTAAGAAATTACATTGCGTACAAGTAATGAAGTCTATATATCTTCACTCCTTCGGGAAATAAGAATCACAAATTCATTGAAAACTAATTTATAATGTAGACTGGTGGATTCGTGTTTACAGACATGAGATTAATGATTCCCGCCTAATGGTTTATCTTGGTACTGTTAACTAGATCAGATAAATACCCTGCATTTTTGTACGTGTTTTGGAATCAGTGAAAATTTACAATGGACGCCGATTTCGACTCCGACTCCGACTCCGGAAAGTAAGATTTTGACTCCGAGTCTATCTCCGAAAAAATCAAATTTTAACGACAAAAACTTTGGATCATATAAGCATTCTTTCATAGACTATTAAAAAGGCTTAGTGAACTTAATGCTTTTTGGGGTACTTCTCGGCGTTCCAGAAGTGTGTGTACCAATATGGAGGTAACTAATTTTGTTTTCCTACTTTACATCAAGTTGTGTAAAGGAACTAAAACCTATGGGAAGGGAATATATTCACTTGATTAACACAGACAGTCCCCGAACTAAAATAAGGAAAATCTGAATAAAATTCTGGCCTAACATTAACCTAGTACACACACTACGGGGGTACCAAATTTTTACCTCTGTTATCAGTATTACAATTGAAAGTATTAAATTTCGATTCGGTCCTAAGTCGCCAACTAAAGTGGTGGCCGAAAGCCGATCCACAGATCGAATGCTTGAATATAAGAAGAGTCCAAGATTTTATTTGGAAATTTGCTTACAATAAAGCGTCAAAAGCTACTTCGGCCAGGGTTTCGATGGGGGTCCGTGGTGAGGGTCCGCAATAATACGAAAATAGTCTGAAACATATGCAAATGGATAATACTCTTATTGAATTACCGTTAATCTGCAACTATTCAACTTTGATATGTATTAATTTCATGAGTTTTATTTCGTCAAATGAAACATCCTTCCTCGTTGGTTGGGCGCATAAATTGTACGACGTCATAGAATGAGATCCGTCAAAAATAAGATTCACAAACAGAGGCCTGCCACCCAAAACATTTGGGAAACTCTGACTGAGGCTATAAATAAATCGTTATAGTGCACAGCGTAATTGCACGTTAGCAATTACCCATTGACGCGAGATTTGAAGAAGTTCGTGTCTATACGATCATAAAAGAGTTGGGATAGACCAGGGTGGACCAAACCCAGGCAAGCGGACCGCGTGTGGATTTTGGAATCTTGTAAGCAATAAGCATTTTCTAAAGTATATTGCTTTACGAATCTTCTATCGATGTTCGAAAACACTTACATTTGCGGAATCACTTTCTCCGTTATGAAGAGTTTGAAATTTACTAAATGTCGATATAGTGAGACTTTTGCACGTTTTAGTGAGTTTTTGGTTTTATGCATGGTTTAGCTTGATATATGACAAATACTGATCATGATGTTTGCACAATAAAAGTGTTTGTTTCGTATTGCACTGTTTACCTATTCTTGGCACTATTGTAGCCCGCGAACAATGCAAAGAAATTTTTGTGGCCTCCAAAGCCGACATCCTTGAAGCATCCTGGGATAAACATTCAACTTTGCCAAAATGATTAGAGTGAACATATGGCTGAGAATACGAGGCTGAAAAGATCGAGTACAGGGTGTCCCTAAAGTCCTAATTTTTTTTAAATTGCAAAGGGAATTTATCGATACTGTTTTGGCCTTCACAAATGTAATAAATGAAGTAAAAATACTTAAACATTTACTGATTAAAAAACAACAAACCTGGTTAAGATATATTGAGAATTGACTCCATAACAAAACTGAAATTGTCACCCTGTACGTTGGTTGACGCAAACAGTTTTCGCAAAAATACCACACGGAAAGTTATGACTCGGTCATGCATTTTTGTGGTGCAATAATCAAAGATGTACGGTATTAAATTGCAGACGAACGAGTTAATATTTTCTCGACGTGTTTTCCGATTTATCTTGTGGATTCAAGACTAGACATTGTCTCATTTGGGATTTAAGTCCCATACGAAAAACGTACATCTGTATTAGACGGGCACGTGTCGATGTGTAAACCACAGTCAGACGAGGTCAAACGTACAACGATAGTTAATATTTAATAAAATAGGATTTACATATTTATCCATGGGGGGGTTAATCATATGCCGAACCACGGTCTCTCGTCCGGTTACCAGTCCATGTCGGGTATGGGATTAGTGACACAGTTTTCTCTGTGCAAAATATATGCAATCCCTACGTAAAATAAACATTAGGCATCCGCATGAGACAGGGCACGTGTCTATATGTCCGGAAATCTCGCCGCATGAAATTTGCCGCATAGGAAAAATCGCAAGAGCATTTGGCTGTAAAACAGGTATTTATGATAAAAACTGTTAGGCTTATAGGATTAGGGTTGGGGTATGCTCTTAAATAATAAATCTTTTTTAAATAAAGCAATTTTACATACGGCGATTTTCCCTATGCGGCGAGATTTCCTAGGGCAAAATTTCCTGCGGCGAATTTTCCTAGACCGTAAATTATAGTCTAATACTAGTACCGACGTCAATTTTCAATATAACTTAACCAGGTTTGTTTTATAATAATCAGTGTTAATTTGAAACTGTTTTCAGTTTATTTTAATACAAACTGTATGGACCAGCAAACTATATCTTGTATCGACCAATTCCCGTTGCATTTTAAAATATATTAATATATTATTTACTTATTAAAATACTGACTTGGCGGATTTTGTAACTATTCCAAGGAGCAATAACGGCATTAGTAAAATTTGACAACGGTAGAGTTATTTCAAATATGACATTATCTATAAGTTCCAATAAATAATGCTATACACGGAAACCTTGGTATTGTACGTAAAATAAGACATCCATGAAGTGATTAAATAATAAATATAATTGCAAAGAAAATTATTCTATAGCATATATTGTTTTGGCCCTCACAGATGTATTAAATGAAGTTAAAATACTTAAATAATTGCTGATTAAAAAACAACAAACTGGTTAAGATATATTGAGAACTGACTTCATAACAACATTGAAAATTTAAAGAGACTTTATGGACACCCTGTATATCAATTACGCGTTAAATACCACTAATAGCGATTCACATTTATATTAACGGCGTGTATATAAGTGCAAAAAATTAGAAACTTTATGTAAACTGAAACCCGCAGGGAAATCATGTCTCGTTAATAAGTCTTGTCTGCGGTTTGATGCGAGGTGATTACGCGAATTCCCTACATAATGAATAAAGAATCGCTTCATAAATATATATTTAGGCTTATAGCGAATGTTTTCTGCGGTTTAGGAATGAGGAAATCAATGCTATCCTGATATAGCCCCACCATTAATTTCCAAATTTTATTTAGAGCGTAATGAATTATGGGGGGAGTTTGTATTACGCCATTATACAAAATTAAATTTGACCCCCCCCCCCACTCTCCAATTTTGGGCTGGCTACGCTCTTGGACTCTGAAATCTTACGGTTTTCACACAGTTGTCACATTAAATATGAATTACACCATGGGGGAAGCAGCGAAAATATGCTAACCACTGAATCAATTAAGAGCCCATATCAGCGTTTCAATTCATTGGTTTTCAACCGCCGGCTCGCGTAAATCTTCCTGTCTGTCCGTCAAATATGGTGACCGTACATTTGAACCCATGTACATTTGAACCCATGCGTATATCCACGGGTTCAATCTATATGCGGGTGCTAAAACCCATGGGTTAGGGTTAGTATGGGTTTAACTATCCGTGAAACAAAAAAAATTCCATAGGTGCAATAGCATACAGGTGCAATTGTCATGGGTTCAAATGTACGTGGGTTCAAATGTAATGGAACCGTCAAATATATATATCTCAAATGCGAACTGCGAGGCATTGATGACCTGCTTAGTTATTTTGTGAAATCGTCCATTCCAGGCGTTGAACACCTTGATAACATTGTCACAGTTTTGGATATCGCTTGAAAAAGAATATTTCGAACTCTGTGACAAATTTATTAAAGTACTGCGGATTTTTACAACTTACTTATGTTAGAAAAAATATTCCTCGTTATATCTCATCAAGACAAAACAGAGAAATCGAGTAAGTCGGAGTCAACGCTCTACTTCGCCTTTCAGAAATATTATTGGAACCCCCGTTTTGCTTTTGAATTGTCAAACTTTTGTCGTTATTACGTTCGTTTAATCATGTTTAATCGCTACAATTGTACACAGCTGAATGATATGGTGAATTATTTTTATAATTACTGTATATCAATTGAATTTTTACGACTTTTATTTTTAGTCTCTCTCCCAAATCATATATGAAGATTCATATCAACCTTGTCGGTAAACTATTGAATGACTAAGTTTCTCTTTGTGTTTATTGTTTTCTTTCATTTCAATTTTTATTATTGACTCGTTTTAAATCTTGGTGTCGCAGACTTATGATGACCATTTCTGGTCCTTCGCGACTTCCAGTCAATTGCAATGAAATCCATTACTGTGAAGAATAATTTTTTTTTCTCATTTTAAATTTGTGTAGTGATTTCTTGAACGACGAAATAAACGCATTGTCTATTGTTTCGTGTTTTTGACATTCTGGGTCGATTTTGAAGGTTCACCGGTCCGCGAAATTAGTTTTGAAATGGTACCGGTCCGCAAACTAAAAAAGATTAACAACCACTGCTCGGGCCTAGTTCACTAAACGCCGTCTAGTCCTTCTAGTTGGCGTGGCATAATCATTTTCGCATATGTCATTTCTGACCCCCACCTGACTACGTCATTCAAAAATTACGTCACTACAACGTCACAGTGATGAAATAAGGCCCGTTTAAGTATACGGATTGTGACATCGTAGTGACGTAATTTTCGGATGACGTAGTCAGGTGGGGGTTAGGAATACTATAGTATGCAAAAATCTTTGTGACCCGCCAACCAGAAGTACTTAAGGCGTTTAGTGAACATGCGCCCTTTAATTCACGATTCTTCCAGGTTCAAACGAAAGATGTGTCATAACATGGTTTGAAGACAGATGTAACACTAATACGAAAAACCACGCGACAGACGGGATTATGAACAAATGCTATAGATACTTAAGAAAGCCTTTGCTATTCTCATGATTGATTACAAACCCTTACATAAGAGTCATTTTTGATACACAATTCTCGACCACAAACCCCTAATGATTTGGTGCGACAAGATCGTCTTGATTATAAATATGTCGATGTATAATGTTGACAGCTGTTGCATTAATGTGGAAGACCGCACATCAGTGGAGTAGCGAGGTCGCGTTTGGTTTTGACGCGGAATGCGGGCTATGATGAGCTCAACACAAAATAAACAAGACCGTTACTGTTATTGGCTCAAACATCGACTGCTTTTAACGCAGTTCAACTCAAAAGAAAGATTTTAAATTAAAATGCCATTAAAGGACAATATACGTAAGCAGGGTCAAATGTCATGATTGTATAATGCGTTGCCAGATACTAAAACACAAATTACCACACGGGCTATGATGGCGCGGCAGAAAATCCCCCAGTTGGGAACAAAAATCAGTAGTATACTGCGTACACCATACCGAAAACCGCGCTGTGCATATAGGATATGAAAAGGCTTAAATCCATGAGCCGACGCCGCTTGTCCTGAACATGGTCGCGTTTGGTTTTGGCGCGGAATGAGAACTGTGATGCAACAAGCATAGCAACAAACAAGTACTTATTCCACACTTTTATTATAGCTCAAACATCGACTGTTTTAACGCAGTTCAACTTAAAGAAAGTTTTTTAAATCAAAACACCGTTAAAGATTGCAATTTGTCTTAAATAAAACAGTGTTTCTTGACAGGGTGGTTGTCGTGACAACGGGATGACATATAAAAACCATCTTAGCTATTCTCATTTTTTCATTTCAAGTAAAATAACGTCTTTCTATGCCAGGGAGACTAACTATATTCTAACTAACTGTAGAAGTTTTGAATCCGTAGTCGCTACTTCTCTAAGGTCACGTTTGGAGAAAAAATGAAAAGAAAATATAAAACAAACAAATATCAGTTGTAAGTTTGTTTTCAAATAAACCGAATGCTTTCTCTGCGGGCTATGGCAAATCGAAAATATCCAGCCGTTCAAAATAGCCTAGATTCAAATCTATAAGTGCTTGCCTAGGGCCTTGCTAGCAGCACATAACATAAAACTACGTTTTCTCGATATTACCTAGGATCTTATTACAGAAAACGAAACATAACATGCAGTGGCCTATCTACGTAGAATTGCGCCCATGGTAAGGTTCGAAAATGCGCCCCTTGACAGTTGACTGACAATTTTTAACGACTGTTGTTAAATTGAGATATTTGTACGTTTTTATTTAAGTAAAAATACGAGTTTTAATTATTTACAATTTCAATTTATTTTATTGAAATATTTGACGATTTTACGTTTCTTGATATTACCTAGAAGGGTCCTATTTACATAAAAACTTGAGAATGTAACATAAAATCATAGCTATTTGCAATTGTAACTAAGAGTAGGGATTACGTGAAACTAACTACCTTTCCTTGCTCTATATGCCTTTGTGCCGGTGGATCCGTAGCGTATAACGCCAGGATGCTGTAGCAAGAGTGAAAATTACTATTCTATCCAATTAAAGAGTCTTGCTGCACACTAACTAAGTCTCTTGAATTGAATAGAATATTTGCAATTGTGTCATTTTTTGAAAAAAAGGCAGAAAGCACTTTTTCAATTTTATTACCTACACAGCCTTTTTCATCTCGGTCCAACTTGTAGCCATCAGGGCAGGTGCACCTGTACCCTCCCGCCGGTGCTGGCTCGCATTTGTAGCCACAATCTGCCTCGAAACATGGGTCGTATACTAGAAGTGTAACAGAAAGGAAAGTAATGCTTGCTCGCTATATTTGGTTTTGATTTATCAGTTATTTTTGGAAAAAATTGTGAATTTCAGTGGAGAGTAGTGTTTTAAATATAATTGTCGATTAACGTGATTTCCAATTAACATTGAAAAAAAAAACGTCCAAAATCTGTTTTTCATTTTCGTACAATTTTCAACACTTATATGTGAATATTTAAAATCATTATTCGCACCTTTTATGAGATGTAACACCTTTTTTGATTTCTTGTTCATGAAAAATTAGGATATTGAAATCATATTTTATTAAAACATTGTATATATACCAAAATAACCAGTTATTTAAAACACAAATTTTTAGTCATTTCCAAAAAACACCAAGTTAACATTTTTCACCCCAAAATTCATTCCATATTATCTTTCAACTTTTAATAAAAATAGTAAAAACTTTGAAAATCAAAATTTTTTTCTACTAAAAATTTCAAAAACAAAATTTCAAATGAAATGACGTATCAATGGAGTAAATCCGTGTTTAAAAATATTTGAATTTTGTTATTTTAAATATATGAATGATATACCAATGTTAATTCGATGTTTTAATTCTTGAAACCAAAATAAACCCAAACAAAAGCTCAAATTAAAAAAAAATCATCACCAAGAGCAACCAAGCAAACTCAAACTTCCTGTTATGACTTCAGAGCTCCAAAATCGATTTCTTTGCCCGAAATTTTCTTTTAATACTATTAGGCTTATAATTTATTCCAACAGGTTGTGGTTCTCACTGCATAATTTTGTCTGTCTATGTCCGCTTATTACGTGCCCTCTATTCTCCTGTCCACGTAGGGTCTGTGTCAAGCGGTATTCGATGGAGATAATTTGCGTAGTTCTGGAGTATTTGGCTGTTTTTTGTGTAATTTTACATTGAGTTGCTTTAAATTTTGTTCTACTTTATTGTAGAATGAAACTTTATTTACGATTGTGGTTTTCACTGCATCATTTTGCAAGTGCAGTATTGTGTGGCGTCTGAAGCTGCCGCAAAACCATGGCGGGATTTCCAAACCATGGCCGCTTTGTCCAAAACATGGCGGCTGATTTTTTAGCTACCACAAACCTATGGCGTAAGCGGGTAGCCACGGCAGCAAATAAAAAACCTTGGTGGCTAAAATTGTGCTGCCGCAAACCAAGGCATGTAGGCTGTAATGGCAGTACTGCCCCTGATGGTGACAAACTTTGGGTAAGTTAGAACATTTTCCTCATGGACACAGTTTTGGTAGATTTTGCGTTACGTTTCAGGTTTAAGTAGATATATGTAATTCCGCATGATAAACTAAAATTTGGTACATGACTTTGTGAATATATCGGTATTAACGCTATAAACTATGGCAAGAACGCCATCGGTTCGTTCGTGATCGAAGCTCCTATAAAGTGGTGGTGTGCGACTCTCATTTTGTTTGCCCATGTCCGCTTATTACGTTCCCTATCTACCCGACTTGAAACGTTTGAGTCCCGTCTCGAATGGTATTTGATAATTTACGCGTTTCCGGGTCCGGTTGTTTTTATGATCGTATTGAGCATTACGTAAGCTATATGTGCATGATGGGAAACGTGAGAACTTCAGCTTAGAATTTTCTATGAGTGCTTATTTCTATATGTGCGTTTGGGGGTGTGTATAGGTGCGCTTGAGAGTGTATATATGTGCGCATGAGAGTATGTATGTGCGCTTGAGAGTGTATATATGTGCACATGAGAGTATGTATGTGCGCGCTTGAGAGTGTATATATGTGCGCATGAGAGTATGTATTTGCGTTTGAGAGTGTATATATGTGTATATATATATGTAATAGGTAGCCTTACAGTATGAACTTTCATTATTTAAAACTGAAACCAAGTTTTTATACAAAACAACATGTTGCAAAACGACTCACGAGTCCACTTCGTTTTCAATGAGCTGGCGCAAGGAAACATATTTCGAAGCTCAGGAATTATGTGATTGCAAGCGCGTGACACAAATTTGGAACATGCAATAATTTATACATTGAGCGATGCTGAATATGTCTTTGCAAGCAGAGAGCAGTCAATTATTTTTTTGCATTTTTACATTTTAAGTGTTTATGCATGAAGTATAAAAACATGAATTTGAGATAAAAAATGATTGCCAAGCCCTTTCGCGAACTTTCTTTCGAGCGACTAGCTGATTCGAAGTATAGTTCTTGCGATTAAGGGTGTCGCTGCTCGATAACCTATATTGTTTTTTTGCGGTTCCCCTCCACCTGAAACGCATTTTTCATATTTTTTTGTATATCCAGTGTGTTTTCAGTATGGTTAAGAAATGAATTACTGATTCTTGAGTTTACACGAAATGGTTCATCGATATTTCTGCATAACATCTTTATAACATGAATCAGAAATTGAATATTTTCTATTCGATGTTGTGAATAATGAAGAGAAATGATTTATTAAGCTAATAACTGGATATGAAAGCCCAAAGAAAATACATCACTTTTCGAATTCATTCACGGCGTTTACACAACACCACAAAACCAGTTATAGCCTACATAACGAGCTTCAATATTGAAAAGGGTGGGAACTTGCACAGTTTCTCATATTTCAATTCAAGAACTCCAATCTTAATTGAATTGGACTCTATTCGTTAGTTTTCAGTTGTGTTTCGAAAATTTAAATATAAATCAGATAATTCAATGATCACTCTGTCCTCTTAGGAGTTTTAATTTAATTGCAGTAATAAAAAACCAGTGTAGAAATAGCTGTGATAGACTAGGCTAGAATTATTTACCGCTACTTTTAAAAACAGATTGTTGTATGGGATGAATCATAATGATGGTTTGAAACAAATACCCCATTTTACGAACGCGAACTTGCGAAACCACTCTTGAAATACCCCCGAAAATTAAGTAATGGTAAGAAATTTTGGGGGGTCAAAGGTCGGGGAAAGGTCCATAATCTTCAAAATAGGACCGTGACTCGTTTAGATGAAAACGTAGTATATCAAGCTATGTGCGGATAAACATTTCATTAGAAATATTTTTATAAAACAGTCCCTCCGAGTAGCGCTCTATGAAGGAAGAGAACAACCTATAAAGGACTACTATCGTGCCTCAATTTAAAAATACCACCACGATGTCAAAGAAAATACGCCTCAAAATCCGCCAACACAACTCCGCCAGTAAAAGTCGCCGACTCTTCGGAATTTAGTAATGATAAGTAAGTAACCGTATGAAGCATTCAAATAAAACCAAACATTTCGAACCCGATTAGTAAATTAGATCGAATAAATAAAACAAAATAAATCGATGACGTCACTACATGCTTATGACGTCATCGGTCACTTACGAAGACAAGAAGCGCGGTCATCTTGTAATACGAATCCATCCTTACATCCGCAAATGAAAGAGCCAATAGTGTTCTTGCAAGTCTGTTGACAATTGTCGATTTCTTGCTCGCATTCGTCGACATCTATAGGATAAGGAACACGGTGTGTTAGTTGCTGTTGGCCAGATGTTTTATGGCGCTTGTTGATTCAGTGAAAGTTTGCGCTATTAACTAATGAGAAAAAATAGGTCCTCCCGAAGTATGTGAACCAAGGTGGCGGACACCGGAATGTAGTATGTGTACCAGGTTAGGGTTAGGCCATAAATTTACTCCCATTTTTTTTTATTGTTTCAGTTCCATTACGAGTTCAGAGACTAGCCAAGTGACTCCCGTAATATATAAACCTGAATTTATGGCCTAACCCTAACCTTGTAAACATACTACGTTCCGGTGTCCGCCATCTTGGTTCACACACTTCGGGAGTATCAAAAAATATTTTTTCAAAGTGTAGAGCAGCGATTCTCAACCAGGGGGCCATAAAGCAATTGAAAGGGGCCACAATGCAAGGCACAAAATGATTTTACCTCTTTACCTCAACAAGAAAACCACTCGTTCTTCCGAGTTTCATTGCTAATAATCTACCAATCAAAATAACTCTATAAATACCACTGGAATGATAAACAGGGGGGGTACTGGGGGCATGAAAAAACGTGCTAAAAACCTCCGGGGTACTGGGGGCATGAAAAAACGTGCTAAAAACCTCCTGGCCACAAGCCAGAAAAGTTTGGGAATTACTGATCTAGCAACAAAAATATAAGCTTGTGCCTAACGTTACCAAGGTTGGCGAATCCTTGATTCAAATAAAGCGAAGTTTATACTATAATATGCTCCCAATGTTCAAGAGTTCATAGGTCATGTTTGCTTCCCATATAACGTAACGAAATAATGAGGATATCATTTGTCGGTGTAGAAGTTGTCTATTACCAACACAACCGGTTTTTAACGTGTTTATTTCAACTCCATCCATAATCAGCATAACAGATGATAAAATATTTGACAAAAATAAATAAATAAAAACTTATTCCGGAATATCGTTACGAAATAATGAGAAATCGTATAGTTGTTTGCAACTGCAACTAATATTAAGATGTTACTTCAAGTGAAATCCAATGTGCAAATTTTAGAATTTACCATAAATGGGCTAAATATACCAAAAAGTTGCGGTTTTGTGTCTGTAAGTAGAAAAATTACTTCGAGAAAAAAATTTATGGAAACAGCGTGTTAGACTAAATTTAGAATTGGATAATTTATAAGGCGATGAGCTGCATTGCGACAAAGATATCGGCAGGTAGCAGTAAACACGGGAACTCAAATAATTCAAGTCAACGCTGCACGGGACACATCTAGGTTATATTAAACATATATTTGTAAAGCTAACATTTATAAGGAAAAATACCTCCTAAAATTATATTTTATTAAAACAATTATTTAATTTCGCTTAGACACCGGTCCCAATCGGTGAAATCAACCCAACAGAAACATTTTGAAGTGGGCTATAAACCTATAATGAATTGTCAGAGTTATTGACAAATTAGTTAAACTTTAATGGTAGTAGCAATGTACAAGTGCAAAGTGGAAGTGAATATTTTTGCGAAAAAAATTACGTGTTTTTTTGTAGTTTTTTCCTCAAAAGCTGATTTTTGTGCAATGAAAGGGGCCCACGAAAGAAAAAAAGGTTGAGAACCACTGGCTTAGGGCAACGATCCGAGCCTTTAACCAAAAGTTGAAAAAAAAGTGCAGATAAAAGCAATATATATTTATATACCGGCGATAGAAATAGCAATTCATGACTTCGTCAAACACGCCACATTAGATTAGCAAAAATTAAAATTGTAACAGGCATCAATTTCGTACGCGCACTGGTTCTATCTTCAAACAATATATAGAGCCTTTTTCAGAATAAACATTTCAGGAAACTCATTGAAAATTTTTGGATAGTTTATCGACGAAAACACTCTTGGAAATAACCTTATCAATTAATTGAACTAGGACGATCAAGAGGTTTTCTTGCCAAGTCAAAAGTAAAATCAGTTTTTCGTCGACAGCAATTTCGCCCGCGCACTGGTACTATGATAAAATAATATATATTATCTTAAAGACAATGACTCAGAAGTAGCGATCCGTCATCGCCAGCTTATTTGAGCTTGTACACCGCGATCCCCACAATCCACGAAACATTTACAGACCGATTCATCATAAAACCACCAATTTATGACACTGGATAGCATCTACAACTCGATCCATTATAACAACGATTTGTATATTGAAAGATAATGCCTTGATAAAACAGAATGACCGAAAACGGTGTCTCGAAAATGTAGTGTCGCGCTTCGGAATAAAACTCTATATCCTCGTTTGTATACTTTGTATTTGCGTCCAGTGTTAATACTAATTTTGACTTATTTGATGTATAGCTTCTATTACGCCATCCATTATAACGAAGATTAGTATATTGAGAGATAATGATATTCAACTCGTATGAATCTGAGAGACTCGTGAATTGAAGCAGTTATTCTCGGCCTTTTTCAGTTTGTGACCTGTAAAATTCCAAAACTAATTTTGCGGATCGGTAAACAAACAAAAGCAACTAAGAATGTCAAATATACAAAATACAATTAACCGAATGTAATTTTGACAAAAGTATGCAATTCAAAAGCGGACAATGTAATTTAAAAAGCTGTTGTCTTTTCGATATTATAAGTGTTAAACGCGGTTTGGTTTCAATGAATTAATGTACAGCATCTTCTACACAATCCATTTTACAACGATTTGTATATTGAGAGATAAGATAATTATTAAATAAAAAATTCGTTTCGCGGAGCGCACATCTATCAAAATTGGAACTTTTCCACGGGTAGCACAATTTTTTCATGAAGGCCGCAGGTTATACACCACTGCTCTAAATCATCGTTTGAATATTTTGTATTTGCGTGTAGCATTACTAGTTATTTTGACTCATTTATTGTATAGCCTTTATTACGCAACGATTTGTATATCGAACGATAATGAATTAACGAGAATATCGGTTGGAAACCGAAGACTTATCGATCGATAGTTAGGGGATCCCCCAAATTAGAAACTGCAGTTTCAATTCATCCGCTCTTGTAACTTGCGCACTGCGCATCGCACACACACACTCGGCGGGTTTCAAAATTCTCTCGCTTTACAAAAATCTAGATCAGTGGTTCCCAAACTTTTTTGACCATCGCCCCCCTAAAGTAGTTTATACAACTCCATCGCCCCCCTGCACTACAAAAAAATATAAAGTCAGAAACGAATTTATTACAGACCAAATAAGAAGACAAATCATAGTTTATAGTGTTTTTTAATGAGATAGATGAGCTTGGTGTTCTTCAGCGAGTTTTGTTTATATCTAAAATTACCCCATTTACTGATGGAAAGGTGATTTCATTGTTCTAATAGCAATAGTAGCACGGCTGAAAACCCCTTTTTCACCATATAATAGGTCGGAAATGAAAGAATCCAGGGTCCTACCTCCTCAAAAACCGCCGTGTACTCTTGCCTTATAGCATTTCACTTCCTAAATTCACCCCATTTCACATTAAAATAATAAGAACAAAGTTAATTTTCCAAACTTATAATAATGATTTTCGTACATTTCATTCATTCGTACAGCCTGATGACCTGCACCAAAATATTTCGGAAAAATCCCCGATTCCTCATCCTATCACGGCCTCCAGTCCATAATTAACCAGCCATTTTTTTGGATTCATGGACTCGGATGTGGAAGAAGCCGTGACTGACTATCGGCTACGGCCCAGGGGTCGGCAAATTTTATGTCGATCGCAGGACAAAATTCAGGGTTGCTAGTCTTTTGCGGGTCGCATATATTTTTTGAGAGTTAAAAACGGAACAGTGACATTTTTACAATGACATTTAATGTGACATTGTCTTGTTGCTGAATCACGCTGGATAGCTTTACGACGCCAAGATTGAAACATTTTCTAAATGGGCATCACCAAACCCACTTCTTTGCTTGTTCTTTGTAATGTTCATTTTCGAAAATAATGGTTTGCACAAATATGTACTTCCAAACATCGAAGTGAATATTTTCGCACGATTTGTGAAATTTTGATAAATATATATTTTCTTTAAGAAGATACATTCTTACAAAAATCAAGCATGATGAATCTCCCGAATATGAATATGAATTTTATTTCCTTATTGCTTTGCAATATATTCGAATATTTACTGTGCTATTGAACCCCTGCACTCAGCATCAACTTTTCTGCGTGTTTCCATTTGTCTAATTATAATTAAATTGTAGGCTCGTTAAACGAGTGGCTGTTCACTAAATTGTTAGGATATAGTATAATTTACTCTAAACGTGTCTCACGATAAATTCTGTTACGTAAAAAAATGTAATTTACTCCTCGAGCGTAGATTATAAATAAAAAATTTTCATCGTCAAAACCGCCGTTTGGATATTTCCCCGGACATAGACTTCCTTGTTTACTTCGTGACATTGGCCAATCAGCAAGATGCAAAAAACGTAACAATGCCCCTTTCGCAGGCGCTCAGACACTCTCACTCGGACAGATTTCAGGGGTGGTCGTGAGCACTACCTCATTTTCACGTTTTTGAATTATATTCGTTAGTATTTAGTTGTTTTTCGGAAATTTAAATATAAATCAAATAAGTCAATGATTACTTTGTCTTTCTATGAGTTTCAGTTTAAATACAGCAATAAAAAATTAGTGTAGAAATAGCTGTGATAGACTAGGCTAAAATTCTTTATCGGTACTTTTAAAAAGCAGATTGTTAAATGGTGTGTATTAGAATGATAGTTTGAATCAAATACCCCATTTTACAGGCCACAGCTCGCGAAACCACTCTTAAAATAAGCACCGAAAATTTTAAAATGGTAAAGTATGGAAAGAATTTTCCGCGGTCAAAGGTCGGGGAAAGGTCCATTCAGTGAATCGTCCCGGGCCAGATTATTTTACTTCGGCAGTATTTTGCCGACCACTGGGATACGCAAACTACCTTACCTTACTGCAAAGACGAGACCAGTAATCCTTTCGCGTGTGAATATCGCCCACATGATTCAAGTCTGCGAATGCACACAAAGTACAGAATTAAGTGCGCCGAACATAAAACAGCTTTCGCGAAATCGCCCCCTTATCGCCCCCTTAGACTTTTTCGCCCCCCCTCTGTATCGTTTTCGCCCACTGGGGGGCGATATCGCCCACTTTGGGAATCACTGATCTAGATCACTATATCAATAATTGATTGATAACTCGCTAATTATACGACATAATTCGCCCAAAATCAATAGGCTTCTGGTCCGAGATAAGACACATAGACAGACAAATACCTATCAATATACTTACCGATCTTAAGATCGATAAGTAATAAGAAAGAGTATGTCCAGAACGGTGTCTCGAAAATGTAGTGATTTGCTTCGCAATAAAGCTCAATATCAGGATTTGTATTTGCGTATAGTATTGCTAATCATTTTGACGTATTTAGTCCAGGGCTTGCCAAACTATCAAGCTTGCGACCAATGTATTAAAATTTTCCGCACCCCAGTTGAGTCGGCATTGTTATGCAAGCGCACCGCTTCTCTGATTCTATGTATTTTCTCGAAATCGTGAGATTTATGTTTTGCACTAGTTTAAAAATTGTCTTTCGAATCAAATGTATAAAATGGTACATTAAACATTAAACTGATTAACCCATGTTGTATCCTAATGCTACTCTATTACGGGTCACCAAACAACAAAAATACACGACAACTTACCACAAATCTGTTCATGTAACATAACAGGAATGCTTCCGATCAGATCAAAATTCTTGACGTAGAATTTGTGTTTTTCTTTCGGTTCCGAGGCGATCAGGAGCAGATCTTTGTCAGAGATCCGACGACCGACACCAATGGCGAAAAGGATGATTCCCGCGTCCTAGAATGAGTTTATGAATTGTTATTAATTCACGAAGTGACAAAAAAACACCCGCCCGATTTTATAGCCTGACCCGTCTCTTGTAAACGTGGGGGGAAATCGTTAATTCTGTACACGACTCTTACGCTTTAACTGCTAAGCCAGTGGTTTCAACGTTTTATTGCTCTTGTCCCCCTTCCGGGGGCTTTTAGTTCCCATGGCTCCCTGTTTATCATTCCAGTGATATTTATAGTGTTATTCTAATTGGTAGATTCCAAATCCCATTAGGTTCAAACAATTCATGCAAAATAAAGTCAAACACCCTGTGGAATAATAATAATCTTATCTGGCAATGAAAATAGGAAGAACGGTGAGTTTTCTTGTAAAGAAAAAAAATCAGCTTTGCGCAGAGCATTGTGGCCCCTTTTCTAACTTCTCTGTGGCCCTCTTGGTGGGCCACGTGCCCCCGGTTAGGAATACCATTGCTCCGCCCGAATATAAGGACACAAAAGTCCACTACAGCATAGTATGGTACCGGTATGGTAAGAGCCGAGTTTGATAAAGACACTGGTGGAGAAGCAATGCACAAGCGACCTGAAAAACGGAATTAAAAAAAAACGCTTCTTTGAGATCTGAAAATTCGAAATTGAATGGTTCGTTAGTTCCAAAGTGTTGTGAAACCATATGATACTCGCCATATGATTGAGTCGTGTTATCGGCTTTACTCTCCCCCGGGATAAACATGTAAATCCTATTCAAGGACGTTCGTTTTACGTCAATTCATATCCTTACCTTTGCTTTTTTTTGCCAAAAAGGGACTGTCCTATCTTGGGCTCGTCCGTCAGTGATAACTACTGCAACCTTAAGCACATCTGGGTTGTCTGAACGGGCACCGTAGGCTGCGGTGAAGGAATATTCAGTGATGAATTTGAGAGCTCGCCCGGTCATTGTGCCTTTGAAAAGATTTATAGTATCAGTAATCAGCATTTTATTTAGTCGGTACTCCTGAAGCATGCGCACCAAGATGTCGCACAGCCTGAATCTTAACCGGAGTTCAGGTTGTGCGCCATCTTTGTGCGCATACATTAGGAGTTCCATTTCGTCGCCATTATATAAATACACTTTGTACAAAAAATAATAAACAACGTAAAATGGCATTTCAGGGTAAAAGGGGGAGGGAGAAACAATACTGCTTATCAATCAAGCAGCGACACCCGTGATTAATAGGTCTATCTGTAATCGGAAAAAAGAAAAACATTTTATCATTAAAAAAAACTTTACAACAAACAAACTAACCCACTACATACATAAATACAAGTCAAGCAAGGTAACCGTAGTAACAGCATACTGAAGAATTAAGATCACAGGGCGAAGCCTTTTTGTGTTATAATACGCAAGTAAAGCACTTTGCATTATGATAGCTTATTTCGTGAATGTCAAATAAGATATTTGATAATATCATTCGAAAAAAGTGACGTAGATAGACTTAGACGTCCGTAAATATGGCAAGACTTAAAATAGCCTTACTGAAATCTCAGTCCCGAAAAATGAAAATTTTTTCAAAAATGAAAATATTTATTAGATTTGATCTTGCCCGTCTTATTTTGGATATTTACATTTCTCATTTTGTCGGCTAAAAACAACTGCACTAATAAAAATCATAACAAATTTAGCTTGTTTTTAAAACTTTTCATTTATTTCATTATTTACGTTCCATACACGTATTTTCAACATGTTTTTTAAATAAAACATAATTTTGCCTTACTATCTGGTATTTGTAGCTTGTAGTTATGAGTTGGGGCGCCAGACTTGACAAATTTAAAGGGGGGGGGGGGGGGGTCAGGGTGGTGTATGGGGGATGTAAAAGTTTCAGAACCACTGCCATAAATCATTACTTACCCATTTCCATGTATTTGATTCCATCGATAGCTTCATTCACTTCTTCTTTCGAGTAATAATCGTTCAACTTGAATTCTTGCCTCACCCTACTGCTGTATTGAACCTGAAATAAGACAACAAAGCTAAAATTTATTGACATTGAAACAGCATACCGATGGAGTCCAGGGAAAATGTAAAAAAAAAAATAATATTATATAATATAATTGGGCGGCGGCACATTTTTATATAATGACGTCATACGACGCTTACTCCGTGCCTTTGAAAAAAATGTCGCAATGTCTGAGAGACGGCACAAATTGGCATTGTTACGTCATTGTTGACTCAATACTGATTGGCCATTGTTACAGAAATAAACAGGGAAGTCGATGCTCGGGGAAACATCTATTGCCCAAACAATTCATCCACACAATCAGTTTCAAATAATAAAGGTTGTGAGACATTTTCGCGCTCGTGATTGCAATAAAAGAAGACAAAACTCAGATTCATTTAAGAACAAACTCACCAGACCGATCTGCGTTTCCTCGGGTCCAATTTTTTCAAATGCGTCCACCATGTCTTTCACGGCATCTTGGACTGTCTTGAAATTCCATGGCCTCACACTTCTAGAGCCGTCAATGACAAATACGATGTCCATGGGACGCTGTCGACATTCCTCTGAAAGAAAACGCAAAGAGGTGAGTAAAATATCAGTAGAAATTACGCGAGACTAATTGGCAATCCTTCCTTATTGCCTTTGCGCTTGTGGATGCGTATAATGCAAGAATGCAGTACTTGGATTTTATTTCAAATAAATTTATTTATTGCCGTATTTAAATAGCATGATTGTTCTTTTCTTGTCTTTGTTGTAAACTGCTTGCTGAGGAAGATTTTGGTAAGACGAAACGTTACAGAAATACAGTTTTGTTAGTGTGCAGCGGGACTCTTGAAATAAAACACAAAGGGGTGAGTAAAATATCAGTAGAAGTTACGCGAGACTAATTCACAATCCTTCATTATTGCCTTTATCGCTGGTGGATCCGTATGCGTATAATCAGGGTTGTCCATGAGAATGGGATTCACAGGGGAAACGTCCCATGGTATGGGATGGGACAGCACACATTTGTATTTCCCATGGGACACGTGAGACACGAATTTTTCTTCCTATCGTTATGAAAAAATCGCTTTTCTCCTAGCCACCACAACTCTGTGTGCGAGGATTGCTGGACTCACTGTAGAATGGTTCACGTTACCGCTGGTCGGTTACGGCTTCCTGCACCATCAAGTCCATGCTTCCGAAAACAAATAACTGGCTAACTAGTCACATACCCGACATAAACTGAAACGAACGAGAGGCTGTGGTTTTCCATATGATTAAGCCATGTTATCAGCTTTCCTCTCCCCCGGGATAAACATGTAGATCGAATCCTATCCTAGGAGACTTTATTCATTCATTCAGACTTTATCAGTAAATTTTTTTGTTTTGCACGTCTATTTGTACATGTAATTTAAACCTGAATTTAGCATTTTTTGTTGAAAATTATTTCCAATGGGAGATGGGACGGGCTTAAATTTCAATAGGGTGGGACAGAAAAATATGTCCCATGGACAAGCCTGCGTATAATGCACGAATGCATTATTTTATTTGGTCACAAATAATCTGAGAATTTTATTCGAAGAAATTTATTTATTGCCGTATATTTAAATAGCGTGATTGTTCTTTTCCTGTCATTGTTGTAAACTGCTTGTCTGAGGAAGTCTGATTTTTGTGAAACGAAACGTTACAGAAATACAGTTTTGTTAGTGTACAGCGGGACTTAAATTGCAGACTTGAATGCTAACAGAGAATTTTTTTTGTTACATTCCAAAATTGGGAGGTGGTCCGACCCGCGCGAGCAAAATCATCTGAAATTTCTAATTGCCAATTAGATCGTTTCAACTACCTGGATGAAAATTTTTGAGGGTCTTAAAAGCTCTGGAAATTGCTATATTGCTAGTCGGAGATAGGGAGGAAGGGGGGGGGGGGGGGCTAAATAGGTGGTGGGGCAATAACCATATATAGTACCTAACCGCGTTTCAACAAGCCTTTAAAATTTTTGACAATTCTTCCCGCCAAAATAACGTAGGATACGTCAAAATAAATAGGGTAGTCATGACGAATCTAACAAAACACCGATAATTCTGAATTATGCGAACTTAGGGCTAACCACATAATTAAGATAACCAATTATACGGTGGTTATGTTGCGGCAATTTAACATTTTAAGCAATTTTGAGGGCTTAGTAAATCGAACGTAACTTGATCTTGTGGTTTAATAAGATAGATTACCTGGGAGCGTTGTGATAGCAAAGCGTTTCAAAATACAAAAAATTGCTGTGTAAGATGCATATTTTTATTTTTTTTACAAGTGGGGGGGAGGGGGGGGGGGGGCGTCCAAACCCCGTCTCTTGTCTACGTGCCCATCATTCCGAAATTATTAGATCTTTATATTTGTCAGTGCTGTATGGAAACAGCCTTGTTTTGAGTGAACGGGTGGAGTATTTATTTATGGGTCAAACTCTATAGCTAGGAGCATAATTACATAGAAATGAAAATATTTGACCTCAAATGGGAACAAGTTTGAGCTAATTGGCGAGCACAAAGTTTATAGCAAGTTCCTAAAAATTTCCACAAAACCTAAAAATATCGGTTCTTCCGTAGTGTATGTACCAGGTTGGGTTAGGCCATAATATCATTCCGATTTTTCTTATTTTAGTTCTATTACGAGTTCGGGAACCGGCTGTGTTAGTCAATCGAATATATCCCCTGCCCATAGGCTTCCGTCCCTTCACACAACTTGATGTAAAGTGGGCGAACAAAATTAGTTACCTCCATATTGGTACACACACTTGTGTATTGTTGCATATACTAAACAGCAGCATTTTTTTGTTCATGACTTTTTAATCACTCTGAAGCAACGACGGTATTCTCGTTGGATTCGAGTATTATATTACTAATTACTCCCCTTGTTATTGGGAGTCTGTACTTGAGAGCGTTTGTGCTCATTTTAGCCGGAATTTTTGCGACAGAGTAGACAGTGAAAACAAGATCATCGAGTTATGTCTCACTGGAACCAACTTTTTTAAATGATTATGACCTAACGACGGCTTTTTCTTCGCATTCAAGTGTTATATTACTAATCGTATTTCCCTTGTTATTGGCAGTCTATACTTGTGTATTTGTGAGCATTTTAGCTGGAATTTTGCGACAAAAAGTCAAGAAAAACAACAAGTTTGGAATATTGTTGTGAGACTCGTTGTTGGCAAATTATTTAAGTTGTTTGAGAAGTACTTAATTGTATTTTCATAAAGTTCTAGACAGCTCTTCCGGATAAAATGCTGACATAATTTTTAATTTTAATTCAAAAATAAGGAAATGAATCCGGAAATCTCGGGTTACATTGGGGTCAGCAGACTAATGAATGCAATTGCAAAATGCAATATTGAATTATGGTAATGGAGGAGGAAATGTGTGGAATTTGTAAGTCGTTCATTGCTTATTTTTTCGAGGAAGCGTCTTATGAGCGTCTGGAACAGACATGGGCATAGTACAACCCGCGTTGGATAATTCAATCAGTTCCGCCTGATGCTGCCACAATCAAACCGAAATCGAATTTTGATGTTTTAGCCAAAAATAGCTCAAGAAATTTGTTAAGATTGCGGTTAAATTTAGGTTTTCACTGTTGCATTTGTAACATTGTGAATATTGTTCTCAAAATGTAACTTTTTACGTCGTACTTACATGCCCCGCTAGTCTAAGTGCCCGCCTCTGGTCTAGGGGAACTACTGTTGCGCATTTCTTTTTAGGGCGATTCATACTTTTGCTTCGAAGTAAACTCTTTGTAACTAATGTTAATTTTTAGCAATTCTAGAAGACCGCTATACGCAATGGGTACATATAACAAAAGGAAACCATGTTTAAACCACCAAATTTTTAATGAATTCGACTTCCTTCTGTCTTTATTTAATCATTTCCCATACAAGTCCTATACTCATCGTCACCCCAAGCGTATAAAATCCATTTGCCTAAACATCCAATAATTCAAAACATTAATTTGCTCAAACGGTTTTTGCACAAAAGTACTATCCCCGTTTATTGCGCCATACGCGGTGTTGCTAGTTTACTATCACTTTTTGAGTAATTCCTCTTTCAGGTAATTCATTGAGTGTTCGTATGAGATGTGATCTAGATTTGTGTCTTAAACTAAGCTTTGTATAGGCATACCCAAATAATCCAAATCGTATATTCGCGCAAACGGTTTTCGCGCAAAAGTACTATTTTAATTTATCGCACCCAACGCTGTGTTTTCGGGTCTACAAGATTGTTTAGTATAGTATGGAATGGTACATAACACAGAACGCGTCGTCCAATCGAAACATATATTAGCGGAAATGGTTTTAGTGCAAAAGTACCATTTCCATTTATTGCACCTCACGGGATGCAGATTTATACGCCGACAATGTATTATGAACCCGCACTTTTAGCGAGGGAACCATAAAGATGTTTAAATCTCCAATTTTTCAGGAACCCTACTTTTAATGTTTACTCAACTCATGATCCTTTCAATCTATCTTAATCCATAACAGATTATCAAATCCAATTTCTAGAAACCAATGTTTCGAAACAAGTATTCTCGCAAATGGTTTTCGCACAAAAGTACTTTTCCCATTCATTGCACCTGTCGCGGTTTTTTCAGATTTTTACGCCGACAAATTATTATGAATCTGCACCTTTTAGCTAGAAAGCCCCATGTTTAAATCACCATCACCATCGGTACAAAACCCAAAACGCGTCATCCAATATATTAGCGGAAACGGTTTTCGCACAACTAACAATTCCCATTTATTGTATCCTACGGGATGTAGTCGGTTTCGCGGTTTCCCACACCTAAACTAACAAACATCATATAAATATCAGACTCATGAATCGGAAAATTTTCAAAGCAACGACGCCGGTTGATTTATTTCTTTTCCCGAGTTGGCAAATAGCGAATAGACGCTATAAATATTGAATTACACATTTAGGAGGTTTCTCTATACCAGGGGCAGGTAAATTGCGGCTTGCGGACTGGATCCCGCCCACCGAGGTGTTTCATTCGACCCACTTGCGTCTGCTGATTTTACGAGTTGAAAATAACAATGGAAATAACGTCATAATGACCTCGATTGTTACATCGTGCTTCTTATTATATAAAAATCAGCCTATCTTTTGAACAAGCTGTTGCAAATAGACTATTTTTATTCATATTGGAAGTTTTGAGTCTCTGACCCAGTAAGCAGTTATATGATCTGTGACTGGCCGACTCAGACAAGTGATTGACTACCCCTGTTGTTCACGGTTTGGCCACTGGCGATTTTGCAAATAAACTGTTTCCATTGATAGTTTTATATTCAGTTTTGAGCATCCGGCCCAGTAAGCAAGGCTATTATCTGGAACCGGCCCACCTAGGAAGGTAATTGCCCACCCATGCTCTATACCAGGGATGGCGAACCTTTTTCGATGAATGGGTCAAAAAATATATTTTAATCACGGAACAGAAGAGTGTGGGTCACAAATATTTTATCAATGTTAGTATTAATAAGAATGATTGTTTTGTCATAAACCATATCACAGCCAATAGTTGCTTAAAGGTATACATGTGTGAACACGTGCGTCCAAGATTGGGAGTTCCGAAAATTACCACACCGATCCGGAAATTTGAATTTGAGCGTTCGCAGGTCTGGCTGCCCAACTGACGTTACATTATGTAGTTTACTTACTGTTAACTTTGTTTGAAGCCGGTTTTATCAATTTTTATCACTTACAAGTTAGTATGTTTTTATTTCATTCGTGCCTTGGCGGGTCACCGAAAAAACGCGGTGGGTCACTTTGTGACCCGCGGGTCAGTGGTTCGCCATCCCTGCTCTATACCGATCACAATAGCTTGCAGTGTGTGCAAATCGCCTGTGGTTAGTGAATCGGGGTCATTTATTAATTGCTTGTCTGGAGTCTTGTTAAGAGGTGAGAGCAAAATTTATCAATGATTTGGTCTCAGCGAGATTAGTTACTTACTCTTCTTCTATGCTTTTGTGCCGGTAAAGCCATTAGCATATAATGCAAGGATTCTGTAGCAAGAGTAAAGATAACTATTCTAAGTGATTCTTTCTGTACACTAACACACAACGTTTCGTCTGACCAAGGTCAGACTTCTTCAGAAATACATAGTTCAACTACGAAAGAAATATAGTTGTCTTAGTGTGCAGCAAGACTCTTGAACCACTCAGGAAAATTTATTAATACGCACTTATCGTTTCATGATTTTCCTTTCTGATATATGTTTATTTTGTTAGGAAATGTCGGTTTCATGCACTTTAAACATCTAGCTGGCTCACACCGTAAAATTATTTTTCACATATTCCTATGTCACAATATAATGTTGTAAACAAGCGTTATGAAAGCATGCAGCCACGAAATACATTAGCGACGGCCAGAGCGCCGCGGGTAATAAATACACAGTAATAAATACACAGAAAAAAACGTCGAAAGATTTAACGCAGCGACAATTGGAAAAAAAGCAACATGTATTTTTATTTTTTTTTAACATAAACTGTCAGATTAGAATTTTAGGCTTGATAGGGAAAAAGAGTGTTGACAAGGGCCACACTAGGTGGTTTGACGGGCCGGGTTGTGGCCCGTGGATGATTCTAAAACACGGCTACTCTCGATAAAAAACTTTAGTTGAAATATTCTAGAAAATCTGTGGTCGTTATGAATACTATTTATGTAGAAAAGCTGGTAAAGATCGTTTTAACGTTTTTGAGTATATCGTTAGAATGACCCCCCAGGGAATGAATGCATCCCCCCAAATTTGGCCATAATCTTTATCTTGAAGACTACATTTCCTTTTATTAGACGAGACAGCATGGACAGTGTTCATATTGTGAGACTTCATTATTGAAGTGTTGATCCATATCATTTGTAGATTCATAACTAGCTTAGAACAGGTTTAACATAGAAATCTCCTGGATAAGCTTCAACTTACAACCACGTCTTATGCGGGTTTTTGAAAGCAAGACCCCAACACTCATTTTTCCGATGAAAAACTTTTGTTGAATTCCAAAATAGATGAAGTGCATGAGTGACAACTAGCATGGAAACAATTGAAGCTTTTAATATATCCCTAGGATGACCCGCCGTGACCCTTTTCTGGATACATCTCAACAAATTGGCCAAAATATTTCACGCAAAGGCTCCATTACGTTAGACGAGACAGGGCGATCACTGTTCAAAATGTGAGAATGACATATTGAAGCGCTGACCCATAATCTTTGTGGATTCTTAACAATCATATTTTCTAATTTTAAAGGGTTCTTCGCGAAGGTTCCATTACTTCAGTTAGAAAATACAGTGTGATCAGTGTTCAAAATATAGAAATGAAAAAACGAAGCGTTGATCTTTGACCCTTGTAGAACGATCTATTTTAAGATAGATTTAATTTGTTTTGTTGAACCTCTTAACCTTGCAATTTTTGACCTCTTGAGGGCGCACGTTTGCATAGCAACATAAAAATATTGTTAAATCAGGTAAAATTGTAACCTATGCTTTATGAAATGAGTTGTGGAAAATTAAGGATGTGAGACATTGTTTTGATATTGGTGCCCGTGTATTGGCATTCGCGGAAACAAATTTAATGTTTTAAAAAGATCACGTTGGCCTGTATATAATGGGATTAGCTCACACACACTATGGACAACTCGGACCCGCAATTTCCTGACTGCCTTTCTTTGATATCCTTTATCTTGGGTTAGTTCAAGACAAGTTAAAAAATGTTGGGCTTATTCTAAATTTGCCGGTAACTCGTACTTCAAGACATGAGTGTGCAACGTTTAGTACAGAGTGGCCAGTACAAATAACTGGGTGAAACCGCTAGCCGCACCTTCATTTACCATAGAAGTTGCACAGAAAAAATTTGTTTATTGATCTTAAGATATGCGTTGTTCGATTCGCTCAAGCAAGCTGTCTTGGTACTGTATCGTCAAAAGCATAGATAATAAATTGGTCTCATATATAGGCTTTGCAAGGCAAAGGAATCGGAATTGCTCACATGTACCAGATTAAAAACTAAAACGCAAGTTGCACACATCTATTTTAAGAGATTAATCTGTAAGAAATTATGTATAATACTGGCGCCCGATGAAGTGGCGTTTATGGATAAATATGCGACATGTTTGAAGGTTTGAAAACATTGTGTTACTGTTTACATAATAAGATAAGCTCACACATATACTATGGTTACCTTGGAACCGCTAATTATCCTAGAGTTGTTTTTTTAATGCTATTTATCTCCGAGGTAGATACATGGAGAGCGTGGGTAAATAGTCTAAGTTGGGAGGTTTTCATACTTGGCCCCTGCACACCTAGGGGGAATGTGGAGTGTTTTTCAGGGGGCTCAGATCAGAATCCTTCACTATATTCCATCCGCCGTGGCTACATTAAAATCAACTGCAATTAGTTGAATTCTTTTGTCGTAATGAATCTATTATTTCATTTTCGTTTGTTGGCTTTTTATCGCTAAATGAGAGAACTACTAATCCAACAGTCCCTTTTGAACCATAACTTAGGGTAAACAAAATTTGGATCTTTCGTACAAAGCCCCCACTGCTAATGCAAAAGTGTGACATTTTAGAAAACACCCCCACCGCGATATAAAATAACAAATTAGTAATTACTAATTTGGGGATTCGGGTTAGGAATGACTTGAAAAATTGAACTTCCCGCGAAATCGGACCTCCTAACCGTCGCCCTATACCTAACTGGATAATAACTATATTTTTTTTTACCCAGAGCGGTGTTTTTTGTCAGGAGCTTTTACAAAAATTCCTAAATTTATATTAATACCCAAACCTGAAAATATCAAAAATAATAATTATTGAATCGAATACCTTTCTGAGCTTCTGTTTGCGGTGTCATCCATGCCAAAATAATGATGATACCAAAAGTTAATCCTCGGTGGTAAAAGTTACTTCTTCCCGGATTTCGATGCTCCATTTTCCCGTGTGAATATAATAAATCCTCGGTGTATTGGGTAATTGGTTAAGCTATATATATTATGTACCTAAATCTAAATAAGTATAAAACACGATTTGGGTTAGCGGTAGTTAATATTTAACCACGTCCTTATCTATCGAGAGTGTCAGTGTCGAATGTGTCTACCACAGGAATACATATATACAATTATATTTATGTTGCGTCTTTGACTGGAGTGTCAAATTTATTTGCTCAGTGAATGAATGTATACATTTATATTCATACAACTTTTTCGCACTCACACTTTCATGCTCCAAACAAGGCTTTATATGAGCCAGGGATGAACCCCCTTTTTAATGTAAGAAAAAAATATTTTGGACCTCCTGAAGTATGCGCACCAAGAGGGCGCACAACCTGAACTCAGTTGATAATAAATGAAGCACAACTTGCAAAGCATAATTTGCCAAATTACATCGTTTTGCTAACACCGGTTGTGCTTCATTTACTATCAACATGAGTTTACCTGGTGGCAATCATGCACAATCTGAACTCAGGTTGTGTACCAGGTTAGGGCTCAGGTTGTGCGACATCTTAGTGTGCATACTTCGGGAGTACCCTTTTTCTGTACCACACATAGCAATTTTTCGCACCTTGAAACACGTTTTAGACAATTAAGACTCTTAAAACCCTATGACCGTACCCGCTAGCTCAGTGGTTCCCAAAATTAATTGACCGGGGGCAAAAATTAGAAGCGGAAGAATATTCGCGGGCCAGGAGAGGAGAGCGCCCGCAAAGGGGGCGGTACCGGTACGTTTAATTAGAATACCGGTATAATTGAATTGTCACGAATATACACGTGCCTACACTGTGATAATGACGTAACAATTTGCGGTATTTAGAACACAAAAAGGTTAAAACATAAAGTGTTTAACTATTTGACTCAAGTTGGACGGGCCATAATAAATCGTTACGCCGCAATTGGCCCGCGGGTCGCGGTTTGGGAACCCCTGCGCTAGCTGTTACTGTCTAACTCGGCAATTAGACATTTCAAAATCCCCTCCTTCGAAAAACCGTGGCTACGCCCCTGGAATGAGCAACTACTTTACCGTGGGTAACAACCAGTTTTGGAACGATCGATTTTTTTCTGCATTGCTCACCTAATGTATTACACTTGGGGTGAAGTGCTAGTCACGGAGTTGACAAATTAAAAAGGCATCATAACTTGGTTGGCGAGGGGCCGCGCGACACTCGATAAAAGCCATTGTTTTGGCGCTCCAGAAGCGTGTGTACCAATATGGAGGTAACTGGTTTTGTTTGCCTACTTTACATCAAGTTGTGTAAAGAAACTGAAACCTATGGGCAGGGGGTATATTCACTTAGCAAACACAGACAATCCCCGAACTCGTAATAGAACTAAAATAAGGAAAACCGGAATAAAATTATGATTTGATCCTATTCTATAGTAACACACACTACAGGAGTAACATTTTTTCACTTACGGGATCTGATAGCGTAATTGAGAACACTGGTTGAATAATAATCGCCTACAGCAGGGTTGTGACATCGAAGAGCCGCAAAATATTTTGAAGAAGCCTTGCGCAGTCGGGAAAACCCAACGTGATCAAAATACTGCGAGTTTACTTCCTTCAACTATAATAATAAATAGCATTCTCGACATCGGGATTAGGAAAAGGGTTCAAATCTCGGAATCCCAACTCCAGTTGTAATAGCTAAGAATATTCTGCCGATGAATAAAAATATTTGCAAATTCTTGAATTTCAATCTTTCCTGATTCTAGACCTCCAGCTGTAGCCAAATTTGATCTAAACTTTATACACGCTAAAACTGTCCTTCGGGCCACACGGAATGTGCCGAGGTTTGGACCGTCCTGGCTACACAATACGAATACCCACTTCCTCCCTGGGTCGTGATAAATCGAGTAATAATTTTTGAGCCGGTATAGTTTGATACCTCGATCGAGGAGATCATCTGATTCATTCATTGCCTAGTTAACACAAAACCGGACGATTTCACAATCAAACGATATCGCAAAAGCAATCAATTTGAAAACGGAGAAAATTTTACGTCACTGGTCAATGCTGAATACTCAAGAACAATAGGGTTAAGTTAGGATCAGTGACCCGTAACGACCCTGAAGAGGGTCTCATGCTGACTCAGATATTGTCATTGGTTGACCCCAATTGACCTCATTTCCTGGGTCAAATGTGACCTGATTTACAGCTGTCTATATATACATATTGAGTCCTTTTTTCTTCATACGTCACTTATTCCCGCCTTGCGCTACGAACAAGGCGCTGTACAAGCAAGACATTGATATTTCACGATATGTAAGTTCTTATAAAGAATGAATGAAAAATAAGGCAATCAAACTTGAGTAATCTTATCAAACCTAAATTTCCATAACAGGATGCAGGGGAATACGCAGCTCCCCACCCCCTTCTTTTCAGATATAAAAAAAAAATGCTCCAAAAGCATGCGCACCAAGATGTCTCACAACCTGAATCTTAACCGATACACACATGTTATGTTCAGGTTGTGCGCCATCTTGGTGCGCATACTTCAGGAGGTCCAAAAAAAACATTTTCCGGCATGATACATAGCAAATTTTCGTAGCTTGAAACGTTTTTTAGACCCTCAAAACTCTTCAAACCCAACGTTTTCCGGCTTCCGACCGGACACGCCAGCTCATACGGTCTAGCTAGCTAACTAACTAACTAATGTCAGAACCACCTCCCCTTCGAAAATTCCTGGCCACGTCCCTTGCTTCAACCGCGCTATGCTAGATCTTCGTCGCAATAATGAATATCAACTGCTTTGCTATCAAAACTTTTTTATTCTAATTAGGGGCACTGTCATATATAAATTTTAGCTCAGAAATCAGTCAGTACTTATTATTTCACCCACTTCGAAAAAGAAAAATAAGTATTAAACAAAGATGATTGTGGGAAAACCTTCTCATCTATCTGTTTCCCGACAGTAATGACTTGAAATACTATTAGTCCTATATTTCTTGCAATATACTGTCATCTATTAAGCCATAGGTCACAATCACAATACGTTATCCCAATAAAGGAAAAATATTAAAATTACTTCCAATTGTTTTTAACAATCTGTCTACGATAGATGATCTTATTTTTATCAAAAAACTGAAGTATCTACATTCTCAACACTCGGAACTAACTAACTAACTAACTAACTAACAAATTTCACACAACCCCGCTTTTTGTTCCCGCCGTCGCCGTCCCTTATTTATTGTTTCACCACTTTAAAAACGAACAAAAAAATAAATAGTGAAACGAAGATCATTGTGGAATTACTTTCCACCTGTTTCCCGACAGTATTGACTTCAATTACTTTAAGTTACATGCTTCTCTTTAATACTGACAGCTCTTAAGCAATGGAAAAACAATATATAGTCTCAACACGTTAACCCAATAAAGGAAAAGTAAAAAATTACTTCTGATTGTTTTTAACAGTCAGTCCATAATAGATTATCTTATTTATTTAATTACTGAAGTATTTACATCCGCAACACTCGAGACAAGTTTGCGTCTCTTGAATTTCAACCTTTTCTTAACTCCAAAACTTCGATTGTTGCCAGAATGAACCTCAACTTTTAACAAATCTTAGAGTCAAATTTTATTGGGGAAATGAGGGCCTACGCGCACACGCACTCTTCCACCCTCAACACACCACACACACACACCTTCCATCCCCCGCACCTTAACACTAACTTTGATTTGTCATTCCTGTACAAAAAGTTAAGTCGCTATCATAACAGTCGCTGTTTTAATGCGTTCGCCATTATGACAGTCGCTGTTTTGACAGTCGCTATCCGGTCTGGATGCCTGGATACCTGGTCGTCTGAGCAACTCGAATTATTTGATTGAACACTGCGGCACTATTGAAAACTCGTCTATGGAAATTATTATAACTTTCCAATACAATCATACACAAACAGAAGTGTTAAATAAACTTCTATTATTTTAGTTAAATAATTAAGAAATTTATAGGTTCTATTTTTTTTGTTACCCTGTACTACTTACTAAGTCTATCTCACTACAGAACCCCCAAAAGTGACCAGACTCGATTTCCTTCGTGCAAGAAATTTTAGAGAATTAAAGTCTTAAAATAACGCCGGTTATAATAACCTGACATGGGTCTCTAATCCGCAAAAGAATGTAATAAAGAATAATATAAGCGTGGATAATAAGCCCCACCGTGTCGGTTCAATGCCCTTCGCCCATTTGCAAACATAATGAAAAAATTAGAGTGTTAGGGTAAGGAAAATATATTTTTTGTGCGAGTCGTAAGCTTTCTCGTAAGTTTTTCTCCATATGCTTGCTTTAATATCTACCTGAAGTCTTAGATAAAGACTGTGCAACATTTTTTGTAGGTGGGCCATATAACCAACTTCAGGCATCTTGCTGGGCCACACACAACAACAACAAAAAAAAGGTTTTCCATGTGACGAAGGCAAGAGAAGAGAATGCGACTATTGCTTAGCCTTGCTGTAATAAAGGCACCGGGCAAAACGGCGAAAGATATTTAACTCAGCGGCAAGAGCGAAAAAACTACATATATTTTTATCCATGTGAGCGCCTTCTTAAACATAAGCATTTGCTAGGAAAATCACCTAATTTAACAGAAATAAACGGCGACTCTGAATTATAAAACACTTCAACACTGACACTACTTGACTTTGCCAGACGGTAAACTTGCAAAGTCATTTCGCTAAAATTACAAAAGCTCAAAACACACTTAGGATAGGATTTATCCTGGGGGATAGGAAAGCCTATAAGGCGGCTTAGATTTACGACGAACTACGCCTGTCGTCTGATTATACCAGTCCATGTCGGGTATGGAAAAAGTTAACAAGTTATTTGTTCCATATGCATTGACTTCTAACACAAAAATCATCTCTTTGAAAGCAAAATTAACATGAATAAACACCGATTCCAAATTCTAGAACACTTCAACATTGACACTACTTGACATTGGCAGACTGTGAACTTGCTACGTCATTTCGCTAAAATCACAAAAGCTCCAAACACACTTTTATCGCCCATAAACCTGTCCTTGTAATCACAAATCGGTTACTTAAGTCTTTTGAGTTTGAAATTTAACTTAATCTTGAGTGCCTTTATAGAGGCAAGCAAAGACAAAAACAGAAATTTTGGTACTCCCGAAGTATATGTACTAGGTTAGGGTTAGGCCATAATTTTATTCTGATTTTCCTCATTTTAGTTCTATTACGAGTTCTGGGACTGTCTGTGTTAGCTACTGAATATCCCACTGACCATAGGTTTCAGTCCCTTTACACAACTTGATGTAAAATAGGCGAACAAAATTAGTTGCCTCCGTATTGGTACACATACTTCTGAAGCGACGAAATTTTATTCTAGGTTTTGAGTACGGGTGTATAATATTTCTAGATTAATTTAGTATTTTCTGACTAAAATTCTAAAACTCGAGCAGATAATACTAGAATAAATTTCAAATTTTAATTAAAATTCAATGTAATTCAAAAGCTATGCTGCACACCAACACAAATATATTTCTGTTACGTTTGTCAGCTTTCTTCAGACAAGCATTTTTCAACTTTTCTGATTTCCTTTGGCAATTAGATTGCCTTGATTTTCAACATAAGGGCCACAGAGGCTCAGTTGTTTTTATTTAATTTCAATATTTCTCGATTTCTTAAAATAAGTAAACATATTGATGTAATACGTACAAAGGTTCTCAGACAAGCAGTTCACAACAATGTCCCAAATGCTACGAAAATGGCTCAGTAATACGAACCAGGTTGGTCTAATGAACTATACAAATAAGCCTTGTGGCGAATATAGAGCTCTAATAAGTCTAGACCTTTGAAAACTATAACCGCGGGAAATAAAGTGTAATGACACGCCGGGCAATGCGGGGAAAGCGACAAAAATAAACAGCACAATGGCCGACAAAATTCAGCGGGGAATTCAAGTGTTGGCGATGAATTTATTGCACCAAATTGTCGATACCGTTCATGACATAATTATGCATTTCTTTTAAGAGTTCTTGTTCTTCATAGTTGAGAATGAGATTGTTTCACGCAAATAGGTATTAGAAAATTAACACAGTCCAGTAATCAGTACTGTAATTTATTTTTTCACCAATGCTGAAAATACGTACCGTACCTATACGGTGTAGAATAAAATAAGAATAGCATTTCAGGGTAGAAAGAGACGCCAAAAAAACAGTACTGGTTATCGAGAAGTCCTATCCACAAAAAATCGAGAAATACTAACGAAATCTTTAAAACTCAAAGAGACCAAAAAAGTGTTTTTTTGGTAACGCATAACATTGGTGGATTGGCACTAATATGAGCAATCCATACTGAAAACTAATCGTAACAAGTTGAAACAATTTATTTCTTATTCGTATTCTTGCTATAAACCATATTCTTTTAGCTCAAACACATTTACTCGCATTCATGTGTCATAACGACAAGTCTCTCACGGTACTTTGTTACTTCACAATGATCACATTACTATCGTCTGTCGCTTTCACATATTACGCTGCCTCACGGAGACCTCAGGAAATGTTGAATAAAATGATCGGATCAGTCAGTCAGTAGTTCATTTTATCACATATTGGCTAATTCGTGACTCGACTTGAAAACCGGGTATGGTTCTAGGATTTGGTAATATCTTGTTATTACCAGCCCAAAAGTTTCTTTTTGGCCCAATTTTTTTTTGTATAATGATGGGATAAGAGGCTTACCCGTGCCTTTTGCAACGAACAAAGCCAGATAAAAGTAGCCACTGATGTCTAACAATGTCGTAAAGAATCGCTTTACAGACTTACTTATCTGTCGAAGTTATGAAAGGTATACAAGCGCGCATTTTCATTTATATCGGTTGGTCATTTGGTGAAAGAATTTTTGATAGCAACCCAAAAAAGTCAGTTTTTATTAAATCGTCTAAGAATAGAGTAAAATGTTGTTCGAAGAGGCGTTTGTGTTTCACTGAAAATGCCGCAATGTGGAAAAAAAATTTGAATTTCTTTTCGGGAGCATGCCAACTCCCCCCCCTGCCTACGCCTATGTATTCAGATATCAATGTAAATTATTCAAACTATATAAAAGTTTGACTGGAAGTTTCACGTGTTATTATAGGTTGTGATGCATTAAATACTGAAGAACAAACGTAAAACAGATTTAACATACCGAGGGAGAAGTGAACAGGGTTACAAGAGAGGAATGTAGCAAAAAAAGACGGGAACCACTGCTATGAAGACTTAAAAAGTGCTTTCCCCAAATTTTTGCTAGCGATAATCAATATTTAAAAGTGTTTTTATCGAGTCACATTTCGTAATTTGGCTCTACACTCACAAATTATCCGACACCAGTAAGGATCTATTAAATACTTGACAACTCAGAGGGAAATGAAGAGTTTCAGAGGGCGAATGTGCCGGGAAAAATTGCTGTACAGCTTAGAATGTTAGCTTTTCCCAGGTGCTCCCGAAGTATGCGAACCAAGATGGCGGACATCGGAACGTAACATGGGTAACAGGTTAGGGTTAGGCGATAATTTTTTTCCAATTTTCCTTTTTTAGTCCTATTATCAGTTCGAAGACTAGCCAAGAGCCTCCCGTAGTATTTATACCTAAAATTATGGCCTAACCCTAACCTATTACACATATTACATTCCGATGTCCGCCATCTTGGTTCGCATACTTCGGGATCCCCTTTTCCCAAATGTTTAGCCGAGATAATCAATTTTAAAAGTTTTTTTAACGAGTTAGGTTTCGTAATTTGGCCCTACACTCACAAATTATCCGACATACAATCTTTTGTTATCGTAAGTGACAGCTCGTAGTGTTTCAGATCCTTGATGGGCAGGTAATGTAGTGAGTTGAGTGGAGGCGTACTGTTAAAAAACATGTGAATTTTACTGATTTTGTGGTGTAATTTTAAGGCTGTCTAATGTCCTGGTAGTTCAATTTATCACATATTAACACACCAACACATAGAATATGGTTCAGAAACACACAAAATAGTAAAACTCTACACAGCACATATACAGTACCACATAGCAATAAAACACACAACACATGCACATACGGTTATACAGATTTAACTATGTTTATCCTAGCAAAGTATATAAACAATTTTAATATTATATAGGTAGTTCAGCTTTTCACATATTATAGCAGTAACACAGTGACAGTGGTTCTCAAACTTATTAAGCCAAGCCTTCTTTTTAGAATTTGTCTAGCCTTGCGCCCCACCTCAAAAATAACTAGGTAACAATAAGCTACAAAAACCGAAAGTATGATTTATTCAAAAAACACGTTGAAAATACATGGAACGTAAGTAATGAAATATATAAAAGGTTTTGAAATGTAAATATCCAAAATAATGCGGACAAAATCAAATCTGACAAATATTTTTATTTTCAATTAGTTTCACGCCCCTTTCAAAAAATGTCTACGCCCTCTTGTGGAGCGTCCCCCACCACTTGAAAACCACTGATCTGGACACAGCTGCACCTAGCATTGTGCCGCCCTTAAATTGCTCTGCGGCCAACTCGGAGGGCTTCTGGCACCCAGATGGAAACCACTGATCTAAAGTTTGCTGATAGTTTTTTATATCATTGTCTTCAACAACTCATGTGTTTGAGATTTATCAGTGCTTCTTATATCAGTAACATTATCCTCACCCTATTGTTATGCTGCTATAACTTTGCATCTGATAAGAAAACCACTACCTAATGTGGTTTCGAATGACATAAATTACCGCTAACTTGATCGCGTATTTAAGCTTATGTTGTGTAAAGTAAGTGACTGTGTCGTGGCAGATAAGTGAAAAATCTATGTGGCAAAGAAATGTTTGTGCAATATGCGATTTTAGAGTAAAGATATTACCAATAATAAGAACAACATACCAAAACGAACTTTTTTGATCGTTTTTCAAGAGGAAATTCATATAAAAATATCGTAAAGGTAAAACTACTATGACCAAATAAGATATATAAAAAAATATAAGCAATTGACGTTTCCATCTTTAACTACAGGAAATTTAAGCATTTAGTCTAGTTCAAGGTTTTTCAAACGCAGTCTTCGTCCAGTGCATTTATTATTTTGACTACGTTTGTTGGCTTTTTAATTTTCATACGTGGCGCATAAAATAACTGATAGAAATTGTTGAAAGCAAAACTAGGTATTTGAAAAGATTATAGAACATGGGCAAAATTTTATTTCGACTTCAGACAGGACCTTGCCGTTTAAATAAGCACCTTTATAAAATAGGATGTCATAATAATGGACTTCTGTTCGATTTCTGTAATGTTCCAGAGACAGTAGAATATTTTCTAATGAACTGCCGTGCATATAGAAATGAAAGACGCATACTTAAGATGAAATGCCGCGATTATGGCATTGATTTTCAACTCAGAGCTATCTTAAGCAACCCTAGCATTTTCCCAGCTATTGTTGATTTTGTGAAATCTACCAAGAGAGTACTATAGGCATATAGAAGGTATAATTTAAATTGTCTGGCGCGAAAGACTTAAATTGTTGAAAGCGCCGTATACTTTCATACCACACCACCATAGAACATGGGTGTGCAACAGGCGACCTTGGGCCACAACCCGGCCCGACAAGCCATTGAGTGTGGCCCTTTTCAGCACTCATGTAGGTAGAATACATTGCTCTTGTTGTTGCTCTGCTCTAGAACAACGGGAGTCCACGAGCGTTGAAAGTCTTATTAAGTCTATTATTAGAGTTTGATAATCACTTGTATAGCTTTGGTGTATATAAACGGAATATGGCCACTGACGACATCTCCCTCACTCGTCCTCTCTGCCTCTCTCAATATCTCCGATAATCTTCACCAAGGAACAATTTGCCGCAAGTCGAGTACGAGAAAGCACAATTAAACAGCGGAATCGTTAAATGGGTTCTACATGCCAAATCTCAGTGAGACGCTGACACGATCAACAAACTTTTCTGCAATGAAGAGTAAAAAATTTTACAAAAAAAAGACTACAGAATTTTTTTGAAATAGTCGGCCAAAAACGCCCTGGCAATTTGACACTCAAAAGCGAACACAATACGAGGTGTGGCTAAAAAGAAACGAGACTGACGTCACAGATTGCGCAACACGATTAACCATTGGTAATCAACACTTTTACAGTGTGGTGTAATATGTGTTCTTTGTTCAACAGCTTTTTTGACACAATATCGCAATTATTTTTGCTCTTTAGGAGCCATAGGTGAATGTGATTAATTGCTTGTTGAAAAAAAAATTGCCGTGCGAGATCTGATTGAGTTTTTTGGCGATAGGGGGTTCAATTGCAGAATGACGATTGAGCAATGAATTAACATTAAATTTTGTGTCAAACTTGGAAAAATGCATGTCAACTGGGCAACATTTAATCGTTGAGCTTTCTGCTCCTCAGTCAACAGCCTTGGCACCATTTTGGCACTCACCTTTCACAAGCCAAAAGTGTCAACCAAACTGGTGCGAACCGTTTTTTTTTGTCTTTTCCAACTTCGCAATGACGCGAATTGTTGAGCGACGGTCGCTGCGAATCAACTGCCTTTCACAACTGAACTCACAACTGATACCTTTTCGATGTTGGTATCAGTTGTGGAAGTGCAAGGCCTTCCTGACTTCGAATCATCCTCCACATCCTCCCTGCATCCCACAAATCGCTTGTGCCATTCAAAAACTCTTGTTCTGGACATGGAAGAATCTCCATAAACATCACACAATTTCTTCAAAGTCGCAGTCGCCGTTTTTCCAAGTTTGACACAAAATTTAATGTTAATTCATTGCTCAATCGTCATTCTGCAATTGAACCCCCTATCGCCAAAAAACTCAATCAGATCTCGCACGGCAATTTTTTTTTCAACAAGCAATTAATCACATTCACCTATGGCTCCTAAAGAGCAAAAATAATTGCGATATTGTGTCAAAAAAGCTGTTGAACAAAGAACACATATTACACCACACTGTAAAAGTGTTGATTACCAATGGTTAATCGCGTTGCGCAATCTGTGACGTCAGTCTCGTTTCTTTTTAGCCACACACAACAGCATAAACACTAAATTGGCTGCATGCCAGATCTCAGCTACTGATAAATTTCGAAAGTGATCATTTGAGACGGAAATGGGTAATTTTGTCTCATAATTTTAACCCGTTGTTGCAATAGGATGCCGATACGATCAACGGACCTTTCTAGGGTAGCAAATAGTAAAAAATACGGTAATTTAACTTGCTTTCAATAGTAATTAATAATCTCGATCTAAACTCTAATTGCGACCGCATTCGAAAAAAGAAAACCTGGAATTGACTTAGATTAAACAATTTTAACTAGACTGGAGGTATAGCGGTATCTAATATAGTTCTGTAAAGAAAGTTTCATTCGATTCCCGCCATTCATGAAACCGGCTGACACACAATTTAACACGAGTTCCGGTTCTGAATCTCAACTGCGGATGATTAAAATGGACTCATCTTAGAACAAAATCAGGTAATTTTGTCAGGTAAATGTAAAACTATTGTTGAAATAATGATGCCGATACGATCAATGGACCTTTCTGAGGTAAAAATAGTAAATATTTACGGTAATTTAACTCGTTTTTGATAGTAATTACTAAACTCGATCTTAACTCTAATTCTGACCTCATCTAATAACAAAACAAAAAAACTGGAATTGAATTAAATTAAACAATTTAACTAGACTAGAGCTATTGAGTTTCGTATAGTTAGGTGCTTTCCTGACAAAATAGCCTTGAATTACTTCAAGACCCGCACAAATCAACCAGCATCGTTCGTTCACAGAATTTCTAATTAATGGGGTCCAGACATTACAGTAAATTTATTTCATTAAATAAACGAAACTTCAAATGCAATATTAAAATTAAATACAAGAGCAATAAATGGCTCGCAAACATGGACACAAATATCGCACATCGGTACCAGTACGACAAACTGTATAGCTGTGTATTAAAATTGTAGCATTAAATTCTATCATCTATTGTATCTTCTAAAATCATCTAAAACTAAACGATGCTTATGCTGCCAAAATAAACAAGCAGACGCGGCCCAAATTTTATGGTCGAAAAGTCCGTATTCGGACCGCGGTCCACCAGTTGAGTAGCACTGGTTTATACCATACATAAGTTCTCAAAGTGTTCCATACGAGAAGGGCTTCGCGAGCTATTTATTCACTTGTCAAAATACAGAATATTTTTGAATACAGAGCAGCGAATACATCCGAGTCATTAAATAAAGTAATTTTAGTTTACTCAGGAACATTAATCGTTACAAGTAACAATCTGTTTTTTCTGTTTGTTATTTTTTTTATAAACTTATTGTGGGGTTCCGCAAAATTAGGTCAACCTTTTCACATGCTCAATAACACCAAAGTTTGAGAATCCTCGATCTAATGCATCGCGACCAAAAACTTTTAATTTCTCATCCAAGCTTTTCTAAGCAATTCTGAAACTCAAATGCGACGTCTGGGCGAAATCGGCACTTATATACTTGCAAAGCGCGCCAAAAAGTGAAAAAGTGTGTGTTACGTCATAAACCACATCCTCAGTATAGATGCATCAATGCCAATATATAAAATCCGATTCACTGGGGAGAATTATAGTCGGCCACGTTTGGGCCACGTCTTAGAACGAAACATTCAATATACAAGGTAGTTGATACGCGAAACATGAACGACCCACAGTCGATATAACAGTATTTGAAATAGGAAAATACAAGGTGGTCTCTAGAAAACCAGGAAATTTGTCAAACGGCTATTCATTTTACAAAGAATAACTCTTACATGGTATTTTTAAAGGCATATGTTATACAACACTCATAAATCCATAAAGTTCCTTTACAATTTCATTTTTGTTATGAAGTCAGTTCTCAATATGTCTTAACCAGGTTTGTTTTCTTTTAATCAGTAATTGTTGAAGTATTCCTCTGTAAGTCCTCTGTACATACAAAGATGTCGGGCTAACAGAGAGACAGCAAAAATGTTACTTGAAATAGCATTGCCAAAGGGAGACTGGAATTTGGAGTTTGAAACCAAGATGTATAAATTGCGTTGCCAACGTCAAGTCTAACGCTCTAACTATTAATTTATCTCGCAATGAACGACGTATTGATCACACACATACAAGCATGAGATTTAGAAATCCACGATTTACGAATCCCTATGGGACGGGTAGATTACATGACGGTTGACTGTTAATTTGGCGCTCCAGGAGTATGTGTACCAATATGGAGGTAACTAATTTTGTTCGCGTACTTTACATCAAGTTGTCTAAAGAGACTAAATTTTAGTCACTAAAACCTATGGGCAGGGGGGATAATCACTTGGCTAACAGTCAAGGCAGTCCACGAACTCGTAATAGAACTAAAATAAGGAAAATCAGAATAAAATTATGGTATAACCTCCACACACTACGGTAGAACTGTTCATTTATCATGCAATAGACGACGTAAGATTTATGCACCTCACAAGCTTGGGATATAGAACTTGGCGATTCACAAATCCCTATGGGACGGGTAGGCACGACAGTTGACTATGGTTTTCATTCATCGCTGATACCCTTTTCAGGCATATGACGTCATGAGAGACTTGGTCCCTATTGAATTGGAAGTTTCTATGTTGCAATTTGAATATACTGTTGAAAAAATTGGTAAATTATTATAGAACCTTTTTGTATTTTGAGTTTCTGTTGTGTATTAAACAACTTTGAATGTACTGTTAAGAAAATGGTAATTTTTTCTTTACTCTTATTGTATTATGAGTTTTCATAACTCAGTATACCCGCTCCAATAAACTGTTAAGAAAATTGATAATTATTTCTCGAATTGTGGTGTATTTTAAATTTCTGTAGTATAATATACCAGGTTGAATATACCCGAACAAAATCACTAAAGTAGTAATTCTCCACCTCTTTCGTTAAATTCCTCACTTTGCCTGTTTTGGAACTCTTTATTCTTCCCTCGCTATGCACAAAAACATTTCTGGCTTCTGATCCAAAAACATTGCCTACCCCTGAATACTCTAAAAAGGTGCAAGACGAAAAATCATTCTAAATTATTTGGGATATGTATTATTGAACATGAAATATTTTCAACGGGATTATAATTGAAAACAGTAGCAAATGCGAGACAAATTTACGTTACTTTTATTAGCATATAACCGTAAATAAATTTTTCCATTCATAATTCCCTGTTTTATGGTACAAAACGATGAATCATTTTAAATTATTTGGTTATAAATGTATTAAGAAAAATGAAATGCAAATGTAAGACAAATTTACGTTAATTGTAACAGCATATAACCGTGAACAAGTTCCCCATTCATAATCCCCTACTTTCTAGGTCAGATTGAAGTTCCTGTTTACCGATTTCGTGAAAGTGGAAATGGGAAAAACAACTCGAAAGTGTAATATACTAATGAATAATGGTGTTTTTGTAATTCGATATGTTATTAGTGAAGAAACGGGAATTGTCAAACAGTCAGAATTACTGGGCCCTTTCTATCCGCCGTGGTAACATAAGAAACGCCAGAGTCTTAAGGAAATTTGCATAATATAAAAAACGACCTTCTATTATTCTGGAAATTTCAACACTAATTACTCGTGTTATGATATATATTAGCATGTTATACCTATAATAAGCTCAAGGTAAAAACAATACTTACACCAGCTGTTGACAAATGATGATGACATCAGATGAGGTCAACGCCAAAAGAAGGTATATGCAATACATTATCCATACTAGCTACTCCCAATTGATGGCATTATCAGATGACGTAAGCGTTAAAAGCAATTAATCTTTTGGGAGATGGGAGAATGTATATTTTGTTCGAAGATGTCACGCGAATGATGCCAGAACATAGAAACCTCTTGGGGAAAATTTTTCTTATAATGTACTAAAAATCTGAAAGCAATGGGATCGGTTATTGGCGACTAAGCATGAAAGCTATTTTTATTCTAACAACAACTATAAGCACAACGACATTTTCACCGTATTCTATTACAGTTAAGTTAAACCATAAATTTCGTGTTCTATAACTATATTATAGACTAGCTTTGGGATTTATCAAATGCTAATACCCCCACGGGAAGTGCTTGTTACGATATAAGCTTGAAAAAATAAAGAAAAGGGGTCTCAGAATATGCCAGAAATTTCGACTGTTTTCCTAACTGCTCAAATTATAACTTGATAGCATGTGAAATCTATATTAAGGTTATGGAATGAAGCAATACGTTATCACAGCTGCTGTTATCTGATGACGTCATCAGATGACGTATAACGATAATTTGATCTTTGCTAACTAAATAGGAGAATGTGTATTTGGTTAGATCAATGTCACGCGACTGATTAGCACCTCTCGGGAGACACTTTTATTATCATTTCATTTACTGAAAATTCACTAAAAAAGTGATAGAACAAGTAAATCTAGACTAAAGAGAGGCTGTTTATATCACCCACAACAGTTGCATTGATACTCGCATCTACAAAGTTTATCTAAACCAGGGTGGTCCAAGGTTGTCGGCTTCGCGGACCACAAAATTATTTTTGCATTGTTCGCGGGCCACAATAGTGCCAAGAATAGGTAAACAGTACAATACAAAACAAACCCTTTATTGTGCAAACACATTGTTATCAGACATAGCCATCCACGGCTCATAGAATCTGCATTCGATTTTTAGTTTTCTATGATGCCTATATTGTTAGCATATTTTCCCGACCAAAAAGATAGAAAGCCAGATAATAATTTAGACTGCCAAGAACATCATCCAACTTCGCTAGTTGCCTCAGCTAGCCATGACACTAGTCAATTCAGTGACATTATTGATGTAACAATATGTCAAAAGATATATGTGATTAATTTTAATACGAAACAAATGTATCTACAATACCCTGCATCAGCAGCCGCGCAAATTGAATAAATTGCATTAACGCGATCTTAGTCGGAGACCACAAATGATGCTATTAAAAATTGAACCAAAATAACCTTAAATGTACAGTGACTATGTCAAGATATAAAATTTATTGGATACGTTAACCAGTTAGCGAGTTGGTTCCTGGCTTGAAAAGTGGAGAGGGGGTGGTGATTGCCAAGGAAGGAAGGAAGGAAGGATTTACATATTTATCCCGGGGGAGAGGAAAGCTGATAAGACGGCTTAATCATATGGCGAACCACGGCCTCTCGTCCGGTTACCAGTCCATGTCGGATATGGGATTAGTTAGCCAATTATTTGTTTTCGGGAGCATAGACTTGATGGTGAAGGAAGCCGTAACCGACCAGCGGTTACGTGAACCACCCTACGGCGGCAAGGAGTCCAGCAATCCTCTCGCACATGATCATCCCCGCATGGGATTCAAACCTGCGAACCCACGAGGGGGAATCAGAGATGCGGTGGCGAGCGTATTCCTAACGCTTAGCACGATGCGCCACACCGTCGAGCCGCCAAGTTAGGCCGTGAGACCTAGCGGGTCGTCCACAGGCTTGAGAGTCTATAAAGCGTTTTCAGTTACAAAAAGTTGTGTATGATACAGAAAAAGGGGTGCTTCAGAATTATGCGCACCAAGATGTCTCGCAACCTGAATCCTAAACGGTACACACATACTATGTTCAGGTTGTGCGCCATTTTGGTGCGCATACTTCTGGAGGTCCGAAAATAGGATATTTTGGAAACTCAAGTGAAACTTCATGATGGGTTGCTTACTAAAATAGTTCTATAAACAGTAAAATAGATATTCAACTTCAAAATTGTTCTTCACGTGTCTGTTACTGCTTGTAAAGAGCCTTGTTCAGAGTGAAGATAAGGGACTTCCGAAGGCGTATCTAGGGTGTGGCAGCCCTGGCTCGCCATGTTTCTTCAAATTGGAAATAATTGAAACTCGTATTCTTACCTAAATAATAACGTACACGTATCTCAACTCAACAACAGTCGTTAAAAATTGTCAATCTACGATCAAGAGGGCGCATTTTTGAACTTCACCATGGGCGCCATTTCATGCAGATACGGCACTGGGGACTCCTCCATAACATATCTGCTCTCCTGACATTCTTTTATTTTGACATTGACATTTTTTTCAATTTTCGTGCTCTATATCGACTGGTATCGGAGTCTTGAACCTCGTTGAAACTTTTCTATCAGTATTCTGTATACATTTTTGGAACTTTGACTTGATCAAACTTGCCATAGTCATAGCCAAGTTTTTTTTTTATCTTCCGTCAAACATACAAAATCACGAGAAAAACTTAACACACACAATTTCATTCGGCATCCGCAGCGTACTGAAGCTGGTTATCAAGCACAGTTACTTTTTGAGATCTTGCTCTGAACAAATTTGCTACCGTAATATTCAATTTCATTTTTTTTCACTAGTAAAAGAATAACAAACGAAGATAACGAAAAAAGTGAACACGCCATCTTATGGGCTTAATTGAGTCGTAATGAACCCAAGCTAGATATAACGCATCGACCCCAAAGGTTCCAATAAATAATTAGGATATAAAAGGTTTTGGATTTAAGTCCTAAGTTGAAAAGAATCCGGTGCTTCCAAAGTATGTAAACCAAGATGGCGGACACCGGGACGTAGTATGTGTACCAGGTTAGAGTTAGGCCATAATTTTATTCCAATATCCCTTATTTTAGTTCTATTACGAGTTCGGGAACTAGCCAAGTGAGCCCCGTAGTATTTGTACCTAATATTATGGCCTATCCTGGTACACATACTACGTTCCGGTGTCCGCCATCTTGGTTAACATACTTCGAGAGCACCTAAAAATCGACGATAGTCCGAAGCTTACTAAGATTATTATTCAGATCTAGTTCAGAGCTAAGTTAACTATTATTCACTTTAAATTCCTGAATCTTTTTGATATCATTGTATATTCCAAATGCCATACGGGATGTTAATCCCACAGAAGTCAATGTGACGCCGAGCCAGTGCGACCTATTGTCAAGAGACCTCCGGGATGAGGTTTTAATATTGAAGTCAAGTTCGAAGCGATGACAGATGACTTAATACAATTTAATTTTATGATTTATTACGCTGGCGGAGTATTTGTGGGTCTTGTGTAGTCTCGTACCTCAAGTACTTCTAGAGGGCGTAGCATAACGATTTTTGCATATTTCAATCCTAACCCCCACCTGACTACGCCATTCAAAATTAAGTCACTAAGACGTCACAAACACGTCATAGATCCTGCCAAAGTATACCTATGATCACCCGAAGTGCAAAAATTGTTATGCTACGCCCACTAGAAGTACTTAAGATACGAAACTACACTGAACCCGAATTTGTTGGAATAGTGTCATGGCGTCATATTATCAATGAAAAAAGATCTTGAATTCCATAGTAGGCACATCATAAGTTGTGACCATTCGTCGACGAGAATTGCGATTCCCGATTTTTATTTTTATGGGTTCTATCAGCATGGTTACATCATAATTTATGACGTCATCGTTGCCGACATCATTGACTTTTTAAAGAAAGTCAGGCTATACCAAATGTAACGAATCCTGCTATGTTAAAAATACAATTCTATTGTATCCCTCGTTCTAGGGACATATTAAATATAGACTAAATCGCGGGAATATGAAGATCATCAATATAAATTATGAACCTTTAACTAAATATAACTCCTGCCAGTTGAATGTAATTTCTTTTGCGATACCGTCTATCCCAAAATGCGGTCAATGAATAACCAAACGTATATGTGATTAAAGCTGTAATAATTACTAAAGGAGCATTACATAATTATTTCGTTTGGTATTTCGAATCGAATGCACTCGCCATAAATTGAAGTGTGGTCTTATAATCGGATAGTTGTCAAGACTTCTATTGTGGGATTGCGCGTTAGTAAATGCCGATCGTCGCCAGATTGGAAGCAGTTGTCGCGGTTTTTCACGTTTTTTGGTGTTTTTGTTATTGTTTTTGCAGGGATTTTGGTAGTTTTTGCGAGATTTTTGGTGGTTCTTGACGGTTTATGCACGTTTTTGCAAGATTTTTGGTGGTTTTTTACTGATTTTGCACGTTACGATCAGTGAAAACAGTTCTGAAGTGGCGAATGCTACATGACTAAAGTTCTTCATGAAGTACGCGATTTGGGTTGTTCAACTACCAAAGCCTCGCTCATCAATAATAACATTACTCCGATAAAATTAATCAGAATGGTATAATTTACAAATGTAAAATTAGATTTTCGAACCTAGGGTGTCGCTGCTTGATAACCAGACTTGGTTCTTCGTTACTTTCCTTTTCCAGTGAAATTTGTATTCAATATTATTCTTTCAAACTGCATGTTATTTTTTTGCGGAACGGAAAAAATAAATCTGGCCAATTCTCTTGAAAACAACTTTGGGAATTGAAATTTTCACGAATGGGAAACAAACACTGAGTTGCACAAGTCAAACTGATTTAAATAACTGCTTGTTGTGAGCCTTGCTCATAGCTTGTTCATAATATTCGTCCTAAAATGTTTTTCTCATATACCAACCGAAAATAATTTCTATGGGAATTTTAAACCGTGCCGCAAACTGCTAAAAATTCGACACGCGATCATCCAAATATGGAAAATCTCAATTTTCATGTCTAAATTTATCACCATTAACAAAACCAAATTTTTGCGGGAAGAAACGTCATTTTAGACCGGAGAAAATCCTATTATCACCGACAAATGTTGACGGATGACAAACAATAAAATTTTAGTCCTAAACCGAAAAAAAACGTGGCCCACCGTCCATGGACGGCGATGACATATTTTTGAATTCCTTTGACGAATTGTTGAAAACTTAAAGATAGTGATGCAATAATGTTACTAATAAAATTAAGTGAGATTAACTTGGTATTTACTGTTACTGATGCTTGATAAATTTGTGTTGAAGGGAAATAAACTGGTTAACAATGAAAAAAATGAAAATGGGCCTACGCCACTTGCATCATCGATGTATTGCACCCTGTTGTTCCGGAAAATATTGGAATATCAGGATAAATATAGTATATATACGGTGGAGTATATAACGCAGGGCTGTCCAATCCGCGGCCCGCCTGGCTGTTTATTACCGTCGCCCTTAATTTTTCGTATTTTATATGGGCTGTATATAGTAAGTATGTTTCCTGATTTTTGCGTGATTGTTCCGGCCATCTACATCTGAATGTCGATTTTCTGTATCAAGTCTTGCGTCCTGATGGACATTGGCGTCCTGCAATGAATTTCATCACGTGAAAATGGCCCGCGACACTAAAAAGGTTTGGGAGGGCCTGATATAAAGTATTAGAATTTAACAAATTTGTCAATTTGCGATCATTATCGATGCCATTCTGCTGTTTTTCGCTTATCACATCATTATCACTTTTTTGATTATTGCCTGACAAAAGCCTCGTTTGGAGCGACGACCGCCATAATCGAAGAGAATCACGAAAATATTAAACCACGGTAAATTGAATGAGAGCCGACCGGTAATCTATCGGTATATCGAAACAAACATGCCTTAAAACATCGGATCAAATTACAATAACTCAACTTCGTAAAAGCGACTAAAACTGGAAACTCGGCATAGTTTGGGGCTAAAAAACGTATTATGAGTTGTTTACAATTCACGCATCAGTTCATATGTCCACAATTAACCTAATCCTTGCGGGGAGTCAAGATAACTTAAAGTCAATCTTACCCTCAAAGTAAACAAAGAGACAAGTTTAATGAAGCAATAACTGTCGTTCATTTTGAAAGCATATCTACGGAAATAAAGGCCTAAGTCAGGGGTATGGAACGTTTTTTTTCGGTGGGCCATATAACCAGTGGCGTATCTACATAAAATGGCGCCCAATGCAATGTTTAAACATGTGCTCCCTTGATCGTTGACTGACAATTTTTAACGATTGTTGTTAAATTTAAATACTTCTACGTTGGTATTTAAGAAAAAATACGAGTTTCAATTATTTCCAACTTGAAATCATGTTGAAATTGAAAATTTTTGAAACTTTTTTGCGATTAAAACTTTTTCTTCGCTTTGCTCCCCAATCCAAACGGCGCCCATAACACGAGCCATAGCTGTCATACCCTAGATACGCCATGTACTGCATATAACCAACTTCAGGCATTTAGCAAGGCCACACAAAAAATTTCGCGGTAAAGGCATTATTCCTTTTATTTCACTTTAACAGATACAGAAAGAGAACTTTGTACAAGAATTTCAATGTGAGACCGTGCATATTGTCCTATATGACGCTTACTCGCGTATCGCCCAGAACAAGGTCCTGTTTGAAAGGCCACTGATATCTGACGATATATAAGGAGTGATTATTGCAATGCGAACACATTTGAGTATAACGCTTTAACCGCTAGGCCAGGGGTGTACAACCTGCTGCCCGTGGGCAAATGTGTGCGGCCCGCGGAAAAGCGCCAATTTTGAATGGTGTGCGCCCACGAAACGAATCATTAAATCAGTTTAATCTGGTATGTGCAAGTAATTCTCATCACTTTGTGTTGCAACGCACATTTTATACCTGAGCCCTATCTCTTATCGGTGCATGTTACGTCACAATGTCCAGTTAGTTATTCCCGCGCATCAGCCACGTGACCTTCTCTGTACCTTTCCATCTTCGACCATGATTTTGTGCGTCGAACGACAAACTTCAATTTTTTTTAATCGTGGTTGTAGTATACTACCATTTGTGGTAATTATCAATCGTTATAAACACATAAATGGAAAGTGGGCATTATTACTCAGCCATGCTATGTCCATAACAAATTAACGCCAGATGTTTTCCAGTCCGTTGGCTCGTCAAATTACACAAAATAAAACTTTACACTTTATACTGAATATTGCGGACTCCTATTACTTATTTAGAAGGGGGAGGGGCGAAAAGCTCTAGCGCCGATTGGTCCATGTCGGGTATGGGATTAGTTTGATAGTTATTTGTTTAAGATACATGGACTTGATGGTGGAGGAGGGCGTGACCAGCTTGTGGCAACTATCGGATTCGACTGTTTTTCTCTGTTTTTGCAAGGTTTTTCATCATTCTTAGTGGGTTTTGACGGTTTTTCACTGTCTTTGCAAAGTTTTGGATGTTTTTTCACGGGTTTTGACTTTTTCAACCGCTACGCCTGCACACCAGGATAACTTGCCCCCATGGCAGCATTACTCACTGTATTCAGAGGAGCCAGAATTTTTCTGCTTCATTTTTTCGATCGATTGATTGTCAATGCAGACATGCGGTTTTAACTCCGCCCCTTTTTCACTAAAATGACATCAGCATTATTGGGCGAGCTAAAACATCGCAGGTGGGTTAGAGTCTTTCTGGTTCGGATTCCAGTTTCCGGGCCTTGGGTGGGGCAGTGGGGATGCAGCTTAAAATCGAAATTTCAAACCTACAACGACATCTTACATAGACTCACTCGGGTGCTCCTGAAGTATGCGCACCAAGACGTCGCACAACCTGAACCCTAATCTGGTACACAACCTGAGTTCAGGTTGTGCGCCATCTTGGTGCGCATACTTCAGGAGGTCCCTCACTCGAAATAACAGAGACTCATTCTTGAGCGAAGATATGGGGGACCAATGCAGTGCGAAGAGCTACTATGATCAAATAAAAAATTATATATCACAATTACGCATGAGGTTACAACTTTATGATCTCAAAACAATTTTTGACCCGAGTCAGTCCCATCCTTTAATTAACAGACCCCAGAGGCAATCCTTCCGTGAGGTCTTACAATATTAGGGCCTTTGATTTTAAAGCTTGTGGGAAGCAGTGCTCTTAATACTAATGCAATGCGGATTGAGATGGATCGCCTTGACTGTAAATTTTATTTAAAGAGTTCATGCTTTGTGAATAACACCTGTTGTTTTATGTGTTTGTGGGCGATTTTTGACATGTAAGATTGAAAAATCGATTTTTAACACGTTTACTAAACCAGAAAAATATAATATATCGCCCTCACAGATGTATTAAATGAATTAAAATTACTAAAACAATTATTAAAAACAACAAACCTGGTTAAGATATATTGAGAACTAACTTCATAACAAAATTGAAATTGTAAAGGGACTTTATGGACACCCTGAGTATTCCCACAGAATAGTAGTATATTTTTGAGCTTCGTTAGATTACAGTTGAGTGGTCTTAAACCGTTGCCGTCGGGTTTCAAGATAATTCCCATTGCGTCACGGAATTCGTTCCATTTCATAAAAAATATTCATTACCTTCCCGCACTGACATACTTTTCAAAAATTTATAAAAATTGTTAAAAATAAACGAGGAGCAGATATTCAGCACGTTTTTCTAAATCTCCTTCGTAATCTCTGCACAAAATTACGAGTATTTGTGAGCGCTCATTTTATCCGTGTTTCCCAACCTTTTTTGCTATATTCCTTCTCCCTTGCTTATATTTCGGAACTATATTTCTCTCTTACTTTGCACAAAATTTTTTATTTTTTATTTGTCTAGTTTTTAAAGGGTCCTTAACTAGTTTCGCTATATTCCTTCCTTTGCCTGTTTCGAATCTCCTTACTCCTTCCTAACTAGGCATACAAATCCGTTTTCCTTATTTGTTTATTATGTAATTGACTGAAGTGAGTATAATTCCTGTGTTATTACGCCATCACTACATTTAAAATATGTCTTCAATTTTTGACGAATTCTTCCTTTCTAACATAGGCAAACTACGGCTCGCGGGCCAAATCTGGCTCGTTGGGTGATTCAATTTGATCGGCCTGATGCTGCCATAACCAAACTAAAACCAAATTCTGATATTTTAGCTAAAATATAGCTCAAGGAGTTTGTTGAGATTGCGATATATTTAGTTTTGGCAAGAGGCTTACTTTTACATGGTGCCTACTTACATGGCCCGCCGGTCTAAGTGGGCGAAATTTTTGACCTTGCCCCCCTCCCCCACATTCTTACCTAATGTTATGCACAAATCGAATACTTTATAATAATTTATAATAATACTAAACTAATAAACATTATTAGTAAAACTACACCAAATAAAAGTAATATTTTCTCTCATAAGGCAACAAATGTTCTTTACTGGGCGAATACCGTTTCTCCCACTTGAGAAACGCTGCATTAGACAAAACAAAATACGAGAATATCGGTCGGGGACCGAAGACTTATCGATCAAAACTGTGGTTTCGATTCATGACTCTATAGTGACACCGCGTGTCCCATCACTAATTAATTAATAACTCGCTAATCATACGACATAATTCATCATACGACATAATCAATAGGCTTCTGGTCCGAGATATGATGAATGCACATGCAAAATTTGGAGCAGATTCAACCACGCCTTCGTGAGATATCGCGTGCATCTAACAGACAAACAGACAAATACCTATCAACATACTCACCGATCTAAAGTAATAACTTGATCAAACAAGCTTGAGCGAAGTCGCGGGCGGTCACTGAAATGCCAAGAGATATTGTTATTCCCTCACTTTGCTCAAAAATGTTTTACATATTCACTCTTCAATATATCTTTCGCTAGTTTTGTGCGCTAGTCGAATTCCCAGTTTTGTACAGTTTATAATAAAGAACTGAAGAACATTGGCAATACGGCAACAAATATAAAGCAAAATAACTTACTAAGTATGACAAATTGGGGCTCCCGAATTATGCGAACCAAGATGGCGGACATCGGAATATAATATGTGTAATAGGTTAGGGTTAGGCCATAATTTTAGGTATAAATACTACGGGAGGCTCTTGGCTAGTCTTCGAACTGATAATAGGACTAAAATAAGGAAAATTTGAAAAAAATTATCGCCTAACCCTCACCTGTTACCCATGTTACGTTCCGATGTCCGCCATCTTGGTTCGCATACTTCGGGAGCACCCAAAATTCCACCTTAGGGAGAAATGTTGTTTAGTCACTGAAATGCTAATTGCTATCCAAACCGTATAGAACAGTGGTTCCCAAACGGTGGTGCGCGCCACACAAAGGGGGGCGTAGATATTTTTTAGGGGGGAGGGGGGGGGGATTTGGTCTTGCCCGCCTTAATCTGAATATTTACATTTCGCTATTGTTTAGTGATTGCGATTACATTCATTTTTTTTTACCGTGTTTTTTAAATAATACATATTTTCGCCTCACTTTTTAATATTTGTAGCTTATTGTTAGCTAGTTATTTTTTGGGTGGGGGCACGAAACTTGACAAATTCTTAATGGGGCCGCGGATTAAAAAGTTTGAGAACTGATGATATAAAATATGGTGGTGCATTACACGCACTCAAGCTAAATAACGGAGATTCATTCGTGGGCGAAATACGAGCGACCGATGCAGTGCAAAGTGGTATTGAAACTATGAAAATTGGCAAAACAGAACAAGATATATCTTGATCAAACAGTGAATAATACACAATACCATAGAACACCGCAGCATCTTAACTAAAATTGACGACAAACAAAATTATTCTTGAGGTCAGAAACTATAAACGAAATACCGTTGCTTTTTGTGGCCTAGTTATTGAGATGGATCCAATTGTATACACAAAGCATAATAAAGATAATGTTCAAACCCAATGTCCAGTATCTCACCTGTCGTGTTCCATGGTGTATCGATAAGATTCTTTTCCCACTTGTAACCCACATGCCCTAATTGTATGAATTTTAGATAAGAACACTCTGATAAAGTATTATATCTATTCTAACCCAGAAAATATCATGAATCTCACTTCATATGCTTACTATAACCATTTGCCTTAAGTATTATACCTATCCTAACCCATCACATATTACTTCCATTTAAACCTTATGCATTAAATCGGGCCCCCGTAATGGACAGGTGTAGCGGTCTTTATTTGCACCTGTCCGGTGGTGAACCAACACGTGTTTAAAATGACGAAAAACATTTTAGTAAAACACTTAATTAACCCAAAATTGAACTTGAGAACCTTATTGAAACAAGAAACCGGGGATTTTACAGAATTCCATTGACACATAAATTCGTTCCTTCTAAACATTTTCTATTTTCTTATTTTTTCAGGGAACAGCTTGAACTATCAATTTTTATAAATTTATTGCGGGGATCCGTAAATAATAGTCAACCTCTCGGGCTCCATGACACCGATATAGTCTATATTGTCTAATCCAGTGGTTCCCAAACCGCGGCCCGCGGGCCAATTATGGCCCTCGTAACGATTTTTTATGGCCCGCCGAATTTGAGTGAAATAGTTTAAATGTTGAACTTTAACACTTATGTGTTTTTCTTTTTGCGTTCTGAATACCTGTCAATTGTTACGTCATTATCAAAGTTTAAGCACGTGTATGTTTGTAACAATTCAATTATACCGGTATCGCACCCTTCCTCTGGCCCGCAAATATCCTTCCGCTTCTCATTTTGGCCCCTGGTTTGTTAATTCTGGGAACCACTGGCTGTCACTATATCACCACGTTCAATCTCTAAAGGTTAATCTTTTATAATTTGGTTTCTTGGTTTCACAATGATAAATAATCAAGAAGAATTCTACTAGTTTCATAGTACAAACTTATAATGCTATAGCTTATTTTCAAATCCCTATAATGCCAAATAGAAGGAAGGAAGCTAATACTACAAAAAACTTTCGCAATCCTCGAAATATTATTGGATTTAAAACAAGGGGATAAAGTAAACAAACATTCAGTAATAACCCTTTGCCAGATTTTTCCTTGACTGCCGCACTGGTAAATAATAGTCCTATTTATTAGGTAAACCCACATAAGGTTGTAGGGTTAAGTCAAGTTTCAAATTTTAGGATTAAGTAAAATGCGTCAATTTGGCGACGTTTCTTCTTAACTCTCCATTTGCGACAAGTAGAATTCATAATTATATGATGTCATATTTGATGACGTCATCAGCATGTAGATATTTTCAATATTGTACCATAATCTATGAAAATCGAGTTGAGAAAAATGCGGACATACGTTAAGTTTTCTCGGTAATTGTCGAGATTTCGAACAAGAATCTTAACCCGGGGTTCTAAATTAGGGGGAATGGGGGTTTGGGGAGGAATGTTATTTTTCAATTATTAAATATCCAACAAATAAGACGTGTATTATCTGGATCCCAAACGAAGTACCTGATTAAAAGTTACCTGATTCAACGTAAGCTGCCTAAATAAACAGACACGCAGTAATTACCGTTGCCAAATTTTTTCTTGACACCCGGACGGGAAAATTAATAGTCATATTCATTAGGTAAAGACACATCTTGAAGGTCAGATGGCTAATCATCGTGGATACGGTTTGTTCAGTTTTCTGAATAATTTAGAAATTAGAATTTATTTAAACAAAAAAAATGTGACATATTATTCTATGACGCCACACTTGATGACGTCAGCGACCCACCTTTTTTAAGAAATAGATTTTGTAAAATCCCGCTACCCAAGGATATGATCGAATACTAAACGACGTGTAGTAGCCAAGTTTTCACGCTTTTATGTTTTCAACATGTACGATTATTACTGAGGAACACTTCAATACAAAATAAACGATAAAATTTACATAGGAAATGAACTTGATACCGACTTGATAAGATCTTCAGGCGACCAAGCTTTGTGTCGCGACCAATAGGTTGGAATAAACGATAAAATTGACATAGGAAATGACCTGAATACCGACTTGATAAGATCTTCAGGCGACCAAGCTTTGTGTCGCGACCAATAGGTTGGGAAATACTGATATAATCTATGGATCTTGGGTTGAGGAAAATGCAGAGAAATGTAAACTGTTTTTATAATTGAGATTTCTCATCGTATGCTTACAGCTGGCTATGTGTATTAGGTTAGGGTTAGGCCATGATTTTAGGTATAAATACTACGGGAGGCTCTTGGCTAGTCTCCGAACTGATAATAGGACTAAAATAAGGAAAATTGGAAAAAAATTATGGCCTAACCCTAACCTGTTACCCATGTTACATTTCGATGTCCGCCATCTTGGTTCGCATACTTCGGGAGCACCGGTATTTCTAATGAAGCGTTTTCACACGCTTCGAACAAGAATCTGAGCCCAGGGTTCTAAATTCTGGAGAATGAGGGGGGTATTCTCAAATTACTATATATCCAACAAATAAGACGTGTATTATCTGGATAGCAATACAAAGTACTTGATGAGAATTTAACGTAAGCCGTCTAAATAAACAAACACGGAGTAATTACCAGTTGCCACATTTTTCCTTGACTGCCACACAGTAAATAATAGTCCTATTCATTAGGTAGACCCATATTATCTTTCAAGGTTGTAGAGTTAAGTCAAGTTTCAATTTTTAGAATTAAGTAAAATGCGTCCGTTAGACGACGTTTCTCTATAACTCTCCATTTTCGACAACTAGGATTCATAATTCTATGATGTCATATTTGATGACGTCATCAGCATGTAGATATTTTCAATATTGTATCATAATCTATGAAACTCGAGTTAAGGAAAATGCAGACATATGTTAAGTTTTCTCGGTAGTTGTCGAGATTTCGAACAAGAATTCTAACCCGGGGTTCTGAAGTAGGGGGAATGGAGGGGGATGGAAGCTTGGGGAATGGTGTTATTTTTCAATTATTAACTATCCAACAAATAAGACGTGTATTATCTCGATCACAAAGCTGTCCAAATAAACAAACACGCAGTAATTACCCGTTGGCAGATATTTCCTTGACTGCCACATGGGTAAATAATAGTCTTGTTCATTAAATAAAGACACGTAATCTTTAAAGGTTAGCGGGTTAAGTCAAGATTTGATTTTCAGGATGAAGTAACTCTCCATTTGCAACGACTATGATAGGATTTCCTATTTATCCCGGGTAGAGGAAAGTTGATAAGACAGACTAATTATAGGGTGTAGAGCGGCCGGTTACTAGTACATATCGGTGGTGTTTCATGAGGTATCACAACTTCTGATCAGCCATGGCTCTAGATCAGGGGTGTCTAACAGAGGCCCGCGGGCCATAACCCGGCCGCCAAGTCATTTAATGTGGCCCAAATCAAGACTAAACTTTCCCCATCAAGCATAAAATCATAATCCAACAGGTTGATGTTTGAAAAGGCGCTAACATGGATGAAAATACATGATTTTTTTGCTCTTATCGCTGCGTTAAATCTTTCGCCGTTTTTGCCCGGTACATTTATTACTAGAATGCTAAGCGATAACCCCATTTTCTTCTCTTGCCTCCCTGATCTGAAGTTGGTTAAATGGCCCAACGACGAAAATGTTGTAACTCTGCTCTAGAAAAATAGATTGAAAGGACTTGAGACAAATAATTGGAGAAAGCATACGCAGTGGTTATGATAAATAGGCCATATGCTAACTAATAAATGGTTTTAGTTGATATACAAAGAAGATTCAATGCCGAAGTTTGGATTGTGCATAACTTTTTTTGCACGACTGTCCTGTTTACGATGTTATCTTCTTTTCTATCTTATATAAATCCCTCAATATTTATCCGAAATAAACACGGAAAAGCACGACCCAAATTTTAAAAGCTTGTCTAACGCTAATTCCGTCTTCACTTCTAAGCGCACGCGTGTGACCTCGTTCACGCAACTTTCCATGAAAATATTTTAAAACAGTTTCAAACGAAATAATGATCTTAGACATGACCGCATAATGATGGCACTCGATGATTTGTTCAAAGTTTAAACACTAACTTATAATGAGTAAGCTTCGTTGATTGACGCGGCTTCAGGATGTTTTTAAAGAAACCTTAAAATTTGATGACGTCATAGGAGATGACGTAATGAGACATTTCAAATTATTGAGGTACTTCATCGAAACTTTTGAAAGTTTACTTTATTATTTTGAGAAGTATTAAAATTCTATGATATCGTATGTGATGACGTCAGTGACGTATGTGATGATGTCAGTGTTCGAAATTTTCAAAATCTAGCAGCCATTTATCGACTCCTATATTGTCTAACGCAGGGTGAGCAAGGTCTTTGAACTACGTGCCAAAAATTTTGTCTACCGTGACTGGCGGGCCATGTAAGTGTGACATAAAAAATTACATTTTATGAACAATATTTACAGTGTTACAAAAGCAAAAGTGGAAAACAATAAGCCTCGTGCCAAAACTAAATTTAATTGCAATCGCAACAAATTTCTTGGGCTGTTTTTAGCTAAAACATCAAAATTTGGTTTCAGTTTGGTTGTGGCAGCATCAGGTGGGCCAGATCGAATTACCCAATGGGCCGGATTTGGCCCATGTCTCGTCTAACACCGGTGAAGATTATCGATTTTCGATGCAGCTTAATTTAACGTGCAAGAATGTCTATTTTGAAACTTCATTACGAAGTACTGAATCCGAGGCATTGATTGAAAAAAGTTCTGAATGCCATGTGACTAAATCATAATATTTTCAAGAGATTTTACTTGTTTTTTTAGTTAACCTCAGGCAAAAAGTTTATTCTGCGAGAAATCTACAAAATTGATTCGTTGCAAGTTTGAAAATCGTAGGATTATGGATTTACAACTAACGCACGATGTGTTTTGCTGTTAAATCTCCTCAAGAATTGTCAACTTGGGTGGCGGAGTGTGGTTTCAATAACTTCTTAATTCGAATATCCGTAATTTCACATTTACAGATAAATGCTATGCTAAAACTACCATACTATGAAATTGAGTCCTTCAGAATACTAACACAAATGTAACTCTGTGACGTATCGTCTGTGACCAAAATCAGACTTCCTATAAGAGAAACTGTTTACAACAATGTACAACAATTCCTGAGCAAGGTAAACCACCACTTGGCATGATTTTTTTTTTCAAGTGTAAGGAGTGCACTGAAAAGTGTACTGAACATAACACAATATCAATTAACATGAAATATTATACGTTCCAGCCAGACGGCGAAACCATATAAGCGAAATAATAGCCATTACCTTACCACAATCTTTTATAAGCCGTGTTGATAGATTCGGATAACCGTTTGATACCGGTAATTCGGTAATAATAGCCGACTCACCTCAATCCGTTCTGAGCCGTGTTGAGTGAAATGGAGAAAACGGATACCGGTAATAGTATACGGTTAAATAAAAAAGTGCTTTTATGAATTCTGTAGACTTGACCTTGCTAATGTTTTTAAAAGCCTGTGGCAAAAATAAAAGTCAGATGTATCAACCGCAGTGCGTAATAGAGAAATAGGTACCTCCGTAGTATGTGTACCAGATTATCCCAGTTCGGGGATTGTCTATGTTAGCCAAGTGAATATACCACCTGCCCATAGGTTTCAGTACCTTTACACAACTTGATGTAAAGTAGGTGGACAAAATTAGTTACCTCCATATTGGTACAAACACTTCTGGAGCGACGTGAAATATACTAAAAAATACGCTTCCCATTTGTCTGTTAAAGTCTAACAGTCATTTGTTCAATACTCGATACCTCTACGAAGACTGTGTACAGATAAATTCCTGTTCTTTCCGATTCGGCAACGCTTACGCAATTAATTATTCCATGGGCGAGATGGTGCCAACAATAATAGTCCCTTATACAAACCTATTTTAACTTATATAAAGCCTGAAATACATTTATATTAGGTGTGCAGAAACGACGTTAAAAACATCTCCTCAAAAAAGTCGGCTTGTTAGCTCTATTAACATCCCATTACCAAAAAAATTCAGATGTATAACCAAGCCGAGGTGTAATGATTATTCGTTATTATTTATGCCTTAAAACTATTTAATATATAGCCACAAAATTACCTAACTGACTAATAATAGCCGATGCCAAGTTTTTACGCTGTGATACTTCCCTAACATACAATTACTAGTAACAACATTTAACACAAATATAAAGTAATTAATAAAATTCAATAGAAACTAAATGCAGTAACTTTTAGGTTTTTACTGAAAAACAAGCGACTCAAAATAATTTTCAAGCAACGTCGCGACCCATAGTTTGGGAAACACTGCCGTAGACAACAGTGGAAACTTACGAAAAATAGACGATCTATTAATACACATACTATACCCGTATCAATATCAAGCAAAAATAGTTCATGTCTGTTTTCTACGCCTATGCCCAGGGCAATGTAATGTAAAACTATTTCAAAATTTTTTCGAACTCAATTCGTCTGCAAAGCACGTTCTGATGCAAAAGCACGTTCTGATGCAAAAGCACGTTGAAAAGGTCGGGCATGGGCAATTAAAAATTTTCCGCATGATTTAAAACTGTACTAATCCAGTGTGCTTTTTTGTCCCTGTGGCTATAACAATATCTTAATAAACTATCAAAAAATATTTCCATTAATGAAGTATGAAAAATATATTCTCTTATAGAAGCGTAGAAAAGCATTTAAAGAAATAAATACAATTCCTCCACTATCTCTTGTAATTAGGGTCGGAACCCCTTTTAAAATGTAAAACAAAAAGGCATTTTTCTGTATCATACATTACAAATTTTCGTAGCTGGAAACGTTTTTAGACCCTCTTGAAAACCCAGACTAGCTGATACGGTCTAACTTGCCAATTACAAATTTCAGATCAACCCCCCAATCCCTTGAAAATTCCAGACTACGTCCCAGATCTCAAACCGGTGGGGAAGCATATCGAAACAAATGTTCCATTATCTAAAAATAGAAACTATGAGCTCAAACATATTGCTAAATAGTTAAGAAAATCTGAGTCATTAAAATCGTGACCAACTAAGCATATTTTAATTTACTCCATTTTAGGATCAATTTTGCACGGGCCATTGATAATTGACATTTTGGAATCACGGCCCTCACACATGCGATTATCAATAAAGTCAAATCAAAACAAGCAAGATACGTTGCCAAGTTTTCATTCATTATTAGCAGCCTTAAATATTTAATTACTAACAAATCTAAAGCGCGTTGTAAAAATATATTGCAATGTGAATCTAAATCTGGCATGGGGGAAGTATTTCGCGCCTAAATCTGACCAATCGGTTCCTTAATGAGACGAATTAAAAGTCCGCGACCTTGCTACGGCAAAGCAATTTGTAATCGGCACGCTTTGACTTTTTTTTTTTTACAAATTTTATGTTTCTGAACTATACGTTCCATACTCACAGCAAATAAATCTACGCGCTAATACGTAAAATTTTCGCAAAATGACACCTGTGAAAAAATGATTTCCGCAACAGTTAAAATTTGCAAAACATTTGCGTACAATATATATAATAAAAGTCTATTCATCTAAAAGTCGGTTTCCGCAAAACATAATATTCACAAAGTCTTGCCAACAAAATTATTTCTGTCAATATAATCTGATAAATTTACTTCCATCCACCTTATATATCTAAAACAGTACGCCTCTTTTAACATAAAGAGGGTTTTACTCTGGAAAGCATTACTTGTCACCGCTATTCTAAGGTAAAAAGTTCACTACTTTATACTGTGACAAACTTACAGGTAGAATAATGCTATATAAGTAACTTGCATACGCAAAAATACGCTTCGAAAATGCATTCTTTGGAATGTTCGATTCGTAAATTTACACCTACGCAAGGTAATATTCCCGCAAATATCCATTTTTGCAAAACATTCGCGCGCATTGCATGAAAAAGCGTCTATTCACACCAAAGTCGGTTTCCGCAAAACATGAATTTTGAAAAAGTTTTGCCTACAATAAGTTTTCCATCAATAAAATTTTTCATAAAATGGCTCCCATCCTCCTTTTATATCTAAAACCTTTAACATGAAGCTCGTCTTACTATGGAAAAGCGGTAATTGTTGCCGCTATTCTAGGGTGAAAAGTTTGCCGGCATATGCAGTAACAGACTTACAGATAAAATCAAAAACTCAGCTTTTGTGACATAAGTTGCTCACAAGCCTACAATTCGCACAAACGGGTATTCTCACAAAACTACTTGCAACGTCATTCTCTTACAGAGGGGCTCCTTTAGCAATGTATTTCAATATCGTTAAATAATTCAAAAAAAATGAAAAAAACAAATGAATTTCAGAAAAACCACAAAAAAATTATTTAATACCTTCTAACTTAGACCGAAGCTTCCGTGAAACAACATTTGCTTGTATTGCTTTCTGGCAAACCGACAAATTTGCATTCGCGCAAAAATACATTCCCGTATAAGTCCGTTCTCACCAACGTTCATTTTCACAAAAACACGTTCTCGCGAAAAAAGTTACTCACGAGCCTACATTTGTAGAAAGTCTGTTCTCGCAAAGCTATACACTTGTAACTTCATCATCCAACATAGGACTATTCTAGCAATACATTTCGCTAAAACACTGCCGTTTAATGTAAAGTTCTTTCGCCCACAAACCCTAAGAAATGTTTTATCATTTTTACCAGCTTGTGCAGTAGCAAATTCCCATGCAAAATGCCGCGTTTAAAAAAAAAACTATTAAAGCTATATCTCAACTCTTCAAAGCCTGGTTCCTAAAAGCCCAAAAGTTACGTGAAGCCTACGTCTTTATTTGCAACCTTTGCTCAACCTTATGGCCTATCATAACTAATTTTGCGGCCGAAAACCTATTTCAAATCGTTTTAGAGAAAATTATATTTTGGGCAAAAAAGATATAATTATGTACCGGAGTTTCAATGCACCACCAAGCTCGATTTACCAATAAATGATTGTAATTATCCACTGTCGATGTTCGGCCATAGTTAAGGCGGCGAATGAAACGTGCGACATTTGTGGAGTAAATTTCCGTTTGTCTGAACCATGAGACATTATGGCGTAAACAATGACGTTTGTTTCGTCAACAAACGATGACAGAAGTTTGATTGTTTTGAGCAATAGGCAGTCATGCGTGATCTTTTGATGACAACTTGGTTAAAATTGGTATTTAACAAGTATTGATGTCGCAGGATAAAAAACTTGGGTTAAAACCCCACGGACACCACTTTAATTTGTGCAATAAAATGAGTATCCAACGGACTCTTACTCAACGATTCGAAAAATACCACAATTGGCGCCACTTTGGTACGCGATTGCGATCACAGTTTGCTGAGATTTTCATTGTTTTGCATTTAAAAGTTATTGCCCGATTTTGTATCCTGTATGTTTATTTGTGTTCTTTGACTGTTTTTGATGGACAGGCGCGTACGTTTTAAAACTTTGTCCTCAAGTTATGTTCGTCCTCCAGGTACTCTGCATTTTTTTGTCCGTTTGTTGTTTAGCTTTATGTCTCAGGGTGACCAAAATGAAATTGATTGATTGATTAACTGAAGTGAGTAGTTTTATGGCGATGAGATGCCAGAATGGCACCAGGTTAAGTTATGTCAGCGTATAGATTATCGCCCCGCCTAACTTAAGATAAAAAAGAGTCAACAAAATCCGATCAGAAAAGTATTCGAGGGGCATTAACAGGGCAAAACCAGGACCAGATATATGAATAGTCGAGCATTAAAGCGTCGCAGTTACATAGACTTAGCTAGTGTAGGAAGTCGTAATATACATACAATAATGAATACGTAATAAATCCTGTGACGTTTAGGAACCCGGAAACTCTTTTTTTCGTACACAATTATTGCGCACGTGATTTAAACCTACAAATTGAAGGATCCGCGATTTGACGACAAATATATTTCTTCTTAATATCAGCACATTACGATAACAGTTGAGTCATTGCTTCGAGAAAACATAAATCTGTTGAGTGATTCATAGTCAAATATAAATCTGTTTACGAAACATGTTGAAAGTTTTACCGGTATGTTATCTGTCGCTATATTGACGGAAACCAAAAGTCGTCACATTTAATCCAATTTATCCCCAACTTTTGAGTTTTGGTTTATGTTGCGACGTTTTTTAAACCTTCTTCCGCTATGAAAAACGCCTTATTCCAGCAACAAGGGCGTGTCAAACTTTTCTGCTGTCCGGGGCGAGTTTCTGATAATGATGCCCCTTATACCTAACTCCAAAACTAATTTGGGGGATGAACAAATTATAAAATGTTGTTATGCATGAGACTAAATAAATTGAGGTAAGAGTGAAATGTTTGTATTATTATTATTTGAATCCACAAAATGAACAACATACTCAGCCATATAACGTGCTGCCCGGACACGCCTCTCTAGACACGCCCATGACAATAAAACACTGTCACCTAACGATAAGAAAAGAGCTTCAATTTTTCTGGAAGTATCAGTTCGGCTTTGTGGTTATCGGCTCACCTTTTCTCGTGGATAAGCATAAAATAAAAATATACTATCAAACCGACAGACGGAAAAAAGAGAGACCTTGCCAAGCAATGAGTTTGAGCTGTCTTGGCGACGTTCCTTTCTCTCTGATTGACTATAAAATCCCATCTTATTCCTTAAGACCGGGGTGTACAACCTGCGGCCCTCAAGGAAAATTCCTCTGGCCCGTGAGAAGTGCCAATTTCGAATGGTGCGCGGCCAGAAAAACGAGTTTTTAATTTAGTAATCTGGTATGTACGAGTAATTCAATTCACTTCGCGTTGCAAAACCTAAACTCAAGTCCAATTTATTATCTATGTCTATGACGTTGCTTGCAATGCGCTATAGCTAGTGCGAAGCGAATAACCCATTTCATGAGATTAAATACCTCAAATTTTTGTGCATTCAACTACTGGAAAACCTCTGTTAAAATAAGGTGCGACCCGCGGTTTCACCCAGTTATTTGTATCTGGCCCTCATGTATTAAAGGTGGCACACCCCAGCCAGTGTTTCTGTAAGACAGTGGTTCTCAACCTTTTTTCTGTCGTTGCACATTTTTGTCGCACAAAAATTCCATGCCTTTTACCGTTTTCATGCCAAAGTGAAACTACAAGAATAACTTATATTTCTTCCCGCAATATGAACACGTTCATTCTAATAATATGGATGAAAATTACCAGTCTGCAGCAAACAACAGCAGCAACATTTTTTGCTACTGCAATCAAAATTTAACTATAGCGACACAAATGAAACTACCGTTATCTACAACTATGTTAGCGGCCAACCTAAAAATGTTTATGAGGCATGGCCCACTGGTTGAAAACTGTTTCATTCGTCCGAAATTCGTCATTCGTCCTAACATTGCTCCAAAGCCCCTAGCGGGTCCGAAAAAGAATACTAGTTACGAAAAATTGCTATGTATAACAGAGAATATTTTTTCACATTTTAAAAAAGAGAGGGGGGGGGGGGGGGGGGGGTACGGATCTTAGCCGAGCTACCCCTCCGACCCTCAATCCCCCCCCACCCCCCAACCCCTCCCTTGCTACAATGAGTCGTTCCTGTCGCTTGAAATTGGTTTAAAAATTGGTCTATCGTATCCCTCAGCGATACTTGCTAACATTGCTCCAAAGCCCCGCACACAACTTCAAAATGCTACAAATATCCCGCCTTGCACGAGGCGTAACGGTATCCTACAAATATGTGCATAGTTGTAACACAACGCGGTAAATGTCTAATCGGTCATTCGCCATCGTCGAGTTAATTAGACGAATCGGTTAAACGTAACTTCAAATTGGATTAAAATCCGCTAGAAATGATCGAGCAAAGCCGACGACTTCAAAATTATTTACGAAGCCTCTGCGCTTACGTATTTGGGCCGTTGTGGTGAGACTGAAACCCTTTGCGTGTTCCTTCAAGTGAGGGGATGCAGTCTTCAATACAGTAGGGTGAGTTACAAATAACTTGGTGAAACCGCGGGCCGAACCTTTATTCAACAAAACTAGTTGCAGCTGTGGCGTAGCCAGGGAGCATTACCTTATTTAAAAGGCATTGGTTAGATTTATGGCACTCATTTTTGATTTTATTCCAATAAATAGTTTTTCCTGGGTGAGACGTTAGTTACTGTGGCGTATCTAGGGTATGGCATCGATGGCTCGTGCCATGGACCCATTTGGAAAGGGGCGCAAACATGGCAAAAAGTTTTAATCGTTTTTTTTTTTAATTAAATAATTTCAAACTGGAAATAATTGAAACTCGTACTTTTACTTAAATAATAACGTACAAGTATCTCAATTTAACAACATTCGTTAAAAATTGTCAGTCAACGATAAAAGGGGCGCATTTTTGAACTTTACCCAGAGCGATATTTTACGTAGATACCCCACTGGTTGGGTATAACAGTTAAACTCCAGATTTTGAATCTTTCGTACGAAGCCCCGGCCAACTCTCAAATTGAGAAGATTACTAATTATCCAGTTAGGGTTAAGAATGCAGATTGCGCAGGGCATTCAAACTTCTAAATCATTCCTAACCCGAACCCTATCTGGATAATTACTAGTTTGTTTTTGAAACGCGGCGGGGATGTTTTTCTTAAATCTCACATTTTTGCATTAGTGGTGAGGCTTTGTACGAAACATCCGAGATTAGTAACATCCAATATAACGTAGTTAAGTTCCACAATCTGACCTGTATGTAGCCTAACGTACAGCTCGCTATACTTCACTAAATGTGACTAAGTCTAATACAGTGGTTCCCAAACTTTTTGAATAAAATTCTATGGCGGACCCCTTGCAATTTTTTTAACGATTCCCGGTCCTGTGCACTAAAACAAAACATTGAAAGATAACAACAAAAATCAATGCATCGTATAGTGAAGCGAACAAAAGAATATAAGGCTCAACTCTAATAACATGTATGACATTCAGTCTGTTTCGATATTTGGTAAACATGCAAAAGGCCAACGTCAGCTACAGCTAGTAAACTTGTGGACGTTGTGGTGACAGGAATTGAATTCTCTCTGTGATATCACAGACACACAGCTCTGTGACATCACAATAGGACAGCGTGATTGAGACAAAAAGTGATGAATCAGTGTCTCCAGTGGTGAATGCAAAGCAGCAAAAGGCGACAAACGTGTATTTGCAAATTTGAGCACTTAATTTTTGTATTATCAAGCTATTACAGTTTTGTTTCGCGGACCCTTAGAAAGTGCTTCACGGACCCCAAAAGGTCCGCGGACCCTAGTTTGGGAACCACTGGTCTAATATATCGTTTGAACTTTTTTCCGATGTCACGGAGGGGATGTTCGTCGCCTCAAGATTGGATAAATTATCTCTATCAAACCCACGCAGTTTATACACCCACGAGCCACGAATCGCAGATATTTCCGTAATTCGAAAGATGATAAGCGCGTACGCCAATTATTGTCTGCGAATTATCAGCAAATGCTTTTGAAAACGTCGTATTTTATGTGGGTATTCCTACGTCATGAAATCAATCTCAACTAAATCTAAATTCCCAAATTTTTCAAATCTGCAGCTTCATAATAATATATATATGAACAATTACTCCATGCTAATAAGAGCTTGTTCAGTGCAATCATAACAATCATTGCGCGGTTGAATGACCGATACAACCAGTGGCAATTTAGTCTTTCTCACTCTTAAATTCAACATTTTTTTGGAGAAAAATTTTCGGGTAATGGATTAAATTTTCCGGTACACTAGAATTATCTCACGACGCATAGTTTAAAAATCGATATCCCGTTCTAAATGTTTCAGTAACCCCAAAATAACTGTTAATTATACTATTTTTGTAACAGTCTATTTTCTCAAAACCCGTTTATTTATTCAAACAAAGCCACAAAACAACATTAATTCAATTTTCCAGCCCAAATATTATTTTAGTTGTAAACTCTTCGGGCTATTGTCTTAAAATCTCGTAATATTTTAGGTCGTTGTCATGGTGATCGTGAAAGGAGAAACGAGTTTTTGCGTCGTGGGAATAAGCTTGCACGCTCGTGTTGCAGGATTAGATAGTACGAAGGCTGATTGCAAGACAATGCAATTGATATATGTATTTTTACCCAAACTATTGATAAACTTAATGAATTAAAAAAAGATTTATCATATTCGACAATTAAACTGGCACATCCGATAGAAATGGCATCGCTGACATACGATAAAGGGTAAGATTTGTATTTTATCCCGAAAAGGGAGAAGACATAGACATGGAAACATGTCGATAGAAGCCTTGGTTTATCATGATATTAATACATTTACCGAGTTGGATATGAAATTTCACCCCCCCCCCCCCCAAGATGGCGCCCAACCTGAATATAGTATGTGTACCAGGTTAGGGTTGTTCAGGTTGTGCGTCATCTCGGTACGACTACTTCCGGAGCGCCCTCCTGGGAACTAAAATAAAGTAAAATTTAATAATACCGAAAATATTAAGAAAAATAATTAAACATACAATACTTTTAATAGGAACGATGTGCTTGCATATTTTCGCACAAAATATCGTATCTTGGCTGTAAATCGGTGATTATGGGTCTCAGTACTATTTCCAAATCTCTCAAATGTGATCAATATTTTGTTTTAACATAAGTTAGTGTCGAAAAACTATTTTACCGCGACCCCCATTGAGCCTATTCTCGACTCACCCGGAAGTCGGTACACCCAGTTTGAAGATTCCTGTCCAATAGGATCATCTCATTTACACTTACCCCGCTTTTGTGTTGGATCTCTTCATAACTTGATTTCTGCCTGAAAATGGATTATTATTGTAGTCCATTACGATTTTCCGATTAAGTGATACGCTTACAAAATTGTCGTAATTTCGTCTCGCTTTTAGTTCCAGCTGGCGTTAATTTAGTTAGGCCGTTTAAACTATGCCGGCGTAGTTACCATGGTTAAAGAAGCATTATAAATGAAAATTCGTCAGAAATTGGACATAATTGGGATTAAGAAAATATAAAACTGTCGCCAGGAAAATTACGTCCGGTCGTCAATAGATTAAATGTTTGAGAAACTATAATTTACGGCAATATCGCGCTTTTATTTACCAAATAGAAAAATCGAATTGCTTTCAATGCGTGGTCACTATATACCTGTCGTTGAAATGCTAACATAACATTAACTCACGGTAATTCGGTAGTTATCACGTGTCCATTCATTTGGTTGAACCGGGCCTATATCTCTAACGCGTAGTAACAAAAAAAGGCGAGAGTAGAACTATTGATTAATTAGTACTAACTTTAGCGTGGCAATCATGCACTCATACCAGAAATTCTAACTGTTGACAAGCCATTATTTACAGCGATAACTTACAACTACTCATGGACGATAATTCCCCGCTTTTTCCTTGTCCAGAGGTACCAATTGGAACAACAGCCCATGAAATCGAACAGAAAATAATAACAAAACAAGGGAAACACTGAAAATATCGCAATAACTTGTGTTGGTGTTTACGCGTGGTGCTTTTTTGTTATTACGCATCAGAGATATAGACACTGTTCAACTATATGAATGCAAACTACCGAATTACCGTGAGTAAGCTATTTTGCATTGATCACGCCGGATACGACGATATAATTATATCTGATTGGATGAGTCGTTGATTCCCTATGGACATCATTGGAAGTAAAATTGCGTTGCATGGCTAGACGGTGGTGCGGTATAGTGAGAATTAACTGAGACAAAGGCCGTAGGAATCGCATATTTAGATTTTGCTCGGTTGCGATTTATAAGCAATTTTTCTGGCCGGTCGATTTTTTTGCTGATAAACTCAGATAACTTAATGTTTTTTTTTTGTTTCTGTCGAAAATTAAACTTCGATTATCGAAAATGAAAGTCTTTAATTTTTATTCTGAAGAATTAAATATTCTACTGCGGCTCCGGGAAGTTTTAAAATACGGCTCTGATCCTCCTTTATGATTATGGACATGTTGAACTCACAGACCGACGATTTACTACGCAAATGACATTCGAAAAAGAACCTCTAGTCTGGTCTGGTCGACACTCAACACCAGAGCATCGCTGGAATTTCAACGTGAGACAAATTCCGAAAAAAAGCCTTATAATTTATTTTTTCGCACCACAGTCTACCATGCAGTCACGACATAAGCTGACTTTCGCGTGCCGCTCAATTTATAAAACGGCCTACTTTCGGTCAATATCCGAGTGACTTCGCTTCAATTGGATTAAAACTCACAAGTGTGATGGATAACACTTTGTCTCTGGTGAACCGTGCAGTACTTGTCACAGGGCAATGTCGAAGATAGTGATTAATTGTTTTGTGAGTAGAAACAGTTGTCATATTCGAACAGCAGTTTACGTCTACTTTTTTTTATCACTGGGTTGTTTTTTTCCAAACAAAAGAGCATGCTACAAATAAATTCATTGCTGTATAGCAGTAGTTTCCAACCGGAGACTCGTGACCCCCAATGGGACCACAGGGCAATTTAAGGGGTGCCACAATGCTAGAGGTAAAACCGATTTTCTTTTATCTTTGCGAGAAAACCTATACATTTCTTCCAAGTTTCGTTGATTGATAAGGTTATTTCACAGGATATTTTCACTTTGTTGAGAATGAATTGTTTGAACATAATAAGATTTGGGATTTACCAATCAAAATCACACTATAAAAACCACTGGAATGATAAACAGGCGGTCTATGAGTGCTAAAACATTTTGGAAAGAGGCCACGAGTAATAAAAGGCTAGAAACCATTGCTTTATAGTGTTTACAACTAACGGCCCAAAAATGCGAATAGTACTCGTTGGTTATATATTTTGCTTTCGACCCATCGCCCAATTTTGAATAAAAATTGTGTTTCTTGTACTCCCATTCCATCTAATTACAAGTGCACGTCTGGGTGTAACTTATAGTCTTGAATAAAACTTCTTTGTTTGTGCCTTATCCCGTACACTTCAAGTAAATGCAAAAAGGACATGAGAACCTGATACCCCTCATCTGGTATTTTTTCATTTAAATCTCGATAAAACAAATAATAATAGTTGCAAACTGTATATTTATGGCATGAAATATTAAAATTAGTTTGAAATCAAGAAAATATACAAAACACAGAGGGTTTAGTGTTAAAAACGGAATTCTCTAATTCACACAAATCGGAATGCAAGCCGTGGCCATGTATAGTACAAATTACATGATTATTTGTCAACGTTTTTCAAGTTCATAATGTTGAAAAAGTTGGAAATAATTCATCTTTAATAGCATACATCAGGAGTGTGCAACCTTCAATATAGGAAGGCCAAATACAAATAACTGGGTGTAAACGCGGGCAACAACTTTATTTAACATAGACTTTCTGGTAGTTGCAGGAACAAATATTTTGGGTATCGATCTTATGACATGGGTTGTTCGCTTCCACAATTTAGCTGTTAGGGCATTGTAACGTCATAGATCATGATTTGGACTGGGATATATGCAAATTGATTGATATTACTCACATTTACCAGATTAAACTAACATAAAACCTCGTTTCGCCGGCCGCACATTTTTCTTTGAGACCGCATTTAACGCGGTCCGCAGGTTGCACACCACTGGCATACATTGTCCAAGAAGCTGGCATTGCTGACGAGACTGTGCTGTTATAGCGTGGAATCTGATGCCATATGTCGCATAAAAGCAGCGTTTAGACCTCACGCTATTTTACTAACTTGAGGGTTTGTCAAAAAGGGGTTCGTGAACCACTAGATGACTATACAGAGGGTCCGCAATGATACGAAAAGAGTCTGAAATATGTACAAATAGATCATAATTTCATCGAATTGCCGTTAGCCTACCAGTATTTAACGTTAATATGTATTAATTCAGACTTCCTTCAGTTTTATTTCATTAAAGAAAACATTATCATTCCTTGTTGGTTAAGCACAGAAATTGATACAACATAGGATGGGGATTCGTCAAAAATAAGATTCACAAACAAGGACCCGCGGCCCAAAAAGTTTGTGTACTAGCTCGGCGTAGATCTCACGACAAGAAGCTGAAGTGAACTATATTTGGGGTACGATTATCTAACCTATTTCATACATAATTTTTGAGACCATTTTGTGTTCACTGTCACGTTTTAACGACGAACATGCCATTCCAGAAAACAAGTAAAACTGCTGCATTCAGACGACATATTTAGGCCGAATACGCGTTGCCAAATAATAGACAGCTGGGGTAGAGTGATGAAATTGCAGATTTATGCAAATTAGAGAAAACTTAAAAAAAAGTACGTTTTGGAACAAAACAAAAACATCTCCATCAAGAAAATAACAAGAAAAGTAAAATCTCATTCATAAATATTTACAAGGATTGTGCAAGAAATTTCTGCAAAAATAATAAAATAATCAATTTTTATTTGAAATAAAAGCAAGAGCAAAAAAGTCAATAACAATAATTAGGATTTTAAGGGCTTGTTTAATTCGTATATTAATCAGAACGACAGCTCTGTTAAAAGTCCAAAAGTTAGGACCAGATCCAAAAGTTAGGACCAGACAGCTCATAGCCAAGAATGAGAAAAGCCAAATATGCCCTGTCAAGAAATATATTTGCTCAAAGCACGGCCATGTGCACTCACTCAGAAGGAAAGAAGACTCTTCTCTCAAAAAGTTTTAAGTGAACACTGAAATTGCAAAAGCTATTGAAACAGAAACGAGAAAAACTCAATAAAACTGGTAAGTTGAAGAACTAAAATGTAGCAATAGATCCCTGTGATATGATCTTCCGGAATGGCTTGTTAATGGCTACTCAACTGGCGGACCGCGGTCCGAATGCGGACCTTCCGAATATTCGATTCGGACCACATCTGATTCTTTATTTTGGATCATTGGCCCACTTTCGATATGTGAAGGTTTCCCTTAATTAAATGACTTTTTATAGTTTTAAAGGTTATTTTGTAACGATGGCCTAAAAAATCAGTGACAGTCACTTATATGTAGGAAGCTATATTCATGAAAAATCGATAGAGGTGGGGTGATGAGGATTCAACCGGACCTATTTAAACTGAAATGCCAAATTAGTTAGAACCAGGTCATATGCGCTCACTCAGAAGCAAAGGGAACCTTAGTTTTCTATCTTGGTGAACAATTACACAAAACAGTTTAGGGATGAAAAATCAAGAAGATTTGAAACATCACAAATAACAATACCTGCCTGGAATTTCCACTGGTATATTGGACTGCCATATAGCAAGTTCGATTTTTAGGATAGCTACACAAGATGTGCACACTGTCAGTCGAGTGCAATGTGAAAATTTGTCTTTGAGTGATTTGAAACACCCCATACCAAAATGAAAATGAATGCGTTTAGATATATAGAAGCAATGTTAACATGATAAAAGTTGAACTTACAAATAATTTTCAACACTATTTATTACCCTGATTTCCAAATGCATAGTTCAATATGGCGCCATAAAAGTGCAAATATTTCTACCCTTTTCAATTTTTTTCTAATAATGATTCTCAGAGAAAAAATGACATTCTTTGGAAGATTACTAGTTGCTTGATGTGAAGATATATTTAGTGAGAATAAAAAAAATACAAAAATGTACAGACACTTTGTTAATGGCAGACCACCGTCACTTAAACATACATAGATCAAACTCAAAACCGCCAGAAAATAACTATGTGGTGTGGGGCATTTTTTTTACAAAAATAAAAAAATTTAGGCTATACCAACAGGACCCAGGCAGCCATGAGAAGAAGCCCCAGAAAAATAATAGCTCAGATGTTACCTAGTTATGTAATGTTATATAGCTTATTGATTCATGAACACTGGACATGAAATGGAATTATCCACTGTTTTTCGGAAGTACCTTATTGTGGGACAAAATTGCTTTACTATCCGATATAAAAGTGGAACTATTATAAAATTATTGAAAGCCAATCTCAGAATTGATAAGCAGTTCCATTTCTTATATTTTCAATATATACCATAGATTTCTTGAGTGCAACTGTTAGAATCCAAATTTAGCCAATTTAAAAAAATGCACTCTTTGTGGAATTTATTAGAAATCAATTAGTATTAGACATAATCAATATAACAGCAGAAAGATGAGTAAGGGTTACATGATTTTAAACTTTCTTTAAAATTTTTCTGGGCCCAAAAAGGCTGTAGGTTTTACCCAAAATTTTGCCAATTTGAAAAATCTTCACACCAAGTGGATTTCTTTACAATTGATTTCGTTAAGCAAGTGCTGAAATAGAAAACGAAACAACCATTTTCTCTACATATTTGAGCATTTTCTATTGTTCAAAAATACATGATACATGTTTCTATCTTTTGCAAAACAAATTTGATTCATAAAATTGGTAATAAAAGTGATAAAAAGTAAAGAAATAGACACAATGATAAACAAAAAAAATATATTTGAACAAATTGTAAAGAATTTGGGTTATATATAGTTATATGCTTTGGTTTAGAATGGTTATAAAGCACCAAAATTCAAAGTCAATATATATAAATAAAATATTTTTAAAAGAATTTCATGGAAATAATGAAGACAGGAAAGCATATACACTGGTTTTGTATATTTTCAAGATCAAATTTTGTTTCATTTACCTCTGGGGGGAGAAAAAAGCTGATGAGGTGGCTTAATCATATGGTAAATGATGAACTTTTGGTTCACAATTCAGTCTGTGGAAGGAGACTATGGACTGACTATAGCAGGGGTGGCAAACCAATGACCTGCGAAAAACTCACAAGGTTTTTTTGGTGACCTGCAAAATAACGAATGAATGCACGAAATTCTACTTCAACAACTGATGCTTTATAGCAGTATTGAAGTTATGATGAAATGCTAGGTAAACAATTGTTGACTGATGCTTTTTAACAGTAAATGCTATCAAATGTGTCAGTTTTTACATGCTTAAGTAGCATTTCACCGTAACTCCAATACCGCATTTCACCGTAACTCCAAAAGTGTTACCCAGTTGTGGTTAACGGTTACAAACAATTTTGACCTCTAATTGTCATCGCTAATGGAATCTACTGCCAGATTTAGGCATAACAATGTTCTTTGGTATAGTTTGAAGATGGGCTGTGTGGGGAGTAATTTAAACCCACTGTGAATTGCGGGTTATTTAAAAACAATTTCTATTTCTCCACCAACTGCAAAGTGGTTTGTCAAAATTTAGCTTCTGGTACCCCGATTTTATGCATAACTTTATTTACTCTTAAGTCTTAAAACCAGGTCTGTGAAAACAGGGACTCCACAACAAACGACGAACAAGCAATTGAAAAAAAAAAGAGCTTCATCTTTGACTCTCGACAGCACTGGTTTGGAAACTTATCATACTTTGACCAATCTCAGTATAATGTGTAATTTGTGCATATTATAGGAAAATTTTAAAATGTTTTTTGACGAAGTTTAAACGTTTATCTATACTTTCACGATTTGATAATTGCTCTATGCTTTGTGACTTCTTCCGGTCTCATTGGCTGTTTCTGCTGGGCTTTGATTCGAGCTGAATTCACTGAGCTCGAGACTTCATGATAACACTGGAAGAAAGGAAAAAACAGATTAAATATTTATTTCATTGTGATTTTTCACTTGTATTGCTGGACTCCTCGTTGTCGTAGGGTGGTTCAAGTAAGTAACTGCTGATCAGTTACCGCTTTCTCCATCATCCAGGTCTTGTATCTGAAACAACTAGCTAACACTCCAATATGCGACATGGTCTTAAAACCGGGCGAAGGGCGTGGTAACTGTGTTTTTGCTACTAAATGATAATTATCCTTTTAATTATTTAAATGGAGTGCATATCATTGCGAAAAGAATTTTGTTTTTCTTGTAGTTTTTTCCATGCATATGAAAGACTTTTTGCACAACGAAAGTGGGCCCCGAAAAGATGAAAGAGGTTGTGAACCACTGATGCTGATGCTGCCAAAATACAGTCACCCCCTACATATTAGTTGTTGCTTGTCCAAAACAGCGTTTAACAAACTGTGTTTCGCGGGACACTGCTGTTCCGTGAACTTCTTTGGGTACTCCCGAAGTATATGAACCAAGATGGCAGACATGAGAATGTGGTATGTGTACCAGGTTAGGGTTAAGCCATAATTTCAGGTACAAATATTACGGGAGTCACTTGGCTAGTCCCCGAACTCATAATAGAACTAAGATAAGGAAAATTGGAATAAAATTATGGCCTAACCCTAACCTAGTACACATACTACGTTCTGTTATCCGCCACATACTTCGGGAGTACCCTTTTCTGGAGCATTTTATGGTGCAGGGATTGAAATTACAACTAAATTGGTCGCCATGGCGATCTCGGTTGTAATTCAAGACTCTGGGTTGTGAATTTGTCGGCCAACTGGCGACAAACAGGCTTCGTGCCAGTTTAGAAAGCATGGTATTGTGCTAACCATTCAATATCGTTGATTTTCACCTGATTTTTTCGGCTTTATTTTTCGGTTGTCAAGATTACAGAAAACTCAGGTTGTGTACCAGGTTGGGTTCAGGTTATTCAACATCTTGGTGCACATACTTCAGGAGTACCAACTTTTTAAATTTCCAATAGATAAAATACTCTGGAAACCACCCATCAATTTTACTTTCTAATTACTTAGTGTTCAGCGAAGCAAAAAATGACAATGAGGGGGGAGAAAACAGGGCAAAAAAAGTTTGAGAAATGAAGCCAAGGTGTGAAGATAAGCGAGTACCAACCTACCTTTAAACAAAACGGAAGAGCATTCAGTTCATAGATATTTTCATTTCCTTCAGGTGCTCTACGACATTTCTGTGAAAAAAATTTATCAAATAAAATGATTCAATTTTTATAAAAATATGATGAAGGGAAGACAAGGGTGACTGTCGTAGCGTGGTTCACATAATCGCTGGTCGGTTACGGCTTCCTCCACCATCAAGTCTACGCATCTGAAAACAAATAACTAACTAATCCCATACTCGACATGGACTAGTAACCAGACAAGAGGCTGTGGTGCGCCATATGATTAAGCCGTATTACGGCTTTCCTTTCCCCCAAGATAAATATTTAAATCATCTCCTTCTATCTTAGCCGGTCATTTTTATTCTTCTATACATTTTCGCCTTTATACTCATAAATATTCATGTGTGCAAAAAAGAAATAAACAAGTTAACTCACCTGACACACGAAGCAGTTAGGATGCCAGAAGTTGGACATTGCTTCAATGTAGGATCCTGTTATGATGGTGTCACAACCATGGCAAGTACGTGCATGTAGGGTGAAAAAATCGTCTGAAAAGTTTAGAATTTTTATATACTTCGAATTCAGAAGCTGACATTATTTGCTTTTTCCCGCTGTTGACTCGAAAATATGATATAATTCTTGGTTCTAAGACCCTTCACTTGACATGAAAAAATTCTTTAAGAATAAGTTACTTGAGTCGACTCACTATTGTTCTTTATGGAAAATGGATCAGAATATACCTGAAATAATTCAGGACCTATTCCAAAGATGTTTTAATTATTTTTCAAATCATCAATTGTCGATTAGTTTCACGGTACAATAAATTGTATATGAAATGCCAAGTCAGAAAGATTTCGAACCTTTCAAAATAGTAATTACTAACTCGGAGGTTTCCCACCAGGCGCCCCCGGCTCCCTAAGGGGGCCACAGAGCAGTTGGAGAGGGCCACAATGTTGGGCACAAAACTGATTTTACTTTTCACTTTACAAAAAAAACTCCTCATTCTTCCTAGTTACATTGCATGATAAGGTAACTTCACTGTTTTTCTTTCTTTTTGTTGAGCATGGATTGTTTGAACATAATAGGATTTGAAAGCTACCAATCAAAATAACACTATAAATACCCCTGAAATGATAAACAAGGGGCGCCACGAGTGCTAAAAATGTCTGGATAGGGACCACGAGCCATGAAAGATTGGGAACCCCTGTAGTAAGTCTTTGAATGTCAATGGCTGCTTCCTATACCCAGTTTAGAGTGAAAGTGTGGATATGCCTCATATGAAGAACGTAACTTGAATACATCCCTCAACAAATTCTTGTGACTATTTGTTCACAGTTATATATTTATTCTGAACTGAAAACATAGAACAAGCGAAAGATGACAATTTTGAGACATCGGCATTAGAATTGCTTTGTAGGGGAATATGTATTTATCCTGTCAAGAACTGTCTTACAGACATTTCAGTCCACACATGTTTCAAACTAGACATTTCGGCCCCGATAGAATCCATTGCGAGGATAAGTTTATCAACAATGTGCCATGCTTGATCGCAATGATGAAATATTTCACCTGGGTCGAAACGCCTGGTCTGTAAAGTAGACGAAACGTCTGTATACGGTTTAAACTTACCAAGACAATATGGCATTCCGTCTTTAACAATATACGAGTCCATCAATGGATTGTTACAGTGACAGCATCTGAAGTAAAAAATCTAATCATAAGAATTCAGAAACTTGAATGCCTGAGTGTAATAATATTCCAAGTAAAATAGGATTTAGGTAAGTTGTTAAATTGACAATAACCAAGGTAAAATTAAATATTAGAAGAGTTCAGAAACTTGAAGGTCTGATACTCTTTTAAATATGAATACGGAATTGAAACAATATGGAAAAGTATAGCAAATACGTCTGAAGTATTTAGCATTAGGCATTATAAACACGTTTGTCATTTCAGTGCTGACTATCCTGTCAGCGATTAATATCCTATGGGAATAATTATGAAAGTTAACCTTTTTTTCAAAAAAATGATTTTCTCAAAGCAATGTCATGAGCACTCACTCGGAAACAAAGGAGAAGATTTCTGTGCAAAGTTATGGTCAACAACTGGATTGCTAAAAGCTATAGAAACAGTGATATGCAGTGATATAAACGAAAATTACCTGAAATGCTTCAGATGCCAGTGTCTCCCAAGAGCCTGAGAATACAGAAATCAATCTATTTAGTAATGTTTCAATTTTAATAGTGATGTAAAGAGTTGTGATTGTGAGTCAAACAGTTTGCAAGTTGAATGAGAATGGGATTTGATATTATACAAGTGGGCTACAACCAGGTGAGTAAGGAAAGAATCTGTTAGTGGTAGACAACTGTAACATAAACATGCTGAATTTTGTTGACCACAAAATCATCAAACCAGGTGGAAAAAAATTATTGATAGAACTATGAAAATTTATAAAAAGCAAAACCCAGTCAAAGAATTATTCGCTCTTAAAAAGCAGCTTGCTGTTTCTTCATATTATACCTTAAGGAAAAGATTTTTCTCACAGAAATCATTTCGCAGAAGTTGTTACGATATTTTGTGATCTACTCCCAGGTAGATTATGTGGGCAACAAACTGTGTGGTAGGCATAACACTATGGATATTAATTTCTCTAACTCTTGGCCACAGAAGAATTCTTCCTATACTTTACTACAGCAACATTTTAGATGCTTATTTTGCGAGTGTTTTGGGGAGTTGGCAATTACAAACTGATTTGCATGCTTAAATTAAAATATACAACCACGTACCGCTTACATGTACTGATAGTTAATTTTAGTCTATCGCAGCTTTTCCAAGACGAACTTTTCTTTATTGCAACTAAACTTAAGCTTATCAGAATACATATTGACACTTAAAATACTTGATTCACAACTGATTTTTGTAACAGAACTAAAAACGAACGAAATGTCTGAGCAGCTGCAAATATTACAATTGTTACATCATCGTTGACTTTTTGCTGATTCGTCATTGTTATGGAAGAAAACAAAAAAATTCTTGCTCGGAGAAACATCCATAGTAACAACTTGAACAGTTTTTTTTAGATGGGTTTACCTTAATATATCCCTGATCAGGTCTTATTTTATCTCCACAGTTGCTGCATGTTGTTCCAAACCATTTAGATCGTTCTGCTAAGGCTGACGGGAGAACCTTGGAATAAAAGAACAAGTTAGATGGCATTAACTCTTATACATTACTTTTCCTTGTAGTTCTGACCAGGTGTGTTCAAAATAAATCAAATATTTGATTATGGTTGAAATTAATCGAATCTGACCTGGTACTATTCAGTTTGTAAATAAAACTAAAAAAAATCAATTAAGCTTAGCTAAACACGAAGATAATTTTATATGACGTTTCCATGCCTTCACTCCCAACAAGGCTCTTTGCAAGCAGGCAGTCACTGATTTTGACTTTAAAAAACTTTTTTATCATTTGAAATTACCTCATAAAGTCTTTGTTTCTTTTCACTTTTTTCAATCCTATGTCTCCCAGTGTCATTATTAATGCAGGGTGATAACTGAGATCTCTGGACCTCAGACCATGCAGCTGTGTTGACTAGGATTTGCCCGCCTGTGAAAGGATGCAAGTATTAATTTAATGGTTATATGTAAAAAAGAAATGACATTGATGGATTTATAGGCTGTTTTGCACACTCTCTTCATATACAGTTCTAGGTAAACAATCACTGGTGTGTAGGAAGCAAAATGCTTCAAGGCCAGTGCCTAATAGTAAGATTCTTATGTTGGAAAGAGAATAATGATAATCATCTTTGTAAATATAAGCGTTGGCAGAAATATAATATTATAAGGTATATTTTTGCTGTAGATGATTTAGCACACTGGCTTCAATATAGTTCATATTTAAATATATTTTATTGGGTACTTCCGAAATATGATGGCGGACACCGGAACGTAGTACGTGTACCAGGTTAGGGTTAGGCCATAATTTCATTTCAATTTTCCTTATTTTAGTTCTATTACGAGTTTGGGGACTTGCCAGGTGACTCCCATAGTATTTGTACCTGAAATTATGGCTTAGCCCTAACCTGGTACACATACTACGTTCGGGTGTCCGCCATCTTGGTTAACATACTTCGGTAGTACCTTTTTTTAAATATACTCAAAATGGAAGATTATTTTGTTTTAGTGGTGCCTCTTTTAAAATGTGTCAGTAGAAAGATTTAGTCCTTTAAAAAAGACAATTACAACATAGATTATGCAAATAAATAAATGAGTCTGATAAATACTGAATGAGTATTAGTATAAATGATGCACAAGAATTGATTAGTTATTTATAATACAAAAGACTTGACTGCTGTATTAAACCTTAGATAAGAGAGTAAAATTAAAATATATATTATGGACATGAGGTTAAATGACCAATATGGCCACCACATTCTCAGCATAATTCCAACTAAAGAATCTACTGAATGTCCTATGAAATGTTGTCCTATGAAAATTGTACCAAATATCCTGTGTTAATTTGAAAGGAAATATCAAGTAAAACTCAGAGAAAGAGAAAATGCAAAAAATGAATAAAAATGAAAGTCTTTTTGTCACACCTACCAAGTTTTTAAGTCTTAAATACAATTCCTCATTCACATCTTAGAAATTTTTTATCCTTATTCTTGATTGGAAAGTTGATTGAAAACAACGATTCAAATCTATTACCGACGCTCTACTAGAAGTATGTATACCAATATGGAGATAACTAATTTTGTTCGCCTACTTTACATCAAGTTGTGTAAAGGGACTGTAACCTATGGGCAGGGGGTATATTCACTTGGCTAACACAGACAGTCCCCACACTCATAATATAACTAAAATTGGGGAAAATCGGAATAAAATCATGGCCTAACCCCAACCTGGTACACATACCGTACTACTATCCTATTACCAGCAAAATATCAAATGCTAACGCCCTACTATCCTTAGCCACCTACAGAATTTAAAGAAAACAAAAATACCTTTAGCAAGTTTAGCAATTCCTACAGCAATATCAAGTTCATTTCCAGAGTATTTTGTTCTGGCTGCAGCAAAATCATAATCTGCATCAACTTTACCTCTGAAAACAGAATGAAAAATATTTTGACATGAAAACAGTATGAATGCTCTTTCCTAATCATCGCTATAAACTGGACAGATACTCGGACAAAAAAAGAACTCCCAGCCTTGGCACTTATTGTGCCATAGATGCTAGAAAACTAATGTCAGTTCATTGCAGTGAATTTTGGCAAAAAAAGGAAATTAACAAGTTCCCACTAGCAGTAATGGAAGTTCACTATCTGGACTACTAGGGCACGTAACAGAAAATCAATCGAAGAAATGCTTATATAAACAGTTCCACATTAGCTGATGAAATTTATGTTAATTAGTCAGGATTGTTTCATGGCAAAATTTACAATCACTCAATGTTCGGTATTCAAAAATATTATGTTTGAATGCGACCTCCTGAAGTATGCGCACCAAGGTTGCGCACAACCTGAACTCAGATTGTGTACCAGGTTAGGGTTCAGGTTATGCGACATCTTGGTGCACATACTTCAGGAGTACCTTTGAATGTTTTTAGAATAGTAGATTATTTATTTTTGGCCGTCCCTGTTTCTCAACCTACGTGTCACCCGTTTTTCCAACAATATTATTTTTAGTTCTGTAATTTCTTTGGTTTATTTTATATTTGGTATTGTAGTATTGCTCAATCGCAATTTTAAACTTGGGAAATATCACAGCATAAAACTTGGCAGCGTATATTTTACTTAAGTGAACCCACGCCACGATTTCAAAAACTCGCTGATTGCAAACATGCGCAACTTACTAACTAGCAATTATTTTCTGTTGAAATAAATATTATGTGAAAATGAATGTGTTGAGGTAGCCATTTAATTTCAGTATGCAAAAATATCCTTGGGTCGCGAGATTTCACATAATTCATTTTTATTTGGGTCACTTGAAAAAGGGTTTGGGAACCATTGCCTATTTTCTAACCCATTTTCAAAAGACCTAATTTGAAATTAACAGCTAAATCATCAATCTACCTTGTTACACCAACTTGTATCCTTGGCCCACTAAAGACCAATGTTCTACCAGCAAGCCCTCTTGGTTCTTCCACCCTGGTACAAGCCGGACAGGCCATCACTGATTCTGACCATTTGGTGGCAACGAACGCTGTTTGAATTGTCAGGCAGCTAAAAAAAAATAAGGTTTAATAATTTCAAAGGATGAGTTCAAAATATACTTTGCGAACAAGAACTCCAAAGTCGTGAAAAGTCTTTCCTTACGAAAATTTATTCTTTCAAAGGTCTATTCACATAGAAGATTGTTCTCACTCAGAAATATGAAAACTCACTCTTACAATTCTATTCAAATATTGGTTTCGGCAAATTAAAATAACCTCTAAATTCTTGCAAACTAAATTAGCACAAAAACACATTGTTACAAATGCACTGTTCCCTTATCAGTTATTGAAATAAACTATTGTTTCGATGGCATAAAATGGTTTTCAAGAGAAGATAAAACACCTGATAAGTTTTCTTTATCAAAAGAGGAATACCATCTTCTTGTTTGGTTAGCAGTGCAGTTTAAAAATAGAACAGATGACTACCCTTATACAAGATGCATGAACTGTTATGTCCCAAAAATACATTGTCTCACATTTTTCCCAATTCTATGAATCTCACTTCATAGGCATTGTATGAATTGTTAAAGATATGCAACAAGTGGGACATGACATTTTTGAGACACCGGCTTGATCGGGTTAACTTACCAGTTCAAAGCATCCCATGGTTGTTGGAAAACCATCAATGCTTGATCTTCATGAGACGACACATGAAATCCGTGAAAATCTCGGACACATCTGGCAAGTACTTCAGTGTATGTTGATAGAAGACTGAAATAAAGATTTGATTTGATTTTTACATTTAAATTAGAGGAATGGAAAGCCAATTAATGGCATAATCAAATGACCCCAAAGGGTCTGAGGAAGACTTAGCCTACTTGGTTAGATGAACTGTTACTTGGGTAGTGTCACTCTTGAATAATTTAGAATGACTATAAATTAATTGGAATAGACAGAAGTACGTTTTTTTGTATGTTTTGAGTGTTTTCCACACCTTCGTTCCGAGCAAGACTTCAATTATCCTATTCTATATATCAGGGTTGGGCAAAATTTTTTGGTATAAGAGCAGCAAGTGCAGCAAGTCAGAAATATGCGAGAGCCGCATAATTTTGAAATTAATAATATTAGAATACTGTGAACTGAAAAGAACTTTAAACAAACATATGAAAATAATATTGCAAAGTATATATTCTTCAACCGCTTAATGAATTAAAAAAACTGTTACGCTACAGTTTCTCTTAGTTAAAAGTTAAATTGGGATAATATATTATTATTCCCAGCGAAAAAAGCCGCACCAAAACTCCGGCGAGCCGCGGTTTGCCCACCGTTGCTATATAAGGTGCGGGCGTGCTGCTATAATTGGTCAGATTGAATCAGAAATTGTGTCTCCCATTGATGTTGCTACAGATTACAAAACTATGTTAGTGCTTTGGTCGTGCCCTTTTTTAAAGAAGTGAAGGATATAAAAATTGAATGGGATATTCTGGTACTAGAATTTTGGTCTGACAAAACATTACATAATGACATTTGCAAAAGTTCTATTTTAGGAATATTTTCCAAAATTTCTCACACAATTCATTACCTAGCAACAACATCTTGTGTACATTTTCTCCATACTTCCTCAATTCCATTCATGCGTAACGAAACCACGGTAACAATCCCTGTTGGTCCTCTACCTTTTGACGTCAGCGATGATGCTTGACCCTAAAAAATAAACAATTTGTCAGATCAGATTTCAGAAAGTCAAACAAGAAAAGGATGGGCAATTACTTTTTGGGGTTCAGCTAAGAATTTAAAAATAGTTCAAGGACTTTTCCTGTGGTTGGCGCATTTTGCTGAGCATTAAGAACTTGTTTAACGTTATATCGCAATTTAGAAATAATCTAGACCAAACCTGCCGCTTTATTATCTGTGGCCCGCGTCACATTCGGAGACTAATCAATAAATCGCATTTCGTGTTGTTTCGTGATAAAATTAATCAGAAAAATCCTTTGACATATTGTTACATCACTAATGTCACTAAATTGACTAGTGTTATGGCTAGCCGAGGCAAATAGCAAAGTTGGATGATGTGCTTGGCAGTCTAAATTATTATCTGGCTTTCAATCTTTTTGGTCGGAAATATATGCTAACAATAAAGCATCATAGAAAACTAAAAATCGAATGTGGATTCTATTAGCCTGGGATGGCTATGTCTGATAACTATGTGTTTGCACAATAAAAGTGTTTGTTTTGTATTGCACTGTTTACCTATTACACTATTGTGGCCCAAGAACGATGAAAAAATAATTATGTGGCCCACGAGGCCGACAACTTTGGATCACCCTGATCTAGACCACCGATTCTCAACCAATGGGCCACAGCCCACTACTGGGCCACAGGAACATTTTCAGGTAGGCCATAGACCTATTAAAAATTGGGTGCTCCCGAAGTATGCGAACCAAGATGGCGGACATCGGAACGTAACATGGGTAACAGGTTAGGGTTAGGGGATAATTTTCTTCCAATTTTCCTTATTTTAGTCCTATTATCAGTTTGAAGACTAGCCAAGAGCCTCCCAGAGTATTTATACCTAAAATTATGGCCTAACCCTAACCTAGTACACATATTACATTCCAATGTCCGCCATCTTGGTTCGCATACTTCGGGAGCCCCAAAAATTGCTATACTTGTTGCTAAATTTAATTAATTTAGTTAACTATTATTAAACGGAAAGTGTCTATTTTTGCAGAAAATAAATTATTGTTTATCCTGGTGAAAAAGTTAATGGGACACAGAATTTTTGCGCATCGAATGAAAAAAGTTTGAGCTGATCTAGACTATTATTGTTTGAAAATTCAAATTCATTTCATATTGTATAACTTCTAAATATTCAAAAAATAGGAATTTTATTACCAGTATATCTTTTAGCTTGATTGTGATTTCAAAGATTTCAAAGGTGATTCTATTTGTTCAAACTATGTGAGAAGTAGGAAAGGATTTACATATTTATCCTAGGGGAGAGGAAAATCGATAAGACAGCTTATTCATATGGAGAATTACGGCTCTATGGAATGGGATTAGTTAGCCAGTTATTTGTCCTCAGATGCATGGACTTAATGGTGGAAGCCATAATCGACCAGCGGTTATGTGAACTACCCTACGGCTAGGAGAAGTCCAGCAATCCGCTCACACATAATCAGAGGTGAGCGTATTACTAACGCTTAGCATAATGCACCACACCGTCGAGCCAGAGGCAAATATGTGTAAATAGACTTATCGCCCCCACCTCATACTCCTTCAATACCTTCGCTCTGAAAATTTTTATTTGACTTTACCTGTACCAGTGAGGTTCCATTTAGCTTTGTTGATCCATCTGTAGGTTTTGTTAGTTCTTGTTTGGTTTCTGTTTCATCAGATCTAGGAATAAATATGATTCATAATAAAGGTGTTCGTAAAATTGAGGGTAAACTCCAAGGTGTGGGATTGAAATGCAAAAATCGACTTAAATTAGGTATGAATTGATTTTCCAAATTAATTCGTAAATTGATTGTAGTTTCAGTTAACAAAAGATGCTTTGCACAAAAGTTATGTTTTCTCAGGAATATCTTTCAAATAAACTTGGTTCTATTTTATTTTGGATCGCCATGTATTCTGTATTTAGAAATGTTCAACAGTAATTAATTGATTTTATGATCTGGTATGTCGAAACTGCTTGTCGTTTTGCTTGTCGGATTTTGAATGCTTAAAATTTCTAACTTTGAATGTAATTTTTACACTTCATGTTACCGGCATTAAAAATACAGGTTGCATGACACTTAGGTCCAAAAAATGTACATATGTGTGTTATGTGGTTATAATAGTCATATGAGAGGTGTCAGAACCATATAAAACAGAAATCATGATAAAATCAATGAATTAATAAGAAAGTATTTTCTCAAATCCCCGTCTGTATCTGCAATTAACTTTGGTTAACATAACACAAACCCAAGTGACCTAATACTAAAGGTATTTATTAAAGTTTCGATTACTCATGTCATTTCAAGTGTGTTGTGAATAACTACTTACTGCTAACTGATAACTAGTATTAGTATATATACTATAACTAGTACTGATAACTACTACTGTTTGATTGATGGTACATTTTCTATGATTCATTGGTAACTAGGTTGACCCAACCAAGCTAACCCTACGTTAATGATGATACATATTTATTGGAATTTGCATATATAGATGAATATTTTCAAAAAGTCTTTATAAATACATTTTCCCCCTATAAAATTTTAAATATTCGAATAGTAAGTCATGTTTATGTTCACCTCAAGTGTGTTGAATGTACAATACCTACTTATATATTTACTATTCAATGGTTAGGTACATTTTCTACAATTCAACAGTTATTACATTAGCTCAGCTAAGAAATGGCTGCCTTATAAGTTGATGAGGTGTCACTTTGGTATGCAATCTGACCTGCTTAATATGATTGCAATGGCAAATCAAAGTGACCATACTAAATTGTAAATTGTGGTGCCACTTTGGTATGCGCTTAATCTCATAAACACATTCTCGTGGTATTTAGTTTCTAACCCTAACATCGTTTGGTCAGGGTTAGGTTAATACACAACCGTTGAGATCGAATACCAAAGGATCAGATGATATCGCATATTTAATAATATGCATTTGACATAGATGAATATTTCCAAAATTAATTAAACAATTTGGTATCCCAGCTAAACTCTGAAATACTTTTTTTTCAACCAGGGAATTTTTAAATTTTCGAATAGTAAGTCATGCTTAAGTCCAAGTAATTAAGTCAAGTGCGTTGTAAACTGCACAATAATTAGTTATATGATACTGTTTAGCTATTATATACACTTTAAAAAAAATTTGGTTAAGAAGTTGACTCAAGTGAGAAAAGGCTGTATTATTAGGTAATTTTATAACATAGTTGATGAGATGCGCTTGCCATACATGAATAGGTTCAAAAAGTCTTTTAATAAATACATTTGTAAAGCACTGGCAGGGATAGCCAATGCAATTAATTTGATAAATTTATGATAATATCTTCAATTATGGAATTTCAATTATTCGATTATCAAATAGTCATGCTTAATAAGTCCAAGTAATTAGCGGAAAGTCAAGTGTGTTGTGAACTAGGCAATAACTACTTATGAAATACTGTTAAAATTTTTTAGTAAATTATCTGCAAATTATCAGTAATTGTAATAGCTTACTGATGAAGCAAGAATACCTACTTATGAAATACTGTTGACAATTTAGTAAATTATCTATACTATAACAGTAATTATTTTATTATATCTGGGTTATCCGATAAGTGGCTATTTCCTTAAAGGTATAACATTATGCTGCACAAATGTGCGAGACGTGAAAAATATAAAATTATAAAATTTATATATATATATACCGTATATATATATTCATACTATGGGAAATTGAGTAAATTTACCAAAAATTCTGTGTTAACCGAATTTTCAAAAAATGCATATCAACAACAAGGCGAAGTTCTTGGAAAAAGTTTGAAAATTTTGATACGATTGTTGAATATCAATATGAATGGAAATAAATGTCCTATCTGATAGAAAAAGCAATAGAAATATTGTATGATTAAATAAATATTATGTTACTTGTGAAAGAAAAATATAAGGGCATTCTATAGCCAATAATAAAATTGAATCTTGGAAAATTTATTAACTTAGAAAAACGATTGATTGAAAAACTAACATTGTATGCATGGGAATTACCACTCACTTGAGTGGAACAAGTAAAACCCTTATTGGGGCAAACGATATTGTAAGAAACATGTATTATGTTGGTTGCAAAAGCCTGTAAATATCTTTAAATGTCTAAAGTGCATTTTTGTAGCGCATAATATAATTACGGTACCTTAAAAGCTAATGGTTGAAATGCTCTTATCAGAGTAAGGAGCACGAATAGTCCATAAACTAATCCTTTGATTGCTACATTTAGCTGCCAATCAGAATGGATTAAGTTTATAACACTACATGCTTCTGTTAGGTTCAACGATTGAAATGGACAAAATAGAACAACTTAATTTTCTGAAAACATTCTGGAAATGTATTTTAGAAAATAGATACTTAAAATGGTGACCGTGCATTTGAACCCACGCACATTTGAACCCATGCGTATATTCACGGGTTCAATCTATATGCGGGTGCTAAAACCCATGGGTTAGGGTTAGTATGGGTTCAACTATCCGAAAAACAAAAAAAATTCCATAGGTGTAATAGCATACAGGTGCAATTGTCATGGGTTCAGGTTTTTTGGGAAACTAAATAAAAATGAATATTGTTATTGGATAAAAAAATAGACTTCGTTTAACTTGTGGCAGTGTGAAAAAAACAACGAAGCGAAACAACATATTGTGATGGACAATCTGGAATAATTTATTGTTATGAATACATTCTGGAAATGTGTTGTAATAAATACATATTATGTTACCTACACAAAATGCTTGATGTCAGGTTTTTTGATAAACTGACTAAAAATGAATTGTTTTACCGTAAAAATGTGTTATTGGACAAAAAATACTTGTGACAATGGGAAAAATAAAACAAAACGAAACAATGTTATGTGATGGACAAAATGAAATAATTTAATACTATGAATACATTCTCTAAATGTATTCTAGAAAATAAATATTATGTTTACTACACTAGCTTCTTGTAAGGTATTTGATAAATGATATAATACCTAATTGAATTGTTAGTTATTGGCCAAAAAATAACTGCATTCAACTTTGGAAAAATTGGAAATTGAACACAACAATGTTTATCTGAACTGATTTCTATAAATTTACAATGCTTGGCAGTTGCTCCATTGAACATTTAAAATCAATTCCATTTTTTTACAATGGTTTCTGTGAACCTTTCTGTTAAGCAATATACAATTTGGAATATATTCAATATTCAAAAATAGGTGCTCCCGAAGTATGCGAGCCAAGATGGCGGACATGGGAACGTAACATGGGTAACAGGTTAGGGTTAGGCGATAATTTTTTTCCAATTTTTTCTTATTTTAGTCCTATTATCAGTTCGAAGACTAACCAAGAGCCTCCCGTAGTATTTATACCTAAAATTATGGCCTAACCCTAACCTAGTACACATATTACATTCCGATGTCCGCCATCTTGGTTCGCATACTTCGGGAGCCCCCAAAGATATTATCCTGAATCTAGCAGCACACTACACCTGCACCTTAGTGTCTGCTTATCCAGAGATTTACTTCAAATGGAACTGCGAAACACAAGGTTAAAAATACAAAAATCACCCAAGATACTCCCAAGAAAAATTCATCTATGTATGAATGACAGAATTAGGACACATCTCAGGTTTGAATTCCATGACCGTCATTTCACCCAAAATGTAAGTAAATTAGGTCAGCAATGCCAAAAAGATTCCCATCTTTTTAAAAATAGTATTTCCTTGCATACCCTTGGCATCTTGCCTGACGCTCCAGAAGTGTGTGTACCAATATGGGAGGTAACTACTTTTGTTTGCCTACTTAATATCAAGTTGTCTAAAAGAGACTCAAGACTATGGGCAGGGGGTAACACAGACAGCCCCCGAACTCGTAATATAATTAAAATAAGGAAAATCTGAATAAAATTATGGCTTAACCATGACCTGATGCACACACTACAGGAGTACCCCTTGTCCAGTGCCTTGTTGAGAGCAAGAAGCATAAACAAGCACACAATAAAAAACTATCTAACAGTACTCACCCTCCTTTTCCAGGCATTTTTCTTTATTGATTCAGAAATGTCAAGAACAAATTTAAAAGCAATTACATATATTGATTGATGCTGTAATCAGAGATAACCATTATGTCCCTAATATTGATCTGTTTGAAGAAAAAAATATTATTGTCATTATTTATTTTAAATTTAAAGTCAGATATGTAATTTATCTAAAAGTTTTGTTATTCAGAAATATAACATTTTGCTGCAACAACAATTCCTCGGTAACATCCTGTACACGACTATTTCATCTTTATAGAGCAATATTTAAAAACAAACTTGCACAGACACCTATTCTAAATTTCAATGAGAAGTTGATGATCCATTATTAATAAAGATCGCTCAGTACCAAAAGTATTTTGTCATACCGTGTTTGTTCTCTGCCATGGCTTAAGAATATACTGGGCACAAGAAGCCAGCAATACATAAGAAACTATTCTGCATTTGAAGGGGATAAAATCGTTCCACTCACACACAGCTTATCTACTTTTCATTCCACACTATGTGAGAGAAATATACCAGAAAAAAAAATTCTCACACTTGACACTTTCCTTTTGATTTTAGAGTATCTGATATGATAGAAATCATGCTAAGCTTTAGGAATACTCTCGCCACTGCACCTCTGATTACCCTGCATGGGTTCGTAGGTTAGGGTGGTTCAGTTAACCGTTGATCTGTTACGACATCCTCCATCATCAAGTTCATCTGAAAAGAAATAACTGACAAACTAATCTCATACCCAACATGGACTGGTAACCGGACGAGAGGCCGTGGTTCGCCATGGTACTAAGCCATATTATCATCTTTTCACTCCCCATGGATAAATATATAAATCCTATCCTATCAGCAAATTTTTATCACGCTAACAACACATTAGTGCAACAGTCACTGTTCACACCCTTTGCTAAAAGGCTTAACTAGCGCACCAGATTAAGTAAATATACAACACAATAATCAATGCAATATCCCATGTTATTATATTTCACCTAATTTAAGAGGATAATCCTATTGCTTATTTATTCATAGATGCCAATATTAATTATTTATTCTTATTCCATAATAACATATTATATTACTTGCACACAATCGTGACTGGCTTCAATTTTGTTGGTTATGTAAGCCTAATTTATGCACATGAAATGTGTGCATGCAGTAAGGCTTGTTTTTATATAAAAATGCTAAAATTTCAGTATTGATTGAATTAAAACTACACTACATGAACTTCTGACGCATTTATGGCATATGCATCACCAATGCTATAAATATGTCAGTAATAGATTGCATTACCAGCACACACAGCGTGCTTGATTCAATGTTATTGGTCATGTAAGCCAAATTCATGCACATGAAAATGTGTACGATTTGTGAGGCATGTTTTTTCAAATTTGTCTATTCATTTAATTTTGAGAAAACTACATGCAACCCACTCTCCCTCACTTTTGAAGCTGCATGTGCATTTATTTAGATCGACAGTTTGGCGCATTGTGCCAAGCGTTAGGAATATACTCACCGCTGCGCGTCTGATTACAATTAGTGGGTTCACAGGTTCCAATTAGAAGATAGTCATGCGCAAGAGTATTGCTGAACTTAATTTAATTGTATTGATTATGTGAGCTTAATTTTGGCATATAAACATGCATACAATTTGCAAAGCCTAATTTTTTTTTTCAAATTTGTCCATTTATTTAATTTTGAGAAAACTTAAAAGAGTAACAAACAACCACTCACACTTTTAAAATTGCATCAGCATTTAACAGTGCTATAAATATGTCAGTAATATAATGCATTACCAGTATACACAGTGTGCTTGATTAAATTTTCTTGGCCTAGTTTATACACATGAAAATGTGATATGCAGTAAAGCTTTTTTATATAAAAAATGAATTGAAAAAAAAAAAAAACTACTGGCAACCACTAGCAGTTGGAGCATCTACCAGTTTTGCAAATAAGTCAGTAATTGACTGGACTTGACCAAATGGGACTGCTTTCTCCATTCAATACACCCACATACCTGAGGCTTCGGCCAAAGTATTTTAATTTGCAATGGCAGCAAGGCTAAGTCTAACTTATCAATCAATAGGCCGTCTCATCCCCAAAATTATTTTTACATTCATTCTTTACACAGTATCGTGCATTATAGTCGGGTCAAATATTAAACTTAACATTTAGTGAACTTCTTTTCTCCTAAATATTGTTTGTTTCTGTTTGGTTTTCCTTCATTTATTATCAGAAACTGTGACTTATTTGGGGTATTCTGAGGGTTAAAATCATGTGGATTTTAGTCGCTCCAGACGTGTGTATACCAATATGGAGGTAACTAATTTTGTTTCCCTACTTTACATCAAGTTGTGTAAAGGGACTGAAATCTATGGTCAGGGCTAACACAGACAGTCCCTGAACTCGTAAAAAAACTAAAATATTCTCAGTTCAACGGAAAGCTTAAATGGCCGATCATAGGAGTGGTTTAAATAGCGGGGAGTGTTATGAGAATGGGGGTTAGTTGAATTGCTAAAAGATTCATAAAATTAAAAAGCTATTAATGTATGAACTGGTGAAACATGGGTTGTAACTAATAGTAGAGACTATTGCTAAAATATGTGGAAAATGCAAAAGCAGTGTTCCCAAGGATTAAATTGAAAAAGCAAAATTTGGGGTGAAACATTGTGACTTTCAAATAAAAATTGGAAGTAACGCCCTTCTAACCCCTTTATCCATGTTCAAGCACTTACATTTTAAAAAAACGACACACCCAGCAGTAATGGAGAATGTAATGTGTATTAAACTGCTACCTCCTATTTCTGATACATGTGTGTTCATTGTAACAAATATGTTTGAACGAGATCGTATTGAAACAATGAAAACATTTTTCACTATCACATACTTGGACCACAATAAAAAAGAATTGGACAGAATCTAGTCACAAGTAATTCAGAGATTCAGATATTTTGTTTCCGTCGTGCATAAAATATTGTACCGACACAAGTAATAAAAAAAACGGTATAAATAATATCAATTGAAATAAAGAGATATACAATATTTCAGCACTTGATGCGGGGCCACGAAAGACTACCAGAGTCATCGTGTCAGCGGCACCATGTTTGCTGAGTTCAGCAGCAGATAACGACAACTAAAATGAACTAACTATTTTTCAACAAAATTGAGAATACAACTTGGCAAAAACGAATCAAATCGTAAGAGTCAGGAGATTAGTGAATAGAGAAGTCAGTTTAGGTTATTAACGTCATGCTCAGATGAGCGCAAAGAACAAACAATATTCTGTCGTATTATTATCCAGTTTTGCTAACAATTTGCTAATATGAGAAATCCTAACCTTCAGAATGAGAACAAAATTGCTTTTTTGAACATTTCTCTCTATTTATACTTGACCACAACAAAACAGAAATCGGACAGAATCTAATCGTGGTTGAATAAACAATATTCTGCTGCATTTTTATTCAGTTGTGTTGTATACTTGGACCACAATAAAAACAGAATTGGACAGAATCTATTCCGGGTTGAATAAATAATATTCTGCTGCATTTTTATACAGTTCCGCTAAAATTTTGTTAATATTAAAAATCTGGATCCGAGCCTAAGGTGACATGGATGTTTTGTATTTTGATCACGTTATTGAAAAAGGGTTCACTGGTAATACGCAAATCAAAAATATTGGGGTTTCTTGAAAAGTTCATTGGCAAGCTGAAGTAAACATAAACACTGAAAATTTGGGGGATTCGCTGACACTACAAAGAGTAATATCTGGGTGGTTTTGTATTCTGCAATTCAAATTTTGATTTGAGGCGTTTTCACACTTTCAAGTACTTGCATCTGAAACAATTAAATGGCTAACTAATTCCATACCCAACTGGTAACAGGACAATAGGTCATGGTTTGCCATACGATTGAGCTGTCTTATATGTTTTATTCTCCCCCGGGATAAATATGTAAATCCTATCCTATCTACCCGACCTGGACTGGTAACAGGACGAGAGGTTTTTGGTAATTAAAACGTCTTACGGGCTTTCTTTTCCCCTGGGATAAATATGTAAATCCCATCCTCTAACTACAAACAAGGCCCCGCAGAATTCCTTGATAAAACGCTGATATTTTTGGAAGGATCGGATTCTTTTCCATCGCCTACTCAATATAAGTACATTTAATATGGCTTGATGGTAGCCTTAAGCAGATCCCACACTCTAAATCAGGGCTACTAAACTATTTTTACTGAGGTTACAAAACTTCAAAAATATTTTGGTCCGGTGTTTCCAGAAATTATATTTCAGCATCCTTAAACGCGCACTTCCTTGACCGGCTAATGATTATCAGCTAATCAAGATTGTTTATTATAGTGTTATAGTTCTTTTCCTATATATTCAAAACAATAAAAGGCATTTTATAAAATGAAACTTGTAAAGTGGGGCTAATGATCCAAAATTAGGTACGGTCCGAATTAAATACTCGGAAGTTCCGTATTCGGACCGCAGTCCGCCAGTTGAGTAGCCCTGCTCTAAATTACTACGAACAATGTTGCTGTTACAAGTAGAATTCCTGAATTCAAAACACTATAAATTAGTTTTGCCAGCCAACATAATGGCAAATCTTAGCTTATATAGCAGTGAACAGTTGTGTGGAGCCTTGTTCAGAGTAAAGAGTCAAAATATTTCATAAAATGGTACTCCCGTAGTATGTGTACCAGGTTAGGGTTAGGCCATAACTATATTCTGATTTTCCTTATTTAGCTCTATTACGAGTTCGGGGACTGTCTGTGTTAGCCAAGTGAATATACCCCCTGCCCATACGTTTCAGTCTCTTTACACAACTTGATGTAAAATAGGCAAACAAAATTAGTAACCTCCATATAGGTACACATACTTCTGGAGCGCCCAAAAAATATGCATCAACTAACACTGTGGAAAGGTGGACAAAATCACAAAAATGACAATATTTTTGTTTACTATGTTATTTAACTCATTTTGATTCTCTTTTTCAAAACGATGAGATTATCCAAATAATTCAGTATTTTAAATAATTACTTGTTATATATATATATATAAATATAGTTTTTCTTTTGTGAGTAAACTTCGCAAAAAAAAAAAATTAAAATATTGTGGCCATATCTTGTTTGATATCTTTCCAACTTTTGCTAAATTTCTACCCTGGGTGATTTTTCTTTACTAGGGCGTAGTTCAAAATAAATTATCTATTTATTGTTTATAAATGTCTACCCCTCTATCTATCCATCTGACAGGGAATATTTGCTGAAAGCTTATAACCCAATGGTAACTCACTATCAATCATCATTATGATATATTATATGGGCCTATTAGCTACTATTATGTTTACACACTCAATTCTTGTTTTCAACGAAAAGCCTCTTGGAAAGGTTAAAATGTAATTTTCTTCATGAACTTTCTCTAAATTTATTTCTATTTTTCATATTTTTGGTTTATTTTCTGAAAATATGATTAAATTATTATCTAAAAATACCTTTTTAGAATGTATTCGAAATAGCAAAATATTTTGTTTCAGCCATCCCTGATGTAAACACAATAATTTCAACACAAATTAAACTTACAAAACATCATGAAACTATGCAATATTCATAATCTTTAAGATAAAATCAGTTTATTGAGTGCTCAGACCAAGGCGTCCTTAATATTGATTATTAAAAAATATATTCAATTTTATCTATTGAATTCTTTATATTATGAATAATTTAGAACTCTGTCTTCTTAAATAATTATCATTTATAGTTATGGAACTGGTAGAAGACAGATAAATAAAAACATCGATGTTCTCTACTGATTGCTAAGCAAAGAAAGCAAAAAAACGAAGCAACTCCACCTATCGAAAACTACTTGTCTAAAGCCTTTTTCCTTCCCTTATAAAATTCAGCTTAGTAAATAATTTTCTATCTCTCTGAATTTTGAAAAGTATCAAAACATAGAAACACATGTATTACGCTGTAAACATCATTCTACATAATAGGAATTGCCCAACAACGAGACTGTCTTAGAAAAACTTGCGAAATTATTTTTAACCCCCTCGACACTTTTCATTTTTTAAAAACATTCAATTTCTATTAAATAACTCATTAATAAGAAGACTTATAAGAAAAAGGGTTAATTTTACTCTATAAAATTGTTGAATGAGAAAAATATCGCGGATTGTTTGTGCTTTTGAAATTTGAACAAAACAACAAACGCCAGTGTGACATTTCAATCTCTTTTTCTGCGTAACTTTATCATACACATTCGAGAAAATTGTATTCAGAGTACTAGCCCGTATCGCGGTTCATCGCAACTCTTTGAAACAGGAAAGAATTTTTTGTTTTAACTAATGAAAAGAGATTTAATTATCGATATAGATTACAGAAATAAGATATGTGTTCATTTAAAATGCCTGTCAATTATTAAAAAGACGTTTCAATGAGAAATTACCAACTTTTCTTTGTGATATATGATGTCTTTTGGTTGATTAAATTGGTATTGCCAGAGTCAATCTAGACCAGGGATTGCAAGGTTTTTGAACCTAGACTGGCAGGCCATGGAAGTGTGACATAAAAAATAACATTTCATGAATAATATTTACGGTGTTGCGAAAGCAAAAGTGGAAAACAATAATCCTTGTGCCAAAACTAAATTTAATTGCAATCTCAACAAATTCTTTGAGCTATTTTCAGCATCATCAAAATTTGGTTTCAGTTTAGTTGTGGCAGCATCAGACTGTCCAGATTAAAGTACCCAACGGGCTGTAGTTTGCTCACGTTAGAACCAGAGTGATGTAATATGCAGATTAGGTGGTTCGACATTTTATGATTAGGTCATTTTTCTTTATATTGGAAAAAATATTAAAAAGTCATATACCGGTATTAGAAATTGTATATTACGGTATTTCAAGTAGTTTCTCAAAATAAACACACAAAAAGTCCTTGCACATTTTGTTTAACACAACTTTCCTCTTCCTAAAATAAATAAGAAATGTTTTATTCTCTTTACTTTTAAATTTCTACAAAAAGCTTGATTTGGGAAATGGGCACAGTCCTCAATAACTGCACTTGAGATTACTAACGTGAATGACCTTTAATCGGATAGCTACCTTGTAGTTTATATAGAAAAGTGCGATGAAATTTATATTTTTCAATATGTATTAATATCTCAGTTGAAAAAAAGAATCACTCTTCTCTTTTTATTTTATTCTTAATATAAACTTAGAAAGTGCTTATCCCTGTTTTTGAAAGATTACATTCCAGATAAGACTTTGACGCCACGCTATTTGCGTCAGTCTGAAGCATAAAACAACGATTAAACGTCAGTTTGAAAAAAAATGGCTATTCCCCTTTTCAATTAAATTTCTAACAGCTTCCCTGTTCTTAAGATAAATATAAATAGTCATATCCTAACTTTATCACTGAAGAAACCACGCCAATGGACATTTTCGAAAAATCCATAATTTTTACAAAATGGGCAAATTCTAGTTTAGCTAGAGGATGCAATAAAGAATGCGCTATCTTATTCTAATGTTTAACATAACTTTGAAAAATTCGTATATCTTGATTTTAAAAGCTTTTATATCAGTTGGGATCTTGACGCAGAGAAATTATGCGTGCGTCAGTATAAGCGTCGGTCTGGAACATAAATTAGGTTTATATTACAGTACTAAAGATTGTCAGTTTTTTTACTGATTCACAATGATTTCTACAAATTTTTCTATTTATTATTATTATATTTATTGAGCAACGGTTATATGCGAACGTTACGCTCCATAAAAGGCCCTGTACAGAAATCCACTGACATCTCATGCTTCCGAAAACAAAAAACTGGTTAACTAATCCCATACCCGATATGGACTGGTAACTGGACAGGCCGTGGTTTGCCATTTGGGTAAGTCGTCTTAACGGGTTTCCTCTCGCAAGATAAATATGTAGATCTTATCCTATCCAACAATATTATGTAAGGAGTCATATTTTCCTACGAACGGACTTCGCTTACGTTTGAGAAGAACGCTTCCTCATTGCCTAAAGCCCAAATCATTTGCGTCAATATAGCGTGAATAATCAATTAGATAAGATAAGTAAATTTGTTTTGAATTTCGCAACCGCGCAATAATAAAAGACAAACATACAGAATGAAAATTTAGTAAAGTTGCTAAAAGTTTAGATGAGGGGTAAACATGGAACATAAACTACCATATTTCTCCGAAAATAAGACAGGGTCTCGTTCCAATTTTTTTTTAAAAAAATAACACAAGGGCGTTATTTTGAGAGGATGTCTTTCATTTTCATTTATCAAAAACAAATTACAAATCGGAGAATTGCGAAATTTTCAAATATAAAAAATATGAAAACTGATATCCTCTCTGATAATGCTCTAGGCTTGAGAGCAATGTCATAACTATCGGAAAAAACAAGTTAGAAGCATTGCTATAATAAAATTGTTCACAAAGTTGATTGACCGCAGGCCAAAATTAGTAGGTAAAGGATATTCATGGGCCAGAATTGTTACAAATATCTTCATGCCCAAACTGTAATAATGAAACAACAATTGGCAACAAACAACAATATCTAGAACACAAAACATTAGGAAGAAAAAACATCAAGTGTTAAGCTTTGTCACCATACAAGAGCCATAAGTGACTCACAGGCCGCGGTTGGGTAACCAATGCTTTAATTAATACAAGGATACATCCCTCTGAAATTAATATAAATTTCGTATCAACAAAATGATCTGATAATAAATCAATTAGCAAACAACATGGTTTGTTATACTTTAAGAGGTGGTGAAGCAGCATTGCTGTTTGTGGTTCAATAATAATAAACAGACCGAATTATCTGATTGCTTTTGACGTGTTAGATTATTTCTCAGCGATTTATTTGAAAGAAATCAAACTTTTTTGAGATGTTGTCAACAGTAATATTATGTTCTCAACTAAATTTATTTTGAATTTCGCAATGGCAACATAAAAAAGACAAAGACACAGCAAGAAAATTTATGAAGATTGCCAAAAGTTTAAATAAGACTTGAAAGCGCTGAATGGGCAATTTCACCTTGTGACATAGAATATGAATCAAATACACAATGAAATATTCTTTTAATAGTTTATCCTGTTCTCCGTAAAGTATGCAAGTAAATTTATTTTGAATTTCGCAATGGCAAAATAAAAGACAAACACACATGATGAAAATTAGAGAGAGTTGCCAAATATTCACATGAGCTTCAAAACATGAGACATAAAAGTACTACATGAACAATGTCACCTTGTGCCATAGAATATAAATGAAATACATACACAATGAAATATTCTTTCATTAGTTTATGGTTTATTAGGATCTATGGTCGGTTCTATTTACCAAGGTGCCGTTTGTGGTTAAACAGCTTGACATATCTGATTTGATATGTTCATTTCTCAGTGATTTATTTGAAAGAAATCAAACTACTTTGAGATATTGACAACAGTAATATCATGTTCTCAGTAAAGTATACAATTAAATTTATTTTGAATTTTGCAATAGCAAAATAGAATACAAACATACAGGATGAAAATTTGAAATAGTTGTCAAAAATGAGCTTTAAAACATGAGACATAAAAATACCACATGGGCAAATTTCCACTTGTGACAGAATATGAATGGAAAAAAAGGATGAGATATCCATAACTGGTCTTCAACTAGTATTGTGATAATATCTAATTTGCTTTGACATGTTACATTGTTTCCGGAGGATTATTTATTTGACATGCATTAATAATAATTTTATGTTCTCAGCTCTCACTCTACAAATTTCACATTAAAGATCAATTTCTTGATACCCTGAAAAAATTGCACTGAACATAATATAATTAACAGGGGTGGCCAGAACCGAGTAATCTGCTATTCCGAATATATATAATTAATATGCAGCATGGTTCTCGCTTTTTATTTTAGAGAAGGGGGGGGTTTCTTACTTTAGGGCAGCGGTTCTCAACCATGGGCCCTCGGCCCCCTAAGGGGGCCACAGAGGAGTTGGAGGGGGGCCACAAGGATGGGCTGAAATCTAAATTTACTTTTCACTTTAAAAGAAATCTCACAGTTTTTCCTAGTTTGCTGCTCAACAAGGTTATTTCGCAGGGTGTTTTCGCTCTCTTTTGTGCAAATTGTTTTAACATAATGGGATTTGGAATCTATCAATGAAAATAACCCTATTAATACCTCTGGAATATTAAAGTGGGGGCCATGAGTGCTAAAAGTCTCCGAAAGGGGGCCACGAGTCATAAAAGGTTGAGAACCACTGCTAGTTGATATTGTTAATCACATGATATTGTTAATGTGTTATGTATTAGACTGATCATCTTCACCGGCATATAAGACAATTTCTGAATATTCAAATACAATTGCATTTATCTTAAAAATGGTGTCACACCTGAAAATCAGAAATTTTAAGGAGGCTGTTTACCCCCTATAGGGTGGTGTAGGTGAAATCACTGATTATATGTGAAATATCGAATATAATCATTTCAAATTGATTGTATACTTTATACTTCTTGAGGTCTTAAAAACACTGCTACAGAATGCCATATAAAAATACGTAATTGTGTAACCATTGCAGCATTTGGATTAAATTTTGTTGCACTCAAACAACAAATACATGGAATATAAAAATATACATTTTTGAAATCTAAATATCATGTACGGTACTATAATATACCCTGAGTTCACTAAAAACTGCTACAAATTCCATTTAAAATTGTCTCCTATTCTTCAAATGTAACCACTTTTGTTTGTCAGTCAACACAACCAAATCTAAGCCTATTATATCCGCTTCATGCTTAATCCTTAAAATAACAAAGCACCAGAATTGTGATTGTTTCGGAAACCTAACAGGAATTTGGGTGCAAGGATGGTCATTTCTTATGTGTTGTTTTTGTTTATTATTATAAATAAATCTCTAGACAACCAATCCCATATGACTCTATTTTGTTTTGTTGTACAATCTTTAAACTGTGAAATATACAGGTTGTTCGACATTAAACTATTCAAACCAAAATTTACAAAGTCAGATTGGTGATACAAAAATTGTAAGCAATATAATACAAGAGAAATATGCATTACTAAGCTATGATTTTTACTTCAAATAAATTAGTGTTTCCCAAACCACGGCCCACAGGCAATTTATGGGCCGCGTAACAATTTAATATGGCCCGCCGAACTTTAGTGATATAGTTTAACACCTCCTGATGTGTTCTAGATCAGGGCTACTTAACTGGCGGACCGCAATCCGAATCCGGACCTTTCGAGTATTGGATTTGGACCGCACCTAATTATTTATTTTGGGTCATTAGCCCCACTTTTTGAATTTCCTATCATAAAATGACTTTCATAGTTTTGAATATATACGAAAAGAAATATAACACCATAATAAACAATTTTAATTTGCTACTAATCATTAGTCGGTCGAGGAAGTGCTTGTTTAAGGATGCCGAAATATCAGTTCTGGAAAGACCGGACCAAAATAATTTTGAAGTTTTGTTTGCGGACCTTCGATAAAAATAGTTGAGTAGCCCTGTTCTAGCTAACGCCAATTGTTACATCACTTTCACAGTTTAAAAATATGTGTATTCGTAACAATTCAGTTCTGTATCTTGATTATTCGTAGAGGTATAGGCCCCTTGAGTGCGCTTCCCTTTACTGGCCTGTAAAACAACCTTCAGCTTCTAATTTTGGCCTGCGGTCAATCAACTTTGGGGACCACTGTATTAGATAGAGTTTACATATTTAACCATGTCTACATGTATTAACATAAATGTTGAAAAAATGCAGAATATATATTGAGACATAGGAGGAGACTTTTTATGAAAGATTGTCAAAGCAAGGTTGCAATCATTAATTAAACTGGAAGTATAAAAAGTAATGATACTAGAGTTACAAGCAACAACTGGTATGCTAAGATCTACATAGAGGTTCTACTGACAGAAATATCAATAGACCATAGGTTCTTAAAGTGCTCCATACCGGCCCCAGGGCTCTGTGACAGAAATCTAGGGCCTCCCTGAGCTTTTCATTTACTTATTAAAATACTGACTTGGCTAATGTTAACTCATGACTATCCAAAGAAGCAATAACGGCATTAACAAAATATGACAACGGAAGTGTTTATCCAAATATCACATTATCTATAAGCTCCAATAAATAACGCCATAGCACCACTGACAATTCCACGTAAAACTTCACAAACTGAAAGCTCTTGAAAAAAGCTTTATTAAACTTACAAGATGCTCCGATGAATTTAAAATATTCCTACATTGCATTAAAATACCTGTATAATCGAGACAAACCTTTTATCAGGATAGAATTAATAAATTATCTTCTATTTGGTATTTACCCTGCCACAGTAATTGGATTTTCTTAGCTAAGTATGAGAAGTATGTATTTAGTAGGCGCCATTAAAGGATTTAAGAAATATATTAACAAAGAAGAATTCAAAAAACTGAAATCAATGACCTTTTGGCTGTTTGTCAACCAGACCCTGTCCAGAATTAAAAAAGAATTATTTCTGAAAAAGCTTGACACAACTCGATGTAAAGTAGGCAAACAAAATTAGTTACCTCCATATTGGTACACACTCTTGTGGAGTGCCTGTGAATGCAGTGGAAAACTCACGGTTCATAAAATGGCGCCGATGGCATAAAATGCCACGCTTGAGCTTGATCTTTAACTACAATTGTTGTTGAATGCTGACAAACAACTGCTGTTGTTGAATTGAGATACTTGTACGTTGTTATACAAGTAAAAATACCAAGTTTTAATTTCCCAAGTTGAAATTATTTTATTGAAACATTTTACTGTTGAAAATTCTGAAACTTTTGCGTTATGAAATTTCTAAGTGCCAAGTTAGACTGTACCAAATAGCGGGAAAAGATTTTCAAGGGGGTTCAAAAATTGTTTCGAGTTATGAATGATGTGTTATGCTATGTGTGATGCAGGAAAGTTTTTTTTGTTTACACTTCAAATGGTGGGAGACACTGTTATATACATACACTTGCTTCTAGCCCTGTTTGAGCAAAGGTGATTCAACCAACAAATCCCCCAAATGGGTACCCTGGACTAGAGTATGTAAGCATCGCAAGTTGAAGATTTAGAATTTGACCATAGGACTAAACTGTCTTATCGGCTTTTTTGTCACCAAATTAAATAAAAAAATTCTATCCCATATATTTGTGCTTGTTACTTATCGATTTTAATCAGTAAGTATGTTGATAGGTATTTGTCTGTCTGTTCGTTTGTTTGTCTGTTAGATGCACGCGATATTATGTTATGTTATGCGATATCGCACGAAAGCAAGATTGAATCGGCTCCAGATTTCGCATGTGCATCCATTATATGTCGGACCAGAAGCCTATTGATTTTGGATGAATTATGTCAAATAATTAGTGAGTTATTAATTAATTAGTGATGGGACACAAGGTGTCACTATGGAGTAAGATCGCTGTTTTGGGGGATTCCCTAACTTTCGATCGATAAGTCTTCGGTCTCTGACCGATATTCTTGTTCTATTATTGGTAAGACCTAAGCATTTAGATCTTTGAAATCATTTAGATAAACAAATCGCAAATTTAATACAAACATATAAATATTGTCTGAGTAAATATTGATTGATTAGGTTTGGCAATAATCTGTGGCAACCTAAACAATAGGGAAATTGAAATATGATTACAGAATATGATTTGATCTGACGATTTATCAACTCTCAAAAATGGCATAGCTCCATTTAAACAGTAATCAGACTTCACATTTTTGCGTTTCACCTTGAAAATAACTAGCTGAACATGAGCTACAAATAACAGATAGTACGGCAAAAGTATGTTTTATTTAAAAAAAAACGTTGGAAATAAGTAGATGGAACGTAAATACTAAAATAAACAAAAGTTTTAAAAACAAATAAGGCGGGCAAGATCAAATCCAACAAATATTTTTATTTTTAATTAGCTTTACTCCCCTAAAAAAGTGTCTACGACCCCCTTGTGGGGAACGCCCCACTGTTTAAAAATGTACATAGATCAGTAGGTTAAATTATTGACTGCACTTTTTTCTATTTCAATAAAAATATGTAATTTTGCCTTTTTTTCTTAACATTGTTTTGTAGAAATTAAATCTTTCTCTTCCCTGGTCTTTGCTGAGTTGCTATTTCCTCAGTTTAAAAGAGGAATTCAATACTTATTGTTGAAGCCAATAAAATCATTGCAATCGAAAGTAACAATGCAAAACAAACAAAGGAATAAGAATGAACAATTATATGTTTGCTTAAACAACATTGAGTTAGACTTTGTGTAAATATTGAAAACCACATGATGTTAAATGCCCTTGAAAGCACTTCAGAACTCTTTTGATTATTGTAGTAAGTAAATAAATAAGTTTATGTTGGCTCGTGATGGAGGAAGAGCTTTTTTATGAATACCAGCTGACTTCAAGTGTTGTTTTGGGAGTAAACCGGATTTGATGGTAAATTACGACATGGGGTTAATGTAAATTCAGTAAAATACTTGGAATCTGATCATGACTCTTAAGAACATTATAGTTACTGTAGTTTTCCTAATCTTATTGATTTTACTTTTCTCTTTACAAGAGAACTTCCAGTTTTTCCTAGTTTCATTGCTTGATAAGTTTATTTCACAGAGTGTTTTCACTTTGTTGTGCATGAATTATTTGAACCTAATATGATTTGGAATCTACCGATCAAATAACACTATAAATACCACTGGAATGATAAACAGGGCTATGAGTGCGAAAAGCCCAGAAGGGGACCACAAGCCACAAATAGTTGGAAACCACTGTGTCCATAAAGTCCTGTTACAATTTCAATTTTGTTATGAAGTCAGTTCTTAATATATCTTGACCAGGTTTGTTGTTTTTTAGTCAGTAATCGTTCAAGTATCTTTACTTCATTAAATACATCTGTGAGTGCAATTAAATATATGGTATCGATAAATGGACACCGTACACATATAGTGGCTTCTAGCTAAGAGACTTGTTTTGAGCAAAATTTTTAAAACATCAACTAGTACCAGTTCATAGTGACCATGCTTCAATTCCTTAGAGATTTCTTAATCGCGACACTGGTGGGTTTGAAAACCACTTGAGAAGTCATTAATTGTAAACTGACGAACAAAGACTCTTCAACAAACGGTAAACAACTAACGGGCGGAGAAACATTGTCTTGTCACAATGAGTGCGTGGTTTCAATTACACTTTCTTTTGTCACAATGTTGCCTGTAAACAGTCTTAATGAGACGATTGTGTGGCTTTGTGGTGACTTTATGTTGCCACAAGTTTTATAACACTGTTTTGCCAACAAGTTCTAACAACTAATTTATCACTGTCTTATATGCACTGTCATGTCATCTCCACCAATTTCTACCATTTCCTCTGATTTTAATTCTGTATCTTTGGCTAGTAATCTGAATATTATAAAAAATTATCTATTTTGATTCATAATCTATATATGACAGTAATCATTATTTCATTATTAAAAATGTGAACTGTCAAAATATTACTATTAATTTTCTGCTCTTTTTCATTGCTTCTGTTTACCCTAGGCTAAGTTAGGGAATTTAAATACTATAAAAATAATCTAATTTAATTCATAATCTATATAAGACAGTAATCATTATTAAAAATGTGAACTGTCAAAATATTACTATTAATTTTCTGCTGTTTTTCATTGCCTCTGTTTACCCTATAGGCTAAAATAGGTAATTTAAAGATTATAAAAATGATCTATTTTAATTCATATTCTATCTATATGGCAGCAATCATTATTCTATCATTAAAAATAGCTAATTTTGCAAAATACAGTACAGTTTTCAATACCATGTACATTTGGATGGGAAGGTTCCATTACATTTGAACCCACATACATTTGAACCCATGACAATTGCACCTGTATACTATTGCACCTATGGAATTTTTTTTGTTTCACGGATAGTTAAACCCATACTAACCCTAACCCATGGGTTTTAGCACCCGCATATAGATTGAACCTGTGGATATACGCATGGGTTCAAATGTACATGGGTTCAAATGTACGGTCACCGGATGGGAAATATATTTCCAAGGTTATGGTTTGCTTTAAACACAGCTCTAGAATAGTTTCGATTAGCTTCAAATAGTTTTAATATTAAAGATATAATCAGAACAAATTCTAACAACTGATTCATCACTGTCTTATGTGTACTGTCATATCATCCTTACTAATCTCCTGCTCTTTATTATTGCTTATGTTTATCATAGGACGAGTTAGGTAATTTAAATAATATAAAACAATTTTTATATCTCTTTTGATTTATAATCCATCCAAATGACAGCAATCATTATTTCACATTGAAAATAGCTAATTTCACAAAATAGCATGCACTTTTCATGGGAAATGTTTTCCAAGTTTATGGCTTGCTCTAAACATAGCTTTGACCAATTTTATACATAAGGTTACATATAAATGGTCTTAATGTTACCAGGGTCGTAGCCAGGAGGAGTTGTTGGTCATACTCAGAAACGCCCCTCCCCCCTTTATTTTGATATGTAGAAAAAAGGGTGCTCCCGAAGTATGCGAACCAAGATGGCGGACATCGGAACGTAACATGGGTAACAGGTTAGGGTTAGGCGATAATTTTTTTCCAATTTTTCTTATTTTAGTCCTATTATCAGACTAGCCAAGAGCCTCCCGTAGTATTTATACCTAAAAATATTGGCTAACCCTAACCTAGTACACATATTACATTCCGATGTCCGCCATCTTGGTTCGCATACTTCGGGAGCCCCAAATTAAGTATTTCAGAAACTTCCGCGATTGCTCGAGTTTCAATGTAATAATTCCAGAACAAGGCTCTGGGCCAGTTGCAATAATGTACAGGAGATCACATTTATGATGAAAATTCCCATCATATTTAAAGTATTAGTAATAAACTAATAATTCTCATGGGAAATGTATGACAGGAAGTATTACTGGAAGAAGTTGATGCATGAGTTGGCAACATAACTGCAGTAATTTGCCAAACAGCAGGATAAATTAACAAAAGCTATAGGGAAATTTCATTTATTGTAAGAAAATGTGCAATTAGTTATGAGGAAACTTTGCCAAATTTGCTTTTAACAAGGATTTAAACAATTTGACATTCAAACTAAATTCTTCTCACACCTCTGCGCCTTTAAATGATTTTGATAAGGTCATGCACCAAATTGCCTTTCTTTCGTGGCATGTTTCTTAAGCTAATGGGCCTCTTGGCACTAAACCACCATAAATCTTTATAATTTAAGTAGCTCTTTTGGCAATTCAGTGTTCACTTTGCTATGAGATCGCTTTTTTACTTCTGCGTGAATACATATGACATTGCTTTCAGCATATCTTCTTATAAAAAAATGTCACAAGAATTCTTGATAAAATGAGGTCTGATGTTTATACTAAACAACAAAAAAGCCGATAATGCTCGAAAGTTTGATAAAACTTGTATTATTTGAAATTGAATTTATGCTTTTTTGTTGCTATAAAATCATTTTATATATTTTTAATTGTATTTAAATCTTCGATTCGGTTTTAACTCTACTAACTTAGCAAAATAAACAGTCATTTATTTAAAATAAAAAGCTAGAACAGCTGAGCTAAGAATAGATTATCCATATTGTCTTGGGAATTGTCGTGAGGCTTTTATTTGTTTTTCATTTCCTATAATAAGCTTTTTGCAGATTTAATACCGGTGGGCAAATATTTGGGTTCAAGGATTTTATGATAAAATTTATGTTTTCTAAATATTTGGTCAAGAGTTACATCTAGACGTGGAATTAAGGATATACCTATTGAGGATAGGATATCGCTAATCAATCAATCAATTGAATTTCCTTTTATTAGCCATTTAGGCAAAAGAGCACAATAAAAATAAAAGCGGACTTCTGTAGTGTGTGTACCAGGTTAGGGTTAGGCCATAATTTTATTCCAATATTTCTTATTTTAGTTCTATTACAAGTTTGGAGACTGTCTGTGTTAGCCAAGTGAATATACCCCCTGCCCATAGGTTTCAGTCCCTTTACACAACTTGATGTAAAGTAGGCGAACAAAATTAGTTACCTCCATATCGGTACACATACTTCTGGAGCGACATAAAAACTGTACATATATAATATATTCATGGTTTTGCTAAGGATGGATAGGTTAACCATGAAATGAAAATTCGGATAGCGGACACCTTTTAATAGCTGTTTGAATGAAATTTGCTCATGCTAAACTGGATTTTATCGCAATCTCAACAAATACCTTGAACTATTTTTTAGATAAAAATTTTCTTTTAGTTTGGTTATGATAGCATCAGGCAGGCCAGATTTAATTACCCAGCGGACTGAATTTGGCTCAGGAGATGTAGTTTGCCCATGTCAGGATTAAAAGGCGGGGCGATAATCTAATTATTTAAAAAACAAAATTAGGTAATTTCTAGCTTACTCTAAACAACGATCCAAGTTTACCTTATCTGTTGACAGATCTTCATGCTTTATTGAATATATGTTTTATGTCAAATATTTGTTTTATTTTATTTGTCAACCGTACTGAAAAGGATTACGTTATCAAGTTACCGGCACATCTTCACACGCCTTAAGCAAATAAAAATCTCCGTTTAATTCGGTTCACCCACTCGCTCATGGTCTTTTCTCTCTAGAATCAAAAATACTCCCAGTATTTTTGTGCAAAAAGAGTTGAACACGGTACGATAAACTCATTTGGTGATAACGTTATATAATTATTCTATTGGTTGTTTTTTTGCTGAAAACTTTTTTCAATGTTACAATGTTTGACTTTTTTCTTTTTCTAATTACTGTAACCACAGTGTCACAGCTTGATAACCCTAAAATGTAATTTTAAGTTGTTTTTTTATATTATTTGTACAAAGTATATTTACATGTTGGTGAAAAAAATGAAATAATGATACTATACTTATCTGACATTATTTAGATATCACAGATTATGCTATGATAATAATTTTAAGACACAGAACATTAAGTTTAAAAAGAAATTCTACCAAATTGACATTTAAAAACTTGCCTACAGCTTTGTTAAGAGAGGTGTGAACACCTCATAAGAAAAGTGTTTCTCAATAATTTATATAATTGGAAGAGCCAAGACATATTGTGAATTATGAAAGTACAAAGAATACACAATGTACAGATAAGAGTATACTTCCATAGAAACCTTCAGGACAATGAGAAAAATTTAACAAAAATCTCCTGGACAAAAACACTAATATAAGAATCAAGTATATTATATACAAATCATTTTTGATCCACCAAGAAATCTCTGTTTATATTCTGCTTCATATGCTTCTGTTTTTATTATGTCAGGTGTGGGTCTATCCTGCTATTTAGAAATGAGATAAATAAAGGTGGGGTGACATAACCTTACCCAAGATAAACAGAATCACAAAATTAGAGGTGGAACATTAACAGGATATTGTATTGTACCTTCATATGTAATGAGAACTGGTTGACCATATTCAAACAACCTTTAAACTTGGACTAATAATAGGATGGGATTATCATATTTACACAACCTCTCGTCCAGTTACCAGTCCATGCCAGGTATGGGATTAGTTAGCCAGTTATTTGTTTCATGGACTTGATCGTGGAGGACCAGCAGTTACGTGAACCCTCATGGGGTGGCGAGGAGTACAGCAATCCTCTAGCACAGTGGTCTCAATCGGAGGCCACGTAATGAGCAATGAATCATTACGTCCATCTAAACTCCAAAACCACTGTGACAAAAATCATCCCCAGGTGGAAGAAGTTGACATTGGTTTCTTGGCTGCCAAGTGAGTTCGATTTGACAAGAAAGCAACATTGGCCAAGATCTGGTTTCTATTGGAGGAAACAAAATCTAGAAACCGTTTTGATTTTGACAGTGACATTCGTTAGGCCATATCACTGATGTTGCCTAATATAAGAAACCTCGTCAGACAGTCTCAAGCGCAAGATAGGATAGGATAGGATTTACATATTTATCCCGGGGGAGAGGAAAGCCGATAAGACGGCTTATCCATATGACGAACCACGGCCTCTCGTCCGGTTACCATTCCAAGTCGGGTATGGGATTAGTTTTTACTGTATTGTTTGTTTTCGAAAGCATGGACTTTGGTGGTGGAGGAAGCCGTAACCGACCAGCGGTTACGTGAACCACCCAACGACGGCGAGAAGTCCAGCAATCCTCTCGCACATAACCATCCCTGCATGGGATTCGAACCTGCGAACCCACGCAGAGTAATTAGAGGTGCGGTGGTGAGTGTATTCCTAACGCTTAGCCCGTTAGGCCACACCGCTGCGCCGAGATTCTGATTGATTGTATACTAAAAACCTTGAACCTTTTTGTCTGTGGTTTGTTTTTGCATTCCATAAAAGGCCGTAAAACTATAATACAATTCAACACGTCTAGTTTTTTGGATGGTGAACAGGGGGGCCACGAGTGCAAAAAGCCGTCAGGAAGGGGGCCACAAGCCATAAAAGATTGGGAACAACTGCTCTAGCACATAACTATTCCCCACGTGATTCGAACCTGTCGACCCACGCATGGTAATTAGAAGTGCATGGTGAGAGTATTCCTGATGCTTAGCACAATGCGCCACACCAGCTGTTTGTCATAGGATAAGGCTATCTTATAGGAGTTTTTCTCTCATTCCACTTAGAATGCTAATCCTACTTAACGTCAGCCAACAAATTATATTTATTCAATCAATTAGTAGAGATCACAAGCTTTGATTTATAACTTCAACCTTTTTTTTATAACTTTTACAAAATATTTGAGTATGATGAAACAGGCAGCAAAAATATGCAATATTATGAAGGGGAACACTACAATACATAAATGTAAAAGTTACCCAAAATGCCATAATCAAATATTTGTTGACAACCTGACTTTGATAATAAATATACAGTCTTATTTGATCTCAAAACACTGCCTTTTTGCTTTTAAACAAATATCTCCGGCTAACAACCTGAGTGTCTCCCAGGGCAATATTACACTATATCATTACACTATGCCCAAGTAAGATAGGAAGATAACTATTATGAATAAAATGCCAGGCAAACTCAACTAAGTTAAATGTTTATATTATATAGTTCAAAGCAATCTCAAACCGTTGAAAACACCAAAAAATTGTTTTAATAATAGATATGACTCTAAGCATACTGCTTCGTCTCGCTTTCTCTCGATAATAGCGTCTTGGGCTCCATGGTGAAATGTGGATTCGCTCACGCGAAGAACATACTGTTTATTTACTGCTCATGTGCGCCATCTGACGACCGTAATTTTTCGAAAAATATTTTAAGTATATCTATATTTGTATAAGCATATTTTCTTGGGAAAATGTTCACAAAACATACCAATGCATGCACTGAAAATTGGAAAAATCAAGAAAAAATGCAAATGCACACATAAAAGAGACTACGACTGCTTTATTTATCGCCCCAGTGCGCTTGGTTTGTTTAGTATGTTCGGCTATTTTGATTGACAGTTTTTGATCGCGGTAACTTTTGCTTGCTTTGCGGCTGGTATTAAATAATTCTGAACGATGTATCCAATTTAGCTTTCCCACACCTTTCAAGTCTGTGGCTTAATAATCATAAAAAATGGTTTCAGTTACTGACAACGAGTATTGCAGCAAATTTATGAAGGATCTCTGGAAGCAGGTATTGATTTTGTATCTTACAGTCTTAAGTCGATCTCAAGTCAACTTGAGAAATTGTTTCTTTCCTGTATTTGCTGCTTAAATTTGGCAATAAGGTGTCGCTGACTGGATGACTCACCGAGTCCTTCGCGACCCCTCATCAATAGCTAGATTCAATGTCTTCCGTTTTTTCCTATTTTTATGTGTTTTTATTGTTTCACATTCATTTTTGCACGATGAAAAAAAATATCTGATTTTCAAACTGAAGAAATATATTTCATTTTATGCCCAGATGTCGGTTTAGTAGTACCTATTTTTGAAATTTTATATTAGGAAGTTGATGTACTGTATGGAGTTTACTTTGCTAGACCCGTCTTTTTTTATTGCTAGAATAGCTAACACCAGAAGACGAATGAATCAATCCAGCTTAGGAATAATTTGGTTTTTATCACATTCTCATCACCATTATTTTTGTGTAGTTTGCTGTATGATTGGGCCAAATTGTCGATGTTTCTCCTCCACCAGGATAAATATAAAAATCCATAATACTGTAATACCGAAATATTCCAGTCTAGTGGAGTGAACGCTGTGAAGTAAACTCCTTAGAATAATGCTAAACAAAAACGCGATGCGATAATTGCCGAAACTGATTTATATGTTTTTTTTTAAAATAGTCTGTCTGACGTGGTATAAAATTCCTGACAGGCGTGTTGCTTAGTTAAATAAAATCTACTCAATTTTCAACTAAGCATGTATATCTCATGCCAAATAAATTTTAGCATTCTGTTAGAGACAGACTTTTATTAAAAAAAAGCTAGGCTGTATTTTTATCATATTTTTGTTTGACGGTATTTAAGCACTTGCGAGGTGTACTTCGTTAGACCCGAATACTGTAATGTATGTAATATGTAAATGAGTACTTCAAAACAAAAATATTACCTTATTAAGATCAACTTATCTCCAAAGATAACTATAAAATCCTATCAATATTTTAAGTGATTTATCTTTCCATTTCAGGCAAAAGAGGGAACGACTACAGACACTGTGTTAGGATTTGAAGGATTTTATTTGAACGTTCATTCCTGTGTTTTAAAGATTGCTTCTTACACACTTTTGAAGAAGTTTACTGTTTGTGGGGAAAATAGGTGAGAAGATCTGCATTTATTCTGTCTCATTATTGGTGACATTGCATCAATTTCCACCACATTATTCTGACCCCCTCTTTTCCTGTGCTTGCCGAGATACACCACAATTCATAGGTGTGAATACTGTATGTTTATCGTGTCTCTTTTCTTAGAAGCAAGAAAACTACTAATTTCAATATTATCACACATTCCATTTGTATTAATTGCTTACAATGATAATATTATTAAGCCTAATAATTACTATGTCCATGGATTTTAGGAAAGTGAATAAAATATATTGGGGATTTTCGAATGTATTCGGAGTTTCAGATTCGAAAATGATTTTTCAGAATAGTTTGGTATTCGGCTATGGCCATTCCTGGCTGGAAGCTGTCCTCGATGACCGTAGGGTCGTATCGCTCCCTCCTGTCCATACTAAAACAATTTTATTGCTGTTGCTATTTTATTGATGACTGTATATTTTGGTTGACGAAATAATGAATCTCTCCATATAATCTGTTACTACAGATCTTCGTAGTATTAACGCTTGGTTTAGGTTAGCGAGGAGTCAGAAGCACGTTCCAATTTTTTTTTGTAAACTGTACTTTAATAATATTTTTATAAGTTCAAAGTATTATAATTTTAAGTATCTGAATATTGCGGAAATTTCTGTTGGGAAAAATATTTTAGGAGTCTTCCTTATTTTGGTAATTCAATAGTAGCTCACCATTCTTCAGTTGAAAAAATATATATTTGTTTTAATTCCCTATCAATGTATGTTAATATCCCCAATTGGCTGTGAAACATTTTAAATTTCAGAGTTAGTGGGAACGACATACTAAATGGCGATCACAAGACAGAAGAGGGAAAAGTTTCTAATGTAAGTATGTGATGCTATCATACGACAATATAGATGGTGAATTTTGCGTATAGTCCTAAAAATTTAGGAAAACACTTGATCTATTTATCCTGTGTGGTTCGCAGATTCGAATTCTGTATGGAATGATTTTTAAAAGCATATTAGATGATTAGGCAGGTGCCCCAGAAGTATGTGTACCAATATGGAGGTAACTTATTTTGTTCGCTTACTTTACATCAAGTTGTATAAAGGGACTGACGCCTATGGGCAGGGGGTATATTCACTTGGCTAACACAGACAGTCCCTAAACTCGTAATAGAACTAAAATAAGGAAAATCGGAACAAAATTATGCCCTAATCCTAACGACCAAGCGTTGTTATAACTGATACCAGAAGTCTCAATTTTGGCTCAAGCATCTAATAATAAATGTTTAAAATGAGGAATTTTCGAATAAAAATATTCTAAATCAAGAATTTACTTATCAAATATATCATATTTTTGAATGTATTTAAATTTTGCATCCCTTTTGGACATTTTAGCAAGCCTCATGTCCCATACCTTTTGCACGGGGCATACCAGATGATATAGTAAAGCTTCCATATTCTGGAATCAAACCTGAAATGTTTGAAAGAATTCTGAAGTTTCTTTATACTGGGCAGATTGAGATTCCTCAAGATAAATTCGAACAGGTAAGGGTATAATATATCTGAGTGTTATTTCTTAGGCATTGTGGTGATAGATATTTTCAACTGAAAATCAGGATCACAATTTCTGCTAAAACCTAGTTTTAGAGTCTGGTTTTGTGATAGCTCTGAGTTAGATAAAAATTTTTTGACTCTATAGCCTTGCTTTTAATTTTGTAGATTTTCTTGCCAATAAATTGTCGGTTATGAAACATGGTATGAGACTGCATTCTAAATTGGCAAGTGTAAAATAATTGAGAAATCATAAGTGCTGTAAAACAATGGTTGTCAAACTTTTTAAGCCGCGCCCCCTTTTTAGAATTTGTCGAGTCTTGCACCTCATCACCCTAGAAATAACTTGCTAACAATAAACAGTAGTAAGGCGAAAGTATGTTTTATTTAAAAAAAAGAAATGCAAATATCCAAATCAAGATCAAATCTATCAAATATTTTTATTTTTAATTAGCTTCAAACCCCCTCAAAAAATTGTCTACGTCCCCTTGTGGAGTGCTCATCGTTTGAGAACCACTGCGCTAAAACATCTGGTCTGGATGACTCTTTTTCTATGTAAAGTAATTAGAAATAAGACTATTTGGGGGCTCCTGAAGTATGCGAACCAAGATGGCGGACATCGGAATGTAATATGTGTACTAGGTTAGGGTTGCCTTTTAGAAAGTAAGAAGCAAATAGTGGTGCTCCCGAAGTATGCAAACCAAGATGGCGGACATCGGAATGTAATATGTGTACTAGGTTCGGATTAGGCCATAATTTTAGGTACAAATACTACGAGAGGCACTTGACTAGTCTTTGAACTCATAGTAGGACTAAAATAAGGGAAATTGGAATAAAATTATGGCCTAACCCTAACCTGTTACCCATGCTACGTTTCGATGTCCACCATCTTGGTTCGCATACTTCAGGAGCACCACTATTTGCTTCTTACTTTTTTAAACTGTACTATCCAAACTAAAATGAAGTTGAATCTGAACATGATTGGGTGACTGTATGGAAAACCCAAAAGAAAAAATAATGTTTCCTTGTTCTAGGTTGAAAAGTTTTCAAAAGAATATGAAATTCAAAGTCTTATTGATATTTGTAGAGTTTATAACGAAAAGCAAGATGAAATTGATGGTAAGAGTGTTGCCAGAAGTTGCATTAGAGTAATTTTTTTCGGTTCTCTCGTAGTGTGTGTACCGGGGTTAGGTCATAATTTCTTTCCGATTTTATTTCTATTACGAGTTCAGGGACTTTTGTGTTAGCCAGGTGAATATACCCCCTGCCCATGGGTTTCAGTCCCTTCACACAACTTATCTATGTAAAATAGGTGAACAAAATTAGTTACCTCCATATTGGTACACACACTTCTGGAACATTTTTTCTCTGTAATATACATGACATTGCACCAATGATCATGTCTAAGGATGTCTGGAGAATTTTCTACCAAAGTATTTTCTAACATGTCTCAAGTCTTGGAGATGGATGGTCATAATTAATATAACTTACTATTCAGAATACACCTTTCAAAATATTCTTCAAATGTGTGTGTCTGAAGGATTTACTATAGAATATTGAAGTTAGTTATCTTTTCTCTTGCTATAGCATTCTTGCATTACATGCAAACGAATCCCCAGGCACAAAAGCATGGAAGAAGTATAAGTAGTGAAAGTATCGCAGACACCCAAATCATTAGCACGAATTGAAGTAACTTCTTCATTTCAATGATTGCTTATGACCTTATTCAGTGATAAGTCTTCCAACTTTGCTTACGCATGTTCCTACTTACAATTGACCTCACATTCACGTTGTCTACTGCATATTAGCATTTATTTTAAAACTGAATTTTTTGTTCCAGATGCAGAGATTGAAGAGCCAGTAACAGTCGTAGTGGAATCCAATGGTATGTAATTTTTTTTAATTACGTTTTATGTAATTGCGGTTAAATTTTTTCTGAAAATCATTCGAACAAATTTTTTAAACATTTTTGAGACTTTCATTTGAAAAAGCCAAACAGCTCTCTTGTAAATGTTTGCAATTTTTTCTATTTGGCACCCCCCCCCCTAACATGAAGAAGAGTTTTAAATATTCTGTGCATTTTGATTTGTGAATATTTTTTATTCAGACACCAACTGTCATTTAAAAGAAGTAAATATGTCACCAAAGAAATTTAAATGCTTGGACTGCAACAAGGTATGTTACAATTGGTTTTCTGTAAAGATAAAACAGTAATTTAAATTCTTATTACGCTCGGAACAACGCTGTTATTGACTGATACAGCAGTGGTTCCCAACCTCTTATGGCTCTTAGCCCACTTCTGGAGGTTTTTGGCACTCATGCCTCCCCCCCCCCCCCCCCCCCATCAGCTCATCATATTATATAGGTAAGTTTATTTTGACTTGATAATCAGCATTAGGAACTATAAAATAATTAATAAAAACATATTTCTCTTGTTACCAGGTATTTAACAACTCCAGCAGTCTATCAGAGCATTACGCTTTATTTCGTCACGGCCAATTAGACGAAATACCTCCATGCAAAGACTGTGGTGTGTCGTTTTCCACAAAAGAAAATGAAGCCGACCATATTTGCAAGGATATCTTAAACACTGTAAATCCAGGTAGACGTTCCACGAATTTTATTCTTTTTGGAGTTATGATCAAAGCATAATAAGGTATTAGGCAGTGTTCCCTCTAAGGTGTGCGCGTGTGCTCGCGCACACAACTTTCAGAGGCTGCGCACACGCATAGATTTACTGCGCATAGACGTATTTCGATGTAATGTAACAATGTTCTCGGTTGGCAGGTTGAGAAAATTTGTTGTTGGCCCACCCATTACCCGGTTAGAACGCCAAAATTTCTTCATTGGTTTTTGCACAAATATTAGTCATTTCCAAAAAAGTGCGCACACACCAAAATTTCTGCGCACACATACTACAAAAAATTAGAGGGAACATTGGTATTAGGTATTGCATAATCACTTAAAAATAAAGGGGATTAATCTCTGAGAGAAGTTACCGGCGGCCAGTAAAGGGCGAAGAATTTTTGCGTAGTTTTGTGCGTTTGTAGATTCCACGAAAATTAAAACAGTTCGTGACTGTATTTAAAGTTTTTATGGATACCATGTTTCCCTTCAAAGAAAGCTTTAGTTAGACCAGGGGGTTCTTACATTTCCTGAGCTTTTGCGCCAAAGAATTGCGAGGTCGTATGAACTCAGAAATGAAGGAGATTAATCCATGAGCAAAGTTACGACCAGCCATAAAAGTACCAAAAGATACTTAGACTATAAATAATTATTGCATAGATTTTTGATTTTGTAGATTCCAATTTACACAAGAATTAAAGCAGTTCATGACTTTATTTGAAGTTTTTATAGATTCTTTTCAACTTGCCCTTCAAGCAAGGCTTTAGACCAGGGGATCTCAGTGTGCTTGAGCTTTCGCCCTGTGGAATTACGCACTCCACACAAAAATATCTTAAACTCAATATCCAACTAGCTTTATTCTTACTGAAGTCCCACAAAATTTATATTTTGCAGATGAAATTTCTGATACCTGTTCATATTGTGCAATGAAATGTGAAAATTTATCAATGTTACGAGAACACGAGAAATCTCATCATTGTCAAAAATGTAACAGGGTAAGTTTGTAGACTTTATAAGTCTTTTTGGATGGAAGAATGGTTAGAACATTTGTGTCAAAAACTATGTCGGCATTGTCCCACTGATTACCCAAGGATGGTTTGAAAGTTCAAATTCTATGGAGTAAGTATGCACAAGAGGATTGCTTGCCTACTTGTTAGTTCATGTAGTTTTTGATTACAACTTCATCTTCTTAGACTTCTGACTCCAGATGTTTCAAACTTCAGATTTTTTATAGAAGTCATTCCGTCATTATCACTGATTTAGAGGGGAGCCTTAGAGATGTAAAAGTGTGAAAACACCTCATTGGTGTGATCACCCAATCAAATAATTGCAACCTAGACCCAGTTACCAGCTTGAATTTTTTAAATCCATTTACTACATCACGAGTGTATCCAGGGGGGGGGGGGGGGGAGAGGACCCCCAGGGTCGGAAACCCCCCCTTTTGAAATTAAAAAAAAAGCCTTTCCTGTCTATCCAAGTTCACAAATCTGTTGCAATTACCTGTTTTTTGTCATATACAGATCCTTGACTCATAACCAGACAATAACATCATCACATAAACTGTCAAATGTTTCAAATAGCAGAATGATAATTTATCCATCTCAAAACTCTGCAGTTACCCATAGTCGCCACTAAGTTTAAACGATTTCATGATCCACTATTAAACTTTATTTTATTTCAGGTTTTCAATTCCATAGAATACTGCGCTTTCCACACCTGTGAGCCCCGTAGTAAGAGAATTTCATATGAATGCGTAGAATGCAAGAAGGTTTACACAAGTAAACAGTGTTTCACTAATCATCGGAAAGTGCACACTGCTGATGATAGCCTGACATGCCAGGTAAGATTCTGTACTGTACTATATTTTCTGTACTTTTTTTTCACCCATGATAAGCACTGAGATATGCTAGGCATTCAACAACTCTGGAGGTAAAGATTTTGAATCCCGCTGAGGCGCTGACAATGATGTACTGGTGTAGACTTTCCGCCGAGTTGCTTGATATATATTTTTCCCAGCCAGTGAAAATCAGTTGCACATATATTATGAGAAAAAAGTAAGCACACAGTTTTACTGCGTAAGGGAAGCCGCGTATTACCGAATCTGGTTATCAAGTAGCGAAACACAAGGTTTTAATATCTAACTGAAAGTTAAAACGATTTAGGGCAGTGATTCTCACTCTTTTTAGTCGCGCCCCTTATTTTGAATTTGTCCAGTCTCATGCTCCAGCTCCAACTAGCTAACAATAAGCTATGAATAACAGATGATAAGGGTGAAAGTATGTTTTATTCAAAAACCACTGAAAATACGTGGATGGAACGTAAATATCCAAAATAAGGCGGCAAGGTCAAATCTACAGTAACTAATATTTTTATTTACCTTAATGCCCTCGCAAGAAATTGTCCCTTTTGTGGGCGCGCCCCACCATTTGAGAACCACTGGTTTATGGTTTAGAAAAATGGGGAGGTAATGCTGAAAAACGAAGATTGTTATCTTACTCTATATTGATAGTGATCCATCACTTGTCGGTATGGCTTTGGTGGATTGCCATACCATACATAGGTAGTGAACAATCTACATCTTATTGATGCAAAATCGACTACTTAAATTGTTCTGTAATGATCAGTAGACTGGCCACATAATGTAATAAATGATTGTTCTATTTAGTTTTGTGGAAAGAAATTTCTCCATCGTTTGCCGTTGAAGAAACATATCCTAACTCACACAGAAGCTGGGAATTTAAAGCATTCCTGTAATGTCTGCGGAGAAGAATTCCGGTACTTGTTGTTTTCGTAGAAACATAGTTGAAGGGTGACCACATAAATAGGACCCAGGCCATTTGAAACATATTTAAGAGAAAACACAATTTTTGTGCAAAACGTCCTGGGTTACTGAAACTTCTGGGCACAATTATACACAAGTTGACGATTTAAATAAATCTGTTTCACTTTCACAGAAGTGATTAGAAATTAGTAGGTTCTGTTTTTTGGAGACAGTTTTAATTGCTAGATTCTTAATCCCATTATGTTCAAACAATTCATGCTCAATAAAGTGAAAACACGCTGTGAAATAACCTTGTCAAGCAATGAAACTAGGGAGAACGAAGTTTTCTTGTGAAAGTAAAATCAGTATTGCGCCTAGCATTGTGTCTCCCCACCAACTGCTCTGCGGCTCCTCCGGTGGGCCATGCCCCCCCCTCCCCAGGTTGAGAACCGCTGCACTATGCTTTTGCACAAGTGGATCCGTATGGTATGCGTATAATGCAAAGATGCTGTATCAAGATATTAAAAATAAAGATGGTCATTCTATGTGATTCAAGAGCCTTGCTGCAAACTAACACAAATATATGTTTTTGAAATGATGAGCCAGTAATTTTTTTTTTAAAGTGTGTTAAATTTTTCAGATTGAAAGTCAAACTTTACAACCACTGCATCAAATTCAGTCATATGTTGGATGGAGTTCCATACAAGTGCCAGACATGTGGGAGGTCTGTAAATACATTTGATGTCTAATAAACATAAACACTAGCTCACCATCGCAGTTCTGTAGCTTTCATTTTTGACTTCCTCAACAAAGGGTGTCCATAAAGTCCCTTTACAATTTCAATTTGGTTATGAAGTCAGTTCTCAATATATCTTAACCAGGTTTTTACTTTATGTAATCAGTAATTGTTTAAGTTTTTTCACTTCATTTAATACATCTGTGAGGGCCAAAATAATATATGGTGTTGATAAATTCTCTTTGCAATTTGAAAAAAAAATTAAAGACTTTATGGACACCCTATTTAATAAGGTATATACCAATATCGCTCGGTCAACTGTAAAGTCATAAATAAGCACTACTGAATAATAAATCTGCCCACAGTCACCTGAGCACGAGAGATCCAACATTTGTGGTGTTTCGAGAGACATCACTGCTATATGTTCGTGCAAACAGATTTTCAGTAACACCTAGAGTACAGAATAGAGCAGGGGTGTGCAACCTGGGGCCCTCAGGCTGAATGCGGCCCACAAAGGAAAATTTAGGGACCTGCGGAATAGCGCAAATTTTAAATAGCATTCGGCCCGCGAAACGAGTTTAATCTGGTATTAGTTTAATTAAACGAGTTTCAGTGCAATTTTCTATGTGCGAGTAATTCCAATTTCTTGGATTGCAAAGCTTATATCTGAGGCCAATTTATTACCTAGAACGGGGGTCTTTTGTCGCTCGCAGGCCAAAATTAAGATTGCACGTCATTGGCGGGTCGCACATATTTTTAGAAAGTTGAAAAACCGAACGGATGGTACTTTTTATAATAAAAATCAAGCAGTGATACATCTCTCGGATATAATATAGATTTATTTCCTCATTGCATCTCATGAAATTCCATTTGAATATTTTCAGCGCCATTGAACCCTTTGCACTTAGCATTAACTATGTTGCCATTTGCCCAATTATAATTAAAGTATATGCTCATTAAACGAGTAATTGTGAAATATATCATTGTTAGGTTATAATATAATTTAGTCTAAAGAATATATTCCTCAAAACGGATGTTTTGTTACTATAATTCAGTGAAGCGTCGCGGGCCGGATTATAGTGTTCCGCGGGCCGGATGCGGGCCGTAGGTTGCCGACCCCTGACCTAGAACTTTACCCCAACAGCTAGCTTGTGCGAAGCGAACTACGCGTGTCACAAGATCAATACCCAAAATATTTGTGCGTGCAACTACTAGGAAGCCTGTGTTAAATAAGGGTGCGGTGATTTCAACCAGGTATTTGTATTTGGCTCTCTGGTATTAAAAGTTGCACATCCCTGGTATAGATCATGACTTTTCTAATGATAAACATTAAGTCCTATATTGTCTACATTTACATTTTATTGCATAAGAATGGTCATACGAATTTTATCTAGGTTGGCCAGTTCTACTTTCGACTATTTTTGTTATGATTTGTCTTGTGCATTTCAGTGTGTTTTCAAATGATCGGGATTTGAACAATCACTTCAGGACACACACGGCTGCTAAACCTTTTCAATGCGGAGAATGTGATAAAACATACAGTTCAAAACTTGGATTAAAGGTGACTATGCCTGGTTCGTTCTGTAGTTGTAATCTGCAAATGATGCAATTTTTTTTTCATGAGGTGTTTCTAACTTTTGCTATTAACAGGGCTCACGTAGCGCAGACGTCATATAATATATCCAACCTCATTGACATTCAATAATGATAAGTTACAGTTTTGATACAATATACATTTATATATATTAGACTCCCTTTATTTATTTTTTTGCTCTAAGTTTTATTTCTGTCCTAACCCCAGAACATACATTGGATGTAATTTTCATATCAGCACACTGCTTTCAAAATACCTCCAAACTTCAGTTATTATTTTCGAATCACACTTTAATTTTCACTTTACTTCAGCTTCATATTAATTCTCACCACCTCAAGAAAGCTACTCACAAATGCTCGAAATGTGGTCGCAAATTTGCTCAATCCTCCCATTTACATGATCATATGAGGACCCACTCGAGCGAGAAGAGACATGTATGCTCGTTTTGTGGATTGGCTGTAGCTAGCAAGGTGAGCAGTGATAGGAGAAAACTTTTGGTTGTAAACTGCTTGTCTGAGGAAGTCCGACTCTGGTCGGACGAAACGTTACAGAAATACATTTGTGTTAGTGTGCAGCTGGACTCTTTAATTGGATAGAATAGTCATGTTTATTCCAGCTACAGCATATCCTTGCAGCATACGGATCCACTAGCATAAAGGCATAGAGAAAAGATAGGAAGTTAGTCTCGCGCAACCCAAATTTAGTAATAGGAGAGTTGTATTTATTTAGGAAAGCTGATAAAACACTTTCATTATGTGATAAACCGAGGCCTTTTGTAGATTAGATATGCAAACCTCATGTCTGTTACCTTACCCAGGGGGTACTCCCGAAGTATGTGAACCAAGATGGCGGCCACCGCAAGTCTGGAACATACTATGTGTACCAGGTTGGGGTTAGGCCATAATTTCATACCAATACTTATTATTTCAGTTCTTATATGAGTTTGGGGACTAGCCAAGTGACTCCCATAGTATTTGTACCTGAAATCATGGCCTAACCATAACCTGGTACACCTGCTATACCTAGAACAGGGGTCGGCAACCTACGGCCCGTGGCCAGATTCGCATGCTGCGTGTCACAAGATCAATATCCAAAATTTCAGCCTATGTTGAGGTGCAGCCCATGATTTCACTCAGTTATTTCTATCTGACCCTCCTGTATTAAAGGTTGCACACCCCTGCTTCAAGTCTTTAATAAAAGTGACTTGAACGTTGCACCAGGGATGACTAAAAACCCTGTCAAATAATGTATTACTCTTTTCCAGATTAATCTTAAACGGCACGAAAGCAAACACACAGGTGATCGTTCCTTAATATGTCGAGTTTGTCACAAAACATTCGCCGTGCGACATGATTTAAGGAGGCATATGAGATCTCATGAAGTAAGATTTTGATTTTTAGCTCACTCATAATGGTGGACCATGGCCTTTTTTTCTAGTTCAATAGTTCTTGAACTTTATAAGCCACGCCCTCATTTTAGAATTTCTCAGGTCTTGCCCCCCACCTCAAGAATAAAGAAAGACTGAATTAGGAAAAATAAATAAAGAAATGTAAATGATCGAATCTAATAAATATTTACATTTTTAGTCAGCTTCCCCTTAAAAAAAAATCAAAAATCACGTCCCCTTAAAATATTGCCTAGACTTGTGGGGCACGCTCCATTGCTTGAGTACCACTGGTCCAGTTACTAGTATGGGGATAAATACCAGGTACATGGTCTTTGATTGTTCAAAGATACCACATCTAACCAGTGATGCTGAAATCCTCTGACATAATTATGCCTTATAGCAGCGGTTCCCAACCAAGGGCCTGTTGCCCGCCCAAAGGGGGCACGGAGCAGTTGCAAGGGGGCCACGTATGCAAGGTGCAAAACTGATTTTATTTGAACTTCACAAGAAACTTCTTGTCCTTCCTAGTTTCAATTTCTCAAAAAAAGTCATTTAACATGGTTTTTTCACTTTGTTGAACATAAAGTGTGTGAACATAATGGGGTTTGGAATCTACTGATCAAATAACTCTATAAATACCACTGGAATGATAAACAGGGGGCCATGAGTGCTGAAAGCATCCGGATGGGGGTCACGAGCGATAAAAGGTTCAATATCACTGCCCTATAGGGTTCAATGTATCGAGTAAAAAACACTGACATGACAAGGAATCTCTTATGATTAATTTGGTTATCAATTGGGTGGAATTTTTGGATACCAAGTAGAGGTAAGATCGCGCCCAAAAATTCCAGCCCGACCTGACTTGGGCCCGTGGGTATCAAACCCCACCAGACCCCGCATAATCAACTAGATTTGCAAGTCCGACCCGAGCCGGGTATGGTAAGGTATAGGAAAAATATTTTCGGGCGTCAAAGGTCGGGGAAAGGTCCATTACAGCTTCTTCTCTGTTTTATTCAAATTATTTCTTTTATAACAAATATTCCTTTGTTTAGTATCCACACATAACTTAAGTATATATTTTTATAAAAATATATATTTATTAAAAAATAAGTCAGCGATAGAGAAGCCCGACCCGAACGTAAGGATTGGCATTTCAGGCCCGACTCGACCCAAAAAGTCTGGCTCGGGCTTCAGATCTCAGCTCTAAATTACCAAGTATCTTCTGTTTTATACTTTTTTCATGGTGTTATCTCTTTTAACTAATCATCGAAATTTTCATTTTTAATTTGAGAATCTGCCTTTTTTTTCATTCGCAGGCTGTTAGCAGCTCAGAAGGCAGCAATATTGAAGAAATAATACAAGATATGGTTTATTCTAGAAGTAACGGTGAGATGGACACTACTTGAAAGGAAAATTGGTTCATACAAGCTTGTATGTTTTGGGCTGGTGTTTTCAAATTGAAAAAATGATAATCATTTTTACCACGGTAAATTATCATCATCAAGTCCATGCATCCGAAAACAAATAACTGGCTAACTAATTCCATACCCGACATGGACTAGTAACCAGATGAGAGGTCATGGTTCGTCATATGATTAAACCGTAAACATCTAGTGTACCAAGTGGCACAGTATACGCAGGTGCAGATGACATGTGGGAAATCGGCTGACGATTCGTTATTTTCAGCGATATTCAACTCATTTTTTTCCAAGCAAAGTTTCGTACCATATTTGAACTATATGCAATTATCCCCAGACTTCAAAACTTATATCCACACAAACTATAATTAAAAATTAGGCACAAGTGGGCTGGATGAAAAACTTCGGTGTATGTTTATTTGTTTTGTAAAAAGCAACAAAAGCGTGGATAAATTATCATTACTGAAGACTGGATGTATGCACAAGACCATACTGGCCTAAAACACAAACGTGCGGTAGGCCGGATCTGACCAGTGCCAAAATTTGCCCACCCCTGACTTAGAATAATATCCTTAGTTACGAGTTGTTTATAAAATCATTTCATACAAGGCCATTTATGTAAGTTGGTTGGGAAGCCTTTTGGGCGAGAGAATCCAATTTCACATGCCTAATTCATCCACGTGCCGAATATTTATATTTGTTCTAGCCCGAAAGATATTTTTTTGACCGACAAGTACTGTACTAGACATGCAGTGTTAATCGGCACACTGGAATCGTTGACATGGCCTGATGAACCGCTGCACATTTTTGAATTTCAAAACAGCTGACGAGTTTATTGATTGATTATTGTTTTTTCTGTTTTTATAAAGGCTTTTCATTAAAAGGTGTGATTTTTTTTTAGCAATTTTCCTGTTTGAAATTTGTTATTCTGCAATCATGGGGGAGTCTTGGGATTCAATGTGGTTTTTAAACTGACTGGATATCTTATTATGGAGCAGTTTCACACCTTAGCTGCAAGAGGAGGTGTTAATCCAAAAGGCTATCCTATTTTTTATGATTGAACGTGGTTTTCAAACTGACAGGATATTTTATCATAGAGCAGTTTCACCTTGGGAGCAAGTAACGCTCTGCAAGAAGAATGTTCACTCTAGTTGAAGTGATTGAACATGGGAGCCCACAACAGACTGTTAGATGCAACAAGGTCATCACAGCCATTGTCATGGTGTGTGTGTAAACACTGGCATGGTATAGTTCTGACCCAGACCCTAGAAAACTTCTTTACTATTGCGAAAAATTTGACAATTATTTTTGAGTGTTTTGGTTGCAGCTACAAGGTCATCACAGCCATTGTCATGGTGTGTGTGTAAAACACTGGCATGGTATGGTTCTGACCCAGACCCTAGAAAACTTCTTTACTATTGCGAAAAATTTGACAATTATTTTTGAGTGTTTTGGTTGCAGCTACTTTTAGCCTACCATACCAGAGCTTTTCTAGGACATTTCTTTATGTAGTGTCCAAGAACCGAACATACATTCATTCGTAATTTGCCAATATTCAATGTTGCAAATTCATGATTTTAGAAAGAATCAGATTTGAAAATGTATCATATTTTGGGTATTATCATTACTCAAAAGTACTTGGGTGTTTAATAGTGAATGTTTGAAAATGTCCCATTGTTTGGAATTCGCAACTGATGCCCTGCCCTGTGAAAAATGAGACCGATATTTCAAAGTAAATGGCGTAATTCGGGTATATATCTGCATACATTATTTATTCATTGAATCGCAAAACAATTAATAGAATATGATATTGGAAAAAATTATTACTGCACTGCATAGAAGGTTTGATTCCAATTCGTTCACAATATGATTAGAGCATGAAATTCCAAAAAGTAGGTAGAAAGGTGGACAGAAGTAAGATTATTTTTAAAGCATTGTTAGAACAAACATAGCTCTCACAGCTCAGACCTAAGTCAGGATCATGCCCTTTTTTGGATTGGTATATGGCAAACAATTAAATGTAAGTCTATGAATTATACAATTATTTAGAGTCAGATTTTTAGTGAGAGCAGTCATTGAAGTGGGTGTTTCAGAAACCTACAAGTTATCATATTACAAAAATGTGATTCTCAGATACCTTTTAAAGGTGTGGGAAGCTCAGAACCACCCATTAGAATACACTGGTTATATTTACACAGTAAATCACCAAACTTCGTGATGATTTTGAATAATTTGAACAACAAAATTGGTATTGGCTATGCTGATCAACACTTGAAAAATCAGAATTGGCAATTTATGATGATTGAGCATTCTCGAAGGTTTTAGAATATATTTTATGTTCAATAGACAGATAATTTATTAATACAGAGAGATAACTTCATCTTGGCACAAAAAATAGGGTGTCTCAAAAATGTTGCACCTGGGTGCATTGGACAATCAGGACACAAAATTTTCGAGCCACAAATGACACAAACACAAGTGATAGCCTATAGAATATAACTTAAAAACACATGAGATACTTTCCAATAAGGATTTAAGCTGGTGAGCATTGCAATATATGTCTGTGATATTAAAACGCAATCTATTTTGGGGACAGATTCAGAATAGTGAATTATTGTATCTGGCGCTAAATACTCATTCAAAATTCATTAAGCAAACAAGTTTATTTGGCTTCAAGCTTTCTCTACAAATCGGACATTCTGGTTTCGTATTTATCCAGGAATGAATACATTTCCAACAAAATAAATGCCCACAAGGGGTCACAGTTGTACGATTTCTCTTTTCTAAACATAAACTACATTTCATATCGGGTTTGTCTTCTTCAATTATGGAAGCTTTACTTGAATGACTGATGCCAAATTTTTCAGCTTCGCTATTGCTTATTACTGGCTTTAAATCATTGCGAATAGAAATAACATGCATAGCTAGTGCGATCAATGATTGTACTAAGGACATATAACCTAGTAGCTTAAAAGCCGAGCTTTCAGGCTGCTGTGACATTCCAGGGAGGTTATATTTTACATATTGAATGCCAGCAAATCGTTTTGACATGGTGTGATATATCCCTTGCAAATAGAAGGCAGATAAATGTAAACGGTTTAAAACATTGAAAATTAATCGCACTTTTTGTACCATATCTTGCAAATTTGTATGATTATGTAAATGTTCGCTTTTTGCAAGTTTGTTTTCAAGATGGCATAGAAATTTGTCAATTAAATATGGTAATAAAGTATGAAGAGCAATCATTATAAGTCTACTAAAACGACTTGGCAGCCGGTTCATTGTGGGACCAACTTGAATAATTTGAGTGTATTCCTCTCCTAATGTCTGCAAGTCTCCCAAAGTTGTGAGTCCAAAATAAGCCATATCCGACAGTAATTGGATTTCTTTGTTCCATCTTATTGTTGTTTGTGGCCCGAAAATCTTTTTCGTGCCATCGTTGAACAGACCTCTAAGATAATTGAGGTAAAACTCGTCTTTTTGTGCAGAGGAGATTTGAGCCAACGATTCTGAAGGCGTGAGAGACATTTCTGATTCTTATAGGCGAAAATGGTGGGAAAAATTGCTACCGCGCAATGCCAGAACAAATCTTACATACAGCTTAGCATAATTCTGTAATTTATGAATTGCAAGCAAAACAAACGAAGAGATATAAAGTCAGAGCAGTCGACTTTGCAAGATCATCATACCTCCGGTTTAACTAAACATCACAATTGCAGACCGAACGATGCTCAATTTTATATTTTTTCAATTTGCCTGTTTAATTTATTTACTTATAACATGAAAAATTGTTATTTAATGTAAATATCATGAAAATCCTATCCTGAAATTATATCTTCACCCAGACAGGAATGAAAACAATGCATCGGACTTCACAAAATAACCACAACCACGGTTTGACTAAATAGAACAATTGCAGACCGAAAATAAATGATACGTTGTTTTGTATTTTTATTTACTCGTTTTTGTATTTACTTCATTAATTTAAAATTGTAACATATTCTAGAATTATATTTTTCAAAAGAATATTTTACAGAAATGTGTTTTACTGAAAATCAAAATTCTTCGGTCGATTGAGCTTCGTGGGCGTGTACCCCCAGGCAACCAATCAAATTCGATCACACGTTATGCCAAACACGTCGACAGGAATAACCTATTCTATTTTGCCAGCGATCGCAAGTTTTTGGCTGTAATTTCAGAATTTGGGTGCTAGATAAAGTATAATGGGCGATATGACATGCAGAAATACAGACGTTATATTCCTTTTTGATGTTGATGGAACTCTCACAGCGCCTAGGCAAAAAATTTCCAATGAAATGAAAGAGTTCATGCGCCAGATTCGCAAAAAAGTCGTTGTTGGAATTGTTGGCGGTTCCGATCTTTCAAAAATCACCGAACAACTTGGATCTTCTGCTGATGAAGTTGCAAATAGCTATGACTATCTGTTCTCAGAGAATGGACTTGTTGCCTACAAAGATGGGAAACTTATTCATGAAGCGAATATACAATCTCATCTAGGTGAAGAGCTTATTCAAAAGTTTATCAACTTCTGTCTCAAATACATGGCAAATTTAGAGTTGCCACTAAAACGAGGGACTTTTATTGAATTCAGGAAGGGTATGCTCAATGTATGCCCTGTTGGACGTAGCTGCTCACAGCAAGAACGAGTAGATTTCTTTGAGTATGACAAGAAGCACAATATCCGCAAAGACTTTGTTGAAACTCTACGTAAAGAGTTTAAAGGCAAGGGAATGACATTTTCCATTGGTGGACAGATTAGTTTTGATGTTTTTCCAGATGGTTGGGATAAGCGTTATTGTCTAAAACATATTGAACATGAAAATTTTAAGAAAATTTATTTCTTTGGTGACAAAACAATGCCAGGTGGGAATGATCACGAAATTTTTGAAGACCCGAAAACAATTGGGAAAACAGTCACTTCACCAGAAAACACAAGAGAGCAGGTTGAGAGCTTGCTCAAAACAATGTCACAGTGATATCTAGAAAATATATACCTGTATGAGATATATTGAAAATTTGGTTCATAACAAAATTGTACCAAGAGTTTTTGAACACCTTGATTATCAGCTGTTTAATTAATTAGGTAAGTAATATATTTGTACCTCAACCTGGTAGAACTATGAAAAATAAGAGCTGAAAGATATTGTCATATTTGGCTACAATTCTGTTTTAGTATGTCTGTAATAATTTCAATTCAAATATCAAGGAACCATTGGTTCTTGGAATTGGAAGAATACAGACCATAACTTTCGTCAGAATTGCTCCACTTTTGATGGACTGTACTTCTGCACTTGGGTGTTACCGCTTCCGCTTCATTGCAGTATAACATTATAACTCACACCTTATTTTTTCTACTTATGGTTTAACTTTAAATGAAGTCTGTTCTTTAGTTGTATTTTTTATTGCGTGTGTTATCGTTTGCTGAAAATGGTCACTCGTCAAGTTTAGTTTCTTCATCCAGTATAAAAATAGCTTGCAAAATTTAACACACAATGTACTGGGGAGGGAAGCTGTAACCAAAGCTGGTTATCAAGCAGCGAAATAACAAAGAGATAAAACATGTCTGTAATTTATTTAAGATAAAATAACCTCAACTGTTGCATCATGTCTCAACTAATCAAGGATAATATTTTCGACTCGAATAGAAGAGACACACATGCTATTCAAGCTGAGGCAGTTTTCACCTTGGGTCTTTTCTTGAGTAATTAATTACTGATCCCATAGCATTGTTTTTATTGGTAATAGTCAGATTTTTTTATTGATTTTATTTTCAATAGATTGTAACTGAGAACAATTTTATTTTCGAACGAGTGACTTTTTTGTATTCATACCAACTTTTTTCACTTGATAAACTTTGAATTGCTTATTGAATAATCATATAGCTAATGTTTGTTGATTGTTGCCCATTTCGAATGTTCTGCTTCGTGGCTACGCAGACAACATCTAAATTTATCAAGTATACGCTTGATTGTTATGCACTAATTCAGCGTTTCTCAAACTATGTTCAGCAAGCTTTTTCGCAATACTGCGGGACAAGAATCAAAATTGCGACTGAATTGGTCATAGATGTACCGGAACAAAAATAGTTTGAGAAATGCTGGTAGCTTTTATATCTCCACTTTATATGTAGCAACTTTATTAAATAATATAAAATTTGTAGAATTTGCGAACATTCACAGTGTACTGAAAAGATGGCCTGGTTTATTTGGATGGAATTATTCTGGGAAGTTTTAATTCATTGGCTTTTTAATCCGGATATGATCATAAGATGTCTTTGGTATTCTAATCCTCCATGTTCAATTTTCCTGAATTGCCCATCATTGACATTAGTATTATATTTATGTTTACCAACTTGTATGGGTAATTCCTAGCTGAATGGTGCTATTTTGAAAAGATCATGCCTTGGGATGTGAAATTTGCGGTACCCAGCCACATTTCAAACCTAAACTAATGGAAGCAATGGGTCACTGTACAATTGAGGCTCTTCCGGAGTTTAATTAAGATCTCAATAACTATCAGTATTGCCATATAGATCTAAGCAATATCCTATTGAATGTCATCCCTAATTGTGCCCCAGTTCTGAAATGTTACAGTAGTAACGTAATCCACGCTTGAACATTGAAATAAATGGATGGTGACATGCAGCTTTCTTTTGTGCACTTGGAAGAGATTATTCTTGAGTCGTACTTCGTTGCTTACTTTGTTTGTAATATTTTAACATTGTTTAATATTGCAATTTTAAAAGTAGTTTCTTGATGCAGTGAATTTTCTACTGGAATAAAGCTTTTATATGAAATAGTGAACAATTTTGTGGTCTTCTAAAGCCGGGAAATAGTTATCCACCTGACATCCATGAAGTGCACGCGAGTATTTCATATATTTTTTTTTTATTTGAGGTAGAGAGAAAATGTGACTCATCTATAAGCAAAGTTACGGGCAACCATTGAGATGCCAAAAGCTGCTGTGTGTTGGTTTATATAGGATTTAAGGTTTGTCTAATATCGCAAATGTCTTTGCTTCTGTGTGTTACAGTAAGGGTGAGGCTTTTTTCGCATTTACTGCACAAACGACCCTCATTTCTTTGATATATAAATGAAAACATTCTTCTGTACCATACGTAGCAATTCTCTTCGTAACTTAGGACGCACTTTAGACTCTCAATACTCTTGAAAACCTACGTTTTCGGGAATTCGGCCGAATCCACTAGCTGTTGCGGTCTAATTGAGCAATTGGAAATTTTGGACCCCCCTCCCCCCCCCCCCTTTGAAAATTCATGGCTCGCCTCTGCTCACGACTGCGTTCGCTATCAAGTTCATGCATCTTTGGTCTCGCCCACCTCTTCATGCACCCAATTCTGGCAACTTTGGTTGGGCAACTTGGCATTTGACCCCAACTATAATCAGCTTGGCAATATGTTTTCAATAAAATCTTCCTTTCAATAGAATCTTCCTTCCGCGGCGGTGTGGCTCAACGGGCTAAGCGTTAGGAATACGCTCGCCACCGCACCTCTAATTACTCTGCGTGGGTTCGCGGGTTCGAATCCCATGCAGGGATGGTTATGTGCGAGAGGATTGCTGGACTCCTCGCCGTCGTTGGGTGGTTCACGTAACCGCTGGTCGGTTACGGCTTCCTCCACCACCAAGTCCATGCTTCCGAAAACAAACAATACAGTAAAAACTAATCCCATACCCGACTTGAAATGGTAACCGGACGAGAGGCCGTGGTTCGCCATATGGATAAGCCGTCCTATCGGCTTTCCACTCCCCCGGGATAAATATGTAAATCCTATCCTACCCATGAAGGCTTGAAAAATTTTAAAATTGCAAAGGGAGTTTATTGATGTCATATATTGGTTTGGCCCTCGGATGTATTGTATGAAGTAAGTATAAAACAACAAACTTGATTAACTTTATAACAAAGTTGAAAAGGGACAATATGAACACCATGTATATATATTTTTCAATCATTTACTGATGGTATTTGTTTTATCTCCTCCTCCATGTGCATCGTAAAAACTATATGCAGTTGTCCCCAGGGCCAACTGACAAGCTGATCGGAAGCGGCCACTCATCTCCAAGTAAGATGATTAAAATGCAAATGCGAGGTTTATTTACATTGCCCAATTTAATTTAAAGGCCTACCCGGAAAGTCACCCAACATATTTTCGCATTAACGAATTTGAACGACCTAAAATTGATCACACATCAACCTGCGTTTTTTAAAACACTGCACAGGTATCTAAGTTTGCCGCCTGTCACACGTAGGTAGATATTCAATTTTGCAAATCCGTCAAAGTTACCCACCTAATTACCAGGATTAATATTAGCGTTAGAGATGGGCAATGGTTATGGGACATATGGTTACCCTGCATAGCGCTGTTACGCAGGGGATGACCGCTGGATTCCCCGCTGTCGTGGGCGACTCCCAGAATTGCCGGATGGTTACCCTTACCACTATAACCGAGGCTCACGCACATAGATCATCTTTACCCTAATCGGACCTGAATTGAAATCTCGCGAAACTCCTTGCCCGTCACTTGATCAAGCTGTCTTTTCGATTAATGGTTGCAAAAAGCATCAACCTAATCCATTGCAGCGATACGGCTTTACTTATAAGCATGCTCGCCAAGTAAGCAAGCCTTCAGAAGATTCCATGCGTTGCAAATCCACACAATAGCCTGATTACTCAAGTAAAGACGTTTATTAACCAACAGAAAGACACCGATTGATCCGATAAAACACGGGGCAAAGAAAACATGCCCAGCAGCAGTCATGCGAGAAAGAAGATGTCATGATCCCGAAACGAAGTCACGACCGCAGAGGTGATTGGAGTCATCCAATAATAGTAGAATCTTGAGTGTTGTTCAAAAAGGGTGATAATAGAAAGAAAGACATTGTCTTTCAAATTCAAGGAAATCTGAATAATTATTAATTGGATCTTTTGTACAAAGCCTCCGACCCTAATGCAAAAATGTGAGATTTGAGAAGAACACCCTCGCCACGTTTCAAATACCAAATCAGTAATAATTCGGTTGGGGTTTACAGTTCGGATTTCAAAATTTTGAATTTTCAATGAAATCTGCATTCCTAACCTTCTTCCTAACGGGATAATTACTATTTTTTTCAGCGGGGGCTTTGTACATAAGACCCTATCAATTTTGTATTATCTTTGCCGGTGGAACCCGTCGCATTTACAAAAGTAAAACATACCGATACCATACGTTATACAGGTTAACATCGAAGCACACGACATGCTCTATAATTATCTCCACAAGGCGAATCTTTCAAAATCATCTTCATGCGCGTTTCTACGCTTCGTTGATTTTTTGATATAGGGCGTGGCCAAATCCAACCAAATTTTAAATTCATATCAACTCCCATAACTTTTCAATTTATAACTCGTGTCACAGATAGGTTTTTGCTGCTGTGGTTGTTAGGTCAGAAGACTCAAGATCTTGGATTGGGTATTTATTGATACGGCAACTTCAAAGTTAAAACACAAAAGCAGCAGACATAACTAAAAAGCAGCCGACCTCCGGACCAACGACCGAAAATTAGAGCAAAAAATATATTTTTTCTCGCACGTGTAATGGTTGGTTGGAGTCTAATATTAGAAATTTGGATGTTATCACAATACTCAGATCCGGCAAAACAGCGTTGAATCATGCTTAGGCACATAAACAGATCAACTCAAATACAGAACTTAATTAAGCACAGTAATCAGTAAATACAAAGTAAACACAATGATCATCAACAATCTGGCGTAATTACTTATTCTTCATCGAAAAATAGTGCTAAAGCTAATTCCCTCGTCATTCGATCACACAATTTTTTTTTTATCGGCGATCAAAGTTTTGGCAGGGTGAGAAATCATGATGCTACTGTAGCGCGAAATATCCAATTTTGTGTCGCAAATACCCAGGTGCAGTCTGAGGTCTACTGCGCCAATGTTAGGGTCATCACACCAATAAATCGCTACATTTTATGTATTGACATAAGTGATATCCATTAGAGCAGTGTTTCTCAAACTTTTAAGCAGCGCCCCCTTATCAAATCTCACTTCAAAAATAACTAACTAACAATAAGCTTCAAATAACAGATAGTAAGGCGAAAGTATGTTTTATTCAAAAAACACGTTCGAAATGTACATACCAAAATAAGGCGGTTAATATCAAATCTAACAAATAAGTTTATTTTTAATTAGCTTCACGTTCCCCCTCAAAACAAAGTCTACGTCCTCTTGTGGGCGCGCTCGACCGTTTAAGAACCACTGCCTTAGGGATAGCAAATGCAGTTCTTCCTAAGCCAAGAAATATATTATACATATATTCATTAGAGTTGAGCATTAACCGACCAAAAATATTTTTTCATCCCCTTTAGGTACATAATTCCACATGTCATGTTCCTTCGTGGCTGATTCGAGTAGCCCCCCTCTGCCGTTGTGTTAGTATATTCTTATGCACTGACTGTCAGTATCAAAAAAGAATATATATATTAGGTGGTGCAGAGGCCATGACTGCACACCACTTCCACAAGTTCTGATCATAATTTATAAACCAGAGCACGCGTATGTCACGTGATGCCGTGTTAATGTGGAAAGAACACGGTTTACATCGACACCTCAATCGTGATTCGGTGTGGTGTGAAAGATTATACCATACACTTGGTATGAAAGATTATACCATAACTGGTTTTCGCCTTCTTTATATTAAGTACCGCTGTTACGTGATTACGACATTAACACTAGCGCGTTAGCGTCATGTGACGTTCTCTGTGAGTTACTATCTTTTTACACTTCGAATTTATTTCGATTTAACAATGAAAGATTACTCGATACACTGAACATTAAAAACCTTGTTATATTTCCAACAGATTTATGTCCAAATTCGATAAATTTTTACTCTTTAAATACAGTGCGATAGTTACATGCCTACGGTATTACCGCAAGCACGCTGAAGTCATATGATGTGTTGACCTTTGCACAAATACCTTTTTCCTTCTTCAAATTAGCAATGAGAGATCACACTTTGCAGTTCCCTTCGAAAACGATTCGAAATCGCCGTTTTTCCAACAGAATCAGGTCCAAATTCGACATGTTTTCCCGTTATTGAGACAGTACGGACAGTTACATACTTACGACACGTCATTTGACGACCCGCCTTTGTTGATTAATACCTTCTCACACATCTATCACGTTTTATTTTGACAGTGAAATATTACACGATATATTTAACCTCAAAAACAATCTGAATTCGTCGTATTTCCATTTAACTCATGACAATTTCGCCGGGCGTCATGTGATGTCTCACCATGCTCTAATTTCACAATGAAAGATTACATGATTTAACATCAGAATCATCTCCAAATCCGACAGGTTTTCGTCCATTTTAAGGACAGTCAGAACTACTGTTACATGCTTACAATATTGACTGCGGCTCGAGAAGACCAGACGAACTCGGAAGCGTCGGTCATTGTTTATCCGGCGATTATTATGACCAGTTAAAGCTAATTTAACAATCCGAGAGACTGCGGATTGGAATTTCTCGTTAAATTTAGCCTGGGGGTGTACAAAGTTTAATCGTACGAGGCAAATAGAGCTTGTTCGCTTAAAACCGTCATTTTTGCGAGTTTGCTGGACCGGATTGTCAAGCTTTTAGGTCCTTGCTGTAACTGGTTTTTCAAGATCTTGTACGACGACGAAAAGATTCTCGTTACGGAAGAAGGAGAGAAGAGTGAGAGAATAGAAGAAATAAAAGAAGAGAAGTTACTCTACCATGTCATTGTTTACCGGACAAGAAGGATTTTCGAAAATGTGAGTCCCTATTATGTTGTCATATTAACGAAACTAACCTCGTCCAGTCTGGGCTGGTCTAAGATTAGCGTGGGGCCGTGAGTCTTTATTTCATTGTCTCATTACTAAAATTGGCCTTAAATATTACATGGCTCTATGCGAAACGAATTGCGCGGCGACATTTTATGAGTTCATATTATGTTTTCTTATCAACGGAACCAACTTCTTCCGTTCACGGCCTTTAAATATTGCGGGTCCTATTCGTGACGGATTTCGAAGACGCAGGCTGAAAGTTTGCCTGAAGCACGAATATTCGCGAGTTGTGACTGCAGTTGCAAATATACATATACCGACCTTATGAAAAACGGATTGCGCGAGGCCCTATCTGAGTAGAGATGGGGATTAAAACTAATAATTAGGTTTTTAAATTTTATTATCCCTCAACTTAATGCAAAAATCACGATTGAAGTAATTTTACTTTACGAGCCGTGCGTATGATAAAATAAACACACGTATGCCTATACATGCTCATAATGTATAATGGTAAAATTTGATACTTTACGCCTGCGATTAGTGCGACCTCATGGGCTGCAGTGGCCTAGGGCCGGCCATGCCTCCAGTATCCAGAAAAACAACGTGTCATTCAAGTATTATAACACAAAATAGCACTCTTTCGGTTTTGTTTGCTATATTAACAGAAATAGGGAAATAGGCTATTTAGTCTTCAAAAGCAATGCTGTGCAACCTTACATGTATTTTAATTTTATGCCGACCTTCACACAATAACATAAAAAATTTTTTTTTTAAATTTTATTCTGTGATTGGATAAACAATGCGAACCTTTGTGAAAGCTTTCCGATGATAGTTCTTAGAAATGAATTGAGGTTTATGAGATGTGTTTATTATAATAGGATTTTTATATTAGCGGATTGCGGACAGAAAAAACGTCTATTCACTGCTCTCAAGACTACCTTTTAACTTACCAATTATTCAAAGTTTTCTGCAATAACAAAATAAAACAAACAAATTTATTTGATCCAGAACAGAACGGATAGAGTTACGCCAATCATGATTACGAATTTTCGACGAATGATACTTTGCCTGGGGTAATCCTTAGAATTCAAAGAACGATTAGGGGGTGTGGCATGGGCGGTTACGATTTTCATTGATATGACGTTGAACGCTGTTCTGTGATGCCCGGTACTGTAGATTGCATGTAGTTTTTGTGATCGTTATGAAAAAATAAGATCCACACGACAAAATGCCTGATGGAAAATAAATAAAGAAATTTGTATTATATGAAAAATACAAAATATGGAAAATACAAATGTCAAATGGAGGAGTATACGAAGGAAAGAAAAAAAAACTTATAGTGAAATATGTTTGAATGCGCAACAATTTAATTTAGATCAAGGTTGTGCAACATTTTTTGTCGGTGGGCCATTTAACCAACTTCAGACATCTAGCCGGGTCACACAATAAATTGAGTTTTCCCATGCGGGAAAGGCAAGAGAAGAGAATGCGGCTATCGCTTAGCCTTGCAATAATAAAGACACCGGGCAAAACGGCGAAAGATTTAACTCAGCGACAAGAGCAAAAAACATTATCCCTTCGAACTTTGAAGACGAGTGTAAACTTTAAATTGAAATGATAAACATAATGATATTCCCGACATGGGCTATTTGATCTGACCCGCCCGATGCTGCCACAAGCAAACTAAAACTAAATTTTTGATGTTTTAGCCAAAAAAAAAAAATAGCTCAAGAAATTTGTAGAGATTGCAATTAAATTTAGTGTTGGCACGAAGCATGATGTTTTTTGCTTTTGTAACAATGTAAATATTGTTATGTAACAATAACATAAAATGTAACTTTTTACGTCACACTTACACGACCCGCCAGTCTGGGTGGGCAAAATTTTTGGTTCAAAAACCTTGCCCGCCCATGTAACATAGACGGTTCGTATTCGTTCCGCGCACAAAAAGACCACTGCATTTGGATATATTCATTGGGTAGCCGTAATTCCGCATCCTTACATTAATATCAGATATTTTTATGTTATTTTTATTTGGCTTCGTTTCAAAGTTGTTTTTGACCTCCTTCAACATCGAATCGTTCATCCATCTGATACAAATAGCTGTCTAACTAATCCCATACCCGAGATGGACTCACCGGACTAGAGGCCATGGTCCACCATATGATTAAGCCGTCTTATCGGTTTAAATACCACCCTATGCTATGCTATAGTGTGACACTCATATTTCTTGAATTCTGTCGTAAGAACAGAACATTTAGGTAAAATATTGTTTCTTATTGTCTGTCGCTATAATGTTGAATCGTTGAAATCGTAATTTATTTTCATGTTGTACACACAAATACGCACATACACACACACACTAAATTAGAATTCATTCACACATTCACACACTAGTTAGAATCGTGAAGTGCGCACAAAAATTGAATAACCGCAGAATGCTTTATTCCTGAAACAGTTTACATTACGACTGCTGTAGGCGTGTCTTATTTCAACCAATCGTAACGTTTTATTTCATTTATCTGAATGCTTCGGAGTTTGTGTACAAAGCCCCCGTATATAATTTCACAGTTCGGGTTAGGGTTAGGGCGAGGAATAATTTGAAAATTTAAATTTCAAGCGCAATCGGCATTCCTAACCCTAACTGAATAATTAATAATCTTCGTATTTTGAACGTTTGCGAGGGTGTTTTGTAGGCGGGGTCTTTGTACAAAAGTTCCAATGCTTTATCGCACTTTTAGACTTATGTATCGTGTTTTCCGAGCGATTTAAAACCAAATCTGTTTGCATTCTTGTGGGTGCCATGACCTACAAGTGGTGACGGCATTTGACCCAGTATGTTCCGTAACTTTTCCTTTTTTTCGAAATTTGAGGGTCGTAAATATTTGGCTTTCAGCGATAAAACTGTTGACTTATAAAACGTGTTATGTATCTACAATGATAAATGTGCATTTTCTGAATATCCAAATATAATTGTACTTAAAGTTAGGTATAAGGGTGTGTTTAAAATTTTAGGGGGGTGTTGACCCCAATATACTCCCTATCTCTGATTTAACACCATGGGTCGGTTCGTTCAAATCCTGGCAGGCGGTCCACACGATAATTGCTTACTACGATAATGCATTCAAAAATGGGATAATCAAAACCACCGCCATTTTTAAAAATGTTGTACTGTTAGAAAGGTTATATATATATTAGGTTTTTACTATGGAAAAACAGAAATTACCAGATTCGTATAAAATCTCAAATTCTCGGAAAAATTAACTGTTTGTGTACTACCGTAGTATATGTTCCAGGTTGAGGTTAGGCCATAATCTTATTCCGCATTTCCTTATTTTAGTTCTATTACGAGTTGACGTCTGTCTGAATTAGGCAAGTGGATATACCCCATGCCCATAAGTTTCAGTCGTTTTACACAACTTGATATAGAGTAGGCGAACAAAATTAGTTACCTCCATATTGATATATATACTTCTGGAGCGCGCTTTTCGTTTATAGCTATTCAAGAGTGATGTCTTTGCTTCGAGTGGTGTTATTACTCACAAATTTTATCAAACCAGTGTAGAAAATTGCTATTACCACAGTTATTTTATATTTAATGTTAGGTTTTTGCTTTGGATATAAATGAAACAGACAAACAAATGACTCATTGAAGACGACGCTTTTCTCATTAACTACTGCTTTTTTTTACTTACACCTACTGGACCAATCGCTTGTAAACATTGTATTTTTCGCCAGAAGGCTATTAATTTTATTTATTTTTCAATAAAAATGATAGTTTTATTAATGTTTTGAATAGGCCATTTAACGTATTTCTGTTTCTTCTTTCATGCGCCCCTTTTAGTAATTGAAATCCAACAAAAAATAAATAAACGCATTGCGGTAAATATATTAAACAATGTACAGTTTATTTACGTTAAATAATGATATATAATTGGAGCCTTTATCGTTTCCCCTGGAAAACCGATCAGTGGCATGCTAGGGGGCAATGCACGCAGTTTGAGTGAGCTTGGTATAAATAAATCGGGGCTCCCGAAGTATGCGAACCAAGATGGCGGACATCGGAATGTAATATGTGTACTGGGTTAGGGTTAGGCCATAATTTTAGGTATAAATACTACGGGAGGCTCTTGGCTAGTCTTCGAACTGATAATAGGACTAAAATAAGGAAAATTGGAAAAAAATTATCGCCTAACCCTGTTACCCATGTTACGTTCCGATGCCCGCCATCTTGGTTCGCATACTTCGGGAGCACCAATAAATCTTTATGGACCTTTCCCCGACCCCCGAAAAATTCTTCCTATACTTTACTATTGCAAAAATTTTGGGGCTATTTTAAGAGTGCTTTTGCGAGTTGGCGCCTGTAAAATGGGGTATGTGTTTCAAACCATCATTATGATTCATCACATACAAAAATCTGTTTTTTAAAAGTACCGGTAAAAAATTTTAGCCTAGTCTATCTCAGTTATTTCTACACTAATTTTTTATTACTGCCATTAAAATAAAACTCCTAGGAAGACAGAGTGATCCTTGAATTATCTGATTTATATTCAAGTTTCCAAAACACAACTGAAAACTAACGAATAGGGCTCAAAAACGCGAAAACGAGGTAATGTTTACGACCACGCTTTTAAATCTGTCTGAGTGAGAAAAGTGTCTGAGCGGATGCGAAAAGGAGGCATTGTTACGTCACTTTTTACATGTTGCTGATTGGCCAATGTCACGAAGTAAACAAGGAAGTTGATGCTCGGGAAAGGTCCATTCCGATTGCTTTTGCTAACTTTTCCATCTCGTTGCTTTCTGTAAAAACGTAGTTTACCGAGCGCTTCAGAAGTGTGTGTACCAATATGGAGGTAACTAATTTTGTTCGCCCGGTTTACATCAAGTTGTGTAAAGGGACTGAAACCTATGGACAGAGGGTATATTCACTAGGCTAACACAGACAGTCCCCGAACTCTTAATAGAACTAATAAGGAAAATCGGAATCAAATTATGGACTAACCCCAAGCTGGTACACACACTACGGCAGTACCGTTTATCGTATTCTGTCTGTATTGTGTATACTTAGCCCATTTGATTTTGAAATTTTTTGCGCAGAAACAGTCGGTAATGCTTGCTAACGACGTCTGATTATTAGCGTAATCTCGTGGTTTATTGTGGCATATTTATTATTATCTTACTTTGCCTATTTTTTTTATCACGCTCGTGAACTTTCAGTTTGTAATCCATTTGCAGATCAAACTTGTACTTTCCATCTGTTTTCCTGACGGTTGTGACTCCCCTAAGTTGTTTCAAATTTTGTCAAAATTGGTCTTTGTTGTATTGAATTTTCTTGGCGTTTTACGTAATGATCAAGCTTATGATATAGATTTGACGCTTAAAAACTAATTGTTCTGCGACGTTTATAGCTTAAATAAGCAATGATTTTGTGTTTTCAATATATGCTGACTAGGAATTGCACTTCAGCAATATAGGTTATATTGCCAATATGGCCATCTCATTGTCAGCAAAATTCCAACCAAATATTAGAAGAATTGTAAGAAATATTGTATTTGATGAATGTAAAATGAATTCAAGGTGTGTTCTTGAATTATTGGAACCATCCCAATTTACGGTGAAATTTGAAGACTAACTAAAATTTGAAAACAAAATAAAAGCCTTCAAGCGACCAAGCTCCATCTTGATTGGCTCGTTATTTGCAGAGAAAAGCGATTTTCCACAACAACAACAACCCTAACCAACAACGACAACAGTTTTGTTTAACGAGCCAATAGGTTTACTTCGTGTGTAAACAAACGTGGAAGCAATAGATTTATTTTATTCATTAACGACTTTGTTTGAGTTTTGAACGGAGATTCAACTAATTCCTCGCGGCGTCGGATTTTCTCTCGTGGTTTGTTATTCTATAATTATAAACTTCGTTTGGAGTTTTTCTATTTGTGAACACATAGTCGTGGACTTTTATTTTGCTATTTATATAGAAATAGAAATTTAATACCCAGTTTGGCTTGCTGATGAAATATGTCAGTGCGGTAAACGTTCGATGACATTTATTGAAACCTTGGGACAAGAGTCGTTATGAACAGACACTGTTTCTAGGGAGCTGCTATGATTTGAAAATGTACAGATACTCACATATGCATTAAAAGCACACACACCAGCGCACATAAACACGCGCGTGTAATATCCTGTTGTTTACTTCAAACTAACCAATTGGACATCGTTTTCTCTGATCCGCTAGACTTCTTCCAGGCGTCGGATTTTTTTTCTCGTTGGTTTGTTTTTTTGTATTTGTGAATATCATTTGGACTTTAGCATTGTGAACTTTTAGTTGTTTATATAAAAACCAATCTTACTCACTTGCTTATTGCTACTGGAAAATTGAAAAAATTGGTCCAGTAGATAACGAGAAAGGAGATCTTTTCAAAAAAACATGAACAAAATGAGGAAAAAGCAGAACACTAATAACAACATAATAACAAAACGATCCAAAGGTCTATTTCGTTTCCAATAACGCGTTAGCAATGTTTCAAACATTGTCGGTGAATCACAAATGTTTTCGATTCGGTTTTCGTATTTCGGTATTATGCCAACAACAGTCATTTTTGATTACAATTATGTAAGAATTATAAACATCAAGATAAAAGTAAAATAGATTTGGGTCTTGTTAAAGACAATCTAAAGCAGCGATTCTCAACCGGGGGCCCATGGCCCCGAGTGGGGAGTGGACACAGGGCAGTTGGAGGGGACCATAATACCAGGCGCAAAACTGATTTTACTTTTTACTCTACAAGTAAAGACCCCGTTTTTCACAGTGTCATCGCTTGATAAGCGTCTTTCACATGGTGTTTTCACTTTATTGAGCATGAATTGTTTGAACATAATGGTATTTGGAATCTGCCAATCAAAATAACACTATAAATACCACTGGAATGATAAACAGGGGGCCATGAGTGCTGAAACCCTCTGGAGGGGGGCCGCGAGCCATAGAAGGTTTGGAACCACTGATAAAAAAAAATGACAACTGATGCCAGTGCGCTAGGCACATTCACTTATAACGCTGGAACGATGCTCGATAACCTTCCAGGTGTCCTAGTTGTTTTATCTGTGAAATAAATGTATAAATACGCGACTCGTTATATAATAATGTATAAGCTAAAGATTGAAATCAAGTTTGTTTCAATATAATCATCAGAGTGGATGACTCACAAAAGCAAATCCCTCTGCATGGAAAGAGTCTGAAGAAAGAAATCCCGTATACTGCAATTTTTCTGCTTGCGCGATCTCTTATTTATTCTATAGTTGCATCATAAACGTATTTATGGATTCTTTTCTGGAGCCTTTGAATTAGATGTTTGGTTCTAAAATTCACGTAGATATAGTTCATTTTAAATTTAAGGCGATTATCGAAAATCATTCGCGAATTTCATGCCTTCAAAACCAATCTTTGTATTTATAGCACATCCATATGTACCTAAACGACATTGGGTGCCATAAAACGACAAGATACTCGCTTATTTAGGTTAACTTGCAATATACTATATACGAATTATTCAATTACCGTTTTAACCGTAAAAATGATTAAATTCAGCTATTATATTTCTATATATAGCGCCACTCGGCGACGCAATCATAAGCTGCATATTGCTCACTACTGGCAGTCTGGAGCTCTTTTTTGCACAGGAGCACCATCTTGCGGCGCTATCTATTATAAGATGATGCTCGCTTACAGTCGGTCTGAAACTGTGTATGTTGCACACGTTTTAGATTAGATTGCCGATTTTAAGCCCATGTTCCACAGAATTTGTTTTGTGTTTAGTGTTTAGTGAAGAATTCAATTCCAGAAATATTCCTTCGCGTGAGTAACGAACTTGAAACATGATTTACTACGTGCTCTTCGGAAAACTGCTCCGTGACTACTAGATGGGACGAAAGCTCAGTTTGAAAATCCTCGGAGTAGGAAATGGATTCCCCCTAAAATATTAGCCAAGTCACCTAAGGAATATTTGCCTATTATGACAACCAGAATGTTGCACACTGTTAATCAATTTCATAAGCGACTGCTTTTCTAGAGCAGGGAAGGTCAAGGTTTTTAGACCAGGAAACAAAAATTTTGTCCACGTAGACTGGCGGGCCATGTAAGTGTGACGTAAAATAGATGACATTTTGTGAACAATATTTACAAGTTGGTACAAAAGGAAAACAATAAGCCTCGTGCCGAAACTAAGTTTAATGGCAATCTCAACGAATAACTGGAGCTATTTTGAGCTAAATATTGAAATTTGGGTTTATATTTGCATTTGCACTTGCAATATTTGCAAAAGTTGGTACAAAAGGAAAACAATAAGCCTCGTGCCAAAACTAATTTTAATGGCAATCTCAACGAATAACTGGAGCTATTTTGAGCTAAAATACTGAAATTTGGGTTTATATTTGCATTTGCACTTGCAATATTTGCAAAAGTTGGTACAAAAGGAAAACAATAAGCCTCGTGCCAAAACTAATTTTAATCGCAATCTCAACGAATAACTGGAGATATTTTGAGCTAAAATACTGAAATTTGGGTTTAGTTTGGTCCTGGAAGCATCTGGCGGCCCGGTATGAATTGCCGGATTACCGGCCGGATTTTGCCCGTGGGCCATAGTTTGCTTATGTCAGTTCAAGAGTCATACAGATATTGAAGATGTGAAAACACGTCATAAACATATGGATTGTTGTCAAGAGGTGGATCAATCATTCAATGTGATCGTTTTCTCACCTCATAAGCCATATATCGCCACAGTAAAGCCAAATTCGCTTCTGTCACATTTTTTCAGAAGTAAACTTCTTTGATCTTCTTTCATTATGAACCAGGGGCCATGTTTCGTTCTGAGTTTTAAATCTATACCTGTTCAAGTTTTAATTTTAGGTATTGCCTGTTAGAACCAAGTTATTTTTCAAATACGATTTTCCCAAAACCTTGAAATGTGGCATCAGCTAATTCGGTTTTACTGATGCGATAAGGAATACTCGCCCAGTATGACAACCAAAATGTTACACACTGTTACTCAATCTCATTTACTTCCAACTAGACCAGCGATCACCAACCTGCGGCTCCCTCACACATCAAAGCATGTATAATTTGAGAGCGGTAAGATAGGTCGCAATAACGTGATTCAAATTTGTCAAAACTAATATTTTCTGCTCAATTTTAAATTTCTTTTCATTTCATCGTAGACAGAATTATTGCATAATTCATAATTCATTTGGCTACTGCTTAGTAAGAAGTAGCTTTTTGCATCATAATGGGTGTTTCGAGAGTTTTAATAGTCACTGACATTAAAGTAGATGTTGCGGCTCCGAGTAGGCTTGAGTTTGACAATGAGGATACCAAAATGGCTCTTTCAATGCTAAAGGTTGCCTACACGTGAACTAGACCAAAAGTCGTTTTATGTAAGAACACGTGTAAAGGAATACATTCAAGTAGATGGTTTTGAATTCCTTGCTCTAAAGCGCAGCGTTTTTCATCTTTGAAATTAGCTTTTCAGTAACGCCCTCTAAAATTTGTTTTTTTGTCGCTTGAACTGGCTGCCAGGTTATGGAAAAAAAAAACGTGGATACGGCCAGAGAGCTCACGTAGATTACCGTAGTACAAGCCATAGGAGCCACGAGCCGAATTTTTGTGAAAACATGTAATTCGAATTGTAATGTCAACTGTGTCTGTATATGATTTTGAAACTTGAAGTAAACATGACATGTTGATGACACCTACAAATACCATTGCGTGGTGAAAAATATGCGTAAAGGATTTTTCGCGTGGGCCATGTGATGACTAATCTCTCAGTATTTTGACCACTTTCTGGTTTTTTCAACTGCGGCCCGCAAGGCCTTCTCAAAAATTTATGCGGCCCTTTAATCTCGCAACCTTGGACCAACCTGATGTAAGATATCGTGTAAACTAAAGGAATACATTCAAACCTAAGACGCGCAGCGGTTTTCTCAATGTTATCATCTCTTTAGTGACGCTCGCTAAGATTTGTTTTTTCGTAGCTTGAACTGGCTGCTAGGCATTGGGATAAAAACGTGGATACGACGAGAGAGGTCTCGTAATTTGCCGTAGTTCAAGCTATAGCAACCACAAATATGCCGAATTCCTGTGAAAACATGTAATTCCAACTGTTATGTAAACTGTGTCTGTATTTGGTTTTGAAACTTGAAGTAAACATGACATGTTGATTACACTTACAAATACCATTGCGTGGTGAAAATATGCAAAAAAGATACCTCACAAATTAATATATTGTTTTTTTGACGCACACGCATCAAGAATTCAAATTTACTGTCGCCCATCTTTTGAATTATTGTTGGAAATTTACGTTGCTGTAATATTGATAAATTAATGGATATAAACTATGAAAAAAACATGACAAAAAATGAATCAAAATGATCTCTATGAAACAAACTCACTATCGCTAGTTATCTACTGAAATAGTCATATTAACCGTCGGTAAGTGACGCTATAAAACATATATCGTTCCGATATCAGGCTGTATGAACCGAAGAAATTCCTCGACACAAATACCACTAAAGGCACTCGCACCACACCTGTATAAATAATAAATATAATGGCGAGTTTTATATCACACATTTGCGTATTGGAGGTATGGAAATAGCTATCCAATTGTTTATTACCCGAATATAATGGTTGTTGGCATATTGGTTGGACCAGACCATGCGAACCAACTCACATAAGTCAAACACACTAGAACGGTTGTTCCCAACCCTTTGCTCCATCTCTTCCCTCGCCTATTTGAAACCCTTTACTCCTTCGATTTCCGTTTGTTGTTTAATTTTTATGTGTAGACAAATATGTATAAAACAAACAATATTAGTAAAACATTACGCAAGAACAATGTAAGATGGCAGACACCGAAACGTAGTATGTATACCAGGTTAGGGTTAGACCCTAATTTTACTCCATTTTTCTTTATTTTAGTTCTATTACGAGTTCAGGAACTAGTCAGGTGACTCCCGTAGTATTTTGTACCCAAAATTATGGCCTGACAATAATCTGGTACACATACTACGTTCCGGTGTCCGCCACCTTGGTTCACATATTATGGGAGTAAAATACCTTCTTGATTGAGAAAAACTGAATTAAGGGAAATCACCCACATTCGTGTATAAATTGAATAAAGATTTTTTTCACAATATTTGTTGATTTGCGCATACAGACCACGTTATTCCTTACTTGCGAGAGCTACATAACTACTCAGGATGCGCTTCATGATAAATATGAAATAGGATTGCCCAAATCTCACCCAGGGTGTAAAAAATGGGGTAGCCAATGCCAAACTGACAAGATTCCGGTCCTTTCAAAAATAATATTGTCCGTTACATATTTTGTCCGAGGCGAAATGCGTGGATAAGCATCGCTTGAAACGCGTTCCGTCGAACACAGTAATCACTAGTGGCAATCGCACCACTGATAGAACACCACTTTAGTTTCTCCAATATTTATGGGGTTGCATACAAAGATGATGTCATTTCGCAGTTTCAATTTTTCGCTTCATCCCCTTCTTTACTGTTTGATATTAAAGATTGAGTTTTAATGCACCAATAATAAATACCTCAGTCTGTCTTTTAAAATAATCTGTCGACTTTCAGCAACGGCAAAATCAATGCCAAGGATCCCGTGGTAAAACGGAGGCTCTACTTTTTGATATGGCGTTTTAAAGCATTTCATTCCTACAAGGATGTGTGAAAGCATATTGTGATAAGTAAGGGAATTCCAACAGGAATCTTTCTGGTATGGCATTGCCAACCTATCAAACTCTTGTTAAGGTGGTGAAAATTGAGCTTGAGTCGGATATCTCAACGTGAGATGCCATTGAAGTCACCTAGGCCACTGGGCTCATCTTGTGGGATGTTGTATAAGAAATACCGTGCGAATGGAATGTAGTACAACCACTTTGAGGCCGCAAACATGTGAAATATTTTAGTAAACAACTTCGTGAAAATTTAAACTTCAGCCATAACTGAAACTGTGTATATCTTTGACTATTGTTCAATTTAAAACTTAAAATAATTTATGTACGTACACTTATAAATACCATCGCGTGAGGCAAGATCTGTAACGAATCGTCTTTGTTTCAATGAGCGACAAACCTTTTACGTTCAAGATAACCCATAGTAACCAGTGCGCCAATCTCATGAATGAATAAAGAAAATTCCTGGTACACATTGAGCTGTGTATATGGTAGATTGAAAGACAATAAAATAAACAGTTTTGTATTGTAAGGATTCATTATTAAATTCCAGTGAGGAAAAGATACTTAAAAATTATGAGAGAGAGCAACTCGACTCACTGATTAAGGTTTCAGTTTGGTGGACTTGTCAAAAAATACTTGCGTATCGATGCAAGATGCTGCCACAACGCTAGCTAGCTAAATTTTCCACCGTGCCCAACCAGCGCCTGATTATGCCATTAGAGGGCCCTAATTTTGTTCACCAACTTTACATCAGCTTGTGTAAAGGGACGAAAACCTATGGACAGAGGATATATTCACTTAGCTAACACAGACAGTCTCCGACTCGTAATAGAACTAAAATAAGGAAAATAGGAATAAAATTATGGCCTAAGCCTAACCCGGTACACATACTGCGGGAGTATCCATTATGAACAATGCCAATAGTGTCTCGATTAGCCATGAGAAAGTCGATTTTTTTTGTGGTTACTCAGTTTTTCTTGAATCGTTTTTCTGTTAACTCGTTAACATCACAGTTGGGGCACTGAAACATATTTTCTGGAAATACTTGGAGCCTGGTACTTTGAAGTCTTGTATACGGATCTTTGATTAAAAAAATGTGATTGAGTAACCTAACGTGTTTCCTTGCATTTATGCTTGTTAGAAATATTGAAAATATCAAATATCACAAGCAGTTTCGAGATAATTGGTTCACATACGAATCACTTTGTATTTCACACTTTTGTTACCGCTAGGTGGCGGCATGAAAACGTTAAATTTGTGGCATAAATGTCGTTTTAATTTTCATTTTAGTTACCGGTATCTAGAAGTTGATAAGATTTCTTTGCGACGTGCGGGATTCTCTGCCAAGTTTTCACAAAACAGTTTTCTTTTCTTTTTATCATTATGGCGTCGTCATGCTGAGCACTTGAACTCCAGTTGTAATGGCTTTTTGTTGTATTTTCCAATATTTGTACAGAAGGAAAATCAGCTTGTTATACTACGAAAAATCACACGACAAATCTCGAAATGATCCTCTTTTTTGTAGAATGCGTTCTCGCCACGTGGAGCCCATTCAACGAGATAGTCGAGAAACTGTTATAGTCCTGCTACATAAAACTACAGCGCGGTTTGTGTTGAAGGGCGGAACCCCATCTTTTTAGACAATCATTTTTTGTACCATACGTAAAAATTTTCCGTAGTTTGAAACGCTTTTTAGATTTTCAAGACTCGTGTAAACTCACAGACCCGCGAGGTGATGCGGACTAACTTGGCAATTAAAAATTTCATACCCTTTCTCTGAAGATCCCTGGCTACGACTCTCCCGAAAATATAATAACCAAACGATATATTGGTTTTTGGGCGCTGGGGACATGTTACTATCACAAAAAATAAGCCTGGTCTCTTTTCCACATTGTTTTCTCGTGGTACTATGCCCTTAACCATAAAATATTTGCCCACCATGAGCTAAAATAAAAACGATACTATAATCGTATTTATAAATAGTTTCAAAACAGAGAACCTAAATACCGACAACTACATGATATCCGGAAGCGATGTCGGATTTCTGATTTTATCAAACGGAGATACACATCCAATCGTCTATGGGTACATGTAACTAAAAACGTATCAGCGTGTTATTTGTGGTCACATGATAATTTCTATGACAACGCTTGCGTCAGAACATGCGTGGAGGACGATGTATATTAAGATAAAATACTTCTCGAAACGGGGAAATGCAATTTATGACTTTCCTAGATAAACCTCAAATAAATAAACCTCGAAAACACAACTAAAACACATGAATATTAGGTACGTCATCAGAATCAATTACATTAGCGCAAGTACTTAGTAGCAAGTTCAAACATCTAGTTCTAGACCAATGGCTATCAAACTTTTCAAGTAGCGCCCCTTTTTTGGGATTTGTCAAGTCTCGCGTCCCATCTCAAAAATAACTATAACAAATAAGCTACAAATAACAGATAGTAAGGCTAAAGTATGTTTTATTCAAAAAACACGTTGAAAATACGTGGATGGAACGTAAATATCAATAATAAAGAAATGTAAATATCCATAATAAGGGTTGCGAGATCAAATCTAACAAATATTCCTATTTTCAATTAGATTCACGTCCCTCCAAAAAATTGTCTACGCCCGCTTGTGGGGCGCGCCACACCGTCCGAGAAACACTGATCTAGAACGATTGATGAATATTTTTATATCCGTATGAGCAAGAGAGATGAGACAAGTCGTTAGATAGGTTATTAAACCGTTTTCAATACTTATTCACGCTGTTCGGTTTGAAGAAGGTTCTGTGAAAGCAGATACTAATATCAAACGATGTGTTGGGAACAACTAATTTTGGTGATATTGGAGTCTTATCCGGTTCGGCATTGCCCATCTAATTTATCACATCATGAGGTGAGGTTGTGAGAACGGAGTTTGAACCCGGTTCTTAACGACTTTTTTCTCTTTCGGTATGGGTATAAAAATATTTTCTCATCTCTGTGCAAAAGTGTCATGAAAGCTTGGCAGTCTGAACTTTATTAACGTCACTGGGTGGCGCTAAATTGGCGTCATGGAATCTGGTTTCTAGCGATTGGTAAGACAACTGTTAGGGAATCTGACCATCGCATAAAATTGATATAATATTAAAGGGATTATTTTGCATATTCATCATAGAGGAGGGGAAAGTAGAAAAATACATTAGTGAGGAAAATGACGAACGCGCAGACTGCCAGTATTACGCTTCCGGGTTAGACTTTTCTCAAGGGGTAGGGATCTATTTTTTTCGCTTGTGACAATCAAGGGATCGATGCGATGCATATTCTGTGTTCACATATATTGCAAAATATTTCTGAGTTTGATTTCAACAGAGAATCAAAGTAAAAATGAAATAAATCAAATAATTAAGAGATTATTAGGAAAACATAATAAAAAAAACGAACAATATTTTTAATGAGACCGATGGGTTTGCACATTTTTATACAAAATATCGGATCTTGGCTCTATTTCATTGAGGGCTCTTCGTACTGGTTCCAAATATTTCAAATTTGATCGACATTTTGTTTCAACACAAGCTACCGTCAATTTTTTTTTCTTACCGCAAACCACTCCGAGCCCAGTCGCGACACACCGGGATTTGAGACTCCGAGTTTGAATTGCCTTGCAATAAAGTACACATGACTAGTTTCAAAATCACGGCTGACTCCAACCGCAGATAACAACTCCGGAAACAAAAAAAAAATTGGCTCAGATTACATTCTCAATTCATCCATTTCAATATCTCGACTTTGAATCATAGCCAGACTGGCACAACCGGTAAGATCCAAACGACACGGTTAATATAACATTTTGAATGCATATGCATATGCGAAATTCGTCAGAGCGATAAATAGGAATGAACTAGAATCGGTAGAAATTTGTCTGTATAGAGATTTGAATAGCAGTCAGTAGTTTATTTTTACACATTGTACATTGACTTTGTTTAATCTTGTCTTATTCGCTTCCAACTTGAGAATTCGTTTGCTGTGGGCAAGCAAGCACGACCTGTTGTACTCCCGTAGTATGTAAACCAAGATGGCGGACACCGGGACGTAGTACGTGTACCCGGTTAGGGTTAGGCCATAATTTCAGGTACAAATACTACGGGAGTAACTTGGCTAGTCCCCGAACTCGTAATAGAACTAAAATAATAAGAACTGGAATGAAATTATGACCTAGCCCTAACCTGATACACATACTACGTTCCAGTGTCCGCCATCTTGATTCACATACTACGGGAGCGCCCGTTCTGTTGCTACCAGGCTATAGTGAGTATATTCACAGCCGCATCAGAAGCAATGGATTAGTCAACGTCTTGAATTAACATGCAGACAACTTCATCAGAACAATGAACTAGAGCCAGAAGAAGTTTGTCTGTATGAACATTTGAGACGTCGGCAAATCTCATATAATTTGCTTCCAATTAACGAATTTGCTTACTATGGGCAAGCAAACACGATCTTTTGCAACCAGGTCTTAGTAAGTATATTTATAACCGGATCCGAATCAAACTATATGGTCTAACGTTTTGATTGCATATGCAGACATAATTCACCATTTGGAACGTTGGCAAATCCCATATAATTTGCTTCCAACTTGAGAATTCGTTCACTGTGGGCAAGCAAGCACAACCTGTTGCTACTGGGCTTATTCGAAGTAAGTGTAGCCCCCCTGCAAAGAAGCATACTATATGGATTAGTCGCGACAAACCAATCTTTACCAAGACCATGAATAAAAAATTTTAATAAATTTTTTCTTATCACAATTTGCGTCAAAGTCAAATCTACGAATAATAAGTTTTTCTGCAAGTTTCGCGTCAATAGGGATTTTCAGGCGCATGATGCAGCACCGTAAATATATTTTGTTTGAGTCGATTTTGGCAATGTCATACGAACGTCACACGTATAAGTCTATTTTACTTCGGATTACGTGTACATGTGCAAGTAATGCGTCACCTCAATTTTATACCGTTTAAATACCTATTGGCATTTTAATAACCGCTCATAACTTCACCCAGAGATTAGTTTACTTTATTTTAACTTACGTGAGCACGCATGACATGGCTCCGCGCATATTCTCTAAATCAAAAAGTACAGCTAACGTTTCCTCGGGTCAACAAGAATTAATTTTTCACAATACACTAATCTTTTTATAATGTCAAATTCAGCGGAATGAGAATTCCAGAGGTCATGTTTAGACTACTTATGTTGTGGAAATAAACAGATAAAATGTCACGGCCTGTACTGTCTGGTACGTATCCCACTTAGTAATAAGATTGGGCGTTGACGTAATGGATAATTCCATACTTTGGAGAGATTTGTGGAAACGCGATGAGCTTAAGGTTACTATCAAGTAATTCAATTTATCACTTCATTGTTTGTATTCCAACGCTTTTGCGTGCATTTCACTGTGGTCAATGAGCGCGAGCTTAAAGCCAGATTATAAAAAAAAGTTATGTTCCAGGTATTATCGCAATATTCCCAAATTTAAATCCCGTTTCGTGAAAATCTCGCCGTACTTTTCACGTATTTATATCCACGTATACCACAATGTTCATATTCTTCAATAACGTGTTTGACGTCATAATCTTCAATAACGTGTTTTATTTATTTTTTATTGGTGTAGGGAAATCACTGCTCACAAGCTTGTAGCTCGTGTATGCAAGATTGTATGCAATCGTGCTTTTTTCATTTGTTTGCTATGTGAGATTGACCATATAGTATCTAGATGTCACATTTTTAAACCACGATTGGAGTTCTAACAAAGTGTTTACGCTGTTCTTAAAATTCAGATTACATCAAATTCGAATCGGCTAATCATCTCGTTAAAAATTTATGTAACATTTATCACCGAGATTAGGATTCTTCAGACGAGCATATCAAATGAAAAATAACATGAAAAATGCAAAGGTGCTGCATCAAAGTGCGCTGGGAGTTCCGATCCTCAGTTTAGCATAACAACACCATAATGATTAATAAAAAATCGTTTTGCGAAAACTTCGCAGAGAATCCCGTGCGTTGCATAGAAATCTTTTCCCATTCTAGATATCGGTAACTGGAATGAAACATGGAACGACCTCGCCACCAAACGGCGACAAAAGTGTGAAATCCAGAAGCAAAAATGACTATTCAAAGTGTCTCGAGTGCCTTGCTGCTTACTAACACAAAAATAGAATTGGGTAATGTTTAACCTGGCCTAGATCAGTTTTTTTGAGACTAGTATGTTCCAACTTGTGTGGCTGCAAACGTTCTATATCACTTTCAAACATGGTTGCATTAGTTTCAATTATGGCGCATGACATTTTTGCACGACTTGTCTCGCGTCCTAAACGAGAGAAGATTAAAGTTTTTTTTATAACGAGAGCAATGGATTTTGCTTGAAGCAGACTTGTATCTTATAGTTTTATTTGTAAACGTGTAATTTTAAATCGTTTCTTATCGACTTGGATATATACAAGCGCAAGATTTCGCTTAGACTGTTTAAGCTTTCTTTTAATCTTACTAGCTGATTTTTTGGGCTCATATAAACGAGGTCACTCGCGATCATGTACACAAAGCTTAATCCTCTTATATATTTGACAAATATAGTGTTATCTTATTTTAACAAATTTTTGCTTGAAAATAAACTAAAATATATATTCAATAAACATTGAATAAAAGTGATTGAAAAGGCGATTAAAATATCCGACTTTTATTGGAAAATTTCGAATAGCCTAAAATCAACAAAAATCACAATTACGCAAACTCGAGTTGTAATATATAACCAGGGTCTAAAAAAATTCGGTAGACAATGTCAAACCAGCAGTATTCTAGTCCAGCGGCTCTTTGTTTTCGGAGCCCTGGCTTTCGTAAATCGAAGTGGCTACAACAGTTTTTTTCCATTTTTCAAGTTCTTTTCATTTCGTCGTAAACCTAATCATTGCATCATTCGTAACTTATTTATTAGAGCAAATGTTGTTGCTTCGAGTAGGTTTGAGATTGACGGGAAGGATGCCTTTCTAGTCTTTTCAATTTGAGTGAATTTATATCGCATGGGTAAAATTACACAAATACACTGTAAAAATACGTATAAATAGTTAGTCGTCCTAAATACCGCCAAATGCGCTTAATTTTTTACAAAGAGATGGCTGTGAAATTACAAAATATTTTAAAGCGTAGCTCTTTACGTATCAGTTACTGCTTGCTAGGTTCTTATACAAAGTTACTGTTGTGTAAACGGTTAAAAGTACCGAAATAGTAATTTTATTTAATTTTCTTATAAATTTTCTTATAACTTTCCATTCAATAGTTTTAATGTCTGAAACGTATAAACTGTAAATATATTCATATATAAAATCAAATCGAATGCTGGCAAAAAATGCACTTGAAGTGGCCTTTCATAATGGTACCAATGGTGCTCCAGAAGTATGCGCACCAAGATGTCACACAACCTGAATCCTAATCGGTACACACATACTATGTTCAGGTTGTGCGCCATCTTGGTGCGCATACTTCTGGAGGTCCCCCAATTATATGTATTTGATTTGATATTCTCAATAAATTACTTCACTACTGCAACTTGCAAAGTCACGCAAATCTTGAAATTATAGATATTTATATTTTAATTTCTACCAGCTTTGTAGTTCAACTATGAATAAGATTATATGTAAACAATATTCATATATCTTATTAATTGAATCCTTAGATTTAAATGGAATCTAGCGGAACCCCAAGACTGCACTCACGAAACTCCAGTATATAATAATGTCCAATGCATTGGTTTCTCACTTGGGTCACAAACCTTTCTAAACTTGTTAGAGTTTATGATGAATGAATTTGTTTGACTTTTTTCATTGTCTTATGATTCATTTATTAGACTTTAGCTCAGGTGTCGCCGCTCGATAACCAATTTTGGTTTTCGCGACTCTTTTCACCTCGAATTATCCGTTTTTGCTTCCTTTTACATTCCGTATGCATTTAGTGTATTTCATGTGTGGTGAAAAAATAAACTACTGATTACTAATTAAACTTGTAGTGGAAATGAATGATGATGCTTTGGTAATTTTCATTTTAAATATTAAAGTGAAAGTGTTTATCTCCACAAAAAGAATGATTTTTTGCTTTTTCTGTCGATTTTCTCTTACATGAAAAAAGTGAATGTGCCAAAGAGTCTTTTGTGCAACAAAAGTGGGTCATGAAGGAACATAGGTTCAAAACCATTGGTATAGAGCAGGGCGGATCCGGCCCGCAAAGTAATATAATCAGTCCCGCCACGCTTCACTGAATTATAGTAAAAAAACAGCTGTTTTGACGATTATATTCTTTACGTAACAGAATTTATTGTGAGACACGTATAGACTAAATTATATTATAATCTAACTAGTATAAAATTCACAATTACTCGTTTTATGAGCCTAAAATTTAATTATAATTAGACAAATGGCAACAACACGCAGAAAAGTTACGCTAAGTGAAAATGGTTCATTGGCAAATATTCGAATAGAATTTCTTGAGATGCAATGCAATGAGGAAATAAATCTATATTCTATTCGAGAATATATTCTATCACTGCTTGATTTGTATTATAAAAGTATCATCCGTTAGGTTTCCTACTTTCTAAAAATATGTGCGGCCCACCAATGAATTGCAACCTTGATTTTGGCCCGCAAGTGACAAAAGGTTGCCGACCCTTGGTATAGACTATAGAGAGTAAATCGTTGTATAGGAATGTATGCGCTGAATTGTGGATTCAACACATTTTTTTTAAATCTTTTGTGGTGATTCGTGTCGTCGTTTGAGATCGTGGTAAATACGTCGAAGATATTTCTGATTTATAGCAAAAAGGGTGTGTCAGGGGTGGGTGGCTCAGGTTAGAAGTTTTGACTGAATCGCTAGAAACGTGTTCTCACGCCATTCGATATCCCATGAAAGTAAAAAAAAAGTTAACAGAGCACCTTTCTTTGAAACGATAGATTGTCTCGTTATTCCATTAATTCCTTTGTACCCATTCCAAGTACTAAATTGACTGAAGTTAAAACTTGATAGCGATTGGAGACCGCCGATTTTGCGATCTTCCACATGTCCTTTCGCTCTAACTCAATAGCGACACCACGTGTCACATCACTAATTAATTAATAACTCGCTAATTATACGACATAATTCATACAAAACAATAGGCTTCCTGTTCAAGATATGATGAATTCGCTTTCGTGAGATATCGCGTAACATACGAAAGTGTCTAACAGACAAACAAACAGACAAACAGACAAATACCTATCGATATACTTACCGATCGAGATCGATAAGTAAAAAGCTTTCTCCACGCTTTCAAGAAATATGACAGCTTTTTGAGGTACAGTAGACTAGATGTGTTTACGGTGTTACTTAGTGAGTGATTACAAAAATGCTGACAAGCAACATAAAACATTATTATATAGATATCCCCTTTTTATTTACCTTGCTTTGAGCGAATATATGCCGTATGTACAAAATCATTGTACTGATAGTTTTTCCTAAATAAAAGACACCTGAGCATTAAATTACTCAAACATTATCATTCACGTGATCATCTTTTAGCGTAAATAAATTTTTATGCACTGGCTCATTGGACACGAAGCTTACCTATGGATCGTTTGGTTAATATGTTGTTGTTCTTCTTGTTAGTATTTTTAACCCCATTTGAAATCTACCAATCGAAGTAACACTATAAGTACTGTAATGATAAACAGGGGGTCGTTAGTGCTGAAAGCCCCCACAGGACATAACAGATTGGGAACCCCTGCTCTGAACAAAGGTATATGGAGCATCCATTACATATTCCCTTCGCTACTTGGTAATGTGGAGCCATTAGAATAAGCACTCTATCTTTGTGAATTGCACATCCCATGAGTCAGAACTGATGCTATTTCGAGTCTCAATTTAAAGTCACAAACTTAAACAAACTGTGTTTTAACTTTGAGATATTTTGTTTCAATGGGACATTGGATAGTTAGTTATACTTGTACTCTGTACAAATTAAATAATTATGATATGTGCGCAGTGATACTACAGTGACACTAAATATGTAAAGATTCATTCTATAGCAGGAATATAGAATTCTGAAATATTTCAAAATAAGATCTTCATGGCAATTCAAAATGCAAAGTCATTCAGGTATGTGATGTAACCACAGATTTTCTAAAAATGAAGCGCAAAACAAAGAAATCTCACAAAATGAGTCATAAAATAAAACTTTGAGTTGTAACTTCTAATCTATTATTAAAAAGCCAATTCTGATTCCTCGTGAATCATGTTTACCATCGCGTACTACCCGAGAATGGTAGCGCCACCGAAGCCAATTATTCATCTAATGTTAGAAAAACACAACATTTTTTATTTTATTTTTTGATAAACAACTAAAACGCATTACATATGGGAGCGGTTCTAATACTGCGTATTAATCTGAGTCATTGGTAAATCAAAATTATTTTTACCTAATATTTATTTATTTTAGACTCCTGTCTTCGCCTTTTAATATAAAAAAGACCGTGAACAGACAGCCATAGATGTGATACTGTTTATTACAGCATAGCATCTCAAAGTTCTCCATACGGAGCCGCGGGGCTTCCTGAAATAAAACCTAAGGACTCCGCCAGTTTATTCGTTTACTTACTAAAATACTAACTTGGCTAATTTTGTAACTGTGTAAAGAAGCAAAAATGGCGTTAATGACATTTGACACAACAGTAGCATCGAAATTTGACAACAAGGCGATAATTCAAATATCACATTATCTGAAAGTTCCAATAGATAATTTTTATAAATTCATTGTGGGGCTTCGTAAGTAATAGTCAACTTCTTCACGCGCTTCACAATACCAAAAGTGTGAGACTCCCGTAGTATGTGTACCCGGTTAGGGTTAAGACATAATTTTTTTCCGATTTTTCTTATTTTAGTTCTATCACGAGTTCGGGGACAGTTTGTTTCAGCCAAATGAATATACCTTCTGTCTATAGGTTTCAGTCCCTTTATATAACTTGAGGTAAAATAGGCGAACAAAATTAGTTACCGCCATATTGGTACACACACTTCTGGAGCGCATGGAGACCATGTACAGGAGGCCAATGATATGTAATGAGATATCGTTTATTACAGGACCCCATAGGATATATTTCAATTTAAATCATCAAAACACTTCGCGAGCCAGCTTGTTGAAGTATGTTGAAACTAGTTATAGCTTATTACTTATCGATTTTATTCCGTAAGTATGTTGATAGGTATTTGTATGTTTGTCTGTCTGTTAGATGCACGCGATATCTCACGAAAGCGAGATTGGATCTGCTGCAGATTTTGCATGTGCATTCATCATATCTCGTACTAGAAGGCTATTGATTTTGGGCGAATTGTGTCGTATAATTAGCGACTTATTATTTAATTGGTGATGAGACAAATGGTGTCGCTGTGGAGTAAGAGCAGATGAATCGAAACCGCAGTTTATGTTTTGGGATCCCCTAACTTTCGATCGCTAAGTCTTCGGTCTCCGATATTCTCGTATTATCTATTGCTGAATTTGTATATATTATATTGTATATGACTGCTTGCGTATAGCCTTTCTCGAAGCAGTAGCACAGAACACCGCATGAAAAACATTTTATATTCATCACGCGACAATATTTATATTTTGAAATTATCCTTTTACTCATGTTATACTCATAGTCTCATATTCTTACTTATGTTATTAATTAGACCGCGTTGTACATTTGGATATCAAAATAGATTTTAATTATCTTTTAAATTCGAATGACACAGAGCGACGATTAACACAAATATGGAAAAAACACCAATATCAGTATTTTATTCGTTTGTATGATTTGGATTATTATTAAATTGTATGGTTTTTAGGTTGCCACTCATATTATACTCATATTCTTTCTCATGTTATTAATTGGACCGCATTATATATTTGAGGATTGAAATAGATTATTAATCACTTTTAAAGAGCGATGAATAATACAAATATTGAAAAACACTGATAAAATTTGTTCAATATCTGTATATGGTTTCGATTATTTTTAAGTTAGATGCTATTGAATATGCAAATTTAATCAACTTTCAATCAAATATTTTCTAAAATAAGTTTGAAGAACGAAGTAAAAATAATAATATTTCTTTTTATATATTTTAATCATAAGACAAATATGTCATAAAATTTTTTCAAATTGCAGCAAAGAGAATTGATCGATGCCAAATATTGTTTTGGCCTTCACAGATGCATTAAATGAAGTAAAAATACTTGAACAATTACTAATTAAAAACAGCAAACCTGGTTAAGGTAAATTGAAAACTGAGTTCATAACAAAATTGAAACTGTAAAAGAACACCCTGTATATGACTTTGATTATATCAATAAACCAGTTTGTTTTGGGTCATTCAAAACAGATTATGCATATCTAAATTTTTACACCACATGTAAAATTACAATTTTTGCAACTTAATATCAGTCCCACCTCCTAAAAAACTATGGCACGCTGGTTATCCTCTGGTTGAAATTTCAAAAATATATACTAAACGATATATGAATAATTTTATTGTGAACTATAATGTCAAAACGTTTCATCATCTTTATTTTTTTTTAAATTAAATCATGGCTTACCCTTGTTTGAGGCCACATGGACTTTTTAAAATAGCTCATGAAATATTTGTAAGATAAAGAAAAGTATGATTTCTCAGCAATAACGTTATTTTCAAACAACTATATTAAATTACAGAAAAATAATATTTATTTAATCACCATTTGCATTGCACATATATACACGAAGAGATATATTATGAGGCTGTCATTTACAAGACGATAGACTATCCATTTAGCTTGTATAAATAAGCTAAAAAAATGATGAATCGAAAGTTTCAAAGCAATCCTGATTGATATATCGTGCAAATAATGTAAAGATATTTAGGGATTATTTTCAAACACTCACAAATTTGCGTGACAGATACTTTTTCTCTTTATAAACGCGCTTATTTCTCGATAATTCGAGTGCGAACTCGGAAGGGTTCATAATAGGTTTTCGTTGGCAAATTATTTCCATGATCCTAAAATAGAAATAGTTATTTATCGCGTGTTTGGTATCACGCTCATGGTCTACATTCTGAGAAGAATGTTCGCTTGTGGTGGGTTGGATAGGTTTGCGTTATCTCTATCATTTCTTTGCTATTTACTCTCCGCGGCCACATTGTATTTTTTCACTTTAGTATTCAAATTGTCTTTTATCCTTCCACGATTTTTTGTGGGAACAATCAAGTTGGTTATGACTAAGCAGTGACGTATCTAGGGTACGGCAGCCACGGCTAGTACTATGGGGGCCGTTTGGATGGGGACGCAAAAAGGGTAAAAAATTTTAATTGTAAAATTTCCCAATGAAAAAAATATGATTTTGGAATAATTGAAATCGTTGTTTTGCGTTATCTCTATCATTTCTTTGCTATTTACTCTCCGCGACCACATTGTATTTTTTCACTTTAGTATTCAAATTATCTTGTATCCTTCCACGATTTTTTGTGGGAACAATCAAATTGGTTATGACTAAGCAGTGACGTATCTATGGTGCGGCAGCCACGGCTAGTACCATGGGAGCCGTTTGGATGGGGACGCAAAAAGGGTAAAAAATCTTAATTGTAAAATTTTCCAATGAAAAAATATGATTTTGGAATATTTGAAATCGTTGTTTTCCTCAAATCCATACCATACAAGTATCTGATTTCAACAACAGTCGTTAAAATCGTCAGTCAACGGCCAAGAGGGCTCATTTTCAAACCTCAAGCCAAATACGTGGATACGTCACTGTGGTTGCGACGGTAACATCCGATCACGCGTTGTTTGCGAATGTACAATTACACTATAATGTTTGTCTTCTCATTGTGTACCAAATGTACATAGTTTTATTAGGTTTTTCCTAACTTTCCAAACTCACTCAATGCTTACTATATCAGTATCCTGTACGTTGCCGAGTATTTCATTTTGGAGGGGTGTTACTAAATGTAGAAGGTGGTAGATATTTTGTTATTGGTGAAAAAACTATTGGTATCTCATAAAACGGTAATATGTATTTGACTGATTATATGCACTGGCATGCAATCGATTTTCTGGCTATTTAAATAAAATTTTATTTATGTTAACTAAAGTGTGGTGTAACATCACAAAATTAGGACTGTTTATTCCCTATAGAGGTGGTGTAGGAAAATCGCTAACAGTGTCATACCGGTTACCGTTCTTCGTGGAAATATTTGCAATCATAGCATTTTCATATTGTTATACATACACAATGTTACCATGATTTTAAACTATCTCACTAACTGACCTTATTCACCGCTTGCTATAACCGTGACAAACCGATTTTTCGTAAGCGTCTACTTAACATTTCTTTGCGTCTACATACAACTTCATAATATGTCACCATATACTATATCACATGCTTAAAACGAGATCACGAGCACTCTTTCCGAAATGAAGACGCTTAATCTCTGAGCGAAGTTACTTGCAATAACTGAGGAGCAAACAGCTACGAGAGTATCGATGCTATTTTGAATTGAATTTTAATTTTTTGAATTCTGATTTAAGAAATGATTTTCAACAGGTATGTTCGTTGAACGAGACTTGCGAGTAAGAACAACAGTGGCGTATATTTATGTAAAATGGCGCCCATGGCAAAGTTTGGAAATGCGCCCCGTGATCGTTGACTGACATTTTTTAACGACCGTTGTTGAATTCAGACACTTCTACGTTATCACTTGAGAAATAATACATTGGTTCCAATTTGAAATTGTTTTATTGGATCATTTTACGTATCAAGCTTTTTACTCATTTTGCGCCCCAATTCAAATGACGCCCATAGCACGGGCCATGGCTGCTATACGGCACTGGGGAACAGATCCAATAAAACATTCTGAATCTGACTCTCAAGCGCTTCTAACATAATTGTCCATCATATATATAATTAAAAATAGGATAGAATGGGATTCCCATATTTATTTCGGGGGATAGGTAATTTTATGGCGAACCACGGCCTCTCGTCCAGATACCAGTTCATGTCGGGTATGTTTTCTGGAGCATGAAAAATAATACACAATAAATCAGTGATAAATAGGACTTGCACTGGGATGAATTTTACAGGCAATAAAGAACATGTAAAAATACAGCCGTTGGCCACATAGCATATTGATGGCTTGAGGTTGCTGAAATGCACTAGCATATGCCAATGTATTCAACGTATGTAATTATTTGTTTTATAATGTAATGTTATTATGTAAAGGATGTTTAATTGCATAACAATTACTTTGATTTAGAATGACTGCAATGAAAATGAACATTTTTCTATTGGATTTTCAATAAACTACCTTAAAACAGCATACACGAGCGCCATTGTGTATACAGGTGTAGCGTAATACAATTTTGTCTATTCAACCAAATTACCTACCTGCGGGAACATACATTCGAAAAATGCCATAGCATAGCAGATATTTCATCTCTATCTTTTTTGCCATTATGAAATTCATTATACAAATTGTCCATGAGGTCATAAATTGAATCAGGTTGAAGGACTGTGATGTTCTGTGTGCAACTAATGATGGGCGTATAAAGTTGTAATGAATGAGGTAAAATCATAAATAAACACTGATTATAATAAAACAATCCTGGTCAAGCTATATTGAGAACTGAATTCATGACCAAATTACAATTGTAACATTATTTTATGAACACCGTGTATATAGTTATACTCTTAATGATTGATGTTCTGTACAGATGCATATCTTTATGAACTCGACAGAGTTATGGAAGCGAGCTTAAGTACAGGATAAAGATATTTAACGAAATAAATTACTTAATACCGACACACAGAGGGTTTGTAGTGGTTCATAAATTGCGGGCTTTCTATATGTAAATTAGGATCAAGAAAAAAGATATTAGAGAAGCAATACCAGCAATTAAGTAAAAATATCAATGCTTATCTCGCCAAAAATGTCAAAAAACTTTTCTCAAAATTAAAAAAAAATCTGTATTGCCATTTTCTATGAATATTCTTCCAAAGAAACAAAAGCACAATATAAAATGAACAAAACGGTGTAGTATGGTTGCTACTGATACAAAAAAGTCTCAATGACATAAAAAAAACACCTAACGGGATCAGATATGGAATGTTGTAAAAGTTGAAACAATTAAACTTCATACCTGAACCAAAGCAAAGCATTAGTTTGGCACTCCAGAAGTGTATGTACCAATATGGAAGTAACTAATTTTGTTCGCCTACTTTACATCAGGTTGTAAAAAGGAACTAAAACCTATGGGCAGGGGGTATATTTATTTAGCTAACACAGACAGTCCCCAAACTCGTAATAGAACTAAAATACGGAAAATCGGAAAAAAAGTATGGCCCAACCCTAACCGGGTACACATACTACGGGAGTACCATAAATATTTTTAACAAAATAAATTACTTAATACCGACGCACAGAGGGTTTGTTGTGGTTTAAGAAGTGTAGGCTTTCTTATATGTAAATTAAGATCATGGTAAAGACTATTAGAGAAGCAATAACAGCGAGTATCTAAGTAAAAATATCAATACTTATCTCGGCAACATGTCAAATAATATTTCTCAAATATTTTTTCTCATAAATTATTATCTTTATGACCAAATTGCAATTGTAACAATATTTTATGAACACCGTGTATACAGTTATACTTATAATGATTGATGTTCTGTGCAGATGCATATCTTCATGAACTCGACAGAGTTATGGAAGCGAGCCTAAGTACAGGATAAAGATATTTAACGAAATAAATTACTTAATACCGACACACAGAGGGTTTGTTGTGGTTCATAAATTGCGGGCTTTCTATATGTAAATTAGGATCAAGAAAAAAGATATTAGAGAAGCAATACCAGCAATTAAGTAAAAATATCAATGCTTATCTCGCCAAAAATGTCAAAAAACTTTTCTCAAAATTAAAAAAAAATCTGTATTGCCATTTTCTATGAATATTCTTCCAAAGAAACAAAAGCACAATATAAAATGAACAAAACGGTTTAGTATGGTTGCTACTGATACAAAAAAGTCTCAATGACATAAAAAAAACACCTAACGGGATCAGATATGGAATGTTGTAAAAGTTGAAACAATTAAACTTCATACCTGAACCAAAGCAAAGCATTAGTTTGGCACTCCAGAAGTGTATGTACCAATATGGAAGTAACTAATTTTGTTCGCCTACTTTACATCAGGTTGTAAAAAGGAACTAAAACCTATGGGCAGGGGGTATATTTATTTAGCTAACACAGACAGTCCCCAAACTCGTAATAGAACTAAAATACGGAAAATCGGAAAAAAAGTATGGCCCAACCCTAACCGGGTACACATACTACGGGAGTACCATAAATATTTTTAACAAAATAAATTACTTAATACCGACGCACAGAGGGTTTGTTGTGGTTTAAGAAGTGTAGGCTTTCTTATATGTAAATTAAGATCATGGTAAAGACTATTAGAGAAGCAATAACAGCGAGTATCTAAGTAAAAATATCAATACTTATCTCGGCAACATGTCAAATAATATTTCTCAAATATTTTTTCTCATAAATTATTATCTTTATGACCAAATTGCAATTGTAACAATATTTTATGAACACCGTGTATATAGTTATACTTATAATGATTGATGTTCTGTGCAGATGCATATCTTGATGAACTCGACAGAGTTATGGAAGCGAGCTTAAGTACACGATAAAGATATTTAACGAAATAAATTACTTAATACCGACACACAGAGGGTTTGTTGTGGTTCATAAATTGCGGGCTTTCTATATGTAAATTAGGATCAAGAAAAAAGATATTAGAGAAGCAATACCAGCAATTAAGTAAAAATATCAATGCTTATCTCGCCAAAAATGTCAGAAAACTTTTCTCAAAAATAAAAAAAAATCTGTATTGCCATTTTCTATGAATATTCTTTCAAAGAAACAAAAGCACCATATAAAATGAACAAAACGGTTTAGTATGGTTGCTACTGATACAAAAAAGTCTCAATGACATAAAAAAAAACACCTAACGGGATCAGATATGGAATGTTGTAAAAGTTGAAACAATTAAATTTCATACCTGAACCAAAGCAAAGCATTAGTTTGGCACTCCAGAAGTGTATGTACCAATATGGAAGTCACTAATTTTGTTCTTTACATCAGGTTGTAAAAAGGAACTGAAACCTATGGGCAGGGGGTATATTTATTTAGCTAACACAGACAGTCCCCAAACTCGTAATAGAACTAAAATACGGAAAATCGGAAAAAAAGTATGGCCCAACCCTAACCGGGTACACATACTACGGGAGTACCATAAATATTTCTCAACGAAATAAATTACTTAATACCGACGCACAGAGGGTTTGTTGTGGTTTAAGAAGTGTAGGCTTCCTTATATGTAAATTAATATCATGGTAAAGACTATTAGAGAAGCAATAACAGCGAGTATCTAAGTAAAAATATCAATGCTTAACTCGGCAACATGTCAAATAATTTTTCTCAAATATTTTTTCTCATAAATTATTATCTTTATTTAATAAAACAAAAATGAAAAAGAAAAATTTTAAACCATAAAAAATTCTTCATATTTCTTTTCTAGTTAGTATTTCATCCTCGCACATGAAAAAAAATGATTCCATTCAACATTTGTTGAGAATGTATCGTTTTTGGATTGAATTTGTAATATAGAACAAGAGAACGATGCTCAAATATATGTATAGGGACCAAAAAGAAGCAGTAGTTCCCCTCACCTTTTACAGTAATGGTACCGTCGAAAATCTTCCGATTTTTACGTAGCAAGAAAGTTGTACGAGAGAGGTTGGAGAAACGCTACAAATAATTTGTAATAATTTTAAAGAGGTCATCAAACAAAATTTCAAGATCACAGGAAGTTTGAAAAAAAAAATGAAAATAATGGCCTTTTAGCAAAAATAACAGTCTTTATCCACTGAAAATTTCTAAGTAGTTGAGAGTTTATGAAAAAGGCGATTTTTTCCATACGGTGATAACAAGAAGAAAAATACCAACAAGAATAATAATAACAAAACGATCCATGGGTCTACTTCGTGTACATTGAGCAAACTATATTTCTTAAAACTCGTTTTAGTTAGTATTTTGAACATAAGAAGATGCCATTTATCACTTTTTTATATGTACAATTTCATTACAGACTATAACACACTGGCAATATATAGTTAAAATTCGTGAATGTTACAGCAGTCTTGCTTCAGTTGTCCTAACAATATCTTTTATTTTTACTTTATTATTATATTGCACAGCATAATGTGCGTGGATATTGGATAAGTTGTGAACATGATGAGCGTAAAAATACCAGTAAATCGTCTAATGCTGATATTTAATAGCTCTTGTAAGAACGAACAAGAATTTGAGCGCCATTTTGAATTGGAGATATAATACGGTTATTGTGCTGGCATGCTAACATCGGTGAAAATATTTTATCATAAGAATCATTACGAAACTGAAAAATTCTTAATCTAGTATATGATAATGTTTGGTAAATATGAGGTCTATTTTTAAGTAAATTATAAACAAATGGTAAACGTTTGGTATGTTAACTGCGAGCAAACTACTTAACTTTCTTTTATGCTTTTGATTGCGTGGATCCTCATGCACTCAATGCAAGGATGCTGTCCGCAGAAAAAGTTAAGATAAATATTATATGCAAAAAATATTAATAGAGGTCTGAGGATAAAATTGAGCTATAAAAATCATGCGAACAAATATTTCCTCGTGAATATTGATATTTAAAAAGGAACTAATCAACAGATATGAAAAATTTAAAACATTACATGACCTGTCATTTTCATAAAAAAAACGATCAAAAACTGATAAAGAAAAAGTAAAATAGACTAAAATGTTTAATTAAGTCTTTTTGAAATTTGGCATCCATTAGAAGTGACTGAAACAAGTTCATTAAATTATACAAAATAACTGCGAAGCCTGCTTTATTTGCAAATATTGGTTTAACGGGAGCTACTTGCAACATGCTGCAATGCTATAAAAGTGGGTGTAAACTTTTAACGAATTTTATTGGCTAACAAAATGTATAAATTCTCTAAAAATAAACGGTTTAAGTAAGCCTCCGGACACAATACCAAGCATTCGATTTTTTTCCGGTTGCCATGGTAATTGGATATTTAACAAAAAATGAAATTTTTGAATTCCTGTGATAAATTCAGTTTATGATATCGTTAATAAATTCAAAGCGTTTTTCTGAAATTATTCATCGTAGAAAGCCATGATGTCATATTTTTCTTAAATGATTATGAGCCAGTTAGGATGAGATTTTTTATATTTATCCCGGGACGAAGAAAGCCATGGAGACGACATGATCATACGGCGAATCACGGCCCTTCGTCTAGTTTATGCCGGGGAATGGGAATAGTTGAAAAGTTATTTGTTTCGGATACAGCAACTAGGTATTTTTAAAATAAATTTTCAAAATTGTGGTCAACGCCCAAGTGTTTTGATGCTTTAGTCAAATTTGTCAAATTTTTTTGAAATATATTTATAATAGAAAAAAAAAGATAGTATATATCCCGCATTTCGTTATACATGATGTAAGTTATGACGTAATTTAGCCATAATAGTCGATGCTATTCAATCAAATATGTATTAAGCATTTCTTGATGCATGATGGAAGTTATTACGTCATTTAGCCATAATTGTCGATGCTATTTAATCAAATACTATTGATAAAAACTATTATTCTTCATTTCCCTAAAAATTTATTTTTACACAATGTTCAGGTTTTTAGCCCCCTATTTTCTTTTTTATCTGTATCTTGTTATACACCAAATATTGAAAATATCTATCACAAAAGGCGGCCACGTATGTTGATGCAAATCTCTTTTAAGCTTCAAAAATTCAACCATATCCTTGACAAGACAAATAATATTTAACAATCTGATAAGAATTTATTCCGAATATAAATTTATATGTGATATGTAGTAAATTAACGAAAAAGGACACGTGGCTTAGCTGAGTTTTACATTAAGCAAACAGTATAAGATTTAGTAAGATAAGGTCTAAAATAGCAATGTACTCGAATCCAAAAATTTGATCTTAAAAAAGACAGTGACTATCACCAAAATTTGATCGTGAGAAAAGGGTGTGAGCGCCACCAAGTGCCAAACGGAGACAGTCTTTCTAAAGACTCGATATTTCTTTTCGAATTGGTTGATGCGTGATAAATTTATTGCCTTAGCTTTCGATGTATTTATATAAAAGTCAATGGTAAATTAAAATTTCAAAACTTCAAGTACAAAAATGGTTGACCGGTTTGTCTCTTTTCCTCCAATCATGTTTTGAACAGCTTGTTCTCAACTCGAGAATTGTGTGTGGAGCAGTTCTACTGGCCAGTTTGTGTTAGGGGAAACGGGATCAATTTGTAGCTACAAACAAACGTTTGTTTGGTATATTACACTTATAGATTCTCAAAATGTCATCCGCGCACTTCAGAGCAGTTTCCTAACCTAGAATTTCAAGCTCGTGTAGCGTTTTAAGGGTTAACTTGCGGGATATCGTTCCAATTCAACCTATACCTATACGCATTTAATTCGTGATCTCAGTCGACCTTCAAATTTTATGCTTTTCCAACGACCATCCTGTATTTAAAATGAAGTAAACATATAGATGGATTTTGTTAATTGCTTTTGTTCTTGTTGGTTGAAAGAAACTGCGCTTTCTTAGCAACAAATTGACTCATAAATTTTAAATTTTCAGTACCTAGGATGTAAAAACAAATACTTTTGCATGCCTTATTAGATGTAAAGTTGACAAAAAATCAGTGGGTTTCTCGAATCTCGTTTCTCGATCAATGAAAGTTTGTTGCATTCATTATGACTTGGGTAATCAATCTGAGGTTTTTCTCATCTTTGTAAGGACTTTCTCAACTTCCATAAAGATCTCATCAGAGCACGATGCCAAAATATTTGGGCACAAAGATCGCGCATCGGCACCCAGTTTTCTGAAAAGATCCACAGACAAGCGTGAAAAAATAATATGTTCCCATAGGTCACGAATTAAAATAAAAGCAAAATATGTTGTGAAAAATATCGGATCCCATAAGACTAGTGGTATTTTTAAAACAAGAAGAGTAATGCCCTTTTGGCGATGTCCAAAAAATTTGAAATCCATTGATCTTTTGGCTGTGGAGAAAAGCGTTTTTTTTTCAATGCAACAACCTTATTGAGGACAATACCGGCAAAATGCAAATTGCAGTTTTTAATATCACAGTCAACACAGCGGTCATTTACGCACAACAGGCCACCCTCGAAAAAAAATTTTCTCAATATATCAAGACTATCTTCTAGCGTTGAGTCGGTCTTGTCAGATTTGAATCAGACGTTGTCATAATAATTTCAAGCAATTTAGAACATATCCAACAGATTTTTGTCAGTAATGGTGATCTTATCTTTTCAAATCGAAATTTTGTTTTATTACACTGAATATTTGAAAGAATTTCCATATTATTTTCTAAAAATTACAGTGTTGCTCATAAACATACATTACAGCGTTATATAATTTGACATTTTCATCTGAGATAAAATCTAAATTTATGCAAATTAATAGTTTGGGGTCAAACGAGTTTTTTTTAATATTACTCCATGACATTGCAGAAATATTTCTCCATGCAGTGCTTTTTCAAGAAAGTTTTTTGTGCAAAGAACTGATTGTACTTGTAAATGAAAAGGATATTGTGATATATAGGGTGTCCATAAAGTCTTAATTTTTTTTTAAATTGCAAAGGGAATTTATTGATACCATATATTGTTTTGGCCACACAGATGTATTAAATGAAGTAAAAATACTTTCACTGATTAAAAAACAACAAACCTGAATTGAGAAATGACTTCATAACAAAATTGAAATTGTAAAGGGACTTTATGGACACCCTGTATTGTATTGTCGATACCATACAAATAAACTTTGAGGAAAAATGTTGCTCAATCAATTTCAGATTATCAGTACGAGAAGATGGAAGATTTATTTGAAAGCTATTACTTCTATTTTTTTTACGTATTTCTGAATCCTACGGGACCTGATATTTTACTCAAAACTTTGCCGATTTTTTTTTGCATATTTTTGTCGGTAATGGTAATTTTATCACTTCAAATCAAAATTTTGTATTATCAACTGAATATTTGAGAGAATTTCCATATTATTCCCTAAAAAATTACACTGTTGTTATATATTAGTTACATCGCTATATATATATTTTCATCCGAGATAAAATTTAAATCTACGTAAATTAATAGTTTGAGGTCAAACGAGTTTTTTTTTCAAATATTTGTCCTTGACATTGACCTAAGTTCAGTGCTGTTGTGAAGTGCTGTTGTGAATTTTTGTGAAATTTGTGCAAACATCTAATTGGGACACTTGTGAATAAAAAGGAATTTGTGATATATTGTGGATTACAATATTAATAAATTTTGGGAAAAATTTTAAATTTTTAGTTTGAGAAATGGGAAGAAATGTTTGAAAGCTACTACTTTTGCGTTTATACTTATTTCTGACGCCTACGGGGCCTGATATTCCACCCAAAATTTTGCTGTTTTTTTTTAATTCATGTTAACATTCTTTGACATTTCAACCTTGTGTCAAAGTATATGAAAATTACTCTTTTCTATCCTAATATAAAACCTGGCCAATATGTCAGCATATATTTGCACACAATGATATCACTGTGTGCAACTGTTGTTCGTTGTTTCAACGTTTCGTGGGTATACTCCCGTAGTGTGTTTACCAGGTTAGGGCTAGGCCATAAATTTATTCCGTTTTCTTATTTTAATTCTATTAGGACTTTGGGGCAGTATTTGTTAGCCAAGTGAATATACCCCCTGCCCATAGGCTTCAGTTCCTTTACACAACTTGATGTAAAGTAGGCGAACAAATTAGTTACCTCCATATTGGTACACACGTCGTTTCGTGAGTTCAAATATAAGATAAAATCAACAATATTCAAGTGCAAATTTTCTTGCGTCAAAAATTGATTGCAATACTTATGAGTAATTTATTGCAGTAGTGCCCGATTCTTAAACCGTCACGTATCTGTATATATATTTCAATTTTTTTGGACACGTTAGTGCACACACCGATCGTTTTGCATTATTGTTGTTCTTGTTCTTATTTGTATTCTTCTTGGCATTGTTATGGAAAAATCGCTTTTCTCATTGATTACTGGACCATTTGTTTTGAAATTTTCAGAAAGTAAAGATTATATTTTTGCTAGAAGGCTATTACTTTCATTTATTTCTAAATTTTGTATGAAATCTGATATTTGTACAAAATTTTGCTGTTTTATTTTATCCCATGGAACACTGGTTGTCCGGTTTGATTTTGTAAATCCTTGTTACACGAAACTCGGAATTTTTTTGAGGGTACAAGTAGCGTCAAAGGTAAGGACTGCTTCGCTCTGCGGCTCGGCGGTGTGACACATCGTGCTAAGCGTTAGGAATACGCTCGCCACCGCATCTCTGATTACCCTTCGTAGGATCGCAGTTTAGAATCCCATGCGGGGATGATCATGTGCAAGAGGATTGCTGGACTCCTCGCCGCCGTAGGGTGGTTCACGTAACCGCTGGTCGGTTACGGTTTCCTCCACCATCAAGTCCATGCTTCTGAAAACAAATAACTGGCTAACTAATCCCATACCCGACCTGGACTGGTAACCGGACGAGAGGCCTTGTTTCGCCATATGATTAAGTCGTCTTACCGACTTTTTCGCTCCCACGGGAAAAATATGTAAATCCTATCCTATCCTGGTTAACGTGTCCATATATTTGATCATTGCTCTTTTGTTATTCATACGATCAAACATGAATGTAAAATTTTATTCCCAAAGACACGCAAGAATATATATTGATGCTATTATTCCTTCATGATAATTTGCCTAAGTGCAAGACTTATTTCACCTATATGCCCAACCTTAACAAGACAGCACTGCTCAAGTATATAGACACGAAGACCAAAACAAAGCGGTATGAGATATTTTGCAACACCGGCAATCGTCAGTACCAACAACAATAACGGCAACAATAACTCAACAAACGACCCATAGGTCCATTTCGTATCCAATAATATCTTTGTGAAACAATTATACATGATTTCAGCTTTTTCGAAGGTATAAAAATGCAAATACAAACTTGTCACTAATGCAACATGTTAAAACCAGGGGTGTGCAACATGTTTTGTATGCGGTCCGTATCAACAACTTCAGACATCAAAGTTTAGTTTTTTAACGCAGCGACAAAGGCAAAAAATATGTATTTTTACTCATATGAGCGTTTTTTAAACGTAAACTTGTGGATTAGAATTTTATGCTTGATAGGAGTGTTGACCCGGGACCGGGGCCACATTAAATGACTTGGAGGGCCGGTTTGTGGTCCGCGGCTACTTGTTACGCACCCCTATTTTAAACCGTTTATATGCGCCATTGTATATTAGGGTAGTGGTTTGCAACTTTGTTGATTGATTCATCCCTATTTTATAACTCTTCATTCCTCTTTCATTGCACATCAACTTTATTTTCCTATGTTATTCACTCTTCAATAGATCATAAGTGAGTGATACGCGTTTTTACTCTGGCCTCTGTGCGTTTTTATAAGTTCATGATATGTGCATATACTGTATATGTATTTATGATAAAACCAAATAAACCAAAAACATTAGCAAATGCAAAATAGTAAAATATCCTCCCTCAGAACCTTACTGGTTTGGGGAACACTGTATCAGGGAAAATTATGAGCGTGAATCTCAAACACCATTTCGCCGAGATATATTTGCAATGAAGTAACATAGGACATTTCACATTGTACTTGTGCATTGGTATCTTTTGGTATAATCTAGGAAAATTATTCTTTTCCGCGTTTATTTTCATTCAGCATTGTAGACTTTGAAAATAAACAGAAACGGTAATAAAACAAAGCTACATCATTAGACCAGATTGTACTTTGTAAAAATTGCTATTATCAAACAATATTAGCATATGAATATAATTGACATACAGAAATAAATAAATATAAAAGTATAAACTCCAAGTGGCTTTAAATCATTTTCAACAAAGCAAGCTTGTTTTCAATTATTCAATTTGACGCATATTCAAATCGCAAACTCTCCTAAAAATGAATATGACATGATAAATAAATATGTTTTACTCTTTTTCGTGGTTGTTTGTTTACGGTTCAATTTTGTTTTGAAAGTTTTCATAACAACTTTGGAGCATTAATTCGAATTTTTTGATTGTTTGACGGCTCTAGACTTCCGGGTTGTTATAGTGTTTTCATAATCTCTAGGGTCGAAACCTAAATATACAAAAATTTGAGTGGCAGCAAAGAGATTGCGAAGGAGGATCTTAGCAGCTTTTTGATGGCATTCGAATCTGAACTGTGGTTGTATTTACGAATTGTTCGGAGATCGAGTCAAAATTTTGACGTTCTGACATATTGATTTTAGATTTAGGAATTTTTCAAGGGAATTTTAATGTCGAAACATCAGAGTTTTAACATTAAAAACTGTTTTGTCATGATAAATTGACCTCGGATTCGAATTTTATTGACCCGGAGTACAAATTGCTTGTCAATCTATCATTTAAATCAGTTTTCACTTGTGTGAGTTGTGTTTCAACGTCGGAGTCAAATAATTTTATAAATCCGGAGTATAAGTGGGTTTATGAATTAGGATTGTTGGATTTTTCTCCACAGGTCTGTGTAGCTAATCCAGGATATCACTGACCAATTTCGAAAATGAGGTTTCGCTAATAAAATGATCATCATTAGCATAGTGTGTCTGTTTCACAATGGTTGGTTCGAATGCAAGAGCATTGAGATTCTTTGTTGGAAAATAATCATTGATATACGCTAAGGGCTGTTTACCATACATGACTGGAAGAAACTCATCCACTGCAATGATTTTACTTAACGGTTCGGCATCGATTAATTTTTTTGCCCCAGCGTAGGATATCACGTAAGATATGGTTCCGTAAGAAATTTCTGCTTTCACCAAGTTAGGACCACTGTCATTTTCTAATATCACGAGTTCCTCCGGTCCTTTCTCCTCCACTGGCTGTCTTCCTAAATAAATAAAATCCCATGAGATTTTCTCTTTTCTTACTTTTTCCATAACTTGTTTAAATTTTTGTATAAATTTTGGTTTGAATCTAATATCGTCTTCAAAAATAATAGTAGATTCGTATTTCTTTTCCAAAATCTCTTTCCAAATGAAATAATGACTCAAGAAGCAGCCAATTTCACCCACAGTTATATCGCTATCGTCATCCGGATTTTTGTAACCTGGAAGTATTTTGATGCCGAGACTATCCAAATAACTTTTGTTTAGTTTCTCTCCATCAACAGCCTCAAATAATGTGTAATTGATTCCATACATTGCGAAGCTTCTGGTCATCCGTAATCTGCGATCGCGCATTCGTTCTAAACTAACAACAAATACATGATCAACTAGTAAATCGGCGATAACATTCTTATCTCGAACGTGAAAAGACTTTCTTAATGATATTCCAACGCCTTTTGGAGGTTTTGTCATAGCGTCCATCCTCATTCTCAAAAAATTGTAAGTTTCATCTTCTAGATCTTCGTCATTGTGTTGTGGTTCTGGTAAATACCCATAAAAGACGGAATTGTCAATATACATATGAACGCCCTTTAAATCACACTGGTAACGAAAAATCATGTTATCATTAAAATTGTAGTCGTAACAGGGTGGAATTGGTAAAAATCTAACATTTTCCGAATCTTCATTTCTCAAATTTATCAGGAATGTCGAATGTACTAATGGAACATCAAAAGTGCCAGTTTGTTCACGAGTTCTTATTTCCTCGTACAAGTCATTCTCTTCATGATGACCCTCTTCGTCTACACCACCCCAAAAATTAGAATAATCGGTATTTGAGTTCAACATGGGTGCAATGATCGTCTCAGATTTCTCAGTGAGGTAGTTTAAAGTGTATGGATTCATTAAAATATTATCAGCATCAATATATAAAATGAAATCAACATCAATCTTTCTGGCTTTGCTCAAGGCAAATTGTCTCAGCTTAAGCAGTCGAATGTATCTATCATTTGTCCAATCTAAATCACTCCTTTGTCCGTTGTATTCAACTGGGAAATCTGGTTTCTCAAATTCAATCTTTGCATATTTGTCTTTGAAAACTTCTACCCAGGCTTCCAGTTGCTTTGTAGAGTTATCTCGATTATGGTCAGAAACAATCCACAGCCACATCAGTTCTTTATCATATTTCAAATCTTCAAGTCCCCGTAGGAAATATGGCAACGAATGTTCCTTATTTCGTACAAATATAGCAACAAGTATTGTTTTTTCACCTATTTTTGATTTAATGTTCTTAGCACCTCTTAACATTCTATCTCTTGCTTTCTCTTCGTATGCTGTCGTATCTTCCAACATACATGTCGTTCGTTGAATCTTCACAAAGCCAATACAGAGAATGAATATGATGCTAATTGTATTTGTAAACATATTGAGATACGATCTATAAATATAAATTGAAGTGATTAGCACGTTTTACCTAATATATTGATGTCGCAGATTACTAATATATGATCCAGCATTAGGGCTGGGCATTTTCGAATACCTGGTGATATCAGATAATTGTAATAATTGTAAGAGACTTTGTTATTGTAATTGGTTTTGTCAACAAATGAAACAACAATAACTCACTACAGAAAATATTCATATGTCTAAATATGCCTTCAATAAAAAAATGTGGAATTCCCCTCGACCATTGGCGGAAAGAAAAAAAAAGATGGCGGCGATTCGAAATTTTGCTCTGAACCAATTCGAATAATTTACCATTCGATTCGAAATGCGTCCACCACCATAGCTAATGTGTTGCTAGGTGTTTATTATGCTTCAACATGAAGAGTAAATTTTAAAAGCGGATACCATCACTTCAAAACGTGATGATATTGTGCAGTGGCATTCCAACGGGGTTCATGGCCTTTGCACGGGTGACTTCTTAAGTATGAGTGGACAGAAATTTGCTCAGAGTTAAGATGTAAAAATACTTAAACATGGGACAGTATGTAACATGACAGTTAGGTTTCATTGGAAACATTTTTGCTTAAAAGTGATTGTTCATTAAAATAATATGATTCACTGCTTTTTCAGAGTGATAGTAGGGCAGGTGTGTTAAAAAACTACTACAATATGTTTAATTTCTTTTTGTAGTGGTTCATTTTTTAAAAAGCCATATTATGAAATGGTTTTACTAATTTAATCAACCGTATAACACGCAAATAAACGAAATTTTTATATGAAACTGCATTTATAAAATATGAAGGCCATGGATTAATTTGCTTCTTACTACATCTCTGCATGCTGCCAATGTTTTTAATTTTATCAATCTCTAAAATACAACAGCTTATATGTGAGAAGCTATGAGTGATGAAATTTTGAATCGTATATGAAATTTATTCCACTTTGATGTGAGTCGTTGAAAAAATATTTATCTGCTCTTATATAGTTTAAAATTCTTCTAACAAAAAGTCCTACAATTTGTTTATGATGCGTTTTACAAATTCATTTTTACAGTCTCTGAAAAACGGGCCAGATATCTGAATGGCTATATTTTGAAATAAGCAGATCTTGCTTTGTCTACCCAGATTAATAAATCTTGATAATTATGATTTGGCCTGAGATTTTTAACATTCAACGCCAGCATATTCAAATACCTTATAAAAAAACTTTACTCATCTTGTAATTGTTGTAAAAAGACACTTGATAAGTACATTTTGTACTGAAGAATACTTCACACACGACTAAACCTATTCCTATACAGCATTTATTATTGAAAGGTAAAAATGCCACCAGATACTGTTTATTTAATGACCAAAGAATAAACTACATTAATTAAATCATACTTCAGCTCAGAACAAGACTCTTTCCAACATCAAATATCGAATCAAACAATTTCTATGACAGCTGAACGTTTTACACAAAGAACTGTTACACTCTACATATCTTAATTAATCTCTCTGAAGTGACGGGGATGATTTGCTTCATATTCTCAGTACAAAGCCACCTATACACAATATACTTAGATACGAGATGCACTGTTGCACAACCTATCATTTTGTACATGTAGGTAATAGGCACAATATCAAAACGGTGTCTAAACAGTTTGAATAATTATCAGACAACCGGTGAATACACCCCGAGGCGATGTTTCGTGTGCAAACAATCGTCCCTTTTAAATTTATCGTTACTAGGCAATTGGGATTACTTGACGTCGGAAGTCAAAACTATTTTTTGCTCCAATATGTAGACTCAAATAAAATGGGAAATTTACTTTTTTTTTATTGATATAGCATGTAGCAACTTTAATGCTAATCAGATGGGACATCTTCACCTTTGATATGGTCATACACGATGGCATTAATGTACGGGATCGGAATGTTATTCATTATTCTGTCAAAAAGGTCATTAAAAACACGTACAAATTTCCACAGTTAATATGCGATGCTATTCAACTTCGACTAACTAAGGGATCGCGAACGCGAAACCGCCACTAGGTGCGCTACTTTAATTTTGATGAGGTCATCACACAAGAATTCATAGTGAAAAAAGAATCCCATTGGGCCCACAGTAATATTTGAAATAATTGACTGCCAGCGACAACAATAATCTTTAACTACCAGAAATTTCAAAGCAATAAGTTCAGTAGTTGAAGAGAAGGGGAATATTTTTCATGAAAACGATAAAAAAATCAACACTAACAACATAACAAAACGATCCATAGCACCATTTCGCATCCAAAAACTATTTATCAATATGTTTTAAAATCTAATTTACAGATATCTTTTTATTTCTATCCTATTTAAAAAGTGTTTCTTCGTCTTCATGCTGAAAAGGGGAAATCAGCCAAGTGACGAATGCTTGTAATCGAAGCACACGAAACAGTGCCTCGGGATATATTAACCAGTTGTCTAATTTTATTGTTTATATATTGTTTAGAATAGGTAATAGTTATAGGTACAGAATGATGCAACAGTACATCTCGTATCTGGCGTATTATGCACACAAGACTTTACATGGTACAGTATATGAACTAAACATTGACCATCATTTTACTTGAGGTTATACTTGATTGGGTGATATAGGCGGAGCCTGGCAGGTGTTTGTGACACGTTTAGCTCTCATATGAGTTGTTAGATTCCATGTTGCAAATAGTTTTGTATTGACGGTGTTAAAGTTGTGATAAAATACGGTATGACTTATATTAAAATAATGTTTAAACTTCAGGCTAGGTCTTATTTTTGGGGAAACACGGTAGGTATGATAATTAACCAAATTTCTGATTTGCGATCTGCGAGGCCAGCATACTTTAGTCAGTCATCAACTCAATTGATATTTATAGATTGTACCTCATTATGTTAACAAATACATTTGGTATCACATTCATTCTTTGTATTGGCTTTACGAAGATTCAACGGACGACATGTATGTTAGAAGAGACGACAACATACGAAGAGAAAGCAAGAGATAGAATGTTTAGTGCTAAAAACATAAAATCAAAGATAGGTGAAAAAACATTACTTGTTGCTATATTTGTACGAAATAAGGAACATTCGTTGCCATATTTTTTACGAGGACTTGAAGATTTGAAATATGATAAAGAACTGATGTGGCTGTGGATTGTTTCTGACCATAATCGAGATAACTCTACAAAGCAACTGGAAGCCTGGGTAGAAGTTTTCAAAGACAAATATGCAAAGATTGAATTTGAGAAACCAGATTTACCGGTTGAATACAACGGACAAAGGAGCGATTTAGATTGGACAAATGATAGATACATTCGACTGCTTAAACTGAGGCAATTTGCTTTGAACAAAGCCAGAAGGATTGATGTCGATTTCATTTTATATATTGATGCTGATAATATTTTAATGAATCCATACACTTTGAATTACCTCACTGAAAAATCTGAGACCATCATTGCACCTATGTTGAATTCAAATACCGATTATTCCAACTTTTGGGGTAAGGTGAACGAACAGGGACATCATGTAAAGAATAATTTGTACAAGCAAATAATAACACGTAAACAAACCGGGACTTTTGATGTTCCCTTTGTACATTCAACATTCATGATAAATTTAAAAAATAAAGATTCTGGAAAAGTTAGATTTCTACCAATTCCACCCTGTTACGACTACAAATTTAATGATAATATGGTTTTTCGTTACCAGTGTGATTTCAATGGCGTTCATATGTATATTGATAATTCCGCCTTTTATGGGTATTTACCAGAACCACAAGATAATGACGAAGATCTGGAAGATGAAATTTATAATTTTTTGAGAATGAGAATGGATGTCATGACATTGCCACCAATAGGCGTTGGAATAACAATACGAAAGTCTATACACGTTCCGGATAAGGCGATTATTACGAGTCTTCCGGTTGATCATGTGTTTGTAATAAATTTGAAGCGAAATCGCGATCGCAGATTACGAATAAATAAAAGCTTCGCAATGCATGGAATTAATTACACGTTATTTGAGGCTGTTGATGGAAAATTATTAAACAAAAGTTATATGGATAGTCTCGGAATCAAAGTACTTCCAGGATATAAAGGCCCAGATGGTGGTGATGATATGACCGTGGGTGAAATTGGCTGTTTTTTGAGTCATTATTTCATTTGGAAAAAGATTTTGAAGAATAAATACGAATCTACTATTATTTTTGAAGACGATGTTCAATTCAGACCAAAATTTATACAGAAATTTAAAAATGTTATGAAAAAAGTTGAAAATGAGAAAATTTCGTGGGATTTGATCTATTTGGAAAGAATTCCAATGAAAAAAGGAGAGGAAGAACCGGTGATGTTAGAAAATGAAAGTGGTCCTAACTTGGTTCAACCAGTATATTCTTTCTGGGCCATAGCATACATGATATCTTACGCTGGGGCGAAAAAATTAATAGATGCCGAACCGTTAAGTAAAATTATTGCCGTGGATGTGTTTCTTCCTGTTATGTATGGAAAACAGCCTTTATCTTATATTAATGAGTATTTTCCAATAAAGAACCTCAACGCGCTTTCATTCAAACCGACCATCGTAAAACAGACACACTACTACAACAATGTTAACCATGTTAGCGATACCGCAAATTCCAAATTCGTCTATGAAATCCTGGATTAGTTACTCAGAAATGTGAAGTACAATTCAACAATTCTAAATCACAAACATAATCATACTCCGAATTTAAAATAATATTTGAATCCTACTTTGGAACTCTTAATAATAAAAGCTGATTCCAACTATTGGTTGGAAGTAAGGGCGCTTTCGTAGTATGTGAACCAAGATGGCGGACACCGGAACGTAGTATGTGTATCAGGTCAGGTTTGGCCTAATTTTATTCCAATTTTTCCTATTTTAGTTCTATTACGAGTTTGGGGACTAACATGATTCCCGGAGTATTTGTGAATGAAATTTGGCCTAACCCTAACCTGGTACACATACCACGTTCCGGTGTCCGCCATCTTGGTTCACATACTTCAGGAGTACCAAAATATGTCCGTTTTCGATACCGGTTGACCAAACTGCGACAATTGACTCGTGGACAGTTGACTTGATATTTCGGGTCAGCAAAGTTTTTGTTGTTAAAACTCTGATGTTTCAAGAATTAAATCCTACGTCAAATTTTGACCCCTAGTTTGTGGAGGTCTGAAATGCAGATCCAAGAATGCTCAAAATCATTTTGAATCTCCCTCCATACAATTCGAAAACACAACCCCAGTTCAGATTTAAATGCTAGCCAAAAGATTCCAACTTCCGACTTTACAATTTCCTTGCTGCCGCTCAGAATTTTGTAAACTTTGGTCTCGACATCAAAGCTATTGGGAACATACAATTTCCGAATTGCAGATCCAGTAGAAAAACTGCGAAAATCTTAAACCATGCCCCATACTATAAAATTGAACCGTGACTTAACAATCACGGAAATTTAGTGAAATATATATTCATCTCAATCAGTTCTGTTTTAAGAAATTTTGTGATCCAAATTAATGACAAGCTGAGAAATTTGAAACAAACATGTTTTGTTGAAAGTAATTTAAAGGAACTTTGAGTTAATTTTATATTTATACTCTATACTTTTATATTTATGTCTCATTGTATTTTAGTAAAATGTTAACATTGTTTCTCCAATAACATTATTTATAAAGTGCAACAACAGCTTGTGTCGTGTAGTTTTGTATTACCCATATGGACAGCTAACAACAGTTTTTTTTTCATTTTGTACTCTACATCAGTGAATAAAAATGATCTTCAAAATAAGTTATCTTTTTTATTATTTGTATAATACAAGACATCAACGCACAAAATTGCGATTTCCACACTGTGGCTGCAAATCCGAACATTGATTAAATTGAAGTGTAAAAAATAACTCAAGAATTCAAAAATAAGACCCGTGCATTTGACACTGTCACAGCAATTAAATGTGCCTAGCCCCGATATCGCATATTGGCGTCATTATTTGTATATTTACATTACGTACTGTGCTGTGAGGAATTATTATCATAATACCAGCCTGGTTTAGTATATGCACAACTAGTACGGAGCAATCATTATAGTTTAGTGAATGCTTTTAAAGTCTATGCCAGTAGTTTTTAACCATTCAGGTAGAGCGGAACTCTAATGAGACGTTTCAGATGCTCGATAAACTCATGTGCAATTCATTATATGTATCAATAAATATGCCAATAAAAAAATGTGTAACGAACACCTAAAGATCTTTTTCGGAGCACTGGCGAAAAACACTTACTATATGATTTTGTTATACCCGTCTATATGATTATATTTAAACAAAGTAATAAATCACCCATACTTATAGTAATAATACAGTTATCTTTTTTTTTTCTAAATCCGACCGCAACACACTTTCATTACGTTAGCTTTAAATATTTAACACAGTTGTTGTTCTTTCACTCGATTGCCCTTGGCCGCAATGAATCATGCATACTAATAGTGATAACAGGGATATCATCAGTTCCTGGTACCTCAGTTGCCCCGTGTAGAGTACAGCCGTGAGTGTGGCGTGTTTTCTGTTGTTTAAATCGGATCTAGAGCCTGTCAGTTATCTGCATAATCCGAGGTGGCATTTTATTAGTCATGTTCACGTTTATCCTACGTTACTTTCGATAATTAAACGGTTCTGTTAAGTCGGGTCCTGGTATCCGATGTGCTTTGATCGTGGGGTTGGTTGGCGCGTTTGTTTGTATTGAGCCTCATATAGAGTATCCATATCTGTATAAACTATATCTATACGGCACGACTACTACCAGCATTGCTTCTAACGTATATAAATCGACACACAATTTCTCAGCTGTGATAAATTGGCGGTGCATGAAATCAAGAAGAATGTGATATTCAATAAATTGAATCCTATCTATTGACGATTGACGAATTCGCGCTAGCGCTGTACTTCAAATCCACTCCAATATTCACAATACCAGCATTAGATAAGATAAAAGTAGTAATCAATAAAAGGAAGTGCCGTCAAACTATCAGCTTTTGTATAAATCCAACCACAATGCACTTTAATTATGTTAACTTAATTATTAATGTTGTTATTTGATTACCTTTCCCTGCAATGAATCATTTATGTCGATTGAGATAGATAAGATAAAATTTGTATCTGTTGCTTTGTGTAAACCTTGTATTCCCATCACTGGGTGTACGTATAATCAAAAGCGGCATTTCATTCGGAGCGGTTATGTTTATTCTACGTATCTTTCGTTAAGTAAACGTAGCATGCCATCAGTTAAAAATGTGATTTGCAATAATTAAATGCGATCTTTTGACAAATTCGCGATAGCGCTTTAATTCAACTGAACACTGAATAAAAACATGACGTCAAACTATCAGTGTTTTCTGTTGTTTGAATCCGATGTAGAGTCTGCCTATGTATACAGTATCCGTATAATCGAAGGTGGCATTTTATTCGGAACGAAACGTTTCTTCCGTTAAGTAAACGTAGCGTTCCATCGGTTTAAAAGAAGATCTGCAATAATGATTTCAATCTATTGACGAATTCGCGCTAGCGCTCTACTTAAAATCCACTCCGAATAAAACACGATAGCAGCATTAGATAAGATAAAAGTTGTAATCAATAAACAGACGTGACGTCAAACTATCAACATTTGTCTAAATCCAACCGCAAATCACTTTACGTTAGCTTCAATATTGTCGTTGTTCTCTTAATTGTTTACCGCTTCCCGCAATGAATCACTTATGCCGATTGAGATAGATAAGATAGGATGTCTGTTATCTCTGTTGCATTGTGTAAACCAGTAGTTCTTTACCGGTGGTCCGTGGTTCCTCAAGGGGGGCACAGAGCAATTGGAGATGGCCACAATGTTAGGCGTAAAACTGATTTTACTATTCCATCGACACGAAAACCCCCCGTTTTTCATAGTTTCTTCGCTTGATAAGGTTCATTCACAGGGTGTTTTCACTTTGTTGAGCATGAATTGGAATCCACCGATCAAAGTAACACTATTAATATTAATGGAATGATAAACAGGGAAGCCATGAGTTCTAAAAGCCCCGGAAGGGAGGAAACAGGGAGGAGGGAGTAAAAGTTGTCCTTTTACTTGATTGCCGCTAGCCGCAACGAATCATACATGCTGATTGTGATAACAGTGAGTTTTTCGGGTTCTTGTACCTCAGTTGCCCTGTGTGTAAAGCACAGCCGTGTGTTTGGCGTGTTTTCTGTTGTTTGAATCGGATGTAGAGTCTGTCCATGTATACAGTATCCGTATAATCGAATCGGTGGCATTTTATTCCCAACGGTCACGTTTATTCTACGTTTCATTCGTTAAGTAAACGTAGCATTCTATCAGTTTAAAAAGGTATCTGCGATAACTAAATCTGATCTCTTGACGAATTCGCGCCAGCGCTCTGCTTCAAATACACTCAAAATATAACACGATAGCAGCATTAGATATGATAAAAGTAGTAATCAATAAACAGAAGCCAGGTCAAACTAACAGTTTATGTCTAAATCTAACCTCCACGAACTTTAACTACGTTAGCCTGAATATTGTTGTTTTTCTCTTATTTGATTATCGCTGCCCGCAATGAATCATTTATGCCGATAAGGATGGTAGGTTATCCCATGCAGTTGCATTGTGTAATCCTTGCAGTCGACGTGTATGCCCGAATGTTTTAGTCGGTCACTAGCTGCGGCATCGCGTTGTCTTGTAATATTCAACATTGTTGTTGACTGCCTCAATCCACAATGAATCACCCATGCTTATAGGGATAATATGGATATTCTTAGTGTTTGTCTTAATCCAACCGCAACACTTTCATTACGTTAGCTTAAAATATTTTACATAATTGTTGTCCTTTCACTCGATTGTCGACAGCGCAGTGAATTATGCATGCTGATTGTGATATGCCCGGTTCAGTTACCTCATTTGCACTTTTTAAAGCACAGCCGTGATTTTGGCGTTTTTTCTAATGTTTGGATCGAATGTAGAGTTGGTCAGTATGTATACAGTCATGTATACAGTATCCGTATAATCGAAGGTGGCATTTTATTGGCAACGGTCACGTTTAATCCACGTTTCTTTCGTTAAGTAAACGTAGCATTCCATCAGTTTGGAAAGAGCGTTCCCGAAGTATGTGCACCAAGTTGGCGCACACCTGAACCCTAACCTGATACACATACTATGTTGAGGTTGTGCGCCATCTTGGTGCACATACTTCTGGGGGTCCATGAAAAGTTATCTGCAATAAATAAATCTGATCTCTTGACAAATTCGCGCCAGCGGCGCTCTACTTATAATACATTCTAATATTACACGATAGCAGCATTAGATAAGATAAAAGTAGTAATCAATAAACAAAAGCCACGTCAAAAGTTTATGTCTAAATCTAACCGCGAAGAACTTTAATTACGTTAGCTTGAATATTGTTGTTTTCTCTCTTGCCCGCAATGAATCATTTATGCCGATTGAGATAGGATGTTTGTTATCCCAGTTGCATTGTGTAAACCTTGTATTCAACGTGTTTGCTGGAATGTTTTAGTCGGTCACTAGCCGTAGCATCATGTTATGTTTCAATATTCAACACTGTTGTTGACTGCCGCGACCCACAATGAATCACCCATGCTTATAGTGATAATAGAGATATCCTCAGTTTTTGTCTAAATCCACCGCAACACTTTCATTACGTTAGCTTAAAATATCTAACATAGTTGTTGTTCTTTCACTTGATTGCCGCAATGAATCATGCATTCTGATAACAATGAGATTCTCGGTTTCTTGTACCTCAGTTGCTCTGTGTGAAGCACAGTCGTGATTTTGGCGTGTTTTCTGTTGTTTGAATCGGATGTAGAGTCTGCCTATGTATACAGTATTTGTATAATCGAAGGTGCCATTTTATTCGGCACGGAACGTTTCTTTCGTTAACTAAACGTAGCGTTTCATCGGTTTAAAAGGGGATCTGCAATAATTATTTCGATCTATTGACGAATTCGCGCTAGCGCTCTACTCAAAATCCACTCCGAATAAAACACGATAGCAGCATTAGATAAGATAAAAGTTGTAATCAATAAACAGACGTGACGTCAAACTATCAACATTTGTCTAAATCCAACCGCAAATCACTTTACGTTAGCTTAAATGTTGTCGTTGTTCTCTTATTTGATTACCGCTTCCCGCAATGAATCATTTATGGCGATTGAGATCTCAGTTGCATTGTGTAAACCAGCGGTCCCTCAAGGGGGCCACAGAGCAATTGGGGATGGCCACAATGTTAGGCATAAAACTGAGATACTGCCCATGTATACGGTATACGCAATAGTGGGATTCAACCGGTTCGCACCGGTTTTGTAGAACCGTCTCACGGAATTTTATGAGATCAGCGAACCCGTTAGCATTACTGGTTACTGTCAATGACTTTTTGTAACAGAACCGGATGAAAAATATGACTTTTGTGATAGAACAGACTGACTAAATAATTGAATCCCACCACTGGGTATACGTATAATCGAAAGCGGCATTTCCATCGGAACGGTTATGTTTATTCCACGTATCTTTCGTTAAGTAAACGTAGCATGCCATCAGTTAAAATGTGATTTGCAATAATTAAATGCGATCTTTTGACAAATTCGCGATAGCACTTTAATTCAAATGCACACCCAATAAAAACATGACGTCAAACTATCAACTTTGTATGAATCTAACAGCACTGCTGTCATTTTCGTTGTTCTTACACTTGATTGCCGCAAACCATTATGAATCGTACATGATTATAATGGTAAAAGGGATATCTTCGGCTAAGTCCTACTAAGTCGCAATATGTAAAACTTTACGCAGATGGATAATGGTAAGTTTTAAAAGTATTCGTCACATAATTGGTGGTTCGCGCATGAGGTTTCTCGCTGAGGATCGTCCCATCAATCAAATATCAAATATCTGGTCATAACTGGTTTATCTATTTTCGGTCGGGAATTTATGCTACCGGTAACAAAATAGGCTTCCAAGAAAACTAGAAATTGAATGAGAAATCTATTATCCTAGGCTTGCTATTCCTGATAACTAAATATTAGTGTAATGGCCAACCAATATAGTTCCTGCCAGGTGGTTATTTACAACTCACATGAGTTTGAAAAGCATGCTGACCAATTTAAACAGATTTTTGACTGGGTATGGAGGGGGAAAATACCACAATGCTTGCTTAATATCTCTGTAAGTTGTGTCGGTGACAAACTTAAACGGCACTGAAGTAAAGTTTTTGCACGTTTTAGTAAGTTTTTTGGTGGTTTTGCATGCTTTAGCTTGATAAATGACGATTAATGACCAATGTGTTTGGACAATAAAAGTGTTTGTTTTATATTGCACTGTTTACCTATTCTTGGCACTGTTGTGGCCCGCGAACAATACAAAAGTTATAGTGTGACCCGCGAGGCTGACAACCTTGGACCACCCTGATATACATTATTTATTCGCGATTAATTCATGTCTAGCACGAAACAGTTTGAAAATGAAATAGTTTTCGCGGTGTTTCTAGTTCTTCGTACTCCTCGCCAACTGCGTAGCTGCGGTGACTTTGGATTCAGAACGAAAAGTCAATATATATATATACGATTATTTGCACAGAGTAAAAAAATTCTTGTTAACAGTGTTTTTAATGGGAATTTCATATTACTCTGACACCCAGTCAGATTTTATATGACTATATTTTCTCTAATTTTTGGAGGCAAAGTCGGTGAATGTAGTTCTTGCCCACAATTAATTAATTCTTTGTTAAAGCAACTGTTCGATTTCCCCTTAATATTATATTTATTAAAGCAGAACCCTTTTTACCGGGATTTAACCATTACAAATAGAGAAGTGTTGCTACAATAGTGGAATTGTCTGAAATTACCTGTTTTGTAAACGCTAACTTTAGGGACTGAATGCATCTGCGTAACTAGAGTTTCTGTGACCAGATTGCACCGATATTTTGTCGGGTATAACATCTCCAATTTTACCTCCAGGTGCATTTCCGGCGCTCCAGAAGTGTGTATACCAATATGGAGGTGACTAATTTTGTTCGCTCACTTTACATCGAGTTGTGTAAAGAGACTGAAACTTATAGACATGGGGTATATTCACTTGGCACAGACAGTCCCCAAACTCGTAATAGAACTAAAATATGAAAAATCGGAATAAAATTATGGCCTAACTCTAACCTGATACACATAGTAAGGGAGTACCGCATTTTCACATACGAGCGTCATCACCCACTGATATTTGGGTCATTAGATGATCCTTTACAGTAAAAGCTGGTAAAATAAGATGCACAAAAATTTATTTTATCATTCGCTTTGATAGATTACCATCACCTATGCGCCAGATCTTTCAAAATGCTAACTCATTGTGGTGAGACAATATTTAAGTTATCTGGGTTTAAATATCGGCTTTTCTAGGAAACAACCAAACGATATTATAAACATAATAAATAGGTTTATTATTGGGCATTCACAGACAGTAACAATTATAAAGTAAGTTTCATATATGGTATGTATATACGTGGACATGCAATTACTGGTGCTTAATAAACAATACATGAATCACCATTGATGGCATTGTGCGATAACGCAGTTGGTGCCAATTTCCAATTCAAGTGAATGAGATATTATCACAGAAAGAATCAAGATCTTTGTTTGAATTTACTGGAAGTTATTCGAACTTCGTTGTTATTTCATGATTTGTCATGAGTATGATGTAATGTTTTAGGGGTTTGATAGTTTTCGTACACTAGAGGCGATAAAGATAGGCAATGTTGGTTTAAATAAGGGGGAAATAGACTAAAAGTCGGCACCTATTTAAGCACTTTAGGAAATAGTTGACTGAGAGTAATCAATAAATAATATTTTTAAAAATTTTTGCACCCAATTCTTCTCCCTTATTCCAAAGTTCTCGAAAAGTGCCTAATTCTCAAAATTCTTAAGTGCCTACTTCAAGTCTGCCCCAACAATTGAAGTAGAATGACCTAATAATGTTTTTGCGAGATTACTCAAGAATATTTTGAAGCTTTGTAAATAAGTGTGTACCTAAGTAATATCTGTAAAATTAATCGCCAACACAACATTAATTCAGTAACACGATTAGTGGTAGTATTACTGGAATAGTTTATCGACGTTGCAGGGTGAACCTAAATCAGATCGAGACGGTCACCTTCATTGAACTCTAATTTTCTGTAACAAACCACTAGTTAGATATTGTAAATGATATGGATATAAATGTAATTTCATCTGTAAAATTAATCATTCACAAAATCAACGAAACTAGATACATTATATACATTGCAATTACATTACAACTATATATGATAGATAAAACGCCGCCAGTCACGGCCCCCTTCTCACACAAGTCTATGTAACTTAGCAAAAATAACGTAAAATATTACCAACTTCGGCCGACTGCTATTGCAGATGCATAAATTCCCGCCATGAAAAAAAGATTAAAAAGTATATTCATTATAAGTTTGAAGTATGAGAGTTGAAGACATATATACTTGTGAGTTCAGCCATGACTTTATTAGATTCTGAATAAAAGGGGATTTTAAACTATATTCATAAATTAATTCGCAATACAGGAGCTAGTACCAATTTATTTTAATTTTACTTGGCAAATATACATTGTGTGTGACACATGTGTTTTACGTAAAATTATGACGATTTAATCTGTTTTATGACCTCATAAGTAGTATTTTGTTTTGTATTGAAACCAATATTACGTGATAATGAATTTATTTCTTATTACTGAAGTGGAAACATCATTTCTCTTTTGTGTAAATCTTGATTTTGAAACAAAAATGTAATATTTAATTCCTCTGTTGCAAACAATATGAGTAAATAGGTATGAAAGTGAAATTTAAAAAGATTTCATTTGTTGTAAATATTATTTATGATATCACTATTATATGAATTTTTGCGCCAAATACAAGTCTATGAATCTAAAAGAATTATCTGACTAATATTCCAACTTAACTTGATCTGACAAACGAAGAAAGGAATCGACGTTCAATTTAAGTAGCTCTTTTCTCGAAAATGTATAAACTCGTAGCACCAATATCTACTCCATCATTTTAGTTTTACTTTCAATATTATCTATTCTCTTCAATACGCTTGGATTATAAACAGTTAATCTATATTTATCCGAAAGTCATTGCCTCAAACATGCAATGACATAATGTCTCAAACGGGATTTTGTTGAAAAACTAACTTTTTGTCACGTAGAAGTGTTTCTGTTAGCTCGTGGCTGATTTTTTTCATAATTTTGATTTTAGCCATTGATCCAAGAAACGTCCAAGACACGAAGTTAATAATAACACTGTTAAAAGTTAGACCAGAAACAATTTGCTCGACATTGCATATAAGTGAGATTGTGGTCAAACTTGGATCTTTAACATAGATGTCAAAGTAATTATATCCCATAGCTTATTTATCCTCATTAGATATTCTGAGCTAATCAATTCCCAGGCTTTCTCAACACCAGAACTTGTAGTTTAATCTGCCCAATTTCAGGTCATCAATGTATTCCATTGTTTGTGACAAAACAATTTGCATTGCATTCTCATATCGACTTAAATCGATGGTATGATGTGTTTTGCATTGTATATTTTTAAGTTTGCTCAAAGAACGAATACAAAGAGAGATATCATCGATAAAGGAGTTGTAAGCAATAACAATCTGACAGTCGCCCACTAAAAGCTAAATATCAGTTGGTATTCGAGGCAAATATTTTGGCATTTATTGGTTTACACAAGACTTTAAAACAAGTTCACATAATGTTTCACAAAATGTAAAGATTCTAAGCCTACACATATCCAAAAGTAGGGGTACTTCTTCATCTCAAACGACCGAAACGTTTTCGATTCCACAGACACTACCCAGTCCCTTGTAAAAGATAATAAACTCATCACAATTTTTGGACAAATTTACCTTTTTATCATCAAAGTCTTTATTCTTGTTTGTAATTATTGAACATTATTAAAATGGGATCCTTCTGTAGTGATGAATGTAATAATATTGGGGAATCTCATAAGATGATTTCATAAAGATTCGCACTCCACATCGAGGATAATGTAGTGGAAAAACTGGAGGGTTTTAGATAAATGTATCTATGGATATAGTAGTATTCTCCATTCCCCATATCGCTCGTGAATTTTGATATCTTTCGTTTTATGACAATATGTGTTTGGTATTGATTTACGAAAATGTAAGCTGTTTTCTCCTACTAATATCTCTAATGCTGTGATATGCGTCCAAGATTTGGGAGACTGCTTTATAAGAGTCTTGGTCGGACGACAGTTTTAAAATTAAACTTTTAAAATTATATAATAACGATTTATCGAGATATGATCTTATAGATGATAATAGTGAAAAATATTCATTAGGTGATAAATGAAATATCAAATACCGAGACTCGACTTACAAATACAAGTTCAATCCAGTTAAGTGCCTAAATTGCTGATAGGATTTTAGATTCACTAATTTGCTCGATACCCAGTTGCTAATAATAGCAACTTTCGTCAAATGAATAACTTCAGCAATACGGTTTGCAAAACGTTTGGATTTTCTAATATTGTATCGCAAATCACAATGAGAATAAATATATTTACTTATGAGAATAGAATCTTTTATCTGATTTTATTGTCATGGAAAGTAATCTTCAAAATATTAGAATGCTTTTTTTCCCTTCGGAAGTCATTCCAACCGAAAATACAACTGACTTTCTCATTAGTAATTTTTAATTCGTTTGCCATTATTGCGTTGCACGTTTATTTTCAACATTGTGAAATCGACTGACGCAAATGACGCTGTTTTAAATTAAAATAAATCATTCTTATTTAAATAAATCATTCAATTCGATGAGTAAAATAATTTCCCAAAATATGCTGAATTTTGAAACCAAATTCTCATTACTTGAATAATCTATTATTGTGATGTCAGCGGACGAACGCCAATTGTCGAAACTTCTGTTGGAATATATTGTAAATCACAACAATAACAACGGTATGAAGTAATTGCAGTCCTAACTTGATCGATGCAAATATATATTGCATATCTTACTGTTTGGTTGAAATTAACATTCACAATGCGAGTGTGGATGCGATTGCACAACTCATAAGATGTGATTTTAAATATTACAATATATATGGAATCGAACCGCTAATGCTTCACAATCAATAAAGGGAATTCAAGTATAGCAAAATTTACTGTAATTACACCTCAAATACATGCCAATGTACACAGCATCCTTCATTTCACCCAGCTCCGTAATTCATACAATTCGATACGCATTTGCTAAAAATAGCAATCTTCATCAAATGAATAACTTTACTAATACGGTTTGCAAAGCACAGGTGGTCATGCATTTGGATTTTCAAGTATTGTGTTGTAAATTACCATGAGGAGAGCTATCTATTTATGAGAATGGAATCTCTTATTTGGTTTTGTTGCTATTGCAAGTAGTGTTTCAAAATATTAGAATGTTTTTTTTTTCTTTCGGAAGTTTATTCCAACCGAAAATACAAAACCGAAAATACAACTGATTTTCTCAATAATAATTTTTCTTCCTAATAAATGCCACTATTGCGTTTATTTCTAATATTGTGAAAACGTTTGACGCAAAATGACGCTGTTTTAAATTAAAATAAATCATTCCTATTAAAATAAATCATTCAAATCGATGAGTAAAATAATTTACCACAATATGGTGATTTTTGAAACCAAATTCTCATTAACTTAATGATTTATTATTGTGATTGTTAGCGGATGAACGCCAATTGTCGAAACTTATGTTGGAATATATCGTAAATCACAACAATAACCACGGTATAAAGTAATTTCAATCCTGCCTTGATAGATGTAAATACATGTTGCATTTTACAGTTGACTTTACATCATTATTCATAAGGAATTATATATATGAAATCGCACTGCCAATGCTTTCACAATCAATGAAGTAAATTCAATCATAAAAACTGTATACTATGTTTTAGTAGAATATTCAAGCTGAATCGCAATATTCCGAAAAATATATAAATCCATTTAGTTTTGAATTAATAAATTCAATTAATTGTTTTTGGTTTGTTTAGAATATACGAGTCTAAAACCAATAACCAAATGTTAAAATGAGTAATTTTAGCTTCTAAATAACAATATTCTTCAAGTATGGTTTGTCAACATACATGAACAATTCGAAAATGCAGAATATCATCATTACGCTGCAAGTTTATTTCTATCCTGTATATGTGGAAATAGTTGTCGCAAATATTGCTTTTTTATTTTAAATCTAAATCATTCGATGAGTATAGTAATTTATCAAAATATGGTGAATTTAGAAATTAAATTCTCAATACTTTAAAAAATCTGTTTTGAATATTTTGAAGTCTAAGAATCTAAGAGTCTAAATCTAATAGTCAAATGTTGATAGAAATTCGATCCTGTAAATAACAATACTCCTTGAATACGATTTTTGTCACCACATTTGATAAAATTTGGTTTGCTGTGATTACGTTGCACGTTTATTTCTAACGAATGACGCAAATTTTTCTTTTTTCTTTTAATTCCGATTCTTCGATTTGATGAGTAACATAATTTATTACAATAGGCTGAATTTAGAAGCCAAATTCCCAATACTACTATTCTATTCTTAATATTATGATTATTGATGATCAGATAAAATTAGCAAATCATCACCCTTGCCAAGAGTATATGGTGTAGATCCACGCCTATTATCTACGTATATTAATATTTTTGGTATTAGTCGAAAAACAACAACCAATTGTTATACTAACAATTATCATCGTAACGCTACTTCTTCTATTTGCTTTTGTCATATAATTCCATGAGTAACTTGATAGAAAAAATGGTACTCCTATAGTGTGTGTACCAGGTTGGGGTTAGGATATAATTTTATTCCGATTTTCCTTATTTTAGTTCATTTACGATATCGGCCACTGTCTGTGTTAGCCAAGTGAATATTTATCCCCTTTCTACAGATTTCAGCCTTTTTACACAACTTGATGTAAAGAAGCCACACTTCATATCGTATTTGTGAAATGATGTACTTTGTTTATTTTTACTATTTCAATTTATCATTACTAACTTGATAACAATAAATTGGATGCTATATGTGGCTCAGCTGCCAACTCATCGATATTGAAAGTCTTCTAAAACTTAATTTCCGACCTTAAAAAATTAGATTAGATCTTGAACCTTGGGTGTCGCTGCTCGATAACCAACCCTGGTTCCACGCGACTTCCCTTCTCCAGTAAAAATGTGTGTAAATTTTGTATTTTGTCAATTTGGTATGTTATTTTTTACTGTATGGAAAAAATAAACTTGACCAGTGGCGGCGCGTGGTCATTTTGAAAACCGGGGCAAGCTACTGCGGGACCAAGTCACCCCCATCTACGGGGACAGGATGAGCGCTGTAAGTTCTCCCATCATTTTATGAGTATAAAAACCATTCCATCGGTAACAACCAATCGGCAAAAGCGACAATTTTTAACGATAAGAAAGTGTCTTTAAAACCGGTCCAAGTCAAGGGATTAATAAATATAGACATAGTTTATTTTGAAACCTCTTTCAAAAGGAAAGGCAATATTTACCCAGATAAATACAATGATATATCAACAGAAACTTCGGGAAAGCAGACAAAATCTAAAATAAGGTTTAAAACGTTACTATGAAGAAAGGAAAGGTAATGCAAAGATAAGGACATGCGTCGCTCACTCATAGATAGATATGCTGCTAGACTTCTACTGCTTGAACATATATGCAACACGGCGCGGTTTCTTGGAAGCAAAATGCTCAATAACGCGCTGATTAAAGTCATGCATCCCAGAAATAACGTCTCTGTGAATGGATAAAACAGCCAAGGAATTTAATCTATCTTGCTTCATTGTGTTTCTGAGATACGTTTTAATACGCTTCAGCGTGCTGAATGTTCGCTCTGCGTCGGCGGAAGAAATAGGCGTCGTCAAAATGATGTCCAAAATTTTGCAGACGCCGCAAAGGTAGTTACTAGAGTGTTATCTATGAGGAACCCATAGAGCGCGCAAGTTGATGTGATGTTCAAAAAAGTTTGATTGGTGTATATACATCGCAATTCATTTTCCAATTTACCCACGTTTATCGTGGGGTAAAATTTGGAGACAGTAGCCAAAAAATGGATGGGAAATTGACGTGCAAATTTTGAAAAATTTTTGGGGTTCATCAAAGAGAACGCGGCAAGGTGTTCAGTGCGCAGACGATCGCCTATTTGATTCACCAGAATGTCACAGCATTCCTTTGCAGACAAAATCAAACGCTGCGTTGTTTGCCCGCGGCGTAAAGAAGCACTCCATGTGTCGTCTTATTTTATTGTTTCCCGGATACGAGATACAGCATCGCAGAAGTCTGAAATACACGACTGCACAGACGCTCCATCCATTAGCCTTGACTGCAACGCGCCGTATAATACATCCACGTGATAGAATATTGTGGAGAAAAAAGCGAGAAAAAATGAAAACTCACCATCTTCTAGCAGACGCTTTAGACCTGCCGCCTCCCTCACAGAGCTTTCGTCCCAAACCGGAGAGCTCTGAATGCCATTGAAACCCTCAATGAGCTCAGACCTAATTTCGGACACGCCCTGCACCACGCGTGATTGGAAGTTCCAACGTGTTGGTGCACAAGCTGGGAGACGGCGGCTACATATCTGGCGAAGGAGGTCAGAGCGCTTCGGCGAAACGGAAAAAAATGAAGAAAACCCCGAAACATTTGCAAAAAATATACGGACGAGAGGGGTATCAAGACACATATTTTTAATAACGAGGTTAAATTGGGGGGATACCAATGTAAAAAATGCGCATGAGGAAAATCTTCTTTTATATAAACTTGAACACCATGTTTCGACCCACCCAAAGGCTGTAACACTTCTTTCAGTACAGCCGATATCCCGCAAGCCGTGCGATCAACGATTGGTACAAAGCTGTGAAATCTCTCGGTAGGTTTACCATCTTTAACAAACCGAAAAATCACAGCCAGTTGGGAAACGCACGTGATGTCAGTTGTCTCGTCAGACTGAATCGAAAGGAACTGGCAATTCTCAATTTCCAGAGCCAAATGTTGTAAATAAATTTTATACATTGAGTCGAGCAAATCATTTTGGATATCCTTAGATGTCCCTTTCGAAACAGTTGCGGCATCAAGATGATCTCTCAATACTGTATCTAGGGATGCGATGTATTCCACCATATCCAAAAATACCCCCCTATTAGAAGAGCCAGCCCGTTCATCGTGCCCACGGAGGGACAGCTCGTGACAACCAATGAACTTCAAAACATCTATCAATCGACCGAGAACATGGCGGTTTTTCTCGACGTTTTGGTTGTGCCGACGAAAAGAAACCGCGCGTCCTTCATCCAACTGTGCTGCAATATTAACATTTCCGAATGTTCGGTATTTTACTGCATTGTCCATATGCTCCATAGAAGATTGATGATCCCTGGCACGCTCGGAAAGTTGTTTAAGATCTCTAAAACCAAATTCACACCAACGTGAGTCACGGGCGGTAGCAAAAAATAGGCAATAAAAACAAAAAAGTGCATTTTTGTCCTCGCTGTAACACAACCATTCGTGTTTTTTATACCAAGTTTCTGCGCAGAATGTACGCCGACGCTTTCCTCCGTCATGGGATTGTTCCAGTGAACAATTTTTTGGTTAATAAGGCCCAAGACGTTGTACCTCTAATTTTTGCTCCAGCGGCAGCTGCGAAAACGGAGTGCGAAGTAGTGCATCAACCTTATTCATTATGAGGTCTAAGGCTAAGAAATGCGAAGCCGGAAAGAAGTGAGGAGCTCAAAAGGAATGTGGAAAATCGAAAGCAAATGGACTAAAGGTCTCTAACTGATTCAAATAGCGAAACAAGCGACAAAAACGAAGGCGAGGAAACTATCAACTCTTCAAGCAACCAACGAACGAGAAGGAATGCGTGAATATGTCAACACGTTGTTGTAAGAAACGTCGGCATTGTGTCGTCATAATTTCGGGGCTAGCCCCGATCGGCCCCGATGATTTAGTAAAAGAAACAGAAAACAAACGAGACAAACGCGGCGAGTGGAAGATAAAAGAGAGAATACGATATACAATGAGCAACCGGGGCAAAATCGGCGTCGCCCCGTCGACGTTCGGCGAAGGCTTTGCGAGCGAAAAATGAACCATGTCGGGAGAATATGGCTAGTGTAGACAGTCTGTGCAACCGATATTAAGGTATTTTTCGAATATTTTTTATTATACCGAAAAAACAACCGGGGCATTGCCCCGGTTGGCTCTATTGACGCGCCGCCACTGAACTTGACTATAACTTATGAATAATAATATTGCTCTCGCATATAATTTTCCATAGTGAAATTGGGATATATATGTAACATGCATCTTTGAACACCGGAATTCAAGTAGTATTACATAATCTACTTTTATAATCGATTGTATGAATATTCACCACGCATATACGAGGTTAAACGTTTAGTCAAGTTTAAGTATTCTAATATGATAAATGTTTTACTTACATCAGTGGTTCCCAACCAGTTCAATAGCGTTAATCCTAAATCGAATTACCAAAAGTTCAATTACCCCTTTCATAAAAATACGGTAGTTATATCGATATCACTTTTTGTTTGACCCAAAAATGGCGATAATACAACAGCTATTGCATCTTTCAATCCAATTTTAAGATGCAATACTTGCGGTAGATCAGCATTTAGGCCTACAATCTGTACGGCAAAGTTTTTCTATTATGTCCCTATAAAGTGGGCTTATTATGTCTCTATAAAGTGGGCTCACTGAATATAGATGCGAGCATGGCATATTCATTTTTCCACAGACAAGTCAAAAGTACGGAGATTATAAAAGAAGTTGTTAAAACATTGAACATCTGAATTATCCCATAAAAAGTGCAGTGGTACCCATTTGGGGTTTATTACCCCCAGTTTGGCAACCACTGCTGTACATGCAGAGTGTTCATAAAGTTCCTTACAATTTCAATTTTGTTATGAAGTCAGTTCCAAATATATTTTAACCAGGTTTGTTGCTTTTAATCAGTAATTGTTCAAGCATTTTTACTTTTACTTCGTATTTAATACATCTGTGAAGGCCAAAACAATATATTTGGTATCGATAAATTTCCTCCGCAATTTTAAATTGTTTTAAGACTTTAAAAACACCCTATATATTTTACATTGCCAACGCAATATTAATAAATGATAAAATTTCGTGCGTATATAGAATGTTTTCTACAAAATTAGGCGAAATATTATAACAAAATATGTAAAATATATTGTGAGGATCTTTGTCAAGTCAATATCAAATAAATACCAACTACTTTTTGTAGTTCAAATCTCAAGTGTTCTGAAAGTATTCAATAATCAGTCATTAACATACAGAATCATGCAAACCAGATGGAAATCAGTATCACTATCATCCGGTTTATCAAGTTTTCAATTTAAATTTGGTATTAAACGGTAATCCTCAGTAATAGCCGCTATTGTTATATCAACCCCCAATCTCCGTTTCTTATATACACTCAAAGTAATGGATAGACTTTTGTAATGCAAAAATATGTAAACAGACGTAAATCGTTGACGCTTTAGTAATCTCTTTGCTGTTTCTCAATTTTATCAAAGCCAAATACGTATATAAACACTTGATAATGATCGATTAAACATTGTGGTTTTAACCCTTATTATCTCATGATATATTTTTAAATATTACGACATTTGGTAAGCTGCTGCGTCTAAAGGAGATCTCTCTGGCTTGTACTGCGGTCAAGATATAGCTGATCACTTGATGCAATGCAAATAAAGTTTTCTACGCACATCTGTTGTAAGCTGTTTGTGCAAAGAGTTTTTTGAGGAGTTGTTTGAAGAACTCCAAAGTATTTTGAACAATCCAATCCACAAAGTGGGACTGTTTTCTGGCAACTTGTATCTCACGTGTTTTTCTCGCCCTGTTTGACACAAAATTCGTCCACGGTTGGTTTGGCAAAATGTTGTTTATATTGTTGTTATAAGTCAAAAACTATTTATTTCTTCAAATTCTTTTATTTTTTCGCAGTGTTTAAGAGTGACAGTTCCTCCCTGAAAAGCTATTACTTTTTTATTTTTTCGTATTACATCTCATCTCATAGAAACGTGTTAGATAGACGGATAGGTTTTATAAACTTTTTTGTACAGCAGCCCACCGACAACAGATTCTTCTATCGAATATAATGGGGGATGCGCCTTCATAGATTGTAGATTGAATGGGAAACACGATCTTCCTGTGTTGGAAATGTTATTTTTATCCCGGGTAAGAGCGTGGCCAATAGGAATACTTAGTTATAAAGGAAACCACAGACTCCAGTCCGGTTACCATTCTATGTCGATTATGAGAATAGTTGACCAGTTATTGCGTAAAGTTGTTGATTGTGGTGAAAGCTGTAGCCTACAAACGAGAGCGGCGATTCCCTGGAAACCCCCAAATAGGTTAATCAGCAGCGCGATTACATGCATGCGTGTCCCCAACACTTTACACGAACGCCAATCGTATGTCGTTAACAACTTCCAAAATATATTCCTGTGCTGTGACAATATCATCACTCCTGATTATCTTGAAGATGTTTAAGCCACTTTATCGAATAAAACAGGCTGCATTTCTTGTTCTTACAGTCACACGTCATTTGCAACACTGTCTTATTCTTCGACGCAAAGTTAATTTCAACATTGCGTGGGTTTGTAAAAATTCTGGTCGGAGTCATATTGAGAAAAATGCGTCTCTTTGCATGATTTAGGAGGGTTGATTCAGGTGCAAACAGTGGGTAAAAAACGGTGTTTACTCAGCAATACCGGTGCGAACAACTTGTGGCCATATATTTGAGAATTTCCTGATAAAACAATTTCTATTTTTTGTTGTTGTCTGAATGAACTAACCGTTAGACCGTATACATCCCAGATAATCGGCTAACCTCTAGATCTAGAGTTTAGACAAGAACATCCCACGCGTCTGAGAAATATCTTTTACTACTGACGGATTTACGTACCTGGCTTTGAATCTATTGTTTATAATGATCGTGAAGTAAAGTATCGACATCAATCATCATCATTTATGAGTATTTTTCTATTGCGTTATACTGACTACTTATACTGTGAATAGGTCTGTAAAACCTACCCATAGGTTTCAGTTCCTCTATACAACTTGATGTAAAATAGGCAAACAAAATTAGTTACCTCTATATTGGTATATACACTTCTGTAGCGCCGACTTTTCTTTTAGCAAGTATTTGTATAACGATGTACATGTACGCTTTCATATATAAATTAGACAATTAGACATTTTGCATTAATTTCATTTGTTTTCTGAAATAATTTTTGTTGTCTGTATCGGGGTCAATAATGCAACATTCCAATGTAATTTTCATCCGATTTTATCTCACAATGTGCACTATTTTGTATTTATCGTATGTTGGAATACCTTATTATCGGAGATAGTAGACGATAGGCACAATCCCACCCACTTGTCTAACAATTTATCTTACGTTTTATATCAGAATTTCCCTTAATATTATTTCCGTAATATTTGGTTGGTGATTTTTATCATGAAATATATTGTGAAAAGCAAATAACATGAGCACACAATATAGACACAATGGCCTCAGGTGTGTTGCATTGTACATGACGATGCGAACTCGTCCTTGCAAATATAAAAAAATAACATGTTAAAAATATTTTCGTGATTCTGCTTTGAATCCTAAAAGCTACATCCTCCTCCTATACCACGTAAACTTCCTCACGGCATTTGGAAAAGGGCTTAGAAGATCTTGGTGTTCACAAAATCCTTATGTTAGTATTAGCTTCTGACCAACTTAAAGACTTTGTGTTCAGTGACATCCGTTAAGTAATAGCATATATTTGTGAGTAAGTGAGACATAAGTGAGTATCAAACGTTTTTAAAATGTCGCACAGAAGCGAAGTGCTTATTATTTGCCGGATGTAAAAGTTTTGGAACAATACATCAAAAATGTTGTTGATCCGTGAAGCTGAGGTTATTGCTGGGAAATTGTAAGTGTGGATGCTAACTAGGGGCTATATTCTACACTTAGGAAAAGTGCTTAAACTTGTATAGTAACATAAAACATTAGTGCAGCGACAAAAAACTTTTTAATCAATTATTCAAGTTAGCATCCTATAGTCCTCACTTATGCGTAAACTATACGACATGATGTGTACATGACATTTCTATGTCAAACACACTATGAAATAGAATATGTTAGAATTCTAAGTCAGTGTGATTCATTTGACATTTTCAATCAAAGATATCCATTATCGTACGCAATTATTTTTGTAATAGGAGAAAAGTGATTTGATTCGACAATATTACGAAAAATGAATAACTCACATCGATATAGGATTCAGAAATGCTGTTTCGTCATGTTTATGAATTTAACAGTTTCTGTGTGACTTTTGCGTAATTTGACGTCAATTTCATGCTGCTGGAAATCAGCTAGTCACAAAATGTCCTAATAGTGATTAGGCTGAGTTATATAGATATAGGTGTATATAAATAGATCATCTATGAATCCTTTTTACGAACTATTGCTCTAAATTAGGCTTGCGTGAAATTGATTTTTATTTATTTCCATTGTCGGGATGACTTTCATACCATTTAGTCCAGGAAAAGTAAATGTAGCATTTTCTAATTTCGCACAAACGTTTATAGGTTTATTTTATCAAAACAGAATGAAATTCATGTCCAAATTTTTGCCTAGATTTTGTTCTTGCGTTTTTCTTTATAATGACAGTTCTTTGGATCTCAGTCATAAGAGATAATAGCATGTACTATCGAAAATATAAACGCTAGTTTGTTGATTTGATTTTTAAGCCATTCAAAACTTTATATTTGAATAGGCTTTTCCATCGGTGAAAATATGATAGGATTTCGGCATTCTTCTTGGGAAGAGGAAAGGCAATAAGATGGCTCAATCACATGACAAGCCACGTCTTTCCAGACGGCTAACAGCCCAGTTAACGAGTTAAGCGCTTCAGATTCATGAATTTCCTAGATGAAGGCGTGAACGATTCACGGTCACGTGAACAATCTTTGGTTGCGAGTCCATGTCATATCATTCAGCTGACACGAATTATCTCAAGTCTTTGATAAATGGTGAATAAATCTAACTCGAGTTGAGTTATTGACTCGAACACCCTGACACTGCCTGCGGTTTGTGGAACATTCGATCACCAACATCTGGTGTCCGTCGTGTTTTTCATGTTCAATAAGATCCTCTAAAATGTGGGAATTGCTTGATTTGTTCAATTTTGCCTAAATCGATAGACAGCATAGCAGGGTTTAGACAAGACTATCCCAATCGCCTTGAAAATATCATGTTCTATTGAAGGATATACGTCCATGCCTTTAAATCTATTGTTAGCAATGGTCGTGATATTAGTGAAGTATCGACAGCAGCGTGGGGCATCAACGAACTTCTAGCTCGTAGCACGTCAGTAGCCACCTCACACTTTTGAGTATTAATTCCCTTGCTTGGATTTCAATTTCTTAAAATGCGGGAGCAAAGACTTAGTCCAATCCGAACATTACTAGTGAACTGACTTCGTGAGGTTCTTTGTGTCTGTTTATAATTTATAAATTATACAATTGATTGATCTTTTTATATTTTCAACTTTAATGTGTTAATATTGCTACTGATTTGTACAGAAGGAGTGATACGTGCGCACGATAATAGCTTTTCATTTATTATTGTCGTGCAATGATTGGTCAAATTGTTCATACACTTTTTGTGTTTAAAATTATCGTTTATTATTCAGTTGTTGTGCTGAGAGAATCTAGTAAAGAAATATTTCAATGGTGCTCTGAACAACGTATATATGTGGGTATAAATAGGTTTTCTATGAATCATTGAAGTAGCTATTCTTACGAAGGAGTGTATGTTATTTTAAACTTCAACTGATCTTTATCTGTTTTAATCAAGTACTTGAATGGCTGCCAAATCATATGATACGGGAAAATAAATGAATAAATATACTCTATATATATATGCTGACACAAATTAATTTTATTTTGAAGTGTCAAATCGTAATTAAATTGGAAGCTTTATGTTTCTCTTTATAAATACCATCACTTGGTTAGGTGCATCGCCCCATATAAGGACATAACTTCTCCGGCTGTCATGGTGGTACACTCTATGTGAAGATAGATATCGTCAACTAACTACTGAGTACGCTGCACAAAGGTTGCAAATTTGAATTTGTCTGATTATGCGAAGGCAATGAACTTGCTGTTACCGTTGGACAGTTATCCTTATTTGTCCACCTGTGTATATTCGGAACGCTGAGTTTTTTTTTAAATATTCTCGTGTTTTCTCCGAAATATGAGCTTCATAGAAAAGCATTAATCTTTGCACATGACGTTGAAGTACGTGAAACTTATTGGATTGGCACTGTTTACTTATATTTTGCACTATTGGTAACGTGGTGGGCATTGCGTTGAACCAACATATTCACCCTATACCATGCCTACTACATATATATTTGAAGTTACGATGCCTATATGGTTACATCGCACCCACTTTTTCTGAAAGTTTTAGGCACATAGTTATTTATTCTATAGTCTTAAATAAGATTTCGTTTTTCATTTACTTGAATTCCTTGTTTTGAATATGATTCAGTACTCAGTAGTTGAATCAGCAGTTAGTGTTTTAGAAAGATTAAATCCTATTGAAAATACACAACGTTGCTATAGTGGCTTCAATTTTATATACAGAGGAAGGTTGCAATCAAAATAAACATTTTATTTTAAAGTTTGCAGACAAATCACAAATTCCATTATTAATTTTCAATTTGTCATGTACTTCTTCCTTTTTTGAAGGACATTTTTGTGAGAAATATAATTCATAAAGTATTCATCAAAAGGAAATAACATCGGGTTGAAAACGTAATAATCAAACATTTTATGCAGTACCAGTTTTGAAATGAAGTTTCAAAGCTTAATTAATTAATTTCGACTTCTTGTGATGATTAATTAATTAATTGAGGAAATGAATGCGGTTTCATTTGACATGAAAATCAAATATAACGACAGTTCAATGAAAACAAATCCGCTGTGAAATGTCAATGATAACATCTATACCTTGATGTGGTTTACTCTCTGATTAATTCGTTTGTGGGCGATTTAAGATTATAAACTGTATGTTATTTGCATAGGATAGGATTTACTTATTTATCCGCCGAAAAGGAAGCCCGTGAGACGGGTTTATTAAATGGTTAACCACAGCATTTTGTCAGGTTGCCAGGTCAGACCGGTATGTGAAATATTTGAACCAGTTATGCAAGTTTTGGTTCGATGCATGGATAATAGATGATCGATTTTACATATTTATGCTTCACTGGTATATTTATTGACAAATTATCTAACTAAATCAAAAAAATATCAAACTAGTACGCAATTTGTACTTATCATAAGGTAGTATATGCCTATTTTTACTTGTTTTTCCGTATTAATATCGAAAACGGAACACTGCTCGTAGTGACATTAACAAAAAAACTTCCGCATCCTATGTGTTGAACATGTCTCTATTCGAGTGAAGTGGTTTTGCCGTTATTTCTGCGGGTTCAAATCCGCCTACCACATCACCCAGGGCGTGATAAATTGGATTGACAATGCCGAACGCGAAAACTTCCACTTATTCTAAAAATAATAGCTTCTTCCATATCGTTAGATGTCAGGGAATGCTCGTAAAGGTCATTTATTGAAAGGCGCGAATGTGCATCGCATATTAAAAGGACGCAAACGAATTGAAAAGCCTTATAGTATCTGCGAATTTCGGAGATATTTTTACATGTTTCAAATCGTGAAATTTCATTGTTAATTCTCACTACGATTATTGGTATTTTAATAATATTCGATTTACTTTCCTTGTTTTCTTGCAGTGCTCGCATATAAAAAAAGACCCAGAAGTAGATTAAAAAATCAACTTGATCTTATGAATTATGTGGTATTTCAATACATTTTAAAACATGAAATATCATTGTTAATTTTCACTACGGTCATTTAATATTATTTCATTTATTTTTCTTGTTTTAAGTACAGCTTAAGTGCTTTTGCCTGGATAAAACGTGTGGTATCGTGGGCGTAATGTGATTCCCTTGTTTTCGACGTAATTTAAGTTATTTTGGATTGTTTAATTAATGTTAATTGTCAATCACGAGCATCCTGTAACTTTTTTCGAACTATTTTCGTTTACTCAAAATAAAAGTTCAAGTGATAGATAGAGTTTTGATGAAAGACAATGATGCGCATAGTGACTTGAGTGAAATGTTAATATTTCATATGCTTCTTCCTCCCACTAAAAATTTTGAGATGACTTTTTGACATGAGAGCCCTTAAACATTGATATTTTGACTTGATAACACAAATGGCGTACATTAACTTATGTGTATGTTAACATTATCTGCTATCTTTCATTATTCAGATAAAAAATTACATTTTTGCATTCGGTGGCAAAAAGAAAAACAGGGGAACGATGTAGCACGATTAATGCAAACCAATTTTACCTACTTAGATAAAAAAAAAAAAAAATTGGTATAACAAAATACACTTTGACAAATTCATTGAAAATATGCACAACTTGCATTAAAATGGTTCTCATCAAATGCTTCTCTTCTCATACAAACAAAAAATACTTCGTGCGCATTATTCGTCAAACTTTGAATACTGCAAAACTGTTTTTATCTATGAAGGATTCCTATGATCGTATTTTACAAAGAGGCTCGCTTCAAATGACGGAGTTGTATGATAATGAGTTCTATTCAGGACAAGCAATAAAATATGAGAAACTCGTTGTTATTCATGCATTTCTGAAAATAAAACCACTTGAGTTTTTCTTTCTGTTATATACTCTAAAACAATTCATTTCATTTTTGTTATTGAGCTCAAGACAATAGTTTAGATATATATTTTGTTACGTTTCAGCCTGTTGCAAAATAGAATACGTTCCAGTTATCGTACACCAACGCAAAAACCTGGGGAAAGACCCGAGTTAGTTACGTATTATCTGCTATTTCACGTCACGTCGGAATAACTAGGATCTACGATAATACCTCCAAGAATTCAATTGCTAAACATTACTTACTAACGCCCTAATAAGAACATCGGATAAATTACTGTATTTAATAATAATTATAGTTCTACAATGACGTTCGAAACTTCGTTTCACCTATAAACTTTCATATCGGACGCAACGTAACTAAAAACATCAATTTCGAGGTCGAGGTTAATATTACGATTACAGTATAATCGTAAATCAAAAGAATAACAAAGAGATTATGCGTTTCAATGATTGAATTAAGTAGTTCATTGAAAACTTAAATATTATAGTTTTATCTTATTGTTATTGATATTTCTGTTTTATTGTTGGTTTTGAGATATAATACTTATTTCTTCTGAATAAAATCGTGGTTGTTTTTTATAAACAGTTTGGTATTAAGAATACAATGTGAAAAAAAGAAAATTAATTAAATTTTGTATAAAAACAACAAAATGCCGATTGTTCCGAAGAATGTATGGAATTTGAAATAGAAAAATTGTTATTGATGTTAAAAGTAGGATAGAAAAAGAAATATTTCTTTATAAAATGAGAAAAAATATTGCAATGGGTTTACTTAAAATAAAAATTTTTAGAATTACAAAAATAAAACTGTGACCAATATGAAATCGAATTTAAAAAATAGCACATTGTGTCTTGTCGCTATTTTGTAAAACTAGAAAGCAGTTAAAAGAATTTTACCAGCAAAGTAGGTTATTTAGAAATAAATATTTTTACCGAAAATCCTAACCAGAAAAACTTTCAACCTTCTAAAAACGCATTTAAAAATATTGCACGTTTAGCTCAACATTGGTTCTAGATTAATGAATTTGTAGTTTGAATGAACTGTGCAACACACTTTCTGTTTCTTTTTCAATCAGTTCTAAATCGACTTGAAATAGTTCAATCAACCCTGTCAAGAAATAATATTTGGGATAGAAGTCCCTAATCACATTTGTCTGTCCAAAGCAATTAAAATTTATAAGAAAAGATGAAAACTAGGAAAAGATAGTAAAAATATTTTTCAATAGAAAAATCCCCGATATAATTAAATTTGTGGTTAACACTAATTAAGGCGTACGTCCCTGATCAATAAGTGAGTTGATACTGCGGGGCGCCCACGCGGATATATTAAATTTTATTTAATCAAATGTAATGATTTTTCTATTTTTGGACTCTTTGTAGAAGTTTTCAGAAACGTTCGCCGGTATGTGCTTAAACTGTTTTGCGTCACTAATTACAAGGCGGTGGAAAAATAATATTTTTAGAAACTCTGAGTTGTTATTATAGTATTAGTAGACGACCACCTATGCGGTCAAGACTTTGTGGTTTGCTCAGACATATTGACTTCCATCGGTATGTTTTATATATCTGTTATCAACAATTGAAATACTCATCGGCCATTTTTTAAACTGCAATCGACGATCTATAGGGTGACCAATAAATCATAAAGTTTTTTAAAAGTGCGAAGAAAATTTATCAATACCATGTATATGATTTCGACTCTCACAGACGTATTAAATGAAGTAAAAATACTTGAACAATTACTGATTAAAAAACTACTGCTTAAGATATATTGAAAATTGACATCATAACAAAATTGAGATTGTAAATGGACTTCATGGACACCTTGTATATATCTGTTATCAACAATCGAAACATTGATGGACCTGTTTTTCTTTTTAAACTGCGACCAACAATTGTATAGTGATTGATTGTTCTTTTAACTGTGACCAACGACTGTATAGGCTTGGCTTAGTGGCACATCGTGCTAAGCGTTAGGAATACACTCTCCGCCGCACCTCCGCTTACCCTGCGTGCGTTCGAAGGTTCTAATTAACTTAGTTCTAATTTACCAGGCAAAGTGTATTTTCTGCCGTTACAAAAGAGGCAAAAATGACATTTCAGAAACTTCCCCCGCTGCATTGCCCAATCCAGTTAAGCGCCATCCACACAGAAAATAAACGTTATCCTATCAAGTATGAAATGGCCGATCAGTCGGATAATCGCAGAATTAGTTTCGAAGGTCAAGGACAAATATGGAGATCGTAATACGTCTTTAAACGTTTCTGAAATATTAAAAAAATCCATAAAATTATAGTATTGAAAATATAACTGAAACGTGAAGCACTTCTCCCTTCTTGCAATAAATATGCTTCGGAATTGTTTCACTAATTGCCCTTGAACTTGAATGAATCGCATAACCGACATGTTGAACAATTCTGTAATACAAATATTTTACAGTTTTGTAAACTGATTGGCATTTCATGTAGTTTTCAACCAAATACTCAACAAATTTGTTGAAAATGTTTTTGGATTGGAATTAACAGTTCATTAGAGGTGTTTTTCATCGTTGAATTATTTGTGGGGTAAAAAAAATTATTTCTTTATTTTCTCAACGATACTTCGATTGTTCATCTACTCACAAATTTCGATCCCGGTTTTAAAATCACAATGTGCATGTTTGATGATATATTGTATTGCAAAATGTTTTACGAAACGTATTTATTCAGGTGTGCAATGTATTTGCTTAGTTTATTTATGTTTACATTTATGTTCACAATATGTTCACAATGAACGCGTCAAAAATAATATTTATCATTGATGCCATGTTTTATGAATTATTTCTGACAGTTTCAATGAGATATTGATAGTTACTGTTTTTGACAAGAAATCTAAACGCCCCTCGCATTGATTGTGGGTAGATGTTATCAACAATGGAAATATACGAAAAAGCAACATTGACAGTAAAATGAATGTTATTGTCCATTGACTTTGTTCTGACTTGTTAGGTTTTCACAAGGTGCATATTTTTTCTATACAAATGTTCAGAAACACAACGCGTTTAACAAAAACAACTAAAACGCATGCCTGATTGAGTGCTTTAATGCATATGTCATCAGTTTGTACAGAGTTAATATGAGTGTGCCAAATTTGATACCGTATTGTAAACAGCCTACAATTCCACTGTCAAAGAAAAATATATGCAAATCAGGTAATAAAATTTTTCATTGACTATAAACTATAGCATTCAAAACAAATATGTAATCTCGAAGCACTTTATAATTCAGAATAATTTGCAGAATAATCTTTTAAACTGTATAATTTTCTGTATAACTTCATATGATTGGATTCTTCTATGAAATACGTATTAATTAAAATGGATTTTAAAAATTGACACCAAGATACGTATTGGGGCAAAGGTAGCTATCTATCATTTCAAATTGTTTGGTTTCCACGAAGAAGGAATGTTGTGTAATCTTAATTTTTCTTTAATGATACTTCAAGTAGCAGCTTATTCTTTATATTAAATACCAATTTTTCATAAAATATATCAACATCATAAACGTTTCCTTCTAAACTGATACGTCATCTTAGTTGCACGTATTTTCAACGAGATTAACATTACAAACATTGTGGTGGAGTGTGTCAATTTAAAAAAAGGGTTAATTTAAGACTTTCAAACAGAATATGAACATGTTTGTATTAACATGTTTTGTATTTCATTTTTAGGAAATTACAAATGTTAAGATGTAATTTCGATAAAAAAAAGTCGTATTGAGAATACTCCAACTAGAGTTGTTATTTGTAGACAAATGAAAATATGTGCGGGTATTTTTTATTAAAACTTTACTTTATAACGGATTGTCGTGTACGTTTACGCCCAAAACATATCTACAACGTGTCATCTATAAACATAAATATACAGACAAGACAGATATGCAATCTATGGATTATAAGAGAAATCGTTTGCGCCAAATATTTAATGCTACCTTTTTTTCTTTTTTGTTATATATATAAATTCTCGATCTTTTTTCGCAAATGCGCAAATATTAATGTCCTTAAATGATTTACATTGTACTCAATGTAATTTTATGTGTAAAAAAATCTCTCTCGTAGAATTTGAGTTAATGTATTCGGCCAAAATACATATATTTTAAATATAGCGTATGAACCATACTTGAAATTATCAAATGTTTGGAGATGCACGGAGATGCTAATTTGGAATTTCTTCAAAGACAAGACGAAAATTAGGCAAATTCTCTATAACTGAAAATATTCACCTTTTTTGTTAACAGCCTAGTCACCTTCTGGTCCGATTTTTTGGCGTATAATGCATCAACATGTTTTGAATTTTTAATAGCTGGGCTAAATGGTAGCTTCCATCCCTGATTAAAAGTGAGAGCCATCTTCGGACAAATTCTAAAAAAAAATTTAAAATAGATTTGTGCACTGAAAGTGTAAATGCACCAGCATTTGTTTTACTGTGGTTAATGCACGGCAGAGCTGAAGTAGATTATTGGATTTATTTAATAAAGTTATTTATAGGTATAATATAGTTATTTAATATTACCTATCAATCAACCAATTTATTATTTAAAGTGAGAACTAAGGGAACAATGTCTGCAATGATAATTCGGTCGGTAGTAATTTTTCAAATTTGGCATTCGATACTGATGGGATGAATTTATTAAAAAGTATTGCGTAAATACAAAAAGGTTTATTTTTGTACTATTCTGACAAAGTAAACGCGTTTACTAAAAAAATAAACTAAATACGACAGGTTATATAAATTTCATTGTAATATAATTGAGATAAAAAAGTCCTAAGATAAATTGAGAACTCTTTTCATGTAGTTACGTGCAGCAATATCAGATAAGTAAATTTAACGGAGACGCCGGTAGGCTTAGGATAAACAATAATAAACACAAGAAGACCGTGAATGAACCCAAAACTTCTCCATTAATGATCACGCGTTGATCACATCTATTTCGTATGTTTTCACGTGCAGCGACTGTGATAAACAGATGGGCATTTTCTAGAAAGTATTCAAGAGTTTCTCTGGGATTGTCCCACAAAATAATATTTATATTATTAGAATACGTGTACCTAGGTGATTTTGCATCGGCAAATAAGAATGCACTAAACATCTTATAGTGCAATCCCAATAATAAAAGCGGTACACAAATGTTTCCTTGGAAAACAAGATTTTAAGAGTAGCTTCAGCAAATTGAATTACATATTTCAAAACTAAATATCGGAAAAACCGTAAGTTAGTCGGGTGATTGGATAGAGGTATTATAGCATCTTGATTCTTGCACATGACTTATGTATATGAATGCTAAGGGTGCAATTTTAAATGATATTGTCTTATATATATAGCAGTTTATATAGCTAAAACCCTTTTTTTAAATTCACATTTTGAACAAAATTCAACTACAAAAAAAATTAATTTGTTGAATAGCAAAGTCGTTTTGAAAAAAGCTTTGATAATTTAATTTTGAAAAAAAACAAATTTTGCAGAGTATTGTAATCATTTTAGTCTCACTTTTACATATTTTAAAATAAACAAAGAATAGAGACAATGTTATCGCAATTTAAAGAAGACCGAATCAAATTTATAAACGGAATTTTTTATAAAAGTTTTATCATAGCATCGTCCCATTATTTTTGTAATAACTATTTTGGGTGTTGTCCCGAACAAAGCACCATGTCATTTTTTAACTGCAAATAATATTAAAAAGAAAATATAGTATTGGACAATTAGGTCGTAACTAATGAGTTCGGAAAACTGGTTTCCGAGCGTGTTTGAAAATAGCAATTTACCTTTTTGTTGTTGTTTTTGTGGTTTAGTTAAAGGTTCTTCTTTTTCAATGAAGCAGCTGTTATGTGACGTCAATCTTAACTCTTCAAACACCAACATTGAGATTAACCTTAGAGATTAAAGAGTCTTACTGCGCAATACACAAAAATATCCTTGTAAGGTTTAGAGATGCCTAACCAAACTGTGTTCGAGTGAAGCAAGATTCCCAAATCATTTGAAATAGTAAAGCAATGGTAAAGCATCCTTGCATTATAAGGAGACGGATCCATCAGCGCTAAACATAGAAGAATGATAAGTAGTTAGTCTCACTATAATCAACCGATTGATACTAGCATTGTGTATATTCAATAATGCAAATGCACAATAAGAGCTATTGAACCTGTGAATCGCGTGATTTTTACATTGATAAACATGGAGCCTAATGAACTGAGGAAATAATTTTATGCACTTTTTCTCAAAGACGTCCTATTCTATTTTGTGCTAATTGCTTCAGTTGCTGCCCCGCACGAAGCACCTTGTCATTTTTATACTGTCGTTTGCTTTAAAAATAGCAATTGATTTTCCTTATGTTGTTAAAAAAGTTCCTTATTTTCAATGACGTTGTTGTTAACTGTTTAAACATAAAGATTTTAAACAGCATTGCCTATTTTGATAAAAAGAATATCTCCTATCTAATTCTGGAGCAAAAATTAATTCAGATTTTGAATGCTTTCAAAATTGTAGTTTTGTTCGCTAAAGTAATATATTTTTTTAATTTCACCAAAAAAGAATGGCGCTCAAGAAGTGTGTGTATCAATATGTAGGTAATTAATTTTGTTCGCCTACTTTACATAAAGTTATGTAAAGGGACTGAATTCTATGGATAGGAGGTATATTCACCTGACCCCAAACTCGTAATAGAACTAAAATAATGAAAGCGGGAATAAAATTATGACCTAACCGTAACCTGGTACACACACTACGGTAGTACCAAAAATAGCTCAAATTCATGAAAATGGGAACTACGGTGGTGGTATTTGATAACTAATATTAACCTATGTTTGGTCTTCAATTACACACCTACGTTTGAGAAACGCGGTATCCATTCCAGTTGTAATGCTATAGCCGTTTAATGTACTCAAGTTGAAAGTAAATGCTTTGGTTCAGTGTGGGATATCACCAGTCACCACGGATATGATATGGACGGGTGTTGTATCTCTGGTATGGTTTGTGTGTGTGATATGATATTTGATATGTGTATATTTTCAGTAAAAAACTACTGATTGCTGAATACTATTAAGCAGTGGCTGATCAAGTCTCGCGCCCCACCTACAAAATAATTAACTAACGATAAGCTACAAACAACACATCGAACACACACAAAGAATCGCAATCTCTAAACCATTCTCAACGTTTTCCCATCAAGTACCCCCCGAGTCACGAAACAATCAACGCGAACCCCCGGTAATCAGACACCGAAAGTTGTGATATACTGATATATTGACTAGCAATTTGTTGCAACACCAATTTATTGACCTTATGTAACTAAATTAAATCGTCTTGTTGATATTATTGCCCTTATCGTCTGCCAAACTAACGAATTCTTAAACTCTCTCTCAAGTTTCAATAAGCATAATCACTTCTCTAATGCTCGCAGCACGCTGTCTTCAGTTTGGAGATTTCACAGTTTGTACGCAAAGCCTTGAATTTCACATTGTTGCATCACAATCACAAAACGCAAGATCAGGTCAAATCTACGTTTCAATTGACGTATAGTTTCAATGAGCACGCATATCAATAAAGGAAATATATCAATAAAATAAAGGATATTAAAAAACAGCAACATACAAAAACTCGACTGTCATCCAAGTACCCCTGGAAATCCTATCGTGAACCCCTGGGGGTTCGCGAACACCAGTTTGAGAACCCCTGCTCTAAACAATAGAGAAAAGTAAATATCTAAAATCGGGCGAGATCAAATCCAACAAATATTTTTATTTTGAATTATCTTTACGCCCACTCGAAAAATTGTCCACGTCCCCAGGATGGGGTGCGCCCCACCGTTTGAGAACCACTGCTGTAAAGTTTTGTTGTAAATTTGTATTAATTGTAACTATACGTTTTCAAGACGTTTCTTTGACTTTAAAAGGTAATTTTTACCTTTATACCTGTAAAATCATTGCAAAATTGAATGGATCCTATAAAACTACTTTGTTATTTTTTAATGTTTGTACATAAATGGCTCATTTAGCGTGAGGCTCGTGAGTTGCGAATCATAGCAAGTTACGCGCGTTGCAGTTCCGAGTCGTAAGTTTAACAATAGGTTTAACAATAAATATATGAACGTTTTACTTGAATTTAATATTTTGTGCCTCATCAAGTAAGGTTCATTCTCAGTCAGCATATTTAAACTTATTTTATAAATATAAAAAAAAATGTTCATTTTGTAATCAAAGTCCTGCACTGGAATGCGTGCACTGCATAACCTTTCGATTCATTGAACATGATATCTTGCACTTTTTAAAAAGGTCAGTTTTGAACATCAAAGTGAAGAGAAAAGAAAGTCGTGGTGTAATATATCCAGTGGCTGTGGTGTAGAATAACTAATGGTGTCTAATTTACAGTGTTTACTTACGTTGCCACATGAAAGTATACAGGGTGTCGTTCCGAAACAGTAATGCTATAGCGATTAAACTTACTTTAATGTAAATTTATACCCACATTAGGATTTAGTATCGTGTAACAGATTTTTCAAAACAACGAGATAGTGGCAAGATAGTGAAAGTAACCGTAACTCCTCAAAATTGTTTTTGAAACATTACTGTAATTGTTTGTTGTCAGTGATCAGTATAATAAAGTTTAAATTTACATAAGAAGCAAAAGTGCTTTCTCAGAAGGTGATGATGCAAGATCGCGTTATATGTCTAAAACGCAATCCAGAGACATCTCGATTTGATCAATAATCCGACAAGCGCGTGTGCGTTTATGAGAAAACAAATAGGTCTATTTTAATTCAAATTCTTCATCTTCTCGCAGTGTTTTGGTTATGTAAACCTCTGCACGGAATCTATTATCTTTCGTTAACTGGAGCATTATTGAATGATTCCTTGGTGTATAGTTGCATTTGGCTCTCAATGCAGTTGTACCTGGCTGATAGCAGAACACATTTCTCAGAACAGCAAATCAGTGAATCGCCATTATATATACAACACTATAAGGGCTTTCTCTTTAAAAAAATCACTACGTTGAAGAGTTTTTAGAGTTGAAGAGTTCTAGTTTGTGAAATTTCATTACATCAATTTTCCTGCAAATTTTGATTTGAATCGTTTTAACTTAAGAAAAACTGTGTCTACTATTATCTTTTTCGTAAAGCTGGCTCTCGGCACACTATAGTTTCTATGATTACTTTTTCACATTCGATGGGATCCACCTTCATTTGACAAACTCGCCGGTAACAGCTTCGAAATCAAATTTTTATTCAAAAAGTTTGTTAGAACTTTTTTAATTGCTCTGACCTTTTACAAATACTGTAACACAGTGGTTCCCAACCAGGGTGCCACGGCACATTAGTGTGCCGCAAAAATATTTTGATGTGCCACGAAAAGATTCTATTTTTGAATTTATTTCAAGTGATTCCAATCCCTTTATTTCCAAAGGGTTACCCCGCGGCCCTTGCTCACAAACAGAAACGACAAATTTGAGGAGTCGTATTTCAGGTATTTGGGTACTGTTTTAAATCTAAGTTTTGCATAATGCGCGCCAACACTGTTTCGTAAAATTGAAAATGTCAAACAAGGTAACAAATTATTGTGCGAAATTTTTCTTAAATTGGACCAAGGAATTATTATTTGATCAGTAGAATTGTCATTATTGCCAATTTATTGAATTATTATTTAATCTCAAAATAACATTCAGGATTCACGCAATGACTTTGCAGGGTTTTTATTCACTATTTAATACGAAAATAAAACAGACACAATAGGAAAGTAAAATCATAAGAAGGTCAACTGTCATATTTATAAATATCCGTATTCCGACGTCAGAAATGATAATATTGTTAGCTTCAAAATTAAGACAGTTAATTTACCATCGGTGGGGAGAAAGATCAAAACGGCGTAGAAGATAAAAATCAGAATAAAATCCCGAATTCACTCTTTAATTAATAGCTGTTTAACATATATCGCTCACATGAACGCATAGTACTCTCAGGAATATATGAAATAGTCTTTGTAAAAAAGAGTGAACGGGCGGAAATAGCCGACCAACATTAGAATGCCTAGCATTCTGGATGCCAGTTGTATGTGTATTAAAAATACCAGATATTCGACAATTCGTTAAAAATATTCTAATTATTTTATTCAATGAAAATATTCTATTTTACCCACCCTTGCGATTGGTAATCATGCCAGTAATCTGGCGAAACGCGTGGTAGAATAAACACTATGGAATGAAATTTAATAATAAAACCTTCATTAAATTTATTAAATTGCACTATTTCACGAAAGCGTGGTGGAATTGACAATTATTTCATATCTCAAACACAGAAACGGTTATTTTTTGGATAGTTTCTGCGGTCTGAAAAGTCAAATAGGCGTTCCGACATAGTAAATGCTACGATCTTTGCCATCAAGTTATGCTCGGGCCTTGCACGAAATTCATAATATGAAAAGATTCGTCCATCGGTGAAAATAATTTATAACAACTTTAAACTTATTTAGTGTTTTTAGCGATAATAATTAATTGTTATAATGAAATACGGTTTGTTTGCCTTTTTCATATCTCTCGCAGGTGCCGACAATAACACTATTGAATGCTTTTGGCAATGGGAGGAACATATTTAATTGTAACAAAAATGAAATAGTTTGTGCAAGAGTGAGCATACATGTGATAATAATAAGGCGTAACGTGGAACGGGGAAGGTCGAGAAAAACCAAAGCGTATTAGCGTCACGTATTACCCGTGCGGTCGCGCATCTTTAACAATAATGTGAGGTGCTCCGAAGGTGGGTCTCGTGTACATTATTGCAAGAAAACAGTTACAATATCGGTAACTAGTAACCATCCATTTTAAATACAGGGTATGTTATATCAACAGGAATAGAATTTCTCTCATCTGATCTTTTATATTTTACAGCTAAATGGCTACATGAGTAGGAAATGTTCTTACTTTGTGATAGGCGTGCCGCAAATATTTAAATAGCTCAATAGTGTGCCGCGACATTAAAAAATGTTGGGAACCGCTGCGTAACAGAATGTTCATACATTTCATAAAACATAAACGACACGTACTTAGAATGAAGCATTGTCACGTTTTCTTGAGTGTTAATGATATAAACTGATAGGATCTTGTATATTTTAAACTTTCATTTTGTATTTATGAAACTGCCGCGGTTTCTAAAACCTCCTAACATTTAATAGCGTATGGTTTGAGAACATGAAGTTCAGAAATCCGCAAAAGTCTAAATATTATTAAATATAAAAAATAAAAATATATTTTGCTGTGAATGCTTTTTGAAATAACATACATCCACCATATCTATTTACACGGAAACCAATTAATAAATGCAGAAGTTTATTTTTGGTGGTTTTCACTTAATTTTTTCAAGCAATGCTTTTTACAAGAATTAAAAAACATCTAATTCTTCTTATTTTATGAACTTTTGATCTCTAGATCCTCAAGATAATTGGTTTTCACAAACAATCGATTTTTTTTTAATTAAGTTAGAATATGTATCTACGAACATTCGATTAAACTTTTGACTTGAATGTTTCCAAGAATATGTAAATAAAGCTTTAATATACATTTAGCTTTACATAGAGTGTGTTTCGTGGTTGTAATGGCATGCCCAGAGGATGATGAACCGAAAGGACCTGACTTCCCTGATATAATAGATTTATATGTGCTAATGGCCGCTTTTTCAGAGTCTTTTTCAGAGTCAGCTCAAATAGCATTTTTTTTTTGTAATTGTTCCAATTGATTTTTTTTTCAAATTTCCATCCACATTTAGCCTCTTTGCCTTTGAACCTCTGAAATGAAACTGTTAGAAATATAAGTAGGCTATGCTAAAATATGGTTAAAAGGTTGCTAAAGGGTAGATAGAATCAAAAACATTGTACATTCGGTTCGTTAACTCGTATCTTTTCCTTTCTAATTCTTAAAATTGTCCTGTATGACTGTACGTACATCTTATTCAAAATTTGGATGGAATCATACCAGATAAACTATGAATAAGTAAAAATCACCAAAACTATTCTAAGCTCAGACAGTTTTTAACACATGAGTCGCAAGATTTTATTATATATTTATCTTCAATGCTGCGTCATGTGACTAGACATGTTATGCATCATGACGTCTCTTCGTCAAAATTCGTGAACAATTTAAAAAATCATCGAAAGTTAAGTTTAAAATACTTTGCGATTTAACCACAAAATGATTTTTAAAGTTTCGAATGTCTGTGGTACAACATTATATTTGTGAATTTTAATTGAACTATTCCGCCGATTTAGATTAACGTTTAGGGCAATTGCCATAGGATGCTATAATCTCTCATCTTCATTCAAGTGTCCTCATGACACTGGTCACGCGTTCAGAAGTACAGGATGTCCATAACGTCTTAAAAATTGTAAAATTACAATGGGAATTTATCGATACCCTATATTGTTTTGGCCCTCACAGATGTATTAAATGGAGTAAAAATACTAAAGAATTACTGATTAAAAAACAACAAACCTGGTTAAGATATAAAGATATAATGAGAATTGACTTGATACCAAAATTAAAAAAAATATAAAGGGACATTATGGACACCCTGTATATGATTTTAGTTTGTTATTTAGTTAGATTTTAGTTAGTTTGTCATACGACCAGCGCAATGCAATAGTGAATCATGATATATAGATCAAAAGAAAGATGGTGGTAAAGGATATTGTTTATTTTAACGTTTTTCTTATATTTCCCATATTTATTGTCGTCGTTCAGGAAACTTTATTTTAAAAAATGATATAAAGTTAGGCACAGAGATGGATACAAGGTTGATCAAAGTCCCATTAAATGGCCTTCTACAAATAAGGCTTATCGGATGCAATATAGAATAGAGCAAGTTTGCTTTTCATGCAGCTGAACAAAGTGCATATTTGCGATCAGTTTAATTGCGAGTGTGTGCGGAAAACCACAGAACGCTATTTAATTAATCTATACAACATATTGAAAATGGCATTGGAAAATTGTAGAAAAAAATACGACTTGAGGCAACTGTGGAAAAAAAAAGATATTTGATCCCAAAAAAGTTATCTTATTAGTTCAATATATGAATAGATAATAATTCGTTATGCCTTTTGAAATAATGAAAATATAGACTTTAGAAGTTGATTCAACTGTGTGAAAATATTAAAAATAACATTACATGGTAAGGTTTTGAATAAAGTCATTTCAGAACCATTTAAAAGTTGATTTTTTAATATAAATGTGTTCTAATATAAAACTGCGAGTCTCCGCCTAGTAATTTTCAATGATTCAATGATTTACTATGACCGTAACGAAAGAAAGCAGAAGACACTGATATGTAAATTGCTTTAATGGATCAGAAAGAAAGACAAAGCCAATTATAAGCATCACACTATGATCGAGAAGACGGACATGGGTATATTGAATTTCGAATGTTGATCATGTATTTAGAGCACAACCAGTGTTAGCAAAACGACGCAAGTTATCGAAGCTTAGAATGCCCATACAGAAAAACTGTATGGCAAAGGCACTATCGTATTAATTTTGTTTATTATATTAACGATTTTTTTACATTTTTTTTATAACATGTTTATATATGTTGATATCTTTGACATATCATGTACTGAGATGTTCTGTGTAAACATTTGAAACGTCGGCAAAATACATAATTTTGCTAACACCAGTTGTACTCTATATAGCCTCAAAGTTCAACGAAATCGAGACCCATTGTAAGCAATGCCAAGATTGTCCAACTATATCATAATACCAAGTTAAATCGGAAGTTACTTCCTATTTTCTCTCTTTTTGTACGCTGCAATACTTACTTGTTAATTAATTGCTTGAAGAGTGGGAACATGGGTTAATCGTTCCTTGTCGAATAGAAAGGTTTTATTACCTGTTCATGTGTTTACAAACTATAGGTTATTAATAATAACAATTCAATGCAATTAGATATTCCATTTAACGAGAACAGAAAAATTATACTTGCCTGAGGGGAATAGAAACTTTGATTTCGATAGGGATACGCTTGTATTATGGGGAAAGGGGATGGTTGAGCTCATGAGATTAGAGATGAATATATCCTTTGAAATATTTTCTATATGTTTAAGACTTGAGATGCCCTATAATCGTGATATATGTTCCTATTTTGAAAGATTTTATTGATAGTGTATTTTGCAAGAATGTATGATTTTAATTTTTATCATTGGTTTTGTCAATTTATAGTGGATAAATAACATTGACAGGTAAGGATAATTCGAAGATCTCTGGGTTAGGGTTAGTTGAAAAACGTTGGGAAATTGGTTAGAGTAAGCATATTAACTGGGGGTCATGATATGTTCTAGGTTAGGATAGATACAACAGTTTATGCAAATAATTAAAATTAGCATAAAAAGTGGGATTCATGGTATAATCTGAGTTAAGATAGATATAACACATTAGGCAAATAGTTGAAATAAGCGGGATTAATGTCATGTTGTAAATTGGGATAGACACAAAGTTTCAGGTAAATGGATATAGTATGTATATAAATCATATGTTTAAGGATTTATGATATGCTCTGAGTTAGAGTAGATATAAAATTTTGGGCAAGTGATTTAACAAAGCACAGGGAGTGGGATTCATGATATGTTTTAAGTTAGGTTGAATATAAAATGTTTGGCAAATTGTGGAAGTAAGCATAGAAAAGTGGTATTAGTTGGTGCAATTTATAGTCACTCAAAAGGGTCTTGGTCACAATTTGAACTCGGTGTTAAATATCAGTTCACAATTCTCAGAATGAACTGGGCGATATTGCAAAAGAATGAATAAAGTTTTAAAATGAATAAAATGTAGATAATACTTCTCACGCAAGATAAGATATAGTAATAACCACAAAATTTCGTAAAACCAATTTATCTTAAATTGAACTTGGCTTAGACAGCAGTTTATTGTGTGTATATAAATATAGCTTTGACTTATATAACAGTGGAAATTTACCGTATTCAAACACCAAAAAAGAGAATCTTTGTACTCCGCTGACTTATAAATCTCTCCTATGATTCGAATACGTAAAGTACGTTGACGTCGCGCGGAAAACGGTGAACTGTGCGCAGCAACTTGGCGCACGGCATGTGGTACTGTTTCCTATTTTAACATATGCAATAGTTGGTGTATGTGTGTTGTATAATTAGACATAGACAGAGATAAATGAAAAGAAGGTAAGGTTTTATGAGTGGATGTGTCATTCGGTTTTTTGATTTTTTGGATATTTTGTGAGGCGACCTGAATTTGCCTGCTCAATTTAAGGGGTAAGGTAAAGATCTCTAGTTAAAAATGCATTGCCACACCCAAATTTATGGTATAATATTTTGGTTACACCGAATAAGAAAGATTTTAGTCATTCTAACGTGAATCGTTTATCAATCAATAATTAACGTTATCGTTATGCAATGTAAAAGATGAATTTCTATACTTGTAAGGTACATCAATTTTACAAGTGTCGAGTATTCACATTTTGCTAAAAATCCGTACTCATAAATTTCGGCCTAATAATCATTTCAATGACAATTGTTTTTGAAACGAATTCGATAATTGCGACTTATCGGTAGCGCACGTAGATCAAAAGAATGTAGCAAATTTAATCACTTCAACGGCGGTCATTAAACGGTCATAATATTAGGGGATATGTAAGGATTAAAGTCTGAAACATCTAACTAAGTAAGGATGTGGAGAAAAGAAAGGAAACAGCGGTGAAACAAAATTACACATACTCATCGCGGTTTCAACACAGATGAGCTGCGGGTAAAAAACTATGAAATGTTGGAATATACAAAACAACGATTTTCAACTTTTGGCGAGGGCGTCCTTGTCATACAAACCGACGCTTACATAGAAAATGTGTTATAAAAAATGAATAAACTATTCAAGAACCATTCAGATATTTGCATAAAAGTTTGAAAAGTCTCGGGCCAGAAATACCAGCTCAGATGATCAAAAGTAGACTGTAATAATAGGAAATGTTCACTAACATGCAAAGACCTACGTATTTAAAGATTATTTCTGGCAATAGAGTTTTATTAAATTTTTTCCGAACAATGGTAAATGAAATTTACTCGACCTTTCTCTGGCCAAGGCGATATTATCCGAGTGCAGATCGATACGAAAATGATAATAAATTTAAATCTTCACCAGTAGCAGGATAAAACATTTATTTTAAACTTCCCCAGAGTAAATATGTTTGTATAAACTTCGAACGGTAAAAACTTTATTCTGGAGCAAGTTTTTGTCGCTTTTGACTGATAACTGATTGGAATGAAATAGTAATAATTCACGAGGTTTGCAACAGAAAGCATATCATCACTATAGATGATTACCAGGTTTCAATTCCACAGACGAATCAAACCGAAATCGTCTTATGCAATGGGTAATTGGTTTCGACAAAACAACTTACAAAGACAAGTGTTTGAAGAGTACGAGTTACTAATTAGACAATGGGATAAGTATATTTTTACAAGATTTTAACCGCGGATTCCTGCACGGTATATTGTTGTACGTTGTAACATGTGCACCTGGGGCGAGCACGCGTTGGACTCATGGCCATGGTCTCTATCACGCGATCAAGATTTGTGAATGTTCATCAAAAAGCACGTGTTTATACCTTGCGCAATATTTATATGAACAAAGCTGACAGTTTGCTAACGTTTTGTTGCATTCTTGCACAGTTATTTCGAAATATCAGTAATCGCACACACGATTTCGAAATATTTGTACTAGCTCCACACAACATGTGGTGAGATTCAAAACACGTGCAGAGTAGTTAGGTAGCTTTTGGAACACTATGTCGACAATCAGATGGCGGATCTTGAATTCAAAATACCATATCAAGCAACTTTGAGGTGAGGCAACTCTGAGGTCACTCTCCTGAGGTGAAATGAATTTAATAAGCCGTGTACTCAACCGCAAAAATTTCGATGCTTCTCCAAAGATTCGTCATTCCAAACATTTCAGTCACTGTCTTATGAGTATTGCTGTTCAGATCAAAGAATTTCTTTTGATTTAATTTTTTTGTTTGTGTTTTTGGAATAGCAGAATCGTGCAGATTTAATAATAGTGTATTGCTACTACAACGGAAACTATGTAGGCATCTTGAAGGCTTACTTAGATCTTTGCTGATGAAGAAAGCGTGCAAGACTAAATATAGAAAGTACCACAAGTGTAAATATATCTAAGTGCTATATTTAATTGTTATCAAATGAAATTATTGATTTTAAGATGTATCGAAAATTAGTTTTAAACATCGCTCACCTTTCAGTTTATGTTTCCTGCCCCGCCTAAGTATTTATAAGTGACTTCTCACAAAATTTTATTGCTCTATTAAACAGAAGCTTTGTTTTTGTTGACGCCCAACGTTCGAAACTGTTCAAAGAAACTCATAAAATGTTTAAATATTCATAATCACTCGAGATCAAACTCAATTGCTGCATCGTTCTCTTCGAAGAAATAATTGTTGTCGCGTGAACATTCCTAAATTAGGAAATGGATGGTTTCATCTAGCTAGAATTGTTTATTTGTGTAAAATAGTAGAAGATATGAGCCAAACAGTATGTTATAAAGTTTAAGCTTATCATTATTATTAAATAGGAGGTCCTAGGGTAAATATAGATTATTCTACTGGGCTTTATATGAGAACACAGCTATCATAGCTATCTGTAAAGACAGCTATCAGATTTTATTCATAGCAAAAAGAAATTGCAATCAAACAATAATAAAGCAAAAGTTCTAAAAGTAATGCGATCTAGTCAAATTATAAACATTACTGTTTTAGCAGCTTTAACTTGAGCTGGATTAAATGTTTATAAGTCTTCATAGAAGTATTGATAGGAGAACTGAGGTTTCTTTTTTCATTTTATGTAACGCGTTCCATGTAAGGACAGTTTTATAAAAGATTACAGTATTATATTATATAGCAAGTAGTTGCAGATTTGCTTCGTTATATAAACTAATTTCATAATTTCCAAAACGAAAACGTTGAAAATTTTGTAAATTTTTTTTGCAAATGAATTGTTTGGCATTGTATCAATTGCATCTCATCAGTGAGCTGTGAGATTGCTTGTTCGTATCATTAAATTAATCAGTAAATTAAACTCGGGGAAATCAAACTGATATTGGAGATAACAATTATAAAATTTGAATAATACAACAGATGTCATTGGTATTATAGAATCCCATCTTGCATTTCGATTTCAAATGTTTGAATAGGTTTACCTTGTAAAAACGTTATTAAATAAGTTTTATTGACAATTAATTGAATATGGTATCATGAAAATATAGTGAATTTTTGAGAAAATCCTGTAATTTTATTTGTCTGACTGAGGAAAAATTCTTTTTTCACTAGCATTGATTTCGAACTTTGGTTAGATTTTCTCGACATGCCTAATATCTTATTTGTTATCTAGTAATATACTTTATACTTAGTTATTTAGGATGTTATTTAATTTTAGGTTTCAATTATACAGATGTTTAATTCGGGAGAAATTTTTAGTTCTGATGTAATAAGAACTAATTGAATGGAGCGCAAAATTTGCTTTAATTGCTCAAATTTCACGGGAGAAACTGATAAACTATGATATCAGTTTTCTGGCATCAATTAACAGTCATTAGAGGATGAGAGTTGGGGACTTAGTTGAACTAAACACTTGTACTAAATTATTTGATTATGAGCGTTAAGTGTCGCATTGGCGAGATAATCTTTCGTAATCGTGGAACGGAATACGAGAAATCGAGGCAATTATATTATTTTAGAAAAATTGCCTCCGGGTACAGAATCCTAACTACGTGAAAATATTCCCGTCTCGACGAGCGCAGATATAGCGCAAATATAATCATATGCGTCAGTATATCAAAAATTTGCGTCAGACAATGAGCATTAAATTTGAGCACGACTCCTCGGGAATTTTGTTTTATATTTGGGGCAAAATATTGCTTGGTATTAGTTTTTATCGAAATTTAATTCCAAAACTGATATTTTCGATCCGGTGTTCGAAACTATGAAGGGCTCAAGAAAATTCTTCTTCGCGACAAACAATTCCAATTACAGGATCATAAACCTTAAAAAAGTAATAAAAACAAAATTTCGCTTTTTTTATAATTAACCAAAGCTTTATATAATGTATGCGCTCTGACCATTTTTTCTTTACATCGTATTCGCTTGTTTATACGTTCTATGAAACTAAATCTATAAACAATTAAAGTATCCATTCATCAAAAATTTTACTAACACAGTTAAACAGTTCTATATGAAACTAGAAAATGGCCGGCTAATTATCAAAATAAAATTTACACGAAAAGTAAGAAATGTAGTCATACATAGCTTACGTAAATAACATATTTATGTGTGAGTATGATGATCATGTGATTTGCTATTGAATATCAATTTCAAACTGTTAAAATATTTAAAATATTCGATTTCAAGTTTCGATAAAGTGACGACGTTTCCTAATAAGCAAATTGAATACAAAAAGTTTGTTTAGGCATTTTTTCAATCACATTTTAGTCATTTCGAAACAATCCTCAGGCGCACCTGTGATTTTCGATAAATTTTAATTGTGGAATGCAGATTTTATCTACTGTAGGAACTTAATTGAGTTTAATAAGCAAGTTCATAATTTGATTAACTTCACATGGTTCAGATGAAAGCTTACGGATGCAATAGTTTGTGAGATAAGTAGTGTTTTCTGCGCTAAACACTTTTAAGAAAGATATCCTGTGGACAGTATAAATAACAGCTGTTATAAGTGATAAATGGTTGATAACGATAGTATTTGATTTGAGTGTTTGGAGCCATCTGCGTAATGCCTTCGCAACTCATTAACTTTGCCTCGGACTCCACTTCACTTGCTCAATCCACCACTACACAGCATACTTAAATGTTTAATTTAACCATTTTATTACCGGCTTACGCAGATATTCAATACACAAATCACCGAGTATTATTTAGTAGTAAGAGAAATGTTTCCAATCAGTCTTTTACGGTGCGATTCATATTCAAAATATAAATCATGATACTGTCATTTGAAGCTAACTATATTGATGTTAATGAACGAATGCCTGAAAATTGTATAGTCGTTTCGGTACAAAATAGACTTATTTTAACCTCAAATCATGCTGCAATAATGTGTTTGCTTGATATTTGCAAGGTTTTGTTTTTTTCCTTAGTTTTTAAACCACGCGTTTTTGGGAAAAATTCACGTGATTTATAATCCGCGCTGAGTTTAGGAAAACGATTTATTACCTGTTTTGTAGAAATAATAAAAAAAAAATGTTAGTCACGTCGTCTCTTACGCACGCGTGAACGTTTTTGTATAGGAGAAATGAAAAAGGTTTGACTCTCTCGCCTAAAAATAGTCCCAGCGAGTATGTCCGCATGTATAAACCTATTACTTTGCCAGAAAATTCTTAGTTGAATGTAGCTCATTGCCGATGTGCGTATGTACATCAGTTGTAGTCATTTGTGTTTGCTGTTCAGTTGTCATGTGATGTTCTATTTATATCTGTAAGATAATTATAGATATCCGATGTCAAAATAAAAATTGAATCGAAACTGTAGTCAATAAATTTTGGGGATTTCTGACATTCGATTTTCGAACTACTTATTTTCAGTTTTTAGTTTTCATAGTTAGTTTTGTTTTGAACACCGAGTAGTTCGTATCAACGATGATAGTCGGAAATACAAACGACATTATGATGTCACAAACGCTTGGCGAAGACGACGAAGATACAGTTTCGGAAGGGACCCCACAGAAACCCACCCTGACGTCAGAAGGCCCACAACAAGTCATTTATAACCATGCACACCGCCAAGAGGACGTTAGTGCTGAAGATAACGGCAGAAACAGTGTTGTTAGTGACCCTGGGTACATAAGCTGTGCTGGTAGTGATCGATCGAGTGTTCATAGCTATAGTGCTGGTGCCGAAAACGAAACACCTGTAGAAGAGACCTGCGTTTTCAACTCAAACGAATACAACGCTGTTATATCTCCATGCAATACAAGTATTGCGGATGTTCTTAACGATACTTATATCGCATCGAGTCAAAATTCACCAATCAGTGAGACTGATTCAAACTTGCAAGATTACGAATTACCCCCCATCCAGTTAGCGGGGAAGTTAGAAAAAAGTTTACGCGAGAGAGCTAGAATGATACAACCAGTTGCAATATATAATCAAGTTATATCTGGTCAAATGGATTGGTCTACAATGCAGAATAACGATTTGCAAATGGAAGATCAAGAAAATACTGATTTCGATATATTTTTCGATGGAGTTCTCGATGCCAAATATGGTGATTTAACATTACATAATTCAAATAATTCTTCAATATTTGTAACTTCTACTGAAAAAGTCGCACAGCAACAGCAACAACAACAACAACAACAAGAGCAAATATGCTACAAACAAGCAATACCGAACGCCCCTTTTGTTCAGGCTCGAGGATTGGACCTATCGCAAGGACACTATGTTTCCAGTACTTCAGGAAACAACAAAAACACAACAGATGAGTTCCCCTTGTCTGTTGAAGACTTTGGATTTGAAGAAGATATCTTAGGGACGAATTCAAATAAATATGTTGTACAAGACACTCAGCATCGCTATACACTATCACGAACAGGGAGTAATTTTTCCCCAAATGACATGCAAAGCCCCCAAAGGCCTCAACAAGTTTATAATATTGCTTCACAACAATATGCGAAATACCAACAAGAAGCTAATACCAACAAACCTTATGATTATTCCTCAGCATCAAGAAATATTACTTTTGCACAAAATGCAGAAAGACGCGCACAGTCTAGAGTTTTTGTCAAATCAAGGTAAGACTTTTTTTTAGTTTTTAGACAGGTATAGGGAGCATTTTATTGCAATATGTGAGTAGATGATTTTTAAATAAGTGTTGGACCTAAAGTGATATTTGGGGCAGTCATTTAGTGGATGGTATATGAATAAATAGGATGAGGATGTGATTTGATAATTAAGTAACATGTTCTTGTTGTACGCAAGTATATGGGGCACTAAATTTGCGTAAAATTAGAAAATTTGGGGTCAAGACTGAGTTTTCACGAATAAACAGTTTGTTATAAATTAGATTTTAGATTATAATATTTAAAGTATAGATAGTACTCTGTGCCAGAAATGGTTACACTACTTTATTGATTAGTTATGTTGTTTCAGGAAATGAAAATATTTGTTAAAATTTTACGTTATTTTAGTGTTTTTAATGAAAATAAATTTGGTCGAAGATAGGTGGTAATCACTAAAAACATATCGATCTCGCTAAATGAACCAGCGCGGCCTAAATATTTCTTCTATAGGCCGGCGGAATTATATACATAATTAGCCCTATTAAGAAATTACCTCAGTGCGTGTTACATCGTTCTGGTTAATAAGGACTATTATTATTTCAGTATATTATTTTATCAATTTTCTGTATTTGTATACTTGTCATGTTCGTACTGTCATTGCCCTCGGCAACCGGTGATAGGACTTAGTTTATATTATTTGGGTAAACATTAATATCTTGCCGACATCATTCAATAAAATAATTATAATATAAAATTTAAAAAAATATTCATACAATAGGAATTCCCAGATTCAAAGGAATGTTTTTATTGCACATCTTTGAGCATTAAATGAAAAAATTGAATCTTATGATTTTATGATGCACCCAGTGAATCAAATCCCCTAGCATAACAGTACAAGGAATAAGTAGTTTAGACGTAGTTAGGTATACGTTACTATGATCAGTGTTATTCTTGTCATATTATATTCGCTTTATTGTAAAATATATAAACTAACGTATCCCCTACTACATTGACACTATTCCAATCTTGAAATGAAAGGTAAATTTTTTCACTATCAATCTATGACAAAAGTCTTAATTTTAAACCAAATTTAATTTAATGAAATTTTAATTGCAATTTAGTCTAGGTAAATAAGTACGTAGATGTTGCATCGCGGTCAAGCGCTTGCTGATTAGTCATTCCTGCGGAAGTAAACACGGAATTTACAATTCAGTGTAATATGCATTTGATAGCATAGAGTATTAAAATAAAAATACAATTGATACAGTGTCCCTTTTTTTCCATATTGTCATTATTTGTAAACCACAGCATTATTTCTTAATCCGAACTCTTTTTTTCTAAAAAAAAACTTTGCGCTGAACATGTCTCGTTTTCAATCAGTAGTTATGTGTCTCTAAAAATTGACATGTTTATTTGATTTCTAAACAGTCTGATACAAATTGTCTGCGGCGATAGATCTTATCACGCATTTGGCTGCACGATCTTCTTGTTCTGTAAACCTGCTCACTTTTGTAACTGTGGATTAGGTTTGAATTAACCCTTTGTCAACCTGAGCGTTAACTGTGGAATCAGGGGTCGAACGTTGCATATTTACTGGTACCGGAGTCGAAACCGGAGTCATATTTTTGAATTTTCTAACTTCGGGACCGTATTGGACTCAGTTACCTGATTCATTTTGTATTCACAAACTTTAGTAGTTATTCGAGAGACAGGGACCAAAATTGCCAATAAAACTGAACAATTTCTTAGTGAAATTCCTATTTACTTGAGATCGGAGTTTATTTGGACTCGAGAATAGCTCAATCAACAACTCAATGCGAAAGAAGATGTGGGATTACACATTCCAAATACTCTTACTATAAATATTAATTTTCAAATTTATGAATCGAGTCATTTACTGCATGTTTTCGGTAATAATGTTTGTTGTCACGATATTCTAGATTTTTTTTATCAAATAAATTATGAATTCACCGAATTAACACCGCGAAATGCGTGTTCATGTTTAGTGCAAACAATTTTATCTGGAAGTGATTTATCCTTTAGACGTCTTTCATTAAAAAAAATTTCCGAAATTTCTGATACGCAAGAGATGGAGATTAGCGTAAACAGGTAAACAGGTTTGTGTGTTGGCATCATGATAAGATCGTACTCAAATGACTTCTTAATTAAATCAATACTTTTTTGAATGCATGTTAGAAAATTAAACGTGTGAGAGACTGTAAAAATTAAAATAAAAAAAATTTAAATTTGATGGACGTTGTGCAAGACTAACTACTTTTTATACATTTTGCTCAAAGCGAAGTTTGCTAAGAGTAAAAAGAGGACAAATTGAAAAATTGCAGGAGCCCACCGGCGCCTTAAAATGCAATTTTACTCAATATGATTTTGCAAACTTTATCCGAACGATTTTTGCGTATTCCATTTTCCTATTCGTGCTTTGATACCACAACAGTCACTCATTCAGTTTTATCGATGATAAAAGTTTATATTTACAGTTTAAATGCCTTTAAATGCCCAATGACTCATGTAGTTCAACCGGGAAATTCAATCCACGTAAAACACACATTGCATCAATACAAAGAGATTATATTCAGAGAGATTGGCTTATATGAATCATGCGTCGGGTGTTAAATTTGCTGCAAATTGTTATCATCGAGCATTCATTTCAATTTGAGTATATTATCTTCAATAATTGATGTAATCTGAAACGAAAAGTGCCATTTTATACGCAGTGCTTGGGAATTTAAACTACTCCAAAATGCATCAATATACTGTACTAAATGTCGCGAAATAAAACATCAAACAAAATAACTTCAAAACAGTTCCTTCCACAAAACTTAAACTAGACTTGAAATAGCCCGAAATTTAAGGTTTACACGATTATTTTGGCATGGCGGTTTGATAAATGAATATTGATCTGTCCACATTTTGTACACATTTAGCGACGCTCCAGAAGTGTGTGTACCAATATGGAGGTAACTAATTTTGTCCGTCTATTTTACATCAAGTTGTGTAAAGGTATTGAAACCTATGGGCAAGGCGTATATTCACTTGACTAACTCAGACAGTCCCCGAACTCGTAATAGAATTGAAATAAGGAAAATTGGAATGAAATTATGGCCTAACCCTGACTCGGTACACACACTACGGGGGTACCCATTCCGCAGCATATACCTAATATTAGCACTTTGAGAAATTTATTTCAAGCCAAAAATTGATTTTTTTTAAAAAAAATATTTAAACCATTTTCCTCGTAAGTGGAATTTCTCAAATATGAAATATGCAAAGTGCGTTTGGAAAGTTGCTCCTAATTAGGGCTATGATAGTTTAATCTTCAGCCAATATTGTATGTAAATTACCCTATAGTCGAAATAAATTCGGCGGGTGAACTATATTTACCGGTAGTTTAGTTTAGTGGATCTGAAAATGGTCACAATTGGTTACAATTGCAGAGAAATGTTTTTTGCATTTTGCTATCTGTAGATGCTAATCTTAAATACTAGCCTTGAGCATCCGGTCTAGCAATTTCCTCTAATATTCGTATATGACCTTCAAAAAATGAATTCCAAACAACGTTACCTCTTGTATTTTATGCATTATTTTGGCCAATAAATAAACCAACTGAGTGGTTATAGGGTCATGACTCAGAGACCATATGTACCAGGCTGTGCTAACCCTAGGTTAAATTATGTCATGAAGTTTGTTCTTATCGATGACTCTCGTCTTGTAAAATATTCTAATCTGTTTAAAACAGCGCAGTGTTTAACAAGAAATAGAACACCCTTGCTTGTCATTGACGATATTTCTTGTATTGTTTATATGGATTGTTTATATATAAAACACTTGTACATAAATGGAAAATTTAAGTGACATTCTAATATTAGTTTATATTATCCACATATTTATGATATAAAGTATATCTACATATATAAATGATTCCAGCTTATCAAACATGTCCGTGAATGACAATATTTTATTTATCTAAAACCGTTTTATGGAATTGCCTTACATCAAAACGTTTCCCTAACAATGTTAAATTAACGTATTTATGTCCACTGCCACCCATCTTCTATATTTGTTGCATTGATACATCTCTATGTAGTTCTTTTGCTAATTGGTTATTTCTCGCAGTAAATTATGTAAGTATTTTGAGAAAAGTTACATAACGAATCAAACGGTAGTCCTTTTATGACCACTCATGTCGCTCATGTATATTTCGTAATTATTTCAGAAGAAATCCTCTTGTTTTAGCCAACAAAGTATTAGCTCAGTTGGAATATATAATTATTTCGTTTAAATTATTGTTTTTCCAAAGTTTTCATCCTTTATGAGTGATCATTTACTTCATAGCACTTCTTTATCCGTCTACTATCCCAAGTTGAAACGACCGAAAATAGCTTAATGATAGGTTGCACATGCCTTAGTCTCTATGTAATCACCATGTCGGTTTAGAAACGCCTTGTGAGGTGGTTACGCCGATAAAATCTTACCTTCAAGTACAAAACACATTTACGAAACTGACAAAATTTTGAACAGCACTCAATTTCCAGCTGTTTTCAAACTTTGCAAAAACAAAACACTTAACGTATTGAAAATTAATTCAACTCTTTTGCATTTTTGGACAAATCGTGACAGTTTAGTGAAGTAAAATGTGAATTCACGTATTTTACAAGCCGTTTTGCACAGCGCAAAATTCCGTTTGCGCCCTAAATTAAAAGCAAAAAGAAATTGATCGAAAATATGCAAATGTAAAAATTAATGTAATAATGCGCTATACAAAGCTTTCCCTGTTAATTCATATCGGGGTGGGTATTTTTGTATTGTTTGATCTATGTATTGTATTGCCACAAAAAAATATATGTAAAAGAGGTCAGTGTATGGGACCAAGGAATCACTAAGGCCACATATTTAAGATAAAGATAGGTTACACGAGCCGTGTTGCCCAGTAGAAACATACATCAAGTTCTGTAACTTATCGTTTTAAGTTTTTGGTCAAATATCTGGCGTATGTCAACAATATAGACTTGTGTTTCGAATTCGGGCTATACTGTCACATACGCGTATGTCATTTGAATTGCGTAACGTAAAATTAGTTGAGTATGTAAAAGTAATATATTTCAACGCCATTACAGTTTATGTGCTAGGTACTATAGAATAGCGAATAATTACTGAATAGTAGATCTGTATCTCGCATTGCAATGCACTTCAATTTTATTGGTTCCGACGTCGCTCGTTGTCAATGTTGAAAAAAAAACGTCAAAAAAGGATAGCCAAATCGACCATCAAATTGAGATCATATAGCGCCATCTCATGGTTGGATTTAAATAAAATGTAAAATGAGTGCCCACTACGCGATGGTAATTTTGCAAGTTTTTTGCACCAGTATTTACTCAGTAAACTTTACTTTCAGCGAAGAAAAGCAACAAGAAATCGTCACAACATCGAATCCGGAAACGAAACCAAGAATTTCGACTCCTACCACTGCAGAAGAAGAAGCTTGGAGATCATACCTAGAAAATCCTCTCACGGCCGCAACAACTGCAATGATGTCCATTCACGGAGACGAAGATTCAGCTGCAGCTTTAGGATTGCTTTACGATTATTATAAGGTGGGAAAAGGTGTACAATGTAGTAGAAAAAATTGACTATTGGTGTTTCGTTCTTAATGAAAATTCCAAGAAATATTATTACCTTCTAGTTTCTGTTTAAGCGTTTTAGCAGGGTTAAGTGCGGAATGATTTTATATATAATTTTGTATTGTTGTAAGATTGATCCAATTTAGAGTAGTTGTTTGATTAATTTGGGAAAGGATAAATTAGTGGATTGGAGTGCAAAGAAGTATATTGAATGTGCTACAGTTTTTACCATAACACTTTGTTACAACACCATTTATCAGATTTTCTTTGATTTATTTTTGAAGGTTCCAAGAGAGAAAAGGCTTCTGAGTTATCCAGCAAATGTAAACGATAAAGTTACAACAAGGTAAATATCAAGTTCGGTATGAATGTATAAACTGGAAATTTGAAATTTGAATAATGATTCAAAACTCTATTCAGTCATATTTTGCATCGTTTTTCATCCAGAATTAAGGTTTCAAAATCCAGCTATGCATCATTTAAACCAGATTGTGGCAAATTCGAATGTATTTTTCTTAGTCATTGAAAACGCAAATTTTCGGTTTCCATTGCACAATATTTGTATCAGAATTTGTACAATGTTAGTGTGATAGCGTCAAAATATAGGAATTGAGAGTATTAAAATTATTAAAACACTACAATTAAAATTACTATAGAGCCTAGATCTTATGAAATTTAACCTATTGTTCACCTATTATTTAACCTCAAACTATCACTAGTTTCATGTTTTCACACAAGTAATCATTGTATTGATAGGGATGATCAATTATAGCATTGTTTCAGTGAATGATACCGACGAAAGTAAAACAATGTGGATTTATATGCCAAATGAGTAATATACCAAGTTGTACTAGCTCCCCGTGCAGAAATGATTCACAACATTGATCTGATCTAACGATATTGTAATCGTTTATGCCATATATGGTATGACACTTTCGTAAACCTTTCTTAGAAATTCAATTGCCCTAGTGCAATAAAATAAACCTATCAAAATGTCAACATGTGAATACCATGAAATTGTAGATTCTTGATAATCCCTAAAAAGCCACAATTGTTCAATCACTTGATGGCGTGTCGAATCAAAATTAAACAACTACTGTTCCTGATATCAAGTTAAACCCTGTTTAACAACTTTTCATGTCGATTTTTGCCCAGATTTATGTGATAACGAATTTCATTCTTAACTTTAACTTTTAATGTTCTTTCAAATACTGCTGACATAACGTTTGTTACATAAATCTTGTCTCATATCCATCGAAAAACAATAAACATTTTCCCTATGATGTTTAACATAGATATAATTTTTACGCAACAATTCAATCTATGTAATTGTAATTTTCATTGCTTAGCCAAAAATTGCAAATAACAAAAGTAAATAAAACTTGAATATTCAACACAAAAAAAGTTTTCAGCATGTTTTGAAAATAAACCACAGATTACTGATTACTGATAATCCTCAAAATAAAATCCACATTGTCCACCAAAGTTTTTGATTGTCTAGCTCTAGGTCTTATTTAGATTATGAGCTACATGATGATATTTTCATAGAATTTGTTCAGGAAGCAAAATCAAACACAGATTTCTGTCGGTGTGAATGCATAAGACATCTTGCTTCATTTATCTAATTTCTTAACCGTGTTGAAATTGTTATTAGTAATTTTAGTTGCCCAAAAAATCTCGCTGCGATTTGTCTACTTTGGGATTAGAAGGACTAGTTTCATATTTGCACGTAACCGGAACATGTACCATGAGTCACGAATCCCAAACTATTTAGGATTTGAGAAGATTAATAGTGTATGTACATAAATAATATTTTTAACAAGTATGTGCTAACTTGGGCGGTCGTTTCAAAATCCAGCAATGAAGAATGTGCAAAATATAATATTACTAATACTACCCATTTATATTTGGCATGGAAAATTTGCAAAAAGCAATGCGCTGCTGTATATCATTCGTTGTTGCAAATTTTTTTGTTGTCTCGTTGTATGCTTTGTAAACTGAAATTATTTGCAATGACACAAATGCTCAGCGACACAAAAACACCAGAATTTACTCCCAATTTCGTGCAATGCTGAACACTTCGACCAAAATTAAACAATGTGAATATCTATTAACATATTGTTAATCGCTCAATTGTTTGGATTAGCGCAGATTTTGTTTCCAATTTTATACAACAGGATGTACCAACACATTATCTGCAATCAATATAATTTAAAACTTATATATTTTCTAAATGAGTCCCGCAGATAAGTTGTCAGTGTGGTAACCAGAAACAGAATTACACAATTAACTTTCATTTAAGTAGTACAATAAATATTGTCCTTTTACCTCAAGGCTAAATACTTCAAATATTTGTGCACAAAAATACTTCACTGGTCAACTATGTTATATAAACACACCGCGCACCAGACGCTTAACCGGTACCAGTCTGTGTTTGCAGACTTCATCAGGAATGACGAGATCAAATAGGTTTAAGTTGTAATGCGCGGTATCGATGTATTTATAGTAGTTTGTTTAGGTAATATAGTAATATAGAACCAATATGGAATATTTTAGTAAGTTAACAAGACTTTAATTTGAGAAATACTTTCGAATATAAACGCGCCAATTATTATTGTACACTACTAATTTTACTACCACTTTATTACTCTATATTCTCTATTTCTCCATGCCAGACAAAAGGAAATGGTTCATCATATTTCAAGTCGTCTCATCGATTTTCCTCTCTCGGGGACAAACAAAAGTCCTTATGTTATCTTAAATACCATGCTACCATTTATTCTGAGAATACCACTGTGTAAAATTATAGTGATCGCTACCTCGTGTTTGCTACATTTTATGAATCATTTTCACTAAACTACACGTATGTTACAGGGCAATACTTCCACAAAGAAATGTTTCATCAACTCCTATCAATTTGGGAACAACACAAACAGGTATTACTAATAAACATTTATATTCAGATATCAATAAACTCGTGAAATTATGATGCATTCATAAAGTTGCTTTTGTAGGACGAACATGGGTTTCAATTAGCTGTCTTACCCGGATTGATATCACAAAATGAGATAACTTTGTCTTTGGTTGGTCAAATTTTGACATCGAATTTTAAAAATAGTAACCAATGGCTTCTAACAGTCAATGCTCTGTCAAATGTTCATGATCACAACACATTGAATTAGTACGATGCGAATTTATCTTTTGTTAAACTAAACATGGCCCATGTGTGGAAAAACGATTTAGGCAAACAATGCTATGCAATTCGATATTGTAAGTGTAATAAGTTCGTGTTGGTTTGCAGCCGGGCTCTTGAATTTCATAGTATGGTAATGTTTATTCTTGCTACAACAGCAACCCTGCATTATACGGATACGGATCCACTAGCACAGTGGTTCTCAACCTTTTTTTTTTCGTGGCCCACTTTCGTTGCATATAAAATCTGTGGCCCGCTAACTTTCTCATGCAAGGGAAAAACTACAAGAAAAACATGATTTTTTTGCAAAAATAATTCAGATTCAGATTTTATTTTCGTCATGCAAAGCCAATATACGATATGAAAAAATAAACAAAAGACAAAAATAAATACTTTCACTTTAATAATAAAAAAAACAAAAAGCAACAGCATTATTCATTGCTACTACAATGAAAATTTGACTATAATGACACAAACTAAACTTTTCGATAACTATAGTAATTTTTAATAAGCTTGTGGCCCACTTGAAAATGTCTCTATGGTCCAGCACTGGTTGAGAACCAGTACACTATCATAAAGGCATACAGTAAGGATAGGAAGTTAGCCTCGCGCCACCCAGCTCATAATTAAAAAATATCATTTTCAAATTATTGAATATAATACTCGATGTGTTTACATTACAGATTTGAAGTAAGATTCATTGGAAATTTGATGACGTGTTCTATTTTCGACATCAATTCCAACAAAATCACCTATTGTTATATTAATTCTATGTAACCATCAAATTTTTTCTATCTTATCAGCATCGGCAGCAACGCTCAAGACGTCTATGGGAGTCGACGTTATCGCTCTTCGACCTGTCAAGAACGAACCAATAAATACCACACAGGTATTTGAAATTCTTGTAAAGCGATAATAATATGTCTCTGTCAACATTTCACGTCAATCGAATGATTTAAACACTTTATCTACAGGCGTTTGTTTAATGTTTTAGCTCCTTATATTAAAAAAAATTAATTCAGAACTTTTCTAAAAACAATTAATAATACTTAGTTTAAACCATATTTCCAATTAAAATTTTGTGCAATTGCAATGAACGCAGTCTAATTATATACACCTTATACAAGCTAATGTTATTTTTCGAAGTATACTTTTTTCTCAGTTAATAACTTTCTTCGATTTCATATTCTAGTTAATTTTCATGAATACCCCAACTTTGTGATAATTATTTGTTACTGAAATATGCTGTTTTTCAGGTTTTTGGAACAGTTGCTGATATTCTGAAACTTCATCGACCAACAACTCTTGACCAAAGTAAAATAAAGAAGGAAACTTTGTTAGAATCGCCACAAGATTTATCGAACGTGAGTGAATTAAAGTGTCTGGGATCCATGCCGCTTTCTTAACTAGAGTGCGATAAGTTATGAAACTTATAACGAACCAAATACTGTTATTGTTACTCTAAATAAGAGTCTTATATGCGTGTTATTTATATGAGTATGTTTGATACATAGTTATAGATTGATTAACGCGTAAATTATTCTAAAGATTTATAAATCATAAAATTTCAATGCTTGTTCATTTTTTTCTTATCAGACATATTCAAACATGGATGGAAAAATGACATCACGCGGTTACCTGACATCAATGGCGTCATCAATAAGCAATCTAAACCAAAACAACAACAACAATAAAAACAACACCTTTGGAACCCTTAACGCATCGAGTTTTACAACAATATCTCCATATGCTGTAAAACTTCAGGATTCGGCTAACGTTTTGCACAGAAGCCAATTTGATATAAAGACAGAATACTCTGGGTATGTTTGAATAAGAGTTAGACTCTATGACTGACATTTTTCATACTTTCTAAAAGCGATTGGTCAACATATGTTAACTAACGGTTGAGATTCTGTCCATTTATCGCTTCTTTATCATTGTCCACCGTCTGCAATAACTAAAAATAGCGAGTGCACTAAAAAATTTTTTGTGTCAAATGTTTTTTTCCTTGAAAGTTTTTGCCATATGTATTGAATGTGCTATTTATGTCATCAATATAAATTTGATAGTTTTCGGAATTTCTACAGCCACTTTCTACTTTACTCTTTTTTTTCATAATGCTTGTAAATTTTTTTTTATGAATCAAGCTATTCGTATCAATACTATTATTCCTGCCCGCATTACATTCGTTCGATTTAAAATTTCAATCTCTGAATTTTCATTTAACTACAGAGAACTATTTGAATATGTCATGGAAGCACCTAAAAGTCTAAAGCAAAAGGAAGGAGACCCGACTATGTCGTATATCAACAAAGGTAAAAATATAAAAAAAAAACATTGTCATCACAAATATATGAACGCAAAGATCGAATTGTCGCAAGTGAGGGTTTTAATTATTAAATACAAAATTCAAAGCGAAGGCTTGAACAAAAATGTTGAATCGATTGACTATTAGTTTAAAGAAAGAGAAATTTCTCTGAAATAAAAAACACAAAAATAATTATCTCCCGGTTTGTTACTTTTGATACTTTATTTTCACAGAATAACAAAAATCTATGCACGCTAACGTGATTAAAGAAGAACCCTATCTTGAAAACTTTTTCAAAATTCACAATGCAATTGTTTTTACAGGTCAATTTTACTGTATAACGTTACGGAACGACCAGAAGCAATGGAAATTCAAAACAAACCGCGTTAAGGTAAAATTTTCTTTTTAAAATTTTTTTGGAAATAATGTGGAGAGCCCCATAAACTCAATGTAAAACTTATTGTTATGTATTCATTGAACACGTGAGTAGACCTATGTATCGTTTTAGTATTATGTTGTTGTTGTTCTTGTTGTCCTTTGTCACAGAAAAAAATCGCTGAACCAATTGCTTTGAAATTTTCAGTTCTTAAAGCATAAATTTTTTGCTTGAATGCCATTACTTTTATTTATTTTAAATATTTCGGTAAGCTGTATGGTATTCGTTATTTTGTGTACTATGACATCATTCGAATTTTCCCTTATGTGGCGCTACGGTCCATATATTTGAGCATAGCTCTCTTGTTAATTATCCAGACTGTTGTCCACATTGTATTTGGTGACGGAAAGCCTGAAGAAGAGCAACTTAGACATTGGAAATACTGGCATGCAAGACAACATACTGTGAAACAAAGAATAATTGATATTGGTGTGTTAAAGAAGTATTTGTTTATATACTTATAACTGAAAAATACACCCACTGATTGAATGAGATTCCAAAAATCGTTCACGGTTTTTTTTATTGATGAGCAGTACACTTCTCATGTATCTAATTAACTGTCTGATGCAATTATTGGGGTATTCAAAAGCTCCATGCGCCATTTTCCGGTCGTTTTGAGATTATATTTTCGAGGTTCGACCTGAGTAAGTCAGTTTTCTAGTCCATACACGTGGAACAATTAGTGTTCGTAAAAGAAGTCGTTGTCCACTTTATGATCAAGCTGTTTTATCGGTACTCTCGTAGTTAGTTTACCAGGTTAGGTTTAGGCCATAATTTTATTCCGATTTTCCTTAATTTAGTACTATAATGTGTTCGGGGACTGTTGTGTTAGGCAAGTGAATATACCCCTGCCCATGGGTTTCAGTCACTTTACACAACTTGATGTAATATAGCGGTACAAAATTAGTTACCTCCATATTGGTACACACACTTCTGGAACGCCGTTTCATCAACTTTCCTCTTCTCGAGATAAATAAGAAAATATATGCCTACCATATCTATGCTGCTAACTAATTTATTACTTTACTGCGGCATAACCTGCCCACAACTAATGAGTCACAGCCCAAGCACGCGATTACGATCTTAATGTCTTTGTAAAAGTAGTGTAAAGCCGGCTACGGTCGTCATCGTGTAATAAACAATAAAATCCAAAATTAGCTAATCCATCCACGGTTTGTGTTTTAATGTCAAACCGCATGAATAAGCATTTTTTGAATTATATTTGAGGAAATGGCGACGTGAATACATTAATGTTTTCGTATATAAGCAATCTCCATTTTATTTTTTACGTAAAAGCTTTTTATTTTTTCGAAGTCGAAAATGTAAATTTAAACGCATTTAAAATAATACATTAAAAATCAAAATTTAAACGCATCCGAATGAATTGAACAATTTTGATTTTGTTAGTTACAAAGTTAGTTGAAATAATGAAAAAAATAAACCACAATCTGCGATTGGGCAATAAACTTAGAATCTCCCACATCCATTTTAATTGTTCACCGCCTAGAGGAAATAATCCGAAATTTTAATATAGTAGCCTTTAATTTTGATTTTTTGAAGCACTGCTTCATTAACTGCTACTTTGACCACAGACATTCCATATCGAAGCTTTTTATACTCAAACTAGCGAGTTCAAACGCACGTGATCAGTCGTACTATTTCTGTTCAGGTTTCATGTTACAAAATACAGGAAAGATATCAATACAGTATATCTTCAAAGTATTTTAAACGTATAGAATTACATTTATGGGAAATTAACATCGAAATTTTGTTTTTTAAACCATGATAGCAAGTTCTTTTTAACAATTTTCTTCTTCATTCCAGCTGATTATAAAGAAAGTAATATGATATATGATATCGAAGAAAACGCTCATAACGCAATCAGTTTTTCGTGGAACATAAATGAGCCTGCTAAAATATTCATCAGTTGTAATTGCTTAAGCACAGATTTCAGCGCACAGAAAGGAATCAAGGTGGGTTGGTAATTTTAAATTTACAAATAAAGAAGATAATGTAACAGACAAACTACATCGTGATTGTAATGAAGAATTGTAATAAAAATTATTTGTCGTCATTGATAAAACAAACTGAACAACGGTTTTGGCATCTTTTCTAATTTCAATCCCAATAAAACAAAAAATTAAACAGCATTACAGATTACAAATAGCATTATAGATCCTACTTATCAGAAAAATAATTTAAAAATTGTGTCGGTATTCAGTCTTTAGATTTCGGACCAAATTATTTTCTTGGCGTCGGTGAGCAAGTACTTATTCATTCAGTGTTTCATGGTGTTTCAACCTACAATTTGGTATGGGAGGGAAATTTAAAAGTAGTTGGGAATATTATAAACTTGTTTGTTGAGTGTATAATCTAAACATTTCTTGTTTTATATTAACAGGGCTTACCCCTACTTATCCAAATCGATACGTACCTGGAAGGACAAGATCTTTTAGTGCATCGCGGGCAATGTCAGATTAAAGTTTTCTGTGATAAGGTATGTACGGCTTATGAACGTTGGCTTATTATCCTCTACTTTGTATCACACATTTTTACCAACAATACAAAAGATTAGCAAAAGCATAATTTGTATTAAGCTAGAATATTTTGTGGGCAAATCTGGCATGACTTACTTTGCTTACCCAACCGAATACGCTTTGATTTTGTGGGTATTTGCTTTCAACCTATTCGACCTGCGATTCCAACATTGCTTCTAGCCCCTGTAGGGGAACAGGCAGATAATTCTGAACACATTATTTCATCCAAAACCTATTTGAATTTTGAGAACGACAAAAAATAACCATTATGATTTTATCGTTTTACTAATTTTGACTCTGCCAGTAGTTGTCTATCATTTTGTTTATAGCATTATGTGCACAACTGGTAGGAAAGATAATATAAATCGTTTGCGTGTCATCATTTACGCAGATTTCACTTCAAAATGATAGCGGCGGTATAAGCTAATAAACCATACGCACTTAAAAGCTTTATTGGTTTTAAATTCACAACACATTCGTTAACGCATCGAAAAACCATAATCAATTAATGTAGTATTTTCTATATCAGCACAATCCATTAATGCTATTCACGTCAATAGTAGCCAATTTTGTCTCAAATGTTGTTCTTATCTGATCTCGTTGAAGTGGAATTTCTTCAACGATCTTATGGTTGTATGACATTAAATCTGAGCAATGTCTTATGAGGTAGCGACTTTTGATGATATTTCTACAAAGTTACTAAAAAAAGGAATCCTGTTAATTTGGAACATATTCTAGAGAGAATATAAATTTTGGGCAAAGCATCCTAGATCACTGAAACTTTTGGGTACAATCATAAACGAACTGAAGTTGAAATGTTAAATACATTTTCTTCATTTTCGTAGTAGTAAGAAATGTATGAGTTCTTTTTATTTGGGTCCCCCTTAATTATTTCTTCAATTTGCAATAGGGTGAAGGTCGTTACTACCTCACTTGGGGTGTAAAAAAGTGACGTGGCTGTGCTGAAATAAAATTATCACAGTAATTCTAAATTATAGTAGTCAGCTGTTCTAATCAAGCTTTGCAAAGAGAATATTTGTAAAGTAGCAGAATGGCTCTGAATTTAATGAAAAGATATTTTCCAATTTTTTCTGAACAAAATAAAACTGATTCAATGTTTTTTTATTTATTAAAGAAGGCATCGTGTTAGCTTTGCCACAAAATATTGTAAAATTCCACTTTTGTGAGTAATATTACAGCAAACCTTTAACTCACTTTTATTTCTCTTTTTTTCTGCCAGACTAAACGTTTTTCTTTGGATATTTAAACACTTACATTATGCAGTTTTCGCTGCAAATCATATAACTAAACATTAATATATATAAAAACTAATGTTCAAGAAAAAAATATATTAACAAAGAATCTTTTTAATCAGATGCATATTATGTTTTAAACATGTGGTATTCTGCATGACGCTAACCGATACAAATTTCCGGATAAATGAAGGTTCAAGTTGTGTCGTACAGTCCGAGCCACGGTATTTGACATACCGCTTTGACCAAAACTAACGTGTACACACGATTTTCATAAATGTTATCTACAGAATTGTTTATTGGCCAAACACATTCTCGCGAGGCGTGCAGTGGATTATCAATATCATTTTGCAAACACTAAACAAAACGATTCAACATAATAATCAACCTATTGTAGTCAGCTAATTACACCAAAATGATACCAAATGAATTCTTAACAGATCGAGTGATTACTTCATCATGCTAATTATGTGTTCGTCAATTTAAGACATTGAAGTTAAGGCATTGATCTGATGAAGCGTTTCGGAATAGAAATTTGAAAAGAATTTCTCAAATTTTTCATTGTTTACTCTAGTATTTACTTCACTATATTATTTCTAATATGTTTAAAGTGACAATTATGTAGTTCCCAATACCATTCACAATTAAACACAGAGCTTATAAAAAACGAAAATATCTGAATCTGTTAGATTCCATCTCAAATAAGTTTTTAACATAGCAGTATCTTCTTGTACAGTATCTTTTCAATTCACCATTCAATGAGAAATTGTAAAACATATTAAAAATCAATTGTCCTCTAACCATTCAGTTTGAAAGCTTTTGATAGCTGACCGAACTTAAGTCGAAATATATATTCATATATAACCTTTATTCATTTTACAGGGCGCTGAACGAAAAATAAGAGATGAGGAAAGAAAAGCAACTAAAAGAGGACAAAAAGCTTCAAAACAAGGTAAATATTATTGATGTGATGGCCTCTGCTACGATACATGATAGTAAATTAGTCTAATTCCAATAGTTATGGTGTTTCACGCCTTTCTTTCAGACATGGTGGTTTGCCTTTTTTTCTATCTTGTCAGCTTTTCATGATTAAGAATATAATAAAACCCTTTCAAATTTCAAGTTTAAATTTAATAAATCTAAATTTTCAGGATCATCAAATTCAGCAAACAGTATGATGACAATAGCAGCGTCAGATTTGAAACAGATTGTGACGTCATCGAACACGTCATCAACGAGTGGACAACCTCAACAAAAACGAACCGATTTCGTCATTTTTAAAACAGTTGATGATGTTGAATCTCGTCCTGTATTATTTGTTCCAGATGTTCCAGGTTAGAATCGTTCAATTTTTTTAAAGCTCGCTTTCACTTGGAAAGAATGACTGACACACCCTTTACCCCCATTCCCCAGTTTATGCAGTAGCTAAGCGTTTAGTTTGCCCATTGTTATAACTTATTACAAACTATTTATTCTACATTAACTACAAGAATTTTTGATAAGTTTTTTAAAAACGCGAGTTGAACTGAACGTACTGGTAGTTTCAATAAATTAGCCATCAACTTTCATTTTCATAGAAGCGATTACTTCAAAAACATCCACTTTATCGAATTCTGTTCTACCAAACTAAAACGGCTGACTCTAATCAAAAATCTGTCATCCGCTATCCATTGTCATTCTATCGCTAGAATAAACCTTTATATACCCTTGCGTTGCGTTGCGATTGTGTACTAGCTCTTAGCACATTTAGTTGGAGACTTGGCCTTGCTTCAAGAAAATTTATTTAGGAAGATGACAATCGTGCATAATGCTAATTATTTTTCTTCCTTTCAGGTCACAGTGTTGTTTCACATCCTTTGAGTGTTTGCACCCCCTCAATTTCACCTTGTACTTCTCCCGTAATGTCACCTCATGCTGTGCAACAAACATCCGCATCGGAGAATGAACAGACTTACTTTACAACCACGGTGAGTTGCTATTTTGCTGGATAAACTTTCTTTCTTGTATAGGAAATCCCGGCTTTTGTAAATATAAAGTTCAATATGATTCCACTTCATATGATTATTGCAGTTATTTCATTGCAATTTTTCATTTCTAATATTACTTATATTATAATCTTCACTTTTATTAATAATTTACCAATAATAAATTGAGATGGATTATATTGCCCTTTCGCTATTAGAAAATTTTCGTGGGCGCAGGGTGGTCACTCATGTAACAGTAAGTAACGCCCAACGATTGATAAAATTTGTAACCGATAAACGATTTAATCTACATTAATTTTAATTCACAGGGCGATTCGATGGAAAGAGGTTTGAAACGAGCGCACAGTGAAACCGAAAGAGCTCCTCCATGCAAGGTAAATATACGTACTCCGTTGTTTTATTTCTACATTCATCTCTCAGCTTAGCATAATTAGCCCATAAGTTCGCAAATCCATGAGTCTCCTTTCATTTTGGGTTAGTGCGTCTATGCTCGCTTCTCCTTATTTTTTTTATATAATCAATGAAACGTAATGAAATAAATGTTAGCCCTGACTAAACGTGATAAATAACTTGAAGTCACAGATTAAAGAATCTGGTGGTCAATTTTCTTCCCATCCACCTATAACATGAAAATATTGAATAGCACGTTATTTGGCAATTAAGCTTTGAACTGCTAGTTACAATTTGGTTTGTTTATTTGTGATGGCGTATTATATCAATCCATCGCATTTTTGTGGAAAGTCTATAGATACGGCCCGTACGTCGCAGATGGAGATTAGTTGTGATAAAAGTGAAACAATATTCAACAGGCCGGCAACAGTTGTTTCATTGTCCTGAGAATTATGACTTTGCTAGAACTTGCATAACTTTAGCTATAAAGAATTCATTACCTCATTGTCGTTTAACTGATTTTACTGACCTGGTTTTCTTCCCTTCTGGTGCCATTCATTATCCACTGTCGCGAAATTATACTTCTTTGCAATGTCAGTAACTCTGACACCTTGGGGGCTGTACGCGAGTCCGCGCTTAGATCAGCTTTCATTGCTCTGAATGAGTGCGCATAACTCAGCTATGAGCAATTTGTTTTTAATGGCTTCACACTAAGTCTTTTTAGCTTGAAAATGTATATATATAAATATTGGAATATAACATCCTCGCTTTATTTGCTATTTGAATCTCCTATTTCCATCAAATATGATTTTACTATTTCATGAGTTTATAAGCTCTGAGACAATGTATATAAATCTTTGATTTTGAACAATAAGTAGTCAAAAGGATTAGCAGATTTACACCAAAAAGATTTATTGACTTATACTTTGGTTAGTTAGAATAACACTTATACTATTAAATATACTATCAACGTAATCTCCTCTTTATTCTCAGATATCACGTTCCGATTCTGAAGCGTCACAAAGAGTTTTATTATACGTTCGTCAAATCAATGAAGAAGTTTACGACGGCCTTATGCTCCAATCACCAGACCTTAACGGTCTCAAATTAGCGGTAAGAATCTTGTTATTACCTTCTAATTCAGTGGTTCTCAAACGGCGGGGCGCGCCCCCACATGGGGGCGAAGAAAATTTGTAGAGGGCGTGAAGCTAATTAGAAAAAAAAATTGTTAGATTCGATTTTGACCGCCTTAATTGCGAAATATATCCACGTATTTTCAAGGTGTTTTTTGAATAAAATTTTGAGGTGGGCGCGAGACTTGACAAATTCTGAAAAGGGTGCGCAACTTTCAAAAAGTTCGAGAACCCCTGTTCTAAATTGTAATTAAATGACGAGACTGGTCACAACTAATATTATTTACTGGGTTGACCATATGATTTGTGTAGTTATGATATAAAAAGCATTAAATTTTTCAAAATGTACCAGAACGTCTAGGTCATTCCCCCAATAAAGTGGAATTTACATGCAATAACTTATCACAACAATAGACTATCTATGCTGTGTTGTCAATAATTTGAATATATATATATTAACTATCAGTGGAGTTTGCGCGAGACTAACTCTCAATCCTTCCTCAATGCCTTCGCGCTAGTGGATGCGGATGGTGTAGAAGGAATAAAAATACCACAGCCCATATATTACCATTGAATAAGAATAAATGATTTGATCTCCCAGTATTGTACATTTTGTCCGAAGTGTGCTGGTAGCTGGTACAACAAGTTTGGCATTTCGATGGTCACCGGTCAAGAGGACTACACACAATCTGGTACCCAACATGTTAGCATATGTGGCCAATCATTGCGACATGTTGGAGATCTCAAATAAGCAAATATTCAGCTATTGTTCAGTCCAACCTCTCTGTCATCTGACCCAGATTAAGTTACATCTAACGTTTGACTGGCACATGAAAAAGTGATTCAAAGACTTACGATGTAAAACATAAACAACAATAAAAGAAGTTTCAATATGTCATCGGTCACCTTGCTTCAAATGACTCTGAGAATTTATTTTGAAATTATACACATCTATTACATTACAATATTGTTATACATTGCAACGTTGTAAAAACAAACGGTACATTTAAACCACGATGTCGAAAGTCAAAGACATGTTGCATGGAATTGTGACTGATTGACCTGTGATACCATATTCTTAATCCTACTTAAGTTGCAGTTTTCGTTCCTTTTGGTATAATTCAATCACGACTATTGTGTTTAATATCCGCAAAATTATCAGAGAACAAGTATTGAGAGTGATTAATAATCTCTGAGAACCGACACATGATAACAAACAATAACATTGTTTTACCACAAGCCTATTGTACTAAACAAAAAACATCCAGACTGAAGAAATCATTATACTGTATAGATGACATGTTGCGATTACATCTGAGCTTTAAAAATCTCCGTCTACGCGAATTAAATGTGGGAAAGTGAAAATAGAAAAATGTCTCACAAATATTCCTCGCAGACTAAGATCATAATCTAACGAACCTATTGTAGGGCCAGATTGAATCACCCTACGTGCCGGATTAGCCCGAGAGCCGTAGTTTGTCCATGTCAGGCATAGATGAACCAATGTTATGTTCCTTATTATATATATATCAAACCAATAATGATCAAAATCTTGCGCTGTTAAAGCAAATAGTTGATATCTAATACCAAAATCAAGTGTGCTTTACTTTATATTTTCATATATTTTTTAAACTAATGATCACTAAATAATCATGATAATTTCTTTCTATCAGGTCCAAGAAAAATATAACTGCGCTGCTGAAAGTATAACAAAAGTTTTCAAGAAATCAAAGAAAGGGTAAGTTTAATCTCGTTGTATTTTCACTTATAATTTTGTTTGCTCACTTAACATGAAGTTGTGTAAACGTACCAAAATCTATGGGCAGGGGGTATATCCACTTGGCCAACACAGACATCCCCTGAACTCGTAACAGAACTAAAATAAGAAAAATCGGAATAAAATCATGGCTCAACTCTAACCTCTAACTTGGTACACACACTACGGAAGTACCATATTTTGCGTACGATAAGAATAATGCAAATAGTCCTGTACAACTGTACAATACGATGAACTTGAAATTTAATTGCAATTATCTGCAGAACTGGTAAAAAGCACATGCAATATTTTTGAAAGAAATTTGTCAAAATTTATATCATTTTTTTACCGGCTGTGGACTTAGTCAAAATTGATAAGGCGGTATCAACACTTGAGACATCATAAAACTATTTTTTTTATGTCGTTTGGGGCACTGCTGTTGCTGTTTTATCACTTTTGATTGTGTTTGTTCAATATTTCAAATTGCGATTCGTCTTTTTTAATTATCAAATACATTGTGCGACAGCATACTTTGATATCGGAATTTAACAGTAATTAATTAGGATATTAGGAAGCATACTACGTAGGTGTTCTAATATAAAAATTTCGCATAACTTAAATATTTTACCTCACTCGTGAATTTATTTACTCAGTGTGTATCTGTATCAACTATTTGTTCTTCATGTTGTATATTAAAAAATGCTAAAGTATCTATTTCATTTTTTGCAGAATTTTAGTGCGAATGGATGACAACATAATTAGACACTACAGCAATGAGGATACCTTTGTTATTGATATTCGAAGTGAACATCAGGATAACACCACAACTTACAAAGTAACACTAACCGAAATATGACATCCTTAACAGATGACTTGTATATTTTACGCGATTTTGCGGTCTGTCAGTCAATAGAGCTATGCATCACAGTTTGAAATATGCCAAAAACAATCCGCTTACCTTGATGAAGTTCACACTGCACTTCAGGGAACATGAAACTATAGTAAAAATGGCATGAAAGGAATATGACGTCAACGAATAAAATAGTGTTTATGACGTCACATGATGACATCATGACATGTAATGATATCGCATCTCCAATGTTGTTGATAAAATCCTTGACATACTGCTATCACCTTTTTTACAATCTTTTTTTGATTTTTTGAAAACATGCTTTGAAATGTTCTGTTTAATAGACTTTGCACTATTTTTAAAACAAATATATACTGATGTTTTTCGCTTTTTAGCAAGACCAAAGCTATTAATTTTAAATTGTACTCCGTCTAATGGTGTTGCTTATGCTATTTGCTCATAAAGCTTTATTGAAAAATATTTGCAACAATCTTTATATAGATCATGACGGTATTGTAATTTACTTTTTTCCCTCTGTTTCTATGGCATCATCAAATAAGTGACGCCATAACATTTTTACTTGCTGCGTTTCTTTTTGCCTATTTTTGCCAAGTTTCATTTTACATTTCTGCCAAATGTTTATTATATTACTCGCTTTTCTCAAGCACGGACATTAGGACTGAACTGGTAAAGATAACTTGAATGCGAATGAGTACATTTCTGAACAGAAGTTTTTTTTACGTGAGTTTAAAGTGAAATTTTTCAGTGGCCCAAAATACAATCCAGATGTATTTGGGGTCAAAATTTCGTCAATCCGGTTCATTCCTAATGTCCTCGAGTCGGAATCGGATGTAGCTATTCCCTAGCATTTGAGCCTTAGTAGGATGGTCCCCGTGTTTGTATTTTCTATGCATAACTGCATGATGACAGTGATCTATATCAGCAGAGATTTTTATACAGAGCAGTTGTAGATTGAAAGATGGCTTCGAAATTGCTTAAATGAAATATATTTCTGCTGGTCGACTCTTGCATTTTCAGATTGTTTATTATCTATCGTTCCGCTATTACGATGTGCCTTGTTATATTTGTCAAATATGTATGCCTTACTTGATATAGTGCAGCATTAACGTGTTGAATAAATATAATAAAAATACCAAAAGCAACATCAGATTGATTCTGGAAACTGCAGGGATATGACAGGTGTGCGCCATTTGTACTGCTGGTATTTCTTCGTATAGGTAAGTATCGTAAGCTGATACTGGGGTTTTAAAATTTTTCTTAAATGTTACACAATTTTCCGATCAAATAATTTTTTGAACAAGGCTTTCTACAGGGAATCAAGTAGACGCAGAAAGATATTACAATAAATTCGATTTAAATATGTACCCTTTTAATTGTATATATGGGTTCTGTCTCTAGGAAAAAAATCAAATTCAACCAATCATATTCAAATCACATTTGTAAAATTCGTTTTTCAGAAATCTAGAGTTTTAAATCACTTGGCATAAAACATGAAACAAATGTCAGATTACCAGTGAGATACGAAGAAATAGTGCACCACGTAAATTCCAAAAAGTTGCTAAACTCAAAGGGTGTGAAGTTGGACCAAAGTTAAAATCAACAACAAAAGTTTCTGTTTTAACTTTAATGCTTTGGAAATATACATACTTTTTGGTCGTCTAATGAGGCGAAGAACTGACTCAAAACTCAAACTAAAACAACTCAAAAAAAAATATTGCATCAAAAAGTGAATGACTTTTTGGGATATTTCATTTCAAAAAAGAGAATTTGAGAAAGGTTCTGTATTCGTGACTATTTTTAGGTGTTGAAAGACCAGGGTCGTCCAACCCGTGGCATTTCGAGTGGCCCGCGCTGTATTTTTCAGAATTAAATGAAAAAAAATTGGAGTAAAACTATTTTTCGAGTGATGTAGTATACAAAGATGTGATACAAACGATTTGTTTATTATCCTAAAATGCGCTCTGCCAGCCCTTTCAAACGAGCAAGTAGTGCCATTTTTAATCGTAACCAACTGGGAGGAGATATCGATAAATAAAGTTGCCATAGCCGCTTACACACGTGGTCTTTTACTACTCTATATGACGTTATTGCAAAACAATCGAAGCCATTCTCAGATTAAGCATTCGTTAGGCATTGTACATTATGTATTGTTCGGGTTGCCAATGTTTTACGTCCGGAAATAAAAGAGGTGTTTGCAGCAATAGTCTGTCAAGACGGACAATAATTCGTCATGTCGAAGAGCCTGAGAACTCTATAGCGGAAACTTTAATTGCAAATGCGGGAATATTTTCATCGTATTCCTCGGCGCTTGACGGAAGCACTGACATCAAGTTTACTGTCTAGTTGGCGATCTTCTTGCGCGGAGTTGATAATGATTTTGAAATTACCGCAAAGCTCGCAGCCATTGTTCCTATTAAGGGTACGACTAGAGGCATTGGTCTGTTGGAAGCTGTGATGAAAAAGATCAAGCGTCTTGGCTTTGGCGAAACTTTCGGAAATAACTACTGATGGAGCCACATCAATGGTTGGGAAACAACAGTTTATTGGTATAATAATTGTGAAAGTTTGGTGTGCGGGTATTGTTTGTTTTTTCATTAACCTGTAGTCAGTGTAGCAAAACTAGAACATAATGCCATGTTAAGTGGCTGGCGCAATTCTTAGTAAACTACATGTGACCCTTCGGCCAAAAAGATTGGATGACCCTGCTGTAGACGAATTATAGACCAACATGCAATATAAATTGTCGACCCAACTCGATATAAGCTTGGTTATTACACCTACGCGAACTTGAGGTAAAGCTGTCTAATAAATTAACTATTTACTAGTTGCACAAAGAGTTCAAATATGTTTAACTTTGCTTACGAAGGGGCATTACTCCTGTTAATGTCGTTAAACAGTGATTTGATCGCAATTTCAACAACGTCTTTATCTAAATTTAGAAATAAATTTCACGCCAAACTGAGAATTGCGCGCATATTTGTTCTTAATTGCTTAATTTGATTAGTTGTTTTCTTACAAGTGTCGCCAAGGAGTTGAAGTTTACTTAGTGGGGATTTATTCTTTAATTTTGTTTCTATTGTAAATAATTACGGAATGCAGCAGGGTTTAAAGGACGGATGAACTCGAATGCTTCACTTTATTGTAAAAAGAGATTGCAGAGAGCAATGATGTGAATAACTAACCCAATAGCTTAGCTTTGATCAGATCATTGAACTGAATAGGTTGCAAACGAAATTTGTGATTTTTCAAGAACTAACAGTTTTCAGTTATTTGCTTGTCAGTATCGCCTTAAAATGTTTTGAATGTCATGTCAGTCGCGATTTACTGAAAATATTTAGCAAATATGAAGATATAAGTGACTAACCACTAGATTAGCAACAGTCGATCTTTCCATCGTAAAGCTTTCCAACAAAGTTTTCGAGCAGTTTTTTCGATGCTTTTTTCGATGCTTTGCTCGATGTTTTTTTTATGCTGTTATTTCTTCGACCTCAGTTTTTTTTTCGATCGACATCTGCTGACATCTTTGTCGCAAGAAGGAGCATTGCCAGTAACTTCATTGTTAGAAATGTTTCCATTTTTCATGTATTTACATAGATAAGTAAAGCAAGCTCAAGAGAACTTATTCAGAAATTAAACAGAATGATTACCGAGCGAAGTCACTAAAATACCAAGAGTTGGCCTGGTATAAAATTTAGCTGACGTCATTGAAGTTCGAATAGGAGTGAACGTCCTACGAGGCCAATTCCTCGTTGCAATGACCAACTACAGTTTTACAAAAACGGGGTATTTTTGATTTGAGAAGTTGGAGAATGGGAGACTTTCTGTGAGAATATTTCCATCCCCCTCCTCGAAGTACAATTAATTTGCATGCTGATTATAATAAACAACAAACTTGACAATTGACTTGAATGAACACGAAATGTTTCAAAAAGTTGATATAAAAATTATGCATGCATATTCAATAATGAAATTCGATCGTCTTATACCGCACAAACTCTCTTACCGCATAAAATATCGTTTACTGAATAAATATCAATCTCATATTTTATTTACAGTTTCGTTTAAAAAATCCTATTTACGGAATGAGTACCTAAGCGGAGCACTTCGAAGTATAATTTTTAACTGAATATCACAACCTACTCGGAACTTTGGAGAAACAAGACAGCAGTTGAACCACGGACGCTGATCAGCCTGCAGAATGGCGTGTTACCGGTTACTGATATTAGGCGTAATTTGCATATCATTTTCAAGTGCAGAGATTGAGCGTAAGTTTTAATCAAGTTTATTTGCGTTTCCATTTTGACATTGCCTACTCAATTTATGACTCTTTTGATGAGCTGTGGCCAATGAGTTTTAAACCCAAAATTTGAATTATTTAACAGCGGCTACGAAAATTGTAAGTTTTGATATTGAAATATGACTTAACCAAAATAAACTGACATATCCACTAAATATAGCCACGGAAATTGTATACATTTATAATAAAACGATTATCACTGGAAGACGTTCAAATTGCCTTCTTTTTTCATGTCATATTTCACGGCTATAATTTTCCCTAAATTTAATTAAATTACAAAATAATCAATGGCACCTGTATATATATTTGGAAGTTTTCCCAACATATTGTCTTCATGCAAAGCCACATAAAGTAATAAGAGGAAAAAGTCATCCATAGGTAATTTTTGTATGAACAATAAAGTGGAATATAACACATTTGATGTTATCGGTTGTCTCGAGACTTCAAAGATAATTGACTGTAACCATTTCGTTTACATATACTTTACGTTTTTTTTCAGAGAACGCTCAACTTACAGTTTCTCAGTTAACTCAGCCAAACTCGACTATTCAAGCCACTTTCAATATAGAACCTTTAGCAAAGGTTGCTCAAAACACAAGTACGCAGGTCGATGTAAAAACTGAATCATTTGCTGCAAAAAAGAAACTGACGAAATTTCAGAAAAATAAACTTGCTAGAAGGCTAGCTCGAGAGAAAAAAAGAAAAGAAAAGGCTCAAAAAGTTTCTCCCAGTCGCGTTAAGAAAATCAATCAAAGGAAAGTTTTAAATCTTTCGGATCCGAGAGTCGCACCTACAAAAAAGAATTCTGACTGTACGACAAAGAAATGTGGTGCAAATAAAAAAGTATGCTCAGTATCTATATCTATATTTTAGACAGATCTAGTTGAGTTCAGTTTAATCTTTTTAAATTTTATAGTATTGCAGAATAGCAATATAGTTGACATATCGTCACCCTACCTTGATTATGTTAATATATCTATCGTTGATTAAAATATTTATTCTGTATTGTTACTCAATCTATATAACAAACCGAAAATTAAATTTAGAGTTTTAGAAATAAAGCTTGAATAACAGTTTAAAAATTGATCATAAAGCGAAGTATTGAAATTTACCAATAAAAACACAAATCTTATTTGAATTAATTTGATTTTATTACTTTCAGAAATTCATCAAAAAAGCAAAAAACAAAAAAGCTTTAAAGAGAAAGCATGAAGATGTAACAAATGAACAACCAACAGAGGGCAATACTGAATTAGAAATCCCAGCAAATATTATCGAAGGTTTGATTCGTTTGATAATTTTAATATAAAACTTAAGTCAAAAGATAAATCTTCCTTCCCGATCCACAAATCGGAGGCGAAATTTACTTTTGAAGTTCAGAAAAAATACAATCATTCATGGGGTGGGTATCCGCGTCGGGGTTATTAGGTAACCGGAGTCGGAAATTGTAGTCGATTTCAATATTTTCGTGGCCTTGACCTCAACAATCCCGGCACAGACTTGATTAATGTTAATAGTTTATATTGTCGGGAAACTTAAATACAAATCGACAATCTATTTTGACCACAAAGATAATTTAGTAACGAAGCCTGGTATATGCCAATTTCAGCGAATACCACGCCAAACTGGAGTCTGTATTCTTCATTCACATTTTCCCCTACGATTGCTTCTGAACTAAATCGGACATATGGCCCATAATCAGTAGTTTGATTCGGTCTTCATTTTTAGATCTAGAAGTTTTGCAAGGTTTTTCTGAAATGAGGTAACCTGTTGTTAATGAATTGAGAACAAAATGGAAACTGTTCTGAAAATTTTGAACCCCATCTTGGACATAACATATTGAAGCCCTAAGTTGATATTTTATTTCACTTACATTTCTTTTTTATAGTCATGCGAGACACACCCCTGAATCGATTTTCACAACAAGAAAATGAAAGAAACGTCAGAAGAATTCTGCAAAACAGTAAGTATAGCTCTGAAATTTGCAATGAAATGTTTGCAAATATAGGTAATCTAAAGAAGTCATTGAGTGTATTTAATTGGTTGAATATCGCAAGAACAATTACTCCATAATTATTCAGGTATATATATGTCATTTTATTGCCTGAGTTTTAGTTTCACTCCCGCAGATAAACTTAAAACTGCCACAAAAGCAATCACAGATATATAAGAATGTTTTATGGAATGACATTACATTCTAATATTACTGAAGTTGTTTGTTGTTTTCGTATCAGGTCACAAAAAACGTATGGTTTGCAATAACCTTAGCTGAATGTATTTACGATCAACCGCTTTATTAATTATTATGTGACTGCATTTTCTTCAGCCTGTTTTGACGCTCGCCGCAGTCAATATCTGACACTGATTTTGAATATTCCCTTTTTAGGTCTATTCAGTGTCTGGTTCCATGATGGTAATTTATTTTCTCAAAAATATTTTGTGACATTGACCAAACTCAGAAACACTACAGAAAATATTTCATCAGTAGATTATTTCAATATCTATTCTCATCCATCCATCTATTAACTATCCATCTGTTAACCATATTCAATTTTTTGCTCTATCTTGCTTTATCTATTTAAGTTCTTATCTGCTTTCAGGTAATTGCTACAATCAACCAGCAGATATAATGTTTGTTATCGATACATCTTACGACATGGTATCAATAGATTTTGAAAAAATACTGAATTTTGTCAGAGAATCTTTATCAAATCTCCCAATTTCTTCAGCTGAGACAAGGGTAAGCTAAATATTATGCAGAAATTCCCTTTTGGGTAAATGTAATAACTTTTATGCACACGGAGAACAATCAAATACGACTTGGTTGATACACTGGTATGCTGCTTTGTTACTTTGTAATAAATATGTCTGTTCCATGTTTAAGTATAACTCGACATCTAACTGAACATAGCTATTGGCGAGGATCAACTAATGTTGGGGTCGGGAACCCATGGCTCGCCAGCCATATATGGCTCTTTTGGTGACGGCATATGGCTCCAAGAAAAATCTATTATTCTAAGATTAAGATTACTATTGTTACTAGACTTCAAACTATTTTATGGCCAAATTTGGCAAAAAATTCCCAATACGTTTGACAACGCGGGCCCAGCGCATGTCTATGTTATTTAAGAGAATTACCAGACAGGCATTGTGAAAAAACATGGGGATTCTGGAACATATATTATGACATCACAAAGCGATAGAGTTTTAAAATACTACGGAGATGCATAAACGAAAAAAGGTGATGAGTATCGTAGATTTCAACTTGGGCTGCATGTGAACAACCGTTCAAGGCCCGCAGCGACTACATGCAGCATCAGAAGTCACGTTAAATGTATATTGACATTGTATGTGTTGATTTTTGAGTAAAAATTTCAGGCCTGATCAAGTGAAGAAACGCTACATGGCTCGCACGGTAATGCAATTGAAAATATGTATATTTTAGGGCTCTCTTGACCAAAAAGGTTCCCGACCCCTGCACTAATGGCTGATTCTGTCAATGGCTGCTATATTTAGAAAGAACTGGAACGTAATAATTTATTAGAACTTAATATTCATTAGGATGAATAAGAAGTCCACACAAAAACCAATTTTCAGGAATAGGATTATCAAACATATAAACGTTCAATGTCCGAAGCGATAAAAATGTAACCGGTCAACACGCTGAGCCAACCAAAATATATTTGATTTGTCTCAAAGCCTACATAACAATTCTTTTCTGTAGAAACATGGATGAATTTAAATTGTATTTAATAAATTTTTACTCATTTATTTTACAGGTCGGAATCGCCACATTCGATGTATTCATAAACATAATGATCAGTTTTAAAAAATATTCTGACAAAAAACCGCTCATGGATGCCATCTCGAGGATCGCATCTGACAACAAAACACAGGACGTACAAGGCGAAGACTATTTTGACGCTGCCATCGAAATGTAAGTTAAAAAAAACTACGGCAGTACTTTGTTTGAGATTTTATTGACATATATCGCAATGCGCTACCCACGGCTACTATTTGACTTGGTTTTGAAGCATAGCTGCGGAATTGAAATCTAAATTGGGATTGTTACATTTTTTATTCCTATTAGATCCTTGTTTTAAATTTTTCCGGTATTCGTGTTGGGTCTGGAGTTTTAAAATTTTGATTTCGATATTTCAAAGTTCTTAAATCAGATATTCAGAATCGAAAATATAAACCTAATCAAAAAGTGTTTAAACGCAAAAGTTTACATGGTACGATTTAAGTTCTCACGGATTCGGGAGCCAAGCTCAAATTCAAAAATTTTATATAATCGTAATCGGAGTTGATTTAAACTTTTTTGAAATTTAATAAAAAGTTGCAATATAATATACAATCAATCAAACGTTATGGGTGATAGAAATGGAAAGTGCTGAAATAATTGATGCAAGGACTAAATTTGTACCAATATCAAACTTCAGATTCTCAGAGGAAAACGGAGCCAGACAATTGTTTTCTGGAACACAACATATAATGGTTATGATAACGAACGATGGAAGCATGATGTCGGAACGTATTGCTAATGTTTTATCCCAGGATGGCGTTGAAAAGTACTTAATAGTGGTAAGACTTTTGTTATGTACATCAGTTTGTTTCTTCAACCGTACAAGGTTTTTTTGATGAAAGGGTACTCCTGTAGTATATGTACCAAGGCAAATACGGATTAAGGTTATGTCCTAAATTTATTCCGATTTTTCTTAAGCTTTCCGGTTGAGCTGAGACTATTTTAGTTCTATTACGAGTTCGGGGACTGTTTGTGTTAGCCAAGTGAATCGGTTTCTGTCCCTTTACACAACTTGATGTAAAGTAGGCGAACAAAATTAGTTACATTCATATTGATACACTTCTGGAGCGAAAGATGAAAGATCCACAATAAGTCGATGAAAGTTCCACAATAAGCAGTATATGAGCACAAAAACTGCAGTTTACCCCAGAATAGATACTTCTGTCAGTTCGTAGCGTGAGTCCTGTTGGCATTGCTTTGAGCAAACAATATAAGAGCAATATATTGAGATCAAACATTTGTAGTTATTCAAAAACGTCATATGGATTCCGTATGGGTTAGGAACAAATATGTACGTTGTTTTGAATTGCATTCAAGCACTTTTGTAGCTATCAGAAACGAATGCCACTACGTTTACAGGATCTACATTGAGAAATAGTAAAACTCTGTAGGAAGAAATCAAGATATTTGTTATGCCAGACTAACATTTATTCACTTAGATTGGCGAAGGAATCTATACGCAAGAAATTCAGCATCTAGTTTCTGAACCCGTGAAGTCACATGCATACGTCACTCCAAACTTTGACGAACTACAAAAAATCAATTTAGATCTGACCAAGCAACTTTGCAATGGTAAGATATTTTCACTAATAATTAGGTTTTTTCAATAATATACTACTTCACCGACTGGAGAATCACGTAGAGATATTACGAAGTTTAAAAACATCTAGCATGACTAAATTCAAAACTGAAGTATATCATAATTTAAATTTTTCTTAAATAATATATATAAGATGTCATTGTTTAAAAGATCATTTTATCGGATCGTTAATTGTCACAGTTCATAATGAATTTGTGTAACTTTGGTGAAACTTTTATATCTTTTTAGAAGAAATTTGCAGCAACGGTAACATTATCGATGGTGGAATTACAGGTATGGAATGGCATGCAATTTATACAAATAAAATATGTCCCATATTCTTGCATATCGAAGGAGAAGATCCTTGGTTCGACAACTAAGTAAATATCTGTCACATATATTATCTGTCACATATAATTCCAAATATTATTCTTAGTCAGTGATCACTTTAAATATTCTATCACTGTCCCTTTCAATCTGGGTGAGGACAATCTTGCATAGAGCAAACTTGTGTAATAAAAACTTGAATATTCTAGTTTAGCTGTTTAGAAATATAAATATCTTCGAAATCCATAAATTACTGTCATGGAAAGTATATAAAGATAAAAATAAATGACGTGCAATTTCTTTCTCAAACTTATACAAATTGAAGAGACTTTTACTAAACAATCGAACAGAAATGCTAAACCGTCAAAGGATTGCCAGTTTTTCGAAAAACCCATAATCCATAAAACCCCAACATATTTTGACAACATACTAAACATAAATGTCTGAGCAACACTTCCATCTTCAGCACTAACAATTTGAAATCAATTAATTAGAATGGATAGGATATTTTATCTTAGGAATATAAACATCGTAAACTATATTTTAGCAAAACGACCCACATATTCTCTCCATGTCTGTTGCATCACTTTCAGTTGTTACATTCTCTCCATTGACATTGTGTTATTGAAAAATAAAAATTAATTTTAAATTTTTTTCATTACAGGATTCGATCTTCTTGGGTTGATGAACATTGATGAGAACGATAAAGTGACAAAATCGAATGGAAGTTATGAGAATGCTACAGCATATAGCGTTGATCATGAAGTAGATCTAAGGATTAACCCAGTCAGGTAAAGAATAACTTCTTTGATTAATTGATCAGTTTTGTGGGTGATACGTCCGAATGAATGTTTGGGAATTTGGAATTAAGAATGAGGTCTCGAATGTGCCAATACAAATATCGGATTTAAACTCCGTCTCCGTTTGGAGTATGGGGAAATAGTATTTTAAATATTATTTTTGAATAGTTGCACAAAGTAAACAGGCAATGTCTGTTTCCAAAAAAATCATTTGAATTAAGCATAACTTGGTACTTCATTAGTAATGAATACTGAAAAGTACACATTATTATCAAGCTATTTTTGTTTTATTGTTAATTTTGATTTATAATATCTTGTGTAGTTTGTTGTGTTAATCCTTTGAAAGACACATATAGGGAACCAAAGTCTCAAGTGCTCAGGGCCTTCAAACGGCATAGTCCGGAGTCTATTCATATATATCTAATCCTTTTATAGTTTAATTCTACCGCTCGGGATCCCACGTTACTACTCCATTATTGCCACAATGCAAATGAACGAACAAGCATCCCACAACGACTGGTCATTATTTGAGGTTCCTAATACCAGAGAAGAAGTGATGGAAGCGGTGAAAATATCGGGACAAAACAGAAGTGTTGAGTACATCACTATGAACGATAATATGGAGACAGTGTCTGTAGTTTTTGCAGGTACCAGTGTTATGCTTGATATTGTCTTATTCGTGTATCACTGTGACCAAAATTAGCAATTCAGAATAAGTGAAATATTGCAAGAAGTGCAAATTTCAGCTAAGTGTCTATATCAGCGGTATTTGACACGGGTTCCACGACACCCTAGGGTTTCGCCAGCATAGCCAGGCGTTCCCCAAGTTCCTGTTCGAATTCGAGAGTTTATTTCAGTTCATGCATTGTGTTTAAATAAAATCAAATAACTATTAGGTTTTTCACTGTTTCTACATTTCCTACACTTTATATGCTATTTTGTTACGCCATATTGTTTGCTTTTATATATATTCGAACGATCTGCACAAAAAAGTCAATTAAACTATTGCACATGGGTTACTCTATCCTATGGAATGTTCCAGTGGGTCCGCTCTAGCAAAACGGTTTAAACCGCTGGTTTATAACATGTAATAAAATAATTACACCCAAAGCGTTTAAAATTAGATCAATCAAGGAACGACTGGATATACCCGCTAAGCCGAAAGTGGCATTTTGTAATTTGTTATAATTAGTCGATTCATGCTGCTAATGTACTTTATCTTTTCTGAGATATCAACCTGCAATGATAACACATGGTAACATCGACACCACATACTGAACAACATGCCCATGGTCATAGAAAAAACTTTATACGGTATCCCTTGGAAAATGAATTATCAAATTTATTGAATTTAAAAAATACTGCTATTTTTAGATGCCCAGAAGCTTTTTGGAAAAGGGTTTCACAAGCTGACTTTACTCGTAACACCAGATGGGGTGATGTTGTACATCGACTGTGAAGTGGTCGAAATTATTACATTCAATTCTTCTCTCGGTCGACCACTAGCGGATGGCGAAATCAGTATCGCTAAAATGGGTACCTTTGATCCAGAAATACAAGTGAGCAAATGATATTGCAATAATTCACAATGCCACATACGATTTGGGTATAAATTTCAAGGCAAAGTTGTTGACTTTCACTTGAAAAAAAATAAAAATACCAAGCACTCATTTCTTTATAGCAACATAAATATAAATTGATTTTTTTCAATTACCCCCGTAAAGGGTGATATATAAAATTAGATATTATCAGACCTTATTATAATGGATAGGTTCTTTTCAGACAATTTGTGATTAGAATTTTTTCCCGTAGAACAAAAGATGGATTGTGATCTGAGCCAATTAAGATCCCAGAGAGGAAAAACACGAAATGTACATTCTTCATCTCGACTCATCTCGTCAGTTAGGTTAAAAAAGTTGAATTTATGTCTTCAACACGAGATATTAAGGAAAATAGCTCCCAAGTTGATTTGCATGAAAAATTGCTAATGCGTGAATTTAAATACAAATATTCCCAATTGAATTACAGCATATAATTGCCGAAAGCATCTGATAACAAAAAAACTCCATGAATCTCTTTTTAGGTCAACCTGCAGCAATTGGATCTAATTTGTGATGTCGATATCAACATGAGTGAAAGGTTTTCGTGTGACAGAATCGGACTAAAGGTACGTTTGGGTTACATTCTTGCAATATAGAACAACGGGGGAAGGGCATTCAACGAAAACCCTAAAACTATGAAAAATGTAAATTTTTGTTTTGCTGTCTGCAGTTCCCATAAACGCAAATGTTAAAAAAATTAGTTTTTTGCCACTTTTATTTTATCCGCGTGGGATAGATTTTGAATGAGTGAGAAGTTTCAAAGTTACAATAAATGCTATTAGCAGTAGTTTCACAAAGCCTTAATGATGATGAACCCTCAAAAACGCATTTTGATATTTTTCAATTGCTCTAAAACAGTGGCGTAGCAAGACTCTCGTGGGCCGCAAAAATATTTCGTGGAAATGACCCTAAAAACTCTCGGACATAAGCTAAAACAACGCTTTTTTTATTTCGTCAAAAAGCACAACATGTCGCTATAAAAAGGCAATGGTAACCTAAAATTTGCTGTTTATCTCGGTTACTTTAATTTTTTTCATACGTTCTTCCTCTTCTGCCCTTTTTCTGCGTTTCTGTGCGCCACTGAGAGGTTTTGCTTTCGACATCATTCTGACAGCCTTCGTAATTTTGCCGGTGCGATCAAATCACAAGACGCCAAAAATCGACGACTCCCTGGCATTGTTACGTAACAAAACGATTTGAGTAGAACTAACATCAACGTTAAAAGATGTGCATTACTTGGTTTGCACTGTAGCTTTTGGTATGCGGCTTAAATTTCTAAATTCTAACCGCTTGGGCCCCTTTGCGCTGTGGGCACTCTCGCGACCGCGGGGGTTGCGGGGGTGGATGCTACGCCACTGCTTTAAAATCACTAAAAATCCATCACAAAATTTAGACACAAAGTTGTTTTAATCTATCGCTTCAAAAATGTTGATCAGCGCAGAACAATTGATATAATCCTGGTTTTCACAAACGCGTACGCGTAACCATCACAAGGTGGGCAATTTTTAATTTTAATGACGTCATACACATAAGAAACGAATCCTATAGAGCGCCACAGGAATTTTTGAAGTAAATAAAAATATTAAATAGCCTTCTAACCAGAAATACAATCTTCAACCGCTGAAAATTTCAAAGCAATTGATTAAGTAATTGATGATGAAAGCGATTTTTTCATAACAATAATAATAATAAAAATACTTGCAAGAAGAACAAACAAACAACATATTAACAAAATCCATAGGTCCGTTTCGTGTCCGAAAATTCGGGCACAAATATGCTTGAATCTGTCGCGGAAACTATCACTGTGATCAGAGTTTGTTCGTGTCATTTGCTCGGCTCAAAACAATTCATTTCATCTAATCCTAGGTTTTGCCGAACTTTTGAAATAATTCAAAATCTATCAATTTCTCGGACTATGGTGACTGGTGATAGATTTATGAGGAAGAGATTACGACATAAACTGTGAAATATTCCTACAAACGTAGCCAGTTATAAAACTATAAAGTTATTTACTTTTGCATTATCACGCATATGTGAAGCGTGACTTCGGAGTTATAACTCAAATACTGGTCCGCGCGTTGTTCACTATGAACAAAGCAGCAAGTTCACTGAGAAAAGGCGCTAATTGAATAGTAGTGTTATTATGATTTCGAGCTTGGGGCACGAATAAGAAAAATAATTTTCCCTCTCGTAGTGATTTTGTTGAGAGAATATAAATGATAAGGAGTACACGAGGCCGAGTCATCCGGGTATCCGTATAGGTCGAGAATGAAGAAATGTTGTTAGCCAATGTTTCTCTAAAATCTGTGATGACCTATGACGTTACTTGTGGATGTTGCTTAATTGTAAAAATGACTTTGTAACATAGTTGAATTTCATTTAATTTTGTGCAGTTTTGAACGTCTAGACATCTAGTGATATAAATCACCAATATTACGCAACAATATATCAAAATACAAATGATCCTATTATTGATTTTGGCACCTTTGTGTTGAAAAAAATCACTTATATAAGAAGCGAGCTTTCTATGAGACGAACATTATATCTCGAGCAATTATAAGAACAGGTTCTTCCTGGTTTAGCTACTAAAATACTTTGAAATGAAAGACTTCTGTTTTTTAACTATTGTTGTTCTTTCTTGCATGGTTCATCATGGATTGCAGAAAGATATTCCGGTAAGCTCGTGTTTTTTAGCTTCAAACGTTCACTCAGAACAAGACTTTAGATAACAATTTCTTTCCTCTTATATGTAGGAACAACTGCATTTTAATTGAACTAGGAATTTTATGTTTTGGTATATAGTATATCGAAGAAGCCTAATAGATATTCAAACGTTTACATTATTTATTTTTGCATGAACTTATATGAATAAATTACAATAATATAATACTTGTATCTGTTTTTCTCATTTTCCACGTAGCCCATGTTGTCTCAGAGAAAATGCCTCGTATATTGAATCATCATATCTTGGAAATATCAGTCAATAAGAACTGTTTCAACTATCTCAACTATATGATACTTAGTTCTATATTTTAAAACCTTTTGTTTTGTTTCAGCGAACAAACCTTTTGCTTGAAGTCGAAACCTCACAAAAGCATCACACATCATCAGAAACTCTGATAAGAGGCCGATTCAACACACAAAATCTTGCTGGAGAATTTCAACAAAGCGACAACCAGACTTTTCAGCGTCAAAGTCATTCAACCTTCACGCTTAGAAAAACTGATGGTAAAGATGGAGGTTTGTATCTAACAATAAATAATTGAAATCAATTGAATTTTGTACTTTGTGAAACCTTTGACCTTATTTCTAAACTGTTCTTAGTACATCTACGCGAGGAGAGTTTAAAACGAGAAAGTCAGGACAGGGACGTATAGGACTTATTTTTTTCTAAATTCCATAATAGTTTCATTTTTCCAATAATACTTGAAATTTTTCTTTTATTCTGTGCTCTATGCTACTTTAGACTACAATTGTGATTATTGTATCATCTAGAGATCGGGAATAGCTAACACAATAAAGGTCAATAATACAATAATAGTTTTTCAGTCATTTTTTGTGATCAAAAGTAGACACACTAGTCGAAAAACGATGATGCATCCATCCCTTCACATTGAGCATATAAGTTATGTTGAGATAAAAAGATAACAAGATAAATATAAAGCATTGCGTTCGGGGGCACATTTAGGGTAATATAGTTTCCTTGTGATACCGAGTGATAAATCTGTTATTTTCCGTTAAGTTTTAAGATTTATTATTTCATACTATTTAGACATCAATGGAGATGATAAGTTTGAAATCACGCAATCAAATAAAACGGATGAAACAAACCACAACAATATGAAAGTAACGCAAGAACAAATACCTGAGGAACCTGGACAAGTTATTGATAATGATTTCTATTATCAGAGACCTTCTCCTGGACCTTTAACGGATAATACAACCTATTGCGAATGCCCGCCTCCTGAATACATTCCAGGACCTAAGGTAATTGCAAATATTTAGCACTTTTTAGGGTACCCTCGTAGTGTGTGCACCAGGTGAGAGTTAGGGCATAATTAATTCCAATTTTCCCTATTTTAGTTCTGTTACGAGTTTGGGGACTGTCTGTGTTAGCCAAGTGAATACCCTCTGACCATAGGTTCCAGTTCCTTTATACAACTTGATGTAAAGTAGACGAAAAATATAGTTATTTTCATATTGATACACACACTTCTGTAGCGCCCTTTTTAGTATATATAAGTTTTTTACCTGACACTTCGGTGATCATTCGTGACGTTGCTCAGAGATCAATCATCTTTACTTTTGATTGACTAAATTTGCCTTCAGTATTTTAAAAATAATCTTATATATTGTTGACACATGGATAGACGAACCAATGTTTTGTTACGAGATTTCGTGACAATGTCACGATCCACGATGTCAATGCGGTACCATACTATACTTGTACAATACTAACTTGATACTTCTAGTAGTTGCAATTGATCAACATTTAATTGGCAAAGTTGTATGGTGATTGCGAATTCTGTGTATCTTGAACCACAAACTAACAATAATAGATCATCAAACATGCTCCAGGCTAATTCTTTTCTGACTCTTTGAATAATTGAAATAAGGAAACCCTGTGAAATATTTTCTCATCAAAAAAAAGAACAACGGTGTAAGCTATATAAGAAACTACTCTAAACAGAGGACCGTTTATCAAATATATTTTGCTTTTCAGGGAGAGCGAGGACCAAAGGGAGAACCAGGAAATGACGGTTTGAAGGTGAGAAAATACAATGAATAACGGGTTTAAACTGGCGTCAACAAGTGTTAACTGGTTTCCACAAAACGTTCACGTGGTGGTTGATTTGAATTAATGATTTGAATGATTTGATTTGAATTGATTAACTCTAACCCTAACCCTTATCACATGTATGTAAACGAATGTTCCTTGCTCTGGATAAATTTTTATGAAAAATTCCCAGAATTATTTTTGTAAATTCGCAGTTAATACAATACTCAACTTATTAGAAATATTTTGTCAAGGTTGAAAGTCATAAACATACAATATTCGATTCAGTATTAACATGGGCATCGAATAAGCCCCAACACGATATTACTTTCGTAGGATAAAATTTTAGACAGTTAATGTTCATGTTTAGCTTAAGTTGAAATCCCTTTGGAGATGAAACAAATCATTGTCTGCTTTTAGGGTGACATTGGACCACCAGGATTTCCAGGCCCAGTAGGAATTGCGGGACGAATGGGCCCACCTGGCGTATCAGGGAAAAGGGGACTGAAGGGAGATAAAGGACCAAAGGTATCGTATTTACACTAAGTTTATTTTATGCAACGAATATTTATTTAGTTTATTTTTCTTCATGTGCACGCACCTGTGGACGGATAACGTACAAGTTCGCTATATAAGTAAGCTCATGAGGCTTCCCTATTCCCTAAGATCAAGATGTGAATCATATTGGCTCATAGAACAAAGATCTCTTTTTTATGCTTACCGAAAGGTACCATACATTATATTCTTTACATTGAGCACGGGATGAAGATGTTTTAAAGAATATTCACTATATCCTCTGATATATTACAACGATTGTGCAGCTGTGTGCGAAAACATTTATTTGGTACGCGCCGTGATCATCTTGGTATTTATTTTTTTTAAGGGGTGCTTTCACGCATTCACCTTGAAAAGCAGCCATTCAGCTATTGCTCTTCAAACATCACTTTTTTATTTTTGTTTTTTTAATTCAAATCAATATTTTCAGCTGTGGATCTAAATTTATATTCTTCATTGCTAATGTACAGGGTAACTATGGACCCAAAGGACCAGATGGCAGCATTGGACTTAAAGGTGCTAAAGTAAGTTGAATGGTTAATATTTAACTTGTTTTAATTCAGCTTATACTCTAATTTTTACCGTCGGAGTAAATATTATTTCTGCGCAAAATGCAATCATGAAATTGAATGGTTTATAAAATTGTATGGCTATACTAAAATCATTTTTCATTGATTCTCATTCTGAATTCTGTATGATGATATTCATATTATAAGTTTTCTTTTTATTTGTAAATCGTTGAACGTGCTGAAAAATTTTCACATAAACAAATAAAATAATAGGGAATTTTAAATAGATCCAAATTTTCGACAAGTTCAAATGCGTTAGGCAATTGATGTAAAATACAGTTTTTATTAACAACTTTTTACATATCTTTAGGGTGAACCATGCAACGCTGAACTAGGTAATCTAGTCGATCGAGTGGAAGGAACCAAAGGTGAAAAAGGAAGCAGAGTGAGTATAAGTTACTATTTTCTCTATTCTATTCTGAACAGACGCGAATTGAGCGTGCGGATCGTTTTGCTCAATTAAACATTTTATGGGTTTAGTATGTAGAGGGTAATTCTTACAATTTGACTGCTTCCGGAGTACAGCAAACGTAGCTTGTTATGGCACACTTGACTAAGGAAAGTTGAACTAAAGGCAATTTTAAATCCTAATATTTGAACACTTGTGTGCATCGTTCAATAATTGTGCTAAAACATGAAAACTTTCAACTAGGAATATGTTAATTCGGTCAAGGGATATTTGTAAATAACCCGCCACAAATTCAAAAATGAAATAAAAAATAAGAAAAACACCGGCGACAAGTTTTAAAATAAAAAATTAAAAAATATCTAGTTGATTTAAAAATTTGAATTTTCATCGCCATCAGCATCACTAACCCTAACTGAATGTTTACTAATTTTCTTATTTTGAGCGTTGTCGGGGGTATTTTTGGCGCGGACTTTGCACAGCACAAAAAATCCCGGTTGTGTTCACTATTTATATGAAGGATTAATCAAACCACTTCCCAATGTTTATGTCTGTTATAAAGATATTGACTGACCATAACCTATTGTCTTATTTTAGGGACTTCCAGGATTGCCAGGATTGATAGGAGACGCCGGAAAACCAAGTTACAGAATGGTAAGAAAATATGCATTCTTGTTTTGAATAAAAATTATTCGATAATATTTCAAATATTTTAGATTATTTTATAAACTAACAATGCTCATAATTATGGTTGGTGAAAATTTACGTCAATCTAACTAATTAAAATCTGTCAAATTGCTGTTAAATTATTTATTTCAGTAGTTGCATTCTCAATTTTATTTCTGGTTTTCACTGCATTGAAATTTTGTACGCTAATCCGTTTCATATATTCCAAAGATTGTTTTCTATTTGAATATCCTCAACAAATTTAATATATGTATTCATTATTCATCCAACTAATCCAATATCAGTCCAATTTCTTCTTATACGCCTTTGTGCTGCTGAATACATATTTTACAAGGTGGCCATCACAATATTGAAGATGATCAGTCTATGTAGTTCAAAAGTTATGCTGCTCACCAACATAAAAGCAAACAAATACACTAAAAAACAATTTTATGTTGGTGTGCAACAAGACTCCGTAAATCAGTCAGAAATTTAATATTTACTGACTAATCTCCAGGGTATGAAAGGACACAGAGGTGACCCAGGACAGCGGGGACCTAAGGTAAGTGTTATTGATAAGTCGTCTACTGTACTGGTGATATGAAAAATAAATAGTACTGCTACATTATGAATAAAACTGCAACCTTATTTCTTTCTTCCGATCCGAATGTGACAGTTGAAATATTAAAACTTTAAAAACTAATTTGAATTTGCTCTGACTATTTGAACTGTACGATGGACTAAAAAAATGTCGTCATTTACGAAATTTTCCCGGATTTATTATAAAAAACTTTTAACACCCCCATCTTCTATTCTAACTAATAGGGTGTCAGTGGACCCAGAGGTATGAGAGGTTACCAAGGACCAGAAGGGAAGAAAGTAAGTTACTTTTATAGTTATAATTGAAGAGAAAGTATATTTCAAGTCATTAAAATGTCAGCTAATAAACTTTAGAGAAAACCTAAGACTAAATGTATTTAATAACTTACAGGGACTAGCTGGACCAAGAGGAGAGCCAGGTGTGCCAGGAATAGACGGTGTAAAGGTAATCATATCTATTACTGTATATCTTTCAAAATGACTTTATTCTGATCTTTGAATGTTTGGTCCGGAGACACGATTACTAATATAACATACATGAGATGGTGGTAAAGTTGATTCCAGGTTAATTATTATTTTCAAATTCAATTTTTGAATCAATAACATGTGAGATACAGAACTCTGGAAATTATTAATACGCATTTCGAGCCATGATTTGACATAACTCGAATTTCATTCATGAATAGCTCGGCCGCTAAGCAAACATCTTGATTATTTCATTTGTAGGGTAATTCAACTGATGGTGTTTCTGTAAATTTGCTGAAATAATTGTAATTGCAATAGAACCGATCAAATATTTATATCCAATTTTATTTTAATAATTTGCTATTTATTATTCAGAAATATATCATTCAAATAGCAATAGTTTTATTATCTTAACAACATGTGTACGCAATGTTACTAAATATATTCAATACCAATCACAAATATTACAAACCATCTATTTTTCTCATTAAGCGTTAATTGTTTTACAGGGTGAACCCGGACCTACAGGACCACAAGGCCCAATGGGAGATGCTGGAAAGGCGGTAAGTCAAGACGTTTTTTTGCTGTTACAATTACGAAAATAAATACGTCGGGCCTTCAATTTATTCAGGCCATTTATAATCAAGTAAATCGAGTAACAAAATTCAGATATAGAATGAATAAAAATCGCGATTATATGATAAGACGTTCGCTACTTTTTATGTATGAATATTGTAATATGTTCAGCACAATTCAATCAAGTTACAAAATTCAAATTAAATTGCATTACGGTGTGTTAAAATCAATAATGCAGTTCTTTGAGGTTCTACAGTGGCCAAAGGAATATTGATGGCAAAACATTAATGTAACACGCTGAGCCTTGGGAATAAATTTGAACCCATTTGGGAAGCATCCAAGTATGACCTGATTACTCAACGTTTGAGAAGATATATGCTACAATAAAAACTTGAACTTCCTTTTTTTTTTCAGGGACCAAAAGGACACAGAGGCAGACAAGGGTATTCAGGAAATCCAGGATTCCCAGGTCTTCCTGGTTTCAAGGTACAATAGCAGTCTTTCTTATATAAAATTAAACTGGTTTATTTATATCCTGTAATACAAGTGTTGATCATTTGCGCACTGCACGACCACATGCACTTTCCATCATACAGTATAATGCTTCACTTACACAAATTGAGTTTTAAGTTAACCAATTTAACCAAATTTAACCAACTTTTTGTACTTTTTACATTGCAGGGTCATGAAGGAGACAAGGGCGAAAGAGGTCAACAGGTACGTTCAAGAAAGTTTAATAATCCAACTTACTGAACTATTTTGAAATCTTCCCATCCAATTTAAGTCAAATTTTTAATTTTACTCGGTCACTTATGCTAATATATTTTGTTTCCATCTAGGGCGAAGTTGGAAAACTTGGTCTATCGGGAGTACCAGGTCCGCAAGTAAGTATCGTTGCTATTAGTACATAATAAGACTCTTTGTTGTTCAGTGCAATTAATCCACACCAAGTCTGGCCTCAGTTACTGATACGTGTGGACTATATTTTTTTATATTATTAGGATTTGGTATTTATAACCGTTTGTCTTTGACTAGCCGATTTTATTACACTTTTGAATCGCTGTTTATGGTGTTTGGATCCGTAATGTCCTTACGTGTACAATTTTCATTCATTTTATACCCAGCTTTCTCGTACATGCGTAGGATTATGGTGTTGTTAAGAACATCTAACGATTCAAGATCTAATATTAAAAACAACTATGCCTAAATATAACTCTATTCAACTATTAACAGGGAGAAAATGGCAAAGTTGGACGGCCAGGAGAGGTTTGTTGTTTTCACACAATAATTGTTTCAGTTTTCAGCACTGATAGCAAATTTATAGCCATCAAAGGTTCAAAATACTATATTAAGAATAAATAAACTGTGTTTATCATAAATTCTATAGGGTTAGGTACCATTTATAGTGGCTAGACAACATTCAATATTGCCATTTCTGACTTATGGTCCTATCCCGAATAGATAGTTGTAATATAGTGTAAAATACATTTGGACCTCGAAACATACAAAAAAAAATTACGCTTTTTCACAATAATGAAAATAATTTGTATTCAATAAAATTACTACCAGATTTGAAAAAAAAAAATGGGTTATTAACAAACAAGGTCCTGTGTCCAGTTGTAACAGATTTAATTTTACTCACTTTTTAGCCTGGACCAGAAGGTCTTCGGGGTCCCACAGGTCCCAGAGGAGTCAAAGGAGATACTGGGCCAATCGGAAACACTGGAGAGACTGGGAAACAGGGCGAAAAAGGCGACAAAGGAGATAAGGGAGAAGACGGATTCCCCGGAGAAATTGTAAGCAGTTTATTCTATTTTAAATTGTTTTATATTTCCAACAAGGTCGAAAAGGCTCAATGATTCATTGAAGTTACAAATTTTTAAGGGATCCGAATTGCTTGATCAAAACTATTTGATTTATCACATGCTATGTTGAGTGATAAATAAAAAATATATCGCCGGATCAACTGAATCTTGGAATTCGATCATTGGGCTTGAACTATGGGTTGAACTTGGTCTGGTACTGCAAATACCGTATTCGATTCAATTGATCTGTGCATCTCTAATCCCTACTGTTCCGGCCCCCGAACGTTAACAATCTCTTGTTATATCATAATGAAGTTATATTTTCAGTAGATAACGTTTTTCAAAAGGAAAATATGTCCTGCTTTGGTAGAGGCCAAACTACAGTTATTATTTTAATTTTTTACATTTATGTTTTCTTATTTCTATTCTATTTATCTTTCTAAGATTGATTTTTATATTTTTACCAATCGTACAATTAGTACAATATTTTCCGTGGCTATGTCTAAATGATTTATTTTGTGTACGAGAACAATGGCAATCCACCGACTTTTTTTTATTTTATTACTCTTAGTTCATGAACTAATCATAGTAATAAATGTTACAGGGTAGGCCACGAGATATGGACGAAATTGTTGCGGCAATCACAAAAGTCGTTGCGGAAATGTTGCCCAGGTGAGATTCCTCTTCATTTGCTAGAATTAATTATAAGTATTTAGTGAAACCGGTAAAATGCGAACATTAAAGTTTTTTGGTGCATTTCGAATGTCTACATAAACAAACTTTATATGTTTCTCTGTTATTCCGGTGCATTGTGACTGTATGTTTGAAGCGTGCGCAACTCAAAATCTTTTGGTTTTGAGTGGTAGGCCTATAGGACAATTAGATAGTTGTTATTCTTAAAGTTTTTTTATATTTGCATAGAGTTTTAGGGCAAAGAGCAGATAATTTGATATTAACACTCTCTCTCTTCCCTTTTTTTTAATAAGTCCTTCCTTTGCATCAATGCATTTACTATAAAAAATTAAAATTAAATCTCTTCCACCTATTTAGATACATGATCACATTACAAAAAGAATGTCAACGATGCATGCCAAAGAGAGCGTTTCCAGGTAAACCAGGACCATCAGGTCCTCCAGGGCAAAACGGGCTACAAGGTCTAATTGGACACCCAGGCAAGGATGGTGCTCCTGGTCGACCGGGGGCACAAGGACCTGAAGGCGCGCGTGGAAAACCAGGTTAGTGTCAAATAAATATAAACTAAAAACTAGTCAAAGTTGCACTAGAATGTTGAGTTTGAACTGTCACTTGAAACGATGTAGAAATAAGATAAATTGTCGAATAACCATAATCATAAGTTGGGTTTACGCAAGATAAACTACCTTTCCTTACTCTATGCCCTTGTGGAAGTGGATCCAAAATGGAAAAAAATACAGAAATACATTTGTGTTAGTGTGCTTCAAGACTATTGAATCAAATAAATAATTAACAACTTGTAAATTTCATTTTGTGTATTTACCATTCTTCAGGTCCAAGGGGAAACAAGGGAGATAATGGCGCAAGAGGGCTAGCTATGCATGGACCAATGGGACCACCCGGACCTCAAGGTAATCGCAGTAGTACTTACTGCTCCGTCATAAAAAAAAAGTCACAAGGTCCAAAAATTAACTTTAAATCTACCTTATCATTAAGTCAAGACAAACGGCTAGCTGCTATGTTGCACGGGGGTCCACATCTCAGTTTCTATGGATAATATGATGTGGAAACGCTAACTATTTCATTTTGCCCCCTATATGTCTTTGTGTTATAAATATACTTATAATATAATCTCTAAACTGTGTCATCATACTACCAGGTTATAGATTGAAGTTTGAATGAACCTAATAAAACAGCGATACTAAATCTAGTTGAAGATATAAATCAAGACTGTTGAACCACTTATATAATATATGTTATTATTATTATAGGTCCACCAGGCAAACCAGGTGAAGGAATAGCAGGTATGCCAGGTAGTCCAGGAGCCCGTGGGGATATGGGTAAAAGAGGTAAACAAGGACGACAAGGCGCTGCTGGCGCCCCGGGAATTTGTGACGCAAGCGATTGCAGTGGAGCTCCTGAATTTAGACCTGATCCTATTGTGGTGAGTACCGGTATCTTTTATCCTAAAGCACGTTGTTCACGGACAGGTTTTTACAAGTAAAATTTTTGATTGCAGCGATAAACGATTGGCCAGCTGTCAGAATCCCATACCTATTACCTATTAAATTCATAAAATAATATTCGACGTCTGGTCTTTGCTGTAATATGTTTGCTTCAAACCCTAATGCTCTTGTATATGCATTGCCTCGAACAAAAAAATTAACTTTATTTGCACATGGTGGTTTGGCGCTTTAGTTTAGACATCTTTAACGATTAAAACCTACGTCACAGTTACGTCACAAGTTTTTCGTAAAAATAAATTTGTAAAAAAAACTTATTGCACGACCACAAGGGTTTAATTCCCCTCTAATAGTAGTCTAGCCTGAGAATATACTTTTTCTTCGAATATTTGATAATTGTCGATGCCGATGATACATAAGCATTCATCAGAACTATCTTCTGATATAAGTCGATAAAAAGTAAACTGGGTGGTTGAGAGCGTTTTGTTTCCACTGGGCGGAAATAATTGTTCAATAACATGACATGACATTAGTTATTGCTCGCTATAATCCTAACACACGTACCTTCCTCTCCAGGATTCTCCGTATAGCAAAGGACCGCCAGGACCAGATAATATCAGAGAACCAGGTGAAACACTTGGAAGACTAAGATTAGTTCCTGGCTTACTCATGCATTTGAAAGGTAAGATAAATGAATTACAATGCAAATTCATTTTTGAATGAAAACTAGCACAATTAAAATCGTGTACATACGAAAAATACACAACGTAATCATACAAGAATATATCTATTAGTATCAAATAAATATGAAATGTATAATGTATTAAATATTTCTAGTCTTATTGGAAATCAACTTTTCGCTAGAATCTTTCATTTAAAACTTGTTTTATATTCAGGACCAGGTGCTCCCGACCGATTGAATATAGGAACGTTTGCAAACGGAGGCCGCCTAACTCGAAGATCCACAAGAAGACCTTGATGAGACTACAACGAACACATTTATACTCTGAAAACGACATAATTTGCATATTGCATTTGATGCCATACTGTGCCAGCAGGCAAATTGGTTGCTTTCAAGAAAGAACATCATCTCCTTGTTTAATCATTCTATTCCAAGACTATTTTTTCTATCCGCTAGACTATGATATTGAGCTGTTTTTTTTTTCAATATTTTTTTCGCGTAAATTTCTATTACTACTGCTAATACTTTATGATTATAATTATTATTATTATTGATTAAATATAAATTTGAACTTTTATTGTTATTATTCTTTGTTTTACGCTTGTCTTTGAGCTAAAAAAGTGTTTCATAGCCTAGCATGAATTCTAGCGTAGTTTATTCAATTGCTGGTCAGTCTGGACCCCACTGCATGACTACAACTCGAACCATAGTGCAATAAATCGTATAGAATACACTGGATTAGAGGAATCCCACCCATCCCAATCTACCGCCTGAAACCCCCAATTCTGCAAAGAAGTTTGACCGGAATCTATATCAAATTACCTGATTACCCCAGAAAAGATCCTAATTTCGACTCTGAAATACGACAATACGACACCTATATTCATTCTCCAATACCGCGGAATGCCGAAATCCACATCCTCACCTGGGGCTATAAGATAATTGCCGCAGAAAGAGGGTGGGTTAGTGAGTAATTTAAAAAATATCTATTCCCCAATATTGTCTATGCCAAGGGTGTGCAACATTTTTTATCGCCGGGTTATATAACCGACCTCAGACATCTAGCCCGGCCACACAAAAAAATAGTTTTCATCTATGCGGAAAAGTCAAGTAAAGAGAATGCGGCTATTACTTAGCCTTGCTGCAATAAAGACATCGGGCAAAATTAGTAAGGATTTGAGTGCTGACGAGGCCCGCGCTAAACGACTTGGTGGACCCATTGTTGTACACCCCTGTTCTATGCTATACCATGCCTCCCCGTCAATAAAAACAGTCTTCGTTTGTGCAAAACTTTGTGAAGTTCCTTTATTTACACCTGGTACATAAAATATTCCAACCAGATTTTTAATATATGTGGACCTCAAGGTATTTTCATTCTAGTGTTACAAAGTAGTAGTTTTTGGTCACGTGACAAAAAGTACTCAGATTGCTCGATAAGTTGATGATCCGTAGGGTGTCGTTATTGAGCTATTTTACACGCAAATTTGAGTATCCAAATTTCATACGGCGTTGTCTACATACGACTAAGGGCGATTTCCAGAGATGTGACACAACATAAAGCCCTTTAATGGAGGTTAGGGGTGAATTTTTTCTCGGTAGCACATTCTTTTAAATTATAAACTTTCGGAATGGAACTTTTTGTGTGGAATTTTAGTAGCTGGATCTATTATTAGATAAATTGTACTAGCATATTACGTGCTATTTATGATCATCTCAGATAATCGTGTCCTCACTCAGCTTGCCGTAGCAAAAATATACATTCATATTTATATCCGATATGACATTTGATAACAGCAAAATGTAGTACATGGAATTAGTCTGGGAATATTGGAACAATAAGGGCCCCCTGTGCAATTTCAAGGGCGGGAGGGGGAGATAAGAATTAGTCCCAGTCCCCTTTGTGCTTTCAGAGGGTATTATGACGTATGGCGTATGCTTAGTGATCTTGTATTTTGACGATTCACCTCTCATACTACTACTACGATGGAATATCTGCGATTTCGATTTTTTTTCTCTCCCAATAATAAACTGGTGAAGTTTTGTGTGGGGCTGACCCACCACGCCACCACCTTATTTCTATTTTTGAATTTTTGAACCAAGAACCGGCACTTCTCCCACTTCATAGGCCGAAATAAGACTGGTGGAAAATAAAATGGTAAAAAATGTTTTGGAGCATCATGTACAGTGTACACTGTTCACCATATGCTTCCCCAGTCGCGTCTAAAATCTTCTCTTGAGACTTGTTTTCTCTGGCTATCCACATGAACATATATATCAGATAGATCTTTGTAAGAACTGATACCGTTATTTAGAGTAGACCGCAAAACCCACGAATCCTTTAACAATTGTGAATCGCAATGATGGGATCTGGAATGCATACATAACAGTACAGGAGAACTTATACACCTCTTACTCTGCCTTTAACTGTGTTTCAATTACTTAATGTACAGATTTGATTTTCTTCGTTAAAATTTTATTGTATTCGTCAAAATAAACAAGCAAAATTGAGGCAAAAGAAAATAACATTGAAAAATGGTTTAGAATAGCGTTCGATGGGACAGTAATACTAGTAGGGGTGATTTTCTGCAAAGTCCCAATTTTTTGTTTAAATCAAAAGTTTTGCAATTTGCAAATCTTGAATTGGAAATAATCGAAAAAAGTTAAAGTTTTGTAATTTGTTGACGTTTGGATATCTAGTTTATTTTATCATGCTTCCCTTTAAATAAGTTCATTTACACGATTTATACAAAAATCAAAACTATCAAATTGGAGATTCAAAACTGCAATTTTCAAAAGCGCAGCACAATTTCAGACCTATTGAAGCAAGCAAATAAATTGGCCTTGATTTAAATTTTAGATGATTTTCAGTAATGTCAAATACATCGTCGAAATGATATTAATAGATGCAAAGCTGTGAAATTTGACAATATAATATTGAGACTTGTAAACATATCAAATACGAATTTAATGCATTAGATTTCATGTCTTTCAAATCGAATAGCATTTCAAAAAGATAAAAAAAATTATCTTTGAAGTTTCCCACAATCAAAACGAAATTAAGTTGAAAGCATTCGACATTTTGCAAGTAACGAACCGCCTATGATTGCTCTGTTGTTCAAATCTTGGGCGATTTCAAAGGTTATCATAACATTATATAGCCAAGCTGCGACTGACACGGGTAGTATACGTTTTACCACAAAATATTTTGTGCGGCTGTCTATCACACATAATGGCAACATGTTCTGCCCTTGAGGCTTGATTTTACACACAATACAGACGTGTCCATAGAATAGATGGAATCTGATAAAGGCTTTGTTTGTATAAAACTATTTCTCCAACGATTAAATTCAATTTCAACTGTTTTAAAATGGTTTTTGTCTCGTACACTGTACCCGAATGATTGCTCAAATTGCATACTTGTGGTGAATGTGGGGTTTTCAGTCGATGCCATTTTTGTTTAGGAATTTGAATAAATCAGATGAATATTTTTTGAATAATGTGTGAAATTTATCAAACTGGCGCAACAACCAACAAATGTAGCAGGACTTTCAACATTTTGTTTCTTAATTGATTAGCTAGAGATCAGTTAAAAGCAAAATGCCTCAAAACGAAAAAAGTAAAATGTACATAGAAGTAAAGAGATATAATCTATAATAAGAGAAGACAGTATCACAGATAATAAATCACAGTGTTTAGCGAGCAAGTCATTTAAAATTAAACGAGTTACAACCCATAAACTAGACTGCAATGCTGGTTTGTAACTCGTTCATTTTAACTTTCCATACATCTTATTAGTAAGGACGTTGAAATTGTCCTTATTACAAACGGAACACGTTTTTCTTGATCGTGTTCCTTTCTGTTATCAAGTTCATTCAACATTTGTTGCATCGGTGTGCAACACTACTCCGATCTCTTTCGATTCCCTCATGGAGCGTAAAGCTATCAGTTCATTCATACTGAAACATTTTACATTGCTAATGTTCTACCTCCCCGCGGAATTTTTCTTTATTGACGTCGGCTTTTCAAATGTTGCTTCAACGGCTGGAGAAACTCCATTTTCCGCTAATACTCGGTTAATTTCCGCTAAATCTAATTCTTCCTCGCTTAGATTGCTTACAGATTCTAAAGGTATATCTCGCTCGTCGATGGCATCATCACACGGAGCATCGTTTTGTCGAGGTTCCTCGGTTACTGGTTCATCTGTGGGAACAGTGGAGAACTCAGTTTGATGACCAATCATGTTTTCTTTTACAATTCGATTGTCGATTTCATTTTCAGGTTCAATTTCCTCGTCGCGTTCGTGAACGTTTTCGGATTCTACAGGATGTTCATTTTCAGGTTCCAATTCTTCTTCGCTTTCGTGAACATTTTCCGATTCAACGGGATGTTCATATTCTTGTTGTTCTTCGATTTCTCTTCCATATTCTTCAACGGGCTCTTCAATCTGCTTTATTACCGGATATGATTCTTCTTCAAGAGGTGTAAATTCAGCATTGGAATCTTCAATTTCGATTTCTTCATTTTCGAACTCTTGATTAGATTCTTCTTGTGCTGTAAACCCTTCTTCATTATTCTGTATTTCTTCTTCTTCAGTAACTGAGTGTTCCTCTTCGATTTCTGGTTCAGTATATCCCAAAGGTTCTAGTTGAAAGTACGGTTCCCTTTCTAAGATTTCGAGTTCTTCATGTGGTTCAGTATTTTCCTCATTTTCTGTTTCTTCAAATTCTTCTTCTTCCTCTCTCTCTTCGTCCCCTCCTTCGGAAAGAACTTGTCTTAGCATAGGGTTTACAGAATTGATTGGCTCAGCTCCGATAAATCCAACTTCTTCTTGGGGAGGTCGGACGAAAAATGGGTTTTCTGGATTGTGGTCCAGTGCAGGTCGTCCCGCTGCATATAGAGCTCTGTCTTGCACGAGGTATGCAAGAGCATTGTATTTTTCCAATACGGCGTTGGGGTTTCTTCTCATGAAATCTTTCCCTGCAAAAATTAGAAATAAAAACAATTTAGAAACAATATTTATATGATTTCTTATAAATATCATAAAACTTGTTTAGATATAGAAGAAATTCAAACTGGATTATATGACGTAATATTTTTACCAGATGACGTCATGACTAAAAGTGACGTCCGAATAGAATGGGAGATCATGTTTCATGCGTTTTAAAATTCATCTCTATCATGATTGTCATGATTGTTTAAACAGAACTTTATGACTTATATTTTTCAAAAATGACGTCATCGCTGGAGTGACGTCAGCATAAAATAGGAAATTATATTCTTTTTGCGTTTCCACCTTCACCTCTATCCTGATGTTACTATTGTCTGATTCCTATTGATTATGAATTACTTCCGCAATTATTTCTGGGTATTTGAGATATCAATAATTTGATTTGTGCTTCTGTGCTGCATAAGGAACTAGAACCATCTTAATGAATTATTGTGTTATGACTTCAAAAAATGGCAGGTAATTACAATTTCGCGTGATCCCTTATACTATATTTAGTTTTATGAACTTGGTTTAATGTACGAAGCAAAATGGCGTACTGCACTGTCATCAACGATGAACTATGACAATTAGTCGACCATCAGGAAAAACTATCCAAATTTGATTAAATGCAAGTTTGCCCAAACCAATGTAAAAAAAACCTCAACAAATGTGACAACATCAGTGGGAGTCACGACTAACCACTTTTGCGATAACATCTAATTGTGGAATTGTTCCAAAGACATGAATCTAAATTATACCATTCAATTTTATTTTTATCTAATTATTACACGCCTGTTTATTTTTAAATTCGGCTTTTCGTATTTTACTATTCTATCCTACAAGTAACATGATGTTCATTGGCAGACATTGTGAGTTTCTAAACAAAAATCTTTTTTAATCATGTTAAATATAGAACTTTGAAGTATACAGTTCAATTTTATTTTTATATAGTACTTTGTATGTTTGTTTATTTTTAAATTTGTCGATTCGCCTACAACTAATAATGTCGTTTTCTATTTTTAAAAATAAGTCGATTTTCAGTTTCATTAGCAGCCCATCGTGACAGTCGATACTAGTCGAACGAGATCTGATTTTTTTTCGAATAATTGGTTTCTAACTTAAATTGCTATTCGTTTACAGTCTTTGAAGTTTAGAGTAACAGGTGCATCTTGATAACATAAGTATAGAGTGCGTTTAGAGTTAACGTTTCGATTGGCGAAATGTAGTTGTTATTATTACTACTGGTAACTACAAACGCGGTTTTGTATTATAGATACTCCGTTTTAAACATATCAATGGTACCATTGGTGGCATACTATATTATTTTACGTCTCACCAGAAGTGCCCGTTTTAATGTTACAAGAAATAACGTTAAAAATACGAAGCAAAATTTATAAAACTTACATCTGCCAAAATCTCCCGATGTTAGGTCGTCAAGTTTCTCGGAGTGGAGTACTTTAGATTGGGGTTTCTCTTCATGACATTGCTCCAAATCGACGCAACGACCATCAAGGACAAAAAGTCCCTTTGGACAAACGCAAGCAGGTTTGCAGACACATTCCTCGTAAAATTGTTCAATTGATGCTCTCTCGGTGCAAGGTACGGAACATCCGCATTTAGTAAAAGTCATTTCAGCCCTGTGATAAAGATAATATACTTTAATAATAGAAGTCGCAGCAAATTTTTTTTTTCAGTCAGTAAAACAACGAAAAACAAAATTAGTAAAACGAAAATGATGCCTGGTTTAAATATGATTGAACTTGTAAGCTGATTTGAACAATTTTGTGCCAGGCTTTTAATATCATTTATTCCGTTCAAGAGTTGAACAAGCCTACTTATATAAATCGACATCAAATTAAATTCATTGTTTACAAATGGACTAAATAATACAAACAATTATTGTCATTTTCAATTCATTTAGAACATATAAATGGAAAGAAAAATCAACTTACGAGCAAGACAATTCCTCGACGGGTGCATCCAACCCATTTTCCTCATCCTGAGAAGCATTCCATTCTTTGAATTGTTGCCCTGAAAGAATAAAAAAGGCAATTTTATTAAAAAGCCATCTAGATATATTTGTATTGTTTCACAGTGAAGATTTCATTAAATAATATTTCAGCAAACTGGCGCAATCAAAAATCGCCATCCGGGTTGTTTTGTAACCGTAAACATATCGTGCAACGGTGTATGTGACTCATGTGACACGCGGATAGCATAGCAGGATATTTGCGGCTTCACCGATGTCTATCTTCAAAAATTACGTTTTCGAAAGTGTCATTTAGCTTATCCACGTCAGCGTTTATTTTTATAATGTCGCATTTATGTACCCTATTACATCCAATCAGTTTAGTTACCATTTTTAAAAATCTACAACGAGTCATATCTCGTATGTTTATACGAATCGCATAAATAAATTATTGCTTGGAGTTACATTTTTTAAAATGTCACTTTACGTAAACTAGCTTATAGAACCAGTTATAACCAGTTAATACATCGAGCTAGGATCTTAAGAAATGCCACGCGAAAATAAACAATTCAATCCTACACGCCCAAAAGATACAAAACCACAATGACTTAGCTGCGAATATATTAACAATCGTTATTAATATTGAGAGTCGTGCTAAAGAAACGTGACTGTAATATAATATTGAGTTCAAAACACAATATGAATAATCAAGAATTTTAAAATTTAAAAATTTTTGTCGATGTATTTATTTTAAATATAAACAAGATGTTGTATATCACAAAATTTTGAATGTTTTCCAAATTCAAAACAATTTCCTAAAAGTTTTGTAATATACATATTATTTATTGTTCATCTTATAAATTTTTTAAAGAAAATGTAAATTTTCGCAATTTCAATTCCAAAAATGTTTCAAAATGTAACAATTTCTCTGAAAAGTTTTTTGAGAATTTTATTTTCCAAATATAAAAAATGTTATTTGAAATGGTTTCGCGGCCAATGAATCGCGTGCGAAGACAAAGTAGACTTTAAAACCAACTTTGTTTCATTCGGCAATAGCCAAAGGCTATGTATACCGACAACACATTGCTGCAGGTCTACATTCCAATTTTATTACTATTGTATTAAGCCGAAATGAATTTGAAATGACATTTATGAGGTCGCGTTACGCTCAAGTTCACTTTTAATTCCTCTTATCATTTTATATGAAAATGTTTTTTGATAGATTTTCCGGATAAATGTTATTAATGAAGCATATTACATCATCCTTTGAATGTCAATAGATAATATTTAATGGAATTCGCTTTTTATGAGCTGTTTTTGAAGTTTCATTTCCAAAAACCTTCTTTCACTGAAAGATCAAAAACTCTTTAAGATTCCGTAGTAGCTCCAGACTTCTCGAAATCGAAAATTTATTTCAGCCAACGACTCGCAACCATGCTCTAAGCAAACTTACACATTTGCTGTATGTAGACTTATCGTTGAGTATTTACTCGACTTATCTAATGCAAAGTGTACAAAGAACTAACACATAAGATACTTACAAACTTCGTCATAAGCTTTGCAGATATCTTCAGTTAAAGGTGGAGTACTGCTGGCTTTTGTTTCCGTTTCCGGGATCACGCTCCCAGTGTCAGTGTCAACGCAAAAGAATACAGATCGATCATTTCGTTGCATTGCCTAAAAAATTTTTTGATAAGTTTGTGATTCGCAAGGATTTCATATCCATTTTGCTGTTAGAAAGTGAAATATACGCAATGGCTTTTTAGTCAAATCGTTGAACTTAGCTATGTTGGCGACGATTCAAATCTAATGACCACAACCCCACAGATGGAGTAATAAATTAGTTGGAAAATGCCTAACAGGGACAATTCCGCTTCTTGAAAAATGTCGTTGCTTTTCTATCCAATAATGGTCGTTTGGTTATGGAAGTTTAACTTTATAATTCATCTTAATATGTAGTCGAGATTTTTAATCGAATGTTAAAATTGATAATAACTTGCTGCATCGCTTTCATCAAAATTGAATTAAACATTCGTATATTCGACTCACGGAACTGAGTTTTTTTATAATTACATATAACGTTAAATAATTGATTGTATGTAATAGACGACAGGCGGCATTTTTTTTCTCGAAAGGACAAAATTAAAAAAGCACAGACAATAAACAGCATCATTATTTTTATATTTATTTATATAACTTAATATTTCACCAACGGCATTTTGGTTATTTGTTATATAAGAATTTGATTCAAAAAACATAGACGATACAATCATCATTATTTATACATCTGTCTACAGGAAATTGATTTTTTACATAATGCAAAAATTTACCTTAAATTTTCCGTTGGTTGTACATTCGGGATAATAGAATAGTGGGGTGTGACCTTTCAACCCAAAATCGACTTGCATTCTCGAGAACTCATCTTGCATATGGAAACATTGATTTCCTGAATGGTCGTTTTTCGTCATTCTCATACCTACAAATATAAGTATGAAGTTAGAAATGTAGAGAAATAGGTTTTTAGTGCATGTTGGCACAAAGAATTAAAAACATGAATCCGCGCTTGATTTGTTGGACAGTAATCCCGCTTCTCGCGATGCTAAGCTCAAGGTTCAACCATACAACTTACGATTAATACATGTTATTATATTTTCACAAAGTTGATGAAAATACAGTATAAAAAATTATAATAATGAAGAAAGAAAAATGGAGACAGAATGAAGTTGAACAATGTAGAAAAACAAGTTTTTTGGGGCCTTCCTCAAAATAATAGTACTGGATTTGTACCAAAAAAAATCCTGAAAAGATTCGAAAATCGAAAAATTTCTAGTCTTTCTTCATTATTTTGTGAAGCTACGTTGAACTCTCAACGCTTTTAAATAATTCTCACCGCATTTTAATGCTTCTTTATTCAACATTCTCTCTCGCTTTGTTCCTTGTACGATCAAACCATTCTTTTCATGAACACAAAAGCAGGCTCCTCCGTCACGGTGGTCACACTGGGAAGGCTGGAAATGCAAATATACTGAGTTAGTTATACAAGAAACTATTTAATGTAATGTCATACTACACTCTCTTTTTCATAGTGTTACATTACTGTATCATTACTTATTGATCTTAAGATCGGTAAGTATGTTGATAGGTATTTGTCTGTTTGTCTGTTTGTCTGTCTGTCTGTTTGTATGTTTGTCTGTTTGTCTGTTAGATGAACGCGATATCTCACGAACGCGTGGTTGAATCTGCTTCAAATTTTGCATGTGCATGCATCTTACATCGGACCAGAAGCCTATAGATTTTGGGTTAATTATGTCGTATAATTAGCGAGTTATCAACTAATTACCGATCTAAGATCGATAAGTCTTCGGTCTCCGATCGATATTCTCGTATTACCCAATTGCAAACAGTATTTCCCATGCTATAAGAGCAACCGATAAAAAGCAAACTTCAAGTTTAATTAAATCGGAATGAGATAGTCTCTGTCCACATAATATAAGTTTTGTCAATGTCGCGGAAGCTTATTTCTAATCTATTGATATAACACTTATTTATTACTCTTATGATATTTTTTAATATAAACATTTATCAATATTACTCAAAATTTAGCAAATATTATCATTTATCAACATTGGGAGCATTTGTTTCTTAGCTTTTAATTAAACGATGTTTCATGATAACCTTTTACGCAAAAGTCGCGCGTGAAATTGAGCCTAATTATACACGAATTACCAGATTACCGGATACGAAACACGGTAAACAATAACGACAAACATGAAATTACTTTCAATGGTAAAATTAAACAATTATGTAGCGACCATAAGTTGAAACCTGTTCATTTAAGTTACCAGACTATTCTTTGCCACCCAGTCTCGGCTGCTTATGACTAAGCGCGGGTAATTGAAACAGTCAACTCAAGTTTACAAGATATGCAATTTTTTATAATTGTTTTTATATTTTTAATATCAATTTTTTTTTAGTTGTTTTTCGTTTATTTTTTTATGCTATACTATACGATATTTTTTTGTGATTATATAGTTGAAATATTTCAATCGAGTTAGCCAAAACAAAACGTATATCATTCGGATACCAAAATTTTTGCGATACTGTGTAAATGGGACACATCAATAATAAAAACAAACTTGCAAGCTTGTGAGCTAAGATATTAGCAAACTTTTGTTCTATTTTCTACAGTATTTAAAACACCTACCCGCCACATTTTCCCTTCTTTGTCGCATTCAGGAACGTAGTGTGGGTAGCTGTTAATCTCCTCGTATTCAATAATGTCAGCCTTTACTTCATACAATCGAGACAAACAAGGTCGGATTTCCCGAAGCAAAACTGCTTCTTGTCTGTATCCTTTGATTTCTGTTTGAAAAAGTATCATTATAAGCATATTTTATTTTAGCATCGAGTATAGCATATTAGCAAAATAATAGTTGGCAGATGCGTCAGTTCTTCTAGTTAGAAAAGTGAAAATAGAAAAAAGTAAGCAGTTTTCGGGGAATTATTTAGTGTGGCTGTGTCAAATTTCTCTATTTCTGTTCCTTTGGTTTAGAATTAGATTTTTATTTTGCTACTAAATAACACTAGTGTTAAAAGTCATAGCGGAGTAAATTTTTAGCGTTCCATACATTTTGAATAACACGAAATAGACATAAATTTTAACAACTTACCGTCTTTTTGGTAGTCCACACTTGAAGATGGGCGACCTAAGAAAAACAAACAAATTTCAGTTTAGTATTACTAATTTATAATGGTAATATTTAATCGAAAGTGCCCGACTTTTCGAGACAAAAAAAACATGGTTTCCTATTAAATTAAGGGTTCACTGTATGAGACCAGATATTAGTAGCAAAAACAAAAACAAGTTCAAGTAGGTCTTGAACGCATCATCATTATTTATAATTTAATCAGCTTATAAACTGGTAGCATAGCAAATTTTACATTAGTGGTTTATATCGTAACAAAAAAAGTTTCAAAAAATCGCACCATGACTTAAAAATTGCCGATTTCATTTATCTACGATAATTCGAGATTAATATAGAGTCTACCGCGCTATTTTCTGTCATATTTTTGTAAATTTTAACTCAGTCAAGTTTGACCAATGTTTGAGCTTCATAAAGTAAAATTATTTTTCGGGATTTTGGTTGATATGCGAAAAGAATGGTTTGCCCTACGGCTGCATTGTTAAGTTCTGTAAAGGTCGGGAAACCACAAAAAATTTCGTAAAGTAGACAGAACGTTCTTGTCATCATGCGACGGTAATATTTGGATTCCGATTTTTCAACATCTACCTAAAACGCTATTATTTTAATGAACTTTTTATTATGCTTAAAAAAATATTTATGAGGGGTGGGATTGATATTAATTTTTTTTTCCTTTTTTAAAATCTCAAATGTGAATATAATTTATTCAGAAAAAATTAAATTTTTCTTGCGTGTGGTAGCGCCAATATTTCCCAAATCAAATTTTAAAATTGTTTTTCTTAGTGAACTACGTGTTATTCTATTTCTTAATGAAGTCCAAAAATACAATTTTTTGTTTATATAGCCGCGCTGTGACATAATATCTATTGCTTTGCATAGTAATTAATTGCAATACCAATAAAAAAGAAATCTTCTTCAAGGACTATTGAAAATTGCATTGTAATCGTTTCTTCGCTTTCGAGGTTATAGTTTATTAAAGTTTAGTTAAGTAATGGTAACGAAATTCGAAAACGCAAATTGCCGTGTCATTAGTAGTAGTAACATGATCACGACTGGAAGTTTTTATTGTGCGAAAATTCACTAAATATTAGTATTTATAACATATAACACGTTTTTTGATATATTTGAGTTTAAGCCGCTTTCGAGCGGTATTAGAAGTCACCATAAGTATCTAAAACTCTGTACGAGTCAAGTATAAAGGAAACTCATTCAAATGACGATTAAGTCTATATATCCATTAATATTTCTATGTACCAAATAACGCAATAAACAACTCAAAGTATTATTTCAGCTCTGTTGCTACTAGCACTTTTTAATATGCTCCATTTTACGCTGAAAAGCGCTGTATTATTCAAAAAAACTATCAATTTCAAATCAGCTTTAATTTCATGTTTTAATAATATGATCTTTGAAAAACAATGATCGTACAATGAAACATGAGTCCCGATACCGCATTCAATTTTTCAAAACTTGTACAGTTATTCATGAACTTTCAATCCTATAGTTTCCGTCATTTGTTTTCGTATCCAAATCCATCAAATCGCGCGTTCTGGGAAGTCGCGTGCAGATTAATTTATCCGCTGTGAATTGATTTAAACAATTATTCGCCCTTTAATCTATATTGCATTTGACAAATACTAATTACATTGCATTGTTTGCCCTTATCTCGGAAATGATTAGGCAAAATGTGATTAGGTAAACCTTCGTGGAAGAAAAGGTATTGATTGTTACGGTATTACTGCGCTAGAATGAGCGAAACTCGTGCAATTAAAAATAAATTGTAAGGAACCACTGGTGTGCAGAAGGCTGCAGTAGAGTTAACGAACAATTCGGCTTCAAACATAAGGCAATAGTGAATAATTAATAAAGATATACTGTTATGTAACGCTGGCGCGTAAAATGATTCGCTGCATAATAACACAAATATATTTTCGCAATGTTACATCTTAAAAAATCCGACTTTACTTATGGTTACACATGAATTATCCTCTTTTTAAATCGTTCGTGTTACTTACTAACGGTATAATATCATTGCAGCTTACAATGCATGTTCCCGAACATAAAGGCTCATGTCTCCGGCATGCCGCCTTCGTTTCGCCACGACTGGACGTGTACAGCAAGGACCGGCGTCCACCTGCATTTTTACCGTCCTTGGCCGGTATAAGGCGGATTTGTTAAGGAGTTTTAAATTTGTTATGCCGCAATGCTTATTTCATTTTTCCATTTTTAACGAAGAAATGCATGTATTATTACTATTACACTCGCAATAATTACACTATTTTTGATCTGCCGTTGTACACATACACTGCCGTACACATTAATGATATAAAATAGATCCCACTTTCAACGTGTACAGTATATAATTCAAATCGAACTTTATATCGGTTATTCTCCACTTCATCGCGAAATTGAAATTCCATTATAATAATCGTATATGTCTGACGCAATTTATTCACGGTTTGAAAATTGATTACTGTACAGACCACGTTTGATTAGCGAGAAATCGTTTTTACTTCTGAGAAAGAGATTGTAATATAATTAAATCGGAAGAAGCACTGCCATATCTTATACGCCTTGAATACCGAAGAGCGTTATGTCAAATTTTTATGTAAAGTATATGCAATACCAGCTTAAGTATATTTCAACTTCGAACTGAATTCTATTACAAATTTCAAAGTATTGCAATACAGCTATTAATTTACTTTAAATTTAATTCAGCCAATAAAAAAAATTAAGATTTGAAAATTGAAATTAATTAATTTGCTGGCAATTTCAATATTTTATGCTGCGCAAGTCTTATGTTTTAGTTAGATTACAGCTTTATATTGCACCAGTTATTTAGATAAGTTAAAAGTTGCAAAATTTGGTCAACTTTCAAAACTAATGCAAAAGCTCGCGCACAGTTGGGTCGGAAATTTTATAAAATTTCAGATTAATACATTTTTATAATGCTCTCCAAAAAGTTTTCATTGTCAGAACTTTTGAGACTAATGTACTAGTTATTGATGTAATTTAATAGCTGGGATTTTTTGTTTAACTTTCCTAATTAAAACTAGTAAAAATCGCACATACAATTTGATAATTTCGATATTTCAAAATTTATATAAATTTTAACGTAGAATAAACTTACAGTGCACCATTGTTGCCATGGCGAATACAATCGCAGTTATAAGTATTCCAATTTTTTCCATTTTTGATTTTTCCAATGAAGATAAGTATATCAGTATACTAGCAATGAGGAAAATAAGTACGGCAAACGAAAAATTCGTAAAAATGTCTTCTATGTCGCTCTGTATCACTTCTATGCGTAACGCAAGCTAACTTCGCTGTTTATGCCTGAAATGGCGCCAAACGCGTGACTTTATACTACGGCTGAATTTCTCTCGAATTCAGATACATGATGAAGCATTTTCTCTCTTTTTTATAACCATGCGCCTACGCTGAAACCTTTTTTTTTCCTTCATTTTTTACGTTTCACAGCAACACCGCCATAACTATCGAAAAATAAAACCATTTTTTCGAATTTTTTTCGCCAATGGAGGCGCTCTCTGCAAGTGAGCATTTTATCATATTTACCTGACTTTAAATATATACCGTTTTGTATGTAATTGCGCAACTCATCGCAACTCGTGATTAAACCACGTGAATGCGGTCTTGATAAGTATGACCGCCCGCGAGGGATTAATACCGCGCCATATAAACCGAGCATAAGATTTTTATCTTATTCTTGGTGTGGTAAAGTGGTTCTCATGCGATGGGGCGCGTCTAACAAAGGGGTGGGTGTAAACACAATTTTTTTGGAGGGGGTTACAGCTAATTGGAAATAATAAAAAAATTGTTAGATTCTATATTTCCTGCCTTATTTTGGATGTTCACATTTTCTTCTATAGGACATTTACGTTCCATCCATGTATTTTTTGAATAAAACATACTCTCGCCTTACTATCTGTTATTTGTAGCCTATTGTTAGCTAGTTATTTTTGACGCGGGGCGCGGGAATTGACAAATTCTAAAAAGGGGGAGCGGTTTGGAAAGTTTGAAAACCAAATGTGCATATATCGCCTCGTTTGATGAACAGTGTGGTTCGCATCGAGCTAAGCGTTATAAAAACGCTTGTCCTCGTGGTATTTTTACTATGCCTGGGTTCTTATGTTCGAATTGTGTTGGAGGAATGTGCAAGATAATTGCTAGATTTTTCTAGAGGAATTTTGTGAAGTCACACGCACTCATTCAAAAGTAAATGAGATTCATCCCTGAGTGAAGTCATGGGCGAACATAAAAATGCCAAGAGGTTCTAAAATTATATAATATTATGATGGAACAATGTGCGAGCTATGACTCTGACCCTATAGGCTCCATTCCACAGACGCTTGTCGCAAGTTGCTCATTCTAAATCACGCAATCAAGGCAAGGGGGCGTGGCGTGGCGTGGTTGTGACGTTGGACAATTTACATACAGTATAAAAAAAAAAGTTCAAGAAAGCCATAAATGAAGAATAACTATAAAAATTCCATGCCAAAGTATTGCAATATTTTGCCGAGCTTTATCTCTAATAGTCTTGGATTCACGGTAACAATTTTACGAGGCCGTGTCTACAGCCTTTCCAATTATAGTCACCGTGTGCGTCAATGCCTTTACCAGCACTGACATTTAAATAACAAATAAATGGCGCGGACGGTGAGATAGGAATTCTAAGAGACATGAAGAGTTCATTACCCGGCTAAGTATGAATAAATACAAGGATAAGCGAAATACTATTTGGAAAATGTATATCGAAAATGCGAAATGCTGATATTTGAATTCCACTCTGTGAAATTATTGGCAAAACTTTGTTAAACGTGCAGAAATTGCGCAAGAGATGGGGTAACTCTCATGTCATTAACAGCCTAAAGTCTAATTATCTGAAACCGTGTCTATTTTGAAACTATTTGGCTACTCGGTCGCCAAGATTAATTGAAGTGTTGCGGGTCAGAATAATACGACCTTATTTATACTTGTATTCTGGATTCGCCGAAAAAGGCTATTCGTGACAGTCGTCAATGAAACTACAAAAAAGGCCGGGAATGGGAAAGAAACCGCGGCAGCCAAGGCCAATAAAAAACGGAAAGAAGTGATTGAAAGCATATAGCGCCCAGTAACAGTTTGAACCTAAATATTCATTCCTTCGCTCATTTGCGTTCATTCACTCCCAAGTTTAAGCCAAATAGCCTTTTACACAAACTAAAATCCTGTTACCGTCATTGTTGATAATAGAGCTTAACTGATAAGAGGGACGAGACACTGATATTGAAGGAGCTGCTGATCCGTGCCGCAGATGTATATGGCGAGAAGGGGGAGGGGGGTTAAAAAGAATCACAGGTGAACATTCGAGTAAGTATGAATTTATTCGAGGATAAACGGCCCTTTATTACATCATTGAAAACGTATACTCTAAACGCGAAATGTTCATATTTAAATTCTACACCATCAAGTTGTCTGTACAACCTTATCAAACGTGCAAAAGTTGCGCAGGAGATAGGGTACCACCCACGTCTTTATCAAGCTAAAGTGTAAATATCTGAAACCTTGTCTATTTTAAGGCAATCCCCACTCTGACATCGCTTGAGTACATTGAAGTAAGCGGGTAAGATATATTTGTGGCCTATCCACCGAATCGCCCTGCTTGATCGTTCGTTTCTAGTCTCACCCTAAGAGAAATAACATCATGACATTCAATGGACAGGCCATATGAAAAGCCGTAACATGATTGATAATGTTTTATTATTCAATCATTACAAGGTTTATTTATTTTATATGTTGAAGGGAGGGGATTTCCATATGAGCACGACGGGGCATAAGGGAGTGGAGTGGATCTTTAAATAGATACTTTGGGGGGTTGCTTCATATATATTTCCATGGACAAGTATGTTCAAGTAAAGCTGTCTGGGCCAGGTATGAATATAGCTCCGTGCTTAATCCACCAATTAATTGTATTTCATACAAGCGAACATTCCCAATTACAAGGAATACAGGCCGAGAGGCTCGATCAAATTTTCAGCGTTTTGTTTGTGCTCGTTATCTATTATTGCAGTTTGATTATTGTTCTAATTAGTTCCACAGGAAGCGAAAATGAGCGTACAGATGTATTGAACGATTTGAGTGATAAAAAGTTGCGTACAACTTGACCTCATAATAATATATCGACATAATTATTTCGAATGGAATTGAATCATTACTATAAGCAGTTCATTGTCCTTGAAAAAAGCTGAATCTTTCCCGTCTAAAACCATTGTACAGTTATACGCGTTACAATCTGCACGTTACCGGGTTTCAACTGGTGCATTACTATTTTATATTTACTTAAAAAATATCTGTGTGCTCTACGAGATTCATTTTTCACGTCGAAGCTTTGTGTGATGACGCCATCAAAAATTAAAAATTGCGTGCCGTGGTTCCGTCCATACATTCTGTGCTTAGGTGAACAGACTACTGGTAGCGTAAAATATTTGATACTACTTTGCTCTGGCCTTCGTGCGCATATATTTGAGCATCGTTCCCGTTGTTTATTATTGCAGTTTAATAATTGTTCTAATTAGTTCCCCAGAGAGTAGAAAAGAGTCATAAAATATTTCGTACAACTTGACCGGAATAATTGCATTAAATGAAATTAAGTCATTACTTAGCAACTCATTGTCCTTGGAAAACGCTCAATCATTCCTGTCTAAGACCAACTCAAAGTTGTACGCGTTACAATCTGCACGTCACTGGGTTCCAACTGGTGCAACTAAGATCACAATAAAAGTTTTTCCACATTTAATGTTAATTATTAAAAATGCCTAGAATGGAATTTTACGTGTAATCATGCCTGGTATTGCACAATCGACAATTCCCTGATCTATTTTCTTTGACAATGTTTATTGTAAGTCTGGTTAGAATAATTTGTTTTTTTGAAAAAATTTGATTGAATGATTGAATTTCCCGGCATTTTTCTTAATATTTTACATTTAGGCTTGAGACATCTGAACAATAATAACGGAACAAGCAAACCTGCCTTCTATATGGCAGCCCTTTACTGAGGTGCTATCCAAATGGAAATTGGTACCATATGACTATTCCTGAACCTAAAGTATTTAGTGCAAGCAATAATTCAGTAAAACGTCTGACTTACAAATATCAAAAAATTGCGGACTCAGAATTGTGATTACATTTTGTTTTGTTTTTAGCTTGTTGTCCTATTATTGCATTCTGATGATTATTTTAATTGGCACCTCGGAAAAAGTGGAAACTCTCCTGATTGTATTCCAGACGACCAGTCGAGATATAAGTTTATTTGAGTTTTGTGTGAAATGTGATGTTTTCGTATCTATTTTAAGTCGTGTTGAATTGGACTGTCAACCTTAAATATAATCAGGATTTGTTATTTTCTGATTTTATCGAGGCAGAACAAATGTGAAAACACAGATATTACCGAACCGGAAAGATTCCGGCACTTTCAAAATAAAGTATCTCTTTATCGAAAAGCTTCTACAGTGTTATTTACACGGACTGAATAAGTGTATAAAACGTAGTACAAAATATGAGGCTATGAAAAAAATGCGATGCAGGCACGCATATGAATGTACTGTAACTCTAATATAGTAAATATTACAGACCGCTATTTTAAAGTCTTGCAACCTGACTTTGACTTATTCCACTTCCTGAGCAGATTTTTCGATAATCGAGTTGCATATTGCGTCAAAGCCGCACCGGAAGTGTGAAGAGCAAAGAAGATTTCTCGGTTTTAAATTTTTTTATATTTGCAATGCGAGATTCAACTGAATGGAGTCACAATGGTAGGTCATGATGTACGTACAAAATTCACAAAGTATTTGAGGGAACACGCTTGTATGACATCATGTAATTTACACGGTTTCATATGACATCCGTTGCAATTGTTTCAGCTTTAAAATTTGTCTATCCCACCAAATTGATTATTTTCGTAAAATGTTTATTTGTTTTGGATTGCGATATGATACGAGATGTTATTTGGGTAGTCACAGATACACTCTGAGCAAGTCTCTGTGAAAAAAATTAACTGATATGCAGAGACCTACTGTTTTTGTAATGATCATAACCTATTAACAATGCTCACCTAATTTATTACACTTGAGTGAACTTTCAATCCGATATCCGATAGTTAAGGTTAACGCTTTAACCATGGATTATATATAAGTCCCCCCCCCCCCCCTCTCAAAAAATAAAGAATAAAATAAAACGCTAAAAATAAGAAAATCAGTAATTATTCAGTCAGGATTGAGGTTAGGAAATCAGATGCGACGGAAATTCAAATTTTCAAATCATTCCTCACACTAACCCCTACTGGATAATTTCTATTTTTTATTATTTAAAAACGTCGTGGGGGGTGTTTTTTCAAATCACGCGTTTTTGCAATAGTGGCTGGACTTTGTACATAAGATCCGTAACCAATTGGCAGTTTATATTCAATATGGATCTTGAACGGTTTGTGAACTTTTAATACTGTAGCTTTGCCGCGATGATAATATAGTTGTGTCTTTTGCTCTAACTATTTGGCCAGCGGTTCCCAAAGGGAACGATTTGCTATGTGCATCGTGAAAATTAACAGAATTGTGGTAAACATAACTAATATATGATTGGAAATTTTACAGTATTTATTTTGAATATTTTATTGTTTCATATTTTGAATGCTGTGAATATGAATTCACTTTACCTTTCTATGTCGCTTACTTTATGTTACCAAGTATCTGCCTCTATCGGCATACGTAACAATAGAGGTAGAGACTGCTTACTGCAATTTCGCGGGATGCAGTTTATTTATTTGCTGAACCGAATCGATCAACCATGTGTGATTTTATGTTATTTCAAAGGAAAATCAGTCCGGGATGAGGAAGAAGAGTTGACCTTTTGCCTTCATTCCTTATGTCTACATGTTTACAAACTTTTAAAGGCATTAACTATCCCAAAATTGAGTTTTTTTGAGGCGGCAGTTTTTGTTTTCGTGTAAGTGCACCGTGAAATTTTCGCTCACATAGTTTGACGCCGCCCGGACAAAAAGTTTGGGAACCGTTGTGTTAGGGCCTAGGCAATTTATATCCAATAAAACCTTTTAACAGTTCGTGCACTTTCTATTGTATATCTGCATCGACATGAACTCTCTATTGTCTGTTTTCTTCCGACAGTTGTGGCGTTTCGCGTTGGAAAGGAAGCTTGTATCTTTGTGAGGAATCACATATTGACTTCATTAGGTTCGAAATAAGTTTCTGTTCGGAAAGGTTCTCTCATGACCTATTGTTTGAAAGAAGTGAAATCTTTACCGCCAAACTCTATATTAATGTTTACAGTTTGAGGCAATTTCTGAATCACTAGAGATTACTTGTCATGGATACTGCAAGATCGATTCCGTAACAGTGCTCCAAACAAGACTGCCCAATTTAACACGCGCTGAGTAACGTTGTGGACAGGGGGTTTGACCCCGGAAATGTAACTTACGACCGACTTTCTATTTCTATCTAATGACTTTCTAATGTAGTTTTGCACCGGTATGAACTTTTATTTTCTTCCAACAGTGGTGACGTTTCGCGTTGGAAGGGAAGCTTGTATCTCTGTGAAGGATTGGATATTGACTTCATTAGGTTCAAAATAAGTTTCTGTCCGGAAAAGTTTTCCCATGAATGACCTATTGTTTGAAAGTGAGATGGGAAATTTTTGCCGCCAAACACTATCTTAATGTTTACAGTTTGAATCACTGAATGACTTGTTACATGTTATGGATACTGCAAGAACAATTTCGTAATAGTGCTGTGACCAAGACTCTATGACCAATTTAACACGCGCTGGGAGTCTAGCGTCTTGAGCAGTAGGCCATCTGCGTTCATCTAACCTTTTTAAAAACCTCCTATTGTGGATTTGCACCGACATAAACTCATTATTGCCTCTTTACTTCCGACACTGATGACGTTTTGCGTTGGAAATTAAGGCTGCATCTCTGTGAGGAATCGCATATTGACTTCATTAGGTTCAAAATAAGTTTCTGTTTGAATATATACTCGCATGACCTATTGTTTCATCATATCAATCTTAATCAGAAATGTATCCATTTTTCATCGAGTACGAGGTATTGTGCGCTGCAAAGTTTTACCTACGAAGCCCCAGGTCTCCGCGAGAGAAACTTGTGGGCTCCGTGGGCTATTCTTTTACTAATCATTAAAACACTGACTTGGTTAATTTTGAAACTGTCCAAAAAATCGATAATTGCATCAATAAAATTTGACGGTAAATACGTCTGGACGCTGTATCGTAGTTTCGCACCAATATGAACTCAATAATGTTTGTTTCATCCGACAGTTGGAAGAGAAGCATGCAACTCTTTGAGGAATTGGTTGTTGACTTTATCAGTTTCGACAGCTAAAGCTATAAATTAAAATGTACTCTTGCATAACAAATTTTCTTATTTTAGACACTCGTTAATTGTGGTAAAACTGTAAAAATTAGTGAAACATAACCGGCTTCGGAAATAACTATGCATACATATACAACTTTTCATATATCAAAAAAATAACATAACGCTCCCTATATTTGATATGTTACTATTTTTATGAAGTAATATTTTTATACCTAATCGAGCATTTCGCTCAGAACAGAGCCCTTTACACGCTTCCATTGATATCTAACGATAAATTAGGATCCACCCTTTTTCGCAAGCCCGGAATTTTTCCCGCCTGGCATTACCTAATTAATTTATTACGGTCGTACACCCTTGCAGCTGAGATGTGTGACCTGCGATAATCGCGCCCACTCCTATACAGAAGTATTGTGATCTTCGTCTACTGATTATATCAATAAGGATTGAAAGAAATTGAAACTGCGGTAACGACGTTCATATTACTAGCTAAGTTCCCATTCGATTTTATTACGAGTTATATCTTGTTTTCTCTGGAAAAGGTTTGACTATGATCTAACTAGAGCTTACAAACATACTTGCTATTTCATAGAATGAGATTATGTCATTCTTGTTTATATTTCCCTTTATTGTCATTTAACGTTGGATTTATTGTGGAAGTTACATAGGACGGATTCGATTTAATTGTTCCGTATAAATAATATCTCGAGTTTCGCGAAGTGTCGCGTCAAATCGGTAACGGCCGTTACGCTTGGCAAATTAAAAACCGTGTTCCCATGATCAACAAAAACAACAACAACATAATAGGAAAACGATCCATAGGCTCAATTTATGTCAAAAAATAAGAAATAAAAAGAAAAGATAGTTTTAAATAGACAGCCAGAACTAAGTAAACGAGTTCCAAGAATTAGTTAGGTTAGATTTATAATGTTGCTGTCAATGAATTTTAATCAGAACCAATCTCTATTGCACATTTATTTCAATCTAACGCTGTCTTTCGTATGAACCAATGTATCATAGTCGCTATGTAAATGTACTCTCTTCAAAATCTAGTTAAAAACAATCCAACTTTGTGCCCTGATTTAAATCTGATTGGTTTAATTATAAACAATGTCTTCCGTATCAGGTAAAATGATATGAGCGTATTTTCACACTTAGCTAGCATTCAAACAGCAAATGCACCGGAGCATTTAGTTCTAAAAACTGGCTTTGAAACGTATATTGACGTGCCCTCCTATGAATTTATTTTTGTTGCTCTGTCAATGAGCTAAATTAATGTTTAAACTCGTCAAATTTAACAGCATTATATTATCGATGGTTGAAAAGAAACATAGTATTGGTCAATCACATCAAAGTATAAACGTTCTAGAAACTTGTTCAGGAAGATGTCTAAATTCGCCTTTTTCTGAAGCCTATCTAGACACCATTAGGAAACTTCGTGCATTAATTTGAACATGCCAGATACATTTATCTTCGCTGTTTTATGTATAAGCTAAAATTAAATATTCGTTTTTCAAACTTTGTATTTAGACAGTATTGGGCGCTGCCAAGTATGCGCCAAAGTATGAGAGTTATAAATACTATCTCGAAAACATGATTAAATGAGCCTTTAATAAATTAAAAATCACTGGGGAGATTCATGTATCAATGTCAGACACATCTCAATCAATCGCCGTCTAAAATGATCGTTCTTTATTCAAACTTCGACAAATTAATTTGGGAACTTGTGCAAATGTGTCTTTTATGAAAACTAATTAAAAACACTGGGGACTCGGGGCACTAATTTAAATCTGTCTACATATTTATCTTCGCTGTCTTCTGTATCAGTTGAAATATGTTGATCTTTTTTTCGAACTTCGCAGCTTTGTAGTCGTTAGCGGCGATATTCGCACCACAGTATGAAGTATGTACCTTCTATATGAAATAGGCTAACTCGGTAACTTGTATGGGTGTGCTTTTGTTATGAATTCTAATTAAAAACATCAAGGGAACTTCATGCCCAAACTCAAAAATTTGACCGACACATTTATCTTCCCGGTCTTATCAAAGATCTAATACGATATGACCAAACTTTGTATATACAAGCAGCATTCGGGTTCCGACGTTAATTGCACCAAGTTATTAAAAACTAGCTATGAAGTGCATAAATTTACTTTCATTTTTATTCTAATAAAACCATTGATGAACTCTAATAGCATAACTGTCTGACATATTCATCACCGCTGTCATTCGTTCTTCTAATTAAACTTTGTATTCAAACAGTATTCGGCGTCACCGGAGGTTATTCCACCAAAGTTCAAAGTTCAAAGTTCTAAAAACTAACCAGGGAACATGAAATGTGTTTTCTATGAATTTCAACTATAAAACATTGGGGATTGATTGAGATAATATATATGTCATGTTAAATTGATTCATGAAGTTCCCGCGTGATTTTTAATTATAATTGATAGAAGGAACAATTGTACACGTTTCTGAGATAAAGCCTAAATTGACGAAGTTTATAAATTGATATTATTTTAGCTCATTCACCAGACTGATGCGTCGCGCAAATTTAAATTAGCACACAAAGTTCCCCATTAATTTCCAATTAAACTTCATAAGCAAATTTATCATTTATATCCTAACAGGTGAGCTGAAATAAATGATCATTTTGTTTAATCGGAAAACTAGATTGATGTGTCAGACACAATTCAAATTAGCGCATAAAGTTTCCCATTGGATTCTAATTAAAATTCATCATAATCCATAAAATGCATCATAACTTTTGCATCAGGTGAGCTGATATGATAAATACTCAATTTTGATTTGGCAAATTAGTCCCATTTGTCATTCTGGTGATAGGAGAAAGCATCAATACTGTATTTGTTGTTGGGCCGATAGCCGGATGGTTATTGGTTTAGTTTGTTAATTTACATATGTTTCACGTAAAATACTTCCCTATCTTTACCAACTTTCAGGGTGAGTTGAAATTGAGTAGAACAATCAATCCTCGTTTGGCAAAAATCTTTAAAACACTTAAGTTGTCCAAACCAAGCTTACACTTCCGTATATATCCGCAAGTAGCGAGTGATAAGATGTCGCGCAACCTTTAACATGCAAAATTCAATTGGCCGATTGAGTAAGTAACAAAGGAGAAATATCAGGAAATAGAAACAAATATGCAAAAAATCAGTGAAGTAGGCAAAATATAAAAAGATTCAAGACGTAAGGTTGCACGTGCCCACTTACCCCAAGCAACACATTCTGATATTGAAGCAAATTTTAAAATATTACTTGAAAAATAATTCGGGCGTGAATACTTGAGTTTGTAGTTTTTGCTAACTGGTTGAATGAAGAGATGTTTACAATGAGTTTTATTTAAGGAAGAATATGTAAGAGTGATATAATTAAATATGCTTTGATTTGTGCTTTAGATAGATTTTGTGAATATATACAGTGTCCTATTTAACTGCATTGACATAGCAGATTACAGCACATCTCGGGTTCGCAATCTCAGGGTTATGGACTTCCACATTCACAGTAGATTAGAAATATGGACGGGCATGGCCAGATCATGCCGTTCAAAGATCTAAGCACTTACGACTTTGGTGTCTTATTTATATAAAATAAAAATATGGAAACTAGTGTTCCATGTTATATGAATAAGTTTCAGTATTCACTACTAATCAAAAGCTATGAATAATTTACATGATATTTTCTGGAAATAATTTCTGCAAACATTTATAGACAGGTTTGAGATGGTACTTGGGAAAGAGAAAATAATCTATTTCAATCTAGCCTATATTTAAGTCTGAATCGTCTGACCAACTCGTATTTATTAAACACTGAGATACCATTGAAAACTCGGCTATAAAAATTTCTGTTGTGACTCCTCTTCCTTGGTGTCCTAAGCAGGTGTTAATTTGCTTAATGGATAATTCAACCCTGGTGATAAATATGCAATGACTATTTGAATGGCCTCCTCCATAGAGAACTATTGGGCTGCCAAATACACATCAGGTTGAGCATAGGAATAGATATACGGTACCAATTGACATTTGAATTGCCCCATCCTTAGAAGGCTCAGAGTTGGATAAATGACACCAATAGCCATTTGAATGGCCTCCTCCGTATACAACTGCAGGGCTGCCACATACACATCAAGTTATGAATTGGGATGGACATAGGATTCCAATTGCCATATTGGATGGCCTCCTTTATAAAATTAAGGGCTGTCATAAGCATATCAGATTAGGATTAGGAATATAATGTCCACGCCTCTTAAATGGCATCCACTATAAAAGGGCATCCAATATAAAAGGGTATTACGCTGCAAAGACAGTTGGATTACAACACAAGGTAATCGCATTATCAAGTGTTTAGCCCGATTGAACCTAAATCGTCATGCCAGGTAAACTCCAACTCCGTGAAACATTTCTCAGTACTGTGAACGTAGCGGCATCAGTTGGATGTTTACGCTTCCTAACACAGCACTTCCGAGTCACTGCGTGTTATTTCGTGTTAGGGATGTTTATTCGGAAGCTTGTGTTCGCTACCAGCTGAATCGTTCACGCTTTGTAAAAGATGCACTACTGGTAAATATATCACTTGTAACTAAGGATGCTAAGTATGTTTACTTTCAAGTTTTCGATTCTTATCCGATTCCTAAATATTTCGATTCCTTGACATATCCTTCTGAAAAAACGGCTCGGGTTCCAAATAGCGACTGCCATAATGGCGACTTCAAAATAGCGACGTAATTAAGTGAGCGACTGTCATAATAGCGACGTAATCAAGTGAGCGACCGTCAAAACAGCGACTGCCCCAACAGCGACATCACTTCCGTTATTGAATCCAAGGCTTACGCGCACACGCACTTTTTCACTCCAAACACACACACACACACCTTCCATTCCCCGCACTCTAACCCTAACTTTGATTTGTCATTCCTGTACAAAAAGTCGCTGTCATAACAGTCGCTGTTTTAATGCGGTCGCCCTTATGACAGTCGTTCAAGTCGCCACTATGACAGTGATGTGAAGGAATTGGCACAAAACGTTACACATTGTTTGCAATCCAAGTTTTAACCTCAAGAATCGATTCCAATGCATCGGAATCGATTTTAGCCGATTTCGCGAAGAAACGATTCTGTAATCGAATCCGGACTCGATTCCGCCATCCCTACCTGTATCTGGCAAGTCGTTATTTGGAATCGTGCAGTCCCTCCGATATTTTTTCTTCATTTCAAATAATTTTCATGATTTTACCCATTTCTGTGTTTAAATATCGTGTTATGAAAAGATTTGCATATATCCTAACTCTGTAACTTACAAATTTTCCACGAATCCCAACCAACTATATATCCTTCCGGCACTGTGCTGTATTTACATTCCAAGTTTGTCTTCAATTTTTGCTGACAACCAACATTCTTTATACCACTTTAATCAATTCGTACGTTTGTGACCTTGTCGTCATTAAATCCTGGAGATACATTGTGGTTTGTCGCGATTCGTTACAATTACGTCATCTTGATACAACTCGAATTTGGCAGATTGAACCAGTTTAATCCGGTTTGACCTCAACCTCTGGATTTTACATAACCACGAAGGAATTTCATGTTAAACATTGTCGCATGATATAGTTTATGATGAATTACAGGGTCGGCAACTTTTTGTCGCTCGCGGGCCAAAATTAAGGGTTCCAAGTCATTGACGGGGCGCACATATTCTTAGAAAGTTGAAAACCAAAGGGTGATACTTTTTATTATAAAAAATGAAGCAGTTATACATCTCTAGAATATAATATAGAATTATTTCCGCATTGTCCTCATTGCACATCTCAAAAAATTCCATTTGAATATTTTCGGCGCAATTGAACCCTTTGCACTTAGATTCAACTTTTATTCGTTTTGTTGTCATTTGTCTGATTATAATTAAATCATAGGCTCATTAAACGAGTAATTGAGTAAGTAATTTTATACTTGTTAGATTAGACGTAGAGAATATGATCGTCAATAACGGCTGTTTTGTTACTACTATTTAGTGAAGAGTCGCGGGCCGGATTATATTACCGTAGGTTGCCGACCCCTGATGTAGGATATATAGTTTATGATGGTTCCATCACATTTGAACTCATACCAACCCCAACCCATGCATGTAGATTGAACCCGCGGATATACACATTGGTTCAAATGTACGTTGGTTCAAATGTACGGACACCGTTTATGATATATGACAGGGATGGCGAACCACTGACCCGCGGGTCACAAAGTGACCCATCGCGTTTTATTCGTGACCCGCCAAGGCACAAATAAAATTTAAAAAAATGCTAACATATCAGTTATAAAAATTGATAAAACCGGCCATAAATTCATATTCAAATTGGTACTTTTTCGGGCTGGTATGGTAATTTTCAAAACCCCTAATCTTGGACGCATGTCTGCACCGCTGTGAAACATCCACAAATTACACCATTTTGCTTGCATAATCATATATATCCACAGCGTGAATATACTTTGCTTCTTTCATGTGCTATATTAGTATGTCTAACGCGCTATCAAAGTTGATAAATAAAGTTTAATTATTTGAATACGGACATTCCGGCCTTAAATTTTCAAATTTTATACAATAATTTTGCTTTTTTCGATAAACGTAATTGAAGGTTGTATACGTGTGTTTGTCTTATATATACAGGGGCTACTTTATATATCATATATAATCGTCGAAATCTACTTCATCACTATAGCGCGAGGTCATCCTTAATGGATTTCAATTGCATCTATAAATTTAATTTAGCGATAAACACTTAATTTGTACTCACCTTAACCTAGGCACATGATTAGGCGACATATTGCGACAGACATGACAATATACAGGGTGTTAAAAAAGTGACGCAAAATTAGGATAACATTTTTCGTCATGGCAATCTTAAAAAAGTAACTGTTAAAAAGAGTCAGTGGTGAAATGTTTAAATAGAATTTCACCGTAATTCAATACTCTTAAAATGTGTCAGTCGTTTAAATTTTTAAGTAGAATTTCATCTTAACTTCTGTTAATTTTGCGTTAGTTATTCTAAGTTGCCTATGATGCAAATTTTTAGTGTTATATACAAGTCCACTTTATTGTTTATGCCGCATTACCGCAATTGATGTTTGTACTGCTAAAATAATCAGGAAACGATAAAAAATTGATTATCACGCTAATTAGCGGAACGTAAATAGACTATTTACTATCATGCAAGTATTGTCGCGAGTTGGCTGAACTCTCAAAGACACTTACAGGCGACATATCGGGAGTACATACTACCCAGGAAGTAGGTAAACTGGATTATCACACCAGAAAATAGTCGGAAGAGTAAATGGATTATTGTTCTGGATTCTGGCATTGCTGCTTTGGATTGTGTTACGTCCAATGTGATGTATTCTATATAATCCACGCTCAATTTTACGTGTTTTGTGTTGATTAATCGAGGTATGTATAACGCGTACTACACATCTTATATCTTGTTATAAAGATTTTTTTCTTTTCCCCCGAACAAGACTATAAACTCAGCTTATTCGAGACAAATTTCTTGCCAACATCGTCTTGAATTATCGAGGAATCTGCTGCGCGCAATTTTATTCATTTTATTCTTTTTTATGAGTTCGTGTTTTTTTTACTTCACTCTACTCTGAACAAGGCACTGAACAAGATAGTTTGGGACATATTACTCGCTAGCATTGTCGCGAATTACCGATGGAAACGTAACGCAAATTTTTATTAACCTCATGTCTTTTTCTGTGAGTCTTGTACTTTTACTCTGAACAAAGCTATGAACAAGAAACTACAGTGTTTTTGAGTCTTACCCGCTCAATATTATGTTCTGATTTAGTATAGATGAGTTTAAAAAATTGGTAAGAGCTTCAAGGTACTTGCGCCTTGGCATAGAGTTACTATACGTTTCACATTACCACCTCGCTGTGATTTCCCAAACATTGAAAGATTGAACTAACTATACACAAGAAAACTTTTATTTTTTTAAATTTGTAAATAATTTAATGATGCGTAAGAAGCCAGTAATTTTAGAGGGGCGCGATATATTATTCGTGTTATTTCGTTTCGGCTACATACATTTAACGGGGCTCCCGAAGTATGCGAACCAAGATGGCGGACATCGGAATGTAATATGTGTATAGGTTAGGGTTAGGCCATAATTTTAGGTCTAAATACTACGGGAGGCTCTTGGCTAGTCTTCGAACTGATAATAGGACTAAAATAAGGAAAATTGGAGAGAAATTATCGCCTAACCCTAACCTGTTACCCATGTTACGTTCCGATGTCCGCCATCTTGGTTCGCATACTTCGGGAGCACCCATTCAACCATATATTCCACTCTGGGGTCTATTCAGATTATTCCGTTCCAGTAATTCCGATAGTCTGGTTTTCGGTAATTCAATTAAACCATCAGTTAATTATACTAGACACAAGCTATGCCATTAAAAACGTCTATTAACGATCAGGTACTTTTTGACTACATTTGCCCATCATTTTATGATAGTTTTACCACATTACTGGGTGTATAGTTGTATGTAACATCGCTAGACATATCGTCACTTGACCACAACCGGGTGTGTCCCGCTGTATTTTGAAGAAACTCCTTTGTGGCCAGTGTGGTTTGTCTTATCAAGGTGTTTGTATGTTTTTATTGGTCGAGGTAATCGTTCAAATTAAACGAACTGTCTTGATTGACACGTAACGGCTGTGAGTCATCTGTCTTGGATAAATGGCTCCCACAAAACTTATTGTGTTCATGTAAATTTAAGCCAAATAAATTTCCCAACATTTTTCAGTATATTGCTTCATTTGCCAACTTCGAAACTATTTCTGCCCAGGGCGAATTTCTAATAATGATGCCCCTTATATCTAACTTCAAAGATAATTTAGGGAATTAAACAGCTGATAAATGTGGTTATACATGAGAATAAATATATTATAAAAGTCAAGTAAGAAATGTTTGTAATAATAAATTCATTATTCAATCTATGCAACAAACTCGAATGTAAAAGATCAGCCTTTTTTTTTATCCGATTCCCCCTACAACGTGCTGTTTGGGGCGAATTTCTGATAATAAAATTAAATCTGGTATTACCAAGTTATATAGGTTGTTATACATGAAAATGAATAAATTAAAAGTCAAGTAAGAGTGAAATGTTTTTATTATGATTAAAAATTGAAAGGTAAAAGTGGAATATTAAGCGGTAAACTCTTAATTTATACGCTTCCTTTTTTTACGGACAATCAGCTCAGATTGGACTTGGGCCACCAACTTTTTCGTGTCCGATAAGAAAAAAAAATCTAACCAGAACAAAACGACCCATAGGTTCACTCCGTGGGACACTGGGACGTCTACGCATGAATACCTTCAACACTCAAAATAGAAATAGAATAAATAATATTTAAAATTAACTTTAAATACGGCCTTTTCTAATAAATGTGTTTGCATACGGGGATTTTGTGGAACTTTAATCAAAACAAGGCCCCAAACTTAAGCTATAAATGGGACGACTCTTTGAAGTAACTTTTATTGAATACCTACATAAATAAACACATCGTCTACGGAGTTCTAAATTTCAGAAATTGAAGTCGTCGAGGTAGATTTTGGACAATTTATAAATATATAAATAGCTGCATTTTTCATAAAATTTAGAATGAATGTGAGAATGAAGTCGCCAACTCTATCATATTACTAATTGCTAAATATAATGTTTTAATTATTACCTTACTTGGATGCCTTTTAACGACAACATTTTTAGGATATGCCTCTGAAAACTACATTTTCTAATAAAGGTTATTGCACGTGTTTTTTTACCTAAGTTTATTCAAAAATGACCCCGAACCTCAACCATAAACGACTTTTCGAAGTAACTTTTTATGAATACCTAAATAAATAAACACATCGTCCACGAGGGTTTTATTTTAGAAATTAAAGTCGGCGAAGTAGAATTTGGACAATTTTCAATTATATAAATAGCTGCATTTTTCATAAAGTTTTGAATGAATGTGAGATTGAATCGCCAACCCTATTATATTCCTAATTGCTAAATATAACATTTTACCTATTACCATTTTAAAACTTTCAAATAAATCATTTATAAATATTTAAAAACATATTTATATATAAATAGCTACATTTTTTTTATAAATTTAAATTTTAACGTGAGCCGCCATTTATATAATATATTTATAATTGCTTTAAAATTACTTTGTCCTATTAATTTGGGGAATTTAGAGATAACTCTTACCTTGAAGCGAGTGTCTATATTTGCACGTATTTATTTATTTATAGAGAACCGTGCATGATAGCTCCCACGCTAATGTATCGCGCACAAATGCAGCAGTTGGTTGCAGTTTTTAATAAACATGAAATCGAACGAGCACAAAATTTGCAAATTTGTTGCAGATAAATAGTAGATTTTATATTTCTACACATCATAAATTGTAGATTGCAATTGAATAACGTGGAATGCTTGAATTGCCAATGAGTATTAAATACGTGACTCGCCGATTTTTATTATCAAATCCACCACAAATGGTAGCATACTTTGTAAATATCTGAGTTCAAGTAAACAAATCAAAAATTAGTAGCTCTTTACATATCAGTGGTTTTTATTTGACGCTGTCGACCAATGTCGCAGTTTAATTTATCTAATACGATGAAATCGATAGTTATTCTCGAGGTATTATTGTCGAGGTCTGAGCTCTTGCTGTGCTTTTTTTAGCAACACATTTCATGAAAATTCCAATTGATGCAAGACGGTTGCTGCATACTTTAAACGCAGATATATTTTTGAACGCTTCATCTTACTTAGGACCGGACTTCCTCAGACATACATTACAAGTTAAACTTGACTGTGTGTTTAATATTTCCCTGGCCAAAAATATGAAATTCTATGTTTTCATATGTCTTACGATTCTATTTTTTGTGCACAAGTATTGATATCTTTTTATACATCAGTAGCTCATTTTTATTTTGCCACCATAAATGGTAGTTTATTCGCAACGATAAGTAGCATGAGAATAATCTTTATATTTCAAATAGTAGCTCTTTACGTATCAGTGGTTATTTAAAAACTGTCGACCAAGGTCGCAGTCGTTATTGTTGGTTGGCATTTTTCCTCAATCGTCAATTAAAGCGAGTCCTAAATAAAACAGCTTTGGTAAAAACCTATGAAAGCTACTACATAACAGGGTTTTTTGTCAACACGTAGTTTTCAAATATCCCAGCGAAATAAAAACTTTTCTTATTTGCCAATTTTTTTCGTTATAAAGATCCACCTTGAATGGCAGTACTTTTTATAAATATTTTTTTACAGTGAAATATTCTGGAGCCACAGCTTGAGAACCGTTATTTATTTCGAACTGTCGGTGCCCACCGTTTAAAGAGCCTTGGAACAGACGCTACTCTGATTTTAGCTTAGATCGCGCTATTTTTTATGTTTGACAAACTGCGGTGTTTTGTTGGTCACAGTTATGTCTAACGCTTTGAAAATTGGGGTGTTGTATTGTGTACTGAACTGCGAGTCCTTCCCCTTTGTTTACTTTCTAATTCGGGTCCGTATGTGTCAGTTGCCGCAATAGGTTGTAAACAGTGGTTTGTGCATGTTTTATGTCTTTTAGTGTTCTCTGATAAATCGGCGATTTTTTCTGCGTTGATGCCCATTGTTGTCAATGTTTTTTGCTATTGTTGTGAACAGTGACTGGTGCGGGCTTTGAAAATTATTTGTTACAAATTGTTATATAAAATAAAAATTGAACGTCTTACAAATTCTCTTTGCACAGGCCTAGGAAGGCACACCTAGAACTCATTTCTCAAATACTCTCCAATGATAAGAAAATCGGGTTTCGAGAAAAGCATTTTTTGACGCTAAATAAATAAAAAAATTTTGAAATAAATTTACAAACGAGACTGCTCTTATTTTAAACAAGCCAGACTGACTCGAAGTTCAGATATTTTAATTTAGTATATACATTAGTAGGCGTTATTAACCGCATACTAGTCAGGTGAACGACATTAGGCTATATATAGCAATTCTGCTTAGAATAGCTTTTTTCTAACTACTGCTCCCTTATTTTTTTCTAGCTTTGTGTTAGTTGATCCGTATGCACTGTTCGCAAGGTTACTGTAACAAGAAATGCAATGGCTATATGGATTGGTTCGAAAGTACACGCTGTCACAAGATTAATTCAGTAACATTTCGCCTGATTAGAGTTACCTGTAATCAAAATTGATAAGAAACTGCTATTTTTTGAACTGTGCTGACAACATTGTCAAGTCCGACGCGTTAAACAGAGCCATCACGCTCTCTTCTCAGAGAGCTTAAAATAAATATAGAAAAATCCGTCGAATTGTTGAAGTCAGCATAAGAATCGAGGTTTAATATAGAATTGATGGTTTGCGCGAATGCTTTTCTCAATAAACGCGCCGGTCACTTCATTGGAACGCGACTTAGAATAAGAACATATGAACGGTTGTACGTTCAGATTTTACCAAAGTCTCAGTACTGGTTCCAAATTTGATCAATATTTTGTTTCAACATAACCCAGTGTCGAAAAAAATTTTACCGCGACACCCATCGAGCCCTTTCGCGACTCACTGCGGGTCTCGGGGGCCCCCGTCTGAAGGGGCTTGCTCTAAACCCCGTTGCCATTGAATTATCTAACGGAAGTAGGCGATAACAGCCCTTGAAAAATGTGCCATTTACAAAGATTTCGTGTGTGCGATAATCTGCTGGTGTTTAGAGCGTTGCAATTCATTGGTTTATCAAAGCCTAACTGAACGACTCCGATCTGCAGCATCACACATATCTTTATCGTGTACAGGGCCTTGTTCGTAACAAAGGCGTGGATAGTGCATCTAGTACTGGGAAACACAAAACACCATTGTTGAATTTGGACTTTAATTGTTAAACATAAAACAGAAAGATCTCATCAACGACCTTCATTTCAGTCTCCCGCTGTTAATTAATCAAGAGGTCGCCGATTATTTAACATGCGTAACTCCCATTGTTCCACACTGATTGTTTAAATTGCATGAACTGATTTCTTGTTATAGTTGAACTATGTATGTCTGAGGAAGTGTGATCTTGGTCAGACAAAACGGTACAGAAATAGCTTTGTGTTAGTGTGCAGCAAGACGCTTGAATCGATTGAAAAGAGTAGTAGAATTTTTCGTACGTATGACTGTTTTTCAATAGCCCTATTTTAGAGTTGGTCACGCCACCACATATAGGGAGTCACTATTCGCGTCCTGATATTTTTAAGTACTATCAAATTTTTCGAAAAAATTGTTCTAAAATCTATACAGACTCAAAAATGTGGGGGCAATCATTTGCGTTCTTTTTTCTATCAATTTCAGGGAAATTCTTGCTAAAAATTATAAAAAAAAACTTGGTAAAATTACGACTTCGTTCCAATTACCTAATATAATTAGCAAGTCTAGACGGTGGGCGGGGCTGAATTACCGCGCAGTTAAAATAGAAAGATTACCTATCGCTCACGTGAAATAGTTGAGAAGAGGTTGCGTAATGCGTGACATTCAGTTTAGCTCAACTAAGCGGACATGATGGCTTATTTAGTGGTTTCCAACCTTTTATGGCTCGCGGCCACCTTCCGGAGGCTTTTAGTTCTCATGTCCCCCTGTTTGTCATTACAGTAATATTTTTGGCGCTCTTGAAGTATGTGCACCAAGATGGCGCACAACCTGAATCCCGACCCAGTACACATACTATGTTCAGGTTGTGCGCCATCTTGGTGCACACACTTCGGAAGCTTCATATTTTTTGGTGTTATTTTTATTGGTATATTTCAAATCCCATTAGGTTCAAACAATTTATGCTCAGCAAAATAAATACACACTGTGAAATAACTTGGTCGAAACTGGGATATTGAGATTTGAGAAAAACGTCCCCTGCACGTTTTTAAATAACAAATTAGTAATTATCCTGATACTAATTGATACGGGTTTCAGATTTTCGTTTTACAAAAATACATTCGCGCAGATGTTTATTTGATTTTCAAATTAGACTCAACATTTTGTATGCAAAGCTTTCGCTTGGCATTTGTATTCGCAAGTCAACCAAAATTTCAATTTTCTTCGGTGCAAGGTATAATCACGCAAAAGTTTTTGAGCGATTTTCAAGCAAAACTTGCGTAATGCGTAGTAGAATTTTGCTTTGCGTAATCGCTACGTTGTGGCTTTTCCTTGATTATACTGAATTTAATTACTGGTCGTTAATTATTCATGTCGCCGCTGTAAAAGCCAATTTAGCTATCTTGTGATACCTTGATAAAGAGTGTCTGAAGAAGCCTGATTTCTGTACGACGTCAAAATTGCGTAATGCGTGACATATCTAAATTTAGCTTTAATAAGAACTTTAGTTCGCTACCTCGTGACTGTTTTCTGTTTGTACTGGCTTGAACTGCTACACCTACACTACACGGAGCGTGTTTATTGGCATATTTGCGCTTCATGTCACTTGGCCATAAATCTATATCGTTTCCGTGAATTTTATCATTTCAAGGGTCGCCCGTAATTCTGCTCAGAGATCAGTCTTTTTTGTCAGGTATTATGTTGAATTTTCCACTTGTTTGATGCTGGTGCTCACGTGATCAACGACGTGATATGTTTTGATAGTCTACATCTATAGTCAATTTCCTTTTTTCCTTTGTTACTATTTGGACATAGCTTTGTCGTTGGTTACTATCAATTAGGGTTATCAATCAATCAATCATCGTTTATTTTTCAACATAATATAAACGTTTTTTAGTTTATTTATTCAATACACCTGCAGGTGCCAACAAACCATATACAGTATCAATAAATTTCCTTTGCCAATAAAAACATATTTGACTTTATGAGCACCCTGTATTATCCTAGCCAATTCATTTTATTGTCTGACATAATTTGGTGATTTTGTTTTAATATCGCAATATTTAATTGACAACGAAATTCCTCTGTGAGCATGATTGGTTGTTTGAGCGTCTGGCGGGGGTGTTGCCAGGATGGGCGTCGATGGACGGAACACTCCACCCATAGCTTGAAACGCTTTTTAGACTTCGAGACTCTTGAAAACCTACGTACCCGCTAGCTCAGGCCTGGGCAAGTTGCGGCCCGCGGCAACGTTTCATCCGGCCCGCTAGCAGGTTTCTAGATTTGAAAACTTTCTTTTTTATTTACATATAAAATATACTTTAACTGTGAACCTATGTATTGTCTCGAAATCGCGATATTTATGATTTAAACTAGTTTTAATAACTGTGCTTTAAATAAAAATAATGGAGTACAACAGTACTTAGTTTTATTTAAATGTGTAATGAAATGCATTAATAACGCACAATTGGCTTTACTTAGTCTGGCCCGTCACTGCATTTTGAATATTCAATGTGGCCCGATAGCAAAAATAATTGCCCAGCCCTGTGCTAGCTGATACGGTCTTACGTGACAATTATAAATTTCAGACGCATGTACAATTTTCAGATTTTAAAAATTATTGGCTATAGGCTCCTGGCGCATGGCTTGACATTGTTTTTATTTTGGCTCAACTTTCATACCTATAACCGCACCAAGGGCGTAATAAAAAGTGTAGGCAATGTTGCATGAAAAGTCATCAATATTTCCATGGTCCATATGCAACGCTTGTTTATTTATTGTAACTTTTATGATAGCGAGCCTAATTTGTACTAATAAAACATTCAAATGCCAAAAATTTTAGCTTCTGGAACATTCATTAACTTACGGTTGGCAATTTTCTGGACTTATGAACATCCTGTATTATTCGATGTCGTTTTCATTTAAGTTATTGTCTGACCTATTTGATAAATTTTCTGTATCGCGTATTGCAATATTTAATTGACTTTTATTCCGGTTTTGCGTCATTACTTTATTAATCGATGACAAGTAATTTATAACATACATGCTCGCCAAATTAATCAAATGTATAAAACAGGTCATGACCCGACTCATAGCGTATGAAGGATTTTTTTCGTGGAAGTATTACTTGTTGTAAATTGTGCAAAAATTTGGCAAAAAATTATAATTAAAAGAAACACATATTGACGAGTATTATCTCTTTGCCTGAAATTTAATGAAACATACAATTTTGGCAAAACGTCTAAATTTTCAAACAAACAGAAAACAGATTTTGCAACGATTCCAATTTTACAATAAGATGATATACGTCACTTTTGGGCAACAAATTAAAATTTTTGCAATGTAATTGATTAATTATCATGATTCTGCACTTTATTAAGGATATTCGTATTAGCGTAACATTTCAATACCAAAACGTTAGTGACTCTTGTAAGCGCGATGGCAGAGTGGTTGAGAGTTTGAGAAATTGAATGCTACTACATTTCATTGCAGGTTATAAACCAGTGGTTCTCAAACTTTTTAAGCCGCGCCTTCTTTTCAGAATTTGTCAAGTCTCGCGCCCAACATCAAAAATAACTAGCTAACAATAAGCTACAAATAACAGATAGTAAGGCAAAAATATGTTTTATTCGAAAAACACGTTGAAAATACGTGAATGAAATGTAAAAAATGGAATAAATGAAAAGTTTTGAAATGTAAATATCCAAAATAAGGCGGGCAAGATCAAATATAAGATTTATTTTTATTTTTAATCAGCTTCACGTCCCCTCAAAAAATTGTCTCCCCTTGTGGGCGCGCCCCATCATTTGTTAATCACTGATTACCCTTACTCGATATGTACTGTCTTTTAAAGTTTTAATTGATTCTAACAATACAAGCTTCAAGTATTAAAAAAGTCAAAGCTTAATGCTTTAGAGCAGGGCTGTGCAACCTGCGGCCCGCGGGCCAAATACGGCCCTCAAGGAAAAATCGTGCGGCCCGCGGAGAAGTGTCAATTTTGAATGGTGTGCGGCACGCGAAGTGAGTTTTTTATTTAGTTAAATTTGGTACGTGCGAGTAATTTCAATTCCTTTACGCTGCAAAGCCTATACCCGAGACTAATTATAACATATGCCTATGACCTTGCAATGCCCCAACGGTGCTCCAGACGTATGCGCACCAAGATGTCGCACAACCTGAATCCTAACCGGTACACACACATACTATGTTCAGGTTGTGAGCCATCTTGGTGCGCATACTTATGAAGGTCCGCCCCAGCAGCTATGTCACAAGATCGCATGTCACAAGATCAATACCCAAAATTTTTGTGCCTGCGACTACTAGATAGCTTATGTTAATGTGCGACCAGCGGTTGCACCCAGTTATTTTTATCTCGCCCTCCTGTGTTTAAAGGTTGCACACACACCTGCTTTAAATAGGCGAATAAGTAGATTTGTCTACTTTGGTGTCCGACTGCTTTTTGAGTATATCGTTTAAACAAAATTGACGTACATTTGATATCATTGAACTAATAAACTCTCCAACTATTTTTAAATGTGTTCCTCTTCGAATTCACGATGAAAGGAAAATTACAACAAAGCAGTAATTTTCTTGTTTTCCCGATCTTCCGTAACTTTGTTTTAGTGTTGTTTATATTTAATACAATATTGAAATGAATGAAAGAGAAATTAATAACCTGTATTTGCGTAACATAATACAATGTATTGGCAGAAAGAACAAAAGTTGTAAAACACCAAATATATCGGGGAGATCAAAATAAAATTGTATTAATGACGATGGATAGTTTGAAAAGTGTATCAAGAAAAATGTCAGAAAACATCAAAATTTGTCTGAAGATTGAAATGAGATTGATTGCTTGAATTTCTCATTATTGACAGATTCAAAATCTTTGATTAAAACGACTCTTTTCTGACTATCTGCATATTAATCATTCAAAATTATGCTTCGCATCATTGCAACATTGTAAATGTAATGTATGGCAACTATCAGTTAGGGTCAAAGGTCATCCTAGAGTTGACCATTAATTTTCGATGTTCAGCTAGCTTCGTGTGTGCTTCTGTATTCAGTATTATCTGTGTGTAATGTTTTAAATAACAAATACAAGTTTTTGCAATACAACATACTGAATCTTAAATCAATCTGTCAGTGCTATCAGAAGTAGCCAGATATAATAGAAGTACACAACGTAGCAGAACATAACAGTAAAGAGAATTTGTTGACACGGTATATAGTCAGTTGGCCCTTACAAGTGTATTAAGTGAAGTAAAACACTCAATAATAAACACCGAATAAAATGAAACATACTGTAAAACCGTGAACAAACATCAAAGCCTTGCAAAAACGTGCAAGCAAACCTGATTAATATATATTGAGAACTTACTTCGTACCAAACTTTAAATTGTAACAGGACTGTAAGAACACGTTGGATATGCAGATTTAATCAATGCAATACGTAAGCTTTTTATGGACAAAACGATCATGATTTTGATGAAATTGCCTTTGTTTTATTAGACGTATAAGATGAACAGCTTAAGTTTTCTTATCAATGATAAATCGCGAATCGTTTGTTAAACACGACTCTTTTCTGACTAATTGCACTATTAATCATTCTAAATTCTTCTTCGCGTCTATATAAAGTAAAATCAATTTTTTATCAAATTGCATTAATCTTTCAATTACAATATTTTGACTTTTTTATTCGCCTATCTTTCAGAACAAGGCCACTGCTGTAGACAAAGATCTACATTACTTTGGAATGATTGAAGGAAGAAATTACCGGTAATTGTGTATTTAGTGTCATTATATGACGTTGCATATGCACTTCTCCATGAATAATGCTTTGCATAAGCAGAAGAAGAGCTACACGATTTTGAAAAGATCCGAATCGGAAAGAATTTTCGTTGCCCTAGAAAGGAACATTTTTATGACAACTTTTTCAAATGTCTTTATTTTGCTTGTTCACCGATCTTCTTAGCAAATTCGTTTTTCCACAATTCTACCATATATTTGAGCATTGCTCCCTTGTTTCTTTCTAGATCTCTACAGACTTAGCAAGAAAACTTACAACTAAACTCGCGACAATGAGCAGTTTCCGTGAGAATGCGTTTTATGTGCATTCAGCTGAACAGTGCTTTTTACAAATGGCCACTGCTGGGCAACGATCTGCATTATTGGGAAAAAATTCGAATCATTCAGATTCGGAATTGCCTATATTCAATTCATCATATTCTAGTGGAAGTTATGAATATGGAATTGAAACCCGAGATTTTAATCGGTGTACACTTCTGTTAACTGGGTTATTGTACATATGCCAAGCGTGAAGAATGCGCTTCCCATCTTTCCAGTTTGGCCTAGGCAAATCAATTTATTAGTGAACCATGGTGAAATTGTTGGCATGGATACTGAACCTAAGCTTTCAAGGTGACATGTTTTATCATAGTTTAAAACGCGAAACATTTTTGCCAAATTTAGGCATTGCAGGTATTGTCCTTTAATCAATGTTCAATCGATGTTGCATGAGCAAGGCGCTTAAAATCTTTCAAGTTTGGCATAGCCAAATCAATTTATTACAACCTTGGTAAAGCTGTTGGCATGTATTTTGAACTCAAGATTTCAAGCTGACATGTCATCCTAGTTAAAACCGAAATCCAAATTTAGTAGACATTGCAGGTAGCCATTTAATCAATGTTGCGTGCGAGCAATGCGTTTAATATCTTTTAGGTTCGGCCTAGCCAAATCAATTTATTCCCACTTTGGTAAAGCTGTTGGCATGTATTTGGAACCTAACAAATCAAGCTGACATGTTATCATAGTTTAATTAAAACGCAAAACGTTTCAGCCAAATTTGGTAGGCATTGCTCAGGTCATGTGCGTAAATATAGCTAATTGATTGAACGCATTTGCGTGAAAATGTTTAATGTTTCAATGGAGAAATGTGCTTTGCAATAAACGTAAAGTTCAAAGTAAGAAGAATGGTTTAAATAGAAGAATTCGCAAAATTGAGTTTGTTGTTTCTGAGAAAAACGCTGTATGATTTGTATACAATTTCGATACTTTTACCAATTTGCTAATATTGAACACAAAATGTTTGATGGGTCTGTTGCAAAATTGTTGTTGTTGACGTATATAGGTTCTAGCTGTTTAAAAATGATTCTACGTCCTATGACACTGGGTACAACTATTTTAACATTTCATATGACATTCGGTATACTTTCTATCATTTGAAACTAATTTTATGGTTTTCATAACGCTTTGTTGGCAATAATATGTTTGGTCGTTTTGTAAAAATATTGTTGTTGTTGAAGTATTTAGGTGCTTGTTGTTGTTGTTGAAAATTAATGCCTAATTAGATTCACATTTACAGTAATTGAAAATGGAAGTAGCAACTAAACAGCTTTAAATTTTTTCATTTTAAATTACCCGGGTCCTAAAGAGGTGTTTAGGTATAACATTCAGTACAATTTTTTTTATTTACAATTCTTTTTATCAGATTCTATTTTCCCAGAAACAATAGAACAAAAAAAATTTCTTCATAGGTACTTTTTGTGCATAAAAACTCATTTCTCGTTTATTTCATTTTAGGAGAAATTGTTTTGCGAATTTTTAACAAAAGCATGGTATATATAACTATTAATCTGTCATATCGGTTTTCCGTTTACCATGCGGGATAAATTTAGAGAAAAACACAATTTTATTCACAGGTACTTTTTGTACATAAAAACTCTTTTCTCGTTTATTTTATTTTAGGGGTATTTTTTCGCAAATTTCTAGCAAAATCATTCGTTTCCTGTAAATTAAAGGGAACTTTGCACGTGCGTAAGTGTCGCAATACATTAGGTTTGACATTTGTTTGGCGAAGCAAAATTAATTTCACTTAATTAGTTACGTTTAAACGTTGCGTTAACACGGGTCACGATTTTAGGGAGAAACGAATATCACAAATTATGCTAAAGTTCGATTTTAATTAGTTTTAAATTTTGCAAGCTTATGCTGCGTTTATTCATCAAAAAGAAATATTATGTAAATGTGAGAAATTGAAACTATTACACTTTCAGTTAGTCATCGTTTCTACGTCAATATTATTTTTCCGTTTTAATGTCGTTCGGAATTATTTTAGCAACGATTTGATTGACTTTTTCACTAAATTAGTAAATATAACAAAGATATAACCTGATTTGAGAATGTGTAAATATTTTTTAATTATTATTATTAATGCATTTCGATTTCAAAATGACATTGAACACGTTTCAACTTATATCTGACGAAAATTTGATTTCCGTTTCAACTCTTCCACTTTACATTATCAATCTTGTTACATATTTCTCTCTATATATATGTATAGTTTCCGTTGCTTTTTGGCATCTTAATGATTACCTATAACCAGTAGTGGGATTCAACCGGTTCGCACCGGTTCTATAGAACCGTCTCACGGAATTTTATGGGATCAGCGAACCGGTTGGCATTCTTAAAAAAACTGAGTTTTTGTAACAGAACCGCCTGAAAAAATATGACGTTTGTGTGATGGAACCGGCTGACAAAAAATTTGAATCCCACCACTGCCTGTAACCCATATTTTTCACCCTATTTTTACTTCTAAGTGCTTGCATGTGGCCTTTCTTTAAGCAAATTTTCTTTTTCAATAAGCCTAGCCCAAACTAAGCTTAAGCTTGGAAACTTAAGCAAGGTCATACATTTCCATTTAATTCTATTTATTTTACTATATATACGCCATGGTGTCGAATAACGCACGAATGATATCAATGCTATATTATCAACATTTATACAGACGCCATGACGCACATCCATCATGTCGACTAGACTCGGCACATTTATGTTATTCGAAATTGAAGATTTGTTATTTTGGCTAAGTTTACACGCCGGATATTGACGACAAATAACAAGATGTATGCTTTATTTCATTAATCATCTTCTGCGACCTTGCCACACCGGAAGAAATCATCTGCTTGAAATCGTCATGAATACATGTGTAAAATTGAAAGTTTTTACGCTAAAGCCCGAGAAGAGAATACTTTTGAACATATAATCGTGTGATCCTGACTGATGCATACTTTGCATATGGTATGGTATGCATATATGACAATCCATATTTGTAAGCATCATTTAATTTAATAAACGATGTATTGATATTACAGGGTAGGGCAAAAAAACTCTCGAGTTCTATTTATCTAAGCTAAAGCCCTGAAAGGGAACACTTTTGAACATATAATCGTGTGTCTCTGACTGATGCATATTTTGCATGTGGCGGGCTAATTTTTAGTATACTTTATTTCATTCAATAAACTTTTCATTGGCAATACAGGGTAGGGCAACATATCTTCTGTACCCTGCCTAAGCTTTGAAGAGAATACTTTTGAATGTACAATCGTGTACCTCTGACTGATGCATACTTTGCTTATGACAACAAAATATTTTTCAGGGCGAGATGAGTTGTATTAAAATCGGGTAAGCAATGCCAGACTTGGAAAATTACAATTTTAACAAGTACTTAACAGTTGTTTCTTATTCAGAGAACATTAAACTCATCGGATTTGCAGGGTAAAATATACCAAGCCCCGCTACCACACCCGTGAGGATGCAATAACGTGGAAAGCAAAGGCCGAATGGGAAGAATTCCGACATTTCCTATCATTCCTATGCGACCTTGTCACACAATAAAAAAAAATTGTCTGCTTGAATCGTCATGAGTACAGGAGTAAAATGAAACGTTTTCTTCTTGCACCTACGGACCTAGAAGAAAATGATATGACATAATAATTCTTGTATGCATGTATAATCGCGTACACCTGACTGGAGTATACTTTGCGTATGGCAAATTAATCTATACTAAACTATTAAATGATAATATTTAGCAGGTGCGATAAGTTGGGAAGACAATGTGGAACAGACTATATTAGCTTTTTACCTAGTGAAATCGTGCACAGAGTATTGTTTGTGGCGTATAAAAACATTGTTTTATTAAAAAACAAGACAGCTACGCCCAAATATATGGACACGTTTGTTCGCAGTACAGTACAAATATTTGAAACAAATAAAAGTAATAGTCTTCTGAAGAAAAATTTCATCTTCAACCACTAAAAATTTCAAAGCAATTGGTCCAGTAATCAAAGAGAAAAGCGTTTTTTTAATATTTCCACTAGGTGTCCAAAAAGTGTCAAAGAACAACAAGAACAACAACAACAAGAACAACATAACAACAAAACGATCGTTTTGTCCACTAAACGTGTCCAATAACCTGATTTCCCTCCTAGAAGCTTAGGATTGATAAAACTTTATGGCGACCAAAATGTAATTAAAAAATACAATGACAACCGATAGTCGATTTTTAATTTGAATATTATAATGAGCGTTCAAGGGGAAATTTAGAAATATTATGGTAGGATGTTTTGTTGCACCGGATATTTGAATATGCTGCTTCGCGCGATGACGTATATAGCTAATGACGTCATATAATGAGATTAAAACGTGACATAAACAGTTACCTGGTGGGAAAAATATTGCAGTAAAACATTCGAAACAGAATTATATATAAAGACAATTAAACTCAAAACTCGATTTTTAATTTGAATATTATGTTACGAGTTTCGAAACGGAAGCTTATGCAAATTGAAGAAACGCACAATAGAGTAATATACTACGTAATCGTCGTAGAAAGTACATGTGTAAAGTGTGTACATGTGAACATGTTGAAAGTTTTTGATTCACCTACAGCCTTAGAAGAAAATGATGTGACATCATAATGCTTGAATACTGAGAAGTTTTGGGGCCAAAGGCGTAGAAAAAATTTGGAATTAATCAAAAAACACGATTTCATTTTTTGAAGTTTGAAATTCTTCATAATGATAATAGGTATATGTCAGTATTTTTATAAAGACCATGAAACTAGAAACTTGACTTTTTTGAATTGAATATTCCATTACGCGTCTCAAAACGGATGTTGATACAAATCAGGGAAATGCAAAATAGAGTAATATACTACGTAATCGCCGTAGAAAGTACATGTGAACATGTTGATGATTTTTCACCTACGGCCTTAAAATAAAATGATGTGACATAATAATGTTGTATATTCGTGTACATCTGCATGGTGTATATTTTGCGTATGGCTATATTTTGCCATTCAATGTAGATCTTTACCTAGTGAAAGCTCGCACATAGAATTATTTGTTGCAAAAGACGAACAAAAAACTTCGTATCAATAATAAACCTGAGTCGTTTTTTAGAAGCTTAAAATTGTTCATAATGATAATAGTTATATAATAGTCAGCCAACTGTAATAGCAAAATGCAATGACAACCAATACTCGGTTTCCAATTTGCATATTATAATGACTCGAAACTTGACTTTTGATTTGAATATTCCCTTACGCTTCTCCAAACGGAAGGTTATACAAAATAGGGAAACGCAAGACGGAGTGATATAAACCGTAATGCCGAATACTACGATAAGACGTACATATCACATGACATCATATGACATTTACATGGCATAAACAATTCAAATTAATTCAATTTTTTTTTAAGTTTTTTTTAGGGTAAGTTCATGTATAAATACATATGGCATATTTAGGAACTTTGCTGTTTGAACGCTTACTGCTTTCATGATTCCCCCTTGTCTTCTATCAAAAGATTCAGTTTTGCCCTTGAGGCGTTTCCATCGGTATTCATCAAGTTTCATATTCAAAGGTGAACAAAAACAAAGGAATAAAATCATTACGGTCAAAGAATGTCAAAATTTTACACTCCATTTACTTTGAAGTAATGTCATCACTGCAAATGTACTTAGTGAAGGCATTATTCGTGGCCCCCAAAGAACCTGTCCTTGGCCCCATAGAGGATCCAAGGGCCTAGCTTCGAAAACAGTAGGCTGGGAGATCAAAAATATCTGGTTATCGAGCATACTTTATTGAAGCCTAACAAAATTAAAGCTAAATCGTCGAATTGTATATATATCTTATTATCTAACCGAAACAATTGAGAATCGAAAATTGCTTATTAGAATACTGTCACATAACCCCCGCCGAAGAGAAAAAAGTTAAAATTAAATTGGTCAAAAAAATCGACAAATATTCAAATTCAATTTAATTTATTTAATTTAATTGAAATTTTATGAATATTTGTCCTGAGCGAAATACATTCAATACGTAGTGCTTGTGATGCAATAAAATATTTTTTCGGTTTTATTTTTCAATGTTTATATATTCTTGTAGTATGCGCTTTTTAATCAAATATTTTCAAATAACTAATTTTAAAATTCAATTTCGAAAGCGAAAATCACAACTTTGAACATACATTCTATATAATGTGCATAGTATACATTCTTGGAATGTTGTACTATATCACGCAACTTCGTAGAAGAAAACTAGAAAACTGAAAAATGTAATCGAAAGCGAATGCAAGTTATTTTAACAAGAAAAGAACTTCAGAAATAATATATTTGTTAATAAAATCCTAGTTTAGTTTTTGTTCTTGTTTAGTCGTCTGGATAATTTGCGGTTACTGGAAGTTATTTTATTTTATACAAATCAGAATTCAATCTCATGCCTATGTATTTGAGTATCAATTTGTTTAACTATCCGGAGCCATGGTTTACACATAATTAGTTGTTCCAATTTGTCGCAAAAGAAAATCCACTTACTAAACGATTACTTTTTTATTTGTCCCTTTTCGCTACGTCACAAAGAAAGTGGTACTCAATCTTCCTAATTTAAAATTTGAGCGTTCACATCCAAAATTAATAGGAAAAAGATTTGTAATAAAATTCTTCCAATATTGAATGAAATTTTTTTTTCATTTTTTTTTATATGTCCTCCATTTGCATAATTAAAATGGCAACACAATTTTCTTATTCGCTATAAATCGTCATCGGTGACATTTTATTGAATCAACTTATCGTATTTGTCCTCATTCATAGAAATATAAAAGTTCAATTTATCGACCTACCGAGTCATTAGTAGCATCCCGTGCTTTATCACGAACTGTGTGGGGAGTTACCTGACCACGCCAATACCGGAAACTAATCCATTAGTCTTGTCATAGTAAGGAATTTATGGAATGTATAGACAAGACATTCGCAAACTACAGCCCGCAGACCAAATCCGACCCCTTGGGTAGTTCAATGTGGCCCGCCCGATGCTGTGAAAACCAAACTAAATCAGATTTTTATGTTGAGCTAAAATAGCTCGAGGAATTTGTTGAGATTGAGATTAAATTTAGTTTTGGCACGAAGCTCATTGTTGTCTAATTTGTCTAATTCAATGTGGAAGTAAAATATTAAAAGGTAACAAAAGTTATTCGTTTTGCAATTTGCGTTACAATAACCAGAACAACTTGAAAAAGATGGTAAATATTGAAAAATATTATTGCATAGCTTTAAAGGAGGAACTTGACGTGAAATATATACTAAGTCACACACATGTTTCATATCTACCTTAAACTAGAACATTCCATGAATCCCATTTCATTCCAATCATATCCACTTGCCTAAAGTTTTATATCTATCCCAACCCAGAACATATCCTGAATTCACTTTATGCTCTTATTTTAACCATTTGCCCAATGTTTTATATCTATCGTAACCCAGAATATACTATAAATCCCATTCACACAAATAACACTTTTTATACGTTTCATTGTATTATTCTCCGTATAAACAATAATTCTATGTATTTTTAATATCGAATACACAAATAATGATAGAAATAAATGTCGTTTCTTTGTCTTATAAAATATCATATGGTTTTAAACAGGGTTTGTATTATACTAACCACACAATTGAAAATGTAAACATTAAACATCGCAACAAAGCTATACTAAAGCAACTAATGTCCATACTAAATATTATTGCATGTAAGAGACACATATATGGCTAAGTATAAGCAAAGAACGTAGATGTTGTCATGAAAAACAAAGACAATTCTTATAAGTAAAGATCTTAGAAGTAAACAGAACAAATATGTTAATTAGTAAATCAAACCCTATATATTTGCCACGAAAATCCACCAGACCCAAATCATGGAATTTAAATATTCTATTGGGCATAGACACTGTAAATATAAAATAATCAGCTTGGTATCATAGACAAAAACGCAAGATTTTAAAAACCATTTTCCCTCTATTTTTCACCGAATACTAAAGACTAAGGGTAGTCTTGATTTCACTATGGTAACAATGATATAAATACTGGACGACAAAGTAAAAAAGCATCTCTTTCTTTAAGAGTCGCTAAGGATACATAAGGCTATACAGTTAATTAATGTCTCTCTAGCAGTGTATTTCATACGTTCTATGAATATAGGTATAAACAAAACGAAAACAAAACAAATGACGCGTCTCAGTCTCGACTATGAGCTGACACCAAATTGAAAAAAATAGCTGCCAACGCCGGTTTAGAAAAATTTCTTTACACTTTTGGAATTTTTTATCGCCACTGAAAGTTCGACCCCCGACTCTGGGCAATTCAGATTTTTAACTACGTATCAACACTCCGGGGTGTTAAAAATACATACCCTGAACCGCCTCCAAATCCAATAAAAAAATATACCGGCAATAGCTTCACAGCCTTATTTACAATTCAGTCGAACCTTAGAATTTCCTGAGACTCAACCCTTACTAGAAACTCGCTAGTTTGTAACTAATTTTGTACATGTCTACTGAAGCAATACCGGCATTAAAGTTTGAAAACGGGTGCTTCAAAATGTGGCCAACACAACGATCTAAGATCTATCTAAAATTCATATGTGTCCAATACAACGCTCAACAAATTACCATCATTTACTGGTACATGTTGGCGCCTTATGGCTCCATTCAGCTTTTCCGTTTAAAGTTTTCTTGCAGATTGTTTTCTCTGATCCCTGGAGCGAGTATCCAACCTTACAAGCAAAATCACAACGAGTTCCGATTATTGCTTTTTCGTTGTTGCATTCAACTTCGCCATTGATTGGTCTTGGTGGATGGTGGGGCTTGCAGGGAGCTGAAATGAGAAAGGTTCGATTAGGAATTACATCTTCACTATTTGTTCCGTATACTACTCCTCCAGACCCTTGAAGTCTTTATCAAAAACACTAATACAAATATATGTAGGCGCAGTAAATTAAATTATTAACGAAGCAAATAACGGTTCTAAGAAAATTCGTCGCATAGGAAAAATCTCCGCATGAAAAATCGCCTTATTTAAAAAAAGATTTATTATTTAAGAGCATACTCTAACCCTAACCCCATAAACCTAACTGTTTTTATCACAAATACTTGTTTTACAGCAAAATGTTCTTGCGATTTTTCCTACGCAGCGAAATTTCCTGCGACGGGATTTCCTACTGCGAAATTTCCGGACACGGTAAAAACTGCAATGTCAGCAATATTACAGCTAGAGCTCATTCAATTCGTTTATTATTACAACACACTTGGTGTCAACCTTTTTGGTGGGGCAGTGTCTCATTCGAACGTCACAGAGAATAGAGGAACCGATGTGACATTTATTATATGTGTATTTCATATATATATATGTTAAGTATAAATTATTATATTAGTACAAATATTATATTCAATAATTTAAAAAATCTAGAAAAAAAGGACTTTTGTGTATAGCGTAATTTGTTGACAACACTATGAAGTTAGGAATAAATTAGCAAGCTGACATACTGACACATCTCTTGGCTTCTTGGCTCCATCTTGCACCTCCCTTTCCATCTTCTTCGCAGACTGCGTTCTTGGGTCCTTCGAGCTGAGAGTTTGGTTTGCAAACGAAGTCGCATTTCGTTCCAATGTCTGCGGTATCGCTATCGCAATTTACAGAACCTCCAGTCGGCGGTCGGGATGGGTTAGGATCACATTTGGCTGTGAAAATAAATAATTCATATAAATATAAGTTTGATAAATTTTGATCGTAGCAGGGCTGTAGCCAGGGGGTTTTGGGGGTCGGAACCCCCACCCTTTTAAAATGTAGAAAAAAAATTTAAATTTTTTTATAGCATGAATCGCTGTCATGACCCTCAAGACCAGGGATGGGCAATTTCTCTAGTCGACGGGCCGGATGTGGGAAAATGAAGTCCTCGGTGGGCCGAATTATAACATGAATAGTATTCAATATCTTAATCACATATTTATTCGCTAATGCTAGAAAGAATAGTATGAATCGCGTTCAAAGTAAAGTTTAAACGTTACAAAAAATAGAGATCAAAAAACACATAATGAATTCAACATAATGCACTAAAAGTGTAATAATGTACTGATGTACAGTCAGCGGGCCGGTAAAAAACTCGGCCGGGTCCGGCCCGCGGGTCGTATGTTGCCCACCCCTGCTCAAGACTCTTGAAAACCCACGTTTTCTGGTCTCTGGTCGGACCCGGTAGCTGTTTCGATCTAACTTGGAAATTGAAAATTTCAGATCCCCCATAGAACATTCCTGGCTAAGCCCCTGTTGAAGAGATCCGATATCATTGACTTGACTTGAGTGGGAATCGAGTCACAATTTATCAAAATCTTGAAGTCACACAAGTCATCTAAATTATATAACTCTAAATCATCATCATCTCAAGTCATTAATTAACTCAGTGGTTGACTCGATAAAAGACTCTGCGATTAGAGAGTCTTGCCTAACGTTGGTTCATTCTATAAATCTTCACGCCCTATGCTAGAAACTTCAATAACTTTATTGAATAATCTTTGATTGCTGCTTGAAACCCTGCCCAATTTTATGTTTTGTTCCCATTTAATGATTATTATTCCATGAAGATTTGGAGAAAAAAATTGCTGGATTACTAGATTATTTTGGACCACAATCTACCTAATTCCGAATTGTCATAAACTTCTTAAATATTTCCAAATAATGTAAAAAAAATCTAAAAACTCTAAATGATTGTGTATGATTTTACCCAAAAGTTTCAGTAATTTATGACGCTTTCCCCGAAAGCTATGTTTTCTCTAAAATATGTTCCAAGCCGCGACCCTGCATTTCAATCATTTCGACATGCAATCTTATACTCACGTGGGGGTGGGGGTGCCGTTGTGGGTGGATCTGTCAATAAAAAAAGCTGTTAATTCTGAATCCTCGTCTAACGGTGCGTAATGCAAATGCACTGTTCTAAGCAATAATGAAAATATAAAAACATTGCATTGCCCAGTGTTGGATATAGGATAGTATTTTGACTTGGTTTTATATGGCGTCAACTTTTATTATAATTTTAAATATTTCTCGTCTATTTGGATGGCGCAATCAAATACTGACTTGTTATGAGCTATCGCAGTGAACAAATGTAATAATACAGTTGGAACTTTGACACCTAGACCAAAAGATAGCTCCTGGTTTATAATGATAGAAAATTATTAATGTCTAATTCTGAAATTCCTAACATGAGCAATTTTGATTTTGGGACCTCCAGAAGTATGCGCATCAAGTCGCAATTGTGCGACATCTTGGAGCAGATACTTCTGGAGCACCTGGTTTTGTTTCGAAGAAGTATCATTGGCTGCTGGAAAGATGAACACAAATTATAAAATAGAGATATTACTGTACTATACTTACAGTCAAGGCATGAAAATTTACAGATTTTTCCAACGATTCGGCTTCTTAGTTCTTCTTTGAGTGATTCCATTCCTTTGACTTCGATGACGTTATTAGGGTTGCCAGTTATTTCCTCTAGTTGCTTAATGGATAACGGTTCTCCAGGTTGTTTGATTCCAAGTGCGATAATCTTGAAGATAATCAGAAATATTCAATCAGTTGGTATTACTGTCACTGTACCTACCAAATTTCAGCACACAATAACTGTTTTACTAATTAAAATGAAACGCTTAATGCCTCAAATCAACGCAGCAAGCTATCCGATTTAGTGTTGAATATAAGCTATGCTTCCCACTACCTCACTCAGCGTTAACGAGTTGGGTAGGCAACTAGGAAAGATAACTGTTTATGAATACGGTATCTCTATATTTATTGTTAGACATCAGTAACTACTGAGAATCGCCATGTCATGGTCGGGGCAAAATACGTGATGAGCAACGTCTATATACAACATTATTTTTACCTCGACTTTATGTTTTCTGAGTAATCTTGCTGCTTTCTTGACAGAATCTGTCGCGTCGCCATCTGTTATTACCCAGATCATATCGGGTACTTCAGGTCTGTTGTGGTGTTTCAGCATTGTCGTCCTTGTGTAAGAGAGAGCGGCTCCAAGAGCAGTTTCTGTGGGGTAGAATAATAAAGTGGCTATTTGTTTTAAACAACCGTTATTCTGTTTCACTAAGACTCAAGTGCGCGATGAACTTGTGGTTCAAGAGTTAGGCTTTGCTAATTGACATTATAGGCAAGGTTCCCTCTATAAGGTGCGCAACTGTGCCATTGCGCAGTTTCGCCAGACCATTTGCCATATTCGCGATCTTGCGACATAACGTTTTTAAGGGGTGACTCGTCATATTTCTAACTCCTAGATAGCTTGTTAAATGTGAATTTTGTTTGCATTCTGATAATATATTATACTATTGTAATATTTCACCAAATTTGTAAACCATCTGAACTCTGCTCAGCCTTAAAATATTCATGCTCACTAAAACAAACATTTGTTTTGTGTAACATTCACTGATCGTAGGTCAAAAATTACGGGTTCAAATTCCAAGCCTAGTATTTTGCCCAGTTGAATCGGTTAGGATTGCGCCGCTACATTCTAAAAGATTGAGAAGTTTTCATTGAAAACCACCGGTCTACAACAGAGGTGTGCAAACTATAAATACAGGAAGGGCAGATAGAAATAACTAGATGTTGTAGTTCTAGTAGTTGCAAGCACAAAAATGTTGGTTATTGATCTTATGACATGCGTTGTTTGCACAAGTTAGCTGTTAGGGCAGTGTGAAGACACAGGCATAGATAATAAATTAGACTCAGTTATAAACTTCGCAGTGCAGGGGCAATGGATTTACTCGCACGTACCGAATTGAATTAAAAACTCGTTCCGCTGTTCACATACTATTTAAAATTTGCACTTCTCCACGGGCCGTACAATTTTTTCTCAAGGGCCGCATCGGCCCCGCGGGCCTCAGGTTTCACACCTCTGTTAAAGTATTGATTATGAACTTACTTCCTCCTGGACCCGGAAGTAGCTCGACCTTTTCCACCATGTCAGATATGCCATAATCTCCAAACAGTATTTTGTTTCTGGTGTCGACATTTGTTGCAAATCGAACTGCCGAGAATTGAACCATGTCGTCTTCAAAAGATCTGGAAATTTTGAAATTTTTTTATTACATATCTCCAGACCAGGCTTAAATGCTTGGGCAATAAATTGTAAAGAATTACCTGATCTATACATCAGAAGTATCGGCTTATAAGGCCCACGATCACTTTTTGAGAAATAAAGGATTAAAAGAACTCCTTAGAAGATGATGATAATTGACGGACTGTGGTTACGAATCTCGAATCATTCGATTCAGTCCGCACCTGATTTTATTTTATTTTGGACTATCGACTCATTAACTTTGGATATGGGGAAGTTTCCCTATATTAAATGGTTTAATTTATAAAAAAAAATTATCATCTTCTCTCATTTGCACCTAATTGTATGCGAAAAAACTGTGAATCCATGTTAAACGATGGAAATAAAGTTCATAGCAGTTGCCGCTAGTCAAGGGTCTTGTTCGAAGCGGAGAAAGCGTCTTATGAGAAAATTATCCTAACGAACTAACCCAATAACGTTTGATATGAAGTTTTTCATTTTACCGTAGTCGGGTCTCGAGATTGATCCTGAGGAGTCGACAACAATCACAATATCAGCGACTTTCCTGCACTCTGCAAATATATAAAATAAAAATAAAAAACCTGTTATACAGAGGCATTAGGATATAGTATATTAAACTGAAGAATTTTCTCTTTGTCTACCGTATTTTACCGAACATAAGGCGCACCTGGTTGTAAAGCGCATAATCAATGATACTCTCGTAGTATGTGTACTAGATCAGGGTTAGGCCATAATTTTATTCCGATTTTTATTTTTATTTTAGTTCTATTACGAGTTTGGGACTGTCTGTGTCAGCCGAGTGAATATACCCCTGGCGGCGCATGTTCACTAAATGACGTAAGTACTTCCATTTGGCGTGGCACAATCATTTTTGCATGTGTTATTCTTAAACCCCACCTGGCTCCGTCATCCAAAGACTACGTCACAATCACGTCTAATGGCTTGCCAAAGTATAGCTACGATCGCCCGAAATGGCATCTTCGCCAACGATAACGAACTCACTAACTCCAGCGATCTCTCTCATATCGGAATCGTTACGATAAGAAAACGAGAGATTTCGGATGATCGTCAGCGCGTCTTGGATGATAGTTAGTATAGTTTGGAGGGCCTTATTACATTACTGAAACCTAAAAACCTAGCCATGAAACCTAAAATAAAACAAATAAACTACTTACTTTGACAGCATGGAAATTTCTTGTCCCATTCTCCACTTGGCAAGCATGTAATCATTGTACTCATAGGACGCACAAGTTCGTATTTAGGATCTGTACATCTGAACTCACACGAGGACCCAACAGCGCCATCGTAAGAAGTGCAAGTCACCTCGCCATGAGGGAAAACAGTCATTGGCTCAAAGCAGTCCTCCCCTGAAAAAATTTGAATTAGGAGCTAATGGGCTTTTTCTCAACAAATGAAGATTGATTTCTGGATTAATATCCGTGTTGCCATAAAAAATAAAAGCATAGCAAAATTTTGGATGAATTAGCAGATATCATAAGCTTCAACTTTAGGAACAAATTTCAACAAAAGCCCACTAGCGAAAAATACAAATTTAAACCACTGAAAATTTTGAAGCAATTGGTCCATTAGTGAATGAGTAAAGCGATATTTTCATAACAGGAAGAAAAACACCAACAACAACAACAACATAATATAACAATCCATGAGCCCACTTCGTGCCTTATTTTGCAAATCAAACTATAATCTAACTTGTGAATAAAGCTATAGTGGTACAAAGTAAGGATGGGATTCAAAAAAGGCATATCCACGAATTTTCAAAAGAGTGGTTGGAGACTCAAATTTGTAATTGCCAAGTTAAAAACCGTAACAGCTAGCCAGTTCGCCAGAAAATCGGAAAACGTGGGTTTCAGAAATCTTGAGAGTCTGAAAGCGTTTGAGCTACGGAAATTGCTAAATATATGGCTACACCCCAAACTCAAATTCATTTAAATTACTAAAAGGTTGATACAAACCGAAAAAGCAAAACTCGAAAAAATGGCTTTTAAAATATTAAACAAACTTATTTTTTTATTGAAACCTGAGTACTTTTATTGAAATAGTTAAAACTTTGAACTACAGCTTACTAGCTTAAAAATTACTTCGTGATAATTTCAGATCATTTCTTTCCCCGAACTTCCAACATTCGCTCTTTTGTCGGTGAATAAAGTACAATTGTTGAGAAAAAATGATTAAAAGTTCCTCTCATGTAATAAATGCCTGCTGGGTCACGTTTTGGGATTTAAATTCATGCTAAGCTATTTCGAATCAGGTTTATCAGAAAAGAAGTTGAAATTATCTGGTAATAGAATTTAGAAGCAAATTTTTAACCTCTCATCTAATGAAATATAACTATTGAGAGCTGTTTAGTATCGCTTCGTTCGAAGCAAATAGTGAAAACATTTCCAAATAATCAGTTTCAAACAAACTATAAAGATACAATAGTACAACTAACCTGCAACCGCCAATGCCAGACCGAGTAATAGAAGAATTCCCATCGTTGACGTTCGTTGATAAGCGACTTTGATTTTTCAGAATTCACCACAGAGCGTGATTTTACACATCCTTACAAAATATAGACCTAAATCAGCGTTTGAAGCGCTGCACTCCTCCCTGTATTAGCGTGTTATTCACAAACAGTTGCGCATCAGGAACTTAATAGCTAGAATACCGACGCTTTGGTGTACGATTACGCTCTGTTAGTTCTTAGAATGTATTTGAAAAATAATTCCGATTTCTTGACACTTTCGCCATTTAAATCGTAGTCTTCCTGACTAGTTACCATTACCATACAGTATAGCATATAGATTAATAATTATTTTGGAAGAATCGTATTGAAGCCTTTTGCTCCGAAGAAGGCCTTGTACAAGCGGCCAATGATATCATAAGGAATGTAAGTATAGCACAGTGGTTTTTAATCTTTTTGTTGGAGCGTTACCCCAATGGCCAAGTTCCTATACTTGATCGAACTCTTCGTGACAAGTTACCTTGTGGTATATATTGGTTTTTAAATATTCCATACAACGCCATGTACAGACAGCCACTGATATCTAAGGACATGTATTTATAGCATATAGGCTTACGACTCTATTCATTCGTGCTTTTCGCTCTATACAAGGCCATGTATAAGCATTCTCTGATATATAACGATATGCAAGTAGAGAATATGAGGTATAAATTTTAATTTTTATACAAAGCTAATTCACGCATATTGCGCCACACCCAGATGCTTTATACGTGTTATGTGTTGTCAAAGCAAATATCCACGTGATATATCCACTGATAAATAATGATATACATAGTAAGCAGCTAGCTACTGTTTTCAGAAGGATCGGTTTGGTTTGGAATTACTCATCTTTGATCCAACAATAATGATTTAAATGATTTTTTTTTTACATTTGTCTAAATATTTGTCGGCAATCAGGACAAATTACAAGGCCTATGCTAGCGTCCATCGGCATGTGAGGGGATACCATGTTTTAGGAATAACGCAGAGGTAAGGGCCTGGAATCTTAACCCAAGTTGTGTAAAGTTAAGTCTGTTCTCCCATTATTTCATTTCGAGATGAAAATTAAATTCTTTGGTAACATGTAACATTTGGCAAAGTTTTCCTAAGTTTTCCTCCGCATGACATTCGGTAAAATTCTTACAAATACTCTGATGACATTCGGTACTTTTCTTCCAATATTTTATATGACATTCAGTAAAATTTTCTTAATCCATGTGACATTCGGTGCAATTATTTCAATTTACATGAAATTCGGTATAATTCTTTATAATTTACATGACATTCGGTATAATTCTTTATAATTTACATGACATTCGGTATAATTCTTTATAATTTACATGACATTCGGTATAATTCTTCCAAAATTTTATATGCGTTCGGCACAATTATTATTAGTCACACGCCCTTTGTGTATATATATTCAGGAATCTATGGCCACTTGAACAGTGCCATGTTAGGGACATAAATAGGCGAAAGACGCGAATAGGCTTGGAATTGAAAGTATAAAAAATGAACTCACAAAAATAAATCAAAGTCGAACTTCACAAACGCAATTCCCAACAATTCTCGGCAAACTGATGCTAAACAATAAACATCCATATAACGCGTTGTTGATTTAAAATATGAAATATTCAAATAATAACTCGTCGGAAATTGTTCGCGTCAGTACACAATACAAATATGGCAACACTTGTTAGGTGAAGAATATCCAATAACAGCGTGTTGCTACAATCATTTAGTTTCTGAAGTTATTTTTTTTCGCAATTATTGTTTAACGATCTCGATTGCTATTTTAAAAACGGTTGGGCCAAAAGTAGGATTACAGTTAATAATAAAGACGAATAAATGAGTAACTCTGACCAAACTTTTAGCCTTTTTTGTATACCAGGCGTTACTAACTTTCATATTTGTATCAAGTAAGGAAAGACGATACAACTACTTGATCATGCGGCGAACCATGGCCTTCCAAGTAACTAATTATGCCTGCAATGGTCTACTCTAGGTAACTCTTGGCAGGTCACTCGTAGGTATGCTAATAGATAAGTCTTCATTACGTCTACGTGCTTTGAGTAAATTATCGGGAAAATATGACTGTTTTGAAAAAAGATTTTCAAAATTTTTAATCAAAATATGATAAGATGAGTCTCTTCTTAAAATATTTAAGCCTAACGAAAGCAACAAGAAGTAACGCAAGTTCGATTTCTATTTTACTGAATATCTTTCACCAAACTTACGTTATGTTGTTAAAAAAAGTGGAATTGTTATGTTCCAGGTCTTTCCAAACTACAGTAGCTTCTAGTAGCGACCAGTTACCACTTGCACCAGGGCCTTGTTTGGAGTAAAAGTTGTTCGTATAAGAACAAGTTCGCAAATTTAGGTTAAATGTTGGAATATCTCACTAGTTTTATTTGCCCCAGTAGTGCAGACTTGCGTCTAGTTGATTTGCGTAACTAATTCATAAATATTCATATTCAATTTTCAATTATTGCTCTTCTCAAAAAGGAATTTTATAAAAATTAAGGAAGCGTGCATTATGGTAGGATATTTTGTAGCAACGGATATTGGAATAAGTTGTTTCGCGATGACGTATGTAATGACGTCATATCATGAGATTTAAACGTAACATAAACAGTTGCCTGGTAGGTAATATATTGTAGTAAAACATTTAAACAGAATTGTATATATATAAAGACTATCAAACTCGAAACGTGATTTTTTTTTATTTGAATATCCCATTACGCGTCTCCAAACGGAAGTTTATACAATATAAGGAAACGTGAGACAGAGTAATATATTGCGTAATGCCGGATATTCGCATAGGATGCTTTGATATGACGTATATATCACATGACATTTATTAAACAAGGCATACACAATTCAAATTAATTCAATTTCTTAAAGTCTGGAGTTTTCATTAATTAAGTTCCTGTATAAACATATATGGCATATTTAAGAACTTTGCTGTTTGAACGCTTACTGCTTTCATGATCCCCCCTTGTCTTCTATCAAAAGATTCAGTTTTGCCTTTATTAAGGCGCTTTCATCAGGTATTCATACACAAAGTTTCATATTAAAAAGTGCACAAAAGCAAAGGAATGAAAGCATTGCGGTCAAAGAATTAAACACAGTCATTTTACTTTGAAGTAATATAGTCATTGTAAATGTACTTTATAACTGTGAATGCCCCTTTTTAGTGACCCGCAAAGGATTCACCCATGGCCCCCTAGGCGGTCTGAGGGCTCGGTTTTGAAAACAATATGCCGAGATAACAAAAAATAACTGGTTTCCGATCATTGATGCTTCATTAAAACAAATTCAAAAATAATGCTAAAAACGTCAAATTGTACGAATAATTTCGTCGTTAATAATATCCTCTATCTAAACGATGTGAGGATTGAAAATAGCATATACTTTTAGATAAATCCTCGCCGAAGATAAAAAGCTCAAAATTTGATTAGTCAAAAATAATTGCTAATTGGATTTTTCACAAAAATTCAAATTTAAATTTTTGATAATATTTGTACCGCACGAAATGCGAAGGGGTATGATGCATATGAAACGTAAAAAATTCTAAATATTATTTTTCAACGTTTATATTTTTCGTAGTATATATCTTTATATATCTTTCTAATCAAATAACTTAATAACTACATTCAAACGCTAATTTCGAAAGCGAAAATCGCAATTTTAAACATACATTCTATAATATATACATTCTTAGAATGTTAAACCATATCACGCAACTTCGTAGAAAACAACTAGGAAACTGAAAAATGTAATCGAAATTGAATGTGAGTTATATTAACAACAAAAGAACTTCAGAGAAAATATATTTGCTATTGAAATTTCAATTTAATTTGGTTTTATTCAATTTTGTTTAGTCGTCAGAGTAATTTTCGGTTACTGGATGTCTTTCTAATTTACGAATCAGGCTTCGATCATGCCTATGGTTTTAGATATCAATTTTATTTTAACTACGCGGTGTCTTGGTTTACATATAAGGTATAGTTCTAGTCCATTTACTAACGATTACCTATTTTTTTGCCCACGTATGCAATTAAAATTTAATTAATTCTTATTTATGTTTTATTTCTACTAAGTAGTTCAGATAATTTTCGGTCTCGGTAAATCATTTCAATCTCATTTTTTTCAGCTATCCGGCGTCATGGTTTACACATAATTAGTTCTTATATGTGTCGCAAAACCTTAATCCATTTTTTAAACGATTACCTTTTTTATAAGCCCAGGTATGCTATTAAAATTTCAGGTTTTATTTTTTTATTTTTTTTTATTTGTATTGTGTGGTTTATATAATTTTCGGACTCTGAAAATCGTTCCAATCAAATGAAGCTCATTCAAATGCCCAGCATATGGGTTTATACATAAATATTTACAGCAGATGTTCTAACGTGTTGCAATACATTAATCCATTTACTAAACGATTCCTTCTTACCTGCCCGCGTTTAGAACGTAATAACTGGTCGAATCTGTTAAAAAGGGTTACGGCAGAATATATCGGACATCCATCAAATTGTTCGTTCCGACGTCATCGCATTTTAATTGGTCGATTGTATTCAATTTGCATGCAAGATGCAAGATTTAAAATAAAAGAGATTATCTTCCAATACGCAACATGGCTCAGACGACTTGATTGCATTATTACAGTGAACTCATATTAAAGCGATGAACTTTGCAATCAATATTACAATCGTTCAAATTTCTTCAAAGTTCTTCAGGAAATGCCTTTATGAAAAATGTTTGAAATCTCGTCGAGGTATGTCAATATCTGTAACTCTTCAAATTTTACCAAGTCGCTTTGAATGCACTGGTAATCGCTGACTTTAAATAAGACAATATTAAACACATCAAATACATATTTATAAACTTCCTGGAAATTCTATGAACATGCATAGTTACTAATTTTAAATATCAAAATATATATGTATTTATTAATTCATCCAATGTTTTTGCACAAAAAATATTACTAATAAAATTCTCACGGGAGGTGAAAAGTACAAAGAACCGAAGGTAGCTGTGACGTAATCAGGTTGCTATGGAAAATAAAATATTAGTTGTCCCATTCCATCCAATGTGACGGTTCTCACGTGACTACCGTGGAAATGAAAATGATAAGCCTATAGACAAGCGTGTTTATACACTGGGGCGTGTAGAGGGATGGGCAGCGATTCCAAGCTGTTACATGTTTTACACATGTTTTTAGATGCGTTTTTATTTAGGTAAAAGCCGATATTACGTATATAGTCTTGTGTAACTGACTGTGGTGATGGCGTTTCAGCAATGTCTAACTGTCCATTTCCGAGCCAATGTGCTCGTTTGGTCATTCCATGATTTAGCACAATACTACAAACATTTCAATCGCACTTTAATTTATTCATTTTCATATATAACAACATCTATAATTTGTTTATTCCCCGAATTACTTTTGAAGTTTGTTATAAAGGGCATCATTATCAGGAACTCGTCTCGGGCAGAACCAATGTTTGGCACTTCCCTTCTCATACATGCATATACAATACAGTTATATACGTCAATACCGGGGGTTGGCACGGTTTTTAGACCAGAAGCCAGAAATTGGGCCTACCTTAACTGGCGGGTCATGTAGGTGTTACGTAAAAAGTTACATTTTATGAACAATATTTAAATTAAAATTATAAAACAATGAGCCTCGTGGCAAAACTAAATTTAATGTCAATTGCAACAATCCCTTGAGCTATTTTAGCTCAACATCAAAATTTGGTTTCAGTTTGGTTTTCACAGCATCGGGCGGGCCACATTGAACCACCCAAGGGGTCGGATTTGGCTCGCGGGCCGTGGTTTGTTCATGTCTGGTCTATACACTTCATAACTCCTTGCTATGACAAGACTAATTGATTAGTTTCCGGTATTGGCGAGGTCAGGTAACTTCCCACAAAGTTCGTGATAAAGCACAGGATGCTACTAATGACTCCACTAGGTCGATAAATTGAACTTTTATATTTCTATGAATGAGGGCAAATACGATAAGTTGATTCAATAAAATGTCACCGATGACGATTTATAGCGAGGGAAAATTTTTTTTCGCCATTTTGATTATGCAAAGGAGTAAAAATATGAAAAAAATAGTTTAATTTTTTTCCTTTTTTTTTTTGTAACTGCTAGCATTTTGATTTTAGAAGATTGGGTCCTTCTTTTTCTTTGGCGTAGCAAAAAGATAAAAACATCCAGAATGACTAAAAGGGGATGTGCGGGAATTTGATATTACAATTTTGTTTTGTAAGATCTGAAACGCAATAACGTTACAAGATCTATTTCTCAATTGGTGCGATGGCGTTGAGTTATACACAATGCGCAACTAATTGTAAACGAATGATAATGCCTAATTGTTAGATATTTTTAGGTACTCCCGTATAGTGTGTGTACCGGATTAGGTTTGGGCCATAATTTTATTTCGATTTTCCTTATTTTAGTTCTATTACAAGTTTGGCGACTGTCTGTGTTAGCCAAGTGAACAAACGCCCTGTTCATATATTTCAGTCCATTTACACAACTTGATGTAAAATAGGCGAACAAAATTAGTTTCCTCCATATTGGTACACATACTTCTGGAGCGCCAATAGAATTGCCAGGAAGTTGATAAATATGTATTTGTCGTGTTAATAAATTGGAACGATTGTAATATTTATTGCCAAGTTTATCGCTCTAATAGGAGTTCAGTGTGATAATAGCAATCTGTTCGTCTGAGCCATGTCGCTTGTTAGATACATCTCGAGATACAAGATAATCTCATACATTTTAAATCTTGCTACTTGTATGCAAAATAAATACAATTTTGAAAGGAGTTGCCAATTTAAACGCAATGACGTTGAAACGAACAATTTGATGCTTATAGCGGTACTCCCGTAGTTTGTGTACCATGTTAGGGTTAGGGCATCATTTTATTCCGATTTTCTCTTACTTAGTTTTATTACGAGTGTTAGCCAAGTGACTAAATCCCTTGTCCATAGGTGTCATTACCTTCACACAACTTAATGTAAGGTAAGCGAACAAAATTAGTTACCTCCATTTTGGTACACAAACTTCTGGAGCGCTCACAGAATTGCCTGGAAGATAATAAATATGTATTTGGCGTGTTTAGAAATTGGAACGATTTTAATGTGGATTGCCAAGTTTATCGCTTTAATATGAGTTCATTGTAATAAAGCAATTCGGGCAATTCCTCGGAATCATGTCGCGTGTAAGAAGATAATCCCATATGTCTCAAGCCTTGCATCTTATATGCAAATTGGCCACAATCTTTGAAGAATTTGCCAATTTAAATGCAATGACGTAGGAACGAACAATTCAATGCCCATACCTCAAATATATGGACACGAAATGATACGGTCATGCAATCTGTCACAGTGGCCTACCGGAACCGTATCGTAGCTGAACAGCAGATTTTAACGCACGCAAAAGCGGAACCCCAGCAAAAAGCGCTATTTTTAACTTTGGTGACGACATCATACACAAAAAACGAATCTCATAGAAGCCACAGCAATTTTTAAAATGAATATAAGTAATAGCTTACTAGCGACAAATAAAATCTTGAAACCACTGGAAATTTTAGAGTATTTGGTCCAATAGGTAAAGAAAAGGAAATATTAACAAGAAGATCAACAACAACGAAATAACAAGACGATCTATAGTTCTATTGCGTGTCCATTAAATCTGTTTAGATAAATTGCACAAAACAGATAATTACATAATTTGACACAAATCGGAGTTTGAAGCCAAACCTGTGATCCCAACACGTTAAGTCTACGCCTTAACCGCCAGGAAATCAGCCAAGATAATATATACATTAGTCACTATTTTTGATGATTTCGCCAATATTTAATACAATGACGTGGGAACAAATAATTTAATGCTTACAGCTTAATCATATTAATACTACGAAAAATATTGAACGTTTAGTTTCAAATAATGTGAGGTAATTGAAGAATTCGACACAAATTCAAGAGGCACAAATTTAATTCTCGTTATCTGTTTCCTCATGCCAATACTTCGAGATAGACAATGCCAAAAAACTGAAGCTGTTTCAGATAATGCAAAGTAATTAAACAAATTGACACAAATATGGCAAATTCTAGTCGTAGTAATACATCAAACTTCAAAGTAGATAAGTTGTGGAACAATAGTAAAATGTTCTACAATAAAACCAAGATTTAATTAAAAACTGTAATAGGTGTATAATTATTTGGTGCTGTGATATCGTTTTCAATGTTTGTTCATGCCAAAGAAATGATAAATCGGTTGTAAAACAAACATTATATTAAGCAATGTTGATCTTGGCAGAAGATATGCATGTTAATTGTTTTTTTTTTGTGGAAATGGGAGAACATTTTTTATTACCAATCAAATTCAAAGATTTCATGTATTCTTGTTTGACGTCATCCGTCCTGGGACAAGTATATATACAATCATGTAAGGGCCTCGGACAAGGTATCTCGGCAGAGCAACTGTTGATAGTCAATCATGTTTCTCTAATGACTGATTGTTTCTATCGTTAACTTTTAAACACAACTTGAACGCTGTTTGCTGTAAATCATTCATGTTTGCGCCAGGCGAAGACCGCAAGAATAATACATCGAACAAGAGAGTAATTCTCAAATATAGGAACAAGAAAGTCTCTAATAAATAAACGCAGTACCAGTAGCCTATGCGAAGAGCACTGTAATCCGTTATATAATCAGATTCTATGTTGCAAGCATATTCGTCATTTCGAGACTAGAGGAAATCAGTCTGGACTATCCCTCCTGTACTAATATTATTTTAAATCGAAGTAAAAATGACATGGTCGTGGCTTGATCATTAAGATAAGCTAAAATATGGCACGATTATACTTCAATCTTGACACCAGATATAGTAGATTACATAATATGAAGCTAAATATGGATCAGATTTCATGCATTTGAACTAGACATTCACCTGCCTTGCTCTTCAGAATTCATCACTTCTTTTTTAGTTATGTAACCTCAACCCCCGATATAAATGTCAACTTGTGCTGATCATGTCTCATATTTCATGCATGTGAAATAGCCATTTTTCTGCCAAAATTAATGACTGTGTTTCAGAATTTGCCGCTCTTTTTTGGAATGCTACCCTCAGTACTGATTTATTACCTTGCATAGGATCACAGGTTCGAATCCTTCTGAGTGATAGTTTATGTCAAACTATTTCTGGACTCCTCGTTGTCATATAGTGGTTCCATTCAATATAACCTCTCCCCCTTCACACCCCCGATTTAAGTTTTAAGATTCAAGATGAATAACCAGTTAGCCATTTCATGGTTTGTGTCATTTTAATACACCGCTTCAAGACTTTTCCTCTCAAGAACGTTTTAAAAACATTAACATTTTTGTGTGGCTTTCTGTGATGAGATTTCTCATTGTTTGACATGCTTTATTATTATTGTATGACCCAGGTAGTTAGGCTTTCATTTTTTTGTTTTGTTTTTGCTGAGAACGTCGGTTTGTGTTATTTGTATATACGTGTTGATTTGCCAAATTTTGATTTTATTGTAGCAACTTGGAACTTATTTTAATTAGTAATCGGACATCCAGATTAACTTGAAATTGTTCTTCAGCAATGATCGAATACATTTTTGCAGGTATAAGCAAATATTTCAAACCCACGACACCCACATTTTATGGTGGTCTGATTCTGGCCAAGAATAACCAACATTAACATCTTAACAATTTGTTAATTATAAACCGTGAACGTTGCAATTTATATTTTTCATGTACACACACTTGATGTGGTTTAACTTGATCTTATTCTGATAAACGTTCGCTAAAGGAGAATTTCAAATATAGATTGAAGATCATGATACTGTCATTTCAAAGGCAGGTGGCGAGGTCTTCAGTCTTCAACATTAAACGATACAAAATACATAAAACGTAAGTGTAATTTTGCCTTCTTTTTTTCCACATTTTTTTTATCCAGACGTTTTCGCGTTGTTATGGTTGTTGGTGATTTTCAAAACATCTCATTTATTATAACCTGAACAAAATTTGTGACGGTAACGCGACTGTTGCTTGCTTATTGTGGTTTTATGTTACTTTTCATTTATCGCGGCTCATGAACGTATTCCTGGACATTGGCGACGAAGCAAATTTACTTCGATTATTTGTAGAATCCCCCACCACTAATGCAAACATTGTGAGATTTTAGGAAAAAATATAACACGTTTTGAGCCTGCCACGTTTTAAGTACTGCAGATTGCGTTAGCGCTGACGAGGATGTTTTATTGTATCAAGTTTATTTTGAAAATGCAAATCCTTCTGAGCAGGGAGTGGGAGTTGGAGTCATATTTTCAAACTCCCCGGAGTCAGGGGAAAAGTTTCGCCAATTCCACAGCCCTTCTTGACTTCTATGTGGCTTTAAGACCTATCGAGCTCTCTGGCCACTCCAATCGCACAAATAATAATATTAGTATATTAATTTGATGCAAAAATTTCTTTACATTTATTTTATATTTGAGATGGCAAATAAACGATTAACTGACTGGTACGCAAAACTCATACGAGAGAAAAGTTTAGAATTGTGAATAACATTTCAAAATAAATACAATTTTGACACAAATGGTAATCATTTAAATCTGAAAGACTGAAACCGAAATCAATCAAAATTAAATTTGAGGTATCAGCTAATCATATCGTTTGGAATGCAATGAATTACGAATTTCAAAATATGCGTCATGTCAATAAAAATCGTCATCAGTCATTCAGGTGCTTGTAAACTTGTAAAGAAGAATTTTTTCTACGAGCGATGTCGTGATTTTGTACTGAGTTTATACTGCAGGGGTGGGCACGGTTTTCGGATCATAGGCCAAACATTTTCCCCACTGAACGATGTTGACAGTATTACAAAAGCAATTGTGGAAAACAATAAACCTCGTGCCAAAACTAACTTTAACCGCAATCTCAACAATTCCCTTGAGCTATTTGTTAAAACAACATTACCTAAAACGGATTTGGCCCGCGGGCCGTACTTTGCCCATGTCTGGTTTAAAGTAATGAACAACAACAAAAATGCAAATAACAACCTTTTATTTGGGAAGTTCAACGTCATTGCGTACCGATTTATCTTCTAAAAATAATATGAAAATAAAGTGGAATTCATTTCAAATATTTTAATTTCATTTTTGGGAAATTTTCTCTTTCATCACATCTATAAATCATTATATTTTTTGAGAAAAGGTATAGCAATGAATAACAGCAACAACCCAAATTAGAATATTTCTAATTTCCAAATTTGAATTCATTTCATTTTTGTTAAAAAAAATGATTTTGTATATTATATCTTTCATTTTTGTAATCAGCTATAGCAAAAAATAGCAATAACACTGCAAAATAATACTTTCTTTTTCTAATTTAACTTTGTAATCTCTAGCTTCTCTTAAAATAGTATAACAATACTGTCAAACGCATTTTACAAATTCGTTTTCGAAGGTCAACTTCATAATTTGCATAATTTGCATTTTCTCTGCTTAAAATTTCAGGACATTGACGTCACTTGAATTGGCGTGATTTTTCAATTTACTGAAAAATGTCTTTTTTATTTCGATCCATAGCAATATATGACGGCGCTTCAGAAGTGTGTGTACCAATATGGAGGTAACTAATTTTGTTCGCCTACTTTACATCAAGTTGTGTAAAGGAATGAAACCAGTGGACAGGGGGTATATTTACTTGGCTAACACAGACAGTCCCCGAACTCGTAATAGAACTCAAATATAGAAAATCGGAATAAAATTATGGCCTAACCCTAACCTGGTACACACACTACGGGATTACCATAAATAAGAAGAACGATTCAAATACCACAATTTTAATCTTTAAACTTCAAACTCATAATCTCCAGCTTTCTTTTCTAAAAATAATATGACATTAAACAATAGGCTTATCTAATTCAATTTAATTGATATGAATATTCTCATTTTTCAGATTTTATTTTTGTAATGAGCTAACACAATAAATAACAGTAACAATAACAATATGAATAGCTTTTATCTCCAAAATTTAACACCATAATCTACAAATTTTTTTTCTAAAAATAATAAGACAATAACTCCGAATTAATATTGGCATTTACTGTAGCAACAGCCCAAATAAATACTTTCAACCTCTAAATTTAATTCAATATAATACCCTTTTTTCTTTCAAAATTATATGTATGACAATAAAGGCAAATTTCTTTGCAGTGTAATTTTCGAAGTACAAATCCATTTCATTTTTATGAAAAATGTCCCGGTTCATTACATCAATTATTTTGTAATCAGCTATAGCAATGAATAAAATAAGCGATGAAACTATCACACTTTTATTCTTGAAATTTAACTCCATATTAACAAATTTAAAATAACTTTATTCTTTACTATTTTATTTGGATTTAATCACATTCACTTGTATATTCAAATAATATTCATGAATAGAATACTTTAAATCTCGGTAGTTTAGATCCATATTCACCTGTTTCATTTTTTATGTTTTTGAAAATTGCCCTTGTCTTATCTATTTTCGTGATGAGCTATAACAGGGGTATGTAACAGGCGACCACAACCCGACCTGCCAATACATTCAATGTGGCCCAGGTTAACACCTCATCAAGCGCAAAATCTCAATTCGACAGTTTATGTTTAAAATTTTCTCAAATGATAAAAATAAAAATTTCCATTGCTGCGTAAAATCTTTTGCTGTTTTGCTCGGCGCCTTCATAACTGTAAGGCTAACCGATAGGCGCATTCTAGCCTTTTGCCTTTCCCGCGGCCTTCTGTTTTTCGCTGATGTAGTTCGTCAGGGTTGCTACAACTTCTGTTGAAGCTGATGTTAACAAACAATGCAAGAAATCGAAATTTCAAATGTCCCAATAAAATGTTAAATAAATAGAATTTTGCATTTTGAGAATTTTTGAATTTGTACATGAAAGAAACAAAATTTTTATATGTCAAGGTTGAGTATATGGCCCACTGACAAAATGTTTCTCATCCCTTAGCTTATCAATATTTATCAAATGCTCAAATAGAATACTTTTATATTAGAAGTTCAGCGACATATCTCTCTAAGACTAAGTTCCTCTCATAAATAGAATCATATTGAGTTATGGCGCGACGGTGTAGCTCATCGTGCTAAGCGTTAGGAATACGCTCGCCAGCGCATCTCTGATTGCTCTGCGTAGGTTCGCAGGTTCGAATTCCATGAGGTATGGTTATGTGCGAGAGAATTGCTGGACTCCTTGCCGCCGTAGGGTCGTTCACGTAACCGCTGATCGATTACGGCTTCTGATCACATACCCGACAGGGAATGGTAACCGGACGAAAGGCCTTGGTTCTCCATATGGCTAAGCCGTCTTATCGACTTTCCTCTCCCCCGGGATAAATATGTAAATCCTAAGTTGAGGTATTTTTTTCAATTTCTCAAAAAAGTATTTGTTTTCCATCTTTTATTTTTTAAATCGGCTGTTGCAACAAATAACGACAACGATGCAAATGAGGCATTATTATCTCTAAAGTTCAAATCCAAAACCTACAGTTTCTGTTCTTAATATAATATGACGCTAAAGTCAAATATTTTATTTTTCCGGCCATACTTAATTAATTATATATTCAAATACTCATGGGGTATTTTATTGTTTACAAAATTTATAGACAAAATTGCAAATTTGAATTTTTTATATTCCGAGAATTCGACATTTTGTTATCGCAGAGAATACAAAGAAATTCATTTGAATTGTTTAAAAAAAGAATATTACCGGTCACTCTTTTTATGTGACGTGTGTTAGACGAGGTAACAAATCTACATGAAGTAAATGATATGTGGCTCTGATACCGTTGCGAGTTCATGGCTCATCGACAAAAACAAATTTTTTCCAAGTTTTGCCGGTAAACAACGTTCCTTGGAATTAGAAGTTTTATGCCTTTAGCAAAGATGTTCTTTACGATAAATCTAATTTCGATTTATATAAATTAAATCATAGCTTTTAATATGAACTTTTGTATGATCGGCATTTATTATCAATAACTTGAAATTGTTTACTTTCTAAATTCTGTCGATAAATCAAGTAAAAGCCGTCCATAAGCCTGTTGGTGAGTGGTTCCCAATTTCCTACGGGGCAGTTGAATGGAGGTCACAAGGGTAGATTCATTTTTCCCATTACAAAAAAAAAATCAACGTTCTTCCTAGGTTCATTCGTCAAAATGGGTTTTTCACAAGGGTGTTTTCACTTTGTTTGGCATGGAATGTTCAAACATAGTGGGATTTGGAATCTACCAATCAATGTAACACTATAATTATCATTGGAATGATAAACAAATGAGCCATGAGTGATGAAACCATCCGGAAGGGGGCCATGATTCATAAAAGGTTGGGAACCACTGCATTTAGATCTTGGACAATGGGGTAATGATAAAAAATAAATGCTATTTGACTAAACCCGAATGTCATACTTACGCGAACAGAGGTTTAAAAGGAATATTCTTCTAGGAATGTTTTTCACCTTTGAGTGCTGAAAATATAAAATCGGTTGATGGAAAAACAATATTTTTCAACAACTACAAGAACTAAGCTAAACATTCTTTTCAGGGTGGTCCAAACCCAGGCCCGCGGGCCACATGTGGCCCGCGTCGCATTCGGAGAGTAATAACAAAACGCGAACAATGCAAAAAAAATTCGCGGGCCTCGGTGCCGACAAGCTTGGACCACCCTGATCCATATGCTAACTTCGAATCTAATTATCATAGCAATAAGCTGACAATGCGATACTAATATTACTAAAAAATGTTATCTATTTATATTGCACTTCGAAACTGTTTTGTTCAATTCTAAATCTCGTATTCAAAAACGTAAATAAGAAAGAAATCTGATTATTTTTGGCTAGTGTGGCATCGTTTATTTTGCAGAAGCATGTATAGGAGTCATGCTTAAAGTATTTATCGGACGAGTGCATAACTGACTATTAATAATAGCAAGCATTTACTAAATAAATAAATTGTGAAACTACTAAAAAAAAATGTTAGTGTCTTTTCCTGTGACTGAATTCCAGTCGTTGACGGGTCGGATTTAGCTGTGATGACGACGCCGGAAAACAAAACTTTTTATTTATATTCCAAACACAGCAGAGTGTCGACCATCTTTATTTTGCACGGATGCGAATATGTATACATGCCGGACTGAAATCATGAAACAAACTGAAATCAGTTTTTAATTTTTGTTTACCAGTGCCTTACAATCGGTAGATATCATTGAATGCATTGATCGAACAGAACGACGAAAAATTGTATCATTTTACTTGTTTATATCATGTTGGTTTTGGTTACAATATCGTTAAAGCCCCTTACATATCGTTAGATATCAGTGGATGATTGTACAGGGCGTTTTTCACAGCGAAATATCCTAATAAGAGCCATAAAAAAAGAGAATTGCTTTTTGTGTGATACTGACTTTGTCTCATCATGATATCAAATCTGTTTTTTCATTGCACATAGTATATGATGAGATTGACATATTACGCAAGTCCGTATCACATATCATCATATTTTTGGTTAATGTATTCAAATTACAAGTCGGAGCATATCAGGTCATTTAAGATTTTGCTGACGATAGCATTTCCTGGTGTGCAGAATTTGCCGAAAGTCTTAACTAATTGAGTAACAGCGATACTGACCCCACAATATTTCTGCCACTTGCAACTTTATTTGAGTTGAAGATTTGAATTTGCCCAGTTTAAGTAATTGTAGGACACTAAGTTTATGTAGTTTTGCAAAATTGACGTTGTTGAAAAAACATTTAATTTCTTCTATTTTAAATTCACGTAGTAAGAAGTCTATTACCTCTCATATTATTTAATATACCCCTGAGTCCTATGAGGCCCAAATTTCCTCTAGGATGCTGCTGTTATTATATAAGCTTACCGAGTTCGTGGTCTTGCGTGCGTTGATTAAACTCCGACCTGACGCATTTATCATTTGTATATACTAACTTAATAACCCATAACACGATACATATTTTTCCATTATGTAATCTAAATACCAAAATATTTAGGAAAAACTCGTTGTAACTGCACAGTTATGCAACGGTTAACAAATTTGTATTATACACCATCAACCTAAGTTGAACTTTATTTCGGTGTTCATGCTATATATCAGATTTTGTCACACCCAGACAAAATTAAACCCTAACCCCAATTATATCTCTATTCGTCTCTAGCTCCTTATCACCCTTTTTGTTGTTGAGGGGGTTGGGGGGATTTTGTAGGTAGGGGGGTCATGGATGGATTTTGACATGCTCAAGGAAGTTTTGTCACATGACTAATATTAATTCTGTGTATTCTCATTCGCCGCGATAAAAACATAAAAGCAGTAATACAGTAAATAATAAAGTTCACGAACTCATCTTCGTTTAAAATTCACACGCGATGCGGTTTGCATCAGAGTTTTTTTTATTTTTTGTATTACATGAACAAAAATCCTTTACAAATTTTTTTTTATGTTAAATACATTGATCAAAAGAGTTGGTATTTTTTTCATCACGATGCTTATTCGCTCTTTTCACTTCAAACAAAACCCTACGAAAGCGGTCACTGACAAGTTAAGATCTATTAAATTTGGGAGAACTGAGAATTGACGCTCCAGGAGTATGTGTACCAGTATTAAGGTATATCCGATTTTGTTCCAGAACTTTATATTAAGTTATATAAAAGGACTGAGACTTATGGGTAGGGAGTATACTCACTTGGATAACACAGACGAGCCCGAACTCGTAATAAAACTAAAATAAGGGAAATCGGAATAAATTATGTCCTAACCTGGCCCACACACTACAGGAGTACGCCCTACCCTGCGATATGGTCAAGATAGTTTCTCGTGACATTTTTTGTTACATAACTGGTAATTATATTACGTATACTTGATTATCTGCATTTTCAATCGCCACTCAAAACATGAATACAATAGATAATAAATTTCACGAACTCTTGTACTCGTTAAATTTGCACTTTGTGTGAATTGCATCGCAGTCAGGGTTGGTTTATATCTCACGCAAATCAACATCCTTTTTCTTGAAAGTTTTTACGATAAATACGTTGATGAAAAAAGGGTACTCCCGTATAGTGTGAGTACCAGGTAAGTTTTAGGCCATAATTTTATTCCGAAATACCTTATTTTAGTTATTATACGATTCCGATGACTGTCTGTGTTAGCCAAGTGAATTTACCCCCTGCCCACAGGTTTCAGTACCTTTACACAACTTGATGTAAAGTAGGCGAACAAATTTAGTTATCTCCATATTGGTACACACACTTCTGGAGCGCCGAAAAACGTTGTAAAAATTGAAAATGTGTAAGGCCTTTTTGTCGTAATTTTCGAATGAATTTTACTGGTTCGAAATATATTCGTAACTTAGCTAGATTTTATTTTCGCGAATTTTCTTGTGTTATCTCCTCTTGGCCGATATTAATCCCCATTTCCGAAAATTTGATACTCTTATTATCATAATGCCTATATTGAACAAGTTTATTGTATTAATATCATTTATATTATGGAAACCAGACAACATTTCAATTTACCAATTTTACTTTTCACAGCTTAAAGTTTCATATTTCACTTTGGTACTTTATGCTGACGATTATAGTCGTGGATATTGCAAATTCAATAGTGAATAAGGTTTGTTTTATGTATTTGTGAGAATTCGATACTTTCTTCAACACTTTTTGGAAACCTCAAACCATAAAGATATATGCATACCATTTTTTAAAATATTTTTTAGGGTTTCATTCCAAATAAGGAGCTTCTTAACCATCCACTGATATGTAACTGTAGTTTTCTTTTTTTGAATGGCTGTTCTATTTATAATTCTTAAAATATCGGAGCGTCATCTGCTGGTACTTGTTTTATAACTCAAGATTGGGCAACCTTCCGACTCCTAGTTAAGCCCTCCGGATTCCGTTTTGGCTCAAGTTTGTTTAAGAAATAGCCAGATCGCATGATCTTGCTTAGAGCGATTATGCATGAAAACAATTTTCAAATTCGAATGGCCAATAGTTTTGAACCTAAAAATAAAAACTATATCGCAATATTTTGAATCAATCAGTCAAATTACGATACCGATTAAAAAAGTTTTCGATTCGTAACTTTGCAATCATGACACAGCAATAATTTGTTTTGTTTTCATTTCGGTGTTTCGTAATCTCTAAGGTCATGCGCGTCAATTCGTGCAGCGTTTAACAAGAATTCCGTCGGAGCTGCACTCACGTTCGTAAAGATTTTATCTTCATGCTAGAAGTTTAACAAATAAATACCGGCTTTAAATTTAAAAATTGATTAAAGAATTGTAGATTGTAGTTAGTATCTTAGCGATCAGCCCATTAGTTGCAAAAAAGCGATTTTGTCTGACAAAACTACAAGTACTCATACTATAAATGACGGTTTTAATATGTGTAAAAAATGCAACAATTGTATGTTGAGATTTATACTATTATTCGTGTTAAATTTCAAATAAAAAAAAGTATTAAACGACTTCTTTAATTTCAAATCCTGAAAACTTGAATTGGGATGTATTCCCACTTACGAAGAAAAACGATTTTGCCCCAATAAAACTACTAGTAATTTAGCTAGCTATAAAGACGGGTCATAAATATCGAAAATAATGGAACAATTGTATGTTGAAGTTATTAAATAATTTGATATTCATGGTATTTATTTAATGGTATTTATAACAAGCGTAGATTTGGGCATTAGTAATTAAGTATTTCTCTTGATGTTTGAAGTTTCTCCTTGTTATAAAACAACTCGAATTTTAAAAAACAAAACCATTTTCAAATATTGGAAATCCTTAATCGATTGACTCAATGATACGCTTGGTGTCTAATGGTAATACTAATGAAGTAATACCCAGTAATTCTTGCGTTATTATCGCGTGCAAGATTTTATTTAAAAAAAAACATGCCAATCTTTGTCAAACGAACATTACATTAGTTGTAATCTATTGTCAAATCGTGATGTATGCTTCAAAAATGTCTTTCTTATTTCGATGTTTATGGCGGGATTAGGAATCATATAAACAAAATACCAAATAATAACCATTATCAGATTTAGATATTCGTGAAGTGCTATAGCTTTCTTGGTCTAAAACTATTTAATTACTTTTTGAGGTTTCATCTGTGCACTGTATCTGTACATACAATTCAATAAGAGAAAACAAAGATGTTTGAACCGGATAAAACTGGAAATATCTAGTTAAATTCCTTCACTGAGATGAAAATAATGCACTGGGCAAAATAATACGCAACGTCGTCACTGCAACCTATGTGACCGCAGTGGTCCTCGCACTTACATAGGCCCCAGACGCAGACGTGTCCTTATACCATGCACACTTTGAAAATAATTTGGTGAATAAAAAACAGTATAGATGGTGTTACACATGAGAATGAATAAATTATAGGTCAAGAGTAAAACAGAGTGAAATGTTTGTGTCATTATTATTTAAATCATCAAACTATGCAACAATTTCACCCACACATTGAGCTGCCCGGGCGGCTTTCCCCATGACCCCCCTCTAAACACGCCTCTGCCCAAATGTGAAATTTTGAATTTAATCAATAGCCTATGAATTATAACATTGATAATATACTGCATGAATTTGCTACGCGCAGGGCTTGTAAAGTCAAGGCAACTCGATTGTGATTTTGTGTTCATTTTGTGCATTTTCATTGTTAAAATGACTGTATTCTTATTTGACGAAATGATATACAGAGTGTCGAATAAGTCTCTATACAATTTCAATCAGGTTATGAAGTCAGTTTTTAATATACTTAAATTAGATTTGTTGTTTTTCAATAAAGTATTTTTACTTCATTTAATACATCTACGTAGGGCCAAAACAATATATGACATCGACACATTTCATTTGCAATTTTGAACATTTTTAAAACTTCATGGACACTGTATATAGCAGTATAGCGACTGAATTTTAATTGACTAAATGATATATAGCTCCTATTCAACGTGTATACAAACAGAACTATAGCGACACAAACACGAAATTACAGTTCAACTCTGAGTTTCACATGCGCCATGACTTTTTCTACACATATCATTACAAAATTGTGTACAATTAAAATTCTACCAACGTGGCTCTATAAATTACTGTATTGCTCTCTACCGCTTTGATTTATCACATAAATGACACACACAAAATCAATCGCACATACGTGATTCCCAGTAGACATGTGTTTTTTGTGTTGGACAATCACGCATAACGTTTATTTATAACGATTTCATTGCATATTTAATCAATAGCGTCTCATTGATCGCAATTATTATGAAAGGTGTGGTAATGGACATTCAGAGCGGCGTAAGGTTGGTAAAGCATAAAAAATATTCGAAAGAATGCATCTGAAAGAGCGAAACTAGAAAAAAAACTGTTTCAACAAAATAAGTAAAACATATATTTTTGATTTTTAAATTTATAAAAAAATTTTTTATTAATTTTTGATTTAAGCTTGAATCAGAAAGCCAGCTCAAGAAGCGTGCTTTCAAATCAATTTTTTAAGCAATATTCACCAAAGTATTTCAACGAAAAAAAAAAGAGAATTCTTCCTTTTGGGATAAATCCCCCAAACTGCAGAGTGCATTTTGTAAATGAAGAATCACTTCTCCATGAATGTAACTGAAAGCAATTATTTTGGACAGTTTGGAAATAAACATTCTGAACAGCGTGAAAATAGCAAGCATAGAATTATGATGATTATTGATATTTGATAAATGATCATTTGGAATCGAATTTGATGGTTTTGGACTGAACAGTAAAAATTTGGAAAAAAATTTGCTTGAAAAAATTATAAAGGAAAGGCAACTTTGTGACTTGATTTTCTAAGTTTGAAGCCCTATTCACAAAAGTATTTCAATAAAGATAACAATAATGAATTTTTACTATATGATAAGGGATTGCCACTTGAAACATTATGGACTTGTGGTCGTCTTGTTCAGTTGGGCAAATCTTGAACTGATGCATATGAAATAATAAGTGAATATGTTTTACTCATGCCGAAATGGACAAGCAACCAGACAATAGGCTGTGGCTTACAAAATCACTCCCTTTTAACCGACTTTAGAACTCAGTTTCTAATTTAATCTAGGCGCACTGGATATTGCTCTACATGTAAAATGAAACCTGACTTGTTCTTCAGATATTTTGAGCGGCATACCACGACCAATGTTAGATTGTATCTTATATCCCTCACTGGTTTCCCATTGTCAAATCGTTGTGAAATTTCGAAAGAATTGGGAATATTTATTTATTTACTGTCAAAAATATAAAACTGCGTTAAACAGAATAACAAACACAAATTCAATCATGAATGTCATCTATATAGCTCTTACGTTACTTTTGCAATATCGAATAATTTTGATGGACGACTTTGTTATAATTTTATAATAACGAAAAATTTACGTAAATGTCGAAATAAAAAAGAAAATGGAATGAAAAATGCATGAGATTTTTTGCAATACTTGTGGAAATGCGTGAGAAACCTTCATTTAATTTGTACTTATTCATATACATGTTTTATTGGGCTTATTCATGTACGGTACAGTATTGAAAACAAAAAGAAAATATACGTTGGTAGATATATACCCGAATATATGATTGCAGTAAGCAAAATAACAAGCACAACTTCAATCACGTGTGTCATCTATATATAAATCTGCATTACGTTAGGACTACTCAGTGATAATTATATATTACCCTGTAATTTACGTGAATTTACCTGATTTTTTTCCTGGCGTACACTGCAGCATCACTGCAGACAATTGTTGAAACATTCATTTGATTTATATTGCAGATTATTCATCTCATATTTATGAGACATGTCTTTTATCCTCTTTAATTCTGAAAATAGAATAGAAAATGCCTTGAATTTTTAGCAATACTTTAGGCAAAATTTAGGCATACGTGTAAATCACTGGGTGAATTTCGATTATTCGTGCCCATTATTGAAAACAAACAGAAGATAACACAAAAAAATAAGAATATAGTAAACAAAATAATAAACACAGCCCCAATCAAAATGTCATTTATATGCGTCTTAAGTTAATTTTGCAATGCCGAATATTTTTAAATTTAGGAATTTTATTATATTTATGTATAATCTGTCAAAACGAATCTAGTAATTGACGTAAACGCCAAAGAAATTTGTGATATGTTTTTCAAAAGTTTTTAATGCAATGCAGAATTACGTTACAACATTTCTTTAAATTTCATTGCAAACATTTCATCTTTTAATTTAAATAGATAATCTTGATTGTGCATTAATTGAAATGCGTGGAAAAATGCCTAAAATATTACTTGTACAGTACTTAAAAATGGAATACGTTGAAATATCTAAGGAAATTTTTCCTTATCATGCCCGGATTGAAAACAAACGAACAAATACGATTGTAAATCTACATGACAAAAAATTGATTTTGGCAAATAAAATAATAAACAAAACTTAGACTGAAACTGTGATATCTCATTCAAGAAATGCAAACATGCAAAAAGTCAAAGTTTCCGACTTCTCTTACTTGCTGCAATGTCGTAAAATTAAACATATTGGCAATATATATTTTTTACTAACAAAAATGTTCATGTATATGATGTATGAGAAATGTAATAAACAAAATAACAAACAAGCTTGCAAAACTGCTAGGTTGTACGTTACACTTTGTAATTTTTCTTGTAGTTAGTGAAAAAAAAAATTCTATCAAAAATAATTTTACCGTGAACATGCAATGTCAACATAGCTAGTCGAGTGCCATAACCAGCGCTCATGGAGTTGAAATTGATATAACGTACCTCATTATTCGATATTTGTCGCTATTCAATGCTCTGCCATATTCAAGCAGATTCTCACGATATCTCGACATTTTTTCCCCTGTCATGTTTACCCATGTGTACTTAGATTATGCAACTATGTGATCAAAAAATCATTGTTCCAATGATTAATCGATTAGTTTTCATACTCTGGTAATGTACAGCGCTTTCTATTAACTAATGAGGTTCACATAACATGGCTCCATGTTTCCCAACAGGCGAGAAATTTCTCCCCGCGGTGGATTGTTATTGGAGGTGTAGTATTACAAATATTCATCAGTTTTTTTCATTATTACTAGCATACTTTATGGACTATTTGAACTGTACAAAAGCGGAATGGGACTTGCACATAACCCTAGCTGAAGACCCATTAAAAAAGATTGAACAAATGAAGTATTCATCACGCATAGCGAGGATGGAATAAAAAGTTCCAAAATGGCGAAGGGCGGAATTTAACGAAAAAGATTGGGAACCACCGACAAAGCTGGTTAAAGCTCTAGTTCCTTCGTCTTTTGGCGTTGCGTGACTCTGATCAGAGATAAATTTTTTTTTATACAAAAGGTTTACTTATGAGTGGATGAATTTTTTAAATCTTAAAATTATAAATATGATTATGAGAGTGGCGTTTTCTTGACGTGGATTGCCACGATGTGTGGTGCATATATTACAGAATAAGAGTTATAAGCAAGTAACTCTAATTCAAAAAACAAGATAAACATGATTACAGGAAAATTCATACCTGCCGCAAAGGCCATGTCCTATGGTTCCAGGTATAATATACCTTTTGTGCAAAGTGTCTCAGATTATTGGGTACAATAATACAAAAACAGATGTTCAAGTTATACATGAAATTTCCTATTTCTTGTACAATTACTTAAAAATATATGGATTATGTTTTTTTATTCATTCTGTACTTTCTGGTATGCACGGAATGCAGATATGATTTTGCGAATGACTATGCAAAGAATGTGCGGTTTCCATATCTCCTTATCAAACAAAAAATTCCTATTTATAAAATACCATGAAGAGTATTAACGAGCGAACAATCTCCGGTGGCCGCCATTTGTGACTTACAAAACCCGACTGTGTGTGTAAGTGTGGTTTACCAAATATTACAGTTGCGCCTAATGAGCGAATTGTCGGGGGTGAATAAAGCATACTACACTTACAAAAATAATAGAAATGGCGCTCCAGAAGTGTTTGTACCAATATGGAGGTAACTAATTTTGTTCGCCTACTTTACATCAAGTTGTGTAAAGGGATTGAAGCCGATGGGTAGGGGGTATATTCACTTGGCTAACATAGACAGTCCTCGAACTCATAATACAAACTAAAATAAGGAAAATCGAAATAAAATTATGGCCTTACCTTAACCTGGTACACACACTACGGGAGTATCATAAAAGGATAAAAAGTATACAGATTTATATGCAATTGGCGATCCCTAGCATTCCACAGGTGTGTGTGTGTGTGTGTGTAGAAAATTTTAATTGTCCATTTGATTTATAGCATGATAGTTTGTCATCGCGAATTGTTGGTAGATCGACTTCAATGAATATGAGCTTTTCGAATTTTCAAAAAAATATGTTACATACACAATAACTCTAATATTCTTATAAATTTTATGAAAATTTATCTTTAAATTTTATCCCGCTGTATCTTTAAAGAAAACCTCGTTTGTAGCGCAAAACAGAGAATGTATTTATTCATAAATATATACGTCAAGAGTACGCAAACACTTGTTTGTTTGTCGGTGACAAAACAAAGACTTCTTTGATTCTAAGTATCAGAAGAGTATTCTCATTTTATCAAGATAAGATCAATGTTGGAGTGTCCTTACATGGCCTTCGCCTTTTCTTATCTCAATACGCATCGCAAATCGTGTGCGGTGTAAAAAAAAAATTGGAATATTAACTGAAATTTCTGGTTTAATTTGAAACTTGATCCAAAGGTGGAAGACCCATTATTTCCTACAAATGTAAAACTCTTTTATTTGATACGGGTTTGAATAAGCCAACTTATTTTGCACGCAAAATTCCATTGTTATTGTTAATAATTAAAAAGACGTAAAGAGTATCTCTGATTCTTTTGAAAAGATGCCTCTTTCGTGATTTAATGATGATCCATTAAAAGTGCGAACAACGTGAAAATAGTCTATGATTGCTTTTTGAAGATGTAATATGTGATGCAGTCTGTCCTGTTTTTAAATTTGGAAATGCTATATCGTGATAATAACTGTATTAAGATTGCCAATTTGTTTAGGGATGCACCATGCATTGGAACTTTCACGTGAACCCTCACTCATCCCGTATTTAATAATACTAAAGTTTTTTTTAGTTTGGCTGTGTCAGTTAAACTTACACAGTCGCTTATAGGATAAACTGCTTGAAAACGACCTTTATTTCTATCACGAATTAAATGTTACAAAAAAATAACAATTTACATTCCACTGTTATATGTTCCACAATATAATCCTATTAATTTGAGAATGCATTAAAATGATAAAAAGTAAAAAAAGCAAATCATGTAAATCTAACAAAATTTATAATAAAAGAATATTTATATTTTATAATTTTGGCTGGCCATTGCCGTCATTAAGGGGAGTGTTTCGTTTTTCCCTACAACAAGAAAAATACTTTATTTATTGTCACCGAAATTTATCACAATGTGTCACACCACTACGCCTATACTAATTATTTTCCCTCAATCATTATAAGCGAAGTCACAGTGAAGGGATCGTGACTATAACAAAGATATTGTTGTTTTGTATTTCTTATCATAACTAACACCAAACCCTAGAAAAAAATCAACACTAGAATCTGTAAGGTTTGGCAACGTTGTGGTCATAATTGCTTCGGTATTGTAGTAAACAAACATTATTTTGAAGGTATTTATTTGAAGACAGGACACGTGACACTTGTGGAATTTGTGTAAAGAAGACGTTGTGCGTATTTATTTTTATAGTCTACAGCAGGGGTGCTGCGGCCCACGGTTTCACCTAGTTATTTGAAATCTATCCCTCATGTATTGAAGGTTGCACACCCCTGGTTTATAGTGTAATATACACTTGAAAAATAGAAATACTATTTGTTACTGTTGTAAGTTAGCATTAAGTACTTGCAATCATAGTAATTAAAAATAAATTATTAACTCGTAGTGGAGACACTGCTACTCGTGGAATGAAACTCGCGGAAGTGCAATATACACTTAAAAAATACAAACACTAATTGTTACTAGGTTAGCATTGAGTACTCGCAATCATACCAATTAAAAATAAACTAATTCCATGATTATTGGAAAGAACTTGTAGTGAACACTTTGCCACTCATGGAATTTTGTAATAAAAAAAACTTTGGGCACAGTATTATGTAGTTTATGTAAATGTTGTTCAAAACAGCTATGAACTAATAATAATTTTTAGTTAACAAGTAATAGAAACTAAATCGCAACATAGTAATAAAATACAGTGCAGTTAATATGAATATACGTAGTTTTCTCATTCGCTTTACTTTGTGGACAACTTCTCACAATTATAAGAGCACTGCAGTAATTTTCAATACAAAGGTGATCCGGTAGCGTGATACGCCGATTCATTGAACACTAACTCTTTGAATTCGTTCGTTCGCTATAACACATGAACCGTTCGCGAAGATGAGGAAAATCATCCGCATAGCGAGCGAGTGTCCCGGATCGTATTGACTCCACAGCTCTCTATTGTCATATACCATTAGGAAGATATGAAATACCTAAACCAGTGACTTCTGTAAATAACTTTGCTTATGTCTTGACAGGTCTTTTATCTCATTCGGCTAATTTTCAGAACGCGGTAGATGGACGATTCCAAAAATTTTGTCTTTTGTATTTTAGAAAGCGAAAGTGTAAACATTTGGGCAGGAAATGCTGAACTGCGCAGCACTTCTTTCTTACTTATCATCAGTAGCTGCTTATAAAAAGCCTTGTTAGGAGTACAATACGCGAAAATCGTCGCACAAAAATAGTAGTACACAAAGTCCCTTTACAATTTCGTCAGTTCTTAATATATCCTAACCAGGTTTGTTGTTTTTTAATCAGTAATTGTTCAAATATTTTTACTTCATTTAATACATCTGTGAGAGCCAAAACAATATATTGTATCGATAAATTCACTTTGCAATTTTGAAAATTGTTAAGACTTTATGGACATCCTATACTACGAGTAGCGTAGTCAGGAATATGAGTATTGAAATTCGCTTTTTAACGGACCTTGGTGATAGATATTGAGGCAGCGATAAATTCTCTTTGCGCAATTTAAAAAAAATTTAAGACTCCATGGATACGCTATATTTTAGGAAAATGATGCACCTAACTCTGTGTTTATTTGTCCAACCTATTTTTGTTCTGTCATGAAAATATTTTTAAAATAATTACATAATTATGACGTATATAGTTTTGAAAGTCGTGACAATCGGTGGAGCAATTATTGTGAAGGTACCCACTCGTCTCTACTGCGATGCATCTCCACTAGTCGCGAAATTATGTCACTGTAGGTCGACCGGGGGCAGATACGACAGTTTGAAGTTGTTTTTTCTATTATAACAAGCAATAAGTACTGTAGAGTTTTAAGTATTAACGGTACGATTTCTCTTTAAAAAAAAGCGAGAATTCTCAATTTTCAACAGGTGTGCGTCACGCGTAATTTTTAAACCAATAAAAGCGCTGACCAAACCAAGAAACCCAAGTGAGCTCACAATAACATAAATAGTTTATTTATTCCCACGAAATTTCTAATTTTAGGGGATAGTTCTTTGTTAGTAGAAGTGCCCCACTACCCTTTTTTTTATCTTTAAATGCTGTAAAAAAATTCTGGGTGCTCATATAAAACTTGGGTATGTTTCTTGATTTTTCGATATAAACATTTGATTTTCACCAGGTTCCATCAAGCAATAAGTGATAAAGGAAAATTTATAAAGTTCCTAAAAAAATATTTTTTGTGATAAATCTTGAAGTATTCTGAATTGTCTAGATTTAAAAATGATTACCCATTATAGCGACGAACTCAAAAATTAAAGTGATTTTTTTTTCTGGTATCTTATTTATTGCCGCAAGCTTTTATTGCCATTTTGTACAATAGGTGACTGCTAGCCCACAGCCTTTTTCACAACAGAAGGACGACAGATAGTTTCCACAGAACCTTGTTCGAGAAAAATAAAGTAAAAAAGTATAGTGATAGGAAAACCTTTATTGAATTCCTCATCAATTAATTCACAACGCATTAAGCCTAATTGCCTGGATCACAGCAACAGCTGCAAAAATATAAGTCTCGCCGCAAATATTTAAAACCGTCAACAAAATCGGAAGTGGCATATTAATAAGACTTGATTTTAAACAAAATACAAAATGTAGCCATGCATGTTCTGTTCTGGTAGAAGTGAACCCATTTATCCTTCCCAATCTGAGTAAACAATCTTAAATTCTCGTCACGATTTTTTGATTGAAGATATTCAAAATAATCACACAAGTTCGACAGAGTACGCACTTAATACGCTTTCATAATAATATTACATATTGTGAATTACATATTATATAAAAATAATAAGTGGATAAGAGAAGTCCATGTTGGAATTCACATAGAACCTTGCTCGAAGCAAGGTCCCGATGGCTGCTGTTAGACGAGTTGCGAGTCACTTCTGACACATTAATAGTTATACATTGCGACGGTGAGTAAGTAGGCCAATTGCCTTCAAAAATGGTTTCGCGCTCGCCAATACAGTTAATTAAGGGACCCTCAAATTACGATTCAAATATTGATATATGTAGATTATAATCAAATGTATAATATAATCAAATATCTTATATTAAACATACTATACTTTGAATATTATTTTGTTATTTCAGATTTGGCTTTTAAATATATTTATAGTTGATCCAATTCCGACAAGAAAAGACAATTGAACTATTGCACAATTGAACCCTCCCCTTTATACGGTACTCATATAAGGTGTGTACCAGGTTGGGGTTAGGCCTTAATTTTATTCCGATTTACCTTATTTTAGTTCTATTACGAGTTAGGAGACTGTCTGTGTTAGCCAGATGCCCATAGGCCTGCCCTGCCCCTGCCCATAGGCCTCAGTCACTTTACACAACTTGATGTAAAGTAGGCGAACAAAATTAGTTACCTCCATATTGGTACACATACTTCTGGAGTGCCTAAAAATGAGCATTTATAAAATCAGTACCTCACATCTCAAACAATATCCAACCAAGTCATTGTTGCTATGAAGTCATTTGTTTGTGTCAACAACCCAATCGAAAGTCGTGATGAAATGACCTAACTTATTTATTTTCAACAAAACAAAACGGCACACGAAACATGGCTTCATCGAAAGCTAAATGTCATTATAGATATTCCAATCCAATTGAAACGTCTTGTAAATGATTACCTCATAATCTATCTCATCTAGACGCGATAAAATGTAAGATTAAGAAATTACCAAATAGTTTCCAACTGTTGTGATTATAATACTTTTCGCCCATTGGTCAACGCGCAGGATTCAATTACGTCATCGCATCGTGATGAGAATATCAAATAATAGTGTAATAAACTCTAACCGACTAGACTATTCCTGTAGTCTTGTCCAGAGCATTTCGGAAGCACTCCATGCTTATATTACGCTAAATCCAATGAAATATGAGATTTACGGATTATTGGATAGTTTTCAACAGATTTACGTGATATCTGAGTTCACATTAACATGTTTTTTTTTTTATATATTTTTCTATTTATCAAATGTGCTTGTGTCTGTAAGGGAAAAGAGTAGCTAACATTGAAAGTTTCGCTATACTTTGGAAATGTGATTTATTCGAAATATAACAAGTTAATGTACACAAAACAGCGTCTTGCGTTTGCTGCAAGAACTACAAGCTCATCATCCCAAATATTAAGAAACAAATTTGGGACCTCCTGAAGTATGCGCACCAAGATGGCGCACAACCTGAAATAAAGGTTGTGTACTAGGATGGGGTTCGGGTTGTGCGATATCTTGGTGCGCATACTTCAGGAGCACCCAAATTTGATTGTCTGCTTGTAAAGTATCAAGCTTGGAACCAACATGGGTAGGACCTTTAGTGTCTATATACACATTCCATTGAAATGCGTTGTAGATGCGTTATTGAATTTCCTTTGCATTTCCTCAGTAATCAGTAATTTATTTCTTCATCATGTCCAAAATATGAACTATACATACACAAATTGAAAGAAATAAAAAAAATTGCATTTTTTACTATAAAAGAAGACACCGAAAACCAAAACTGATAATCGAGCGGTTGCACCCAGGGGAAGTCAGAAGTAACACAACGTGATAAATAGAATAAAGTCGAAGTAAATATGTTATTTAACAAATGGAAATAAAAACTACGTCAAGGCGACATGGTACAGCTCCCCCGAAGTATGTGCACCAACATGGCGCACAACCTGAACCCTAACCTGGCACACATACTATGTTCAGGTTGTGCGCCATTTTGGTGCACATACTTCTGGAGGTCCGATGGTACATACCAAGCAGTCGACGTTTCAACAAAAAAAAGTTGTGTCCTTATATTGGGAATATTTGTTATATTCGCATGATTCGTAAAATTATTTTTAGGTAAATATACTTGAGCAGATTCTCCTAAATTAAACGAAACAGATTTATATATACAAAACCTTATGCATAATATCATACACTGGATTGTATGACGTCATTGCCAAGCTCGTTGCGTTGCGGACATTTTTGAAGGACATTCGAATAGTGAAGCTGGTCGCACTAACTTGTCTTTCTCTGTATATACTCTAATTAGGGACGTGTCAGTTAACTTGTATAATTTACGTGCTTTCTTTATTTATGAATAATTAATAAACACTTCACTAAGATTACGTCATGTTCAACATTTTAAAACAACACAAGGCAGAAAATGTTTCAGCTTTATTCGATCTTCTAATGTTTGGATTTCATTAATCCAGTCTAAACATCTAATTAGATTATTTTTGCTGCTAGAATAGAATATACCTTTTCCATTTTTCTTGTTTAGTTTGAACTAATTAAGATTTTATTGTTAGAACCCCCAAGCCGCCATCACACGTAAGATGTGACAAATTGTTTGTTCATTTGTGAAATATCAGGTTCAGAGACAAGATGAGTATCGCCTGGTAAAAATTTTTTGTCTGAAGACAAATTCTTTTGAAGCAAGTAAGTCGTGTCTTTTGTTTGAAATTATTTTTTGTATTTTCATGACTCGTAAAATTATCTCTTAGTTAAAAATACTTGATCACATTTTCTCAGATTGAACGTAACAGATTAATATACACAAAAATTGTGGCAAGTTCAGAATACAACACTGGATTTAGCATTTCCATGCATGTCCAATAAAATCATGCTCATGCAACACATAAAATTTTTTCCAATCTTCTTAAGCACTGGTTTCAAACGTTGTATATCTTATGGCCCCAAAGGCTTTAAACACTCATGATTAAATTATCAATTGAATTGATTGAACAAAACAGATTAATATATATGCAACTTTGGGAATGATTGGGTGGTGTTTGTGTGTTATACTGTTCCCCGGCTAATGTATAAGTGGTAATAGCTTCTTTTTTTTTAAACTTTTTCTGTTAATGGTTCTAGTGTTAACTTTGTTTTCTATAACACATTCTGCTCAAACACAAACATCATCTATTCTCCGAATTCACGTCACAACAGTTTGTGAATCTGAAAATATTTGTTATATCTGCGTGACTTGTTAAATATTTGATCATATTCTCCCATATTGAACAAAACAAATTAAGATAAACGAAACTTTATCGCGAGCTTTAGCTACAATATTAGAATTTGTTTTTCTACGTGTGCCCCGTGAGATCATGTTGTTCAGAGTACTGAAACAAATCAAATCCAATCAAACTCTTTAGTTCATAGGCGTTTGTTAACTCTTTTTCCTCTTTTGTCCTATGATTCATTTTGCATGGGTCATATTCAAATGTTGTTTTTCTATCAACTATTAGGCCCTAAAGATTCACTCATGTTTTTTTACAAGCGTATACTAGAGTTCTATCCGGCTATATAACTTTAAAAACAACTCATCTAATCATAAATTTTTTGATTTTCGTCTGAATGCCAAAAAAGTTGTAAAAAATAACCTTGAACTTGAGAGTAGGTGTACCTAGTAAAAGGGTTAAGAATTAATTGTAACTAATTAATTTTCATTCCAACGTTTTCTTCTGCTATTGGGACTTTATTCATGGGGTTATTGTTGATATTAAAGTGTTTGGTATTACTGAGAAAACATTGCTTTCTCCATAACTAAGGGACCAATCAACTTTAAAGTTTCATTACTTGAAGATGGGAGACGTCGGAAAGGGCTGTTACTTTTATTTTTTGAAATTTTTTTCGATTCCTATAGCACCTAATTCAACCAAAAATATTTCTGTTTTATTCTAATTGAAGAAGATTTTTTTTATTTCGTGTTTCTCCGCCACTCCCGTATTAATCTCTTCAGCAAACACAGTGCCCAAGTCTTAGAAATATCAATAATAATGTGCGATCTTCGTGATCATGTATTTGGGAATTGCACTTCTATTAACATTTATTTGATCACATTCTCCCAGATTGAATCGAATAGATCAATGTATACGAAAGTACAACATTGTTTTTGTTTTCCATATAGGTTGTTGCATGGCGTTATTCAAAGTTCGGATCAGCGGAGATTCAGAATCCAATTTCATTAGTGGACACGTTGTGGACCGTTTTGCTATTATGTTGTTGTTGTTGATCTTGTTTGTCATTTTTTCTTGTTGTAATTAAAAATCACTTTTCTCAGTCACTAATGGACCAATTGCTTTGACATGTTTAGGTTTTAAAGATGTTTTTTTCGCTAGAAGGGTATAACTTTTATTTATTCATAAATTTTCTATAAATCCTATGAGATATGCTGTTTCACATCCAATCCAATTTGCTATATATTTATTCTTCGTGGGAACACAATTTATTTATCCGCTAAGCGCGACGGACGTTTCCAATTTGAAACGACGCTTTATTCAAAAAACCTAATTTATAGTTCGAATTACAAAATTACAACATTGTACGACTTTCTTGACCATGTAATTGAATTGCACTTCTGTTGACATTTATTTGATCGAATTCTCCCATATTGAATATAACAGATCAAATCGGAACAGATGTATACGAAAGTATAACATTGTATTAGTTTCTATAAATATTATTGCACCACGTTGTCCGAAGTTCAAATCAGCGGAGAGTCAGAATCTCACTTCATTATTAATATATACAAAACCTATCTATAGTTTGATCTACAATATTGCGTTTTTTATGATTTTTTATTAAAACACATTGTGTTTGACCAAAGATTGGGACAACGTAAGAAACATAATCTCGTTCAATCTGTACAATTACAAATGTTCAAAAGAAAAACATAAAACATATCGGGGACGCAATGAATTTGCCACTTGGGTAATCTTAGCTCAAAACGTTGTGGAAGAGCAAGCTCTCCTGCAACTGGACTGACTATTCGTGAGTGGTGTGACGCTTATTTTAACAATCCATCAGTAATATTCAGGTACTTTACTGCCATTAGTTCTGTTGTACAAGATATTTAAAACAGCTGACAATAGCGAAAAGGAAGTTTGTAATGCTGGATGACTTCTCATCCTTTTTTTAGGTGGCGTTTCCAATATTAGGAATTGGTAAATATTTTTCTATAAGCGATAAAACTACTTGTAACTTATAAAATGTGTTTTGTATTTGACTTACCATCGGCATTGGTGTATACGAAACTTTCTGAATACCAGTTAAGTTGAAAATTAAAGTGGGGTGCCACAGCTGAATAAATTAGGGGGGAGCGGGGACATTTTTAGGAGGTCTTCGTTCTTTGTAGTGATGGTGTAGAATAGATAAATCACTGCCGGACACCCAAGACAATCGTATTGTCAAGTAGTTGGATATTCTCATTTTTCCAATTTTGTGTTGATCTACCGCTTTTCCCCACCCTTGTGTGGTAAATTGGTGCAAGTTTGCCAAAAGGGGACAAGTGAAATGCGACTATTTTGAGACATCAAAACTAATCTCATCGGATAAAATAACATTTCTTTACAAATAGGATATTTGGATTCAATAACTCGGTCACTCACGTAACGGTTATCTCTATTTAGATATTTTGGTAAAAATAGCATGAGTCGATAAATCCGTTATCAATAAAATCATGCAATTAATTCTCCTACATGACTGTCGGCTTAATACATACGAAACTTTAACCGGATCTTCACGAATAACACACATTTTAATGCAATTATTCCGCTTAAAATCGTATTACATGATTTATAATACAATTATAAGTGATTTAGTCACACTTTAGGCAAAAATACTTCAACAAATAGTCAAATAAGAGGAGAATAATCTTCAATTTTATTTGCTTAGTGTCAGCTTTTTATTTTTGAGATACATATACACGAAAGCATTTAAATCTTTGATAGTTAATGACGAACCATTGGATGAAATTTGCAATAATGGAAGAATGTTGAAATGTTGGAAGCGAAGGCCCAACGGACATACATTTTTCTGAAGAGTAAGTATAAAAAAAAGGAAAAATATATCAACTTATCAACTCAAGGGCTCGCATGCAGCACAAATATTGTATATGTGCATACGCTGAAGAGTATATTGCTCGACATGTGAAAACGCAAAAGTCGAACACTGTTCAAGTATTGTTGTAGACATAAAGAGGTAAAACATCTTTAAAATTTCGATTTTCTAAATGCAAACATGTTCAATGTCGAATATACACTTGCATACTCTCATCTGGTATGAAGTGCTTTTATTCTGATCGAAAGATATTAGGCATACAAATAAAAATCATTGACTTGGAAGAAATTGTTGATATGTTTTGACTCCCACTAGCACAGACAGTTTCAGTGCCGTGCATGCCATTTCTCATTTGTATTCCAGATCTGACATGGACATCCAGCATTGGTTCAACAGCTCTGCATTACGGCATCATGTAACCATTGCAAAACAGCTTTACGTGCCAAAACACATTAATCCATTTTATTGTCTGATTTTATCATATTACTATCCGCTTATGAATATCGGTGATGTTATCGCTTGTTTATATTTACAAATTAGAGAAGAGAAAAGCGTGTTTGTTGTATACACTCAGCATACACGAAAAGTGGGACCTGGTTTTCTTGAATTCGAAGAGTTTTGTTATTGTTCCTAATATAAAAAATTGTTTTTTATTTATCTGGCGGACCAATCAATTTCCAGTAATTGAAAAAAAAAAGTTGTTCAGTTTACTTTGATTTTACCCATTATTTTTTCATGTTATATTTCAATTGGAGGGAAATAATTTTGATTCCATTTTGCTTGTCCGACTCCGTCACGCCTGTACGGCGACTTTTTCAGCGAACTCGGAGTGCTCTCCTCCACTCAGACCGGTACTGGTATCGGTGCGCTATTTTCGTGTCTATACATATTAGCATCAACATTACTAATTGTTTTCGATGAGATATTCCGCACGTTCACTTTGAACACGGCCACATATCGAAGACTAAATGAATATTTATTTGGAATTTACCACTCAAATAAATAATAAGTTTTACCCAATCAGTTAAGACTTTTGACTATTTATTGGACGCGAATTGTACTACCTTTCCTCATACTACTTTTCTCATTAACTACTGCAATGTTCAGTGGTTGAAATTTGTATTTTTTGCTAAAAGGGTCTTATTTTTTTTATTCAAAAAAAGCTGTGGGCTCCGTGGAATTTTTTATTTTTTGTCCGATGATGTCATCAAAAATTGCACACTTTGTGTTGTTCCCGCTTTCTTGTTAGCCGTGAAGAACGCGCCACCGGTAGCCTACTGTGACAACTTTCATACCTGTACCCATTTGTTTTTTTATCTCCATATATTTGAGCATCGCTTTCCTGTATTGTTATCGCATGTAAAAATATTAGGTTCAAAGCCTAATTGCATCAACTCACCCACAGTTGATACCAGATCCAATCCTTCCAAAAATAGAATTCTTGTTATTAATGAAAGAGAGCCCTGCTATCGTTAAAATGAAAACACTTCATCAAGACAAAACATTCCTCTCATCCAAAACATTGCTAGACTTGACCACAAATCCACAGAGAACATATCACAAACTATGTTTGGATGATGTTTGCGAAATATGTGAAATATAAGATTTGATTTCAGGCATTAACTTGTTTATTAAACACAAGGATCAACTTTATTTATAGAGTAGAACATCTTGTAATACCACGATTATTGGTTTCGTTAATGCCAATAAAGTCTTTGAAAAAATTCCTATATGTAGCAATAATAAATGTTTTTAGAACTATTTTTGAATCTTTGAAGTCGAAATTTTAGCGTATTGTTTCGTCTACATCGGTTGAAGATTTGATTCAACATCAGAGTCGAACCAGGAGTCAAGACTCCAAGTCGAAGTCAAATTGATAAATTCTCCGAAGACTAAAAAGTTTTATAGAGATATTTCAATTAATTTCAGCAGTTATTTCAACAGCATTTAAATTTTGGAAAAAGTTTCCATTCTTCTATGGCAAGGTTTCCCAAACTGGAGTCCGCGGACCCCTGGGGTCCGAGATGACTGCACAGGTACGCAACGATATGAGAAGAGTCTGGTGGATTTAAACGATTGATTTCAATCAAAAAGCCATTGTATCTTTTCAGTTGGGCGTTGCGGGCGAATATTCATTGCTGTCAGAACGGCAATTACAATTTTATTGCCTTTTGCAGCGACGAAATGCAAGTCGAGACATGTCGTCGAGTCGGACGAGTTTGCTTGTCACAAATTGTTCTGAAAATCGATGAATTGTGCAGTGGAAAGAAACCTCGTTTATCACATTAATGTGGTTTGTGTTGTAAATGAAACATTATTCCTCTTCGTTCGTTACGCACAGAAATTGATACGGCTTAGCATTGGGGGTTCGTCAAAACTAAGATTCACAGAAAGGGGACCGCGGCCCAAAAATGTTTGAGAAACTCTATTCTATGGCATTCTACGGGGTGAAAGCGTGAAAATTATTCATACAACGCATACTTTCATTTAAGATTGAAAATCCTGTATCGCGAGCTCTGACCACAAATCCATAGAAAACATCCCACGAACCCGGAAACCCATATATTTTTATCCACGATTGCATGATTTTTCGATATAATTGTATTATAAGATTTAAGTTCATTTGTTTATTAAACAGAAGGATAAACTTTATTTATTGATTACAACGCCTTGTAATAACAAGATTATTGGTTTGGTTAATGTCAATGAAGTTTTGAGAAATTTCCTTCGTCGTTGCAATAATAAATGTATCCTATATGTGTGTGATTTTATAAACCTATTTAATTACAACTATTTGCCTAATCAAATTTGTATTTAATAGTAAGGATTATAGAAATAGATTATTTCGAAGTATTTAAAATTAAATGACAAAACTGCAGGTTGTGAGCGGTTTTTGAAAATATTTTAGTCGGAGCTTTTTAAAATAGTGTAATCCTCTAATTTTCATACAAATAAGCCACGGAAATACGAACATAACCTCTTTCCATTTATCTTTCTTCTCGGAAAGAATATTTTAGAACTTACAAATCGAAATCCAACATTAGGATATTAAACACTGAAATAAAAATTTTCTCTTAGTTTGCGATATTTTGAACATTTTTTTGTTTAAGTGATAAATTTCTTTCATCAAGTTCGTTCGTTTTCTCAAAATATCAAAATATTTTTACCCATTTCAATATTGAAGTCTATTGGACTATTTTCCTAGAAGAACCAATGATTAATTTTAATTTGCATATAATGTATTAAACTGATGATATATTCTGTAAAAACATTTTAATACGTCATATTTCAAGGAGCTGTGCAATATAACACTCCAGTTCAATAACGTTGCATAAATCTCCCAGTCCGATTTTTTTTTGAAATGCATTAAAACGCAAGTTAGAATCAGGGCCTGTACCTATGATAATAAATTTGTTATTTGTTTCAAACGTCTTCGTCTTAGTCAATTTTCTCATATTATATTCGTTTGATTTTCGAAAAATGAAAAATAGGTGCACACTTTGACGTGTTATTAAATAAACTATGAACGTTTGAAAAGGTGACCCTAATTTGCATACAATGTATTTTTGTCATTTTTATTGATTTTATCTTAAAAGGAAAACATTTTAATACGTTAAACATACACAAAGAGCTATGCAGCATAACATGTGAGTTAAACCACGTTGCATAAATTCTCCGTCGATGTAAAATCTACCCGCGTCTCCCAGTTCAAAAAAATGAAAAATTAAAATGATTAAGAACGAAAGTCAGAATTAAGACGTGATAAATTTGTTATTTGTTTGAAATATTTGTTCTGTGTAGACTTCTTTTATTGTATTTGTTTTATTTCTGAAAATAAATAATTAAGTGCTCTTGTTGACGTGGTATTGAATGAACTATTGGAGTGTTTTCTTGATGAGACTCACGAACGTTTTGATAATTTGCATACAGTGTAGGTAAGCCATTTATGCTGATGTTATCATACGAAAAATATTTTATTATGTTGTATGCAACATAATATATGAGTTAAATCACGTTGCAAATTTCCTTTAGTTTTACTTTGCCATATGTGTTTTGATTCACTGTGACAGAGAAATTTATTGTTGACAGATAAACGCGATGATGTTTCACTGATTGCATCGTTAGCTTTGAATAAACGTGTGGGCATTACAGGTTTGAATCTCATGACTTCCTCGCCACCATGAGTGGAATTATTCTTGGCCTTCAAAATATAGCAGCTTGGTTGGAGTGAATGTTTTGCTATGCATTGAAGATTATCTCCTTGTATATCTGTCTTTCTCTCTTTTTTTCATTTAATACAGAATTGAGAATTGTCATTGAGGTCGTCATAGGAAAATACGTGCTTCAAAAGTATTTCGTGATTAAGATCAAGTGATAAGATAACGATCATAAATAATCTTCATGTTCTAACATAATTAATGTGATAAGGGTTTTAAATAGTCATAAGATTTTAACCTTTACGTTATGCGTAAACATACAAGGTCATTGTCACGTATTTGTTACCTGTTGTAAAGCCGGGTAATAATTATTTTTACAATATCACAAGTATACAACTAGTAAAAAAAATACTCAAATAAAAATTGCAAGAGCACCGAGAACCAAGAACGAAAGCATCAAGTTTTATTGAACAAACGAAAAATCGACCAAAATGGAATTGAAACTGATTGAACCAGAACAGCGAGTTTTTGGCAAAATATCAGGTCCCGAATCGCATTTGAATGAATAGTAATAGGAATAATAGCCTTCTGTCGGTTTCATTCATATTTATGTGCAGGAAAATTAAATTATATTGTTTGCAGACAAAAGTGCCTTTCAGCAAATCACCGAAACAGCAATAACAATGTTAAAAACAACAAAAAAATTTGTACTCCCGTAGTATGTGTACCAGATTATAAGGTTATATCATATTTTTATTCCGATTTTCCCTATTTTAGTTTTTTTACGAGTTCGGGGACTGTCTGTGTTAGCCAAGTAAATATATCCCCAGCCTATAGGTGTCAGTCTCTCTACACAACTTGATGTAAAGTAGGCGAACAAAATTAATTATCTCTATATTGGCACACATACTCCTAGAGCGACAAAATTTTAGCTAAACGATTCACATGCTCATCTCGTGTCAAATAACATAATAACTTACAATTCAAAGTTAGATATGTGTGAATATTCAACGATTCGAGGGGGAACTAAGTTTGATTCGTCTGTCCATTCACTTTCAATTTTGCTATTCGATTTGATGCTCACGCTGTGTCATTAAATTTAAATTGCTACGTCGTTGTTTATATGTTGCTTCGAACGCTCATGAGTTCAATAACATTTCCCATTTGACACCGATATGTCTGCCCACATAATCGGTTTAAGTTCACTGCAAATTTGTTTGTTGTTGTCACTGAAGGCAATTTAATGTAAATCATACTTTTGTAAATTGCATTACCTTATATAACCCCAATTCGTCATTCGATGATGTCATGCATCAATAAATAAAATAACTTAGACGTAGGTGGACAGCCATAATTATTTACTGATTTGTATGTAATTCTGAAATATGTATTTATTATAAATATGCCCTTATGAAATTCGTCAATTTGTATGTATGCATTTATTACGAAACATTTTCTTTCATCATATCCATCCAACGACATAGTCACGGCGTTTGGCGCCAGTGCAAACGAATGAAAACCCTAAAGGCACATTGGATATCCTCCCAAGACTACGAGTAATAGAGGTCTATATGTACATAGTTTTAACAATGTATACAGGTGTTATTTATTCTGGCACCCCGGGTATATGTCCTATATGCTTTACTTGATGCCATCTAGCATGAAATAGACAAAGAACCTAGGCTGTTACAAGCATCGACTCAGGGAAGCGATGGAGGGTTTTTTATGACTTGTCACCTCGGGTACATACGTATACGTAAACTGTATTTAATGCTATTTAGCTTGGAACGGACTAAGAATCTGGAGGTGTATCGAGCAATCATCGTCGCAAGGCTGTGAGTGAAAGGTGCTGAGCACTATAAATCTCCTGATTAATAGGTCTATAAGTAGGCCGTATTTAATGCTATCTAACTTAAAAAAAAGAACAACTTGGAGTGGAATTTTGTCGCAGATCAATACTTTTAAATGGGTATTAGACTTTACGGCAGGGGTCGGCAACCTTTTATCGCTCGCGGGCCAAAATTAAAGGTTGCAAGTCATTGGCGGGCCGCACATATTTTTAGACTGTTGAAAATCGTATGGATGACCGATGAATCACTTTTTATCACATTAATCAGAAGCTAAATTTTAAGCAGCGCGCGAAGACTGACCATTTGAATATTTTTTTCGCCATTTAACCATTTGCACTTAGCATCAACTTTTCTGCGTTACTTGTTACGTTATATTATGATTCAGTCTACACAGTCAGTCTACTTCAGTCTTTTGCGTAAAGAATATAATCGACAAAACAGCTATAATTTGTTACTATAATTCAGTGAACCGTCGCGGGCCGGATTATATTGCTCCGCGGACCGGATCCGGCCCGCGGGCCGTAGGTTGGCGACCCCTGCCTTACGCTATATATGGCTTAATACTGGGATGCAGACGTGAATTTTAATGTTATTTCATGATAAATATTTCAAGAATTTTCGGTAAAATCTCTGTAAATCGCATGTGTATTCTACATGATATCAATAGTGATTCTTACAAGTTTTTATCTGATGATTATCACCGGCAAACCGTAGTAAAATATATTTACAGACGCTCGCCTGTGAATTTACTTTCAAAATGCGCTGAATTTACATTTGAAATCCAGTGAAAACTACCGGGACTTGACAAGAATGATAAAGCTTTGAAAAATGAGATGAGGAATTGTGCGGTGAGAAGTTAGAAACGCAAGGTAGACAAAAACTTCTTATGGAAGAAGTCTTTGCTCGCCGAAGCCCACACACACGGCCACTTCAAACAAGAGTATATATTAAATCGCCGACTCTTCGTTTTTCACGAATCTATATAACACTGTTACAAAGCCAAACTATAAGATTTTTGTCAAGTTCGCACGATGACTGTGGTGTGAGAACATCTCATGAAATACGATATTCAACCGCAACTTGACACCTCGCTAACTACAAAGCGGCGTAAACAAGTCAATTAACATGAATAACCACCGGTTACACACGATGTATCTGCTTTACTGATAAGGCAATAATGCGTCAGAATGATGTAATTCGTGAAAATACTCATTTAGATAATATTTCTTGTTTGAGTATAATTTCTAATTAAAAAGAGCTTTGACATTTTAATGCTTTGTGAAAGCCTGAGGGTGGGAATTCTATTGTTTATTGATGGGAATTTTATATCTGTTTCGTTTAATATGGAAGCGGATCAAAGTGGTAAACATGATAGGCCTGTTTGGTTGCTTGCAAAAGTCCTGGGTAATCGTTTCAATCCCAAATATGGTTAATATTTTCCGTCACTTAATGCTTATAATGTATTTCGCTTCTTGGTACTCCCGTAGTGTGTGTACCAGGTTAGGATTAGGCCATAATTTTATTCCGATTTTCCTTATTTTAGTTCTATTGCAAGTTCTGTGTTAACCAAGTGAATACCCCCTGACCATAAATTTCATTCCTTTTGCACAACTTGATGTAAAGTAGGCAAACAAAAATAGTTCCCTCCATATTGGTATTCTGGAACGTCCGCTTATTCGCCGAATCGTTAAATTTTATCTCATGCTTAATAGGTTAGATAGGTTTATCTGAGTTAGCTCTTCTAAGCTCCTGTTATTAATATTGATAATCATAGAAGAATTTATTCTCGAAAATATATTTTCAGGAATTACATCATATACTGACGCACCATGATTTGGTGTTTTCAGTGAGAAAACCTTGAAGGCAAAGCACTAATTTAAAATAAATCCAACTTTCATTTGTATTGGTTCAATATTGCTTGGGGATGGAAAATTTGGTTCTGAGGCGAAATCGGAATGTCGTAGAAAACATGGTAGTCGTTTTTGCCACTGTCCAGAAAAACGGACGAATTTCAAAGATATATTCGGCATTTTACCTAACCTTTTTTAATATGTAAAAACACCAAAAATTACTAATTACAGAATTCTCCAAATTGAAATTTCGATCGACAAAAAGCCCGTTTTAATTTCGGAAGCAGATTTAACCAAAAACATGCATGTTAATTAGTGAACAAGCCCAAATAACCGAAGCTGATTGGAGAATTTAAATTACCAAATGAGAATTGATTGCTCACTTCTTATACAATTTATCATAACCCACATTATATAAGAATAGTTCTGAGTCTATACTTATACACAGACGTATATGTAATGTACGTCGGAGGAGAGAATCGTCCGGATCAATGTCGTTTTGACCAGTCTTGTGGATAGATACAACTAGTAACTAGATAGCAGCAATAAATATGACAACGATTAAAATTTATTAGCTATAAAATTACCTGCATTGATAAGTGTGTGTAATCCTCAAATATAAGAACACGAATGTCAAATGATTATCGCAATGTGAGTAAAGTTCCAGCCAATGTGAAAATAATTGTAACTAATGCCATAAGAAAAGTGTTTTGATTCGATGACCCTTTTAGACTTTCGCGACCCCTCATCAATTGCTATGCACCGCGTGTACGTTTTTTTGTTTGTATTATCTCATTATTATTTTCAAGCCTTTAACATTAAAATTAATTTGTACATCGATTCCTGTATGAAGAAAATAAATATCTGAATCTACCAAAAAACATGATGCCTGTAAGTAATTTGCATTTGATGATATGTTTTGAGTTAGAATACATATAAAACTACAGACAAATGGAAATGGTCAGAGTGAGTTTTGAAAATACGTTTCATACCAAAATTAGCGTTTTAGTTTTCTCGCCTAAACTCCAAGCATGGGGCTTGTAAGTAAATTGCAATCGCTGATATGGGGAAAGTGAGCTTTAAGAATACGTTTCATGCCAAAATTAACGTCAAGATGTTATGCATAGATGCGTCAAAATGATATAACTCGTGAAAATATTCATTTGAAACGAAGTCTTGTATGGTTACCAATATTCGTTACAAAAGTAAAGTAAATTAAAATTTGTTTTTAAAGAACAAGTTATCTTTTTTTGAAAATCAAGGTTTTAAATAAAATTCCTCATTAGGACTGGGAAATCCTCTGAATCATTTTAATTATATCTATTCAAAACTGTCAATAATCATTGACGGAAAGTTTCACATTTCACCACATATTCCAACGGTTGTCAGGAACAATCTCTAAGTGTTTAAGTTATTTCAGCTAACCCACAGAATTAGCTAAGCTTAGAATCCAATTTGATGACTCGACAAATAAACAAAATCTAATATTACAATTGAGTGTGTTAAGTAATACTATCCTAACTCACTTGATTGGTGGTTCTAAACCTTTTTTCACTTTCGTTGCACAAAAAAATCTGTGGTCTAGTATTAACGTTCTCATGCAAGAAAATCTACAAGAAGAACAACAAACCTTTTTTGCAAAGATAGGATTTCATTTCCATATTTAAAATTAGAATTACAATTTAGTAGCAGTACTTCTTTTGTACTTCTGTGGCCCAGTTGTAGGTAATGGCCCACTGGTTGAGAACCGGTGCTCTAACCCAAAATTCTACATTTAAACCGAAAAGTTATTTGAATCATGATATTTACATCTTGTCAGAACTGTCAATATTTGATTGACAAAATGTAAATTCACATATTAACTCAGATTCTAGCGGTCGCGTATAATAGTTTAAGAGTTTCTGACTCATTTCAGTATCTGAAAAAACAAATTGAATGTCACGTTTCATATTTCACCAAATATTGTAACGGTTGTCCGGAACGGTTGCTAATACCATCAAATTTGACTAAATTTATCAACCATTCAACCAATTATCAATAGGTTTGTGGTCCACCTAAAAGTGTTTCCGTGGCCCAGCATTGAGCCATGGACCAGTGGTTGAGAACCGGTGCACTAGATTCTTCAATTGCTACTGATATTCGCTAAACTGACTCGGATAAATAAACTTTTGGTTAAAAAAACTAAAACAACCTAAAATAATTTCTAATCCATAATTCTACATTTAAACCAAAAAGTTATTTAAACCATGATATTTACATTTTGTCAGAACTGTCAATGTTTGATCATTTTCACATTTACCTTCAGAATTTAGCGGTCGCGTACAATAAATTTTGAGGTTCTGACTCATTTCAGTATCTGGAAATGCAGATTCAGCAGCTCCTCAAATAAACAAAATCTATTATCACCCTTGAGTAATAACAAATACTAACAACAGATCAGATTTGAGATTTTTCAGGAATTTTGCGAGCAATTAAAAATATGCATCAGAATTGAGAGACGTAACAAAGCGACATTTCAAATTTTAAATTTTGCCTCTGTTTCCGGTTGGCTTTTGGATCTGACCTTCAAATTTGATTGCGTTTTTCAATCTGAAATTGCGGTCGTTCCATAAGTTTCATAGCGATTTTTAACTCCTCGCAATAGGATTTAGAGTTTAACCATGAAAATTTGATGTTCGGAATTTTGCCTCGGTTTGCAGTTGCAACCAGAGTCGCATCTGTGTTGGGAGATTGATTGGCGTTCATCGATTTAAAATTGTCGTTGTTCCAGATTTTGTTTAACTATTCTAACTCTCAACAGAAAGACTTATCCTTTTCAGCTGAGAGTTTTGATTTTGCTTATTTGGTATTTTGTTTCGGTTTTCGGTAAAACAAAATATGATCTAATCTATAAATCCGTTATCCGTATTTCAGGTTACTTTTCATAACGCTTTTAATGCCTAACAAGACTAGAGTATAGGCTGAGAGTTTTAAGATTAATTGATCTGAGCTGCAAATTTGATCAACGGTGTTTGATATGGAGTTACCATGTTATAGAACACAGATGAATTTTTTTTAGATTTTCAACATAACCATATAACATTCTCATCATATGACACCGCGCAACTGTTAACATTCTGTTCGAAATGTATTGTTAGAAATAAAGGACAAATTGTCAAAAATGTGTAGATAAAATTATTTTTCAGCAACAACCGGCTTTGCAGTGAACTACGTGAATGGCTATATAATCATTTGAGTTCAATATCCAGTTATCGTATACAACACAACGTACTAAACGAGAATATCGGTTGGAAACCGAAGACTTATCGATCGATAGTTAGGGAATCCCCCAAAACAGAAACTGCAGTTTCGATTCATCCGCTCTTGTAACTTGCGCACTGCGCATCGCACACACACACTCGGCGGGTCTCAAAATTCTCTCGCTTTACAAAAATCTAGATCACTATATCAATAATTGATTGATAACTCGCTAATTATACGACATAATTCGCCCAAAATCAATAGGTTTCTGGTCCGAGATAAGATGAATGCACATGCAAAATTTGGAGCAGATTCAACCTCGCATTCGCGAGATATCGCGTTCATCTAACAGACACACAGACAGACAGACATACATACAGACAAATACCTATCAATATACTTACCGATCTTAAGATCGATAAGTAACAAATCTACATCTAACGCGAAGCTGTCATTATACCTAGAGAATATATTATGATTTGTCATTCTATGTCTTTCAAATATACCGGTATAGAAGGTATATTTCATGAAGTCTCAAAATCACAAAGAGAAGTTATCGATACCATTTATTGTTTTGGCCCTCATATATATAATAAATGAGGTAAAAATACCTGAACAGTTACTGATGAAAAACAACAAACCTGGTTAAGATATATTGAGCACTGACTTCATAGTAAAATTGAAATTGTAAACGGGCTTTATAGACACCCTGTATTATGGGTAAGATTATGTGTTCCAGTAAAGACAGTTATATCATATTCAAAATACCTCCATAATTATTCATCATCTGAGAATTAGAATTGCCGCCGGAATGTACCGGCGTAAAACGCTATTTTGAACATGAATCTTTGGAATGCCTCTTGACTTTGGCTTCTACTTTTTAAATATGATTGACATTGATCAAGGACCATTAATAATAACAACAAGTGGATTAACATAGGTACGGCATAATATATTGAAATAACTTTAATTCGTGACATTCAAGCCTAGCGAGTAATAAAATGAGAAGTCGAACTGGAATGAATGATTCGATTAATAATAAATAAAATCCTTTTACAATTTCAATTTTGGTATGGAGTCAGTTCTCAATATAATCATGTTTGTTGTTTTCTAATCAGTAATTGTTTAAGTATTTTTACTTCATTTGATACATCTGTGAGGGTAAAAAATATAATGTTATCGATAAATTCCATTTGCAATTTAAAAAGATTTAAGACTTTATAGACAACCTATATGTCTTGCATTCCATTATAGTATCTGTAAAATGGGTGCTTCATGAGTGTATGTACGTACCAAAATGGAGGTAACTAATTTTGTTCGCCTACTTTACATCAAGTTGTATGAAGCGACTGAAACCTATGGGCAGAGAGTATATTCACTTGGCTAACACAGACAGTCCCCAAACTCATAATAGAACTAAAATAGGGGAAATCGGTATAAAATTATGACCCAACCCAAACCTGGTACATATACTACGGGAGTACCGTAAAATGAGAACAGCGTCGCGATATTTCTTCGATATTTGGAATTCACCCGACTGAGAATCTGGGTATCGATATCCATCAGAATGTCACGTTCCGTCGGAATGCCGCAAGTATTATCGAAACTCGATTCAGAACAATGGGTTTCGAGGTATTAAATTTTCGATGTGGGATTACTGACATTTAATGATAACACGTTTTCATGTGACTTAGAATTTTTAATAGATTTCGAACCCAATTTTAGAAAATAATCGAGGTATTCCATGAAAGCGTTATTTCAAATGTCAGCTGAGGGTTAGGAGCCGTTAGTGCCTCAGGACCTAATGAATATCAAATTTAAAACTGTAGGTTTTGCAGTATTAAGGTTTCGATGCTGGATTACTGGAATTAATTAATATTTTTATTTACGCGCTTTCATGTCACTCAGACTTAAAAAATGAATTTTTTTTACAGAAAATTGCGTAAAATTGTCAGCCTAGTAATAAAGAATACCTCAAGACATAGGTAATTGGAAGTAGACTTCCCACAGACGAGCCCCAAACTAAAATGTTCCAATTCAACCAGGGCTGTGCAGTCGAGAAATTTGCATTTGGACCACCACTCCTTACAACGGGTTGAAAAAATTAGACTATGACTTGCAGCTCTAATTACAACAGTCAATTTTGTCGCTGGATATCGATTGTAAAATTATCAAAAAAAATGACAAAGGTCAGGGATTTTGCTTTTTCGAGAAAGATCTTAGAGGGTCAGAGATTGGCATCAACACAATAACACGTGTGTGTGTGTGTGTGTTTAACTTATGTGTCGTTCGATTCAGATATTTATATTTGTCGTTCAAAACTAATATACGATATGAAATAAATAAAATGCAACTAATTACAAAAACGGATATCGGCTTGATGCAATTAACGAGGGGTCGCAAATGACTTGAGGAGTCATTTAGTCAACGACACCTTGCAGCTGAATTTAGGCAGCAAAATAGCAACAGAACAACTCAATATTTAAACAATTAATTAATTAGACAAAACTATAAAACAACGACTCCCCTCCGGGTTCAAACCGTATACCATCTCACACACATTGTAATAAATTGGGAACGGAATGCCAAACCGTACTAAATAACATCTGAAAATAGTAGCTACTTATTATACAGGTGATTCTTTGGAATTGAGGCTTTGAATGCTATTTTAAAAACATAGCTGGAATTTCAAAAAGAGTCCAACAGGAGCTAAAATCTCGTGATCGATTACAATTGGGAATTCACCCGCCTGAGATTTCGAATGTCTATCTCTACTAGAAATAGCACGTTCCGTCTGCTTGCTTCAGGCCCTATCGAAATTCGAATTTAAAACAATGAGTTTCGTGGTATTAAATTTTCGATGCGGGAGTACTGCAATTTAAATATTATAATAATAAAAGGTTTTTACGTGACCTAGAATGAGGAATGGAATTTGGAGCTATTTTTAGAAAATGATCAAGCTTATTTCATAAAAGAATTATTTTAAGACTTTTGAAAGGACAAATTACCTGTTGTAGAGTAAGAAAAAAATGAGGACAAAATGAAACTTATGTCGATGGATACCGACTACCCACTCCATACACCAGGTTGAAAATATTTTAGAGCTGAGACACCAACTTCCAGTTTGTACTTCACAGCCTAAATGCAACCGTCAATTTTATAGCCATCAGGTATCAATTGTAAATGCAATTGCAAGGGCAGGGAATTGTTCGTAAATGCTCAATGATGTGCATCAATATCACCACTCTTTTATGTGAAACTTGTAGATAGAAACTTCAACCGAATGAAATGTTCAAGGGAAGTGTTCCAATGTCAATTTTGTCGTTGATCGCAGAACTAACAGAAAAGACAAAAGCCAAGAGTTGTTTTTTTTCCATGCAAGTGCTATAGATGTTCAGTGATGGAAATCGGTAAGACCTCATTCTGGCTTTAGTTTCGTCATGTGATACGTAAGTGTTCCTCGGGTCACAGAATATTGTTTTGATTAATATGTGTCTGAATATTACATTGACAAGAAATTGTTGACAAATTGAAACAAAATAAAAATAATTCCACTTGTGGGCATATTCAATGAAATGACATAACGTACTTGATAAAGTTATTTAATGCATTTAGGCCTTTGGATACCTGATACCACATCGTCATCCTAGCGTGGGGCAATTGAAAAAGTGCTTCCACTATCATGCCGGGAACTAACCTGTTTTAATGCTACCATCAAATACATCGTCAGATACCAATAACACAATTAAAAATAGGTCGGAAATTATTCTTTCCCAGACAAGAGTCAGATTGGCATCGACGCCATACTAGCTAATTAGTAGTTTTGTTATATGATGCCTAATAGCACATTAATGTTTCCTGAGTCGGGTGAAGCCGCCGCATACAAGCGTATATCGTATATTTTTGATTAACGTGGAATAGTTCGTTCGGGTGCAAATATAACAATTTAAACAACGTGAATACACGAGTCGTATGGGTTGTGAGGTATTCCGTGTTGGATTTACTCAAAGCAAGGTTAGCGAACACTAACCCTATGGAGGTAAACTCACGTCTAACAAATTTATAATGGATAAGATAAACGCCATTAATTAAAGTTGTTGAAACCAATACTGTTTCAATATAAAAAATATAAAAATATTGTTTGATAATATTATATCAACATTTTCAGTCCAAAATAAAACAAATCATAATATGATGAACTATTACAAATGACCTGATCGAAGGTAAAAAATTGTTTTAAAACGCCGTTTTCGAAAAAGGTTTTATATAATATCGATATGATGAGTTTAATATTAACCGTAGTTAATATACTACTTCCTGTCGTCTGGTGAGATAATTGTGTTCATTCACGCCCACCCCGGGATACAATAAACTCAGGCAGATCGAAACAAACATACAATTTTATTTCGATTCCATCTAAAATATCTCTTTCGATTGAAGTCACGACTCGGACGCAATTTGTTGAAAATTACACAAGATTGCAATTTGTGAAATAATTGAATGTGTTTTGTAGATTTTGCTTCCGACAATTACAAATTGACCTTTAGGCTTGATAAACACAAAGGGAATTCCTTTGTACGGCAATTATAGTATTGAGACAATAGAATTATAGAAATTACCAGACTGAAATGGTGTAATTATGACAGAACGTATTGTTGGAACAAATTGGAATTTATGTAATTTGAATTTTAAAATTGAAATATTTTGGAAATAATTTATATTTATGGAACTAAATAATAGGTATTATGAAATATTTCTTGAAATGTTTGTTGTATTTATAATTGTACTTTATATAAATGCAGATGTCATATATACATAAAACGACTAACGCTGGGTATTTCGAATCGATTCGAACAGTGAATTATTTGAATCGGTCCAGACGAAAATTTCGAATAGTGGCCATCTTGTTGTTTTTTTCTGTCCGCCAAAAGGAGCCATATTTCTAATATGCAATTCTGACATAGGACTCTTCAGAGTCATCGATAAAACGTGTTTTTCATTGCTGTTGAACACGTATGAATTGTGGATTTCATGTTTATGGTAATTCAGTTGTTGATAAGATCCAATACAATAAGAAGTCACATACAATTACATATCTCGATTCCGAAATCATCAGGTATTCGAAAAGACCCTAAAAATCTTATAAAAGTCAGAATCAAACCGACATGTCTACTAACCTGCCCCTGTTTGAGAAATGTTCTGGCAACCTAATTCTAAAAACAACGAGGTCTCTGGAAGGTGCTCCAGAAGTGTGTGTACCAATATGGAGGTAACTGATTTTGTTCACTTAATTTAAATCAAGTTGTGAAAAGGATCTGAAACACAGACATTCCCCAAACTATTAGGTTCCATATCAACAGGATACAGACACTCGTGAATAATATGTTTCATAAACAGAGGAAAGTATTATTTGTTTCTAATTGTGTGTGTTTGACAAGGGATGCTCAATTTAATGAAATGAACCATTCTTATCGGAACCTATTATGATATAATTTAGTTGTTTAAGTTGTGATTATTCAATTAGACACAATTGATTCAAAATACAACAGGGTGACCTTGATAAAATAAACATGGCAGTGATAACGTGCTTTTGTTTACCAATTTGTTTCACAGTTGTAAAAACAACGCAATGAACGCAATTATGGGTGATTAAGGCTGTCGCAGAGACTTAGCTATACAATTATCTTTATAAACTACAACACAAGTGTCCTAAATTGTAACTTCATTAACTTAAGAACAACAATTTGAACCTATGGATTTGTTTTAAAATTGCCCGAGAAACCAATCATCGTGAATTGAGGGAAAGGAAACCAAGTGTAATAAAATGTTACTTCAATAAAATAAGAATGACTATTTAAACATAGTATTATATTCTGATTTGATTTGCAATTGCTCAAAACGATAAAATGAAAGCAATTATGGGGGATTAAGGAAAGCAAACGAAGTACTCACTATACAATTATTGTCGTAATGATACTTGATTAGTGTGATGTTATGCAATTGTTACAGCTGCAAACATACGAAAACAGAAGTTAAATGTTGAATAAGTTTTCATCATTTTCGTATAAGTAATTAGGAAATTCATTTGTTTTGTTTTTGGGTCAACCTGTGATCAAAACTTTAGATTAGAGCAGAATTAGATAAAAAAAAAACGTAACTGCTTTACCACTTGTGCAGCGCCCTGTTTGGAAAAAATATTTTTCATTTTCGAAATAGCATACATTTCTCATACTTAATCACAAATCCTACGATTGTGAAATGTAAAAAAGTCTTCATTGTCAAAACTCAAATTTATATTATTTGCTCTAGCATAAAACAAAACAACATAGCAATACCAAACAGACAAACAAAATGGGATTTGGAGTTACGGAAAGGAACAAACTTGGGAGAAGATTATAAACGTTATAAACGCTATATAATTGTCTACTCCCACGCGAAGGGTATTTTTTGTATTTCGCAATGAAACCAATTTATAAATGTTTATTGAAATGCTATTTAGTGCGGTTGATCCGTATGCATATAATGCAAGGAAGCTAGAGCAAGAATGAAGATAACTATCCTAAGGGATAGTTGAACTATGTACGCCTGAGGGAGTCTGACCTTGGTCAGACGAAACAAAACAGAAATAGATTTGTGTTAGTGTGCAGCAAGACTATTGAATCACTTATGAATGTAAAGTTTGATGCAATTTGTACCTTAGAACGATAGAAAAAAAATTAAGTAAAAAATAATAAGTCCGCGAACATGACATCATAATTTGCGTGGTCCCACACGGTGGTAAAATGCGATTGATGTAGTACTTGATAATCGGTGTGCTCCCACGCAGAAAATATTAATCAATTTTGCCAGTCACTTTATAACACCGACTCAATTTAGTACCCTATCTACAGACTATTAAAGGGAATTGTAAATCCTGGAGTAAAACGATGGTATGTGAAATAGAATATGAAGATGGATAATTATAGGATCTTATGTACAAAGTCCTCGCCACTAATGCAAAATTTAAGATTTGAGAAAAACAATCCGACGCGTTTTTAAAATAACAAATTGTACAATATAGTTGATTATCCGGTTAGGGTCAGGGTTCGGGTTAGGAAATATTTGAAATTTTAATTTTCTTGGCAATCTGCATTTCTATCCCTGTACAATCAATAGATTAAATTGTACTAGTTTTTTGAAGATGTTGACGAGCAGTAGTAGTTGACAAGCTGAGCATTTTTTTATATATGATAATACAATTAATCGGTGCACGGTATGTCTAATAACAAAAAAGGCAAAAAGTACACGATAAAAGCATAATAATCTGCGATTCTAGCGCACAAAATCAGAAAAGTTGGGGGAGTAAAAATAGCGACAATATAATCAAAATATGACATAATATATCATCAATTGTTTTCTGAGGTTCTCTGTTCTCAACTAATAAAAAATTGAAAGCGGAGGGGTTCTCATTGTACCTCACAGAGATTAAAAACAAAATTAAATCAAACAAGTTTAAATATACCACATTATAACTGACAACTCCCACGCAAAAATTTTCACCGGATTCTTTGCATGTTATATTTGAAATAGATATTCCCGTCATGAAAGTATTTGGCTAGAAAAACCTTTTTTACAACAACCATCCATACGTCTACTTTGTGATTTGTTTTGATAGATAAATGAGTCAAAAAAGTGCACAAATAGTGTAGCTGTAATTGCCGTGCTCCCACGCAATAATTATTTCTCAGTATTGATCGTACACCGACACAATTTTCTTGCCGTGTATATTTACTGACAATTGAAGGGAAATGATCGAAGTAAAACAATGCTCATTCAAAATCTGAAAACATGAAACAGGAGATTTCTAATAGATTTTTCTGTTTTTAATCAATAAAAAATTCGAAAATGATTTATTCAGTAGTTGGCAAAATCAACGATACTGATAAGTATATTTTGTAGCTCTAAATTATAGAAAAAGATCAACAAAGCACACGTTTAACCCATTATAATTGACTGCTCCCACGCATAAATTATAATTCAATTTTACCGGTTGCTTTGTAATACCGACTCAACTTACTTTCCATAAATGCCCACTACCAATTAGAATGGAATGTCGGAAGATCTTTACTTACTCATCGTTAAGGTATTGTTATTAGTCATCTATTTTTAAATTCAATGTAGTAATTACAGAGGGAAAGTGAGGGGGATATGATGGGAAGTAAATGTGAAATAATAATCAAACACTATCAAATTTTATAAGATGATATTAGTTGAGTGGTGTAGGACAATGGTTTTCAAACGACGAGGCGCGCCTCACAAAGGATTTTTAAATATTTACGTTCCATCCACGTATTTTTAACGTGCTTTTGGATAAAATACACTTTCTCCTTACTATCTGTTATTGGTAGCTTATTTCTAGGGCGCGAGACTTGACAAATTCTTAAAAGGCCTAAAAAGAACCACTGGTTTAGGAGATAAAGTAAACACATCCAATGACAATCTATTGCGCTTTCTTAGCCTGCATTGTGTATGTGTAATATTTTCAATTTAATGAAAATATTATTTTCTACAAATTTATACACTTCGGTCTTTTTATATCAGTGCTTGCTTGTAAATAGCCTCGAAGTGGTGGTGTGAAAACGACTCACAAAAATATATTCAAAAAGGCTATATGAAACGAACCCAAAATTACTTCTTCAAAGCAAACTATTTTAAAGAAAATGTCCATTCAATGTAGCTTTATAACTATATGTAAATTACCAAGATTTAAAGCTTTGAAAAATTATGAAGAAAAATGGTAAATCCCCTAGCTAAAGAATTTGGTTTTTGTCGTGGCGTAAACAAAATGTTTTTTTCTAACACTATTAAGTTAACTGTATTGATGTCAAAGCAATTTAGCAATATATATATTCGCTCTCTCCATCTACGTACCAAACTTGGTGTTATCTATCACGATACTGTTTATTTATTTCCAAGTGTAATTGATTTATGAGTCATGATTTTACAGGTTCTTGGAATTTCAGTTTTATAAATAATCAAAAATTGGAACATGTTTTTGTACTATTATAAGTTTTTTTTTCAAATGCCTCATATTTTCCTTTTTTTTCCACAATTATCAAAAAGTCCCAATTTTAAATTTCCATTTCGTTTCATATTTTAATACTTCATAGATTTGGTAACGAACATTTATAGCATTTCTGATTTCATACCATCTCCGTGGTTTGCTCGGAATTTTATAAAATAAACGCTAGATCCACATTCCAAAAAAAACTTCAAACATAACGGTAAACTTTAAAGTCTAATTCTAAGTTGTAAACTTTGAATTTTTCATATTGAAGAATTTCGTGTCATGATTGATTGGAAAGTACTTAAAGAATTCGGTGAGGTAACTTAAATAAAACGAGTTACGTTATTACGTCACTGTTAATTTATCCTCCGTACTTTTTATTCACTTCTATCAAGTTACTTTCCACTCGATGAATAGAATATGTGATTAAACGGTAAACATGAATCGCCAGGAATGCTGTATTATAAACATAAACGATGGTGTTACGCGAAATTTATTTTAAAAATTTCTACTGTTCAGGTTTTCGGTACTTTCCAACATACGTAAATGAAACGGTTTATGTAACTCTGTTACATTATCCAAGTTTTTATTCTCTTTTATTGAAGCAATTTTCCTACGCAGATTAAATGAATGCGCAATGAAACAGTGAACCTTAATAGCTGAGAATGTACAAAGTGACTTCCATCAAAACAGAATCAAAATCATTTGAAAAATACTGTAAATAAATATTTATTCAAGGGTACTCCCGTAGTATGTGTACCAGGTTAGGGTTAGGCCATAATTTTATTTCGATTTTCGGTATTTTAGTTCTATTACGAGTTCGGGCACTGTCTGTGTTAGCCAAGTAAATACCCCCCTGCCCATAGGTTTCAGTCCCTTTACACAACTTTATGTAAAGTAGGCGAACAAAATTAGTTACCTCCATATCGGTACACATACATCTGGAACATCTGAATATCTTAGTATAGGGAACCGTTGTTTAATACGGACTCGGTGTTGTTGATGTATTTGAGTCATTTCAATAATATTTTAATTTTTCAAAAATAGAGTTCCAGTTGTTAGCGCATTGGCCCGAGCTATGTTGATCACATAAGCTGACTAACTGAATTCATTGATAAAACGAAAATAATTACATTCGAAACCTGCTACGTACTTTGTGCGGCGTATGAAGATATCGCAAACAGGTATAGAGTACAGCACTAAAAAAGAAGTGATCATAATTTGGTATAGTCTCTATTATGACAGGCATTTCGAAAAAGAAAGTTGGTAAAAATAAACATTACTCGATATTACCATTATACCACGAATTTATTAAATGAAAACCGAAATTAGTCGATTCTTTTTTTGTTCTTAAAAGCCTAAATACCTTCAAAGAGATCACAAGTAGAACACACTCAAAGATGCAGATATTACAGTGAAACAAACAGTTTCGTTACCCTTTAACCAACTGTTCTTGGTATGTCCTAACAACAGCAAAAATAAAATCTTAACAATTTCATAAATATATTTACATGTGTACTAAAGAAAATAAGTTGCCGAGCACTGATAAAATGGAAATAATTATTTATGAAACCTGCCTGTACTTGGTGTGACGTATGGAAACATCGCCAACAGGAGTGAGACACTACTATCGTAGTAAAAATGCTGTATAATAACATCCTTCCGTGTCAGATTTGTGAAGATAAAAGTTGAAAGAAGAAAGTTTTTTGAAACCGTGCAACCACCGAAACCTGCGCATTCAATTTTTTATAAACCATTTGATAATAATAATAACATCCGAAACCTACTACGTACTTAGAGTGCCGTATGAAGATATCGCCAACTGGAGGAGTACCAAATCGGTAATCCAACTGCTGCACCATCCTGTAATATGTCATCTTTCGGATCACTGAAATAGTGCAATCATTTATATACGGAAACCGAAAATTACGTATTCAATCTTTATACACACAGTTTTCTTGGCGATGTCGGCTATTTTCAAAACGTCATACATACCATTTTCGAAATAATTTCTTTAATTAAAGCAAGGGCAAACACATTAACTCAGAGATATTAACAGGATTCATCTCTGAAAAAAAGTAACGGGTGAATATTGAAATTCCAAAATACACCGAAACTATAAATATATATATATTTATTGCTATATATTGCGTCCCGGTCAATTTGATTGATGAGAGACCTGAAGTGGTTCAAGTCAATACGAAAACACTAATATGCATAAAATCAATTTTATTTTTTCCTCTGTGAATTTAATGAACGTTTTATATGAAACATTTTTCATTGTAAGACTATGACATTCACTTAATATGCTGTACACTTATCTCGACTAGATCTGTGAATTTCGAATCGAATCGAATAGTAAATTATTCGAATTCGAATCGGTGTGGACGAAAGTTTTAGATCACCCCCATCCTGGTTGTTTTTTTGTTCCCCAAATGTCCGCAAATCCCTCATTTGATCCTCCATTACATTAAAAAGAGTCAGATATATTTATATATCTTCTGAATATTGCAGATTCGATTCGAAAAAATATTCGATTCCATTTGGAAATATTCAGGTAATCAAAAACGCCCAGTCGTTATCACGACGCGTTTATTATCGTGTGATAGAAAATATGATAAATTGAAATAAATTGACTTCGTTTATATTGAAACAGGATAAGGAAAAGTTTATGGTGGTTTTAGCCTATATTTAACCTATGCGATATGTGAGCTTGTTTTTGTGCGACCAAACGATCATAACGCGAATCACTGACCGATAGTAACACTTCGTACTTCTTTCGTACATTTTTATCGTAGGACTTGCAAATATACAGTAATTTAGTTCATTATTTGTTGCTATCTTCTTTACTACGAGTCCAAGCTTATCGTAGTTTTTAAGTTGCTAATTTGAATAAATATGCATTTAACTGGAAATGTGACACAAATGAACAGATTGAAATGCAAAATAACATGTAGAAAATTTCAAGGTTCCGCCAGTTATTTACTGGAGAAAACGCGGTTAATAATTTGATGAGCCCTCACTAGTCATCGCAAGTGTAGTTTCAAGTATTTTGTGGCGTCTAGAGCTGCCGCAAAACCATGGCGGGATTTCTAAACCATGGCCGCTATGACCAAACCCACGGCGACTGACCATTTGGCTGCCACAAACCAATAGCGAGATGCCGCGGTGACGGCAGCAAATCGAATACCACCAATTTAGCTGCCGTATCCACGGCATGTCGGCTGTAATAGCAGGGCTGCCCCTGATGGTGATAAATGTTGGGTAAGTTGGAACGCTTTTCTTATGAATGCAGTTTTGGTGTATTTGGGGTTAGGTTTAGGTTTAAATAGATATAGTTCTGCAGGATAAACTAAAATATTGTACATGAGTTTGTGAATAGGCCGGTAATAGCGCGATAAAACCATGGCAAGAGACGCCTCGGTACGTTCGTGGCAGGAGCTGCCATGAAGTGGTAAGAACTGCGCCTCTGTCATCGGGCGAAGATAATCCTTAAAATAGAAAATTAATATATAGCTAATTTAAACAAACAGAGGTGTGTGCATTTAACGTAGGACTGCAAAATTAGGTTTTAGGGTTTGTCGGCACGTTTTTATTGTTTTGATATTATTTTATAAACTAATATTACTGACAGTCATTGTGATAAATAGACATCGTGAATTCTTTCTTTCATCGCTGTAAAGATACGACATTTGAAAGAGACATTAATAAACGGAGTGAAATGAAATAAAAACAAAAAAAAACAGAACGACATTTTAAATTCGCCTTTCGTTAATTTACAGAGTTCAAATTTTCGATTGGCGCTCGCTTGCTACAACATCACTGATTACTCTGTGTGTATTCTAGACTAGAATATCTTAAAAATATTGCTTTAATGATAAGATAATTAAAGCAAACAAAGGCGTGTGCGTTCACTTCAAACCCTTTAATTCTAGGATTTCGTCAACACGTTTTTTGCGTTCAGATATTTTTATAAAAGCTATTGAAAGAATTTATCACGACAAAACTGCAAAATGAATGTTTTAATCCCATTTTTGCGTAACTTTGACCATTTAACAAACAGACAAAAGCTGTTCGTCGTTTTGTTAAATTCCCAAAACATAAAGAGTACATGTTGCTGTCACTAATGCATCCCTCTGTATACAAAATATTTGCTAAAGAGCAAACCGTGTCAGCCTAACCCTGAATCAAATGCCATAAAGTCTAATTAATGGAACGCACCTATTTTTGTTTAAACATAACTCGTCACAAGTCTTTTATTAAACCGGAACCCAAAGATTTTTTTTAATAAAAGTAGGCTATCTTGTTTTGATGCATTGAAACGTCGTACTTTCAAATAGCGTGGCATTAAAATTATAAAATGGCAACACTCAAATTCCTCAATGAAAAAACATACAAATCCTTATAAATTATGAGAAACAAAGTTAAATCTGAGACAAAAATAAAATAAAACCAAACCGGATGTTCAATTCCCATACGGCTAAATATTGGTGCCAAAATGTTTTTGCCTGGAAGTACTTGAAAGCCTTTGTTAAATAAAGGTGCGGCCCGCGGTTTCACCCGGTATTTGTATATGACCATTCGGTATTAAGAGTTGCACACCTATGACTTAGATCGTATTGTTGTGCCTCATGATTGTGAGTTTTTATCAGAAAAAATTGTGAGTAATCATTTGCCCTATTCTCACTATATGTGCATTAATTTGATTAAACACTTTGGACATGGCCTTGCACGAGCAGCTTAGATCAAGCTACTTAGTTCGAGCTACTTAGATCAAACTCTTTTGATCTATGACTGTCCAAGCGTGTTTATAAACAAAATTCCTCCACGAATATGCAGTGGATATTTATATTTGACAAACCATGTCGTACTCGTTAAGATTGAATCTTTGTGTTTAATTAGTCAAAAAAACGTTAAGAATTTGCTCTAGCAGTTCTTTAGTCTTAGAAACAATCTGTTCTATCTCACTTTCAATTTGTATTTTGATGCAAGTTACACGAACTGATTTTGGCCGGTAGGCTATTGTTTTGTCATTGTGTCAATTAATTTGCTGTTATTAAACAATGAATGCGCGTAGCAATCAATGAGATTGTGTAATATCATTTCTAGCAAATTAATCATTCGAATTGACCAGTCTAAGTGTCTGTAATAAGAATCTCAACTCATAAAATAAGCACAAAAATAAGGACATATGTGTATAAATAAGGACATTTATTATAAATAAGAACAAAAATATTTTCTAATACAAAGACCTTCAGAATAAGGACAAATCTTAGAAATGAGGACGTTATGGCAGCCCTGCTTATAATGAAATAGCCTAATATCAGAGCCAAGTAACGAGCAGTCAATGATATGTCAAGTTCTGCTATGATTTAATTATAATTCATATTCTCCCACATACCATGAAATTTACAAATACGACCGCTATCTCTAAAATTATATCAAAGCAAATGTGCGTAATATATAATTGCAGACTGTTTCTCCCTTTTATTCCCCTGAAAGAAAAGCTCAAAATGACTGATCTATAAGTTAAAAGTTAATTTTTAACCTATACCTAGTTTAGTCTTTGCTATGCAATATAAAAAATGTTTTTTTTTTCTGAAAGAAAAAAACTTCATCAGATCATATATTATACCTGAGGTATCTGTGGGCTCGTCAACTTGATCCACTGGGACAATGACTCCCCACAATTCATCCTACTTCATCAGACATGATGGTGAATGGCGTCGAATACTGTATAAAACGTATGTAATGTTTGATAAAAAAAAATCGTTTCATTTCAAAAACTGAAGTTTAACAAGACTCTTTCTGAAAGATTCGAATGACTATTCTCAAATTAGGGAAAGTGATGTTTTTCTCTAGTAAAAGATAACGCGTTTTTCAAAAGTGTCGAATTCAAATAACATGAAACCGTATAAACCGGAACCGGACTATATATGGCGTATAATAACAAGGATAAAATCTACAGACTAAATTGTTTGTGAATTGAAGGTTTTATCGCATTAATTGTGGTTTCATCGGAAGTGTTGAAATTAGACAAAAAATATTTGAACATAGAATACCATTAAAATACTAGAAAACAAGAGAGAAACACGCAAATAAGGTCGCAAAGGTCAAATAAAAAGTGTTCCCGAGCGAGAGAGAGAGAGAGAGATCAAGCATTTAAATACAACAGCATAATTTGGGATATCTGGTCACATATCAGCCGAATGAAATCTGAAAATTGAAAGTAATGGCTTTAAGAAGACGACAACCACCTTTAAACTCTAAACATTTGAATTGATTGACCCTTTAGTTGCAAAGAAAACCAGTTTTTCACAACAATAACAAATTAGCAAAATTATTCATATATGTACATTCCTTGCCCGGAAATGGAAAAAATTTGCTGCTTTTGTGGTGTTGATGGATAAAAATACAATCAGGAATTTTAATTAATATTGATAAATGATTAGTATTCTTTATCTATTTTTCCGCAGTCAGACGAATAGCATTTGTAAAATGGCAAGGCAAGATATTTAACCCTATAAAATAGCCTTTTTGATTCGGGCTACGGTATTTTTGAACTCGGTGAATACAAACTCACTATCTCATAGGCGTAGAAAAAGAAGAAGCAGTTGGAAGCACGCTACTCTATTCAACTATATAAGTCTATTGATTATTTATTTGAAAACAAAATTTCTCAAATATTTGATTCCTATTATTAGACGACAAATATATATGAATTTAGGCGCTTTCAATGTGTACTAATTGTCGTATGATTATGCATAATCTTGGGAAAAAGTTTTGTCCTAATAAGATAATAACTTTTTTTTTAAAAAATGGCAGTCACACTAAGCAATCATTCTGAATTGTTAATTAAATTTTAAGGATCATTTATAGAAAAACACCGCAAAAAAATTCCCCCGCCACGTAGTAATTAACCTGGTAGGTGAGAACTAGAAATGCATATTGCGCTGAAAATTCAAATATTCAAATTATTCCTAACCAGAACCATATGAACAACTACAAATTGTTATTTTAAAACTTGGCAGAGGTGTTTTTCTCTCAAATCTCACATTTTTGCATTAGTGGCGAGGGCTTGGTACAAAGATCCAATTATAGAGGCAACATTGGAGACAGCTTTTTTGAATTTGAAACGGAAATACCACATTAGTGGGAAAGTCAATTTTTAATATCAAAAAGAACTCATTATCTCAAAATATGCGATCAATAAATTGATCGTATCAAGCAATTCAGCCCTGCAATTTACAGTCCAGCTGTTGAACTTTTTCATAGACACTTAATTTAGGACATTGTGTTTGCGAATCGGTTAATAATATATATACAGGATGTCCATATAACCTTTTTACGATTTTGTTACGAAGTCAGTTCTCACGATATTTTAACCAGGTTTGTTGGTTTTTAATCGGTAACTGTTCAAGTAATTTTACTTCATTCAATACATCTCTGAAGGCCAAAACAATACATGGTATCGATAAATTTCTTTTTTTCCCAATTTAAAATATTTAAAGTCTTCTTGGACACTCTATATAATAAAAAATAACACATTCTTACCGCATTGAACACAATCTTGGCAATGGGATTGGCGATTAGCAGATAGCGATAATTCGATAAAATGATAACGGCGTACTTCCTAAATGGATTATAGCAGATAGGCGCAAATACTATCAAATTTGAAGCGGAAATAACACATTAGTGGGAAAGACTATTTTTCAATATTTGATGAAAAAAAATTATCTTAAAATATGCAATCACCAAATTATTCATATGAACCTATTTATCTCATTTAAAATATTTGAAGAATCTTGAATTCAAGTCACTGTGTTTGCTAATCCGTGGATTACAAATATTAAAAGATACAGAATTGCTATTGATAGGATAATGGGAAAATAAAAGAAATAGCCCATTCTATAACATGAACTGTTATACGAATTATTTTATTCAAAAGTCCTGCACATTAACACAAATATATTTCTGTAACGTTTCGTCTGACCAACGTCAGACTTCTTCAGACAAGCAATTTTCAACTATGATAAAAAACGCGATGGCATGCACATAAAACATGGTTAGCAATTGTTGAGTTTGTTTCCAAATAGTATTTTTGTAACATTTCGTCTGACCCAACGCATGTAGGGTAGTTAATCTTGCTTAACCCCAACTGATAATTATGTCATAACAATCTTGCAAGTAAGAATTTGTCCATTGTGAACCAATCATATTTATATATTGTTCTTTAGTTCTATAAAACAAGTTGAGAGCGAAGAACGAAGGACTCCCAGCTGCCATAATGTGTTAGCCATAGTTTATTCAGTGACATATCAGTGAATTGTACTTTTGAAGAATACAGTTATCAGATAAATATTATCTACGGGTATGGAGAGTGGATCTCATTTTCTCATTTTTTCTTCAATTCCAAAGACGGAAGTTTTGCTTCTAATATTCGAGGATAATATTGGGAATCAATTAAGATAAAGATAATCGTGTTATATGAAAGATAAGATAAAAGTTAAATTATTGACAACTTAGTTTGTTTGTCAGATTCGAAGTGTCGAAAATAGGATTGAAGTCTACTTTTAGGTAAGGAATGTTGGAAGAAATGAGAGAAACGGAAAGTGAGGGAGAGAAAGAATACAAAAAAAACGGTTTATGTCATTTTTTCAATAACAAGGATAAAACTCCAATTCATTAATAGCTAAGTTAAAATGTGGGCATTCAAGAGCGATTTAATTAAACTGTGCGATAAACCGCATGCCATATTAAACCTATATATATAAATCTGACATAAATCTGTATAGATGGGAATAAAACAAAAATGAATCTGTACGCTTCACAAATTCTAAACACTTCACACTTTTCAAATTAATTAAATTCAATAAACTCCATCCACATGAAAAAAAAACGAAACGACTGAATAAATCTGTTACCCACACGATATAAGTGATTGGATAAAATGCTTAAATTTTATTTCCATTTTAAAAGTTTGAACTTTATCAACGGAAAGTGGAAATAAGATTTATTGACTGATTAAATGACGCTCCAGAAGTATGTGTACTAATATGGAGGAAACTAGTTTTGTTCGCCTACTTTACATCAAGTTGTGTAAAGGGACAAAACATATGGTCAGGTAACTATTCACTTGGCTAACACAGACAGTCCCCGGACTCGTAATAGAATTAAAAGAGTACAAATCGGAATAAAATTATGGCATAACCCTAACCAAGTACACCTACTTCGGGAGTACCGATTAAATAACACATAAGTTGAAAAATGGCTAAAGGTTTTTAACGACTTTACTCATTGCTTTTAAATACCGTGAGATAAATATTATAATCTAATTCTGTGATGTTATAAAATGACTTGTAGCAAATAGAAACGAAACTTTTCAAAAGTCAATTAAGAAAGGTTCCAGTGACATTGATGGACTGATCAGCGTAATAGATGAAGGGTAGCGAATGAATTGTTAACGAATTACTCATTGTTTTCAGTTATTGTGAGGTCAATTAGACTTACTTTGGGGAGATAAATATTATAATCTAATTTCATGGTGTTATAAAATGACTTGCAGTAAATAGAAACGAAACTTTTTAATTGATGAAAATGTCAATTAAGAAAGGTTCAACCTTCACGGAAAATAAATTTCATAGTCTAAATCCGTACAATAAAACTCTCCGTAAAATTAATATAAAACTTTTCACTAATAAAAAGGTCAATTGAGAAAGGTTCAATCTTTGTCTAGTAAACAGCAAATTACAAAATAACAAGCAAAGCTCAAATAAGTATATAGCACAAAAGTGCTATCTATATACCTCGTCGTGATCATACGTTCAGCTTTTGCTTGCCTAAAAATCATCCGGATTTTTTTATAACGGGAGAAAGTGTCGAAAATTCCAAAGCATATTTTAATTGCTGTTGAATTGTTGTTCTTACTATGTGTATTGTTTAAACAATTTGTGTTTTCTTTAACGTCGCTTTGCGGCATTTGACTCAAATTGCGGGACCAACAAATTTCAAATCTGAAGCGATAATGTGTAAATATTGCATTGATTTACTCAAGCCATTCTGCTCTTAGTCAAATATGCCTAACCCATAATACCAGGGCTTGTTCATGGGACATTTTTTTCTTCCCCAACCCCAAAGCAATTTATGCCTGTCCCATCCTACGGGAATTCCATTATCATGATCAAGCCCTTCTCCTCTATACATACTAGCTCCTCTATGTATAAGTGCTGTCTAAAAGTGCCCAAATATCTTATTTTTACATTTTGGTAAATGTGCGTGAAGTGACTATTAGTCCTTTTCATTGTTTTCGGTAACCAACGGCTAACTATCTTTATACTTGCAGGTTCGAATCCTGTGGGTGATACCTATGTGTGGGGGGATTGCTGGACTACTCGCCACCTCGTTGGGTGGTTCACGTAACCGCTAGTCGGTTACGGCTTCCTCTACCATCAAGTCCATGCATTTGAAACAAATATCTGACTATTAATCGCATATCTGACATAGACTGGTAAGCGAACGAGGGGCCGTGGTACACCATATGATTGAGCCGTCATATCGGCTTTCCCATTACCTGAGATAAATAATTATCGTTTTATGAACACACAAATAAACTTTGATATCCTATATTTTATTGAAGAATAAATGGATAGTCATTAGGAAATGGGTTTAATTGAAGATTGCACAAAAAAATTACTCTCACAAACGTGATCTCGCAGCATGAATACTAAAATTATGAACACATAAATATGCATCTAAACTTAGGAATCCTTTTTTTGATTAAATGTCGATGAATTGTCGTTCATGTCATTAAATAGAGATTGTATGGCAATATACATTGGATGGTTTTACTTTTTATTGATTCATTTATCAATGGATGTACAAAGCAAATAAATACATAAATAAACAACTAACCTTGGAAATCTTTCAATGTTTGTAATTGATGAATTGTCTTTAAATGGATATAGATATCGTTTTTATAAACACACAAATAAACTTGGATATTCTTTTAAAATAAAGAATAAATGGATCAGAATTATCACTGGGCTCAATAAAAGATATCATGAAATATTTATTATTATGTGTTCTTTCTTACATCAATATGATCTGATAGAATGGATTAAAATTCTAAACACATAAATAGCAAACTTTGGAATTCCTTTTTTTTTTAAATGGATGAATAGTCGTTTGTTTGGTTTAATTAACACCACAACATCCGCTGGAACACTTTATTCTGTTTTAATGGAGAGCTTCCGCATCGACATAAACACAAACAGTGCGTATAAACACGCAAATAAACATGCAAACTAGGGAATCCTTTATTCTATCTTAGAATAAAGAAGAAATTCATTGTTGAATGGGTTTATTTGGAGAAGACTACATTAAATCTTTGTTATTTGTGTTCTTTCTTACATCGTTATGACCTGTTTATTTGCATGAGACACAAATATAAAAGCAAAAATAAACATCTAACTTTGGGAATCCCGCTTCTGGTTTGAAACATGGATGAATTGTTGTTTGTTGGGTTCGATTAACGTTAGCATGGCGAATTTTGTCTGATAAACTGTACTAATGAAGTGCTTTCTACATAAATGCGATCTGATAACTTATAACACATGTATGCAGATAAATAAGCAAACTTAGGAATCTATTCTATTACACTAAAAAACACTGGGTATTTTTTACACTAAAAACGAGTTTACCACGTTTTCCTAAATTTCATTTAAATAAAAATATGAAAATAAATATATTGAAAGCAATATTATTTTTCTGCAGAAGGGAAAGGTGGATAACTGTGTGTAGGTTGAATAATTTGCACAAAATAATTTTCTTAAAGTTATGCAAATAGTTTTGAAATACAACAAACAATTAAACTTGGTAACCCCCATACCTTTGTTTAAAGGACACAAAGATACGATCACTAACGTATATCCACGCAGAATAACGTTCAATATATCTAGTAAATAGTATGCATTACAGATGTTATCTCAAAATATTTTTAAGAAGATATCCAGTTGAAACTTGATACATGGTTAAATTAAATAATGCTCAAACATATAAACATAAAAGCAGTACCGATATCTTCATTTTTGGTTGAGTAATCGCGAGGATGAATTTCCTCGAGAAAATTAAAACGGTGAAGCAATGTTTGAAATTCAGCAAATTGTGGGTAGGAAATTTGGAAGTCATAGTCAAGTTTATATTTTTTCCACCAGGTAAAAATAACATGTAAAGTTCAAACTAATAAAACTAATAAAACATCAATATGACGTATCTAGGATATGACAGCCATGGCTCATGCCATGGATAGGGGCGCAAAAAAACGCAAACTAATTTCAATCGTAAATAATTTCAATAAAATGATTCCAACTTGAAATTGATTGAAACTCGAATTTTTCACTCGAATAATAACGTACAAGTATCCCAATTCAACGTAAGTCGTTAAAATTTGTCAGTCAATAATTAGGGGCACATTTCTAAAATGGCATAGATACGCCACTGATACGATACTATGCGTATACACGGAATGCAGACAATTGTGTTCTCTCAAATGTCAGTCTACTTGACAAACCGTGAAATTTTAAGTGTAAGAATGAGAAATTAAATCGTGTAACAGGTAAACATTAAAGAAATCATTTGTGGTTACGCAAAATCGCAGCTCAATAATAATCGAGGAGGCGCATTTTGAAGTTTTGCCATGGGCGCCATTTTGCATAGATACGACAATGATATGGTATTATGCGTAAACACGAAATGCAGGCAATTGCATTCCCCTAAATGTCAGTCTACTTGACAAATCGTGAAATTTGTAGTGTTAAAATGAGAAATTAAATCTTGCAACACGTAAACATCAAAGTAAATTATGTGTGGTTACGCAAAATCGCAGCTCAATAATGGGAGGTTACGATCTTATCAGAAAAAAAAACATAGTTATTTAAATTTAATGTACGAGTTAAGTAAATAAGATGAAATTTGCGTTTTATTTGAATCGAAATGTCATAAAGACACATGAATAGAATTCTCACATAGAATTTATTGAACAGACGAATAAAATATACAGAATTTGTGTTTTATTTGAAATTTATTTTAAAGAATATCGAAATGTTGTAAAGCCGCATAAATAAAATTTTCACATAGAGATAATGGACGAGTGAAGTAAATTTATAAAATTTGCGTTTTATTTGAATTTTATTTAAAAGAATTTCGAAATGTAATGAGGACGCATGAATAAAAATTTCACATAGGGATTCATTGTACGGGTGAAATAAATATGTAAAATTTGCGTTTTATTCGGATTTATTTAAAATAATATCGAAATGTCATAAGGACACATGAAATAAATTCTCACATATAACAGACTCGTTATTACAAACTTTTAAGAGAGTTTCATGACAGAACCATTGATTGAAAAGCCCATGCACATGGTGGGCACATTTTTGAAATCCGCTAGATCTGAGATAAAAGCAAATGCATAAAATTAGTTATGTTACCGTAGACATTATACAGTAACCAATGTAAAATCAATTTGAGTTAACAAATAAAATGTTAGTTTTCCTATGTTATGGTTTGTATTTTGCAATATACAATATACCAGGGGTGTGCAACAACCCGGTCCGCCAAGCCATTCAGTGTCATTGCTTACATTTTCCCCCATCGAGCATAAAGTCCTAATCCGACAGTTTAGGTTGTACTAAGTTGGTTATATGTCCCGACGAAAAAAAAATTTGCACACCTCTGCATTATACAGTGATAAATGGAATCAAATAAATGTAAAATCTATTTTAAATAAATGTTTATTACCAAACACAACATCAATTTGCTAATTGTCCTATTTTAAATATTTTTTTCATTACCTTTGCCTTTAACTAGCTTCTAAAAGACCATTAGATCACCATCAATAGTAAATTTAGCTCGGACCGTACGAAAGCTTTCTGTTTGGAAGATGATCTTTGTTTTCCAAACTAATCTTTTGGCTGTGTGTGTTTATGGCATAAAAGAAGCTCCAGTTTAGTTGGGTTTATACGATCTTCCTCCGCAAATCCTGAAAAACGGAATAAAAGTAAGTTTGCGATAATCTAAAAAAGAGATCATTTCATAATAATATGACCATGACGATTCTCGAGTCTTGTAACAACGTCAAAGTCCCAATTATCAGCTTATCGTTATCAAAGGTTTTATGGCATAAAGAAACTTCAGTTAAGTTTATATGACTTTCCTCTGCAATTCTCGAAAAATGTAATGGAAGTATGTTCACTAAAATCTCCAAAACATATCATTTCATTTGACAATATTGCCATGAAATTTAATGTATTGTAACGTAACAACGCCAAAGTACCAATCATCAGCTTATCGTTATCAAAAGTTTTATGACATAGAGAAATTTCAGTTTAGTTAGGTCAGTTGAGTTTATATGACCTTCTTCCGCAAATCTAGAAAAAGGTAATGAAAGTAAATTTACTAAAATCTTCAAAGCAGATCATTTAATTACATTTGATAATAATGCTATGAAATTTGATCATGACGGTTCCCAAGGTTAGTATCGTAACATCGGCAACGTCCCAACTATCAGCTTAAAGTCCATGTTTCTGAAAACAAATAACTGATTAACTAATTCAATACCCGACATGGACTGGTAAACGGACGAGAGGCCGTGGTTCGCCATATGATGATGTGAATCCTATCCTATTATTATCATTGTCATCAACAGTTTCATAGCATTATTAAGAAACTCCAGTTCAGTTAGTTGAGTTGAGTTTATATGACCTTCGTCTGCATATTTTTAAAAAGATAATAAAGGTAGGTTTACGAAAATCTTGAAAACACGACATTTTCATTTCATTTGATAATAATGTCATGACATTTTAACATGAAGATTCTCCATAATGCAAAAATATAATTTTCTTTTAAAATATCAAACACAATTTTCGGTCCAATTATTAAACTTCTTTGAGTAATGCTCATGTCAATTCTGGAGAAGAAAACTGTCAAATAAAATTGCTTTTCAACTGTTATAAACAGATTTAAAATGGACCTTTGGAACTTAGAAAATGTTCGCTACACGCATAAATGGCACAAAAATTACTGGCCGATTACCCATAATATACGTCAATGCGTGGGAAAATACCGGCTTTATCGTTTTCAAAACATTGGAAATATTTCAATTTTTCAATTTAACCATTTCGAGATCTTGTTTTTCAGATGTGTTGACCAGTTTTGCCAATAAAAGGTCACTCACTCAAAGCTTCCACGTAATACCATCTGACCTTTAGCATATCGAGGGTTTCGAGGCAAAAGGGCGAGTGTTGAAATTTCGAAAAAATTTGTATTTGAAAATATAACAAAAAAAAATTGATTTTGAAAGTCTGTATCTGAATATAGTTAAATCAAAATTCACCAGAGTATATTAGTAAAAATCATGAAGAGGTTCAAGAATTGAAAATATACATTTTTGTCATTTTCTCAAACAGTTGTTTCAAGTTTCGCTATTTTTGGTTATAGCCCTCAATATGCAATTGTTTAAATATTTCCTACTTTTCCATAATGTCAAACTTGCACTCTGAAGAGACGTTTATTCAAGCAACTGTATAATGGCAGGTAATATGACATATATAATTAAAAAAAAAAATCAAATTGAAACAAATACCTCTTGATTATTTTAGAATAGATGACACACTTACATTAAACGGATGATAAGCCATTGTCAAGTTCATTTAGTGACATCAAAAGCATGGAGAACAAGAGAACTATGCTCAAATATATGGATACGTAGAGCCACATAATTTTGATGACGTCATAGCGAAAAAAAAAGTAATAGCCTTCTGGAAAAAAAATCTATCTTTAACCACTGAAAATTTCAAAGCAATTGGTCCAGAAATCAAAGCGAAAAGCGATTTCTTCAAATCATGTCAAAGAAGAACAAGACTAAGAACAACATAACAACAAAACGATCGCTATGTCCACTACGTGTCCAATAAAAGCGACATGGAATTTGAAATCACATTATACATATAGGATACATATAGGAGTTCTCAAACTTTTGCGCCCGTGAAGACGTTGAATACTATTTAGTGAGCCCCACAATAAATACATGATAAAACGATCTATTGGAACTTATAGATAATGTCCTATTTGAATTGCCGCCTCGTTGCCACATTTCGACGCTACTGTTGTCAAATTTTATTAATGCCGGTTTGCTTCTTTGGACAGTTACAAAATTAGCAAAGTCCGTATTTTAATAAGTAAACGAATAGCTCACGGAGCCCCTAGGTTTCTCTGCTGGAGCCCTGTGGATCCGTATGGAGCACTCTGAGAACCTATGGTGCAGTACATTGACCGCCATCATATTTTCAGTAGTTGGTTAAATAGGTAAAAGACTCCTGGATACGTATTGATTCGATTTTGTTCTGAAACGCCTGCTCGGATGTTTATATTTTTATTCTATATGTCATAAGCACTTCGCATTAAATGCATTTCGTAGAGAAAGAATATCAATCACACTATATAGAAATAAAATTTAATTTATTTAATATCCGACACGCAGCACAAATAGTAATTGCGTAAATTGAACCGCACGAGGGCTCCTCGTGAACTATTGCAAGTGGTTACTATGGAAAACAAACAGTAAACTTAATTGCAAGGAAAGTATGGCGTTGAGTTGAACGTCGGTTGAGTGAAAGTACCGGTACCTTAACTCACATTTTGATATTTGTAACACAGTCGGAGATTTATCCCAAACTTTTCCGTTTTTGCAAAAATATGCACAGGGATGAGCATGTGACACAGACAGTCCCCGAACGCGTAATTAAACTAAAATAAGGAAAATCGAAATAAAATTATGGCCTAACTTTAACTTGGTACACACACTACGGGAGTACCAATTCTCCTACATAATATGCGACTTATGTTTAGAAAAAGCGTACTTTTTGTCACTGCAATAACACTGTAATTTACTTCCCTCTAAAAGGGGTGTCTCGTAGGCGGATTGAATCTCGAAAAACAAATCAAAACAGAGACTTAAAACTTGTTAACGAACGTAATCTATTGTTACATAGCGGGAAAATAGGAATTCAGGCCTCCAACCAATTGTCTAAATATTATTCGAAAGTGTATCGAAACCACACGCATTTGTTTTCAAAACATGTCACAATCGTTGAGCTAGTTACGCTTTGTATTTGGAAAGTCTTTTGTGTGGCTTTAGACATAAAGATTTACACTTAGATAGCATTGGGCATTACATCAACAGCGATGGGCTGCAAAATAAAATTTCCTGTGGTCTACTTATTGGTTATCGGTGCTACTTGTTGACGTCATAGAAAAATGTCAAAGGGACAAGTTAGTCCTGCAATAGCATTTGGATAAAATGTGAATGACTTGAAATATGGAAAATCCTGTGTACGATTGGTTGGTTTAAGTATATTGGCGAGTCACAAAGCCCTGGCTAGTCCTGAAGATTCAATTTTTCAGCAAATTTACACTACAAATTAGGAAATTATTATGAACAATGAGCATAATAGAGAATGTTCACCATGTACAACGCGGCTCTTGCGTAAACACCTTTTTTTAAATCTTGGAGCATTTGTTGCGTTACCATGTTTACGACCACCTACCTGCATGTGTATACTAGCCTGATTCATTGCAACAAAACCTTCTAATTTCAAATATCAGGAATCAGTCATTCATAATTTTGCGCAATGGAAGTCTGTCTCCAACCCTGAGGATTTTATTTTGAATTCTTGTATTCTAGTAAAGACATAATTCGTAACCTTGTAATTTCAAACGTACCAGCCAAACAATTGTACGCCAAAGTAAGCAGCTATCGTATTTAACTAAAAGTGTTGAGTGAATAATCTACTAACTCAGACGAAAATTGCAGCAAAAATTGCACGATTGCAATGCAACAGATATGGGACACAATCGTAAATACCACTAAATAAATACTCGAGTTGAATTGTGGGATTAGAAGGATTAGTACTCGATTTTTTTTTTTGATTTTTATGTTATATTTTCTCGAATTGCCCCCTACATGTCTATACTACGTTTATTCGTTGGAACAAAACCTTCTAATTTCAAATATACAGGCATTAATCGAACAATTGTACGTTATTGTTAAACTAGGCTACTATTGTAATTGACTAGAAATGTTGAGTGAATTTTACACTAACTCTGTCAATTGCTAATTTCATAAGCATAGTGTAGTATGTTTTCCATGTATGACACAATCATTGCAGCAAACATTGCAAATTTGCAATGGAATGGAATTGAGTCATGATTGTAAATATATATATACAACAAATAATCGGAGTTAAAATGCGGGAAAGTTTACGCAAGTTTAATTCGACACGGAATGTTTGTGCGTCAATAGAACTTGAAATGTTGTCAACAAGTTTTGTGTGAAAGAAACACAAATGAGAGAATTTCGATTACAGAAAAAAGACGTCACTCAGATTATTATGGAATTTTTTTTTCAAATTGTTAGTTTGTAGAAAGAACTACAAACGAGAGACTTTCGACTACAGAAAAAAGGACATTGCAGAAAAATTTATTTTCAAATTATCATGTGAAAAAAACGGAAAAGAGAGACTTTCGACTGTAGAAAAAAGCTTTATCCAGATTTTCAGATTGTGATATGAAATGAAACTATAAATGAGAGACATACGACTGTAGAAAAAAAATATATCTTCATAAAATAAAATACGGAAATATAACTTAAATTCCAAACTCTTATTCTCTTACATCGCTCCATGTGTTTGTTGAGGTTATGAGAGGTCATGTTTTTTAAACCTCATCACGTGATGATATTGAACAGTTAATGTCTCTCTCAGCGAGATAAGGTGTAATAAATCATGTTTTCCTACCTGATTTTAATAGTTTTGTGCTTTATAAAAAAGGTATTTATCAGGTTGTTTCGTTGTTGTTTGCGATTATTTTCTACTTATACTCTCGCTTACATTTGTGTAGGCATATATATGGCTTTTATAAAGTCCTGTTACAATTTCAATTTTGTTATGAAGTTAGTTCTCAGTTAAACCAGGGTTGTTTTATTTTAATCAGTGTTTATTCAAGTTTTACTTCATTTAATAATACATTTTGTACATTTCCATCATTAGTTGCACGAAACACATCAAAGTTCTTCTACCTAATTTATGACCTCAAGAGCACCATGTATATCTACTTTGCATTTCCTCTCGAATTTGCAAATATTGACTTTAAAAGTTTGGCATTTTCCCCATATGGTGTTGTACTTGTGTCGCTTTTTTGCGTCGTCTCAACCGTTATGTACCATGTTTGTGGGCAACTAGGCCTAAACTTTTTTGCTAAAACTATGCAGGCGTGTGGGAAAGCAAGTACATGCCTTTTTCTACAGTTTACGTAACTTAGAACCCTTTATTTCTGAACTGTTCTTGACGCTGTGAAGACGGTATTCCCCATTAGAGAAAGCGATGTTGCAGCGATCAACGCTACTTAAAAGATTATCCTGATAAATCAACCACAAACCTAAGTAACCACTAAACAAGACACTTTTCAATTCTCAGAACGACAACAAATCGTTCTTTAAACAATGTGGTGATGTAATCTGAGAAGTTGGTTTATCAATGCTTTATCTGAGATAGTCTCACCAAATCGGCACGTCGAATCGGATATGTTCGTTGAAAAAAATCGCGGCTCCATATAGTGCTGGATTAGCCATTAAGCAAAATAATTGCGTGTTCAGGGCACCAAGGAAAAAGGGGCACCACAGAAAATTTTTAATGATGACCAAGAGCTTATAGAAAAAAACTCGTGTCAGGCGACACTGACCTCAATATTGACCCGGTTGAAATAATACTTATTTATTCAAATTCTGTTGTGAAAGTCATTTCCGTTTCATTTCAATTTATTTGCATTTACATGCATTTATTGCATTTGCAGCATCTGCAAAAGACTCTTGTGTCGTTGAGAGTCATCGCCAGTTTGTATATCGATTTATCCCGCGAGGGATGGCAGTAAGGAACGGTCGGCATGAGATTTGAAAAAATGACGTATACCACCGTATTGACGTATAGCGGTAGCATGCAGAGAAATATTTAAAAACGGTGGGAGTAAATAACAACTAGTGTGTTTTTGTGGTATTGCAATGACTCCGAGTAAAAATCTAAATTATTCAACTAAAGTATTAAATTCACTTCCTATTTTACGGAAAGAAATCGTCTCTTTTTATCTTTATAAATACTATCTTGTTTAAGCATTTTTGTGACAACTGCCACATACGGATCCGAGGTAAGCAAGGAGAAAGGACCTGCAGTATCAATACACAATATCCGAGAACTCCTAGTATTTAAATGAGCGTTATGAAATAGAAAAATACGCGGTGCCTGGTACTGTATTTCTGACAAGAAACTTAGCTCGTTTCGTTTGATGTAAATTCGTCAGAAACACGTTTTAGTTGTAACCAGAGCTTGGCACTGAAATTCATAACATTCAACTACATTCGTTATCGGAGTGGCGTATAACTGGTTTCACTGGTTTAAACAAATGGGCGACTGCGATATCTCGCCTCAAATCGTTTGAATATTGTAGAATGAAATAGTCAGTTTAAACTTGGCCGTAAAATTCATGACATTCAACTATACTCATTATCGGAATGGTGTGTAACCGGTTTTTCTAGTTTAAAAATAAACCATCTATATGCCTGCGATATCTCCTCATGGATTGTATCATTGTTTTAGGATCCGTATAGAAACCTTTTTCTTTTTTTATGAAATTTTTCCGTTTAATTAGTAATGTAATCTCAATTCTGATCAATTTCAAGCTCTGCAAGGGTAGATTGGGACCTATTGTAGTCTTTTTTGTTTTCAAGTTTTGATAGACGTATTTGCAAATTTTTTTTATTAGAATAATGAATCGTATGCTGCAGTGTGATTAGATATTACAGGAGTATTTTATCCACAGTTTTGACGCGTTCATTTTTTTTTAATTTTAAACGTGGTATTAATAAACGCAATGCCTAAATGTAATAAAATTTAAATGTAAACTCTCACTGATTTAATCCCTTGCAATAAAAAAACAATGTGTGCAAAATCCACTACATATAATTCTTGTAAAACTTTTAGTTTTTATCATATATACAAGAACATTGCTAAATATAAAAAATATTCAGCCGTTCAAGTTGTTTTTCTTTAAATGAAATTAATCGGGGCTTCAGAAGTGTGTGTACCAATATGGAGATGACTAACTTTGTTCGTCTACTTTACATCCAGTTGTGTAAAGGAACTGAAGCCTATGGACAGGGGGTATATTCGCTTGGTTAACACAGACAGTTCCCGAACTTGTAATAGAGCTAAAATAGGGAAATTCGGAATAAAAGTATGCCCTAACCCTAGCCTGGTACACACACTGAGAGTACCATAATTTCACTGCACCAAAAGATCAATATTTATACAAAGACCCATGGTGACTTTCGGATTTAATTTAAAACAACATTCAAATTTTTGGATCATAAAGCCCTAGCAGTATTGCTAACTTATATCTTTTCCGCATTTAAAGAGTATTTAGAACAATAAATTGCATGTAGAACAAATAGCATTGTTTATTTAACTCTTTTTACATTCGAAAATGCATCTAATAACCTGATGCTCTGAATGGCATTTTTTTAAATATTTATATTATACTTCATCTTTTCATCCACAAAAATCACAACAATGCAGATTAACCAATATCATTGCACGCAATGTATTTGATTCTTCTGAAGTGACTGTTAAATGTAAGGATATAGACAAATATAAATTATTCAAATATTAACCTTCAACTCTTCTTCAATCACAACAAATAAAAAAATAGCAGATTCGACAATGACATTGCACGCAATAAGCTTGGATTTATGTAAAGGAAATTTAAAACCTTCTGGCTAGAATTAATCTGATCAAGCTATTGTTATTATTGGAACGATATAGTATTATTAAAAGTCTTCAAAAAACCAAGAACACGAGTCCGCCATTGTTCTGTAAAGACATCTGATTATATCGATTTAAATTTAGTGGTGATTTAAAATAACTAAAAAATACTATTAGAAAACTATTTGTTGAAGCTTGCTCGAAGGTTATAATAATAATCAGCATAGCAAAAATACCGCGATTGAAAAATCTCAGGACACTTGCCGCCTTTTGTTCTGCGAATATATCAGATTTTATCAAACTAAACTTAGTAATAGGTTACAATAACATGATAGCATTGCACAAATATATGAGACACGAAAGCCGAGCATCATTACTGGTTTGGTGTGTGTGTAGGAGGGAGGAAGAGGGGGGTCAAGTAATATTGAAAAATTATACTATAATTAGAATAAAAATACGTCCGATATTTGAAGAGAAAACTATTGTTCCACAGTTAAAACTGATATTTTCACAATACGCAATTAAAAATCAAATTATGATAAAACTTAAAAACTTATAAAAAACCTAAAACAAAGTTTAAATATTTCTTAAATATTTTTGAATACGCTGTACAACCAATGCTTAGATTAATGGTATTCAAACAGGATCTTGAAATGTCGCGATATTTAACGAACCCGTTCCTGTTTTATTAGATCTACAAGTTAGGTAAAATTTCGGGCGCTCTAGAGGTGCGTGTACCAATATAGAGGTAAATAATTTTTGTCCGCATATTTCACATTTAGTTGTGTACATAGACTGAAACCTATGGACCGGGGGTATATTCACCTGGCTAACACAACAGTCGCAAACTCGTAATAGAACTAAAATAAGGAAAATCGGAATAAAATTATGGTCTGACTCTAACCTGGCACACACACTACGAGAGTATCAAGTTTTGTGGGATGAGAGAATCTGTTGTTAGTGAATTCGATACAAAAGGAAACCAGGACTTGAAATTTTTAATTCCACCAATGATCACAACCCACAATTATGTAAAGTCATTTTGCATCTCGTTATTAATTTTTTTTGCTGTTTTATTTGAATAATTTTACTTCGAAGTCGATGAAAAATCGTCAATTTCCGTATATAAATTAATAGCTCTTAACTAAATTTGAATATCAAAGTTAATAAATAGTGTTCAAAATTGGATTTTATCTCACTAAATGCGTCAGAAGAGACATTTTACAGTTTCATTGTATTTAGATGACATGCCTGATAAGTAGTTATAAATAGGAATTGTTTTTTGGATTTACTGATGGAAAATTCCAAGCATTAATGAGTGACGCAAGTTGAATATCTTGGGTACAAACTCTATTTGTATCAGTAATATGACTCCAACTGATGGAAAAATTCCAGTATTAATTGGAGACGCATGCTAAAGATCTGGGTTCGGGTTCGAATTCTGTCCCATACGACCTTCTTTAGGACGCATAAAAGATGATTTTGCGATCAAATCTGAAAGATACCTTTCTTTGAAAAACGACCTAAACGTAGCTTCCTAAGTAACAGAAGATTCTCGTCTAGAGCCGTGGCTGTGACAAAGGTTTAAGCATTTCATAGATCACAATCAAGAAATTAAAATAGATCACATTTTCCTAGGACTTTAGGATGAATAAGAGGAGCCGGCAAACTCAATCGAAAAAGATTGCAGTCTTTCATGAGTTGTCTTAGCTCGCAAGTTATCGATAACATTTTATATAAACTCTGTTTGAAGCGAATACCTGTTCAAGAAATCATTTTGTTTTGATAGCAAATCATTTAAAATCAAAATAGCGTATTTCCCTCTGACAAAAAGAATATACAAAATGTCGGTGGACAAACATTTATTTACAAAGAGTCCAGTTCTTCAATTTGTAGTATCTATCATGACCTAACATGGGCAAATACGGCCCGTGGGCCAAATCCGTCCAATTGGGTAATTTAATATGGACCGCCCGATGCTACTACAACTAAACTAACACCAAATTTTGATATTTAAACTAAAAAATAGCTCATAGAAGTTGTTGAAAATGCGAATTAAATTTAGTTTTAGCATGAGGATCATTGTTTTCCTATTTTGCTTTGTAACAGTCTAAATATCGTTCATAAAATGTGACTTTTTACGTCACACACTTACATGGCCCGCCAGTCAAAATGGGCCCTTGGTCCAAAAACGTTGACCACGCCCGATCTAGATTCTTACCTAAAAATAATACGGTAATATTTTTAGTTAACTTCCAACAAACATCTAACTTTTTCCATATTTATCATGTTTTTGATCAGACTACATTTTTGTTGATCTTTAATATATAAGGTGTCCATAAAGTTCTAAAAATTTTAAAAATTGCAGAGGGAATTTATCGAACCACTGTCAATGTATTAATTTGGTTCTTAGATATGTATTAAATGAAGTAAAAATACTCAAACAATCACTGATTAAGAAACAACAAACCTGGGTAAAGATATATTGATAACTGACTTTATAACAAAATTGAACTTCATGGACACCCTATATATTTCAGGAGAAAATACACGTTATGCATTATCGCAACATATCTATATTCACCATCAAGAACCCCAGGATCGAAAGTTTTACCGTGATCTGAGTCATAACCGCAAATATTACTGATGTAAACGAGGAGCAATTTGGGTTGATTGGCATGTTATTGTAAAACGAAATCATACTGTATTGTCAAAGGTTTCAAATACATTTCAATATGGAAAATTCTTTATTGGTTCTCATACTTTTTAATTAGTTCAAGGCGATATGAGGTTCGAAATACATTGAAATACAGTTAATATTTTGTGTTTATTTATAGTATTGTTTCTTCTCTACTGGGCGTCTAAAGGGTGTGATATTGCCACGCGTGTTATTGTAGTTCATTTATACCAAAACTTGTTCTGTTTAATTTATTATATATAGTGTTTAGCGATGATATTTTTTCGAATTGGTACCTTGTTTATTAACGCCTTTAGAACAACGTTTCCCAGTCGGGTAAGAATTCCTCCATTTGTTACCATTTGAAGTAATTGTCTTCCATATTTGTGCCAGATAAATCCTAATGACTTGAAATAGAAGTCGACTACACAGCTACGAGCCAAACTGTATGAACAGTTTACTTGTATTTGATCTATTGTTGACTACGAGAACGGTATAAATTAGGGATGTAAATGACGCCTTCATTAGAGTGATGTGAAACTATGAGTGAATCATGTAAGTCTTTGTTCCATCTTAGTGTGCTAACTGAAGTCATTTTTTATTGGTTTGGGAACCGGATGTCGAAGAGAACCCGTCTTTGAGTCGAACTATATCCACAGATTACCCAAAATTAGTCTATTTTCAGCTACGGGAACTGGGACAAATGAGAAATATAAATGATATATTTTCCGTTTCTTAGAGGGATGTGAAATTCACATGTACGTCCTTGGTCTACCATATTGTGTTGACTATACAACGAGAATATCGGTCGGAGATCGAAGACTTATCGATCGAAACTGCGGTTTCGATTCATGACTATATAGGGACACCTCGTGTCCCATCACTAATTAATTAATAACTCGCTAATTATACGACATAATTCATTCAAAATCGATAGGCTCCTGATCCGAGATATGATGGATCCACACGTAAAATTTGGAGCAGATTCAACCTCGCCTTCGTGAGATATCGCGTTCATATAACAGACAAACAAACAAACACACAAACAGACAGACAGACAGACAAATACCTATCAACATAATTACCGATCTTAAGATCGATAAGCAATAAGCCTTTTTATATTTCTTTTTTCTATTCATTGCTGTTTTGAGTCGAATTGCGCACACAGTTCATAAATATAAATAATTTATAATAATTTATTTTGAAGCTCCAGGAATCATTACTAAGGAACTTGAATATTGTGTCAACAAGACTTATTTTATCAAATAGTTTGGAGCAGGAGTGGGGAATGAGATATTCAAATGACGTATTTCTAAATTAGCCATATTTTACCATTTGAAATCTCAACAACATAACATATTTTGTTAACTATACAATAACTTTTTTTCTAATTCATTGCAATTCCAGGTCAAACTGCGCACAGAGTTTATTAGTATGATAAATAATATATTTATAAGCTCGAGGAATCGGTACAAAAGAAACTTAAATGATAATGTGACGTCTTTACTTTACCATATTCATATCATGTCAACAAGACGTATTTTATCAAATAGTTTGGGGCAGGAGTGGGGAATGAGGCATAATGACGTATTTCTATTAGCTAATTGATGTCTTTGCCTCAAGCAAAGTTATTTTGTTCTTTTAGATTTGGATCCGATTTCCACATTACATCCGCAAATTGGACCTTCGATCCGCAATACACACATCTTCGAATCCAACGCACTAAATCATTGTCATGAATATATTATAAAAAAAGAAAGCAATACTCTGATACAGGGGTTCTGAACCTTTTTACGGTCAAGTACCCCCCGAGTCACAAAACAATCAACGCGAACCCCCTGTAATCAGACACCAAACAAAGTTGTGATATACTGATATACTGACTAGCAATTTGTTGCAACACCAATTTATTGACCATATGCAACTAAATTAAATCGTCTTTTTAATATTATTGCCCTTGTCGTCTGCCTAACTAATGGATTCCTTCCTTGGATCTCTCCCAAGTTTCAATAAGCATAATTATCCAATGCTCGCAGCACGCTGTCTTTAGAGATTTCACAGTTTGTACGCAAAGCTTTGAATTTCACATTGTTGCATCACAATCACAACAACGCAAGATCAGGTAAAATCTACGTTTCAATTGGCGTCTTTTAGGGTCACCAACTCACTTATTTAAAAAAGCAAAATTCCGGACTGTGCATGACTATTTTCATGACCTCGTAGTAAAAAATATGCGCACGGTACAAAATAACAATGTTCTGTATGAGCAGTGTGCACAGTACAATTGCAGATGCAGTAAAATTCCGGATTACGGACATTTGAGCATTTTTTTAATTCTTCCCGGACGCAAAATTTAACCCTAAATTCCGGACATGTCCGGGATTTTCCGGACGGGATGGTAACCCTAGTCTAGTTTCATTGGGCACGCATTTTCCCATGATATTAAAAAAGAATTTTAAAAACAGCAACATACAAAAACTCGACTGTCATCCAAGTACCCCTGGAAATCTTCTCATGAACCCCTGGGGATTCGCGAACCCCGGGTTGAGAACCCCTGCTCTAATATATGGGCATTTAGGTTTAATAAATAGTATGTTAACCGCAATAGCAGTAAAATTTAGGTTAAATTTTTGAAGAATAGTACTGCATAGCATATTAATGTTGAGAATTTTACCGAATGCCATATAAATTTGTGTCCGTGAATATAGAAAACTAGCCCCATTTGAGGCAAATATGGTGACCTCATAATTAAAATAAAAGTAATAGAATTCGAACGACTTCTTCCATCTTGAAATTAATCAGTGCATTAGGCGCGAAGAAAGCGATATTTTGATTCCAGTAAACAAAACAACAACTTTAGCAAACCGATACATAGTTCCAAAACACCAGAAGCACAAAAACATCGCAACAACTACCATGACAAATTGTTTGACGCAATCATCGCTAAACGGTGAACAAAACAAGAACAACAACATACATTTTGCAAACCGATACATATTTCCAAACCACCAAAGGCACAAAAACATTGCAACAGCTACCATGACAAATTATTTGACGCATCTACAGTAGAACACAGCAGTAGTTTGACGACGAATAACAGACGTAATAGACCGAGTTTTTCTTTGAATTATGAATCATAATAAGCAAATTTAGATTTTATCAATTTCATGATGAGTTTCATATATAAGTCTCTAGCGTTTCAATGAGGGTTTGTTTCCCCCCCAACTTCGTTTTTTTTTTACTTTTTTCATTATAAACAGAATACACATTTATACACACATGATAATTATTTAAACTGTACCAAATCTAGTTACACGTATTTATAACTAATGATGGGTTGCGTATCGAAAAACAAACAGAAACGAGTTTTTATATATGCCTAAGTGAGGTGGAAAGATTTAAAATAAAAAAGAGGGGATGTAACCAAAAAGTTGGGAACCATTGATTTAGATCAATTCCAGTTTGGTTGAGCACGAAAGGAACCTGCCAGAGGCCAGATGAACTCATTTCCAATTTGATATATTTGATTATATTGTTGCCAATTTAAAAATGTGAAATAACAATTGACGCGGAACATTCGAAGATCTTTTACAGAAAACTACACACTTATTATATGATTATATTATAACCGTGTATTTGTTTATATTTTAAACAATGTACATATAATAATACTCTTTTATTCGAATTTGCAAACTCGCGGAACTCCGTTTGATAGCTCCGCTGGGTAGATCAGGGGTGTGCCGGTCCGCCAAGTCATTTAGTGAGGCCCATTTCAACATTCAGATTTTTTCAAGCATAAGCATGAAATTCTAATCCAACAGTTTATGTTTGAAAAGGCCCTCAGATGGGTAAAAATACATAATTTGTTTTTGCTCTTGTTGCTGCTCTAAATCTTTCGCCGTTTTGCCTGGTGGATTTATTATTTAAACGATATTCGCATTCTCTTCTCTTGCCTTTCCCGCTGAATGTTTTGCATGGCCCAGCCAGAAGTCTGAAATTGGTTATATGGTACACCGACAAAAATGTTGCACACCCTTATTTTTGATATTGCGTTATATTGTTATGATATTCTTATATGATAAAAATGGCTTCATAAATCATATGAATACAAGCGGATAACAACAACTTTATGTACTATATTATGTATATAACTTTATCTTTATGTATATTCAAAACAGACGAAAGTCACACAGAAAACACGATCGTGCGAATTGTAGCATCATGAAATAAATAAAAATACTTATATAAAAATTGAATTATATCTAATCTATGTTGACACAACGCTATAATACCTGATGATATTATCTTTAAATGCAATGAATACAATGCAACTCTTTGTTGCATTCGTTTCCCACAACCATTTGTTCTTCATGGGAAAGAGTGAACAAGAGAGATAGGTTTAGATAGATAGAGAAAATTTATTTTCACAAATAATATGAAATAATAGTGAAAGATTGTATGACATTTATACATTCTATTCTGTAGGGAAGTATTCGAGATGGCCCAGTGCATATAGGTTCTCAAAGTGCTTCATACGGAGCCTCCGAGCGCGTGACCGAAACGGAGGGAGTCCGCGAGTTATTCGTTTAATTTTTGAAATACCAAATATTATTTTTAAATACAAAGCAGCAAATACATCCGAGTCATTAAATAAAGTACATTTAGTTTACTCAGGAACATCAGGGGCTCCGTATAATAATCAACATCTTCACGGGCTGCATAACACTAACCCGGATGGGTAAAGCGTTGAATTTAACTGTGATAGCATAACTGATTACACAATCACATACCATGCCCCCACTTCACCCTGGTGGTAATAGATTGGGTAATAAATGCCGAATTGAAAAGTTTCAGTTCCACCCAAATAATTAGAGCTCTATATCAGGGGTGTGCAATATTTTTTGTCGGTGGGTCATATACCTAACTTCATACATCGAGCTGGGCCACGCAAAGAAAATCCGCGAAAAAGACAAGAGAAAGGAATGCGGCTATCGCTGGCCTTACAGAAATAACTGCACCGGGCAAAACGGAAAAAGATTTGACACTGCGACAAGAGAAAAAAACAATATGTATTTTCATCCATGTGAGCGTCTTTTCAAACATAAACCGCTGGATTAAGATTTCATGCTTGATGAGGAAAATCTGAGTGATGAAGGGCCACACTAAATGACTTGGCGGGCCGGGTTATGACCCGCGGGCCGTCGGTCGCACACCCGGTTGCTTGTATAGGGCATTGTTCTGAGCAAAAGAATTGGACAAGGGTCATAAAGAACCGTAAAAAAACTTTAGGGCTCCTGACCATTGAAAACTTTAGAAGAAAAAACTTGCTTATTCAACACAATTGAATTTTACATGTGAGTTAACTTTGAAATCCTTAATACGTTATAATGAAATTGTGGTAAAATGATTTTTCGACAATGCAAGCGTTATATGACTTATCAAGATCAAATCATCAAACGTTTCATTGGGAAATAAATAGCAGTTACAAGCACAAACTTTCAATTTTTATCGAGTGTACACACGACATCACAACAAACAGAACTGTATAAATGTAGACTCTGGTATGAAAGAAGAATTCCTTTCAGAATGATGTTAGATTATATTATTATGTTGAAATTACATAACCAAACATTTTTAAAAGACCCCCGCCAACGCCCAAAATAAGAAAATTACTAATTGTCAGATTAGGATCAGGGTTAGGAAGGCATATTACGCTGAAAATTCAAATTTTCAAATCATTTCTTCTCAAATCTCACATTTTGCATTGATGGCGTTTTTTTTTTTTACAAAAATCCAAAACATATTTTTATCGGGCATGGCGTTGACATTTCATATATATTTTCTCACATCATGTGGGTGATGGGGAGCATAGTATTTTAACCCAATCAACGAATTAAACACAAACCCAGCCTTCTAATCAAAAGGTCATCGTCCGTTCGATAAAATCGTGATGGTGAGTGTGGTGAAATTAAAAATTTACTATTTCCGATATTCTACCTTTCAATATATAATTTAATCCATTTCAAGAGCACAACATTTATTTTAATTTAATATTAGTAAACACACCGTCTAGTCCTTTGTGTACAAAACAGCAAAATTGTTCACTAAACGCTAATAATTGTTCCGTTAGTAACCAAATCTCTTCCACACAAAACAACTCTGTTCCGGCGGATTTGGATTAATTCCGCGTGGAATGAGAAATTAAAGACCAACACAACGAACTCAATGTATTCAACAGACTTTGATTGTTTCTGGTTGGATAACTTCCAATAATATAAAATGACAAAATTAATAATAATCTTTTATTTCCAGTAATATGCATTAGAGAAACTGTTTTATTGAAATAAACGGTGACATTTTTACTTCTTTTACTACTTCATTTATTATTACATGAATTGTTTGCCATGCAAGTTAATAATTGATAAATACAAAAAGAAGACCCGCTGTCTCCATGACAGCGAGAAATAGCCCTCTAACAAAGAAGGCCTATCTATGTCTTTCCTAATTCGACATTTAAAAAGTCGCTTTTCTTTTTGATTACTTGACCAATTGCGTTGAAATTATCAGTAGTTGAAGATGAATTTTTTTTCTATAAGGCTATTACTTTTATAAATTTCAAATATTCCTGTGAGCTTTATGGGGTTCGTTTTTATTTTAAGCTATGACGTCATCAGAATTTTCCACATGCGACCTTGCCACCATGCGACCATGCCACCTGTCAGCGTTCCGTGGTCAAGCCTGCTGATAATTTACCGTACCACAGTGAATTTTAGCGTAATGTCCCCATATATTTGAGCATAGCTTTCTTGTTTTATATATGATTGCCCAGTGTGTCATGCGGAGGTGACGATTCATTTGACGATATGACTATATATCCACCCCTACCACAACTTATTATCTAGATGGGAGTCCAATGAATAGCCTTCTAGAGGAGTCAATATTTGAATGACAAAAATAGCATCTTGGTCATATAAAACTTTAATGTCCTCTATTCAGCATTGTCTGGAATTTTGGTGGCCTTCCAATGGTACACAAACAACAACACAACGACGAATATCAAAGTATTTATCTATTTATAGGCATGACGAAGTTGAAATTTAATATCAGAATACTTTAGGAAAAAATTTTCTGAGGAAAAGTCACGCGTACTCACTTAGAAGTTACGGACGCTTATCCTGTAGCGGGAGATTATGAATAACAAGAGTTATTGAAACTACCGCAGGATGATCCTAAAAAATGAAACTTATAAATTTATTTTTACAAAAATGGATCATTCGCATTTTCCACTTTAAAGCTTGCGTGGTTCAAGCTTGTATGAGTATTCACAAAATTTCCATCAATCTAGGACTATCTATCACAATAATTTCCGGTATGTGCGGCTTGACAGTCTTTTATTAACGCTAAACAAAGTTGTTGTGTATATGGCTTGCGCCGAGGAAGCAATCCGCGTGAAGCGATCGCGAGGTAGGTTTGAGATGAAATATTCATTTTTACTTTGTCAAAGATCTGAATTGTTTATCCTAATGATAACTTTGTGCCTTTTTTAGGTCTCGCGGAACCAATCGAAGCAATCATAACGCTCAATCCAAGCAGCAATTAAGATAAAAACGAGAATATCGGTCGGAGGCCGAAGACTTATCGATCAAAAGTTAGGGGATCCCCAAAACAGAGCTCTTACTCCATAGTGACACCTTGTGTACCATCACTAATTAATTAATAACTCGCTAATTATACGACATAAATCAATAGGCTTTTGGTCCGAGATAAGATGAATGCACATGCAAAATCTGGAGCAGATTCAATCTCACTTTCGTGAGATATCGCGTGCATCTAACAGACATACAGACAGACAAATACCTATGAACATACTTACCGATTAAAATCGATAAGTAACAATTGGGAAGACAACACACGGAAAAATACAATCACATAACAGGATCATCACTTCTTCCGTCTTAATTTGAATTCAATCAAGTTTTTTTTGGGGCTACCTTGTTATTATATATATATATATATACATATATGGTGTATCACACTTCTGAACTATTTTGCTTACTTGTATGTGAATTGGTATTCTGTGTTACAAAGGCGTCAAGAATGATGTGATAATAATAAAATTTCGAGCATTGTACCGAATGTCATAATAAAGGATTTCAAAATCATAACACCGAAAGTCATATACAAGTTTGAAAGAATGTCATATAGAGTTTTAGAAAATTTTTACCAAAAGTCATATAATTTAGAAGAAGTGCACCGAATGTCATATAGAATATTGAAAGAATTGTATCGAATGTTATGTGAAATTTCACGAAGGATTGTACCGAATGTCAAATAGAATTTTAAAGGGTGCAGAAGAACTGCACCGAATGCCACAGAAAATGTCAGAATGATTAGATCGAATGGAAATTTTAGGATACTTTTAACGAATGTCATAGAAAATTTGAGAATAGTTGTACCGAATGGATGTAGAATTTCAGAAGAATTACGCCTGATGTTTTCTCGACAAAATGCAAAATATTGGCTTCGTTTCCCGAAGCAAGGATAACTGAGTTCGAGCAACAATGATTTACAAAAGGATTAAACCGATTTAAATTCCGATTAAAGCGACGGCTAATGCTGTAATTAGTAACGCATAGATATTATTTCCTAAGTAAGCGGTGCCACATTTGAAAAACTATTGACGCGAATAATTTTCGGCATATGCGCCTTCACAGTCTTTTATTAACGATTTACATGGGTGTTCTGTATTAATTCAGGCAGAGGAAGCATTTAACGTGAAGCAGGTCACTAGGTAGCTCCGCGACCTGATGCGACCGACCTGATTTGACGCGACCTGATGCGATCAAATCAGAATATCACAATGTCCGTCTGCGACTTAATAAAAACAGCATAAATCAACTAAAAAGAAACTTAACAGACATAAACAATAAGGCGAACAGATGCGCTAAACACGAAAACGAAACCTGAATTCATCGGTCCCAGCTAAAACTTGAAGGGAAGGCGATAAGACATCTTAATCCTACGGCTAACCACGGCCTCTTGTCCGAATATCATTCCATGTCGGGTATGAAATTATTTAGCCAGTTATTTGTTTCAGATGTATGGACTTGGTGGTGGAGGAAGCCGAAACAGACTGGCGGTTACGTGAAGATTGCGCCAACAGTAGGGTTAGAGTTACTCTATTATTTGTCTGCGATAACCGACGCTGATATTTAATAAGGGGAATCGAGGTCGTTCCATAAAGAGAAAAAGATATTTAAGCGACTTTAAAACATTAAAGCAACACGATGTTATTGGAGATTCTCTTCCTAAATGAGCGTTGACATATTTGTATTGTGTATTCACTCGAACAATATCCGACGAGTTGCTTTATTTCAAAGTTAAAAGTTTAATTAACAACGCGTTATAGGGATGTTTATTGTTTGGCATCAGTTTGCTAAGATTCTTAGGAATCGCGTTGATCAGATTTTTTTTATAAATCGTAGAGGCATACGTCTTTCTCTCTGAACAAAGACCTGTACAAACAACCACTAATATATACAGAGTCGAATATTTTCTTGGAAGACATTCGCCAGATCTTTTTTACAAAGCTATAAAAAAACACCTGCTGACGCATAAATTAAAAAAAAATACTAATTACGCAGTTAAGGTTAGGGCAGTAATGCATATTGTGATGGAACTTAAAATTTTCAAATCTTTCCTCGCTCTAACACGAACTGCGTATTTACTAAACTTTTTATCAAAACGTGGCGGCGTGTTTTCTTGAATCTAGCATTTTTGCTTTAGTGGCGGGGTTTTGTGCAAAAGATTTCATTCAGCATTTGGTTCGGCATTTGAACGTGCGATGCCATCGTAGTTAAGTTCAACGCTTTAATCCCTACTTGAGGGGTGTGTAACAAGGGCTCGCGGGCCACAATCCGACCGCCCAAGTCATTCAGTGTGGCCCTTTTCAACACTCCTATTTTATGAGTGACGCCTGAGTGAGTGATGAGCTAGACGCCTGAAGTTGTTTATATGGCCAAAAGTTTGGTCAGAATTACCCTGTCTTTATTATTAACTGTAAACTTACTTTGGGCCCACCCTGCTGTATATTAATTGTATGCTGTTTTTGAAAATGGGATTTGAGGTCGTTAAACGATAAAATGCAAAAAAATTCTTCAGCTACTTTCAAGCAACACGATGTTATTGGAGATTCTTTTCCTAAACTAGCGTTGCCGTATTGTATTGTGTATTGACGCGAACAATTTCCGACGAGTTGCCTTATTTCTTCTGAGCTTTGATTAACAACGCGCTATATGGATGTTTATTGTTTGGCATCATTTTGCTGAAATTCTTAGGAATCGCAATAATGAAAAAAAAAATTCATAGGCCGTAGAGCAGGGGCCGACAACCCACGGCCCGCGGGCCGGATTCGGCCCGCGATGCTTTAGTGAATTATAGTAACAAAACATCTGTTTTGTCGATTATATTCTTTAAGTAACAGAATTTAATGTAAGACTAAATTATATTTTAATCCAACAAGTATAAAATTCACAATTTCTCGTTCAATGAGCCAATAATTTAATTATAATTAGACAAATGGCAACCAAACGTAAAAAAGTTGATGCTAAATGCAAAGGGTATAATGGCACCGAAAATATTAAAATGAATTTTTTCAGATGCAATGCAATGAGGAAAAAAATCTATATTTTATTCGAGAGATGTATCACTGCTTGATTTTTATTATACAATATCACCAATATCAAGTATCATCTGTTTGATTTTCAACTTTCTAAAAATATGTGCTGTCCGCCAATGATTTGCAACCCTTAATTTTAGCTTGCGAGCGGCAAAAGGTTGCCACCCCTGTCGTAAAGGCATGCGTCTTTTGCTCTGAACGAGGTATCTCGCTGATATCTAAATAGTCGAATCTTTTCTTGAAAGACAATCGGCGGATCTTTTGTACAAAGCCCGCGCCGTGAAAAACTCCCAACGCTCAAAATGACAAAATTAGTCAGTTTGTGTTAGTAAAGTCAGATTGAGCTGAAAATTCAAATTTTCAAATCATTTTTTCCCCTAATACTGACTGGACAATTACAAAGTATTTATTTCAAAACGTGGCGGGCGGGGTTTCTTGAATCTGGCATTTTTGAATGAGTTGTCGGGGGCTTCGTACATAATATCCCTTTCGGCATTCGGTTCAGCATTTCATACTTTATTCACTACACTATGGCATAAGATTTGAAACTGCGATTTTAACGGGCGATCACAGTTTTGCATGACGCTTTTTTCATAAGACCACTGGATACATAAAGAGTCACATAAAAGATCATGTTTCTACGTATGACCAAGTCTTCCCATAGGCTTTCCTCTCCTGGTACAAATATGAAAGCCTGGTATACAGAGAGAGATAAATGTTGGTTCAGATTTATCTCATTATTTGTTCATATTATTAACTGTAAACCTACTTTCGGCCCACCCGTTTTAAAAAGGGGAATCGAGGTCGTTAAACAATATAATGCGAAAAAAAATATTTCAGCTACTTTAAATTATTAAAGCAACACAATGTTATCGGAGATTCTTTTCCTAAACAAGCGTTGCCACATTTGAAGGAGTATTGACGGGAACAATTTTCGACGAGTTGTATCATCAAATAATAGCGCGTTATATGAATGTTCATTGTTTCGCATCAGTTTGCTAAGATTCTAGGAATCGCGTTGATTAAACTTTTTTCTAAAGGTCGTATTTATTCGCTCTTAAAAACGCCTTGCATGAGCAAAGACTGTAATCTGTATAGTAAAATCTTGTCTTGAAGAACACTCGGGAGATCTTTTGTACACCCAGCCGTAAAAACAGCCCATCAACGCAAAAAAAAAATAATTAGTAATTATCCGGTAAGGATTAAGGTTAGTAACCCAGACTTTGCTGGGAATTAAAATTTTCAAATTATTTACCGCCCTCATACTAACTAGATAATTACAAATTATTTATTTTAAACCGTGGCGGGCGGGGTTTCTTGAATCTGGCATTTTTGCATTAGTTTTAGGGGGCTTCGTACAAAATATCCTTTCCGGCATTCCGTTCAGCATTCCATACTTTATTCATTACACTATGCGATTTTACCGTGCGATCACAGTTTTGCCTAACGCTTTTTTCATAAGACCCCTGGACACATAAACGGTCACATAAAAGATCATGTTTCTGCGCATGACCAAGTCGTTCCGTAGGCTTTCCTCTCCTAGTACAAATATGAAAGCCTGATATACAAAAAAGGATAAATGTTGGTTCAGATTTACCTCATTATTTGTTCATAATATTAACTGCAAACCTACTTTGGGCCCACCCGTTTTAAAAGGTTGAATCGAGGTCGTTAAAGGGGAATCGAGGTCGTTAAACATTAAAATGCGAAAAAAGATACTTCCGCTACTTTAAAGCATCAGAGCAACGCTGTTATCGGAGATTCTTTTTCTAAACAGGCGTTGCCACATTTGACGGAGTATTGACGCGAACAATTTCCAACGAGTTGCTTTATTTGCTATATTTACAAGTTTTAATTAACAACGCGTTATATGGATGTTTATTGTCTGGCATTAGCTTGCCGAGAATTGTTGGGAATCGCGTTCGTGAAGTTCGACTTTGATTTATTATTGTTAGTTTATTTTTGATACTTTTAATTACGAAGCCTATTCACGTCTTCTGCGTATTTACGCCCCTAACCTGGCACTGTTCCATTGGCTGAAGATTTCCAATTATATACACTGTATACACAAATGGCGTGTGAATAATAATTGTATAGAATGTCATGTAAATAAGAGAATCATATCGAATGTCATGTAAATTAAAATAATTGCACCGGAAGTTTTTAAATATATAGATTATAGACCAAAGAAATAAAGGCAAAAGGTCAACTCTTCCTTGCTTGATTTTTCTTTGAAATACTAAAATAATCACTTATGATTGTAACAATACGTGAAAATAAAAGCAGATACTACACAACGGAAAGTAACCAATATAGAAAGATAAATGGATTTATGGATTCTTATATACTATGTATACTTGCATATTATTATATACCAGAGGATGATTGTGACATTTTTAAAGCAAAAGGCGCTTTATGAAATGAAATCCGTATTGTAATAAAAACCTATAGCTATACTCATACTATATCGGGAATCGGAATGATTTTTCAAATGAATTCCAAGAACTAATAGAGCGTAATCGTTGCTATCCCACGCTATTAAGTTCCTGATGCGCAAATGTTTGTGAATAACACGCTAATAAAGGAAGAGTGTAGCGCTTTAAACGCTGATTTAGGTCTATATATACCGAATAGAAGGAATATTTTGCAAGAACGTGGAAAATCACGTTTTGTCTTGGATTCTGAAAAGTTGAAGTCATCTTTCGACTAAAGTCAACGATGAGAATTCTTCTTTTACTCGGTCTGGCGTTAACTGTTGCAGGTTAGTTTTTTGCTGTCTTTATATATTTTGTTTGCCCTTGACTTTTACACAATGTTTTCAATATTTGCCCCGAATGAAACGATAACCCCGATTCAACAGTTTTCAATAGTTTCATTTCATTAGTTGAGAGGGTAAATATTTGCTTCTAAATTCCGTTATCAGATAATTTTAACTTCGTTTCTGATAAACCTGATTTGACCTGATTTTAATCTTTCACCCTTTTTTCTTAGCAATTGTACATCATTTATGTTATAATTTAAAAAAAAAAATTTATTTTGAAAATATCACGGAGGAAGCTGATGCGAACAGTTTGAAGTATTTAAATAAAAGTTTTCAGCTTTTAATGAAAAAACAAGTTTCTCTAATTTTTTCCAAGCAACTTTTCGAGTTTTGTTTTTTCGGTTTGTAATAACCCTTTATTAATTTGAATGAATTTGAGTTCGATGTGTAGCCATATAAATAGCAATTTCCGTAGCCCGAAACGCTTTCAGAATCTCAATATTTCTGAAAACCCACATTTCCCGACTTTCGGTCGGACTCGCTAGCTGTCACGGTTTGAACTTGACAATTAATTACTAATTTCAGTTTATCCCTCTTTTGGCTATCAATTGTATTTTTCGTTAGAACACGGATTTTCATCCGAAACAAATCTGACAACTTCATTTGTTGAGGAAAATAGCACATTAACATATCTTTAAATTCGATTTTTTAGGGAAGGAATGCTTCGAGCCAATGACTGTTTTGCCTCATGGTGAGGTGACTTGCACTTCTTACGATGGCGCTGTCGGGTCCTCGTGTGAATTAAGATGCACGGATGATAAATACGAGCTTGTGCGTCCTATGAATTCGATTGTTACATGCTTGCCAACTGGAGAATGGGACAAGAAATTTCCATGCTGTCAAAGTAAGTTTAATTTTCTACCTGAGGTGTGTAGCCCTATTCCTGAATATGTTGTTCATATTTTTTGCTTTAATACTATCTCGGTGATAACGCGTCCGACATAGAATGTAACGTATTTTATACACCATTGGGCGCAATTTCTCAAAAATCAATCAGTATGGTCGGATAGTGCTTTATTGTCTAGACCAGTGGTTCTCAACCTTTTTTCTCTTGTGGCGCACTTCCGTTGCACAAAAACTCTGAGGCCTATTAACTTTATAATCAAGGGAAAAAAGAAAACATAACAAAACATAATTAATACAAGCATTACTATTTAGTAGCTTAGTACAGCATTATCATTCATTGCTACTACAATCGAAGTTTAACTAATTTATCAACAACTCTCGTTAATTTTGATATGTTTGTGGCTCATTTGAAAATGTTCCGTAGCCCAGCAGCCTTATGTCCCGTAAAATACGATAGATAATGCGGAAGGCGCTCAGTTCAATACACTATATCCGAAGGGGCTCCCGAAGTATGCGAACCAAGATGGCGGACATCGGAATGTAATATGTGTACTAGGTTAGGGTTAGGCCATAATTTTAGGTATAAATACTACGGGAGGCTCTTGGCTAGTCTTCGAACTGATAATAGGACTAAAATAAGGAAAATTGGAAAAAAATTATAGCCTAACCCTAACCTGTTACCCATTCTACGTTCCGATGTCCGCCATCTTGGTTCGCATACTTCGGGAGCACCTATCCGACTGCCCTCTGTATATATATATTTGTTCATAATTCTCAGAGTGCGACAAAGCCGCTGATATTGTGATTGTTGTCGATTCTTCTGGTTCAATCACGAGAACCGACTACGGAAAAATGAAGCACTTCATAGCAAACGTTATTGGGTGAGTTTGGTGTGATCATTTTCCCTACACGGCGCTTTCTTTTATTTTAAATGAGGCGTTTCGGCCACGAGAGACCGTGGTCTGAAAAAAATAGAAGTTGCCTCATCAACACGACATAGATTGTACCAAACTTTTGCAATGACAATTCAAAGAACTCCTAAATAAATTGTGAAATTTCAGGTTTGCTTCGGTCTCGGGCCTGCAAAGTTAGTTTATTAGTCGGGCTCGGGTCGAGTCGGGTTTAATACGCAAGGGCCTGGGTCGGGTTGGGCTGGAATTTTTGGGCACGATCTTACCTCTACTCTGGACTAGCGGCCAGACCTATCGGTAAGAAATAATTCTCAAAACACGCGTTTAGTTCATATCAAAGTCTACTCAATTTTTACCTAAGCAGGTATGTCCCTTGCCGTTTGGGGTATTGTATGTGCGCAAGACAAAATTTTATTTTAAAATAATGAAGCCCTGGTAATTCTCTTTTTAATTATAAACGTTGAAGTGTCTATCTTTGAAAAAAAAAAAATTTTTGTTTTTCTTGTAGTTTTTCCCTCGCATGAGAAAAGTAGTGTGCCACAGATATGTTTTTGTGCCACAAAAGTGGGCCACAGAAGAATAAAGGTTGAGAACCACTGTCACTCTAGAAATATGTAACAAAATTAATTTAAAATTTCCAGATCTTTTGAAGACGACAAGGTTCAATTCTCAGCTGTCCGATTTGCAACAAATGTGGACACCAGAAACAAAATACTGTTTGGAGAGTATGGCATAAATGATATGGTGGAAAAGGTTGAGCTACTTCCGGGTCCAGGAGGAAGTAAGTTCGTATCCATTACTTGAACAGGGGTGTGCAAACTGCAATTTTATATTTCACATTAATTTTTGAGTAGACTGTTTTAGAATTATGCTCTACAATACATTTCTATTAAAAAGTATTTATTTAAGCCACATTTCCGCTTAATATCTTCATAAGAGATGCTCATCAAATAATTATAGGGACCAACTCGGTTAAATAGACCCTGTGCGATAAGCTGGACATGGAATCTGAATTGGAAATTTTTGACCTACGGTGCCAATCAGAAAAGCCCAAATGTTGAACCACAAGGCCACGTGTAGTTAAGCTTTGCTTTTAGTGAAGGCGTGAAACGGTTGTTGAAAACAAATACCCAACCTATTATTCAACCTCACAGAAACTGCTCTTGGAGCTGCTCTCACCTACACAAGGACGGCAATGCTGAGACACCACAACAGAGACAAAGTGCCCGACATGGTCTGGGTAATAACGGATGGAGACGCGACAGATTCAGTCAAGAAAGCGGCAAGATTACTCAGAAAACAAAAAGTTGAGGTATTGAAAGATGTTTATAACTTTTTATGCTTTTATGCTATGTTTTCACGCTTTCCACTTAAAACAAGTTTTATGCATGAGAAACTTCAATGACGATGCCAACAAGATCAGACTTTAAAACTGCTAGGCCACCGCGAACAATGTCGTTTTTAAGGGTCTTGAATAATTTGAAACAAAATTCCATGAATGTGACAGATTAGATAACGATATTTTTAAACTTCCATGTCTAATACAGTTAGGGAAAGAGGAAAACCACTATTTTTTTAATAAAAAATTGCCTAAAAGCAAGGTCCCGAGCACTCAATCAATCAGACATACAAAAGCTTGATTTCTGATCTACTTATCGACGACCACTAAAGTTAGCAGAGTTACTGTAACTTTCGAGAACTGTGGCGTAAAGCTGCGCTATGATCAATACCGATCAATTCATTAATAAGATACATCGAGCAGCTCTTGTCAAATGGTCAGAAAAACACCCATGATGTATAGGGATTTCCACACAATTGAAGTTCTTCGAAAAAAATCTTTGGGCATAAACTTATTTGTTCAGTAGGTACATCGACAGTAATTGCAAATAAATAAATTAATATTTCCCTCTTCATTTTCAAGATTATCGCACTTGGAATCAAACAGCCTGGAGAACCGTTATCCATTAAGCAACTAGAAGAAATAACTGGCAACCCTGATAACGTCATCGAAGTCAAAGGAATGGAATCGCTCAAAGAGGAATTGAGAGGCCGAATCGTTGGGAAAATCTGTAAATTCTCATGTCCTCATTGTGAGTAGATTATGATATCTTTATTTTGGGAAGCAGCAGCTCCCAACCGGGGGACTGTGGACTTCGTCACAGAAATATCAAAAAAGCTTATGTGAGATTATTTAGAAAGTCAAAGTTGCATCTGTATTACGTTTGATCACTGCTATAGGTCATAGCGAGTCAGCATTTGACCGCGTCCCTATTATATAAGGTGAAAATGTTCAAAATTACACTATAACTTATAGCAATATAAAACTAAAATTCAAAGGACTATAGAACATCCAATAGTGGGCAATTCTCAGTTAGTACATATTAAATTACATTGCAAAACCTCTTTAATTAAAACCTGCTATTTTTGTTGTTTCTGTATCACATTGAGCAGGGGTGTGCAACTTGTGGCCCGCGGGCCAAATGCGTCCCTCGAGGAAAAATTGTGCGGCCCGCGGAGAAATGCTAGTTTTGAATGAGGTGCAGCGAAATTAGTTTTTAATTTAATCTGATATGTGCGGGTAATTCTAATCGCTTTGCGTTGCGAAGCCTATACCTAGTATGTATACGAATTTATAATGCCAACAGATATATTTCGGTTTCACCAAGTTATTTCTACCTGACCCTCTTGTATTAAAGGATGCACACCCCTGACATAAAGCGTTCGATTTGCTTTACCAACGTTACACAAAGATTTCAGAATTATTAGAATTTTTAATTAATTAATTATTTTTTTAATTAACAGATCCACCAACTACGCCACCGCCACCACGTGAGTATAAGATTGTTAATTGAATATTGAAATGCAGGGTCTACCAATTACCAGGTCGTTTGGAACATATTTCAGAGACAACATAGCTTTCGTGGAAAGCGTCATAGATCACTGAAACTTTTGGGTACAATTATACACAATCATTCAAAGTTATAATTATTTACATTATTTGGAAATAATTGAGAAGATTATGGCAATTCGGAATTAGATAGATTGTGATCCAAAATAATCTTGTAATCAAGCAATCTTTGCATTGAATAATAATGATTAAATGGAAACAAAGCATGGAATTGGGGTGGGGCAGGGTTTCAACCAGTACTCAAAGATTATTCAATAAAATTAATGAAGCCCCTATCATGAGAAACGTGAGAATTTATAGAATAAACTAATGTTGGGCGATACTCTCTAATCCCTGAGGTTATATCGAGTCAACCACTGACTTGTGTTGATGATGAGTTGGAGTTATTTAAGTGACTTCAAGATTTTGATAAATGGTGAATCGAGTTGCATTCTAGTCGAGTCAATTATTCTTTGGGCTCTCCCGACAGGAAGGGAAGTCAGAAAGTCTGAAGTTTCTATTTGCCTAGTTAGTTCGCTAGAAACGTGAATTTTCAAAACTGGTCTAAAAAGCGTTTAAAAATTGCTATGCATGACAAGAAAAATCCTTTTTTTTACAGTTCGAAAGAGTAGGGGTTCCGACCCCCAAAATCTCCTGGCTACACCTCTGAATGGGACAGTCAAGATTTATCAAACTTATATTTATATGAATTATTTATTTTCACAGCCAAATGTGATCCTAACCCACCCCCACCGCCGACTGGAGGTTCTGTAAATTGCGATAGCGATACCGCAGACATTGGAACGAAATGTGACTTCGTTTGCAAACCAGACTCTCAGCTCGAAGGACCCGAGGACGCAGTCTGTGAAGAAGATGGAAAGGGAGGTGCAAGATGGAGCCAAGAAGCCAAGAAATGTGTCAGTAAGTCAACCTGGTAATTTATTCCCAATAGTGAAAATACCGCGCTCTAATATACCTTGCTAAACGTTTCACAATTTTTCCACGTTTTTGCAACTGTTTGGTGATATTTTACGAACAACTGGGAAGGTGGCAACTGACTAAACGTAAATAACTATGTCTTTTAAAAAAAAGTACGCTTCAGAAGTATCTGCACCAAGATGGCGCACAGCCTGAACCCTAACCTGGTAAACATACTATGTTCAGGTTGTGCGCCTTCTTGGTGCACATACTTCTGGAGATCCAAAAGCATACTAATTTTGCTTTGTAGCATGGTCGACCATTAAAGAATAGACCTATTTATAATCGGGTTAAAACTCATTGCCCACCGCCTTATTTAACCTAGACGGACAATGTGGAATCACAACAAAACAGTCCTTCTAACAATAGAAACTTTAAATTGACGCCAACATCGTAACAGCAATCAGCCAAAAATCAGAGCTTTCAAATAACCTTTTCCTTAGCAAAAGCTTCAAAATTTTCAATAAAAATTAATATTAAAATCAAACATAAATAATAGGAAATCACAATGTTGAAAACGTTGTTTTGCAAATATTGTCTTAGAACGCCATGCCCTTTTTGTGTATTGTACAGTTGTAGTCATCCTAATATATGGAGTCTATAAAGTCTATAAAGAAAAAAAGAAAATTGCAAAGAAATTTTGTAGATATCATATATTGTTTTGGCTCTCACGGATGTATTAAATGAAGGAAAAATACTCAATCAATTACTGATTAAAAAAACACACCTGGTTAAGACTTATTGAGAACTGACTTTATAACAAAATTGAAATTGTAACAGGACTTTATCGACAACTTGTATATATTGATCAACGTAACTTGTTCAAAATAGAACGCTTTGCCTTTTCTTCTATTGTAAGGTTGTAATTATCTTTATAATACGCTGTCAGAATTGTTTTTGATTTTATATTTATACAATGAATCATTTTATCGCATGCGCGTTTCACGACTGAACGAGCGACTGAATCTATTACCAATAGACAACGGAATCGAACAAAATACTTATATTCATTTTAAATATATTTTTCTCTTCAAAACAAGTCGACTCACACTAATACAACGTATTCAATCCAAACACCGTATTATTTCTTCCTACAGAAAAATGCAAAAAGCCTCCTCCGCCAACCTACGGTACCGTAAAATGCAGTAACTTGGACAACAAACTAATTGTCGGTTCATCTTGCACATTCAAATGTAACGAAGGATATCAAGTTGTGGGGAAAAGAGAAACCGAGTGCGAAAGAGACGGAACATGGTCAGAAAAGGCACCAAAATGCGAACGTAAGTGAAGTATTTACCCTATGTGAGACCTTATAGATATTTTATTTTTTTAATGTGAGATCTTTTGTACAAAGTCCCCGCCAACGCTCAAATTAAGAAAATTAGTAAATATTCAGTTAGAGTTCGGGTTAAGAATGCAAATTTCGCTGAAAATTCCTATATTTGAATCATTCTTAATCCCAACTCTAACTTCAACGCAAGGCGTTTCTACAAATTTACAATCATATCCGAAAGTATATATTAATATTATATGTATAGTTGTTTAAATTTAATCAAATCTCTCTCCGAAAAGGGATTGTCATTGCTGACCTGCCGTGACACTCTTCACAAATCGACGCCATCGATACCTGTTCTGCGACATTTTGAACAACGACATTATAATCAAATAAACGGGTGTAAATAGTCAAATAATGAGTGAATTCACAAGTGTTACGTGAAAGACACTCTAGCGTTCCGCGTCATATTGTAATTTCGCATTTTTTTGAATGACATATTGTATATAAATCAAATATACATATAAAATTTGCGCAGGGGTTTCTTGATTCTCTGAAATGTCTCATCAAGGATCTATCCCAACAAAAAGGTTTAAAACAACAGTACTGGAATATTAAAACGAATTGGATAAGTTTCAGCTACATTGCAGTATTTATTGCGGTATTCAATAAGGCCATAATTTATTCCGATTTTCCCTATTTTTAATTCTTTTACGAATTCCGGGAATATATGTGTTAGCCAATTGATTATATGCCCTACTTATGGGCTTCAGTCTCTCTACACAACTTTATGTTAAGCGGACAAACAAAATTAGCTACCTCCATATTGGTACACATACTTCTAGGGCGTCATTTAATTTGCTGCGCTTATATATATTTGGCTTTTTAATACAGACTTAAAAGGTCTAAAATAGTATACGAATCAGATAGTGAGGTTTTATATCCTAACCAAACTTTTTTTACGCAGCTCTTTGCAAGCCACACCCACCACCAGGACCAATCAATGGCGAAGTTGAATGCAACAACGAAAAAGCAATAATCGGAACTCGTTGTGATTTTGCTTGTAAGGTTGGATACTCGCTCCAGGGATCAGAGAAAACAATCTGCAAGAAAATTTCCAGTGGAAAAGCTGAATGGAGCCATAAGGCACCAACATGTACCAGTAAGTGAAAAAAGATTACATTTATCAATATCGATTGGGTCCTAAACTACCGACTACTTCTTTTCCTTCTATGCTTTTTTATCAGTGAATTCGTATGCGTGTAATACTATGATGCTGTGCAAGAGTGAAAATAACTACCCCAAATGATTTAGAGCAGAGGTTTGCAACCTGCGGCCCGGGGGCAAAATGCGGCCCACAAAGAAAAAATGTGTGGCCCGCGGAGAAGTGCGAATTTTGAATTGTGTGCGGCCCGCAATGCGAGTCTTCAATTTAGTTTAATCTAGTATATTTAAATAATTTTAATTATTTTGCGTTGCAAAGCTCCTACCTATGTGCAATTATTCATTATGTCTACGACGTTAAACTTTTTTGTGCCTACAGCTATTATAAAACCTATGTTCGATAAAGGTACGGCCAGCGGTTCCACCCAGTTATTTAAAATCTGGCCTTCTTGAATTGAAGGTTGCACACCCCTGATTTAAAGTCTTGCTACATACTAACTTTGATGTATATATTAGGAAGTCTTAACTTGGCCATAGCAAGCTTGAATATTTGTGTTAGTTGTGCAACAAGACTCGTGAATTTCATAGAATAGTTAATATCGTATCTTTTGTACCGAGACCCCGCTAAATAAATATTCCATCAACAATTAAAAATAGCAAATTAGTAATTATTCAGTTAGGGTTAGAAATGCAGATTACATTCGAGGTTCATTTTTTTTTTAAATCATTCGTAACCCCTACTTTGACCCTGTTGTTTTAAAAACATGGCGGGGGTGCTTTTCTCAAATTTTACATTTTGAATTGGTGGTGGTGGCTTTGTACAAAAAATCCTTATTATTATATACGGCACATGCCTTAAAGCCCAGGGTCGAAGCGAGTCACAGTCGAGCGAGTCACAGCAGATTTAAGTCTAGAGTAAAATTCAAATAATTTAAAAAATTCGAGTTACAAGTATGGCTTGGAATTTTAGAACATCTGATGATTTCAGAATAAAACCGAATATTTTTTTTGAAATATAATCAAAGCTCGAATACTTGGAAGATATATAATTGTATGTGGCTTCTTAATGCAATGGATCCTCCAGATAAATAAATTAATGAAAATATAGAAACCGCCATACAACAAACAAGATGGCGGAGATTCGAAATTAATTTCGAAATTCAAATTTACAATTCGATTCAATTCAAAATGCCCAGTCTTAGGTACAAATCGACTCGACACTATATTAGTCAAAACCTGGGATACTAAGTCGGATCTGTAGTTTGGTGTATTTTCACTACATCCGAAGTTCGAGTTCGGAGTTCGTGTTTTTAAACTCTGGAGGTGAAGGTTGGAGTCCAAAATTTGGTGTTACTCCTAGACTGAGTCTGAATTTCAGACTTTCGATGACGATAAAAATATTGAAAAAAAATAAAAATTCTCTCTTCAACTGGAATCGGTAGCCGAGTTTCTGTTGAAACATTTATTTAAATGTCTCGAGACAGTTCTAACCTTTAATTAGGTCGAGTACAATTTAACTACAAGAAACGCTGACTTAAAATCTTATATAACAGAAAAATGCAAGAAGCCAGATCCTCCAACCTATGGTACCATCAAATGTGACGATAAATTAATCGTGGGATCGAAATGCGAGTTTAAATGTGAGGAAGGATACGAAATGGTTGGAAAACCAAAGACGATTTGCGAAAAGGCTGGAACGTGGAGTGAAAAAGAACCAAAATGCATACGTGAGATATTTTTTATACGTCAACTACATATAAGGCCCTGTAACAGTAGACATAGTGATACTACTTTTTGAGCATGAGGATCTTTCCAATTTTGACAAATTCAAGTGTTATCCATTAGAAATGGGAAATAAAAGCGGTACAACTCGCTCTATAGTAATAGTTTGAGATAGATAACAGTATACCTCAACATATAATAATAGCTCGGATAGAATACAACGTGTTAAATTCCACGCTATATTACTGGCTTGAGGTTGATCCCACCCCTTTTTTTTGGCGGTCCTCACTCTATCGTAGCGACGGATAAAGACGTCTTAATCAAGCGAAACTTCGAATAAATGTTCTAACACTCGCTAAATCACCGAATCGGCATATCCAAGACACACGTCTAATAGGAAACAAAAGGCGAATAATGAACATGAAATGAGTTTCGTGTAAGCTTCATATCAAGACTTAAAACCTAAAATGAAGAAAATTCGAAAGAGTTGTTTTGAGAAATTTTGTTTTTCAACTTCTGTAACAATTTTTCGAAATATTTTGGTTAATATTGCATCAAATTACAACTCTATACCAGCTTACTTACTTTCATGTACTATTCTGGAATAAATTAATTTTGAAATTTCAACATTCACCATTTTGTCTTAAATTTCACAATTTTAATTCTCGCAATATTTATACAACAGCAAAATGCACGCCACACCCCCCACCGAAACCAGTAGATGGATTTGTTGATTGCGATAACGTCGTTGCAACCGCCGGAACAATCTGTCAATACAAATGTAAGAGTGGACATAAGCTAATTGGCTCAGAGAATACAGTCTGTGAAGAAACAGCTAGAGGTGTCGTAGAATGGAGCCACAAGGCACCAACGTGCAAAAGTAAGTAAGATTATCGGTGTAACAAATGGCACTCCATGTGTGTACCAATATGAAGGTAACTAATTTCGACAGGAGGTGTATTCACTCGGCTAGCACAGACAGTTTCCGAACTCGTAATAGAAATAAAAAAGGGAAAATTGGAATCAAAATATGCAATAACCTTAACCTGGTACACACACTACGGTAGTACCTTTTTGGAATGTGAAAAAAAGTCTTTATCATACATAGAATTTTTTCGTAGCTCAAAACTCTTTTTAGACCACCAAGACCCTTGAAGACTCACCAGCTGCTACGGTCTGACTTGGCAATTATAAATTTCGAAACCACCTCCCAATGAATCCAATGAATTGTCTTTTGTGTCATTGTTCAAAAATTCTATACTAACATATTGAACAATATTTACAAATAAATATTCATACATATTAATCACTTTTGTTTACTGAACAGGAACTTGCGAAAAACCCGAAACAATAGACCACGGTACAGTCAAATGCGACAAACCGGACAAATCATTAATTGAAGGAGCCGTTTGCGACTTCGAATGCGACGATGGTTTTAATATGAAAGGACAGAAAAATGCGATATGCGAGGCTGATGGAACATGGAGTGCTAAGCCCCCAACTTGTGGAGGTAAGTGAACAATTTTTACCGTATTTTATGCGCGTGTAAAAATTTGATAATACTAGTGTTAGGAAGTCCCGGGTCATTGACTTAAATCAGTGGATGCTTGAAGAGAACCTTGTTTAGAACTAAAGATGTAAAAATTAGAAGAAAGCTCAGTTCATCTGTCCAGTTTCGAGGGTGGTTGATATTTGGTGTAGGGACACATGTAAAAATTAGCAAGAGAGAAAATTTGTGTAAGGACACACGTCCAACTTAGCGAGGAGGTGGGTGTTTGAAATTTTAGTGGGGGGGGGGGGGGGGTAGGAGACCACTAAGTTAACACTAAACTGTTCATTTCCTGTAGAACCAAGTGAATGCGAGAAATGGAATGAATTTGAGAACGGAAAGATGACTTGCAAACCAAAGACAAAATTCGTTGAAGGAACCAGATGCGATTTTAAATGCGACGATGGCTACGTTATGATTCCAGGATGGAAAAATTACACAATGTGCAACGCTAGTGTAGTCAGTACTGAAGTCGGTTTAAAGACAGAGTTACATTGGACAAACCAATTACCGTGCTGCGGAAAAGGTACCGTTTATCATTAAAAGTTAGATTTAGTAATAAGTAACGAAATTAGCGAAACTTTTCTCCCAACTATAGTTTGAGTTTGAACGGCGTAGTTTTGAACTTCGTTCATGTTTTATAATAAATATTCATTTATCGTGAAATTGAATGAAGGCTGACCTTAAAAAATCTAACAAATCTAAATGAATCCAAAATAAAAAAAATATAAGATCTGAAAATATATTAGTCACTGTCTTTAATTACTGATATAGTACTTTACTGTCGATAATTCTTAGACCAACATGTCGCCAAGAACACATTTTCTGCCACCATATTGTAGCCATCCCCGTTTAAGGCAATATGCTATGGTGAATATTTTGGACATTCTAAAATGGCTACTTCGCTTTCGAATGGCGGTGTGAAAACGCCAAATTGAGAACGACGCGGTTACAAAATCCAAGTTTAAATTTGTAGCATTTTATCAACCTAACCTGTTTCTATTCTTTATCAGTCCTTGAATATCGCAAAAAACTTCTATCTCAAAACTTTTTTCTCATATGAAATACAAAGCATTTTGCAAAATAGCGTTCCGTGCTGAACTTCAGAAAATATATCATCCAATGCAATGAAATAAAACTTCAAACTATTCTATTGTAGTCAAATTGCACACACTAACCAACATTATTTTACCAATTCGCTACAGCCATTTGTTGTCGTCATGGCATTAATAAAAAAATAAATTTAATGTTTCCAGTGACATGTGACAAAGATGCCAAAATGGATCTCGTAATCGTCATGGATTCTTCGGGATCAATTAACCCACTCGGAAAAAACGGTCCCGACTATTATTCGAAAATGAAAGACTTCCTTGTCGATTTGATTGAGTGAGTTTAACTATACTATTTGATACGAGCTTTTGAGCAATAGTGTACATAGGTGTCCTATTTATTATTATTTTCTATAGCGCAGATGTGGGCAATTTTTTTTTGGAATGGGCCAGTTACAGATAATAGACTTGGTTACTGGTCCGGAAGCTCACTATGGAATTATGAATAATTAAACAGTTATTTACAAAAACAAATCTAGTGTACCAAAGGGCATAAGTAATAATACTCACGAATGCTCATTCGGAAGGATTAGTATGACATACATGTGGATTGCTATGCACATTATATTTAAATGTGGAGAATTACATATTTATTTTAGCCGACGATTCGTTGTTTGCATCGATATTTTTAAAAAAAATTTATATTCATGAAAATGGGCCTGGGGAACACTGCTAAATTGCTATTTTTGTTTTGAAGTGGATTCAAGGGAGATGGATTCCATTTTGGTGTTGTAAGATTCAACACTAAGGTTGTAAAAGAAGACACAATTTTACTCGATAAATATATTGGAAACAAAGCAGGGATTAAGAAAGCTATCCTAGGTTTCGATGGACCTGGCGGAAGTGAGTATATCAAGCTTTTGCTGTGGAGGGCTTAGTGGCTGTAGACTCGAATATTAGGATCGAATCAAATTCAAAATTATTAGAATCGGTTTAGACAATAATTTTGAATCGCCGCCATCTTGAATTAAAGTGAATTCAACAATCTTTTTGTGAAGCTGACTATTATCTTACCAGCAAGTCATTGATGAGGCATGGTTATTATTATGTGTGGACACTGAGTGTGTGGACAAGTACAATTAGACATCTTCCAAGTATTCGAGATTCGATTCGATTCTGAAAACATTAGTATTAAGAAATGCTCAGCCCTAGTTGTAGTGTTTTCTTTTGCCAGAGTTTTTTTAACCTCTATTCCTGCCTTTACAAGTTTCTACAGTAAAATCCACCTCTATTTTTTTATATTTTGACTTTTACAAATACTTATAATGGGTATAATTATTGCAAAACCGTCACACGGTGCGCATTTTTTAATTTTGATGACTTGAAATGGGATAAAGATCCCACAACAACTTTTAAATAAATCAAAGTAATAGGCTTTTATCCACAAAAGCAATCTTTAATCATTGAAATATTCAAAGCAATTTACCCAGTAGGTAATGACAAAAGTGATTTTCTCACAATACCAACCACAACAACAAGAAAAACTCTGGCAGCGGAAAATATTCAATGATTATGATCCAAATTTTTGTGTTGCTTTTGTATTGTTCTGGCACTGTCCCAATATTAGTTATTTCTCTTTATCGAAAACAGACCCAACATTTGATACCATTATTTATGTGTATGCAATTGCGTTTCTTCCACAGTTGTAAAATGCTTGTCTGAAGAAGTCTGACCACGATCAGATGATACGTTCCGGAAATACATTTGTGTTAGTGTGCAGCAAGAATCTTAATTTAAATAGAACTGCCATCAACAATTAAACATAACAAATCGACTCATATGTCCACTTCGTTTCAATAATGGTAAAAACTTCTTTTTCAGAAACAGCCACTGCAGCGGCTATTAAATACGTCCGCAAGTGGGTTTTGCCAACCGGAAGAAAAGGTGTTTCAGACGCAATTCTAGTGGTGACTGATGGAGCAGCCACTGACGTTAAGGATCTTCCGGCGGAGATAAAAGCCATTAGAGATGGAGGAGTTGATGTAATTACCATTCTTTTAAGTTTCTTTACAACTGATATGAAAATATCTGAAACCACTGGAAATTGATGTAACAAAAAATAATAGAAATATAAGATAGGAAAACTTTGCCCAGAGATAAGTACGTCTGAGTGAGTGTGCTTTTTATTTCAATGGGCACTAATACCTGGGTCACTGATGTGAAGTGAGCGAACAAAATTAGTTATCTCCATATTGGTACACACACTTCTGGAGTGGCAAATTCCATACCGAAAAAAAAGCATTGACGTCATTCATATAGCTTTAGTAGTTCTTAGTAACCCCACCCATAATTTTTTCCAAAGATGTTTTGTGATTGATTTTTTTTTTTAATTTTCAGACTTTCGCACTTGCGATTGGCCCGAAAGTTGGTGAAACAGTTGACATAATCGCTGGAACTGAAGACAATAAGATAATAATCAGTGATATGGAGGGTCTTACAAAAGAATTGATAGATAAAGTCCTTAGCAAGTTCTGCTCTAATACATGTGAAGGAAAGTAGACGAAGACTGGTGACGGACTTTGGGTTTCCCATGAAAATCCATCATTATTATTATGCTTATAGACTTGGTATTATTGACAAAAAAAACCTAAGCAGGTGAAAATGAGGTTGAAATTTAACTTTGGTGCTTGTTTTTCTATATTCCTATTGGGAGAGAACGCATGAAATACTCCCTCAGGAAAATATAAACAGTATCATGTATCCCTAAAGGCTCATATAAAGATATGCTTTTTATTTCACTTGTAATATGATCTCGTTTTTATATTATGACGTCAATTTATTGTTATGTGACCTCACCTTTATTATGACGTCATTTTTAGTGTTATGTGACCTCACCTTTAATATGATGTCATTTTTATTGATATGTGACCTCACCTTTATTATGACGTCAATTTTACTGTGTCTTCCAATATTTATATCATTGTTCCCACAGTGAAGTCCAGACTACTCAGTCTTTACTATTTCGTGAAAAGAAGAAGGGAAAACGGTTTTTAAAATCTTGCGTTTTTGTCTATGATACCAAGCTGATTATTTTATATTTACAGTGTTTATGCCCAATAGAATATTTAGATTCCATGATTTGGATCTGGTGGATTTTCGTGGCAAATATATAGGGTTTGATTTACTAATTAACACATTTGATCTGTTTACTTATAGGATCAATTGTCTTTGTTCTTCACGACAACATATACGTTCTTTGCTTATACTTAGCCATATATGTGCCCCTTACATGCAATAATTTTTAGTATGGACTTTAGTTGCTTTAGTATAGCTTTGTTGCGATGTTTATTGTTTACATTTTCAACTGTGTGGTTAGTATAATACAAACCCTGTTTAAAACCATATGATATTTTATAAGACAAAGAAACGACATTTATTTCTATTATTATTTGTGTATTCGATATTAAAAAGTACACAGAATTATTTTTTATACGGAGAATACTGCAATAAAACGTATAAAAAATGTGATTTGTGTGTTTGTTCTGGGTCGAGATACATATGAAACGTTGAGCAATTTGTCAGGTAATCATTTGAAGTGGGATTTATTACTATATTTTACTTTAGGCAAAGGGTTAAAGTAAGCATATGAAGAGAGGGTTCATGGTGTGTTCTGGGTTGTGATATATATAAAACTTTAGGCAAATGGTTATGTTGTTGTTGTTGTTCGGTTCCCACAAGCTAGATCAGGGGTCGGCAACCTTTTGTCGCTCGCGGGCCAAAATTAAGATTTCAAGTCTTTGGCGGGCCGACATATTTTCAGAAAGTTGAAAAATCGAATGGATGGTACTTTTTATAATAAAAATCATGCAGTGATACATCTCTCGAATAGAATATAGATTTATTTCCTCATTGCATCTCATGAAATTTCATTTGAATATTTTCAGAGCCATTGAACCCTTTGCACTTAGCATCAACTTTTCTGCGTTTTGTTGCCATTAGCTTAATTATGATTAAATTATATGCTCATTAAACGAGTAATTGTGAAATATATAATTGTTAGGTTATAATATAATTTAGTCTAAAGAATGTATTCGTCAAAACGGCTGTTTTGTTACTATAATTTGGTGAAGCGTCGCGGGCCGGATCATAGTGCTCCGCGGGTCGGATCCGGCCCGCGGGCCGTAGGTTGCCGACATCTGAGCTAGACCAATTGCTTTAAAATTTTCAGTGGGTAAAGATTGTATTTTTCTATAGCAGGCTAAAATTTATTGATTTCAAAAATTTCTGTGAGCTCTAATGTTTTCGCTTTATTTTGTGCGTTGACGTCGTAGAAATTAAAAATTGCGCATTCTGTGCCGGTTCCGTGTTCGCCTTAGCTATTTGGTGGTCAGGCGGTGCTAGTAAGCTACTGTGAAAGATTTTATACCCGTATCACTTTGATTTGGCCTTTGTATCCATTTATTTAAGCATCGCTCTCTTGTCCATTGTCGTATTACTAAAATTTGATGTAAAAACATCACATGCATTAATACTATAATGCTGCAAAATGATTAGTTTTGCCACTTTAGTGTATAGCGCAGTGTTTCCCAACCCCAGTCCGCGGTCTCAATGAGTCCACAGAGCGTTTTAATGAGTCCGCAACGAGTCAGAAATTCACTGCGGGCCGTAAACGTTTTTGCGAAACTTAATTAATTATCAGCCAAGTTAGGATTTGCGTTTGAATTTACAAAAAAAACAGGAAAAGTCAGTTTATTCACATGACATTAATCGCGTCAATAATTAATTACTGGTTACTGAGTAGGGCTGGGCATATATTCGAATATTCAACTATTAGAATAGCATATTTACTAATCGAAAATTTGGTAACATGTGACGCGACAGGTCACTTGCGAGTCGCTTGATCAAACGATTGGATTTCACAACTCACTTGTGGATTTCCAACGAAAACAAGAGTCTGTACACGCTTCGATAGATTCGTAATAGGTGTTCGTCGCGAGTTCGAACAACGAGGAATAAAAAAAATTTCTGGTAGGTGTAAATGATGGCAACCCAAATTTTCTAAATTGAAAAGCGGTCCGCGACCGATTAAAAACGCTTTTTAGACATTGCAAATCGCAAAATTTCGGGTGCTACCGTAGTATACGTACCAGGGCATTTTCCTTAAGGATTCTCTGCTTTACTGCCTCCAGATTGGTACGCACAGTAGTAATGTCGAATTCACACAGATTTGTCGAATTCACAAAAATACGAGTCAAAACAAGATATAATCGGGCACTTTACCACGCATGTTTGTGTCCACGGATTGTCATAATATTTTCTGAGTAGTATTGCTCTTATTTCGTCAACACAACCGCAGATTAAAAGAATCACACATGGGGATGGATTGAATAGTTTATGCAACAAAAAAAGCATTGAAAAGTCGGCTCTTTTAACGAGTGACGTATACGCGACGATTACTTCAGAAGTTGTTCGCGAGAATTTCAAGGCGATGAATATGTATTCTTGATTTACATATATATATACTTCAAATATATTTTTAATAAATACTAAATTAAGTTGTACATTCTGGAAATTTATAACAGAGATAACGAATTCGCAAGATCGCAAAAAATATGTATCAAAGCTGAATATATTCAGGCAATATATTCTTTCATTATTATGTTTGCAGATGACAGGGGAATATTAAAAAAGTAATGCTTTCATCTTGTCGTAAGTCGACGCAATCGCGAGTTACGATGATGAACACAATTAAATTAAAATAGAAATACATTTTAAATTATCGTCGTAGTCATGGAATGAATACTGTGCGACAGAAAAATCCATTATACACCAAAAATGTCGGCTCTTTTAACGATTTTTCCGATTTTTAAATTCGTTGTGTTTGGTCTTTCTGTTGTGTTTGGTTTTATTGCTGCTTTACACAGAGTACGGTTGCAATAAACGCACCTTGAGTTCGCAAAGGTTTTCGCCGGTGAGAAAATAGTCCGCGACCAAAAAAGGTTGGGAAACGCTGGACTATAGCGTAATGCTTTACGTCGTATGTCGCCTACACAAGTACAGTTGGACCCTATGTATTAGGCTTAGGGTTTAGGTCGGATTGCTATATTTGATGTATAGGCATGAGTGATATCCAGAAGGCAAAGGAAATGCAAATCTTCCAATAAAGTACCATATTTTACGGACCATAAGGCTCTTTTTATTTCTAAAAATTCGATTGTGTCGGTTGGTCTACACTCAAAAACAGACCAGTACCGGTTGCGCCCTAATAGCCTGAAGCGCCATAAAAACCCTATTCTAAGCATTTTATTGACGGTGCGCCTTATGGTCGGTAAAATACGGTATAACTTTAGGCAGATCTCACGTTACAAGAATGGTTTTAGTTACAGGGACGCCGGCGGCTTCAGGGTAATACAGTTTTAGTCATGTCTCATAAATATACAACCCGCTCGTTTTCACTTCCTGATTTATCTTAGTGTCCTTATTTTATTCATTTTAAATTGTTAAGTTTGAGTCTCAACTACTAAGCAGTGCTGGCATTTTTGCGCCCTTGTTACGTAAAGTGTAATAATTGTTTTTAATTTCGTTGGACGGCTTCGCCTTGAACAATCCTGAATCTGATTGCCGCAAGTGTAATCGGTGTAGAAGGGTAGAAAGATAACAGCGAATGATCGCCAAAAGATATTTTTACGTCAAGATTTAAATAAAGCAAAATCGGCAAAATATCGTTTTGCTAATACCGGTTGTGCTTCTCGTAAAAAAAGTAACGTTTTACGGAAAATCGTTATAAACCGAAATATTGATAAATTGATTCAATTACTCACATCAGCACTCGGCTTCATTTATTTTTGTGACTGACCAACTCTTATGATTCCAAAGAAAAATAATATCACAAACCTATATCAAATTTATTAAAAAGTATAATTCCATACTTTGTAATACTCCATAAGCAACAGAAACGATAAACTTTAAATAGAATGTCTGGCAGTAATGTATATAAACGTCATGAAATGTGATTTACAAGCTATAGTAGCAAAAGAAACGTGAGTGAAACACAGTGTGCGTCACGGAGTCATTGTCCACAATCTTTAATATCGTGAGTTAAGGTTTATATCAATAAAAAACGTTTACTTAACGAAACTGTTGCAAATTTGATTACGCAAATTTCAGTTTCATGAGACGTAGAATTTCACTTTATTTGAAACTATTCCCGTTTACTAAAAACCGTTGTTGTCTTTAACTGCAAAATCATTCGTAATCACAGCGAGAATGGGGTCATTGGAGAATGTGGTCATTCGCAATCAACGTGATATTGCTGGTTAATATTGGACGAAAACTCGTGTGGTGACATATTTATTCCATACATAATTTAGCCGTCAGGTTTCAGGAATATTGTTTTAGGACACGAAATATACCTTGTTTTGGTATTATTATTGTGCTGGTGTTTTTTTTTAGTATCTTTCTTCTTGTTAGAAAAAAAATCGCTTTTCTCTTTAATTACTGGATTAAATGCTTTGTAATTTTCAGTGATTGAAGATTGTATTTTTTTGCTAGAAGGAAATCACTTTTATTTATTTCAAAAATTTTGAAGGGTGTATGAGATTTGATTTTTTTGTGCGCCGTAACGTCATCAGAATTGCACACCTTGTGGCTGTTAGTCGTGAAGACTGCGCTATCTGTAATCTACTGTGATAGATTTCATACCCGTCATATTTCGTTTCGACTTTCGTGTTCATATATTTGAGCATCGCTCTCTTGTTTTATTTTATCACCAAATATATGAAAAACAGTTATAAGTATATCGATAATGCCTGTTATGACTAATCATATTCGTTGGCCACTTTTTTTCACTCGAAATCCTTGCCCGAATGCGGGCTATGGGAGGTCATAATTACGATGCCTTTTATGGACCTTGATTGTTGGTGAAATCTTCATTCGACACAAAAAATTTTATTCATTTGTATCATTTTTGTTACTTCGTGTAAAATTCTCCTCCATGAAAAAACTTGAAAAACCATGCAAAGCTATTTTCACAAAATTATCATCATTTGATTGAATATTTGAACTTAAAATAAATTGTTTTCGTAGTATTTATATCCTTGTTAATATACTATATTTGTAGGACTCCAACACACTATTTTAATGGCGATAAAATTTATAAATAAGTACATTTCCTTCTAAATTCCAAAAGATAACGATGAAACGAAAGGTCATTATTACAAAGTAACAGTAACACGTAAAATTTCAAATTAATTTTTGCGTGGGAGCTCGCTAATTATAAAGCGTTGTTTGTGCGGTTCTTACTCTTGTTTCTATTTTTATGTTCGAAACCGCCAGATTTGTTATTGGCTTTGGAATCTGCTAGCAATTTTACTAAGTGTGGAAAACGTTTGCTTTGGCACTTAAACCATTTACCATCCCACCAGGGACAATTCAGTGTACATCCAGTAGTTCTCAAACGCTGCGGCTTACCCCACAAGGGGAATGTAAAAAATTTTCTGAGGAGGCGTGAAGCAAATAAAAAGAAAAAAATTTGTTAGCTTTGATCTTACCCGTTTTATTTTGGATATTTACATTTATTTTATTATTTAGGTTTCATTCACATATTTTCAACGTGTTTTTGAATAAAACATAACTTCGCCTTACTATTTGTAGTATATTGTATATTTTGGGGTGGGGCGCGAGACTTGACAAATTCTCAAAAGGGGGGCGCGGTTTGAAAAGGGTCGAGAACCACTGGATAAGTAACCAAAATGTATAACCTACAATACTGGCAGAGGTATAGTATCCCTTCTAAACATAAAGTCATCGTGTAAACCTGAAATGTAACAATATTTCTTCATAGAACAAGCTCGTTTTGACCGTACTATATTATTACACTGTTTTGATAGTTTTATGGAGATAATTGTATCTACTTACAACTACAATACAACTTTCATACTTTGAGGTTAACAATTTATCAAGCAAACACACACGATGTCTCGATTCTTGCTCGTAATCTCTATAGGATACAAGCTTAATTAACTATCAGGTCAGCGAAACAGCATTGTATGCAGCATCTAAAAGGTCATCTGTACCAATCAGATAACATTACACCAATCACACCATATTGTCATTCTTACTTTAATAAAGTTCATCCTCACAGTTACATTTATTTACACTCTGGTGGTTGTTTATGGAGGTAATTATCATTACCAAGTCAGTCAGGTCGTCTTAATCTATCATAATCGCTATCATTTCCTTGTTTTTATAATTGCAAACAAATCAAAAACAATATAACGTTTGCACAGCAATGTTCTGTTAATAAAATATATTCATGTTATATTTTCAATCAATGATATCAAATTGTATAATTACAATTCAAATATCTAAATACTCTCATATTAAAGTTTTGATAACAATAGCATTTTCAATAAATTATGAGCACCTCTTGTGTTTAGTCATGTAAAATTAGAGACAAACAATAGTTTATTAAATATACCATTTACAAGTGTCTGTATCCTGTTGATAATAAAAATAATAATTGGCTTGAATGACTTACAATGAACTATTCACCGATACCCTCCTGGATCCATATCGCCTTAATCTTCAGTTTGTTGTTTCTGTTTTGTTGAGAAGAAAACTATTGAACAATACTATATCGGGGTTGTCATGCTTAATTTATCAAAGGTGTTATTATGCTATGTTTTATATTATATAGATTTTATCAAACAACCATAGTAAGTTCCGATAAAGACAGCTTTTCAAAAAAAAAAACTATACACAAACAAACTTATTTTTCATGGAACCTTCCATGCACGATAGTCCGTATCTTTTTGATATGATGCCCATTATTTGTCAATAAACCTTATTGACTTCTCATGAACTAACAATATATTTTTATAATATTTGTTTACTAACTTCCTTCTAGATCCATTATAGAAGATTTGTTTTTACGAAGTCATTTAGATCGTTTCAATCTACAGTTTCCTGTTTTGGATAATTGCAGTACAAATCACGATAAAATACAATGTTTAGATTTCCGTTCCTAGTTTAATAAAGTGGAGCCTCTTATAATTTAAATCAATTGCGTTTAATTAAATATTCGCAGTCCAACAAACCATCACAATAAGTTCCGATAGAGATAGGTTTTCCAATCGGGTATGAGTGCCCCTGTCAAGTCAATTGTGTTTAATCATATATCATTAGAGACACACAATAGTTTGTCTATAAAATTTGTCATTCATAAGTGTTTGTATTAGGATGATATACATTGTAATTATTATCTTGAGAGTAGCTGGTAAAAACTTAATTGTCTTTTATTCCACTTTGCTTACTAATACCCTTCCTTATGTACGAGTATACGTATGAAGATACAATTTTTTTTAGATTTTTTTAGGATGATTGCTATACAAATTACAAAACAATAATTGCTAGTTTAATAAAAGGCACCATGCTGTGTTTCGAATCAATTGTATTTATTTGAATAATTACAATTCAAACAACCCAATAGCATCATAAATTTTGATGAAGATAGCTTTTCAAATAAAGTATGAGTTTTTCTTTTTATCATATAGAATTTTAGGCAAACAATAGTCCATATGAAACATAGCATTCCTTAGTGTCTATATCCTGATGATATAAAGAATCATAATCGGTTTGATAATGTTACATAATGTTACAACAGGTTCTTACAAGTATAGCATTTTCTATGGATTAATAACACCCCTTTCAATCCAATTGTATTTAATCATATAGAATTAGAGACAAACAATAGCTGTTGTTTATCAAACATACCATCCACAATTGTCTGTATCCTGTTTGTATAAAAAAAAAATTACTTGGCTCGATATTGACCTTTAATGAACTAATCACCTGAACTAAATAATATTGTAATATTAGGTTCATATAACAATAGCTTTTTCAATACCTTTGTAGTGTCCCTATCAAAACACTTATTCCAATCACATCGAATTTAGAGACAAACAATAGTCTCTTGTTTATGAAACACATTATTTAAGTGTCTGTATCCTCATTATTTGGCTTGAGATTGACTTCCATAAAACTAACTACTTGGCTATTGATGTGTATATTTTGTTAATATGAGAAATAAAGATTGGCTTGAAAGTGGTGAATTTTATGGCTCATATGTCAGAAGGATATTTAGATGAGTAACAATAATATAAAACCACAATACCATATTATTTTCATTCCATAAAATTGCAAGCTTCAGTATATTGGGTTAATGAATATTAATACAACAGTACCATTCCAAAATTGAATAATTTAACGTGTTATTTTGTTTTATAATTATCAAAATTTTCCAAATTATTTAATGTCATATATAATTTTCCCTTTCTAAAATCAAAATTAAATAACATTTCATTTTGTTCCGACCACATTCTGTTATAATTACACCATTGTAGTAATGTAATTCTTATAATTCCATTATCTCAATACTAATTGCCGTACAAAGGAATTCCCTTTGTGTTTATCAAGCCTAAAGGTCAATTTGTAATAATCGGAAGCAAATTCAACAAAACACATTCAATTATTTCACAAATTGCAACCTTGTGTAATTTTCCGACAAATTGCGTCTGAGTCGTGACTTCAATCGAGAGATAATTTTTGGATGATATCGAAATAAATTTGCTGTATCCTAAAGTTCATTTTATCCCGGGCTGAGGGTGTGGTAATAAAATTGATCAAATAAAGCAGGAGGCAATACGCGTGGAAGCGTAATATCCTGTAATCATTGCACTGTTCTGCTAAACATGGTAGCATGCTGGATATATGTGGTAGCTGAGGTATGAAATACCATTAAGTCACATTACCTTTCACTTTGCCGCTTTCCTTACTGGATTGAGAATTAGAACTGAAGTTGTTTTTTAAGTTTCATGCCAACCGATTGTGAACGGTAATTCCATACTATTGACATACAGATACAAATTCCATACGCTTTGCATCTATCGCATAAGAGCGTATAACTTCTCAATCCGTCGTTTATCCGATACTTCCGAAGGCGACCGTACATTTAAACTCACGTACATTTGAACCCATGTGTATATCCGCGGGTTCAATCTATATGCGGGTGCTAAAACACATGAGTTAGATATCCGTAAAACAACAAAAATTTCCATAGGTGCAATCGTCGTGAGTACAAATGTACGTGGGTTCAAATGTAATGGAACCACTTTCCAAGTATATAAAGCAAGATGGCGGACACCGGAACGTAGTCTGTGTACAAGGTTAGGGTTAGGCCCTAATTTCAGATACAAATACTACGGGAGTCACTCGAATAGGCCTCGAACTCGTAATAGAACTGAATAAAGAAAAAATGGAACAAAATTATGGCCTAACCCTAACCTGGTACACATACTACGCTCTAGTGTGCGCCATCCTGGCTCACATGCTTCGGGAGTACCGTTTATCCTCTACTTCTAGATAAGGGGTTGTTTACTGAATATATGATACAGGTTTTGTACATTAGAATTCTTGAAAATGTCGTGTCAACTAAATTCACATTGTTGATTCGAATGGAACTTGTCATAAAGCCGTCATCAAACCTATTTGATCTCACTGGAAGAAAAAAAATGGAAGTAAGTTGGCCATTGCTCTGTTGTATAGATATAAAAGAAATAAGAGAGTAAGAATAAGTGAGAAGATTCCCACTAAAAATAGGAGAGAATAAAAGGAATAAGGCATAGGAGAGAGGCGAACTTTCTTCACGCGAAGAAAGTTCTACGACTAAAAAAATGAACCGTTGTCTCGAATAGCAAATGGATCTGTGTGACAATACAAAATTATATACCGCAAGGATATTTCTATCTATCCTTTCTTCCTCATAACCATTATGGAAATATTTTTATTAACATATATTTATGATAGACCAACACAATGTCACTTTGTGTAACTAAGTTGTGTGTTTGTTATGGTTACGTGAAACTAACTACCTTTCCTTGCCATAACCTCACGAATGGTGTAATAAACTGGATACACGATATCAATATGTGTTACCTATTACAAATAGCGCAAAACAGCTAATATGATCTGCGTGAATCTAATAATGCGAACTATTCACATAGTAAAATTGATAATATAAATCATCATAATACAAAATTGGGCGATTCAGAAGTGTGTGCACCAATATGGAGGTAACTAATTTTGTTCGCCTACATTACATCAGGCTGTGTAAAGGGACTGAAACCTATGGGAGGGGGTATATTCACTTGTCAAACACAGACAGTCTCAGAACTCCTAATAGAACTAAAATAAGGAAAATCGAAATCACATTAGGGCCTAACACTAACGTGGTACAAACACTACGGGATTACACAAAATTGTAGCCGTTATACCAAAGAAAAATCTAACATTCTGTGAGTCGAGGTCATTATCGAGAAATTCTCATTCTAGTACACGGCTTCTTTTGGCAGCTTTTTATGTGTCGATGACTGCTTGTCTATTGCCTTATTTGAAGTGAAAATGTCAAAATGCTCCATATAACAGACTCCGTTATTTTTTTTGGATTGGGGGTGTGGGGGGACTAAGAATGCTTATAACACCCATTTTTCAATCCTAAGAAATTTATAATAAATCAGCCTAAATATATTTTACATTGACGCTAATATATAAACACTAGAAACAAAGCACTTATGCAAGTGAAGTTCTTACTAGGTAGGTCACAAGCATATAAGCTTACCGCAATGTTTACGACACAATGAATATGCTTTATGTACTGCCCATCTGGATAATACTATAGTATAGGCTATGTTCCTGTACAAAGATATGTCTGGTACGTGCTATCACAAATATTTTCAACGCCACCACAATACTTAAAATTATTCCCCGTATAAAATGCAATGTGAAAATTAAGTATAGTTCATATCGGTTCTATAGGTTTAAGTAGGATTGCCGGCGAAACACTTTTGCGTTGGGTCACAGTATAACGTAAGTTTATCACGCTATAAGGCAGGGGTTCCCAACCTTTTCTATCTTAATTTCCCACTTACGATTTAGGCTGAGTTATTATTTCCCACTACATATTGACTTCCTTATCAAGAATATTTCTTCATCGAATGGAGCCATTCAACGCATAAGATTACAAAGAACACATCAGAGTTTACATTGTACCATCAATTTAATTTTTTGTTTTGTTGATATGATGAACTGGATGTTTGAACCTATTTCTGAAAAAGCGCATTGTTATTGGACCAATGAAATTAAATGTCATTGATTGGACAAGGAGACCTGTTGGTCTTCGACGCCGCAGAATATCAGCACACTCCGCCAGACATAATTTCATCAATGTCTCACCAATGTGTGGGACTTTTTAGTCCTTGCTTTTCGCAGGATAACTGCATAAGACGCAGTCACCTTTAAACTTATTTGAAATTGCTGTCGAATCTCATCTTGCTTTTATTTTGCGATTTTTTTAGCAAACTGATAAGCAAATGGATATTTGAAATATGTTGCTTTATTTGATGGGGCTCCATAGGACCGTTGGAGATGGTCTTAGGGCGAACAATGCATTGCAGAAGTTGCTCAAAATTTTTCTTTACAAACATGAGACATAGCCGAGATAACTATGATCGTATTTCTTTTTACGTTAGTCATAATTACCTTTTATTAAAAAATGATCAGAATGAAGGAGCTGACCTGATATTTGTTCATCAGAGCGTATGTGTACCCAATATCTCAGAGACATTTGAAAATAGAGTCCCACTAGTGGGAAATTTCCCACCGATTGGGAACCACTGCTATGAGGCAAAATGAATATGCTTTATGTACTGTTAATCCGAATTATACTAAGTAGGCTATGCTATTTGACGAAAATATGTATGTTTCGTGATATCATAGATATTTTTAGCCACCACAAGACTTGAAATTATTCCGCGTATAAGCATAAAATGAAATGTTGAAATTAAGTATAGTTCACATCGGTTTTATATGTTCAAGTACACGTTTTGGCAAAACACTTTTACGCAGGATCACAGTAACGTACGTTTACCACATTGTTTAAAGTCACAAAGAATATGCTTTATATACTGTCAGTCTGCATTATTTGGATTGCTCTTTTACGAAAATATGTATGTTTCGTGCTATCACAGTTTTTTTCAACGCCACCACAAGACTTAAAACTATTCCTCATATAAGCATAAAATGAAATGGGAATATCAAGTACCGATATATTTCATATCGGTTTTATAGGTTTAAGTAGGCTTGCTGGCAAGAAAATTTTACGCTGGCTCACAGTTATTTAAGTTCACCACACTGTCTAAGGCACAATGAATATGCTTTATGTACTGCCAATCTGGATAATACTAAGTATATACTATGTTATTTTACAAAGATATGTATGTTAAGTGCTACCAAAGCTATTTTCAACGCCACCACAAGACTTAAAATTATTCAACGTATAAGCATAAAATGAAATGTGAAAATCAAGTATAGTTTATATCGGTTTTATAGGTTCAAGTAGGATTGCTAGCAAAATAATTTCACGCAGGATCACAGTAACGTAACTTTACCACGGGATGATAAGTCACGAAGAATATGCTTTATATACTGTCAGTTTGCATTATTTGGTTTGATCTTTTACGAAAATATGTCTGTTTCGTGATATCACAGATATTTTCAACGCCACCACAAGACCGAAAATTATTCCTCGTATAAGCATAAAATGAAACGTGAAAATCAAATATAGTAAGTCATATCGGTTTTATAGGTTCCAGTACGTGTTGGCAAAACAATTTTACGCAAGGTCACTGTAACGTAAGTTTGCCTCGTGATAAGTAACGAAGGAATGCTTTATATACTGTCAGTCAGCAATATTTGGTTCGCTCTTCTACGAGAATATGTCTGTTTCGTGATATCACAGATATTTTCAACGCCACCACAAGACTTAATAGGAGATTCGATACAATTATTGGCGCTCCAGAAGTATGTGTACCAATATGGATGGAACTAATTTTGTTTGCCTACTTCACATCAAGTTGTGTTAAAGGACTATGGGCAAAGGGTATATACACTTGGCTAACACAGACAATCCCGAACTCGTAATAAAACTGAAATAAGAAAAATTAAAATAAACCTATGACCCAACTCTAACCTGGTACACATATTACGGGAGTACCATTTTTAATATTTGAGTAGACATTCGATACAATTATTTTAACGTTCGCCTGCGATTTTGATGATGTTACGGTGATGGTATTTGACTTTTGACCCTTATGTCATTGAATTTGAGGATTTATCTCTTGTTGTCTACCTATTGTTTGGTTATTGTAATCCGTGCCCTCACTCATGCATAAAATATCAAAACCTATACCAGGGTGGGCCAAACCCAGCCCGCGGGCCAAATGTGGCTTACATTTGCTGAAGCACTTTTTCCGCTGTAAGTTGGAAATCTTAAACTAAAAATAGATATAGAAAGATTTTTGTAGGTTTTAGTAAGTTTGGTGGTTATTGCATGTTTTAGCTTGATAAAAGACAAATACCGATCAATGTGTTTGCACAAGCAGCACAATAAAAGTGTTTGTTTTCTATTGCACTGTTTACATATTATTGGCACTATTGTGGCCCGAGAACAATACAAAAATAGTTGGCCCCCGGGGTCGACAACCTTGGACCACCCTGCCCTATACAAAAGATATTGACGTAAAGGTTTATTTCAATATCATCCAAAATATCTCTTTTGATTGAAGTCACGACTCGGACGCAATTTGTTGAAAATTACACAAGGTTGCAATTTGTGAAATAATTGAATGTGTTTTGTAGATTTTGCTTCCGACAATTACAAATTGACTTTTAGGCATGAGAAACGCAAAGGAAATTCCTTTGAATGGCAATTAGTATTGAGACAATAGAATTATAAGAATTACATTACTACAATGGTGTAATTATAACAGAGCGTGGTTGGAACAAAATGGAATGTTATTTAATTTTGATAATAGGAAAGGAAAATTATATTTGACATCAAATAATTTGCAATCATTTGGAGTCATTGTGAGCCCATATCAAACCAATTATGATTTATATTAACACGATATAGACATAAACAAATGCTGTGTTTCATAAACAAGGGAATATTGTTTGCCTAAAAAAACGACCTAAATGACTTTGTAAAAACAAATCTTCTGATGAATCTAGAGGGGAATTGGTAAACAAATATTATAAAAATATATTGTTAGTTCATTGGAAGTCAATAAGGTCCATTGGCAAATAATAGGCTTCATATCAAAAAGATACGGACAATCGTGCATAGGTTCCTTAAAAAAAAATTTGTTTGTGTATGGCTTTTTAAAAAAACTGTCTTTATCGGAACCTACTATAGTTCTATTTGGTTGTTTGAATTGTAATTTTTCAATCAGATACAATTGATATAAAACATAACATGACAACACCTGCGATAAATTAGGCATTACAACCCGAATGTAGCAATTATTTTTCAATAGTTTTCTTCGCAACAAAACAGAAACAACAAACTGAAGATTAAGGCGGTATGGATTCAGAAAGGCAGGGCTACTCAACTATTTTTACCAAAGATCCGCATACAAAACTTCAAAAATAGTTTTCAACACATTTCAACACATTTCTAGTTTAATTCGGTAATTTTACAAGCCAAAATATATTGTCTGATTTAGGTTCGGAAAATACCGAAAAACATTCCATTATATATATAAACAAAAACAGCGTACTAACTCCCGAATAACTCATCACTCTAATTTATATTATTTATTAAAACGAAAGATACTATTTTTACATAATTTTCATCATTTATTTGAATATTTGAACTTGAACATTGTATCATTGTATTTATTTCTACGTTATACTATTTTTATAGGACTTGCACATACTATTTTAATGGAAATAAAATTATTAAATAAAAATAATAATTTACACTTCCTTCTAAATGTCAAAAGATAATCATAAAACGAAACGTCGGTATCACAGAGTAACAGTAACATGTGCAATTGGGCAATAATTATTGCGTGGAAGAACGCAAATTATGAAGCTTTGTTTGAGCGGTTCTAACTCTTGTTTCTATTTTTATTCAAAAATCACCGGATTTGTGATGAGATATGAAATCTCCTGATAATTTTACCAATTTGATGTTTCGATGACTATTGAACAAACTACTTACAACTACAATACAACTTTCACAACTTGAGGTTAACAATTTTTCAAGCAAACACACAAGATGTCGCGATTCTTGCTCGTAATCTCTGTATGATACAAGCTTAATTTACTATTGGGCCAGTGAGACAGCATTGTATGCAGCAGCTGAAAAGGTCATCTGTACCAATCAGATAATATTACACCAATCACACAGTATTGTCATTATTTTTTTAATAAAGTTCATCCTTACAGTTACATTTATTTACACTCTGATGGTTGTTTATGAAGATAATTGTCATTACCAAGTAATGAAGGTCACCATAATCCCTCTGATAATTGGCTTTTTTGTTGTTTTATTAATTGCGGGACAACTTACGAAACAATACTACTTTGTCACTACCATGTTCTGTTTATAAAAAATCGCTCATTATGTTTTCACACAATGGTATCAAATTGTATAATTACAATCCAAATACTTAAATACTATCATATTGAAGTTCCGATAACAAAAGCATTTTCAATAAATTATGATCATCCCTTGTGTTCTGTCATATATGGACAAGCAATAGTTTATCAAATATACCATTTACAAGTGTCTGTATCCTGTTGATATTAAAAACAATAATTGGCTTGAATGACTTACAATGAACTATTCACCGATACTCTACTGCAGGTCTACTCAACTGGTGGACCGCGGTCCGAATCCGTACCTTTCGGGTATTCGATTCGGACTGCGCCTAATTTTTTTATTTTGAATCATTATCCCCACTTTTGAAGCTTCTTTTTATATAATCATATTTATAGATTTAATTATATATATGAAAAGAACTAAAACGCTTAAACAATTTTGATTAGCTAATAATCATTAGTCAGCTGAGGAAGAGCGTGTTTAGGGATGCCGAAATATAATTTCTGGAAAGATCAGACGCAACTATTTTTGAAGTTTTGTATGCGGATCTTTGGTAAAAATAGTTGAGTAGCCCTGCCTTACTGAATCCATACCGCCTTAATCTTCAGTTTGTTGTTTCTGTTTTGTTGCGAAGAAAACTATTGAACAATAATTGCTACATTCGGGTTGTAATGCCTAATTTATCGCAGGTGTTGTCATGTTATGTTTTATATCAATTGTATCTGATTGAAAAATTACAATTCAAACAACCAAATAGAACTATAGTAGGTTCCGATAAAGACAGTTTTTTTAAAAAGCCATACACAAACAAATTTTTTTTTTAAGGAACCTATGCACGATTGTCCGTATCTTTTTGATATGAAGCCTATTATTTGCCAATGGACCTTATTGACTTCCAATGAAATAACAATATATTTTTATAATATTTGTTTACCAATTCCCCTCTAGATTCATCAGAAGATTTGTTTTTACAAAGTCATTTAGGTCGTGCAATAGAAAGGTAGTGCAATAGAAAACAAACACTTTTATTGTGCTGCTTGTGCAAACACATTGATCGGTATTTGTCTTTTATCAAGCTAAAACATGCAATAACAACCAAACTTACTGAAACCTACAAAAATCTTTCTATATCTATTTTTAGTTTAAGATTTCCAACTTACAGCGGAAAAAGTGCTTCAGCAAATGTAAGCCACATTTGGCCCGCGGGCTGGGTTTGGCCCACCCTGGTATAGGTTTTGATATTTTATGCATGAGTGAGGGCACGGATTACAATAACCAAACAATAGGTAGACAACAAGAGATAAATCCTCAAATTCACTGACATAAGGGTCAAATGTCAAATACCATCACCGTAACATCATCAAAATCGCAGGCAAACGTTAAAATAATTGTATCGAATGTCTACTCAAATATTAAAAATGGTACTCCCGTAATATGTGTACCAGGTTAGAGTTGGGCCATAGTTTTATTCCGATTTTTCTTATTTCAGTTCTATTACGAGTTCGGGATTGTCTGTGTTAGCCAAGTGTATATACCCTTTGCCCATAGTCCTTTAACACAACTTGATGTGAAGTAGGCAAACAAAATTAGTTCCATCCATATTGGTACACATACTTCTGGAGCGCCAATAATTGTATCGAATCTCCTATTAAGTCTTGTGGTGGCGTTGAAAATATCTGTGATATCACGAAACAGACATATTCTCGTAGAAGAGCGAACCAAATATTGCTGACTGACAGTATATAAAGCATTCCTTCGTTACTTATCACGTGGCAAACTTACGTTACAGTGACCTTGCGTAAAATTGTTTTGCCAACACGTACTGGAACCTATAAAACCGATATGACTTACTATACTTGATTTTCACATTTCATTTTATGCTTATACGTTAAATAATTTTAAGTCTTGTGGAGGCGTTGAAAATAGCTGTGGTAGCACTTAACATACATATCTTTGTAAAATAACATAGTATATACTTAGTATTATCCAGATTGGCAGTACATAAAGCATATTCATTGTGCCTTAAACAGTGTGGTGAACTTAAATAACTGTGAGCCAGCGTAAAATTGTCTTGCCAGCAAGCCTACTTAAACCTATAAAACCGATATGAAATATACCGGTACTTGATATTCCCATTTCATTTTATGCTTATATGAGGAATAGTTTTAAGTCTTGTGGTGACGTTGAAAAAAACTGTGATAGCACGAAACATACATATTTTCGTAAAAGAGCAATCCAAATAATGCAGACTGACAGTATATAAAGCATATTCTTTGTGACTTTAAACAATGTGGTAAACGTACGTTACTGTGATCCTGCGTAAAAGTGTTTTGCCAAAACGTGTACTTGAACATATAAAACCGATGTGAACTATACTTAATTTCAACATTTCATTTTATGCTTATACGCGGAATAATTTCAAGTCTTGTGGTGGCTAAAAATATCTATGATATCACGAAACATACATATTTTCGTCAAATAGCATAGCCTACTTAGTATAATTCGGATTAACAGTACATAAAGCATATTCATTTTGCCTTATAGCAGTGGTTCACAATCGGTGGGAAATTTCCCACTAGTGGGAAATTTGGGAGTTGCTGATGGGGAATAGAATGCTCCTCTGAAAATATACGTACAATATATACCATATATATAAGCCATAAAGCGGAAAGAGATTTCCATTAAATTTATCGAAAATTTCGTAAAATATCACGGTGTTGGCCATGATATTCGATTGATTTTCGTTGCAAACCTGCTAAGGGGGGGGGCACTCTATTTTCAAATGTCTCTGAGATATTGGGTACACATACGCTCTGATGAACAAATATCAGGCCAGCTCCTTCATTCTGATCATTTTTTAATGAAAGGTAATTATGACTAACGTAAAAAGAAATACGATCATAGTTATCTCGGCTATGTCTCATGTTTGTAAAGAAAAATTTTGAGCAACTTCTGCAATGCATTGTTCGCCCTAAGACCATCTCCAACGGTCCTATGGAGCCCCATCAAATAAAGCAACATATTTCAAATATTCATTTGCTTATCAGTTTGCTAAAAAAATCGCAAAATAAAAGCAAGATGAGATTCGACAGCAATTTCAAATAAGTTTAAAGGTGACTGCGTCTTATGCAGTTGTCCTGCAAAAAGCAAGGACTAAAAAGTCCCACACATTGGTGAGACATTGATGAAATTATGTCTGGCGAAGTGTGCTGATATTCTGCGGCGTCAAAGACCAACAGGTCTCCTTGTCCAATCAATGACATTTAATGTCATTGGTCCAATAACAATGCGCTTTTTCAGAAATAGGTTCAAACATCCAGTTCATCATATCAACAACAAAAAAATTAAATTGATGGTACAATGTAAACTCTGATGTGTTCTTTGTAATCTTATGCGTTGAATGGCTCCATTCGATGAAGAAATATTCTTGATAAGGAAGTCAATATGTAGTGGGAAATAATAACTCAGCCTAAATCGTAAGTGGGAAATTAAGATAGAAAAGGTTGGGAACCCCTGCCTTATAGCGTGATAAACTTACGTTATACTGTGACCCAACGCGAAAGTGTTTCGCCGGCAATCCTACTTAAACCTATAGAACCGATATGAACTATACTTAATTTTCACATTGCATTTTATACGGGGAATAATTTTAAGTATTGTGGTGGCGTTGGAAATATTTGTGATAGCACGTACCAGACATATCTTTGTACAGGAACATAGCCTATACTTAGTATTATCCAGATTGGCAGTACATAAAGCATATTCATTGTGTCGTAAACATTGCGGTAAGCTTATATGCTTGTGACCTAGTAAGAACTTCATTTGCATAAGTGCTTTGTTTCTAGTGTTTATATATTAGCGTCAATGTAGAATATATTTAGACTGATTTATTATAAATTTCTTAGGATTGAAAAATGGGTGTTATAAGCATTCTTAGTCCCCCCACACCCCCAATCCAAAAAAAATAACGGAGTCTGTTATATGGAGCATTTTGACATTTTCACTTCAAATAAGGCAATAGACAAGCAGTCATCGACACATAAAAAGCTGCCAAAAGAAGCCGTGTACTAGAATGAGAATTTCTCGATAATGACCTCGACTCACAGAATGTTAGATTTTCCTATGGTCTAACGGCTACAATTTTGTGTAATCCCGTAGTGTTTGTACCCCGTTAGTGTTAGGCCCTAATGTGATTTCGATTTTCCTTATTTTAGTTCTATTAAGAGTTCTAAGACTGTTTGTGTTGGACAAGTGAATATACCCCCTCCCATAGGTTTCAGTCCCTTTACACAGCCTGATGTAATGTAGGCGAACAGAATTAGTTACCTCCATATTGGTGCACACACTTCTGAATCGCCCAATTTTGTATTATGATGATTTATATTATCAATTTTACTATGTGAATAGTTCACATTATTAGATTCACACAGATCATATTAGCTGTTTTGCGCTATTTGTAATAGGTAACACATATTGATATCGTGTATCCAGTTTATTACACCATTCGTGAGGTTATGGCAAGGAAAGGTAGTTAGTTTCACGTAACCATAACAAACACACAACTTAGTTACACAAAGTGACATTGTGTTGGTCCATCATAAATATATGTTAATAAGAATATTTCCATAATGATTATTAGAAAGAAAGGATAGATAGAAATATCCCTGCGGTATATAATTTTGTATTGTCACACATATCCATTTGCTATTCGAGACGACGGTTCATTTTTTTAGTCGTAGAACTTTCTTCGCGTGAAGAAAGTTCGCCTCTCTCCTATGCCTTATTCCTTTTATTCTCTCCTATTTTTAGTGGGACCCTTCTCACTTATTCTTACTCTCTTATTTTCTTTTATATCTATACAACAGAGCAATGGCCAACTTACTTCCATTTTTTTTTTTCAGTGAGATCAAATAGGTTTGATGACGGCTTTATGACAAGTTCCATTCGAATCAACAATGTGAATTTAGTTGACACGACATTTTCAAGAATTCTAATGTACAAAACCTGTATCATATATTCAGTAAACAACCCCTTATCTAGAAGTAGAGGATAAACGGTACTCCCGAAGCATGTGAGCCAGGATGGCGCACACTGGAGCGTAGTATGTGTACCAGGTTAGGGTTAGGCCATATTTTTGTTCCATTTTTTCTTTATTCAGTTCTATTAGGAGTTCGAGGCCTATTCGAGTGACTCCCGTAGTATTTGTATCTGAAATTAGGGCCTAACCCTAACCTTGTACACAGACTACGTTCCGGTGTCCGTCATCTTGCTTTATATACTTCGAAAGTGGTTCCATTACATTTGAACCCACGTACATTTGTACCCACGACGATTGCACCTATAGAAATTTTCGTTGTTTTACGGATATCTAACCCATGTGTTTTAGCACCCGCATATAGATTGAACCCGCGGATATACACATGGGTTCAAATGTACGTGAGTTCAAATGTACGGTCACCTTCGGAAGTATCGGATAAACGACGGATTGAGAAGTTATACGCTCTTATGCGATAGATGCAAAGCGTATGGAATTTGTATCTGTATGTCAATAGTATGGAATTACCGTTCACAATCGGTTGGCATGAAACTTAAAAAACAACTTCAGTTCTAATTCTCAATCCAGTAAGGAAAGCGGCAAAGTGAAAGGTAATGTGACTTAATGGTATTTCATACCTCAGCTACCACATATATCCAGCATGCTACCATGTTCAGCAGAACAGTGCAATGATTACAGGATATTACGCTTCCACGCTTATTGCCTCCTGCTTTATTTGATCAATTTTATTACCACACCCTCAGCCCGGGATAAAATGACTTTAGGATACAGCAAATTTATTTCGATATCATCCAAAAATTATCTCTCGATTGAAGTCGCGACTCAGACGCAATTTGTCGGAAAATTACACAAGGTTGCAATTTGTGAAATAATTGAATGTGTTTTGTTGCATTTGCATCCGACTATTACAAATTGACCTTTAGGCTTGATAAACACAAAGGGAATTCCTTTGTACGGCAATTAGTATTGAGATAATAGAATTATAAGAATTACATTATTACAATGGTGTAATTATAACAGAATGTGGTCGGAACAAAATGAAATGTTATTTAATTTTGATTTTAGAAAGGGAAAATTATATATGACATCAAATAATTTGGAAAATTTTGATAATTATAAAACAAAATAACACGTTAAATTATTCAATTTTGGAATGGTACTGTTGTATTAATATTCATTAAACCAATATACTGAAGCTTGCAATTTTATGGAATGAAAATATTATGGTATTGTTGTTTTATATTATTGTTACTCATCTAAATATCCTTCTGACATATGAGCCATAAAATTCACCACCTTTAAGCCAATCTTTATTCTTCATATTAACAAAATATACACATCAATAGCCAAGTAGTTAGTTTTATGGAAATCAATCTCAAGCCAAATAATGAGGATACAGACACTTAAATAATGTGTTTCATAAACAAGAGACTATTGTTTGTCTCTAAATTCGATGTGATTGGAATAAGTGTTTTGATAGGGACACTACAAAGGTATTGAAAAGGCTATTGTTATATGAACCAAATATTACAATATTATTTAGTCCAGGTGATTAGTTCATTGAAGGTCAATATCGAGCCAAGTAATTTTTTTTATACAAACAGGATACAGACAATTGTGGATGGTATGTTTGATAAACAACAGCTATTGTTTGTCTCTAATTCTATATGATTAAATACAATTGGATTGAAAGGGGTGTTATTAATCCATAGAAAATGCTAAACTTGTAAGAACCTGTTTTAACATTATATTGTTGTTTAAATTGTTATCAATCACTTAGACACAATTTATTCAAAACAATTCTGGGCGACCTTTATGAACTACCTTCAGATCAGGTGATCCAAACACAGTATTGTCTTGTAACTTGTACTGCGATTATTAAAACAACGAAATGCAGATTGAGAAGATCTGTTTACTTATCCTCATACGGATTCAGTAAACAAGAGGGGGCAAAAATAGTTAGGTCATCGTAGCCCATATCAAACCGATTATGATTCTTTATATCAACAGGATATAGACACTAAGGAATGCTATGTTTCATAAACAAGGGACTATTGTTTGCCTAAAATTCTATATGATAAATAGGAAAACTCATACTTTATTTAAAAAGCTATCTTCATCAAAATTTATGATGCTATTGGGTTGTTTGAATTGTAATTATTCAAATAAATACAATTGATTCGAAACACAGCATGGTGCCTTTATTAAACTAGCAATTATTGTTTTGTAATTTGTATAGCAATCATCCTAAAAAAATCTAAAAAAAATTGTATCTTCATACGTATACTCCTGCATAAGGCTATTAGTAAGAAAAGCGGAATAAGAGACAATTAAGTTATTACCAGCTACTCTCAAGATAATAATTACAATGTATATCATCCTAATACAAACACTTATTAATGACAAATTTTATAGACAAGCTATTGTGTGTCTCTAATGATATATGATTAAACACAATTGACTTGACAGGGGCACTCATACCCGATTGGAAAACCTATCTTTATCGGAACTTATTGTGATGGTTTGTTGGACTGCGAATATTTAATTAAACGCAATTGATTTAAATTATAAGAGGCTCCACTTTATTAAACTAGGAACGGAAATCTAAACATTGTATTTTATCGTGATTTGTACTGCAATTATCCGAAACAGGAAACTGTAGATTGAAACGATCTAAATGACTTCGTAAAAACAAATCTTCTATAATGGATCTAGAAGGAAGTTAGTAAACAAATATTATAAAAATATATTGTTAGTTCATGAAAAGTCAATAAGGTTTATTGACAAATAATAGGCATCATATCAAAAAGATACGGACTATCGTGCATAAAAGGTTCCATGAAAAATAAGTTTGTTTGTGTATAGTTTTTTTTTTGAAAAGCTGTCTTTATCGGAACTTACTATGGTTGTTTGATAAAATCTATATAAGATAAAACATAGCATAATAACACCTTTGATAAATTAAGCATGACAACCCCGATATTGTATTGTTCAATAGTTTTCTTCTCAACAAAACAGAAACAACAAACTGAAGATTAAGGTGATATGGAGCCAGGAGTGTATCGGTGAATAGTTCATTGTAAGTCATTCAAGCCAATTATTATTTTTCTTATCAACAGAATACAGACACTTGTAAATGGTATATTTAATAAACTATTGCTTGTCTCTAATTTTACATGACTAAACACAAGAGGTGCTCATAATTTATTGAAAATGCTATTGTTATCAAAACTTTAATATGAGAGTGTTTAGATATTTGAATTGTAATTATACAATTTGATATCATTGATTGAAAATATAACATGAATATATTTTATTAACAGAACATTGCTGTGCAAACGTTATATTGTTTTTGATTTGTTTGCAATTATAAAAACAAGGAAATGATAGCAATTATGATAGATTAAGACGACCTGACTGACCTGGTAATGATAATTACCTCCATAAACAACCACCAGAGTGTAAATAAATGTAACTGTGAGGATGAACTTTATTAAACTAAGAATGACAATATGGTGTGATTGGTGTAATGTTATCTGATTGGTACAGATGACCTTTTAGATGCTGCATACAATGCTGTTTCGCTGACCTGATAGTTAATTAAGCTTGTATCCTATAGAGATTACGAGCAAGAATCGAGACATCGTGTGTGTTTGCTTGATAAATTGTTAACCTCAAAGTATGAAAGTTGTATTGTAGTTGCAAGTAGATACAATTATCTCCATAAAACTATCAAAACAGTGTAATAATATAGTACGGTCAAAACGAGCTTGTTCTATGAAGAAATCTTGTTACATTTCAGGTTTACACGATGACTTTATGTTTAGAAGGGATACTATACCTCTGCCAGTATTGTAGGTTATACATTTTGGTGTCTTATCCGGTGGTTCTCGACCCTTTTCAAACCGCGCCCCCCATTTGAGAATTTGTCAAGTCTCGCGCCCCACCCCAAAATATACAATATACTACAAATAGTAAGGCGAAGTTATGTTTTATTCAAAAACACGTTGAAAATATGTGAATGAAACCTAAATAATAAAATAAATGTAAATATCCAAAATAAAACGGGTAAGATCAAAGCTAACAAATTTTTTTCTTTTTATTTGCTTCACGCCTCCTCAGAAAATTTTTTACATTCCCCTTGTGGGGTAAGCCGCAGCGTTTGAGAACTACTGGATGTACACTGAATTGTCCCTGGTGGGATGGTAAATGGTTTAAGTGCCAAAGCAAACGTTTTCCACACTTAGTAAAATTGCTAGCAGATTCCAAAGCCAATAACAAATCTGGCGGTTTCGAACATAAAAATAGAAACAAGAGTAAGAACCGCACAAACAACGCTTTATAATTAGCGAGCTCCCACGCAAAAATTAATTTGAAATTTTACGTGTTACTGTTACCTTGTAATAATGACCTTTCGTTTCATCGTTATCTTTTGGAATTTAGAAGGAAATGTACTTTTGTACATGTGTACTTTTGAAATGTATTTTTATTTATAAATTTTATCGCCATTAAAATAGTGTGTTGGAGTCCTATAAATATAGTATATTAACAAGGATATAAATACTACGAAAACAATTTATTTTAAGTTCAAATATTCAATCAAATGATGATAATTTTGTGAAAATGGCTTTTCATGGTTTTTCAAGTTTTTTCATGGAGGAGAATTTTACACGAAGTAACAAAAATGATACAAATGAATAAAAATTTTTGTGTCGAATGAAGATTTCACCAACAGTCAAGCTCCATAAAAGGCATCGTAATTATGACCTCCCATAGCCCGCATTCGGGCAAGGATTTCGAGTGAAAAGTGGCCAACGAATATGATTAGTCATAACAGGCATTATCGATATACTTATAACTGTTTTTCATATATTTGGTGATAAAATAAAACAAGAGAGCGATGCTCAAATATATGAACACGAAAGTCGAAACGAAATATAACGGGTATGAAATCTATCACAGTAGATTACCGATAGCGCAGTCTTCACGACTAACAGCCACAAGGTGTGCAATTCTGATGACGTTACGGCGCACAAAAAAATCAAATCTCATACACCCTTCAAAATTTTTGAAATAAATAAAAGTGATTTCTTTCTAGCAAAAAAATACAATCTTCAATCACTGAAAATTACAAAGCATTTAATCCAGTAATTAAAGAGAAAAGCGATTTTTTTTCTAACAAGAAGAAAAATACTAAAAAAAAAAACACCAGCACAATAATAATAACAAAACAAGGTATATTTCGTGTCCTAAAACAATATTCCTGAAACCTGACGGCTAAATTATGTATGGAATAAATATGTCACCACACGAGTTTTCGTCCAATATTAACCAGCAATATCACGTTGATTGCGAATGACCACATTCTCCAATGACCCCATTCTCGCTGTGATTACGAATGATTTTGCAGTTAAAGACAACAACGGTTTTTAGTAAACGGGAATAGTTTCAAATAAAGTGAAATTCTACGTCTCATGAAACTGAAATTTGCGTAATCAAATTTGCAACAGTTTCGTTAAGTAAACGTTTTTTATTGATATAAACCTTAACTCACGATATTAAAGATGGTCGACAATGACTCCGTGAAGCACACTGTGTTTCACTCACGTTTCTATTGCTACTATAGCTTGTAAATCACATTTCACGGCGTTTATATACATTCCTGTCAGATATTCTATTTAAAGTTTATTGTTTCTGTTGCTTTTGGAGTATTACAAAGTATGGAATTTATCGAATTTGATATAGGTTTGTGATATTTTTTTTCTTTGGAATCATAAGAGTTGGTCAGTCACAAAAATAAATGAAGCCGAGTGCTGATGTGAGTAATTGAATCAATTGATCATTATTTCAGTTTATAACGTTAAAGTTAGCAATTTTCCGTAAAACGTTCCTTTTTTCGCGAAGCACAACTGTTATTAGCAAAACGATAATTTGCCGATTTTGCTTTATTTAAATCTTGACCTAAAAATATCCTTTGGCGATCATGCACTGTCATCTTTCTACATTTCTATTTCTAATGTTTTGGCTACACCGATTACACTTGCGGCAATCAGATTCAGGATTGTTCAAGGAGAAGCCGTCCAACGAAATTAAAAACAATTATTACACTTTACGTAACAAGGGTGCAAAAATGCCAGCACTGCTTAGTAGTTTAGACTCAAACTTAACAATTTAAAATGAATAAAATAAGGACACTGAGATAAATCAGGAAGTGAAAACGAGCGGGTTGTATATTTATGAGACATGACTAAAACTGTATTACCCTGAAGCCGCCGGCGTCCCTGTAACTAAAACCATTCTTGTAACGTGAGATCTGCCTAAAGTTATACCGTATTTTACCGACCATAAGGCGCACCGTCAATAAAATGTTTAGAATAGGGTTTTTAGGGCGCTTCAGGCTATTAAGGCGCAACCGGTACTGGTCTGGTTTTGAGTGTAGACAAACCGACACAATCGAATTTTTAGAAAAAAAAGAGCCTTATGGTCCGTAAAATATGGTACTTTATTGGAAGATTTGCATTTTCTTTTCCTACTGGATATCACTCATGTCTATACATCTAATTTAGCAATCGGACCTAAACCCTACGCTTAAGACATAGGGTCCACATAGGGTACTTGTGTAGGCGACATACGGCGTAAAGCATTACGCTATAGTCCAGCGTTTCCCAACCTTTTTTGGTCGCGGACTATTTTCTCACCGGCGAAAACCTTTGCGAACTCAAGGTGCGTTTATTGCAACCGTACTCTGTGTAAAGCAGCAATAAAACCAAACACAACAGAAAGACCAAACACAACGAATTTAAAAATCGGAAAAATCGTTAAAAGAGCCGACATTTTTGGTGTATAATGGATTTTTCTGTCGCACAGTATTCATTCCATGACAACGACGATAATTTAAAATGTATTTGTATTTTAATTTAATTGTGTTCATCATCGTAACTCGCGATTGCGTCGACTTACGACAAGATGAAAGCATTACTTTTTTAATATTTCCCTGCCATCTGCGAACATAATAATGAAAGAATATATTGCCTGAATATATTCAGCTTTGATACATATTTTTTGCGATCTTGCGAATTCGTTATCTCTGTTAGAAAAAATCATACTATCTGCTATAAATTTCCAGAATGTACAACTTAATTTAGTATTTATTAAAAATATATTTGAAGTATATATATTAGTAAATCAAGAATACATATTCATCGCCTTGAAATTTTCGTGAACAACTTTTGAAGTAATCGTCGCGTATACGTCACTCGTTATAAGAGCCGACTTTTCAATGATTTTTTCTGTTGCATAAACTATTCAATCCATCCCCATGTGTGATTCCCTTAATCTGCGGTTGTGTTGACGAAATAAGAGCAATACTACTCAGAAAATTTCATGACAATCCGTGGACACAAACATGCGTGGTAAAGTGCCCGATTATATCTTGTTTTGACTCGTATTTTTGTGAATTCGACAAATCTGTGTGAATTCGACATTACTACTGTGCGTACCAATCTGGAGGCAGTAAAGCAGAGAATCCTAAAGGAAAATGCCCTGGTACGTATACTACGGTAGCACCCGAAATTTTGCGATTTGCAATGTCTAAAAAGCGTTTTTAATCGGTCGCGGACCGCTTTTCAATTTAGAAAATTTGGGTTGTCATCATTTACACCTACCAGAAATTTTTTTTATTCCTCGTTGTTCGAACTCGCGAGGAACACCTATTACGAATCTATCGAAGCGTGTACAGACTCTTGTTTTCGTTGGAAATCCACAAGTGAGTTGTGAAATCCAATCGTTTGATTAAGCGACTCGCAAGTGACCTGTCGCGTCACATGTTACCAAATTTTCGATTAGTAAATATGCTATTCTAATAGTTGAATATTCGAATATATGCCCAACCCTACTCAGTAACCAGTAATTATTGACGCGATTAATGTCATGTGAATAAACTGACTTTTTTTTTTTTTTTGTAAATTCAAACGCAAATCCTAACTTGGCTGATAATTAATTAGGTTTCGCAAAAACGTTTACGGCCCGCAGTGAATTTCTGACTCGTTGCGGACTCATTAAAACGCTCTGCGGACTCATTTGAGACCGCGGACTGGGGTTGGGAAAAACTGCGCTATACACTATAGTGGCACAACTAATCATTTTGCAGCATTATAGTATTAATGCATGTGATGTTTTTACATTAAATTTTAGTAATACGACAATGGACAAGAGAGCGATGCTTAAATAAATGGATACAAAGGCCAAAACAAAGTGATACGGGTATGAAATCGTTCACAGTAGCTTACTAGCACCGCCTGACCACCAAATAGGTAAGGCGAACACGGAACCGCCACAAAATGCGCAATTTTTAATTTCTACGACGTCAACGCACAAAATAAAGCGAAAACATTAGAGCTCACAGAAATTTTTGAAATCAATAAATTTTAGCCTGCTATAGAAAAATACAATCTTTACCCATTGAAAATTTTAAAGCAATTGGTCTAGCTCAGATGTCGGCAACCTACGGCCCGCGGACCGGATCCGACCCGCGGAGCACTATAATCCGGCCCGCACAATTTCACAATTACTCGTTTAATGAGCATATAATTTAATCATAATTAAGCTAATGGCAACAAAACGCAGAAAAGTTGATGCTAAGTGCAAAGGGTTCAATGGCTCTGAAAATATTCAAATGAAATTTCATGAGATGCAATGAGGAAATAAATCTATATTCTATTCGAGAGATGTATCACTACATGATTTTTATTATAAAAAGTACCATCCGTTCGATTTTTCAACTTTCTGAAAATATGTGCGGCCCGCCAAAGACTTGAAATCTTAATTTTGGCCCGCGAGCGACAAAAGGTTGCCGACCCCTGATCTAGCTTGTGGGAACCGAAAAAAACGAAATTTTTTTCATAACAACTCGACCCAGAACAAATACACAAATCACATTTTTTATACGTTTTATTGCAGTATTCTCCGTATAAACAATAATTCTATGTATTTTTAATATCGAATACACAAATAATAATAGAAATAAATGTCGTTTCTTTGTCTTATAAAATATCATATGGTTTTAAACAGGGTTTGTATTATACTAACCACACAGTTGAAAATGTAAACAATAAACATCGCAACAAAGCTATACTAAAGCAACTAATGTCCATACTAAAAATTATTGCATGTAAGGGGCACATATATGGCTAAGTATAAGCAAAGAACGTATATGTTGTCGTGAAAAACAAAGACAATTGATCCTATAAGTAAACAGAACAAATATGTTAATTAGTAAATCAAACCCTATATATTTGCCACGAAAATCCACCAGATCCAAATCATGGAATCTAAATATTCTATTGGGCATAAACACTGTAAATATAAAATAATCAGCTTGGTATCATAGACAAAAACGCAAGATTTTAAAAACCGATTTCCCTTCTTCTTTTCACGGAATAGTAAAGACTGAGTAGTCTGGACTTCACTGTGGGAACAATGATATAAATATTGGAAGACACAGTAAAATTGACGTCATAATAAAGGTGAGGTCACATATCAATAAAAATGACATCATATTAAAGGTGAGGTCACATAACACTAAAAATGACGTCATAATAAAGGTGAGGTCACATAACAATAAATTGACGTCATAATATAAAAACGAGATCATATTACAAGTGAAATAAAAAGCATATCTTTATATGAGCCTTTAGGGATACATGATACTGTTTATATTTTCCTGAGGGAGTATTTCATGCGTTCTCTCCCAATAGGAATATAGAAAAACAAGCACCAAAGTTAAATTTCAACCTCATTTTCACCTGCTTAGGTTTTTTTGTCAATAATACCAAGTCTATAAGCATAATAATAATGATGGATTTTCGTGGGAAACCCAAAGTCCGTCACCAGTCTTCGTCTACTTTCCTTCACATGTATTAGAGCAGAACTTGCTAAGGACTTTATCTATCAATTCTTTTGTAAGACCCTCCATATCACTGATTATTATCTTATTGTCTTCAGTTCCAGCGATTATGTCAACTGTTTCACCAACTTTCGGGCCAATCGCAAGTGCGAAAGTCTGAAAATTAAAAAAAAAATCAATCACAAAACATCTTTGAAAAAAATTATGGGTGGGGTTACTAAGAACTACTAAAGCTATATGAATGACGTCAATTCTTTTTTTTCGGTATGGAATTTGCCACTCCAGAAGTGTGTGTACCAATATGGAGATAACTAATTTTGTTCGCTCACTTCACATCAGTGACCCAGGTATTAGTGCCCATTGAAATAAAAAGCACCCTCACTCAGACGTACTTATCTCTGGGCAAAGTTTTCCTATCTTATATTTGTATTATTTTTTGTTACATCAATTTCCAGTGGTTTCAGATATTTTCATATCAGTTGTAAAAAAACTTAAAAGAATGGTAATTACATCAACTCCTCCATCTCTAATGGCTTTTATCTCCGCCGGAAGATCCTTAACGTCAGTGGCTGCTCCATCAGTCACCACTAGAATTGCGTCTGAAACACCTTTTCTTCCGGTTGGCAAAACCTTCTTGCGGACGTATTTAATAGCCGCTGCAGTGGCTGTTTCTGAAAAAGAAGTTTTTACCATTATTGAAACGAAGTGGACAAATGAGTCGATTTGTTATGTTTAATTGTTGATGGCAGTTCTATTTAAATTAAGATTCTAGCTGCACACTAACACAAATGTATTTCCGGAACGTATCATCTGATCGTGGTCAGACTTCTTCAGACAAGCATTTTACAACTGTGGAAGAAACGCAATTGCATACACATAAATAATGGTATCAAATGTTGGGTCTGTTTTCGATAAAGAGAAATAACTAATATTGGGAGAGTGCCAGAACAATACAAAAGCAATACAAAAATTTGGGTCATAATCATTGAATATTTTCCGCTGCCAGAGTTTTTCTTGTTGTTGTGGTTGATATTGTGAAAAAATCACTTTTGTCATTACCTACTGGGTAAATTGCTTTGAATATTTCAGTGATTAAAGATTGCTTTTGTGGATAAAAGGCTATTACTTTGATTTATTTAAAAGTTGTTGTGGGATCTTTATCCCATTTCAAGTCATCAAAATTAAAAAATGCGCACCGTGTGACGGTTTTGCAATAATTATACCCATTATAAGTATTTGTAAAAGTCAAAATATAAAAAAAATAGAGGTGGATTTTACTGTAGAAACTTGTAAAGGCAGGAATAGAGGTTAAAAAAACTCTGGCAAAAGAAAACACTACAACTAGGGCTGAGCATTTCTTAATACTAATGTTTTCAGAATCGAATCGAATCTCGAATACTTGGAAGATGTCTAATTGTACTTGTCCACACACTCAGTGTCCACACATAATAATAACCATGCCTCATCAATGACTTGCTGGTAAGATAATAGTCAGCTTCACAAAAAGATTGTTGAATTCACTTTAATTCAAGATGGCGGCGATTCAAAATTATTGTCTAAACCGATTCTAATAATTTTGAATTCGATTCGATTCTAATATTCGAGTCTACAGCCACTAAGCCCTCCACAGCAAAAGCTTGATATACTCACTTCCGCCAGGTCCATCGAAACCTAGGATAGCTTTCTTAATCCCTGCTTTGTTTCCAATATATTTATCGAGTAAAATTGTGTCTTCTTTTACAACCTCAGTGTTGAATCTTACAACACCAAAATGGAATCCATCTCCCTTGAAGCCACTTCAAAACAAAAATAGCAATTTAGCAGTGTTCCCCAGGCCCATTTTCATGAATATAAATTTTTTTTAAAAATATCGATGCAAACAACGAATCGTCGGCTAAAATAAATATGTAATTCTCCACATTTAAATATAATGTGCATAGCGATCCACATGTATGTCATACTAATCCTTCCGAATGAGCATTCGTGAGTATTAATACTTATGCCCTTTGGTTCACTAGATTTTTTTTTTGTAAATAACTGTTTAATTATTCATAATTCCATAGTGAGCCTCCGGACCAGTAACCAAGTCTATTATCTGTAACTGGCCCATTCCAAAAAAAAAATTGCCCACATCTGCGCTATAGAAAATAATAATAAATAGGACACCTATGTACACTATTGCTCAAAAGCTCTTATCAAATAGTATAGTTAAACTCACTCAATCAAATCGACAAGGAAGTCTTTCATTTTCGAATAATAGTCGGGACCGTTTTTTCCGAGTGGGTTAATTGATCCCGAAGAATCCATGACGATTACGAGATCCATTTTGGCATCTTTGTCACACGTCACTGAAAACATTAAATTTATTTTTTTAATAATGCCATGACGACAACAAATGGCTGTAGCGAATTGGTAAAATAATGTTGGTTAGTGTGTGCAATTTGACTACAATAGAATAGTTTGAAGTTTTATTTCATTGCATTGGATGATATATTTTCTGAAGTTCAGCACGGAACGCTATTTTGCAAAATGCTTTGTATTTCATATGAGAAAAAAGTTTTGAGATAGAAGTTTTTTGCGATATTTAAGGACTGATAAAGAATAGAAACAGGTTAGGTTGATAAAATGCTACAAATTTAAACTTGGATTTTGTAACCGCGTCGTTCTCAATTTGGCGTTTTCACACCGCCACTCCGAGCGAAGCAAAAGCGAAGTAGCCATTTTAGAATGTCCAAAATATTCACCATAGCATATTGCCTTAAACGGGGATGGCTACAATATGGTGGCAGAAAATGTGTTCTCGGCGACATGTTGGTCTAAGAATTATCGACAGTAAAGTACTATATCAGTAATTAAAGACAGTGACTAATATATTTTCAGATCTTATATTTTTTTTATTTTGGATTCATTTAGATTTGTTAGATTTTTTAAGGTCAGCCTTCATTCAATTTCACGATAAATGAATATTTATTATAAAACATGAACGAAGTTCAAAACTACGCCGTTCAAACTCAAACTATAGTTGGGAGAAAAGTTTCGCTAATTTCGTTACTTATTACTAAATCTAACTTTTAATGATAAACGGTACCTTTTCCGCAGCACGGTAATTGGTTTGTCCAATGTAACTCTGTCTTTAAACCGACTTCAGTACTGACTACACTAGCGTTGCACATTGTGTAATTTTTCCATCCTGGAATCATAACGTAGTCATCGTCGCATTTAAAATCGCATCTGGTTCCTTCAACGAATTTTGTCTTTGGTTTGCAAGTCATCTTTCCGTTCTCAAATTCATTCCATTTCTCGCATTCTTTTGGTTCTATAGGAAACGAACAGTTTAGTGTTAACTTAGTGGTCTCCCACCCCCCCCCCCCCCCCACTAAAATTTCAAACACCCACCTCCTCGCTAAGTTGGACGTGTGTCCTTACACAAATTTTCTTTCTTGCTAATTTTAACATGTGTCCCTACACCAAATATCAACCACCCCTCGAAACTGGACAGATGAACTGAGCTTTCTTCTAATTTTTACGCTTTTTATATCTTCAGTTCTAAACAAGGTTCTCTCCAAGCAGCCACTGATTTAGGTCCATGACCCGGGACTTCCTAACACTAGTATTATCAAATTTTTACACGCGCATAAACTACGGTAAAAATTGTTCACTTACCTTCACAGGTTGGGGGCTTAGCACTCCATGTTCCATCAGCCTTACATATCGCATTTTTCTGTCCTTTCATATTAAAACCATCGTCGCATTCGAAGTCGCAAACGGCTCCTTCAATTAATGATTTGTCCGGTTTGTCGCATTTGACTGTACCGTGGTCTATTGTTTCGGGTTTTTCGCAAGTTTCTGTTCAGTAAACAAAAGTGATTAATATGTATGAATATTTATTTGTAAATATTGTTCAATATGTTAGTATAGAATTTTTGAACAATGACACAAAAGACAAATCATTGGATTCATTGGGAGGTAGTTTCGAAATTTATAATTGCCAAGTCAGACCGTAGCAGCTGGAGAGTCTTCAAGGGTCTTGGTGGTCGTTTTGAGCTACGAAAAAATACTATGTATGATAAAGACTTTTTTTCACATTCCAAAACAAGGTACCCCCGTAGTATCTGTACCGGTTAAGGTTGAGCCATAAATATATTCCGATTTTCCTTATTTTAGTTCTATTACGAGTTTGGGAACTGTCTGTGCTAGCCGAGTGAATACACCTCCTGTCCGGTCGCTTCACCCAGCTTGATGTAAAGCAGGCGATCGAAATTAGTTACCTCCATATTGGTACACACATGAAGTACCATTTGTTACAACGATAATCTTACTTACTTTTGCACGTTGGTGCCTTGTGGCTCCATTCTACGACACCTCTGGCTGTTTCTTCACAGACTGTATTCTCTGAGCCAATTAGCTTATGTCCACTCTTACATTTGTATTGACAGATTGTTCCGGCGGTTGCAACGACGTTATCGCAATCAACAAATCCATCTTCTGGTTTCGGTGGGGGGTGTGGCGTGCATTTTGCTGTTGTATAAATATTGCGAGATTTAAAATTGTGAAATTTAAGACAAAATGGCGAATGTTGAAATTTCAAAATAAATTTATTCCAGAATAGTACATGAAAATGAGTAAGCTGGTATCGAGTCGTAATTTGGAGCAATATTAACCCAAGTATTTCAAAAAATTGTTACAGAAAAAAAAAAAAAAAATTTCTCAAAACAACTTTTTCGAATTTCTTCATTTTGGGTTTTAAGTCTCGATATAAAGCTTACACGAAACTCATCTCATATTCATTATTCGCTTTTTGTTTTCTATTAGACGTGTGTCTTTGATATGCCGATTTGGTGAGTTAGCGGTCTATATGTGGTGGATTTATGAAAACGTATAAAAAATATCTCACGTATGCATTTTGGTTCTTTTTCACTCCACGTTCCAGCCTTTTCGCAAATCGTCTTTGGTTTTCCAACCATTTCGTATCCTTCCTCACATTTAAACTCGCATTTCGATCCCACGATTAATTTATCGTCACATTTGATGGTACCATAGGTTGGAGGATCTGGCTTCTTGCATTTTTCTGTTATATAAGATTTTAAGGTTGCATTTCTTGTAGTTAAATTGTACTCGACCTAATTAAAGGTTAGAACTGTCTCGAGACATTTAAATAAATGTTTCAACAGAAACTCGGCTACCGATTCCAGTTTAAGAAATTTTTTAATTTTTTTTCATTTAGTTTATCGTCATTGAAAGTCTGAAATTCAGACTCAATCCAGGAGGAACACCGAATTGGATTCCGACCTTCACCTCCGGAGTTTAAAAACACGAACTCCGAACTCGAACGTCGGATGTAGTGAAAATACACCAAACTACAGATCCGACTTAGTAGCCCCGGTTATGACTAATATAGTGTCGATTCGATTTGTACCTATGACTGGGCATTTTGAATTGAATCGAATTGTAAATTTGAATTTCGAAATTAATTTCGAATCTCCGCCATCTTGTTTGTTGTATGGCGGATTCTATATTTTCGTAATTTATTTTCTGGAGGATCCATTGCAATAAAAAGTATTCGAGTTCGATTCTATTCCAAAAAAATATTCGGTTCCATTCTGAAATCATCAGATATGTTTAAATGCCCAGCCCCACTTGTAACTCGCATTTTTAAAATTATTTTAACTTCACGTCAGACTTAAATTTGCTGTGACTCGCTCGGCTGTGACTCGCTTCGACCGTAGGTTTAAGGACATGTGCCGTATATAATAATAAGGATTTTTTGTACAAAGCCTCCACCACTAATGCAAAATGTGAGATTTGAGAAAAGCACCCCGCAATGTTTTTAAATAACAGGGTCAAAGTAGCGGTTAGGAATGATTTGAAAAAAATAAACTTCCAGCGCAATCTGCATCTCTAACCCTAATCCTAACTGAATAATTACTAATTTGCTATTGTTAATTGTTGATGGGCTATTTAGTTAGCGGGGTCTCGGTACAAAAGATACAATAATAACTATTCTATGTGATTTAAGAGTCTTGCTGCACAACTAACACAAATATTCAAGCTTGGTATGGCCAAGGTAAGACTCCCTAATTTATACATGGAAGTTAGTATGCAGCAAGACTTTAAATCAGGGGGTGCAACCTTCAATACAAGAGGGCCAGATTTCAAATACCTGGGTGGAACCGCGGGCCGTACCTTCATCGAACATAGGTTTTATTGTAGCTGTAGGCACAAAAAAGTTGTAACGTCATAGACATAAATAATAATTGCACTTAGGCAGGGGCTTTGCAACGCAAAAGAATTAAAAATATATACACGTACTAGATTAAACTAAATTAAAGACTCGCTTTGCGGGCCGCACACAATTCAAAATTCGCACTTCTCCGCGGGCCACCCATTTTATTTGTGGCCCGCATTTGGCCCCCGGGCCGCAGGTTGCAAACCCCTGCTCTGAATCATTTAGGGTAGGCATTTTCACCCTTGCTACAGCATCATTGTATTACACGCATATGAATCCACTGATACAAAAGCATAGAAGGAAAAGAAGTAGTCGGTAGTTTAGGACCCAATCGATATTGATAAATGTAATCTTTTTTCACTTACTGGTACATATTGGTGCCTTATGGCTCCATTCAGCTTTTTCATTGGAAATTTTCTTGCAGATTGTTTTCTCTGATCCCTGGAGCGAGTATCCAACCTTACAAGCGAAATCACAACGAGTTCCGACTATTGCCTTTTCGTTGTTGCATTCAACTTCGCCATTGATTGGTCCTGGTGGTGGGTGTGGCTTGCAAAGAGCTGAAATAGAAAATGTTTGATTAGGATTTACAACTCACTAGTTAATTCGTATACTACTTTAGACCTTTTAGGTCTGTATCAAAAACCTAATTATATATAGGCGCAGCAAATTAAATGGCGCCCCAGAAGTATGTGTACCAATATGGAGTTAGCTAATTTTGTTTGTCTACTTAACATAAAGTTGTGTAGAGAGACTGAGGCCAATTAGCAGGGCGTATATTCAATTGGCTAACACAGACAGTTCCCAAATTCGTAATAGAATTGAAATAGAGAAATCGGAAAAAAACTATGGCCTTATTGAATACCGCAGTAGATACTGCAATGTTAGGGATGTAGCTGAAACCTATTCAATCCGTTTTAATATCCCAGTACTGTTGTTTTAAACCTTTTTGGTGGGACAGAACCTTGATGAGATATTTCAGAGAATCAAGAAACCCCTGCGCAAATTTTTTATGTATATTTGATCTATATAAAATATTTCAATCAAAAAAATGCGAAACTACAATATGACGTAGAACGCTTGAGGGTCTTTTACGTAACACTTGTGAAATTCACTTATTATTTGACTATTTACACCCGTGTATTTGATTATAATGTCGTTGTTCAAAATGTCGCAGAACCGGGCTCTATAGCGTCGATTTGTGAAGAGTGTCACGGCTGGTCAGCAATGACAATCCCGTTTCGGAGAGAGATTTGATTATATTTAAACAATTATACATATAATAATAATATATACTTTCGGATATGATTGTAAACTTGTGGAAACGCCTTGCGTTGAAGTTAGAGTTGGGATTAAAAATGATTCAAATATAGGAATTTTCAGCGCAATTTGCATTCTTAACCCGAACTCTAACTGAATATTTACTAATTTATTTAATTGGAGCGTTGGCGGGGACTTTGAAAAAAAGATCCCACATTAATAAAGTAAAATATCTATAAAGTCTCACATAGGGTAAATACTTCACTTACGTTCGCATTTTGGTGCCTTTTCTGACCATGTTCCGTCCTTTTCGCACTCGGTTTCTCTTTTCCCAACAACTTGATATCCTTCGTTACATTTGAATGTGCAAGATGAACCGACGATTAGTTTGTTGTCCAAGTTACTGCATTTTACGGTACCGTAGGTTGGCGGAGGAGGCTTTTTGCATTTTTCTATAGGAAGAAATAATACGGTGTTAGGATTGAATAGGTTGAATTAGTGTGAGTCGACTTGTTTTAAAGACAAAAATACATTTAAAATTATTATAAGTATTTTGTTCAATTCCTTTGTCTATTGGTATTAGATTCAGTCGCGCGTTCATTTGTGATTAGGGCTGGGCATTTTAGAATACCTGATGATTTTAGAATCAAATCGAATAATTGTTTCGAATCGATTCGAATCTCGAATACTTGGAAGGTATGAAATTGTATGTAACTTTCTTATTATTTTAGGTCCTCCATACACATAAATTACTGAAAACATAGAATACATCACTGCCAATAAAAAAAAACAGGTTTTCATCAATACCTCATTACAACAAACAGTCATATGTCAAAAATGTGTTGAAAAACTATGGCTTAAATGAAAAAAAAATAGAGAAATTTACCTCGACCATTGGCAAAGGGTGTAAAACAAGAAGGCGGCGGGCGATTCGAAAAGTTGCTTTAAACCGATTTAAATAATTTACTATTAGATTAGTTTCGAATATTTGATTCGAAATGCCCAGCCCTACTCGTGATACGCGCATGTGACAAAATGATTCAATGTATAAATATAAAATCAAAAATAACTCTGATTGCGTATTAAAAATATAAATACAATCGTACAATACGTGAAAAGGCATAGCGTTCTCTTTTAAACATGTTACGTTGATCAATGAATACAAGGTGCCGATAAAGTTCTGTTACAATTTGAATTTTGTTATGAAGTCCGTTCTCAATATATCTTAACCAGGTGTGTTTTTTTATTCAGGAATTGTTTGACTATTTTTCTTTCATCAAATACATCTGTGAGAGCCAAAACAATATATGATATCGATAAAATTCCTTTGACTTTTTAGACCCTATATATTAGGATGACTACAACCGTACAATACACAAAAAGGGCATGGCGTTCTAAGACAATATTTGCAACACAACTTTTTTTTGAAAGCTATGATTTTTGGCTGATTGCTGTTACGATGTTGGCTTCAATTTAAAGTTTCTATTGTTAGAAGGACTGTTTTGTTGTGATTCGACATTGTCCGTCTAGCTTAAATAGGGGGGTGGGCAATGAGTTTTAACCCGATTATAAATAATTCTATTTGTTATTTGTCGACCACGCTACGAAACAAAGTTAGCATGTTCCTACCTAAAGGCAACACTACTTTTCAGTAAGATCGAAATATTTATGTTTAGTCATTGACCACCCACCAAGTTGTCAGTGAAAAACTACCAAATAGTTGTAAAAAACACGTAAAAACTGTAAACAACCGTAAAAAAAAAATAATAATTTTGCAAAAAAGGTAAAAACATGTGAAACGTTCAGCAAGGTATATTTGGGCTCGGTATCTTTATTACGGGCCAGTAAATTCTACATCTGCCGCTTACAATATGAAATTGGGAATAAATTAACAGCTTGACTTACTGACACATTTCTTGGCTTCTTGGCTCCATCTTGCACCTCCCTTTCCATCTTCTTCACAGACTGCGTCCTCGGGTCCTTCGAGCTGAGAGTCTGGTTTGCAAACGAAGTCACATTTCGTTCCAATGTCTGCGGTATCGCTATCGCAATTTACAGAACCTCCAGTCGGCGGTGAGGGTGGGTTAGGATCACATTTGGCTGTGAAAATAGATAATTCATATAAATATAAGTTTGATAAATCTTGGCTGTCCCATTTAGAGGCGTAGCCAGGGGGGTTTTAGGGGTCGAAACCTCCACCCCTTGAAATGTGAGAGAGAATTTTTTTTGTCATACACAGCAATTTTTCGTAGCTTGAAACGCTTTTTGGACCAGTTTTGAAAATTCACGTTGTTAGCGAACTAACTCGGCAATTGGAAACTTCAGACTTTCTGACTTCCCTTCCTGTCGGGAGGGCCCAAAGAATAATTGACTCAACTAGAATACAAATCGATTCACCATTCATCAAAATCTTGAAGCCACTCAAGTCATATAAATTAAATAACTCCAACTCATCATCAACTCAAGTCATTAACTCAGTGGTTGATTCGATACAACCTCAGGGATTAGAAAGTCTTTCCCAACATTAGTTTATTCTATAATTCCTCACGTTTCCCATGCTAGGGGCTTCATGAATTTCATTAAATAATCTTTGAATACTGCTTGAAACCCTGCCCCCTCCCCAATTCTGTGTTTTTATTTCCGTTTGATCATTATTATTCCATGCTGAGAAGTTTGGGCACGAAGATAGCTTGATTACTATATTATTTTGGACCGCAATTTATCTAATTCCGAATTGCCATAAACTTCTCAAATATTTCCGAATAATGTAAAAAAATATATATAACTCTGAATGATTGTGTATAATTGTAACCAAACTATGACGCTTTTCACAAAAGCAATGTTTTCTCTGAAATATGTTTCAAACGACCTGAGAATTGGGAGACCCTGCATTTCAATATTCAATAAACAATCTTATACTCACGTGGTGGCGGTGGCGTAGTTGGAGGATCTGTTAATTAAAAAAAATAATTATTTAAATAAATTTATAATAATTCTGAAATCTTTGTGTAACGTTGGTTATTAAACAAATCTAACGCTTTATGTCAGGGGTGTGCATCCTTTAATACAGGAGAGCCAGATAGAAATAACTAGGCAAAACCGCAATATATCTGTTGGCATTGTAAATTCGTAGGCATAGATAATAAATTGGACTTAGGTATAGGTTTCCCAACGCAAAGGGAATGAAATTACCCGCAAATATCAGATTAAATTAAAAACTAATTTCGCAGGCCGCACATCATTCAGAACTAGCATTTCTCCGCGAGCCGCACAACGCATTTGGCCCGCGGGCCAGAGGCTGCACACCCCTGCTCTATGTTATGCATTGCCCACTATTGGATGTTCCATAGTCTTTTGAATTAGTTTTATATGGCGTCAAGTTATAGTGTAATTTTGAATATTTTCACCTTATATAGAAGAGACGCTTTTATGTGCTGACTCGCTATGACATATAGCAGTGATCAAACGTTATACAGTTGCAACTTTGGCTTTCTAAATAATCTGGCATGAGCTATTTTGATTTTACTGCGACAAAGTCCACAGTCCCCCGGTTGGGAACCGCTGCTTCCCAAAATGGAGATATCATAATCTACTCACAATGAGGACATGAGAATTTACAGATTTTTCCAACGATTCGGCCTCTCAATTCCTCTTTCAGCGATTCCATTCCTTTTACTTCGATGACGTTATCAGGGTTGCCAGTTATTTCTTCTAGTTGCTTAATGGATAACGGTTCTCCAGGCTGTTTGATTCCAAGTGCGATAATCTTGAAAATGAAGAGGGAAATATTAGTTTTATCTATTTGCAATTACTGTCGATGTACCTACACTGAACAAAAAAGTTTATGCCCGAAGATTTTTTTTTTTTTCGATGAACTTCAGTTGTGTGGAAATCCCTATACATCAAAGGTGTTTTTCTGACCATTTGACAAGAGCTGCTTGATGTATCTTATTAATAAATTGATCGATATTGATCAAAGCGCAGCTTTACGTCACAGTTCTCGAAAGATCGAGGAACTCTTATAACTTTAGTGGTCGTCGATAAGTAGATCAGAAATCAAGCTTTTGTATGTCTGATTGATTGAGTGCTCGGGACCTTGCTTTTAGGCAATTTTTTATTGAAAAAATAGTGGTTTTCCTCTTTTACCTAACTGTATTAGGCATGACAGCTTAATAATATTGTTATCTAATCTGCCATATTCATGAAATTTCGTTTAAAAAAATTCAAGACCGTTAAAATCAACATTATTCGCGGTGGCCTAGCAGTTTTAAAGTCTGATCATGTTGGCATCGTCATTGAAATTTCTCTTGCATAAAACTTTTTTTAAGTGAAAGCGTGAAAACATGGCATAAAAATTTATAAACATCTTTCAATACCTCCACTTTTTGTCTTCTGAGTAATCTTGCCGCCTTCTTGACTGAATCTGTCGCGTCACCATCCGTTATTACCCAGACCATGTCGGGCACTTTTTCTCTGTTGTGATGTCTCAGCATTGCCGTTCTTGTGTAGGAGAGAGCGGCTCCAAGAGCAGTTTCTATGGGGTTGAATAATAGGGTGGTTATTTGTGTTAAACAACCGTTTCACGCCTTCATAAATTCAAGGCTTAAGTACACGTAGCCTTGTGGTTCAAGATTTAGGCTTTGATGATTGGCACCGTAGGTATAAAATTTCGAATTCAAATTCCATGTCAGATTTTCGCACAGGGTGTATTTAATCGAGTTGGTCCCTATAATTATTTGATGGGCATCTCTTATGAAGATATTAAGCGGAAATGTGGCTAAAAATATACTTTTTATTAGAAATGTATTGTAAAGCATAATTTTAAAATAGTCTACTCAAAAATGAATGTGAAATATAAAATTCGCGACCCTTGTCAGCAAGATTAAATCAGAGGTAACGCAGGGCAGCATTCGCCCCGTGGACCGAAGCTTGCACACCCCTGTTCAAGTATTGATTATGAACTTACTTCCTCCTGGACCCGGAAGTAGCTCGACCTTTTCCACCATGTCAGATATGCCATACTCTCCAAACAGTATTTTGTTTCTGGTGTCCACATTTGTTGCAAATCGGACTGCCGAGAATTGAACCTTGTCGTCTTCAAAAGATCTGGAAATTTTAAATTAATTTTATTACATATCTCTAGAGTCCCAGTGGTTCTCAACCTTTATTCTTCTGTGGCCCACTTTTGTGGCACAAAAACATATCTGTGGCACACTACTTTTCTCATGCGAGGGGAAAACTACAAGAAAAACATAAAAAAAAAAAAAATTTTCAAAGATAGACACTTCAATTTTTATAATTAAAAGGAGAATTACCATTCAGTAGCAAGAAACAGCATCACCATTTAATCAAAGTTTAACTAATTTATCAATAGCTCCAGCAATTTTATATAGGTTTTTGGACCACCTGGTAATGTTTCTGTGGCCCAGAAGTGGGCCATGGCCCACCGATTGAGAACCGGTGCTATGGACCAAGGTTTTATAGATTGGTCATTTGGTTATTAATGTTAAGTAAATTGTCCGAATTTGTTTTGATTCTTCGACGTTAACGAATTTATTCTTTTGCTATCACTGTTTGGGTTTTGTACTTTTAATCCAAGCACCAAATAATTTTAAACAGGGCGGTAACAAAATTTGATATTCTCGATCATAATGCAGGAAACTAATTTGGGTTGGGCCTTTTTGGGCCCTCTCGAAGTAAACGCCGTAACTGCTTAAATAACGCTGACAACAAATGTGGTGAGAAAATGAACGCTGTAAGTGCTCAAATAACGCCAAATAAAAATAGGACCCAATACAATACAACCCGAACTTTCATTTTTTTGAGAAAAAATTTAGTCTTGCGCAAATACAATACCCTAAACGGCAAGGGAAAATAGTAAACGTTGATAAGAACTAAACGCGTGTTTTGGAAATTATTTCCTGCGTCATAGAGATTTGCTTTTTAAATACATTGAAATTTTACATAACATTTTGTTTGGCATTATTTGGTTCTCCCGTAGGTGTGTACCAGGTTAGGGTTAAGCCATAATTTTATTCCAATTTTTCCTTATTTTAGTTCTACGAGTTCGGGGACTATCTGTGTTAGCCAAGTGAATATACCTCATGCCCATAGGTTTTAGTCGCTTTACACAACTTGATGTAAAGTAGGCGAACAAAATCAGTCACCTCCATATTGGTACACACACTTCTGGAGCGCCGTTATTTGAGCAGTTACGGCGTTTACTTTACTAGGCTCGAGATCTGGGATGCTTTCGGTTCTTTAAATAAATACTAGCTTTTTATCTGACAGTAGCCGCTAGTCCAAAGTAGAGATAAGTTCGAGCCCAAAAATTTCAACCCTGCCCGACCCAGGTCTTTGGGTATTAAACCCGACTCGATCCGAGCCCGACTAATAAACTGAATTTGCGGGCCCGAGACCAAAGCAAACCTGAAATTTCACAATTTATTTAGGAGTTCTTTGAATTGTCATTGCAAAAGTTTGGTACAATATACGTCGTGTTGATGAGGCAACTTCTATTTTGTTTGCAGACCACGGTCTCTCGTTGCCAAAACACGGCCGAAACGCCTCATTTAAAAAGAAAGAAAGCGCCGTGTAGGAAAAATGATCACACCAAACTCACCCAATAACGTTTGCTATGAAGTTCTTCATTTTCCCGTAGTCGCTTCTCGTGATTGAACCAGAAGAATCGACAACAATCACAATATCAGCGGCTTTGTCGCACTCTGAGAATTATGAACAAATATTTTCACACATAGCGCAGTAGGATATAGTGTATTGAACTGAGTGCCTTCCGCATTATCTATCGTATTCTACGGGATATAAGGCTGCTGAGCTACGAAACCATTTTCAGATGGGCCACAAACATATTAAAAATCACAAGAGTTGTTGATAAATTATTTATACTTCGATTGTAGTAGCAATGAATGATAATGCTGTTCTAAGCTACTAAATGGTAATGCTTATATTAATTATGTTTTGTTATGTTTTGTTTGAAAGTTAATAGGCCACAGAATTTTTGTGCAACGGAAGTGGGCCACAAGAAAAAAAAAGTTGAGAACCACTGGTCTAGACAATTAACCGCACTATCCGACCATACCGATCGATTTTTGAGAAAGTGCGCCCAATGGTGTATAAAATACGGTACATTCTATGTCGGACGCGTTATTACCGAGATAGTAATAAAGCAAAAAATATGAACAACATAATCAGGAATAGGGCTACACACTTTACCTCGTGTAGAAAAATAAACTTACTTTGACAGCATGAAAATTTCTTGTCCCATTCTCCAGTTGGCAAGCATGTAACAATCGAATTCATAGGACGCACCATCTCGTATTTAGGATCGGTGCATCTTAATTCACACGAGGACCCGACAGCGCCATCGTAAGAAGTGCAAGTCACCTCACCATGAGGTAAAACAGTCATTGGCTCGAAGCAGTCCTTCCCTGAATAAATCGAATCAAAAGATATGTTAATGGGCTATTTTTCTTAACAAATGAAGTTGTCAGATTGCTTCCGGATTAAAATCCGTGTTCTTATGAAAAATAATAAAATATTGCAAAAAATTTGGATGAAATATTAGATCTCATAAGCTTCATAGAAAATTTAGGAACAAATTCCAATAAAAGTCCACTAGCGAAAAATGCAATCTTCATCCACTGAAAATTTTAAAGCAATTGGTCCATTAGTGAACGAGAAAAGCGATATTTTCATAACAGGAAGAAAAACACCAACAACAACAACAACATAATATAGCAAAACAATTCATGAGCCCACTTCGTGCCTTATTTTGCAAATCAAACTATAATCTAACTTGTGAATGAAGCTATAGTGATACAAAGTATGAAATGAACTCAAAAAGTCATAGCTGGGAATAGTCAAGGGAGGGAGAACTGAAATTTGTAATTGCTAAGTTGCTTTTATTGAAATACTTTAAACTGTTCGCATCAGCTTACTAGCTTAAAGAGCACTCCGTGATATTTTCAGAATAATTTTTTTCGAAATTTTAACATAAATGATGTACAATTGGTAAGAAAAAAAGGTTAAAGATAAAAATCAAATCAAATCAAGTTTATCAGAAACTAAGTTAAAATGATCTGATAACGGAATTTAGAAGCAAATATTTAACGCCTCAACAAATGAAATAAAGCTATTTAAATCTATTGAATCGGAATTATCATTTCATTTGAGGCAAATAGTAAAAACATTGTGAAAAGCTCAGTGTCAAACAAAATATAAAATTGCAACAAAAGATACTAACCTGCAACAGTTAACGCCAGACCGAGTAAAAGGAGAATTCTCATCGTTGACTTTAGTCGAAAGATGACTTCAATTTTCCAGAATTCAAGACGAAACGTGATTTTCCACGTCCTTGCAAAATATTCATTCTATTCGGTATATATAGACTTAAATCAGCGTTTAAAGCGCTACATTCTTCCTTTATTAGCGTGTTATTCACAAACATTTGCGCATCAGGAACTTTATAGCGTGGGATAGCAACGCTTTGGTGTACGATTACGCTTCATTGTTTCTTAGAATTCATTTGAAAAATAATTCCGATTTCTTGACACTTTGGTGGTTCAATTGAAGTCTTTGTGACAAGTTACCATACAATATAGCATATATGTTTTTTAGTATTTTGGGAGAATCTTTTGCTCCAAAGAAGACCCTTAGGGGCCACTGATAACTTATGATATGTAAGTATAGCACAGTGGCTTATAATCTCCTTGTTGGTGCGTTAGCCCAATGGCCAAGTTCCTATACTTAATCAAACTCTTGGTGACAAGTTACCATGTGGTATGGCATATTGGTTTTTAATTTTTCCATACAACGTCCTTTGTTTTGAAGAACGCCATGTACAATCAGCCACTGATATCCAAGGACATGTTATTATGGCATTTAAAGTATAAATTTTTATATTTTACAAAGCTAATTCACGCAAATCGCTTCACACCCAGGTGACTTACACGAGTTATGTGTTGTCTAGGCAAACACATAAAGAAACAATCAGATTAGAACACAACTAGGACAGCCAAACAGACAACCACTGGTCCACTGAGTTTGTGAAATTTTAGATAATTACGGCGAATGTTATATAAAATTTCGAAAGAATGGCGCCGAATGTCATATGAAAATTCAGAAGAATTGTATCGAATGTCATATGTCCCCTAAGAATTTAATTTTCCCCACCGAATGCAAAACATTGGCTTTGTTTTCCGAAGCATAGATAAGCGTGGTCTAGCAACAACGAAGAATCAAACCGAATTAAATTCCGGTTACTGCGGCCCAACGCTGTAATCGGAAACGTGAATTTAATATTCTCCAAGCAAGCGATGCTAGATTTGACATGCTATTGACGCGAATAATTTCCGGTGTGTGCCGCTTTACAGACTTATATTAGCATATTTAAAGTCGGTATCGCAATTTGAACTGCATTAGAAACTTTGGTACATGCATTTACAGCGATAAAATGAATAAAAGTGATTTAGATTGATTTATATTTATATAAATTCTCAACGTACTTTCAAAACGCGATCTGCTACGATAAAATCTGAAAATTATAGTGCCCGACTGCGACTTCATTAAAAAAACATCATTAATCAACTAAAAGCAACTTAAAGCACAACTCTGTTAATTTGCGGGCTCACTTAGCAAATCGACCCCTTTGGGAACCACTGTACTAGACCATTCTGCTAAAGACTAATTAACAATTTATACCGGTCAATTGTATTCTCGTAAATACATTTTGATGGCAATATTGTTCTTCTATTGTATTCTTATTACAGTATAAATTCATTTGTATTGTTCTTAGTAGACTACGTTTATGTTTTCTGTCAATTTATAAGTGGTATTTAATTATTTATTCTACCTGATTCTCTTCGTCGGTCTTCATTGCATAACACTTCACAGTACAACCACGCTGATGGCCAGGTCACCTTCAAAATTCCCCAGTTATTCTGCAGGACAACACATTCGCTCCAGCTACTCCAGTGCCAACGGGGATTCCCCAGTTATTCGCTGCTATTATGGCACATTTAATGCACGGTAATTTCTAGTATTAACCTATAACCATTGATATTAATTGGGTAATTCTCAAAATTCATATGGTATTTATCAGTCGAAACTCTCCTCCCCAATCTGTCGAATTAGATGTTAGAACCTGGTGTCGCTGCTCGATAACCAGTTTTGGTTCCCCGCGACTTCCCTTCGCCAGTAATGTAAATATCATTTCTTCCTTATATTTTTTGCACGTTTTTGTCCTTTACTGGTTGGAAAAAATAAACTTGACTTGACTTGATAATTGAACACGAACTGGGCATACGAATCATTTTGCTACTTTGCTGTTGTTGATCACCATGTTAGTATTTATTTCATTTATTCTTCTTTTTCCTCTTGCTGTGGGTAATTGCTTTTATCATTAACTGCTGGACCAATTGCTTTAAAATTTTCTTGGCGCTATAAAAGTGTGTATATCAATATTGAGGTAACTAATTTTGTTCGCCTATTTCACATCAAGTTGTGTAAAGGGACTGGAACTTATGGGCAGGAGGTATATTCACTTGGCTAACACAGACAGTCCCCGAACTCGTAATAAAATTAAAATGAGAATAATCGAAAAAAAATTATGACCCAACCTTAACCTGGTACACAGACTACGGGAGTACCATTTTCGATGGTGGAAGATTGTATTTTTCGTTAGTAGGCTATTACTTTCATTCATTTTTCACGATTCCAATAAGCCAAAAGTAAATGATAACGATGAGTAGTTAGTCTGACGTTACCACAACAAACACACAATTTTACCTACAAATATGTCTTCGTGTTGTGCACTCATGAATGACTGTCATGATTATTTTAAATTCCAATTTTATCGAATCGAGAAAAACGGTGGCAGGAAATATCTCCGTGCTTGAAGTTTAAAATTTATTTGCGTGTTGAACTTTTTTTCACATGCTTGTTCTCTTCTCTCGTATGCTGTTTTTCTTGTTTTCTCTCCTATTCCTTAGTAGGACTCTTTACTTTTCTCACACACTCTTATTCTCTTTTATATCTCTACGGCAGAGCAATCACCAAAACTCTTCGTCTTTTTCTTTTCATCACGAACGCGATCAATCAAGTTTGGGGGTGGCTTGAAGAAGTGCTTCATTCATACTTGAACCAGCGAGAATTTGCTGAATATCTATAACTCAAATTTGAGAAATATAACTTCATTGAGTTTTTTATTGCGCAATCGGCGCAATATATTTCAAGATCATTAGCAGGGGGTAAACAAAAATTTTCCAAATTCGTTAATTGCCAAGTCAGATCGTAACAGCCAGCGGGTCCGGGAATCATGGAGTTTCAAAAGTCTTTAGTTTCTAAAGCTATGGGAAATTACTATGTATGAACAGAATTTTTTTTTTTACATTTCGAAAGGGGGTTCCGATACGCACTCCTCTTGGTATGCACCTGTTTACCAGCCCCCATCTAGAAGCACGAATGGGACTTGTAAGTGGTCGTGTACAGTAAGACACAGAAATGCGATTAAAAAATGAACGAGAATATCGGTCAGAGACCGAAGACTTATCGATCGAAAGTTAGGGGATCCCCCAAAACAGCGCTCTTACTCCATAGTGACACCTTGTGTCCCAATCGCTAATTAATTAATAACTCGCTAATTATACGACATAATTCATCCAAAATCAATAGGCTTCTGGTACGACATATGATGAATGCACATGCAAAATCTGGAGCAGATTCAATCTCGCTTTCGTGAGATATCGCGTGCATCTAACAGACAGACAAACAGACAAATACCTATCACCATACTTACCAATTAAAATCGATAAGTAATAAATGACCCGAAGTACAATAAATCAACGTGACAAATGAAGAGGTAGTTTGGAGCAAGATCCTAACATCTAACAATATCTAAAAGAATCTCTCTCCAGACTTACTCTGCGTTTGAAGTTATCCAAACTGTATAATGAATGGCGCATTTTCATCTATTTCGATTGGTTCATTTCGAAAGAGGAAATTTCCTCTTATATTCTCTCTCAAAACGGTTCACAGAGTAAACCAGTGATAAATATTTTGCTGCCATATTAAGCATGACAGTGCAATCACCACATGAATACAAGCTCACATATTTAATATATCATTGGACACGAAATGGAGTTATGTATCCTTATGCAAAATTATTGTAGTTATGCTTGTTGTGATTGGTGCTGCAAAACCCTTCCTCGCGACTTCTCAACCAATAGAATTTTTATTACTTTATGATAAAAGAAGTCTTATGAAAACCATCACTTTCAGTTTTCAAAATTTTTAGTGCCACATGGCCATTTTATTATTATTTCTGGTCACACTTTCATATGGCCATTCGATAATACATTTTTATTTAAATGAAATGTGGCAAGCAGGTACAAGAAAACAACAGTTCATATAAGTTTCAAGACGGCCTGTTGACAAAGCACATCGTATGATAATATCTGATGCCAATGCCGCGATCGCGTCAAGATTACTACTTTTGAATAAACAATTGCAAACAAGCGAATTAGTGTTCATCAAGAACATATACATTGCGTGGTAACACAAATCTTTTCCATTTTTTGAGAGATGAAACGTGGCAAGCATGAAAATGTGTACTGCATCCATATTGGTTTTTGTTTCAAAGAACGCGTGTTGACAAAACACATTCCGATCGTATTCTATGTGCGGTGGATGTGTCAGGATTACTACTATCAAGAATAAAACAAGTGCAAACAAAAAGGATTAGGAGTGCATTGTAGCCAATTCCACGAATCTGAAACTTTTAGGCATCGAACTGCGGTCCACAAGTTTTTTCGTTGGATTTAAACATTGGATGAAATGTGGCAAACCAGTACAAGAGTACAGCAATTCATATAAATTCATAGGTTCAAGTAGGCTTGTTGGCAAAACAATTTTACACTTGGTCACATTTATGTAAGTTTACCACGGGATAAGTCAATTATATAAGTTTACCACGGGATAAGTCACAAAGAATATGCTTTATAAACTGTCAATTCGTATTACTAAGACTGCACGTTTGCAAAGAACTTATACATTGCATGATACCACATTTTTTTCAACGCCACCACAAGACTTAAACTATTTTTCATTTGATTCATCGAATGAAATGCGGCAATGCAAATGTGTACTGCGGTCCATATTTGTTTTACATGTTCAAGTACGCGTGTTGGCAAGACACATTTCAAACGTATTAATTTATTATATATGTGCGGTAAAAGTGTCAAGATTACTACTGTCAAGATAAATAAAATAAAGTGCAAACAAGAAGATTTGGACAGTATGATAGCCAATACCGAGAACCTTGTTAGGCATCGGGCTATGGTCAACAAGACTTGAACTAATCGGAACTATCTTTCGTTGGATTTAAACATTGGATGAAATGTGGCAAGCAAGTACAAGAGTATAAGTTTTATAGGTTCAAGTAGGCTGGTTGGCAAAACATATCGTATGATAATAATTTATGATGCCTATGCGGTGTACACGTCAAGATGACTACTGTTAAGAAAAACAAATGCAAACAAGAGACATATATTTCATCCTTAAGTCATTCAGAATAAAACGTGATATTTAGATTGTATGAACCCGACTGTTTTATCACAAATACTTGTTTTACAGCAAAATGATTTTCGGCGATTTTTCATGTGGTGGTTTTCCCTATGCGGCGAACCTTACTGCGGCGAGATTTCCCACGGCGAAATTTCCTACGGCGAAATTTTCTGCGTCGAATTTTCCTAGAGTCAGTCATCATATCTCACTTTGCAACAAGAGTGGACAGTTTACGGCCCGCAGGCCGGATCCGGCTCACCAGAGTGTTTCATCCGGCCCTCTTGTGTCTGTAGAAATTACGACCATAGTTTTTATGGATATAAATTTGAGTTGAAAATTTCGACAAAAACAAAAGCCAGAAAACTTAAATTGGAAATGACTTTGGAAGAAGTGCTTAGTAACATGGACATTATTGACACTGTTATCGAATTTGTTTTGTCTACGGGCAGAAAGGGTTAAAAATAATTACTTATTGTAATTGATTCAATTGTATAATTATATATTCGTAATATTTAATTTTTCTTACATCCGTTGATTCATCAAAGGTATGAAACACCACTTGTGAACATGTTCAAACAATGGAAAATAGGCTTATATTATCCAAAAACTAATACATTTATAATTTTTGTTAAACTTAAATAACCTAAAATACACCTGAAAATCAAATCAATCTATTTTATGAGTGTGCATGCAATTACTCTTCTTGTCGCAGTTTGATAAATGTTTGTCTAGTGAAGTCTGACTTTGGTCGGACGGAGAGCTACAAAAATATAAGCGTGTTAGTGTGCAGCAGGACTCTTGAATAAATTAGGATAATCTGCAACATGTTTGCAAAATTGCACGTAAATCGAATTATCACGAATTTAAAATTCCTGATGTAAACCAGACATTCTTCGGTGCATTATATAATATCAAAACTTCACTCGAAGATTAATAGATTATCGTCACAAACATTCAAAAAACTCGCATGACATTACATTTTGTGTAGATATGTGGTCCTAACTTTTTTCGTTTTTGCAGATGAAATCATTGATTCGTTTCAAATCGTGCATATGACACTGGAAGGCCGCAAAACAAAATCAATGTAATATTGCGTTAGCAAATGATAAGTAACCTACAGCAATGTGCATCATTGCGTTTTCAGTGCATCATTTAATGCAGAAGGACACCTTAGATGTCCTTACCTCATATGGCTGTGAAATTTCAAACAAACTTCCCGATTGAGGACCGCGGTTCTCGTACCTGTCAAAGTCCACAGACCGCGGTTCAGAAACCCTGCTATAGATTATTGTAATTTAACAAAAATTTTGGGTACTCCGTAGTATGTGTACCAGGTTAGAGTTAGGCCATAATTTCATTCCGATTTTATTGCCCATAGGGCTAAGTCCTTTCACACAACTTGGTGGAGAGTAAGCGAAAAAAATTAGTTACCTTCATTACCAATGTTGCAACAGCAATTATTCTGTATTTTGCTGTTGTCCCATACCCAAATTTGAGATGTGGATTTTCCTATTAAATAAGAAAATTAAATAAATTAAATATAAAAATGTTGCAAATAGGTTATCTACATTTGCGAAATTTACACGTAAATCGAATTATCACGGATTTAAAGTTCTTAAATGTAAACCAGACATTCTTCGGTGCAATATTTAATATCAAAACGTCACTCAAAGATTAACAGATTATCGCTACAGACATTCAAAAACTCGCATGACATTATACTTTTAGTGTATGTATGTACTACTCATCCTTTTACCCTTTTTGTGCCGCATTGGAACCAATTGTTGCTTTTAATATTGCTGAAACACACGTAAATGACAAAAGCATTTCAATATTTTACTTTTTTTTTTGTATTCGACAATAAAATACTCAAATACTGAAATCGGATTAGTATTTTGGTCGATATATGAGATTGCATATGATTCATGCAGGTTTGAGAATAATAAAATAAAAAATTAGGGTGAGTATATGAAACACATCATGAAAACTTGTCTTGACCCTAAGTTTAACGTATGAAAGTAACAATAACAACAATATATTAAATCGGGGGCGTATAGCAATACATTGTCTGAGTCATAACCAGGAAGTGATGCAACATAGATTTAATATTTCATCAATTATTATGTCCACGATTCATTTGTTTGTGTACAGTCTAGAAAATTTTTTTTGTTTGTGGATAAAGAATTACGCCATAAAATAACGGTTGCACAACTTTGAGGAAGCCACTAAAAGGCTACTGAACTACATAGTACTGATATATATAGATCTATCCGTTGGTTTATGACTTTTACTGACTTTTCCTTTTATATTCGCAAAATGTACTATGACAGAAAATTCGTCTTTGGAACCTCGCCAAAAATGCATGTTGCGAAAGCAGAGATTAGACCTGACATGGGCAAATTACGGCCCGCGGGCCAAATCAGGCCCGTTGAATAATTCGATTCGGACCGCCAGATGATTCCACAACAAAACTAAAATCTAATTTTAGCTAAAAAAAAAGAACGAATTTGTTAGAGATTACCAACAAATTTAGTTTTGACAAGAGGATTATTGTTTTCCACTTTTTCTTTTGTAACACTGTAACTAATTTTCATAAAATGTAATTATTTACGTCACATACTTACATGGCCCGCCAGTCTAGTTGAGCAAAATTTTTGGTCTCTGGTCTAAAAACCTTGTCCATCCATAAGACTAGACTGTATGTATCCTAATGAACAAATTAGTATTGGTAAGAAAATGCAGTGATCGTGACATTAAAAATATGGCTTTAAGAATTACACTCATTCTATCTATATCTCATTTTTACCTGAACTTCTCGTGACAAAGTATAGCATTTTGTTGTATTGTTTTTTTTCTAATTTTCAATTAAAAAGTTTGGTGCTTGTCTTCTAAAGTGTGAGTAGCTATTTTACGAGAAGTTCCTATTCGAAGCATTAATAGAATGATGAAATTTGATACTGTATTTCAGATGTAGACACGTATAAACATCGTCATAGTTAAATCGTTATCATGTGACGTGAGATTCGTGATAAAAAGTGTTGTTTGCACCAAAGGTTTTTCTCTAAATGATACCAACCCAAATCTATGTTCGTCACTTGTACCCAATAATTGCACGTTTTTTTAGTACAATATCTTGAGTTCATGTTACCCTGGTAAATGTTAGCCCTTTTGTTCATATAAACTATTATCAGATAAATATAGGTAAAGTAAGCTTTACTTCTTTATCAACGCTAATTTCGGATTAATCGTACTATGTCTAAGTTCTTAGCGAGCAAATGGCAAGTAATTTTTATAAAATTGATTAATATTTAGCGCAGTTTAACAACTGTCTTTACCTACCTTTGACATTGTCACTTGCAGTCAATGATCACACATTTTTTAATCCACTGGCTCATGTTTCATGATCCTAATCTTGAGTTCACATTACTGTTTTAATATTACGCAACACTCGATATTGTTCGTGGGCATCAAAATAATCATGAAGTTCATAACAAACATAATGTATATCCGAACTTTTAGAAGAAAGTGACAAGAGTCGAATGACTAATATTCGAAAATGTGCAATCATACAATAATGGTTTCCTGTGCCCTTCTCAATATTCATGACGTAATTTATAATTACAAACTACGATTTATATGGTGGCATGTCGTACAACAAAGTCTTACATTTTTTTAAATTGCAAATAGAATTTATCAATATCATATATCAGTGAAATTTGGGGGTTCCTGGTGGGAAATAGAATGCTCTTTTAAAAATACACGCACAATAACACAATTATTATATATTACACAATGAAAATCACAATATAAGCCATGAAGCGGTAAAAGATTTCCATTCAATTGATCAAAATTTTGGTAAACTATCACGGTGTTGGCCATGTTATTCTGATCGTGCTCATGTAACTAATTTTGATCTTTGGTCGACCTATAACAACCTCACAGACATGTCTCGAACAAGTACCAAGGCTCTGATTGTTACGTAAGAAGATTTTCGTTGAAGAGTCGCTAGGGGGTACAGTGTATTTTCAAATGTCTTAGAGATATTGGGTAGGCATACGCTCTGATGAACAAATGTCTGGTCCGTCCCGTCATTGTGGTAAACTTTTAATAAAGATACTGGCTAATGTATAAATAAAATACGATCATATTTATCTCGGCTACGTTTCACGTTTTAAAAGAAAAATTTTGAGCAACTGACGCAATGCGTTTTTTGCACTAATACCATCTCCAATGGTTCTATGAAGCCCCATCAAATGAAGCAACATATTTCCAATATTCAGTTTGCTAAAAAACAAAACAAAAAATGACAGCATGAGGCAATTCCAGACATGTTTAAAGTTGTCCTGGGAATAGCAAGGACCAAAAAGTCCCATAACATCGGTGAGACATTGATGAAACTTTGTCTGGTGGAGTGTGCTGTGTGCTGATATTTTGCTAAGTGAAGCAGCGGCGTCAAAGATGAACGAGTTTCCTTGTCCAATGCGCCTTTCCAAAATAGATTCAGACATCCGATCTATCATATCAAAAAAATGAGCAAAATTGATATTGACGGTGCAATGTAAACTTTGATGCGTCCTTTGTAATCTTATGTGTCGAATTGTTCTATTCGGTGAATAACACTTTTTTCACACGGACAGTCACTATCTTGGGATGCTAGAGGGCGCAATGAATGTTCTCACGGGGTTTCAACTTTTACACCAATTGCAAGCCTTCATTACAGAAAGTCTTACCAATTATTATTGACGGAAAACTTATTCTTTTCAAGGGAGTCAATATTTAGTGGGAAATAATAACTCAGTTGTTCAAATTGTAAAGGGACTTTATGGACAACCTGTATTTTCAAAAAAGGTCATGTCGATACAAATAAATATATAGACAATATGATGAATAAATGTATAAGCGAGTCTTGGGATATCATGCTGATTCAGATTCAGAAATTTATTTTTGTCGTGCAACAAAAAAATTAAATTAATTCAACAAAAACAACGTACAATGTTTCAATTGCAATGGACGAACGGCCGCGAAACAACAATCAAAATCATCGAGTCAGCGATATCCCTTTTTCCAGCAGCAGATGACATCAAACAATTACAAAAGTAATTAGCATAAGTAAATAAAACACAATTTGGGACCTGGAAGAAAAAAATGGCCCTACGGTTTAATTATACAATTGTTGTTTGTTAAGTCAAATAGATACCGACAACATAGACACAATAACTTTGTCTTCAGAAAATGTCTCATGTCGGATATCCCGAGTTTCAATTGTACAAAAAATAATCTCTGGTTGTTCCTAAATCTCTTTTTGAGGAGCAATTGTATTTAACTGCAAGAGAATCACATATTTCGACAGCGTGATAAAGAAACCATGACGCAATGATTCTTCTTTAGTGCTTGTACTGTGAATGGAAAATTATCATACAAATACTTATGGGTGGAAAAAATAGGAGTTTCGTTATTATCGGCTTTAAGCTATCAGCTGTTTTGGAGACCAGTGATTAATTCTATCAGATAATCAAATCTCTGACGACATGATAAGTGGTAATCAGTAATCAGCAGTTTATTGTCTCACCATACATGAAAAAAACACTTGATGAATACAAGAAGTAAAAAGAAGAAGAAATTCTGAATGAAAGGAGTCGCGAGAAACTAATACTGGTTATCGAGCGGCGACACTCGTGATGAGTGCGTACCTTGCAAATGATACGAATACTTAGTCATTGATCTATGAATACCGTGGAAAAGTTGACATTTCTATCCACTAAAGAATAGACTGATGACGCCATCAGACTTCGTCTATTTTATTTAATCCGAAATGGACCTTTCGATTGTTGTTTTCGTGTTGTTGCCATTATCATTATTTTTGCTTGATGATAGATATACGAAAAATGCTTTTCACTTTAAATACTTGATCAAAGGCATTCAAACCTTCATCAGTTGAAATGACAGTGTGCCCCATTACTCTCGTTTTAAGTGTTTGATTTTTTTTCTAAACATTTTTCTGAACCCGTTTTATTTTCGAAAATAAATGAGCCACCGTGCGGATTATCCACGTTGCGACAGGGCGATGTTATGATCACGGACCCTAATGTACCAGTCTATTTATATGGCATTCATTTATATATTGTTTTAATGAGTAACATGTTAAGCATTCCATTCGGAGGAACCTGAATCCGGTTGCGAAATTGAGATCTTTATGAATAGATAACACAATAGAAATCATAGATCCGATTTCTGATAGCAAAACCATACAGTTTATTCTTCTATTTATATCCCGTTGAACCGACTTGTTCGTGCAACTTGGTGAATGGTATGAACGTACACCAACTAAATTAGACTCTTATGACTGATTGTGATGTAAGATATTTAAAATTCATTTTTATACATAGTTTAAATACTGATTTTGGTTTACTATTTCATAGCTTATATTGAAATTAATAATAATCGAATAATTAAATTAACTTGAATTCATGAATTTAACAAAATAAACATCAAATTATTGATTACAGTGACAATATTTGTTTAAATACGAAAGCGTTTGAAATGTCATATCATTGATTTAATAAAAAGATGAAATATAATGTGTATCTCGAAGAAATATTCTGTGAACCCAACTTGCATGTGTGATTTGGATCGTCCAACCCAGAAGCATTTCTACCAATTAGGTCATTGGGGCGCTAGCGAGTTATTATTTAATTGATTAATTTTTTTTCCTTTTTTTCTGTTAGCGGAAGAGCAATAAGTCGGCGGTCTCAGATCGCTATCTCGTTGAATGTTTATTAGATTAAATTCAGCATCTAATCCAAATTAGTGGGCAAATATATTTTAAATTATTTTTTGGGTCACCCAACTAAATATATGCCAGATTTCATCTAGTAACGCTTCAATAATTTATTTGGTAGATTAGCTGCTGGGTTGGACGAGACCTAATATATTTCAAGATCTTTTTGGATAACGGTGTTAGAAAGTTTATATGAACCAGTGTGAATCTATAAAATTTCCATCAAATTGAAAAAGTCGTTTAAGGAGAAAAAAGAACTTTCGAACCTTTTGAATCAATAAAAGTAATTTATTTATCACGGTGTCATGAACTTTGCTGACGCGACCAAATCAAATTAGCTGCATTGCTGTAAAGTAGTTCATTGCATCGTTATTATTTAAAAATTCAAAGATGATGTAGCGTAGCATTAACCCGCCAACAAAAATCGTACAACAAGCCAATAAAATTAAATTTTGTTTGAGACGATGTAATGAACATTGCTAACGAAAATAAATCGAATTAATTGCATTCGTATAAAGTAACTTACTGCATCATTATTATTCAAAGACGACGTAGCCTTAACCCAGCAAATAAAATTGTATATCAAGTCATTGAGATTGAATTTTAGGCGCTCCAAAAGTATGTGTACCAATAATAGAGGTCCCTAATTTTTTCGCCTATTTTACATCAAGTTGTTGTAAAAAGACTGAAACCTATGGACAGGGGGATATTTGCTCAGCTAACACAGACAGTCCCTGAATTCGTAATAGAACTAGAATAAGGAAAATCGGAATAAAATTATGCCCTAACCCTAATCTGGTACACATACTACGGGAGTACAAAATTTTGTTGTTAAACACGGTGTCATGAACAATGTCACTGCAGACCGATCAACTTAACGGCATTGCTGTCAATTAAAATATTGCAACGTTATTATTCAAAGATGATGCAGCAATAACCTAGCAAAGAAATCGCATAAAGTGCCATCGAAAAAGATTAAATTTATTTATCACAGTATCATAAACATTACGCGAATTCTAGCTAACAGTGAGGTCAATACGTGACTCCCCGTGTCAATCTGATGAATTTAAATTCGAATTTTGATCCTTTGTTATAGATGAATTACCGCAATAAATTTTGTATTTATTGCATTGTACGCGCAAAATAGAACCTGAGTCATTTGGAACGTATTCTAAAAGGAACATAACTTTAGCAAAACTAGATTACTAAAACGTTTGCGTACAAACCTTACGCAAACAGAAGTTCAAATGTTAATTAAATTTCTTCACCTTTGTCAAAGTAGTTGAGAGATTGATCGGTTTCTTTTTATTGTCCTGAGAAGGGGGTTACCCTATACAAATTTGGGGTGTGAATTTTACTTAAGAATTTGGTCAAGGGCCTAAACATGCAGTAAAGGTTTAGAACCCTCTCTAAGTAACCAATTGTATCGTTATTATTCAAGGACGATGTAGCAATAACTCGACGAAAATAACTTGCATAACGAGCCACCGAAATCAATTAAATAGAATTAAATTTATTTATCACGGTATCATAAACATTGCGCAAATTCTAGCTAACAGTGGGGTTAATCTGTGACTCGCCGTGCCACTGTGATGATTTTAAATTTATGTTTCAAACTTTTGTTATGTACATGAAAATAGGCAATGAAAAAGACATTTTGGAACGTATTCTAGAAAGAACATAACTTTTGTGCGAATAGTACTAGAATACTGAAACTTCTGGGTACAATCATACACAAACAAAAGTTCAAATGTTAAATAAATTTTTTCATTTTTCTCGAAGGGCTTTAGAAATTTATTGGTTTCCTTTTCTTGTTTTGGGAAGGAACGTTCTGGGAAGTTAGCCTATCAAATTTGGAATCTGAACTCAACTTAGAAATTCTTCCAGGGTAGAGTGTTTAGAACCTCTCTAAGTTACTAATTGCAGTTCTATTATTCAAAGACGATCAAGCAATAATCGAGTAAAAACCTCGCATAACCTTGGATTCAATTAAATGAGATATTGAAGTTATTTATATCCGTTACATAAACATTGCGCAAATTCTAGCTAACAGTGGGATCAATCTGTGACTCGCCGTGTCACTTTGGTAATAATTAATACGAATTTTGATCCTTTGTTATGAGTTAACCGTGATAGAACTGTATTCACTGCTTTTCACACATAGAATAATCAATATATAAGGTAACTCCCATGTCCCCCATTCAGAACCCATGTTCTTTGGAACATATTCTTGTGAGAACATAACTTTCGTGCAAAGCATCTTGTTCTGGGAGGGGAATTACCCTATACAAAGTTAAGGTACAAAATTTATTTAGGAATTTGGCCAAGGGCTAAACGAATTATCTTTTAGAAACTATCTAAGTAATGAATTGCAGCTTTGTTATGCAAAGACGATTTATAAATAAACCAGGAAGAAGAATCTGTATACTGAGCCACCAAGCAAAGAAGATTAAATGATAAGCTGTTTCATAAACATTGCGCAAATTCTAGCTAAGAGTGGGGATTATCTGTGACACGCCGTGTCACTTCAGTAAATTTTAATTGAAATCCTTTGTTATGAGTGAGTCACCGTTATAAACTATGTATATTGCATTGTGCACGCAAAACAGACAATAAATACCCGTATTCTAGACTCCGGTGGGAACATAACTTCTGTTGAAAAAGTCATGGAATATTGAAACGTTTGAGTACACTCATACACGAACAAAATTTCCAAGTGTTAAATAAATTTCTTCAAATTTGTCAAAGTATTTAAGAGATTTATCTGTTTCCTGTTCTTGTTCGGGGAGGGGAGTTATCCTTTACAAACTTGAGGTATAAATTTACTTAAAAATATGGCTAGGGGCTAAACGAGTTAACTTTAAGAAACTCTCTGAGTAACGAATTGCAGCTTTATTATGCAAAGACGATTTATAAATAAACCAGGAAGAAGAACCTGTATACTGAGCCACCAAAGTCGATTAAATAAGATTAAATTTATTCGTCAGTATCATAAACATTGCGCAAATTCTAGGTAACAGTGGGGTTAATCTGTGACTCGCCGTGTCACTTTGGTAAATTTTAATTGAAATCCTTTGTTATGAATGAGTCAACGTTATTGATTTTAGTAGTATTTAGAAGGAATTAAGACATTTATTGGTTCCCTTTATCTTGTTCTGGTGAGGAGATTACCCTATGGCTCAGTATACAGTATATACATGAAGTTGGGTATAAAATTTACTTTGAATTTTGCCAAGGCCTAAACGATAAGGTTTTTAGAACCTCTCTAAGTAACCAATCACAGCTTTATTGAGCAAAGACGATTTATAAATAAACCAAGAAGAAGAACCTGTATACTGAGCCACCAAGCAAATAAGATTAAATGATAAGCTGTTTCATAAACATTGCGCAAATTCTAGCTAACGGTGGGGATAATCTGTGACACGCCGTATCACTTTGGTAAATTTTAATTGAAATCTTTTGTTACTGGTAGAAGATATTACAAAATTTGTGGGTTTGGTTTTTTTTCACCATATACAAAGTTTACGGTGCAAGGTATATATTTGTAACTTGTCATTGATAAAAGATAGTATAAGATTAAGAACCACTCATATAAAGTAATCTTTTGCCAAGTTATTGAAAAAAAAAATTTAAAAAGATCAACGTGTTATAGACAATGTTAATCATTCAATTAGATGCATTGCTGCCAATCCATGATAACTGAACGATCTCTTCAATAACTTTTCTGCGGTATTGGGAGAAAACGAGCCTATATTTTAGTCCACTGGTCCTCAACCAGTGGGCCATGGCCCACTGCTGGGCCACAGAAATATTTTCAAGTGGGCCAAAACCTATCAAAAGTTGCTAGAGTTATTGATGAAAGTGACTATTTTGGGCGGGAAGAATTGTTCGTTTTTCTTGTAGTTTTTTCTACATATGAGAGAGCTAATATTCTCTGGGTTTTTGTGCAATGAAAGTGGACAACGGAAGAGGAAAAAGAAGAACCACTGATTGAAATATCAAATATATTTTGAGCAATGAGCAGAAAATACTTGATGTCATCTATCAATCCCCAGCAATAAATTTCAAACCATTTCAACTATTTAAATAAGTTGAATTTTATTTATCACGCTGTCATAACCAATGTTACCGGTGGATCGATTAACTGTTGCATTGCTTTGAAGTTACACTTATTACAGTGTTATTATTCAACGACGATGTAGCAATAACCCGACAAAAATAGCTTGTATAACGAGCTACCTAAATCAATTAAACGAGATTAAATTTATTTATCACGGTGTCATAAACATTGCGCAAATTCTGGCTAACAGTGGGTCAATACATGAATCGCCGTGTCGCTTTGTTAAATTTTAATCCTTTGTTATGAATGACTTACCGCGATAAATTTTGCACTCATTGTATTGTGCACTAAAATATACAATGAATGGGTCATGTGGAACATATGCCAGACTCTAGAGAGTACATAACTTTTGTGAAAAACGACCTATATTGCTGGAACGTTTGCGTACAATACAGAAGTTCAAGTGTTAAATAAATTCCATCAATTTTGTAGTAGTTAAGAGATTTATTGTTTTCCTGTTCTCATTCTGGTTATTATGGTTGTTATGAAAGAGTTACCGCGAAAAATTTCGTATTTATTGCATTTTACACACAGAATAGTCAATTTATAGGGTAACATTCAGAACCCATGTCCTTTGAAACATATTCTAGAGAAAACATAACTTTTGTGAAAATCGTACTCGATGACTGAACTGTTTGCGTACATTCATACACAAACAGAAGTTCAAATGGTAAATAAATTTCTTCATTTTTGTCGAAGTGTTATTGGTTTCCTTTTTTCGTCCTGGGAAGAGGGATGCCCCATACAAACTTTGGGTATACATATTACTTAGGAATTAGGCCAAGGGCTTAACGTTAGAGTGAAGATGTGGAACTTTTTAAGTAACCAATTGCAGCTTTATTATGCAAAGACGATTTATGAATAAATAAACCAGGAATAAGAACTAGTATACCGAGACACCCATTAAATGAGATTAAATTTATTTATCACAGTATCATAAACATTGCGCAAATTCTGGCTAACAGTGACTCGTCGTGTCACTTTGGTAAATTTCGTTTAATCCTTTGTTATAAATGAGTCATCGTGATGAACTTCCCGAAATAATTGCTCGTCACGCAATCGCACAAAACAATCGCAGAAAGATTTTTCTATGTTGACACCAACAACAAATCATTGAAAAGATCATTGTCCGAAGCATATACAACCTCACCTGATGTTTACGTGTGGTTTCGGAAGCGCCAGCCTCAAAAATTTCAGTAATTCCATGAATATTAATAATCTCCTTTTTGTATGCTAAAAAAAATTACGAGCTTAAACTTCAAATATAAAAATATGAATTTTCTATGTAATGTTGCATCGATCACTGGCAGATGTAGGTGTGGAATTCAAGGCTATTTATCTTAATTAAACTAAATGAATACTTGATTAGGAATCATTCAGTGATCACAGACACTTTAAAATCTATATATGCACGCTATATCAATGCTATTAATGTCAGTAGATACTAATTAACTAATTAAGTTCAAGTCAATATAAAATATCGAGGTAGTGGGGGATGCCGAGGATCATCGGATGAAACATTTAAAATCAGCATTTCAAAGCAGTGGAATTCCCGGCTCTTTAAACTAAATATATATTTAATAGAGTCCTGAAGTATGCGCACCAAGATGGCGCACAACCTGAACTCAGGTTGAGTACCGAAGTTGTTATTGACCCCAGATACGTTCAAATCCATATGTGCGAGCTATATTAATGTCAGTATATGATAATTAACAAGTCCAAGTATGTACCTAAACGTCGTGGTAGTGGGGGATGCCCGGTCTCATTGAATCATACATTTCAAATCAGCATTTCAAATCAGTGGAATTCCCGGCTCTAAGCTAAATGAATACTTGATGGAGAGTTTTTTAAACACCTCAGATACGTTTAAATTTATATATGCGCGCTATATTATTGTCAGTAAATGCTGATTAAAACAATTCCAAGTTAATACCAGAATGTCTCGGTAGTGGAGGGTGTCGGGGGTCATTGAAGCAAACATTTATTATAAATTTCCTTTAACAAAGCAGTATCTGTGTCAAGTATATTATTGGCATGAGTTGTAAAAGACAGATCTATTCGTTATAGAATTTACAACACCTTTGAATAGAATAAAAAATTAAAAAATTTCCAACTCAATCAAAGGTTTAATATATTATGCTGTTCGTTTCAAATTAGCAAAACTGTCTAATTATTCTTAGAAACACAACATATAGCTCGGACATGGACAAACTACGGCCCATGGGCAAAATCCGGCCCGTTGGGTAATTCAATCTGGCCCGCCTGAAGCTGCCACAACCAAACTAAAACAAAAATTTCGATGTTTCAGCTGAAAAATAGCTCAATGAATTCGTTGAGATTGCGATTAAAATTCGTTTTGGCACGAGGCTCAATTTAACTTTTTACGTCACACTTACGTGTTCCGCCAATCTAGGTGGGCAAAATTTTTATATTCTGGTCCAAAAACCTTGCCCACTCCAGTTATAGCTTGTTCAAAAATTTGTTTACAGCAAATGAGTTTAATAAGTTCACATTACAACTTAACCATACAGATCATTCTTATGGAAAGAATGAATAAAGAATTTCATGTTATATAGTTTTAATACGATTAATATATTATTATAAAACAAAGCATTTAGAAGTTTGACGTTTTCCGAGACCAGCTGATATATTGTATACACGCTAAGTAGATCAAATGCACTCGAATAATATTTTGGAACTGTCATATTAGAGCGACGAGCAATGACATCGCATAAATATTTTTCTCTGAACCTACTGATCTCATTACCGTATTTTTTTTATTATTGTGATATGAAGGTTTTTTTTTTTTCAAGTTCCCGCCGGTGTCCTTCTGATCGAGGCCTCGTCCCTCGGCGGGTGCTAGGCCCAAAGGAACGCTTGCCGCGGCCGCTTCGGGTCTTCTGGGGGTCGGGTTGTTTGGGGATGTAGCCCAAAGCGGGTGATGAACTTTATCAATGACTAAATACTGTCGCGAGACCAATGGACACTTACCGTGAGAGCAAGTTGAAAAGCACTTTGAAGAGTGAGTTCAACAAAGTTTTTACTCTTTTACTCCAAAAATATTCAAAACAACCAGTCTGATATGTTAAAAAGTACTATTATCGAAAAGCCAATTTTTCGCACATTGGCGGGCATGGAGATTAAAAACTTCTCTTGTTCCACAAAAAATCTTTGTGTCTAGAATTTTGGTGTATGTTTGTGTCTCGCGGAAAAATATTTCGATTTTCAGAAAATCTGTAACAAAATTGTATTATGGAATGTTTTTTAAAAATTTGAAAAGTGTGAAAAACTGTAGCTATATGACGTCTTTACAAAAATGTGATCAATTTGACTAGTTGGATAGGATTATTCATTCCTGTGAAATCAAATCCACCAAAAACCAAAAGTCTTTCTTAAGAATGCTTAGAATATTTTTACTTTTATCTGTTGATCTCTCAATTCGTTTAACGTTTATTGTTTTCAAGCTTGAAATATTTTGAATTTTCTTATCGATGTGTTATCGGAGAATTGTTGTTTTGAAAATATCATATTAGAATACCAGTGGTTTCACTATTAGTAAATTATATTATATAGGAATGCAAGGATTTTTAAACAAATTTAAAATGTGGTAAATGTGAAAAACATCGTCGAATTGAAATGATGGCTATTCGATTCAAAAAAGAAATTACTCGAAAACATCGGATCAGAATACCGGTGGTTTCCGTATTTGTAGATTGATAATTTTCAAAATCTGATAAAATATGAAAAACATCGTCTAATATAATTAATGAATTTTTTCTCGTCAAAATTATTCAATATGAAATGACAAGCGTTCTTCTCTAAAGTTTCATTCACTGATATGCAAAAGAATACTAGTGGGTCCGTCGTTTATAAAAATACTATTAATTTTCTATACATATGTAGAATTTTTAGCTCTGAATTTTTTAATGAAATATTCGAAATTTGTTAAATATGAAATTCATTGATCCAATTTGGAGAATTATTTCTTACCACTATAAATAAGTAATTTAATTATCTGTAGCTGGTATATAAAACGATTTTTGAAAAAAGCGGAATTCCTATATGCTCGGCCAATTTATCACATCCCAGAAGAAACCTGTTCAGGTCTATCACCTCAACCGCTGGTCCATCTCTTTCCAATTCTGTGAAAAATTGATTCATGAACCTATGAGATAGAGAGAGTATGATGGGAATCAGTGGGTAGAAGTTTAATGAATGACCTTATCTTTAGCATGGTTTTAGTGTATGAGCATTCTAGTGCAACGGTTATGATATAGTTATATTTATGAAGTAAAAGTAGTGCGTACTGCATGAAATCGTAACTACTCTATGGCGACACCGAGTGTGATAAGCGATTATTGGTTTTCGTGCTCCCAAGGTTGAATGAGTTGTAAAGTTCGGAACACGGCACTACTTTGTCTTTTTTGTCAAAGCTTAATATTTTAATTTTTGTATTTCTTAAATAAGCAGTACACTCATCCTCTATCCGAGATGCGCATATTTGTAACAAGCATAACGTTATGAATGCCTAAAACACTGAGGTTAACTTTATTTCGCCAAAGCCCGCATTGACGCGAGTGGAATTTCCAACTACACACAAACACTGAAACGCGAAATTTTCAGCGAATGTCTTTCTCGTGAAAGTTGTACCAAATACACATGACTTATTGGACACGAAATGAACATATGGATCGTCTTGTTATTATGTTGTTGTTTATCTTCTTCTCGATAAAATAAAATCGCTTTCCTCATTCACTAATAGATCAATTGATTCGAAATTTTTAGTAGATAAAGATTGTATTTTTCGCAAGAAGGCTATTACTTTTATTTTTTTCCAAAATTTTCTGGGGGATCTGATATTTCATATAAATGCGCTGTATAATTTTCAATTATGTGAACTCGTTTTTATGATATCGGGATGGCTGTCTTCCACGTTTTTATGACATCGTGACGGCTGGTACCCGTACTACGGCGCATTTTGGATTTCGTGTCCGTATATTTGAGCATCGCTCTCTTGTTGTCACATCTTGTAATTCGATTTGTAGACGACTTGGATTGATCATTTTCGCTTCAGATGCGCGCTAATACGAAAACGTTTCTCTATTAATGGCGTCTCTCGTGACAATAGTGCCAAGCACAATTTAATGGCATAGTTTAAACCTATCAAATTTTCGACAAAGCCACCATGTCACAACGTGTCAAACTTTCTATTCGTTGAATAACATGTCACAACACAATCTACAGGAATGAATGGTCTGTACTTATAGTTAAGTCGATAAAATTCGGTTAAAGCCTCTCTGGCTAGAGGTTTCTCATTTTTGAATGACGTGCCATGATACAATTTTGATCCAAATTTTCTGAAAAACAAAATATTTTAGCGAGATACAGACAGGGATGACGTTTCTTAACAAATTTTAATCGGATTACTAGTTATGGTCAAAATACTTTTAGTGGTGCAGTTAAGATTGACAAGCCAATAGCTAGTTAAAAATTTAGCACTATTTACAATAAAATGAATCGCACATACTACCTAACTAATCCTAAACTGAATTTTGATTAAGAAACTTTCAGCTACGATGCCAATATAGTCGTGACATAGGTACCAAGTTCTAATGAAAAAATCAAAGTCTAATATAACAATTTTTGCATGTAATGACAAAAGCAAAGTACAAAAGTGCCTCGTGATATCAGTGCTAAGTACAATTGTAACTGTGGGCACTTGGCACATTTATCGGCGCTCCAGAAGTGTGTTTATCAATATGGAGGCAACTAATATTGTTTGCCTACTTTACATCAAGTTGTGTAAAAGAACTGCTTACTATGGGCTATAATATTCACTTGGTTACACAGACAGTCCCCGAACTCGTAATATAACTAAAATATGGAATGGTCTTACTCAGGTTGGTCCAAGATTGTCGTCTTCGCGGGCCACAAAATTATTTTTGCATTGTTCGCGGGCCACAATAGTGTCAGAAATATATAAACAAGGCAATACGAAACAAACACTTTATTGTGCAAACAATTTATCATTATTTCTCATTTACCAAGCTGAAACATGCAAAATACACCAGAAAAATCACCGAAACATGCAAAAGTTTTTTTATATTTATGTTTAATATAAGATTTCAAGCTATTCACAACGGAGAGAGTGCTCCCGCAAATAGAACTTTTTGTAATACTGTTTATGCTGGTTGCAAAAAATCACCGGAAGGAATTATATTCTCAGGCCATAACATTAATATTTATTTAATATACCTGTTGGAATATATTCCCAATCAAAAAGATACAAAGCCAGTGAACAATTTGGAATACCCAAGCACACTATTCAACTTCGCTAGTTGTTTCAGCTAGTCGTGACACTAGTCAATTCAATGGCATTAGTGATGTAATAAGATGTCGAAAACATTTTCTGATTATTTTCAAGACGAAACAACATCAAATGCGATTTTTTGATTACCCTTCAGCAAAGGCGACGCGGGCCACAGATAATGATGCGGCGGGCCACATGTGGCCCGCGGGCCTGGGTTTGGACCACCCTGGTCTAACCCTAACCTGTATGCACACTATGAGTACCCTTTTATTACCGATTTTCAGTCAGGATATTTAAACGTATTGAAGAACATTGTACTTGATTGACAGTATGTCTTGTGTTGCTGCCTTAAAAACAAACCTGCTGTCAAATATGGCAGCTCAATATGCACAGTAAGCAATTCGAATGAATCATGAGTCTATATAACCATCCATAAACCATAACTTTGGTTTTAGTGTTTAATCTATGTAATTCTGACAAAACCACACTTACATACGTTTTCTAAATATATCGGATTATTATTGTCAAAATACTTCTAGTGATGCAAGTTAGTTGCGGGCCCCATACAATCAAATTTCTCTGCTTATTCCTCTGGACATTTAATACCGAATTCGGCCTCTAGAATCCCTCGTATTCAGCGCCCAGTTGAAGGCGTAAAAACCCAACAAACCTGTTTATACCATCCCACATATAGCGGATGCGATGAAAGGAAGTCTACCCCATTACGTGGTATATACAACGGTAATTTTTTTTTTTTAAGAGAAAATGATCCATAAAACTTCCGTCGGCATAGTATGGGTAGGAAAGCATGGGCTGGATTCCAGACTTGTCGCACTGATCCGTAAACAAAAAAAGTTAGCGATTGACGGAACAATATCTAGTTAAAAAGTTCAGCACTGTTTATAACACAATGAATCGCACATAATACACAACTAATCGTTCGCAAAATCGTGAACAATAAATTTGAACCCCAAAGTTTTCACCTACGATGCCAATATGGTCGTGACATTGGTACCAGATGCAAATGAATGTAAGTTTATTTTAACAGAGCCTGTAATGACAATAGCGTATGCAAAAGCTAATCACAGCTGCTTTTATTGTGACATTAGTGATGATAAGTACAAATTAATGATTTTCACTCGTTCAATTGGTAACATTAATTTAATAGGCGCTCCGGAAGTGTGTGTACCAATATGAAAGTAAATAATTTTGTTTGCCTACTTTACATCAAGTTGTGTAAAGGGACTGATACCTATGGGCAGAAACCTTGGCTGAAACAGACAGTCCCCGAACTCGTGATAGAATAAAATAAGGAAATACGGGAGTATCATTTAATAAACGGTTGAAAAAGTTTATGTTTAATGTTGAAAATATTAACTTTGACAAAACCACTCGTCTGAAATTCCGAATTTTGAAGTACATATCACGATAGAATTTAAATTTGGAAGAAATTTTGCAAAATTAACAAAAAGCACTCAAGACAGGCACAGATAGCGGTAATGGCGAGACAAGCGGATTATTAGTTGTCAAAATACATCAACTAGTAATAGTTTGATTGACAAGACAATAGCTATTAATATTATTCAGATTATTACTTATAATACAAGGAATTACATCGAATACATTATTACACATTTTAACAGCTGTGACGTCTTTCTGTCTAACTCTGGTTAGCCAAAACGGTAGATAAGAATATTTGTATTAGCATGAGTTAAGACTTCCTAACCACTTAAAATAACCATATTTATTCCTGCTATAGCATAAGTATAAATACAATTAAATTATATAACGTGTTTATGACATATAGAACACATATTTTAATTTTTGCTTTAGTCATCTTTATTTTTTCTTATCCTCATTGTAAAAATAATTTAGTGGTAAGAGTCTGATTGACAACAGCTAGTTGAGATTAATCACACTATTTTTTTGCATATTTTATTGACATAGAGACAGAATACATACTTTTATGTTTGTAGTATAGTCATATTTAGTTTTTCATCTTTATTGTGAATATAAATCTAGTGGTGATTCCGGTAGGATACAATTGTCAAGACAATGACTACTTAAAAGAGCATAGAATATTGTTTATAATATGATGCATTACCCTGAATACATATTTTTTAACAGCTGTGACGCCTTTCTATATAGATTTGGTCAGCCAAAACGTTATACAAATATATTTCATTATTGTACAACATAACTTACAAATTATATTAGTTAATGTCAAAATGGATGTTACAGAGAATGTCATAAAACTTTCATTCACAAAACCGCTCACGCGGTGTAAGCAAACATAACTCGTAAAGAGCAAGCTAGTGGGGTACCAATGGACCAGTGACGTATCTACGTAAAATTGCGCCCATGCCAAAATTTAAAATGCGCCAGTCAGTGAACTCGTGAATGTCACCACAGACAACATACAAAGTGCATAAGTTCAAACCCATAATTTAGTTCAAAGTCAAAGAACAAGGATATCCAGTCATTCCGATTCTGCCCCACATTGAATATTTCATACTAAACCGTTTATTCCAGATAAAAGAGCTTTTTATGTCACATGGACGTAACTAATAACAAACTGTATCACGCATGTCGCATTACAACTAATGCCTACACGTTGTTAGATCTAGCTTAAACCGCCTTCAGTAAATAAACAAAAGACGCAAATGGAAAAATTTTAATGTCGAGTCCTAATGTCACTTTTAAATCAAAAATTCATTTTCTAATCTATCGAAAATTATATTCTTCTATTTTTTTTTTATTGGTATCAATATGGCGATGACGAACTGAAAGTAATGAAGACCGTAGTAGATAGCTCTAAGGAAACAAGCGACTATTTACTGACAACATCGTTCTGACTAAGTTGATAAGGTTATTTCACCATCTCTATTGCAAGAGATAGCCAAAATGGCTAACGCCTGGTATTTCATCATGTTGGTATCACAGACTAAAATATCCCGTTCAATTCACCCAAAGTTGACTATGATTCCGGTACTTTCATGCATAGTACCTGCGAACGTATTATCAACTGCTCGTGTAGGGTCGTGTTTGTGTAAAAGGCGTGCAAAACGCCCCTAAAATAAATTTGGATAATGTCAGTAAACTCTGGAATGTCATTGTAAATGACCTTTACAGGTGCAAAAGTTCCAGTCCATAATTTAGTCTAAAGGTAAAGAACAAAGATGTCCAGTCATTCCATTTCTGTCCCACACCGATTATTTCAAATTAAACCGTTTATTACGGATAAAACAGTATTTTTTGTCACATGGACGTAAATAATAACAAATTGTATCACGCACGTCGCATCACAACTTGTGCGTACACGTTGTTAAGTCTGGGATAACCCGTCTTCAGTAAATAAACAGTTAGCATTAACGGACGATTTCCAATGTCAACTTATGAATACAAGACATAATATAAAAAAAATTGGCGCTCCAAAGGTATGTGTACATTATGAAGGTAACTAATTTTGTTCGCCTACTTTACATCAAGTCGTGTGAAGAGACTGAAACCTATGGGCCGGGGGTATATTCACTTGGCTAACACAGTCCGTGCCCGAACTCGTAATAGAACTAAAATAAGGAACATCGGAATGAAATTTTGCCCTAACCTTAACCTGATACACACACTACGGGAGTACCAAAAATTGGCGTTCGTGGCCGTCATAATATCTTCGAGCCAATCGCGGCGATGACACGAGGCTTGGTATATCAGCTATTACCATGCTGGTGTTGAAAGTTAATTTCGATTTTGGCCAACTTGCTGAGGAGGAAATAAATGGGGTATTTTATCGCAAAAGAATCTCGCGCTCCACAACACTAAGTAACCGTCTACATATCGTCGAGACAAGGCTTGCCTGCCTGGTCGATCATATACAGCGATTCCCAATTTATGAGAAAGCGCTTTCATAACATAACCTGGGTATGCGAAGTGAATTAAATATCTTGCGTTGAAAAAAACAGAGTAGGCAATGCAAAGCTGGAAATATTCCAGTTCTACAAAAATAGTAAAAGTGTCCGATTGTCTACGAAGTAAATATGTGAAAAAGTAGAATAAAATGCTATTTAAAAAAATTAATATTTACATTTCACACAAACCAATTTAATTTTAAAATAGTAAATAGGAGATTTCCGTGACGAACACGGGAAGTCGGTGACAATAACCGGCGTTCACGATTCTCGTTTTGAATTGGAATGGTATTTATATAAACGTATTGATAGACGCCACTCAGAAATATTTACATTCTCACGAGATAAATCTAAAGGCTTAACGTGTTTTGTACATAAAAAAGAAGAATTTGAAGAAGTTTTATTTCAATAAGTTAAATAATATAAGTGTGGACAATTTTGACCGTTGCGCTGAATAAAAGCATAACCATACCATCGCGATCCTACGCAAAACGTAATACTGAATATGCAGATAACTGCACACACGCATACAAAAAAATCCGTCCAGAGTCAAATACTGTATGTGTATATCGTATTTTTTGCGCATGTGCAGTACTGTATTTGTTCTATATTAAAACACAAAACAGCGCTGCATGAAACTGCTTCACGGCAAAGATATTAGATTAAATTCACATATCATCAGACGCGATCGACTACTCGAGACGTAGCGATCGAAGTGTTGGCCACCCCTGCTATAGATTATGTGTCGTGGGGTGAAACACACAAGAAAAGGTGAAAGTGATGATACTTGCTCATAAATATATTTTTTCCCCAATTACATCACTCTATTTATCGTACTGAACAGTTGGGCGATTAACCATTTTTTCAGAAATCCTACATCTAATACTACGTCCAATGAAATTAAATTCCGAATTTCAATCAAGTTAACGTTGAGATCAAATTGTTTGATAAACCATAAGGTCACAAAGGCTAAAATTGATTCCACCTAAAGTAAATTCAAAATCAATCACATTTGACCCCACAATAAAAGTAAATTTCTTTCATGTTGCCGAGTAGAGTAATCAACTATTATACTTTTTTTTGCATCAGTTATTTTATTCGCAACTTTTAATAACAAAAATTTAACAAAAAAAGTGAAAGAATAAATGCATTTTGGTCAAATTATTCAAATCAGAATTAATCTACTTTAAATTAATGTGATCATTGCAAATAGTAAGTAATGACTGTCTGTGGGTGCAGACTTTCAAGAACCGTTGTGTGAACCCCTGAAGGAGCCGTTGGTCCAGTGAAACCTGGCCCTTACGAGGTTGTCATCCGCGCTCCAGAAGTGTGTGTACCAATATGGAGGAACTAATTTTGTTCGCCTCTTCACATCAAGTTGTGTAAAGGGACTGAAACCTATGGGCAGGGGGTATATTCACTTGGCTAACACAGACAGTCCCCGAACTCGTTATAGAACTAAAATAAGGAAAATCGGAACAAAATTAGGGCCTAACCCTAACCTGGTACATACACTACGGGAGTACCTGTCATCGTGGGTTAAAAATCCATGTCTGCCTCAGTTCAAATCCATGTCTGCCTCAACACACAGGGTATAATTAATTGGGTAGCGATGCCAAACAAGAATTAACGTTTTTTTCGAATTGAATTCCAGTGCCAATATGTTTAATTACGTTTTTGGTTTTTGTCAAAATACATCAAGTTATGTTAGTTTTGGTTTAGTTAGTTTTTTCCGAGAACAATTGCATGTATTGAATTCCGATTCATATCATAATATTTCAAAAAAATAGAGTAATGCACATAATTTAATTCAACCAAGTCCGTTTGCGCATAATCTTGTTAAGCGTGTAAAATCATCGCAAACAGAAAAAATATTTCCGAAATTTATAAACAAGTAAAAACAAGTTGAGAAAGGTTCTTTTCAATCATGTAAAAGTTCCACGTGTCCCAAATATTTTTCTGCTGTTAAGCCTTTAATATTTATTCTTGTAGATAATCCATTGGTTATATTTATAAGAGTTATCTGGGATTATCTACGTCTACTATTTTCATCATAAACAGTAGCATTAAATATTGTCATAAATTGACTCAAATTGTTTGTATTGCGCCAAGGAGTGGTATAAATCACCATCGTGACATATAAGACCGTGACTTGCTGTGAAGTTTAACCTCTGATTGCGAATGTTCTAACTCCCGCATGTAAGACGGGCATTGTTTTATGAAGCGTGCTGCTGTAGCAGCAGTAAACATGGTCTTAGCTAAACATGGCCGTGTATAAATTTGCTTTAAACACGAACAGTCCGACCCTTATCCTTGTCTTTCGGAGCGTATTTGTACATTAACAGTAAATGCCGTCTATCTCACAATATTCATAATACCAAAACGTTATTGTATACACTTTATAATCCAACCAATTATCCAACAGAACATACGAAGTTTAATTTGAGATTCAGATTCGCGTCTGCCCTCTTGTGATATAATCTATTCTAACTTAATCTGAAAGCTTACTAGAACAGCGTTAGAAAGTTAAACTTTATAACTTCCTAGTATATGCTGAAGGAAAATGGCTTTTATGGCAAAAACGTTGTCGTCAACAATTAATTATGTCACAAGTTGTCCCACAAACTTGTTTCTGTCGAGGTTTAAGATTTAATTTGAAAACGATTCACGACTGCCCTCTTGTGACATAATTTAATCTAACCAGAATCAAAATGATTTGGAAAAAGCTTACCAGAACAGAGAGTTGCAACACTTTTAATCTTTTTACTCTTTCTAAACTCTTTAACGTATAAGTATATGCTGAAAGAAAATTGTTTTAATTGAAGTTTTGTTGCCAACATGATACGGACGATCTCTTATGACCCCTAGCAAAAGTGAGAATAAGAAAAAGTTTATCAAAACAGCGTGGGAAAGTATTGTTATATAACTTGCAAACGTGTATTTAATTTTAATTTTAATTAACATACCAACTACTCTCCGAATTTAATTTACAACGTTTATAGAAACCCGTAATTTTAAATAATTCCAACCAAATGTGACCGATTATGAATAAGAAAATTATAACTTAGTTTTCGAAATATTAATTCATAAATTAATTAGATCTTTCTAGTTCCGATTGAAACAACTCTGTTCAAGTTAGTATGTGTTATTCTGCCAAAATACTAACAGTGTGGGAATTTAAAACGTTGGGAAAAAATTTCAAAGTACATGTTTAGTTATAATTAACAGCCCAATTGCAATGCATGGTGGTTTACATTGTTTATTCAACAAATTAACAATAACCCAAGCTGAGGATGAGGACATGAAACTACTTTCTCGAAGAGAGATCCGATTCTCGTGGCGTTGAAAAAGTTTAATATATCAACTCTCTTCAAGTTGGTAAGGGTCCTCTTGTCAAAATAGTAATAAGTAGAAGTTCCCCAAAACAGCATGGTAATTTAGAACATTTGAATATAATTTCCGGCGCTCCAGAAATGTGTGTACCAATATGGAGGTAACTAATTTTGTTCGCCTACTTTACATCAAGTTGTGTAAAAGTACTAGAACCTATGGGCAGGGGATATATTCACTTAGCTAACACAGACAGTCCCTGAACTCGTAATTGAACTAAAATAGGAAAAAATCGAAATAAAATTATGTCCTAACTCTAACCTGGTACACATATTACGGGAGTACCTTTGTTTCCCGAATAAGAGATCTACAAATTTAACATGATATTGAGATATTCAGTTCCAGTTGAAACAAATTAATTTCAGAAAGTTTAAATATATTAATATAACTTCAAACTATGAGAATAATTTGAATTAACATTCCGATGATGTGGTTTTCAATGTTTAACCAGTCCTCCTTACCACTATCTTAATGATAAAGAGGAAGTTTACCATACCAGCGTGGGAAAGTTCAAAACCTAAATATAACTGCCTAATATTTCTTTAATTATGGCAAACATTCAGATTGATTGTGGTTGCGGTTTACAACGTTTTGAAGTACAGTCAATTCAGGACTGCAGCGAGGCATACGTGTGTCTCTTGTGGTGCCATAAGGAATGCGGTAAAAAATATGTCTTTTTGAAAAGATTTGCGCTTTTTTAATATCTTACAAACATGTTTTAATTTATAATATACATTGCGATTTTCAGGGTTCATTTAACAAATTAACAATAACTCAAGCTGGGGCTAAGGATATGAAAAGTATTTTCTCGAAAAAGGGATCCGAACACATGGCATGATTTTCGCAGCCTCGAAGTTTACCTAAGTGACAAAATGTTAAGGTCGGCGGCTAGGCACAAACGCCCTTTTATCTGAAATATGATTAAGTATAAATTCAAACAAAAAGCGTTGCAAGGATCGGATACTTTTACTTTAACTTGCGAATATTGTTGATTGTTGTGGACTGCTTGTCTGAGGAAGTCTGATTTTAGTCAGACAAAACGTTTCAGAAATACGTTTGTGTTAGTGTGCAACAGGACTCTTGAATTGCATAGTATAGTATAGTCCTATTTATTCCTGTTACTGCAGCCTTGCATTATATGCATATACGGATATACTACCATGAAAACACGGAAGAGTGATATGGAGTTAGTCTCGCGCAACCAACTCCTAATAACTTCCGAGTAGGCCTATACCATCATTATAAACATACTAATTAATTCCCCGCAACGATTAACTAATTACCTAATAGTCAGTAATAAACTCATCTTAACCCAAAAATTGACAATTATTTAGGGTTTCAATTTTTATTTACTTAAAATTGTGGTTAAATAATTGCTCAATTATGGTCAATCCAGCTAGTTTCGATTCTCTAAAATTTAGTTTTCTATCGATGAATTGGGCTCTGTGTTAACGAAATCAATACCAATTATTAAAAAGAAGTCTTGGAATTCCAATCAATTGAGCAGTTTTAATGAATGATTCGAATAAGCTAGAATACTAGTTGCTTCCCCTATCTCTCTATGCTCTCAGCTCTTGTGTAAGTGGATCCTATGCGCTTAATGGATACTACATAGGGAATTAAAACGGCTATATTCTTCTTTATATTTAAGATGACTTTGATGACAATGTATGTTTTGGGCGAGATAAATTGAACAATAATACGAGAAGAAAATGTGCCATATTTATTTAGTTGAAATTGTGGTGTAATTGTTTAATTATGATAAGTCGGTTGGTTCCGGTTCGCGAAAATTAAGTTTTATAACAATGAATGAGGCTTTGTGTCAATGAATTTATTCTTAGTTAGGTGTTCATAGAATTTTAAAGCAATCAACGACAGTATTGAGTTGGAGTAACGCGTTAAAACCTTTTTTTTTTCACTCTCTCTCTAAATAAAAATTTGATTCATCTTCAAAAGTTTTTGGTGAATGAGTAAATTTTGAAACAGTGAATTCTTTTCAATCTGTAAACGTTCAACATTTCTAACTTCTTCATGGCAAATGAATAGCAATTTTCTTTCGGAAATAATCTTTAACCACTCGCTAATGTCGAAGAAGTAGGAAGGCTATGTTTTTTTTTTTTGTATGCTTTTTAATCACCGAGTTATACCGCACATCTCGTGCAGACTTAAAAGCCACAGGTATTCGGATTGTAAACCAATATCAAACAAACTCACCGCGAATTACAGTTTCGGCGCCACCTGGCCGCATAATGATTTATAAAGATATGACTAAACTGCTGAAGAATAAAGTAAATTTGATATCTCTCAGGATACTGTCTCTCAGGCAGTGATACAAACTAATATGTTGTTGAATAATCCTCAAATGCAAGTATATTCCACAAAATTGTATACAGTGCAATAAAGCAATTAAGACTTTTCAGTCGGAAATTCAGATTACTTAACTTGACAGGATGAGACAAACAATAGGACAGCTCGTATTTAACAGGCAGCTGTACTTGGTGTTTTGGTATTGCGTCAATGGTTTTGGTTAATTCTCTCACAAAAAACAACGATTTGAATAAAAAAAAGGGGGGAAAATCGGTTCTCGATGTTTTTCTCTAATTTCTGATGTGGAAGATGGTGTCAAAGTTCATAAAAGTCTGAAAACTGAATTTTTAAAATCCAATATTTTGATCCCACAATAGAATCTCGCTTTGATTGCAGTGACGAAAATTGTAGAAAGAACATTGATGGATACTCCAGTAGTTTGAACACAGCGTATAGTTTCCGAAAACGAAAATTATTTGATCCCATATACAATTCTTGATTATTATGTAACTTCCAATTTTTAATTAAACCTGCATACCGACTAAGCAACAGTATGTTAATCACATGAACTCCAAAAATAGTGAGCTAATTTAAGACTTCAAAAATCTTTTTGAAGCTAATTGCGGTCAATGTCTGGTACCACTTATTAAGTTATCATTAGCAAAATACTACATGGTTTCCAGCCTCTTAAGATGACGTTCTATTCATATTACTCATTCAGTTGTTCTATACTGCCATCTGGCAGAAAATCAGAGAGCATTCCTATTTCACATCAAGTTATGTAAAGGGACTGAAACCTATGGGCGAAGGGGTATATTCACTTAGCTAACACAGACAGTCCCCTAACTCGTAATAGAACTAAAATAAGGAAAATCGGAATAAAATTATGGCCTAACCCTAACTTGGTACACATACTACGGGAGTACCAATCGGAGAATACCAGTCTGTGTAAACGCCAGACTCTGGTCCGAATTTAAGCTGTGAAAAGTGCCTTTATTATAACTTTTGTCATATAGCGTTCAACAAATAGGTATGGAATTATTTACAGTATTCTCTATCTGAAACTCTTTGTGGAGTAAGTCAAACACCCATCATCAATTTGCATTTTCAAATTAATTGTGAGCTACGGCTGATACCAATTATTAAGTTATCATTAGAAAAATACTACATTGTTTCTAACCTCTTAACATAACGTATCAGTAATATAACTCAAGTAGTTAGTATAGTGCTATGTCAATCAATGTAAGTAACCTATTTTTAATGCGATTATGCGACATAAAAATCTTGAAATCGTCATGATTTGAAATATGGTTTCCACTTATTTTGAACGATTGTAATAAAGTTGTGTCGTGGAATTTCTGTGATTAATTTTCGATTGTGGTGTTGCCATAAAAGTTCAACGTTGTTAAAACTCTTTTTTTCTTCAAAGGTCATCAACACAAACAGGTCACAAAAATAATGTGCTTTTGCTTTTTGCTTGGCTTTTGCTATGTGACTCAATGTAGGCAAAATATTATTGGACACGTAGTGGACATAACGATCGTTTTGTTGTTGTGTTGTTCTTGGTCTTGTTATTGTTCTTGTTGTTCTTTGACACGTTTTGAACAAATCGCTTTTCACTTTGATTACTGGACCAATTGCTTTGAAATTTTCAGTGGTCGAAGATAAAATTTTTCTCCAGAAGGATATTACTTTTTTTGTTATTGCTATGACGTCATCAAAATTATGTGTCCATATATTTGAGCATAGCTCTCTTGTTATTGTGTATAAACCTTGATATCAAATCATGATCAGACCACGGATCTCATTTAACTAAAATGAGATGTCAGTCAGGCGCGGACTATAAATTACAATGTCTAAAACATACTTACATCAAAATTATATAGCTTGAATACCTTCAAAATTAGGTCATGATTGGAAAATGATTTCATTCAATCACAACACTAAGTGTCCACCATCAATGGACGATCGAGAGCAATGCATGTAACGTTTTCTATTTGTCAAAATAAGATAACTTGAATTCATTCAAAACGAATCATTATTTAAACATGCTGTTCCATTGTTAGTTAGACCTGTTCCACCTTCAATCAACTCGAGAGATTTGTGGTTCAAATATACTGCAAATTCAATTCAAATATTTTCGGCGACGGTATCAGTTATTGTTATTTCTTTATGTTCTGACGCAGACCTGGCAGAAGTATACTGTATTTGTGATAATTTAGAAGTGTTCAGATATTTGTTTGGTGATTCACTTAGATGGTGAACATTAATGGATTCGTAATCAAAATTAAAAATTGGTTTCCAAAATCTCAAGATGTAGCCTACATGTAATATGTCTCAAGTAGTTAGTCTATTGTTATCTTATTCAAGCTAATAATCCGTTCTTATCGGGAATTATATTACTTCAATGGCATCCTATAAAGTCATTATTTGAATATTTCAATGATTTCATGAAGCTAAGTGCGTGTTATGTATATAAAGTACATCTAACCAAATTAAATGACTTGAATACATTCAGAGCAGGTCATTAATGATATTTGCTATTGCTAGTTTACCTTGACTCAATTATTTTAGACACTTTTAACACACTACAATTATCTCATGAGATGTGCGGGACATCAATTGCAAATTTGAGTGGTGTTAAACACATAGTCTTCTGGTGACGCCATTTAAAAAGCAACGTAGTGACGCAATCTAACAGGTTACTATGAACCACTACTACCATCCAGTGGACGGTCGCTACGCCACCTGCGAGGGGAAAGGTGGGGAAAAGTTTTAGAAAGTAAAGAGCGGACGTCCATTGAGTAGTTTGAATACCACTCTATAAACTGATCACCCATAATGGGAGTCGATTTTATCATCTTTAAGGTCCGTGTTACTCAACCGTGACGAAATGTTTTTTTGCCATAAACAACCTACTCGAAGAAAGGGTTTTCTGATTTTACATTTTATGTAAAAATGCATTACATTAATATTCAACCTATTCCATATTTACGTGGTTATTTTCTTTTTCTAATACATTACTTACGAAAAACGGATAATTTATCGAAAATTGCCCATTTTTTTATACAACTTATGAATTAACCGATAAAGCTAATTGTAAAATAATCAGATTAATAGCCAGACGTAAATTGAAGTTGGGACAAGCCCTTGGAATTTCGTTATCTATTGAACATCTTTTACAGTGTCCTCAATAGGAATATATATTTTTTGGAAAATTGTCAGTCTGTCAATTTCATTATACATTTGTTTAAACATCATTTTACAAACGTCGAATGTTTTATTTACGACAGAACAAAAGTTTCTTCTTGCCTATGGCATAGTAATACAAATATGTTAATTAATCTCACTATAGGACCTGTGTGTCACCACTTGCATATACTGAATATATAGAGAGTCTGAGGTAATAACATCTTTTTAACTTAGCATCAATTTTTTCCCACTTCGAAAATAATACAAAAGTTATATATATAAAGATAAACAAAGTTAGTCGTAGTTCGTGTAAAATCTAGAAATAGAAATGTAAAACATTCATGAGAGTTAATGATAGTCATTTAATAAATAAAATGAACTATTGAAAACCACACATAATAACAAATTGCACAAAAAGCCACAGAATCTTTTCATTTTAATTATAGCGTATAGTACGGACCTGTTATCGAAACAACCTTCCGTAGATTTTCTATTTATAGTATAGGAAGCATGCCTTGCTTCGTATATTTAAAATGCAGTAATGGTCATATCGATCCCGTGTGTACCTAGTCTGAAGTTGCCTCAACTTGTATATTATAACGAGGGAGATCAGCACTGATTACAGAAAGTAAACTAGCATGAACCTGGCACTGCATTCCGGCATTGTGTAAATCGTCACCTTGAGCTTCGAACCATCCAATCAATTTAAAACCACAATGCTGTGTCAGAACCAACTTTACAAATTTACCCATAGCGAAATAATTCCGATTCAGATGAGGACCAATTAATAAATATTCTCAGTCGAATATTTTCAATCCTAACTTTCTACTGATATAAGTCGTGAAGGTGTTGCTCGTGCCATCCAATGTAAGCGTGACCGCAGGAGCAAGCTCACAAGCACCATAACTGCTGCTTGAGCAGTTTTTGCCGTAATCGCATAAATCGTGTAGACAGACCTCAACGAATCCAACACCTAAAACTTTAAGACGTTCGTGGCATATGCAAATAGGTTTTATCCCTTCCCGCAATAGTCTGCCAAATGGTAAGTTTAGACACATAGAACTGTTTGATTCCACAGATGCTGGCACAATAGAATGAATTCTACGAAAAACGGGAATATAACCCCAGAACCGTACACAAATTGGCTCATGCCAATAGTACATGCTTTTTTTCTTCAAGCCGTAAAGTAATAGACTTCAGCAAGTTTTGCGCGAAGACACATGCGATGGTTTGACCAAATTGAATGTAGATAAACAATAACAGCCTTTATCATCCCATATCGTGTTCGTTGATCCCACAAATTTTCGTCCGCTTTCCGACTTGAAATTTTCCGCAGGATTTGCTACATGCAGAATATCACCGATAATTTTAATATTGAGCTTCGCGTCTTCTTCATCTCGTCAAAATTAACCACTGCGTAGCCATCGTATACTTTTAACGTGTGCTAAACCTTTACGATTCAACTCTTTTAATGTGACGGACATCTTGCCTGTAATACATTGTATTGTGTCCATGTGAAGTTTTCATTAGTTAAGCACTTATTATCAAAATGATATCCCCAAAAATAGTATTTAACTGCAGTTTGCTTAAATACTTATTTTGCGAGTGCCAACATACTATTTCTAGAATTCTGAACTAATGTTGATCTTTATTAATACATTTAAGAAAAGAAAATAGTATTCATTTTCTCCTCCACTGATAAAAATTACAATTCTACTAATTTCCGACGCCTAGTGTGCGTATGTTTGGAAGAAACATAATGTAAATGTATTTCGTTAATGTTGATAGCAATCTTCATAGGCCGACGTGAAAGTAATGAGCACTCGCTATTTCAAATGTTGCAACAACTCGTGCCTTTTGAGCGTATATTACTTTATATCTACTAACATGAACTATGGACACGCTTATTTTTTTAGCCATGAAAAATAGTTAAACCGGTTGGTAAGTTATTGTACCGTACCGGTATCACAGTGAAATTCAGCGTAACGTGTCCATATATTTGAGCATAGCTCCCTCGGTTTTTTTTTGGCAACTCTATATTGCCATCTAACGGAAAGCAAGCAAGATAGATCACGCGAGGTCATATATTCAATGAACTGCTAGCGTAACTAAACAAGCAGAGGTCTGAGCTACCCGGATAACTTCATTTCACCTCTAATAACCCCAATTTTGTCAAAATTCTGTACTTTATGAAATACGATGCCAGTAACACGAAATTCCGACTTCGTTAAGACGTAGGCTAGATTCGACTTAAGATTATGAATTCGATTATGGTCCAACGACCAACGAGATGTTACAACAAGTTTCTAAATTGAATACAGATTCCTGATCCTGAATTCCGTGCTTAACAGAACAATAAAACAAATTTAGTCATAATAATCTTACAAATTCACATAAGCAAACGAGCTCAAGATAAAATCAGGCTGTAAAAGGAAATTAATAATACTATACATGATAATTAACAACTTAGTAACGCCAGCACTATTTTAGTAAGTAGTGATAAAAACTAGAATTTCACCATACATGGACAGTAATATCAACATTCCCACTGACAGCTCAATGAAGCAATGTCTTCACCCATCTACTGTTGTGTAACTAATGGTGACCGTACATTTGAACCCATGTACAAACCCATGGGTTAGGGTTAGTATGGGTTCAACTATCCGAAAAACAAAAAAATTCCATAGGTGCAATAGCTTACAGGTGCAATTGTCATGGGTTCAAATGTACGTGGGTTCAAATGTAATGGAACCGCAACTAATACCCAAGGTTAGTCTAAAGCAGTGGTTTTCAATTTTTTTGGAGTAGCAAAACCCCAATGAAACAATGCGGAGACTCGAGGAATTACTGCGCACCAGTTTGATCGTCTTTACCACGAACTGTAAATATAAAACAAACCTAATACTGGAACAATAAAATTATCATGGAAGTGTAGCAACGTTAATAACAGTGGCAAATTTACTAGATAGTTGAATTTATTTAAACATTGTACATATATTTATATATTTTTCGAACTTGAATGGAAACTTGCAGAGCCACAGGACTGTTGGAATCCTGTGCGTGACCACTGGTCTAAATAAATAACGATTTAGTAAGACAGACTATCTATTTCAGTTGTGAGACATAGAATAAAATTCTTAGACATCCAAAATTGCGCACGAACTGACAGCAATAACGGCCTACTCACAAACAAAGGCATATCCTCGCCAATTCTGAACCCGATGATTATAAATAAACAGGTGTTGTAGCATATTATACAACCTATAGCAACTTCACCGATCTACAAAACCCTAAAACGCCTCAAATCTAACGAATGTAGCACGAATTGCACCGATACAACATGTTAAGAATTTATTCATCACTTTTGCTGACACTGATTTACCTAACACACTGCTTCGTAGTTGTTTACATCAATCATGTTATTGGTTTGCTTTAAATACAGCTGATGTAAACAAACCCCTAATGATAAACACAATCCAATCATGTCCGCTTTGACGAGAAGAGTATTGAATTGAAACCCTATGTGCTTGCATTGTGTTTATGTTGGATGCACCAATTAGATTTATTATTGATAAATAAAGCAAGCGCGAAAATTATACAAGTTAACTGAAATGTCTATTAGAGTAGATCCAGCGAGAGACAAGTTAGTGCGGCCGGCTTCACTATTCGAATGCTCTTCAGGAATGTCCGCAACGCAAAATGCTCGACAAGGACGTCATAGCTCTTGATCAACATTTAGCGGCAATTCAACAACGCCCTGATATTATACGCTCGTGTCTTCATCAGTTTTTAGATATAAAGTGGACATATGCATAGAAAATGCATTACCAGGAAAATTCTGCATGGTACATAGCAGAATATTCTAAGTCAGCAACATGAAGACTACAACAAGTAAAAGTGTGTTTGCATGTTTATGTTGCACCAGTTAGTCGCCCGGACAATACACGTTCGTGTCTTCGTCAGTTTTTAGACACGAAAAGGCATACTGGGGAATAATCTGCATTTAACATAGCAGAATATTAAAAAATCAGCATCATGAAGACGTCAACAATGAAAAATCCTCGCGTCATTAAAATTCTCAAAAATGCTTCTATGAAATGAAAATAAAACGAGAAGTATTCTTTGGCAAGCATTTATTGAAACCATTATATTTTTCAAAAAAAAAAAATTAAAAATATTCACAAAAATAAGGAAAACATGGCACTATAGGCAATTTATAAGTTTTAAAAAATAAAGAAGCAAAAAGTAAATAAAGTAAATACAATAATTTTTAATTGCTATTGCCATGTACAATTCAATATATTTTCAGGGCATCAAATTATTTAAAGTCGTATACATATTACTGAACATTACATAGACAATAGCTTTCTTGTGTCTCAATGTAGAAGGTATGAAATTGATTGAAAATTCGACATTATTATCATTAATTAAACTAGCATTTTGGCAAATACATATATATATGATAGTTGCTTTGTGACTAGATGTGGTAGTGATGCGTTATTTAAAAGTTAATTTTTGTTAATGATTGCTAAAGTAACATATTTGGCAATGTAAAGCATATTTGGCAGCAATATGAATATGGAAAATTAGCAATTTCTATTTTAATTGCACTTGGTTTTATAGTACGATTTGTAAGCTTGGCAAAAATGGCTTTCTAGTGAAATAAAAATATTTTTTATATAAATAGTGAATTAATGAAAAATGTGTACACATGATCATTATGAAACTACGTTGACTTATATTCGTGGCAACTGGAACAGATCTCGTTCAGCTTTGTAGAAGTTTAACTACTTCGGAGTTTGGGACCCGTGAAAGACGAAATGTCATTTTCGGACGCACAGGTTCGGACGCACTTCGGAGACCTGGGTCTTGTCTGATATAGTACCATTCACCAGTACCGACTCGAATTAGTACTAAACAGAAGTTGAAGACAATCGCACTAAAGCAGATTACAAACAAAAATACGGCAACCGAGGTCATCCATGCTCAAGTTGGGGCGCTATTTGCACGTCTCGACTTTTACATCAGTTGGCGGAATACGTTCCTGTTTTAATTATATAAATGTTGTTATTTATCAACATTGTTTACTTGTCATCTTGCTTCTCTATAGTGATAGCATGCTGTGCAAGCCCGCTTTGTTGCATGCTGAGCCTGATTGGGTCTTGCTGCTGAGCCTGATGTTGCGCATGCGCCTGAGCCTGCGCAAGAACCGCATGGTGGTGCTTCTGGCTCAATGAGACTGGGATACCGGTTGGAACACCTCCGTTTAAGTATGGTACTTTTTCTTGGTAACGAAGCATCTCAGTCAAGTAATGCTGTAAAATATGAACGAGAATTTGTATAAATATACCATTTGTAAAACTGGTTTTGTAAACTGAACACAAAGGTCTTTGATGTGTGATGGATTTCTTAGATATGCACCCATTACTTGCCATAAACTAAAGTCATATTCAAATAGTATTCGTGTTAAATACGAAATGATACAAGCGGTCATAGGTATGTGGTCATAGGTACATAGGCACTTAAACTATTTAACCAGTGTATTGCTAAGTATGTTCACTAGCACAAATACATAGAAGAAGAATAGTATTTGGGCTCACGAAATTTAAACAGAAAGCTTGTATGATTGACAGTTATAAATTAAAAACATCTACATGGTTTTATATATAAACTAGCTTTCAAAAACAGCTACCAACCTGCAAAGCTGTCATTGCTGCACAAATAGCTGGTGTACCGAATCCGTGAGTGATAGAACTGAAATGTGTAAGCGGTCCTTGAACTGATGCTTCCAGAATTGGTTGGGGATGTGTGTTGCCAATTGGAGATCTGTCTTGAGCCAGCAAGTCTTGAATTTCTTTAACGATTTGTCTGAAAAGAAGGTGATGTGTTAATTCAGTTTTATCAATTTCGTAATTACTTGCACATATTACTTTTTCATAATATAATCATATCATCGTATGTTGTTAGAAGCTTTTCATGACCACACATTGTGCAAATTTTCACAACTGGATAAAATAAAAATTGAAGATATCTTGGGTATATAATAAATAACATTACTTCAAAGTATTTTTGAAAGTAAATGCAAAAGAACAATACAATTATCAACCAAGTTGGCTGTATTTTGTACTTTTTTATTGTATTTCACATCTTCAGTTGACTGAAGTTTCATGTTTTGGCTTAAATTTTAAAAAAGAGCAGGTAAATCATAGTCTCATTTCCAAATCCCAGCAGAGCAACGCCTTGCATCCGTTTAATACATATTTGTTGACATCGATATAATAGAACTATATCATATATATAAAACTCACTTTGTAGCCAAGATCATGTTCTTTCTGGTATGAAGAACATCAGGGTCGTTATGTTGTTTACAAACAAACTCTGCAAGCGGTTTTGCTGGGAACTCTGTCTCACAAACGTATCCAAAATCACGGGCAAGATGAACTGCTTCACCTGAATCCAAAGAAATGCAAACGTTTAGATTTTAATTTCATAAGTCAATGACAGTCATATCATGTCTTGTGCTTAAGCTGAATTTATTGAATATTAAGTAGGACAGGTGTTATCTCGTCAGATTATAGTTTTCAAAGACGTTTTCAAATTCGATTATAATCAGTGAATGGAATTTTCTAGGGATTGCTCTCAAAAAGTTAGGTAACTGCTAGCTATTTGATTTGTTTTATCCATAATACATTCAAAAGGCTTGGTAGTAGTATTACTGTACAAGTGACTGATGTGAAACGGACTTGAATCACAAAGTACAAAACTTACCTTCAACAAGCGATGTTAGAAGGGTTACACTGGCTGCCTTTCTTCTTCCAGCTGGCAAGTTCAATCCAATTTTATCCAACTTCTCACGAAGACGTTTTCCACCATCCTTAGATTTAGCTCTGTGAAGAGGAATGAATGTATTTTACACTATGTATTATAACTAAGTTGTTACCTCATTGTTAAGGTTCATTTGTAAATTACTACCAACTCAATGACGTTTACACACAATAAGAAAAATGTATTTTAAATAACGAAATCATAAAAGTTAAGGGGCCCTATCCGTACTCTTTTATATCCAGAAAAATAAACAAAGACATTTTTAATGACCATTGTCAAGAGCGGTTAGGTCGAAAGCCTTCCCTCATTAGTGCACTTACAGAGAAGTTAGAGGTCAGGCTTCCATAACTTACTCAAAGCTTATTATACACCCCGTTTTTATGCCATGTCAGCTAAGTTTTTCTATAAAATATTGCGTCATTTTATTGTGATTCATGTCTCAAATACACAAGAATATCAATCATCTCTTCAGCAACTCTTATAATCGCAAAAAAAATGAGAAAGAAAACTTAAAACTTACCTTCTGAGAACTCCTCCAAGTAGAGACGCGTTGAGACATTCAGGTGGTGACAATCTCCTCTGTATTTCTGCAACAGTGACTTTGTACTTTGATGTTGAGCTCAGCAGACTCAATCTTCCTGGGACTGAACAGAAGACATCACCAGGGTTAGCCATACTCGAAACTGAAAAACACAAATAACGCAAACTTGTTTTTTTCGACACCTTGTCGTTTGTAGCGTATTTGTGTTAGTTTTCGAAAGTTTGGTTATTTTGTGATTTCGTTTTTTTTTTCAAATTTCGAGAATCGAAATTTATTAGCATGCAAGATGTGACCAATTGCATGCAAGACCGAAAGATTATTTCCATGCAAATACACTCAAATATAGCAATTGAACAAATTGTACATTTCTATATACATTTTTAATAAGGGCATGCATAACACAGAACTTTGATATGATATGAGTTTTGAAGCACGTCATAGTGGTAACATGCATTAAAATTGTGTGGGCCGTGTTTACGAAGTAGTTTCACCAGTTTGAAAATCATAATTCGATGACATTGAACAGCAATTCAACGTACTTCCTTTCCTCACAGATATATTGAGCAATTTATAGAACATTCAATCACAAGCCGCATTACGTTATCAAAGAATACTGTTAAGCGCACATTTGAATTGCCGTAAAAATGTCATCAGATTTTTCGGTTTTATTTTTTTAATCACTACACATCTAAATATTTAAAGATAACTTACCAACATCGAATTCCTCATCTGATAATTCACCATGCATCATGTCAGCTTCATGTAAAGATTTCACGGTGGTTGCAGAAGCTGGGAGTGGCGCCATTACTGAAAAATTATAAAAAAGAAACTTAATAAGTAAAGATATATCATTATTGAGTTAGTACTAGAGTCAATGTTGTGATATTTGAATCTGTGTATTCTATCAGCATATATATTAAACAACGTTTACTGTTATATATTTAAACTGACAACTATGGAAAGCACTTTTAAGTTGTTTCCCTGATCATTTTAATTTGAAGATTTTATACTTATAGCTCTTGTCAGTTAGTGGTAGCTTATAACTCTTCTGTGGGGAGGTTACATAAAAAATCATATTTACCTTTTTTGATGACTCCAATATCAGTGGTGGCGATGCATGTTGCATGTCCCTGAATAAACAAAAAAATGATTCAATAAAAACGATAACATATATGAATATAAATGGCCTAAAAATTTATTTTCTTTATATATCCCATTTTTATGGGTTGTTTTCAAACCTTCATTTCAAACAACGGCTTGTGCAAGCAAATACTGATACATAAAGACGCGATATGTTTTAGAAAACAAAAGCGAAACATTTTCGTTTTGATATTTTCTACCCTACTGTATCGTGACCTAGGTGAGATTAGGCAATTCATATTTACTGGGATATTTGTGCCACTACGTATCGTCTTCGTTGTTGAGGGATCACTCTCGACTGGATTATGAATAAACTTCACAAATATATATAAGGATTGGCAAATTTGATTTAACATACATTTATTTAATAATAGAATATTCACTTACATGAGAAAGGCTGTCCTCCATTGTTTGTCCTTGATGAAGTACCTGGATCGGCGACAACATGTCTGCAGGATCGTGTCCACTAACCGCCACATTCTCATCACCGTTGGCTATCAACATCTCACGCCGAACGAAACCATTGTAGTCTTGCCTAGAAAAAAATTGGTCAATATTTGAATGAATTGAATTTGAATAGTTTGTGTTTCAACTAATTTCATCAGTATGAAAATGGTGGGTCGACGAGAACATATTACGAACTAAATGCATTTCTCGCTTTTAGCTATACTTCTACATTCTGATGACATCCCCGTCACACGGAAACTTTAATTGATCGTTAAATTTTCAGATTTTAATTATATCAACTAACAAAACTACCGGCAACCGATTCCTATATTTGCTAGATATATTATAACACACTCACAACACTTCATATCTGTCATGCAGTCCTTGTTGTGGCAAAGTTGCATGAATGTAATCTCCCTCTCGGCTCGCTGCAATCAGTTCTGGTGGGCCTCGTTGTTGAGCACCGTATGCAGATACATAAGTTGGCTGAAAAATTATAGCAATACAGTTACACTTTAAATATGTTTTGTTGAACACATTTTTGCATGTTAATCTTTTTAACGAAATTTTCTTTAATTAGCTCAGCTTAGTTTGTACAAAACGACATAAACTACGAAGTTTTCGAATGCGAGTAGAGAGAACAGATCACATCATCACATTAGCGAGAAATGTGACAGCTCATGAGGAGATAAGAATCTGCGATTACAATAGAAACAGCTTCAAGCATAATTATTGAAGTTGCATTTTATGCATTTGCAGTTTTGCTCAATAATCACAAATTCTCATTAATCGTTTATTTTGTAAATTGACTTTTGACTAACAAATTTTCAACTGGAAAAGGTGAATGTGCAATCTAACATATTTGTACCTTTGTACCTTGTGGAAACGTGATTACAGTAAAATACATACGGTATAATATTCATGAAAATCGTTTATTTTGCAAACTAAACTGCTGTCTGTATTTTCCTACTAATAAATTCAAGTTTGGTTTGGCAAACTTCTATGGGATTTTCTCTATGTCGACAAATCGTAACCAAAATTTCTTACTTGTATAAGGTATAACAAGCTAATATAACTACAACTGACCTGTACGTATGGGTCTGCAACATGGTATGGATTATGGACCTCGTAATGAGTGTTAGGTTGGTTTTGTGTGTAGTGGGGAGGTGGAAAGTACGGGTGCTGGATGTCAACTGTTGAAGGTGTAGCGTACCTGAGAAAAAGGAAGAATTCATGAGCTATGAGGCATGAAGTAGTTAAAGGCATATCGGATCCAAAAAATATTGAAAAGAAAAGTGAGTTTTTTGGGACACCACGAAGGTATATATAAAACTCTACATCGCAATATAGAAAATTCAAAAAATTGTGGAACCTGTTTGCTTGAATATATTTTATATATTATGGTACTACTCACTGCTGTGTATCATCAAATAGAATTTACGTAATATACTCAGCGATTGAGATATGATTACCTCCAAAATCTTTTTTACCATGATGCACTCACAATTATTTTATGTTTTATATTCAGCTTTCCAAATTTTGAATTTTTAATAAAAGAAGAATTATAATAAAACCGGCTTATTCAGTTTACAAAGCAAAGAGTTATAACGAAAAGTATACATATAAATATTCCCGCGTAGGAAAACGTTTCAAAATTTGACAAATTCCGCGCGTCGAGACATAAAATGTAACTATGTTATTAACGTCCAAACAGAGTTGACATTGGTATGCCCTTTTCTGGCGTTTGTTTATATGACTCATGGCATGTAAATGAGACTGAGATATGATCAAATAAACCATTGTGCTACGCTGAATTAAGACGGATAATGCGTTCAGAACGTTTTAGAAAGTCAAATTTGGAATGAAAAAAATGAATGTTAAAATTCGGTTTTGTCTTAGAAAAGGTTGTGGCCCAGCAGATACCAATATGTCAAAAGCTGCTTTTATAAGTCACGTCTCTTTAACACGTTCTACTCGTGCTTAAAAAATAACCAATATCTAAATTACAAATTGAAAACGTATTGAATTTTCGGTTCGGTTATCGCGTCTTTATTTTAAATATCTGCGTGGATACATTGACATTAAAATAGATACTTAAACGTAACAAGTAATAACATTCTAAGCACATTTGCATTTTCTGAATATACATCAGATAATATAGATGTAATGACGTTTTAATTCATCTTGTAGTTGATAAAAAATGGAAAACATGTGTTGGAAAGTAACAAAATTTGAAGTAAACATACCTCGTAACTGGAACTGGACTCGGGCTGTAGGACTGCAGAGATATTGCTCCAGAAGACACCGTGTCTAATTGCGTTAATCTTGCATTCTGTTCTGCATTCGCTGAATCCGGACGGCCTTGCAATGTTGCGAGCTGTAAAGAATACTACATAATATAAAAATTCGAGCTCTTGAGGGATGAATTTTCAGCTTTATACTTTGTTTTTGAGCAACGCAAACCATATCCTATTTTAAACCTAATTATCATAACGTAATACAGACATGATCGGCATTTAAAAAATAAAGAATGAAGTTGTAAATATCCGTCGATGTAAACTATTTATTGATTTTGTTAAGACAGTGGTACGGACAAACACGTATCATTTTGGTCGAGTTTTTATGGTTTCAGATAACGTGCATAAAAAAATATATTTTGTAATGTAACGTCTACCAAACCATACAGGAAGAGGCACAACGATTTAACATGAAAACTTCGCGACACTAAATATACACACGGTAATGAAAACGCAAACCGCTTGATAAGTGGTCTTATAATACAACATAATTATTTTTCTGGTAAAATTTTAACTCATACGATACAGCACATATCCCTCCCGGCAAATGGCATGTTCAACTCAAATTCTAACGGGTCCCGGGGCAAAAATTCTCAGCATTATACGAATGTGTAAGATATGATACTATTCAGTGCATAGATTGCTTCGAGGGCCGTACTTACGTTATTTTAGTTCAATTTTTAGAACTTAGTTTTATCCAGTTTATAGTTAATGTCGGTGAAAAGTTATTGTGAAAATTATTGTATAATATAAAAAGGTAAAATTATTTTTGTTTTCGACTTAAAATCGAGTAAATATTTTTTTAAAAACTGTAGATTGTTAAAATGTTTATGAGTTACACACGTCATCATGATTACGTCATCGCTTTTTATTTTCGTAATCGTTTTGTTTTTGAATAATAAATTATAATTCACGGTACGCGAGCACGTTTCTAAACCTCGTAACTCCGACGAAATTATCGTGAATAGAGGTCGCCGCAAATACATCGAAGTTTACATTATCTCTAAATTTTTATAACTCTCGTGGTGACTTTGTAGAAAATAAATTTGAATCTATTGAGCCATATGATTTATATTTTCCATATTATGAATCTACTAACTATGTAAAAAAAAATTTGAAAAAGTAAGTAACTAATTTCGTCTAGAAGTTTAACCAAAAGGATATGTTGCCAAATTTTATGTTATATGTTGTGTTAGTCCGATTTTATAACGTTCGTAAATAAAATGTATATCATCATAAAATTGCCGCCTGCATGGGAGATTTAAAATTATAACTTATATAAAAATTCACGAGTAATTAAAGGTTTTAATAGATTACCAGTAGCAAAAAAAAACTTAATTCAAATTGGAAATTTGCAAAAATAAACTATAAATTTTAAATATGCCAAAGTATCGTGCTACCGAGAATACACAATGATTCATAGTTTCATATTCGTAATTTGAATTAAAAAAAACTTCAACTCACATCAAGTTGTCCCGGGATGAGTCCTAATGCTGCAGGCATGATTCCTGATACAGCTGCGTGATGCTGACCAATAATAATGTGTTGTTGTTGCAAATGTTCTTGATCCAATCGAGCTCTTTTAGTTGGTGGGGAACCAAGTCCTGCTGTATTGTGATCGTCTGTTTGTTTGTCTTGTTGGTGGTGATGTTGCTCGTCGACTAACACGATTGGTATTGTTTGCTGGACCTGGAAATAAGACTTTTGTAAATTTGAAAAACATACGATTTCTGTTATTGTAAAATTGGGCACACCGTGTTACATTGAGTGTATTTTGACAACGAAAATTAACAAAATCGATAATAATTATTGAAAAAATGAAACAGTGCACAAACATAGTTAAATATATCATTCGAAAATACAGTACTGAAGTGTTTAAATTAAAAGGTTTTGCATTATTAGTTGCATTTGTTTAGATTTTTATATGATATGCTATTATATAACTTATCTTTTTTAAATAGAAAAAAATAAGCATTTTTTAAATATGAAGTTGTATAGCTAAACATTTGAGAAATGCGAGAAGGATACGAGATGGTGTTGCATATATCTTCACATTCAATTAAAAGTCTTGTTTTGAATAAATTGTAAGAAAATTGTAATCGATCAAATAGACATTTGAATCATGAACTTCAATACATATGTAATCTACCTGCAACTTAGATTTACACTTGTTTTTAAAGTAAATGCTGGTAAGGTCAATGATAGTATTGCATATATTTTTCAGTTTTAATTAGAGCGTTCTTCGAGTGTGTGAATGCGATTTTGTTGTAGAATAAATTCATTAAAGTTTTCAGATTAAAAAATATACATTTGGAGCATATTTTATTATATATTTACCTGGATGCTTGCAACTTGCTGATTATCCTGCGCACTCGTTACAATAGTTTGAGTGATAGGTTGCTGCACTTGATGTTGCGTTTGCTGGACTAGTTGTGACTGTGGAGAGTGCGCGTTTTTAACGCTGGCAGGTACTGATACCAAAACTCCCAAATCCGACATATTTATGGAAGTGTCAACGTCCAAAACCTCAAATTTTAAACCGAAAATCTTGACGGTTTTCGAAACTCGAATTGAAAAAATAATATAAATTCACTCTTGTTTTTTACACGTTTCGAGTCTCGATTTTGTGGTAATGCCTTGTAATTTAAATCTGAAATAATAAAGTATTTATAAGTTTCTATCTTGTGGTGAAGCATATACAGTAAAGAGTTTCGATATTCCACCTTCAGGTACTTTCTCCGTACGCAAATAAAATCTCTCTAATTTAATATGGAATAAAATTAATTTGTGGTTTATATAAACAAACGCATTAATATTTATTTTTAATCTGATTATATTATTAAACACGCAGGACTTGGAAAAATCCTTAAAATAATGTAATAGTTAGAAAGGAAGACTACTGGATGCATTTAGTATTTATTTGTTTTATATTTAAATAAAGCCCATTGAAAACAGACTGTTCAATCGCAAGAAATTTATATTTATAGTTTCTAAGTAGATAAAATTATATTCATTAGACATGCAAAGCTGTTCATTATAATAAAATTTATTTGAAAACTTTAATTATTTTTGTAAATTTTGACTTTTTCTCTCAAAACTATTGTTTAAATATAGATTTTTATCTTTTTATCTGTTTTTTACGAAATTTTCGGTTTTTTCCAAACACGTGACGCGCTGAAATATTTTGGGATTGGTTTTGGTTCAAGGAGTCAGAAACTGGATTTACTGTAATTAACGTAAAACTTCTATTTAACGTTTTAATACGCTGTGGAAAAAAGGTAAATGGCCAAGTTGGTCGTTTCATTATTTGAGCATGGTTGAAACTAACTAACCAAGCAACGAAATTGCGGTATCTTAAGCTGAAAACAAATAATATTATGTTTCGAATCATATAATCGCAAATGAAAACTCGGTAATAAAATAGTTTATGAATGAAATTTGGTTTACTGTTCTGAGTTAGATGACACTTTATATGAATTTACAAATCTGTTTTAGACATGATTACTTGAGTAAAAAATCCAGAAATAATTTCATTTGTTTTAACATTTAGGTAAAATTGATAAAATTTTAACATCTTTCCATATCCAATTATAATCCTATATTTAAGTATTAAATCTAGGATTATTTTCATAACTTTTCAAAACAAAATTTAGCTATAAAAATAGCATTTTATAGCGTTGCGACACGGAAAAGAGTTTTAGATAAAATTAGGGTCTTAGTTTAAATTAAAAGAAAATTTTATGCATAATAGTTTATGAATCAAATTTTAAACGGGTATGAAAACCAATGCATCATTTTCAATTTGTCTTCATAAATGTCAATTTTTCCAAAACTAAATAAAACATTTAATTGACGACAACGTCGCAGAAGAAACTGAATTTTTGAATAGAATTATGGCCTTAGCTTGGATTAGGAAGAAATTTTGAATTTAAACAGCATTCGGTATTCAATCAAATCTTCAAATTTGAATATCGAGACCTGAGTTATTTTCACGACTTCGATTTATTTTAAAAAAAAAATTTCATTTTTGCCATCAGATAACATCTCAAAATTTAACTGTCACAGCGTTGCGGAGCGGACTTTTGGATAGAACGTAGTCTATCTTATATTAAAAGAAAATTTTGTTTTTAAAAGAATCTGATTTTGGATAATTAGGAAAAAACAATGCTACTTGAAATCGTTTAATTAGTTTATAAACTTCTAGATTCTGGATCATCATAAACATATGCATATATATTTTGTTATAATATAAAAAGAGTTATTTTGATTTGATTGAATTCTTAAAAATGCTTACTGGACACTGGACAAATACTTGAGTAATATGAGGAATGACCCTTAGGCCTGATGTTAATACAGACAGGCTGTTTTTATAAAATAGCCTTTGGCTAGTTTAAATAAAATATAGTCGCTAATAACCAAGGAGTTTCTTCTGAAGATCTTTAATAAAACTTGGAAACGCCTTTGGCAAAGTCTAACTATCTACCTTAACTTTAGTAGTTTTCAGCTAATTTTCTTCCTTTGGCGCTCCGGGCTGGAAACCAAGTCCCTACGGCGTCTCTCTGCGCAATATAACTTCAGGCTACGACATCATCCGTCTAAATTGCCACCGAGTTTTACCTTTCTTCACAAAATCTCTTATTTCACCTGAGAGTTGTTTAGTTTCTTTTTAATCCTCTTAATAAAATTCTCTCTCTCTCTCTCTTTCAAATATTTCTCTCTTATTGGAACCACCCATTATTACCTCACAAAGTTCTCGTCGTAGTCCTATTATAATGTCATAAACGATACGTGGAAATGAGATTCGAGAGAGCTTTGAATAATAAAACCAACTATAATGTCATAATAGAACGATGTACTGTTTATAAATCTGTCTTATCGTGATACTTCGTCGTATTTTTTTGGTTTACGGGAGTTAGTATTGCTTAATGCCATCCTTATCTTTTCTATTGTTATATCTTAATTACATTCACATCGCAAACTCGAATACTGACGCTCAACTGTCAAAATCAGTAATTTAGATTCTTATCATGGTTATCAAATTTACGCGATACCGATAATTATTCTATGCGTTGTCTGAACACAGACTCTAACGCCTGAAAGTAACTCCGAACAAATCATAACAAAATGTACAACCCTAGTAATTATACCAATTGTTTTTGACTTTTTGATGAAAATCCTTCACAAATAAAAATAAATACAGTAATTATAGGATTAAGAACATCACAACAAGTCTATGAGTAATATTATTTTAATAAGTGGTTCTAAATCGATTGATGGTGAAACCTTGATCCGCAAGAAGAATAATCTTCATTTTCGACTTATTAACTAAAATTGTTGAGTATGAGCCACCTCTAATTGAATGAAAAAGCTGTTTCCTGCATGTGGAAAGTTTGTTCCGATATGTTTGAAAAAAAAAACATTGTTTGATATTGCTCTATATATTAAAATATTCCCTCGTTTTCGAGAAGAAGAAAATTGACTAGAAACCGGCTAAAACAAGCTAACTGTTTTTTGCAGTTAAACATTTATTTTGAGTACATTAGAATATCTTAGTGTTTGGAATAAGTTTTATTTATAAGAAAATTGGTTATTAGTAGCGTTTTATTTTTTGGTGTATTCCCGCATATTGACACAACATATTGGCGCAGAAACATTTTTGATTTTTACGGTGATAGACTTTACTCTAAGCAAATTACCACATGAATCACAAAGTGGCAGGAAGTTTGAATTACCTAACCGCCAAAGGTTCCTTTTACATTTCTTCTGTTCATACTTCACTTTTTAGCAAATTCTTTTATTGCAATTTTTTTTTTAATCAAACTAAATAATAAAGGCAAACAAATCTAAATCAAAAGTCACTCCAAAATTATTGGGCATTGTTCACTCAGATGTCATTTATTCATTGAATCATGGCATTAATTGAATGGATGATATTAAAACTATCAGAATTATATGAAATAATAATGTTCATGTAATTGTTAAATAATAAATATAAGGTAAAAACAAAAATCTCCTTGCTTTATATGTCAAACATGTTTAAAGATTACCTTGCTCACTTGTGCTAATGAGTTTTTGTGGGACTAACTACTAATTTTTCTTTTATGCCTTTGTGTCTGTGTACCATATGCATATATTGCAAGGATGCTGTAGCATAAGTTAAGATACCTATCCTAAGTAATTCAGAGTCTAGCTGCACACTAACCAAAATATATTTCTGTTGAACTATGTATGTCTGAAGAAGTCTGACCTTGGAAAAGTTACATAAATACATTTGTGTGAGTGCGCAGCAAGACTCTTGAATCACTTAAGATAGTTAACTTGTTCAGATGCGAAACAATCCTAAATAATCTTCATTTCTGAATTTTAGTGAACTGGTTTCTCCCGTAGTTGTTGGATCGGTGTTAAATCGGAGAATAGAACATAGAAAATATAAAGTGTAGAGTATAAAATCTCTCATTGAAATCTTTCAAAACTTTTTGGTTAATTTGCTTTATCAATTGTTTACCATATCACGGTGTAATAATGCATCTCAATGAACATGATATTTGAGAATTAAATGGAAGTGAGTGCAATACAAAAAATATGACGTCAGAATATCATTTAGAAGAAGCGACCTTGATCAAGCAAATCAAATTGAATATCCGAAAGAGGATAGCAGATAACATTATATTTTTATTCCACACATATATATATCAAAATTTATATATTGAAAACTGACTTCATAACAAAATTGAAATTGTAAATGGACCTAATGGACACCCTGTATATCATTTTGTTCTACTCTTTTATTTTGAATTTCTTGTGAATTTCTCCAGCAATCATACATTTTAGAAGAGAGAAATTATTCAATAATAAATAGAAATATATATTCAAGAATCATCATTGTATTAATATGTGACACTTCGTGTTTCCGAATATAATTCCCCTTGAGCATTTTGCCACAGGCTAATTCATAGAACTTGCTGTCTATGCATGGAACCCCTCGGGTGAAACCCGAGGGTGTTGTATATGAATAATAATAATGCTCACTGCAATGTTATTTCTGCATTTTATTAATAGGTGTGGGTGATTGAATATGAATGCACTACTATAAATGTATTTTATGTTTAGTTGTGAGCAAGAGGATTTTATTTATTGTTATCGGTTTCTGAAAAAAAAAATGTGCAATGATAAATATACAAAATGCAATGTTTTGTGACCGGGAATATTGCATATGTTTTCCTTCGTGATTTTTAAAATTTTATTGGTTTTTTAGTCAATTTAGATTTAGGCCTTCAGAAACACGAATTATTAAATAACTCTATATAATTGTTAGATTGTAACATATTATGCCATAGGTGCTAGTTCTCGTACTGTTGATCGTATCCAATCTGGTCCGAACATGCTCATGAATTGTCAACAGTATAAGCAACGTATAACGGATACCTGAAGGAATGAATTACTATCAAATGGAGTAACAATGGATAGAGGATATATAGGACGGGAAACGAGTTAATTCAAATGGGATTTTATATAAACTGGATTTTCAATGGGTTTGAATAAAAGATGACAATTGAAATGACGACTGTGCGCAGTTCCTATGATTTGTTGGGATGCATAAGGAACGGAAGGACTGACTACGGAAAAGTATCACAAAATCCTAAGTGATTTGTTCAGATTCGGAGTAATTATGATTCAAATAAGCTATGCGGGGCAAGGAAATTGACTTATTTAAAATGTTTCATAAAAGCGGGAGAAACTGTATTGTTTTGCAAAAAGGATTATCGAGGACGACTCTAATGAATTTCATATTCAAGTCATAATGCATCTATGATTCATTCTCGACTTTCTAACGTTGTATGACAGAAGAAATGTTATATGCTTTCAACGGTAATGAAACTATTTGGCACAACAAAATGAGAAAACGGGATCTCAGTATCAAGCATTTTATTTCAAATATACTATGTTACGTATGATGAAATATCGACACCATCCAGAGGCAAACAGATGGGGAACTTGTAAGGTTATCGTGAATTATCCAAGGATTGCAAGTAAAGCTGCCTGGCCAATGGGCTTTCCGGGAATGTGCATGATGAACTTCTCTCTTAATAAGTTATTACTTCAATTAAAATTCTTTTCACATCTCTCGTTGACAAGCCATCAATATGGGGATTGACAATTGTGTATCAAGGTATATACAGAATAATGAGAGGTGTATTGGATCACAAAGTTGAAAAAAGGTTGTAATAATGATGTTCTAACATCATATTGATGAACTGTTTTTGCAATTTAAACCCAGATTGACGATGCTGAAAAAAATGCATCATAAAATGCATGCGGAGTTAACAGTGAACGTTAATCATGAACGTAGCATTGCAAAATACTTGCAATCTGATTTAAACTCGGAATATGACATTCCTGTGAACAATAATTAAAATCGAATGGGTCAGAAGCAGCATGTTCCTTAGCTTTTATTTAGGTGAAGAGGGGGGGTCCAAATTTAGCAGTGGTAGGTATTTTGTTGCTGGTGATAAAACTATTTGTAACTTATAATTGCGTTATGTATTTGACTGATCATCTTTATCGACATATGAACCAGTTTCTGAATATTCAAATTCAATTTTATTTACGTTGGGAATTAAAGTATAGTGTCACGCCTAGAAATGGAGGGGGTGATTGAAATTTTAGGGTAGGTGTTCATCCCCTATAGGTGAGTGTAGGGACATCACTGGTCCAAACAGTTGGAAAAACTTTGGTCTAATTATGATAGAGTTGGATTGCCTCTGCAATTTGATGACCAAATATTTGGATTAGGGGTGAATATGTGAGGTCAAAAAACGAAAATCATGACTGTAGCGAATTGGTAAAATAACGTGGTTTATTGTGTGCAATTTTACTACAATAAAATCGTTTGAAGTGTTTTTAGTCACATTTGAGTGAAATATTTTCTACAGTTCAGTACGAAATGCTATTTTGCAAAGTGCTTTGTATTTCTTATAATAATAATAATAATAGACATAGGGCAAGAAACAAACGGGAAATAGCAAAATCAAAACCTGTGTTAATCATGTTTCACGTGGATACTAAGCGGTAGTGGGATTCGAACTTTTAAAACGAGTTATCTTTTGTATAGGACTCAAAATGTATGTATCTCACGAGTCTAAAACGGGTTTGTTCATCGCTACAATATTTTAAGAACGGATTCGCGTAACTCCATGCATCTTACCACTGATATTGAGTAAGGATTCTCCAAATGCGTAACGTCAAAAAATTACCTAAAACGATACTGTTCTATCGCCTTGCGGTAAATTTTTATTCAATATTGTCAATTTTAATTTGAGAATGTTGTAAGTTCTTAGAAATCGTATAAAATTAGAAAATGACTCCAGGCACAAGGAATTATTTTGAGGGCAACTTGTAGATAATTGTTCGTATCGTGCTAAAGAATAATGTGCATCTAATAATTCAAGGAATTCAACGCACATAGGAGAAACTTAAAAAAAAAATTGGAAAGAATCACACCATTGATACTAAATAATGAAATCTTAACTAGAGAACTCCGTGGCTCAATTTTACCAATATTATGTGGTATGGTATTAAGGATTTTATCATTTTATTAGTATGGTATGATATGTTCATACTGATACTCTGTTATGTTTATTATAGGATAGGGTAAGATTTACATATTTATGTGATAACGATATTCAGTCATAATGACATCACGCAAACCCCGAATCACACCACTGATACTAAGTACCGAATTCTCAACTAGAGAACTCCGTGGGTCCATTTTGGTAATATTATGTAGCATAGTATCTTTTTTTCGGGTTCTTATCATTTTATCAGTAAAGTATAATATCATATTCATACCGATATAGTATTATTATCATAGTATTATTTTCTATTATCTGATAACATTATTTAGTCATAATGACATCATTGATAAAATTCATGATAGCTAATGTGATATCACGCCCACGACATAGTTTGGTGTTGATAAATTGATTTAAAATTGTCCCTTACCCTGAATCACAAAAAATATCACCGATTCGTATAAAAAAAACAATGTTATTTGAAATACCGTGCGACGCAAAAGTCAGAAATATTTTGATAGCTACGTAGACTTGGTAAGGTAGTTATATACACAAACACCAGAGTTGTCCTAGATGCGCCAATGAGTGATATCGACTGGTATATTGTAATTTCAATTCGCTGTCCCGTTAAAAACAAAATTACCTTAACAATGCTATTAAAATAAATACTCTAATCTTATCAAAATTCACACACAATATGTAATGTATAACCTATATTGTTATTATCGAAACTATATTTTGGAAGATTGTATTATCCATATTATGTTATGTATGATTCTGGGAGTCATCACTAATCAATTATGAAATAGGCATATGATATCACGATCCACTTACGTGTTAGAATCTTAGACCTCGAGCATTCTGCGTTACTTTCCACACTATCCTGATTTGTATGTCTAAATGAATCTTTTGTACAAAGCCACCGATAAAAAAAAACGACGCTAAAAATAATAACAAATTATTAATTATCCAGTTATGATCAGGATGAGGACTAGAAATTCAGATTGCGCTGAAAATTCAAATTTTTAAATCATTCCTAACTCTAACTGGATATTTACAAATTGTTTATTTTAAGACGTGGCGTGGGTGTTTTCTTAAATATCACATTTTCGCGAAGGGTCCGTCTAAGTTTATTTAAGCAAAAATAGTATAGATTATCAAAATCAGTGGGCGAAACAAACAGTTATCTACAAGTTGCGCTCAAAATAATTCCTTGTGCCTGGAGTCATTTTCTAATTTTATACGTTTTCTAAGAACTTACAACATTCTCAAATTAAAATTGACAATAATGACTAAAAAATTCTACCGCAAGGCGATAGAACAGTATCGTTTTAGGTGATTTTTTTGACGTTACGCATTTGGGGAATCGGAATCGACGCCCACAACGTAGAGAAAAAATGTGATTTTGGATCGTTAACAATTGAAAAATGCCATTGTGCCAAAATTTCAACATAGCGTTTGATAAAGTATAATGCTGCATTTAATAACTGGATTATGTTGGCAAGGTCTTCAGATTATCCGCTCTCCATAAAAAAAAATTTCTATTCCAAGTATATTGTGATTATTTCTCATTGAAACATTGCATTGTCGGAAAATAATAAAAAAAAAAACGAAATTATAGATAACAATTTGTGTCGATTAGTTAAAAAATTTAACCCATGTTTATCAGTGAACGCATTCAATACGTTTTATACATATTTTAGCACTCCACGTCAAATACATATTTATCAACTTCCTGGCAATTCTATTGGCGCTCCAGAAGTACGAAGTACTCGTATGTGTTCCAATATGAAGATAACTAATTTTGTTCGCCTACTTTACATCAAGTTGTGTAAAGGGACTGAAACCTATGGGCAGGGGGTGTATTCAATTGGCTAACACAGGCAATCCCCGAACTCGTATTAGAACTAAAAGAGAAAAATCTGAATAAAATGATTGCCTAACACTATTCTGGTTCATACATTACGGGAGTACCCATGTTTCATCACAATAATAGCTGACTACATTTTAGCATTCGTCCTTTTGACTTCTTTCCGCGTTTCGCTGAAACAAATGAAACAAATTTGATTTATCTATCTAAATAAATTGTCGTCAATTACGAAATTTAGTTTTCGCATTTTAGCCATACTACACAAAAACAACTAGCAAAAACCTATAATTTCACGGCAACATTTATGATTAAAAAGGGAAAGCTACTCCCGTAGTGTGCGTACCAGGTTAAGGTTAGACCATAATTTTATTCCGATTTTCCTTAGTTTAGTTCTATTACGAGTTTGGGGACTGTCTGTGTTATCCAAATAAATATATCCCCTGCCCATAGGATCTAGTCCCTTTGAACAACTTGATGTAAAGTAGCCGAACAAAACTAGTTATCTTCATATTGGTGCACACACTTCTGGAGCATCTAGGGAAAAGCTTTACGTATATTCATCTGGTTCAGTGTCAAACATTATTAAACAAATATACAGTAAGATAATTAATATAGTACTGCTCTAATCATGATAAAAACACGTAATTTTTCGTTTTTTTTTTTTGTTTCATTTTGTCTGAAAAGTTGAAAACCGTTGACGAAATTGGTAACGAAATCTTAGCAACAATAAACAATATTTCTCATCATTAGTTGTTTAAAATAAGTCGGGAAACAGTGACGAAAACTCTCGAAACTTAGTAACAGTGAACTCAAAGACTTCTAATAAGATGACGTTATTTACGTCAAACTCCGAGAACATGGTATCGCTTTTGGTAATTTACTCGTGGAAATAATACAATGTTGTTGTTAGTACTTTCTATACGTCGTTTGGTAATGCTTTTCGCTTCAAACAAGGCTAGTACGGGTATAACAAGTTTTAACAATATGGAACGACTTCTGGGATGAGATAACGCTTATCGCTCTGAACATGGCACTGTAGAAGAATCTACTAAGTTCTAACAATATATAATTAGCTAATATTTTTAGAAGCAATAAAATATTTCCTCTTTGACATTGTCGAGCCAATTTAGTACACCTTAGGCGAGGTGACGGGTATGGTATTTGGAACTTTGAAACGTTGTGACGTTGATGAGGGTAACGCTGTAACCGCTCGACCATCGTGCCTATTTTATGCTTTTTATGGGTGTTGTACGATATCTGGGTACTCGCCAATCGCTCCAACATCTAATTTTATGCTTTTGTCAGAGATGCTGAAATATACTGTAATACAAACTAGTTCTAAATGAATAAATGTCTTCTTGTTAGCAGAGTCTGCATTTAGCTTGTTGGGATATTTCAGATTTTGCCTTCCCCCAGAATCTTATATTTTCAACTTTTTTTCGTTATATTGAATGCTATTGTATTGTTAGTTTTCTGGGGAAAATAAACTTGACTATGACCCAATAATGGCAGGGTAAAGATTTCATTCACCATGTTCCCCACATCACCCAACTGGAATGATCCTGATCCCCCATAAATGATGGCTACTCAAGTGTCAATGGTCGCTTGTATATCGCCTTAGTATAAAAGTAAATGATGATGTAAAATCGAATGATAAAAAATCTTAAAACCGAGCTGCAAATTGCATCTAAAGATCAATTTCAATTCCATCATTTCGTCAATCGAGAAACATTTCAAACTGTATAATAAATACCCAGAAATTTGCCTAATTTTACTTATTGTTTGCGAGTGTTATAATTACAGCTTGCTGCAAAAATCTGAGACAAATCCACTGAAATTTAATCCAGAGAGCGACGATACCGAAAATGAGATCATTGCGGTATTAGAACACTCGTTACATAAACGCAGCGATTGCGTTTGATAACTGATCTAAAAATATTCCTTAATTTTAAACAATATCGTCAGAATCACGAGTTGCATTATTGCTTAAACAGTCACAAGTTTTATGTCGGTCGACATTTTGCATAGGAGTTTTGTATTAAAAATCGTAACCTAAAAAAAGCTGGCAAAACGATTATAATGAAAGTTGATATTTGTTATTCAAAGACTTTCCGGTTGATATATTTTATATAATTGATTGCAATCACTTGTCTCTAAACACTGATTCTTTATTTGCTATTGTGTTAGTAAATACTGGCCATAATTTACTTCGGATACGCTTACATAATCAGAAAAACAAAATGAATGAAAGATGAAAAATGCAAATATTTGTGGCGATTTCATTAACAATGTGCCCACAGAGCCAAGCTTATTGGCAACGGTGGATTCTTTTGCATGCTTATGTGCAGCAGTGGCGCTCCCGAAATATTTGCACCAAAATGGCACTACCTGAAACCTAACCTAGTACACATACTATTGTCAGGATGTGCGCCATCTTGATGCACATACTTCTGAAGCTCCGCAGTTGTCTGCATATTCAGTACTCACTACTGTGTATCGTCTTATTACCGATCAGTTGATCGCGAGCTATTTTGAAGATTTTAGTCGATCGCGGTGGAAAGCAGGTTGGCCCCTGTTCTGTATAATTGATTGGAATAGCTTGTCTTTGAATTCTGTCAGTGGTTGTGCACTGACTACGATGCTACTGCAAGAAGAATCTACATAGGGGTCTCATGCCTAACTTCCACAAATTTTCTTCTACAATGTTTCTACTGACCAAAGTCAGACTTCCTCAACTAAGCACTTTACAGCAAGGAAGATTGTTGCAATCATTGTTGTAAACAAATTTGGGAAGCAAGATTTTTGAAACACTATATATTATATTTAAGATTACACATTTTTACCCACTTGCAGTTTTCAATTGATGGTACTCCTGGAGTATGCGTACCAAGATGTCGCACAACCTGAACCATAACCTGATACACAACCCGAGTTCAGGTTGTGCGCCATCTTGGTGCGCATACTTCAGGAGGTCCCAATTGATTTGATTTCCAAGTTGTTATTATACAGTTTAAGCCCCGCCACTAATGCAAAAATGTGAAATTTTAGAAATCTATGAATGATTTGAAAAGTTTAATTTTCATTGCAATCTGCATTCCTAGCCCTCACCCTAACTGAATGCTCATTAATTTTCCTATTTTAGGCGTTAAGTTGGTGTTTCTTTAATGAGTGCTTTGGACAACAGATCTAATTTTTACTATTTTTATTATTTTGTAATCCACTTTATGATTTGTTATCGAATTATTATTTTCAATTAATTGGTATTTATAGCTTTAAAAGCAATTTAATATATTATTTGTTTATCACACCGATATCGCCACTACATTCTGTAGTACACTCCATATTTTATTGTTGTGAGAAACATTTTATCGCCTTCGGAGATTCAGTTAATTTTTATATTATAGCAATAGAATAGTTTGAAGTTTTTTTTCATGACATTTGAGTGACATATATTTTAAGTTCAGCACAAAATGCTATTTTGTAAAGTGCTCTGTATTCCTTATAATAAATATATATATATGAACAATTTTCGTAATTTATATTGGTTAAATATTCGTCAAAAATCGTTTGTAAGGTTTAGTGTCTTTAGTAATCGCCCGCTTCCAAAGATTTTATCTCTAAATCAATATATGATGGAATAAATTGTATTCAAAAACAGAGGCACAGGTTGGTATTCTTCTATTTTTATTGGGAGGAAAGAGACAGTTTTACCCCGCCTTACATTATCTCAATGTACCACTGAATTGTCATTTCGAATATGACTATATTGTGCATACTTATTTACATAATATCACACAACAGAGTGTCAATAAAGTTCTTCTACAATTTCAACCTCGTTCTGGAGTCAGTTTTCAATATATCCTAACCAGGTTTGTTGTTTTTAATCAGTGATTGTTTAAGTATTTTTACATCATTTGATACATCTGTGAAGGCCAAAACAATATATGGCATCGATGAATTCCCTTTGCAATGTTAAAAATAAATTAGGAATTCATGGACACCCAATATCTATAATATATATATATATATATATTGGTATTCGAAAAAGAGCCATTTTGAATATTTTCAATCACAAAAATGGCGCGAAGAGTCATTGTGAAGAAAATACACATCTGATTACTCAAATCTCGAATTTAAATTGAACACGATTCCATAAAAAAAGCAAAGATTTAACTAAGCAATGAGCTAAATCTATTTGAAGTTGAAAAATTATAACAAAAAAATTTCGCGCCCAGCTCAGATGGAGTAATTTTCATATATATTACATGCTTATGTGAAACATACCATACATGGCCGTTAAAAAAGCATTTTCAAAAGAATTGTATCTTTATATGACACATAGGCTATTCATTATATTACTTGGAAAGTGGCTAGAACACAAGTTAGATTTGTTATTGAATTATTTAAATTGTATTTCTCTATAAAGCATTTGCATTCACCTTATGTATGTATGTATCATTACGTGATATGGTGTTCACAAAACAACCTTGTGATACATCACATATTAGAAACGGAAAATAAATATGTGGTAGGTATATCCAAAATTTACTGTATGCAGTTTTCAGTACCCAACTCAGCAATAAATTAAAACTAACTGAACTTAATAAATTTTGAAATATTTTTTCGCGCCGAGGCTCAATTGCGAAAATTTACATACATTTATATTTTGGACGCTTGTGTGAAACATATCATACTTGGTTGTTAAAAAAGAACGTTGTTTTCAAAAAAAATTGCGACGGACGGAGCAAAAGAGTTCGCGTCTAAATCTTCCAAAATCTCGAAAACAAGTTAATAGCTAGTTGTGGTCGATAGCTCGGGGCTATGTCGGTGAATTTGTCTACTTGCGCCCTAAAATGTGAGTTTTATGAAACGCATTTCGACGTTATATCCAGTGCTTTCAATGTTAATAATCACAGCTAAACGACCGTATTATTCGCTTTATAAGACAATTTGGAAATTTTCTTTCTTTATTGATTCATAATTCAGCACCGCACAAATTTCGAAACAAGCCCCTAGCAAAATGTACATTACATTAAAATGTCATTCAATTAAAATCTCTCTGAAGCTTCTGAGAAGCGTGATTTTAAAATCTGCTCGTCATGTACAATGTCATGGTGTATTTATCGTTACATACCGTTAGTCCGCCTATGTGTTTTGATTAAAAATATACAAAAAAATTGAATTTGTGAACAAAAGCGTATACAAAGCCCCCATCTCTAATACAAAAATGTGAGGTTTGGGAAAAACACACCCGCTGCGTTTTAAAATAACAGATTAATAATTATCTAGTTTGGGTTAGGAACGATTTGAAAATTTGAATTTCGCAAACTGAATTTTTAGCCCTAACTCTAACTGAATAATTACTGATTTTCTTATTTTGAGAGTTGGTTGGGACTGTGTACAAAAGATTACAAAGCGCTCATCTGGAAGATTGGTATGAGCTTATTTGGAGTCGCAATTCGAATATGTTGGGTTCCAACTTCTAGCCCGACTTCTCGGATCTTTCGTACCCGCCAAAAAACACCGCACAAAAAATAGTAATTATTCAGTTAGGATTAGGGTGAGGGCTATTAATGCAGATTGCGCTGGAAACGTCAAATCATTCCTAACCCGAACTCTAAATATTTATGACTTCCATGCTGCAAGACCGGGACTTTAAGTCTACCGGGTGAGACAGCTTGTCAAGATCGGAACTGTCCCGTTTAAACAGGGACGTATGGTTAGACTTATTATAAGTCTTCTAAGTAGGGGGATAAATATCTTAATTCTCTTACAAAGGTTATGATCATCGGGGCTCGAACTCGTGATTCCAACACAAGAAAAATAGCGATAGTGCGGTAGTTAGTAAAATTTTTGTAAAGTTGGAAGTTGAATAAGATAGGACGTGTGTGTGTGTGTGGTATGGTAATATATGGCGCTTTGAACAATTTGAGTCTTTTGCGCCAGACAATTTAAATCAAAATTTTGTATATGCCTATAGTACTCTCTTGGTAGATTTCACAAAATCAACAAGAGCAGGGAAAATGCTAGGGTCGCGTAAGATAGCTTTGAGTTGAAATTCAATGCCATAATCGCGGCATTTCATCTTTAGTATGCGTCTTTCATTTCTATATGCACGACAGTTCATTAGAAAATGTTCTACTGTCTCTGGATCATTACAGAAATCGCAAAGTCCATTATTATGGCATCCTATTTTATGGAGGTGCCCATTTAAACGGCAATGTCCCGTCTGAAGTCGAAATAAAATTTTGTCCATTATTCGTGGTGACCAAGTGGAATTCTTAATGCTGTCTTCAATTGAGGGAAAAATTGTCTTGTAATGAAACGCTTGGTCACTGTGTATAAAATGTTGATCCCATTTATTAGCGCAGAATTGTCGAATTTGTGATTTGACTTTGTTTTGTGATTGGGATAATCTTTTGTCCACATCGACTTTCGCCGCTGATACCTTTGCTATTTTGTCGGCGACTTCGTTACCCGGAATGCCAACATGTCCTGGAGATAGGACGTAAATTCTCAGTGATTGCCATTTGGCGAATCGGCTTGGATATTATAGATTAAGTTCAAGTTTTCAAATGAAACCCCGAAAAGCATTGCCCCCTGGTGTAGTCAAATAAAGGAGATATGAGAAACGCAAATGACTTCCTGTTTTTTCATACATGTATCCGTTTAGCTTGGGGTTATGCAACATTTTCGGCGGGCCATGTAACCAACTTGAGACATCTAGCTCGGCCACATACAACAAATATTTTTTTCATGTACACAACCAATGGATCTTGCTGATTGGCCAATGTCACGAAGTAAACAAGGAAGTCGATGCACGGGGAAAGGTCCATTGAAAAATTTTCACAGGGCAAATTTTTAGTTTTTACTTAAAATCCCTTGCATAGTTTGTTGACATAGGCTTTGACAAAAGACTTCGGATTTTATGCTTGATGGGGAAAAATCTGAGTGTTGACGAGGGCTACACTAAACGACTTGGCTCGCGGCAGTATGTTGCACACCCCTAGTTTAGTTGTTCATAAAATGTAATAAAAGTTTGGCAAGGCACTTCGTTCAAAAAGAAACTTGCCCGATGTATCAAATTCGCACGGTAAAATTAGATGATATCGGATTCGCGCGCTTTTATTGTTTCAAAATATATTAATCCTGACGATCGTTATATTCTAATCACGATCACCAGATTAAAATCACGACTTCCTTCCAAAGTAATTTCAATTCGTTTTATTACGACATAATACGACGACGAAGATAGTTCGCCTCGGGCGTTACCTGGAACTTATAATATTATGTCACAAACGATCGTTCCATTGTAACCGGTTTCAATCGCGGATCATATGACGATTCTGTATGCAGTAAAAAAATTTCAGTTATGTTACTGTTAATTTACAGTGGATATAATTCCAAATGAATAAGCGTATTGAAATCGTGAAGAAGATCAATCTTTCCGTATGTGTCTGTACCAGCGAAAAATATTCTTTTTGCAGGGATATTTTTCTTGATGTTTAGATTTCAACATAATTAGAAGAATAAAATTGGACGATAACAATAAAATTTAAAAATATTTTATGGATGAACATTTTAGAAGGTTCTGGCCCACTATGCTATTGTTTGAAATTTTTGCACATAACCACCATAAACCCCTTTTCCCAAATTGGAGATTTTTGAAACAATCAAATTCAATAAACCTTGCAAACATTATTTTCAATATGAGACTGAAACTTCTACAATAAACTTGAAGTTTGTAGAGATATCTCGCATAAATTAACTATTACTAAGATTCAAGGAGATTAAATTTAATGAGGTTGCACTGCACGGTGGGCAATACGTACGGCTCGAGAAATGCTTTTGAGACACGTGCGCCACCTTACGCATCTGCAAACTTGACGTGAATGTTCAAAATTGCGGTGTTGGGAGTCGGTATTTCATGCTTTAAATCGGGGGTGGCAGCCTACGGCTCAATAGCCAAATGCGACTCACAATAATAATGGAAAAGGTACGACCCACTGAGAAGCGCAAAATTTGAATGATGCGCGGTCCGCAAAACAAGTTTTTAGTTTAGTTTAATCTGGTCGCTGTTAGCATATCCAATCCCTCTGCATTGCAGCGCCTATAATATCCGGGTCCAATTTATTATCAATTGTCATGACGTTACAATGCCATAATAATGTTTTAACTCAGGGCTTCTCAAACTAGGGGCCGCGGACCTGGAGAGGGCCGCGAAACAACTTTTAGGGGCCGCAAAGAGAACACCTAATTAACACAAGGTATATACTCTATATCAGGGGTCTCCAACTCGAAACATGTCGCGGGCCACTTTTTGAAATTTATTGACCACGCGGGTCGCGAACCAAGAAATTAGGTACAAAAATTTGTATCTGAATGTATTGTGTTGAAATTACACCTGAATCTTACAGCAAACGAGACATGAAACATATTCATGCACTTGTGCTGGATATTTGGTCTCGATGTTTGGCCTAATTTTGCGTTGGTGTGCTAGTGTTAAGACATCATGCAAATGCTCGTCCGTTGTTTGTGCGGAGGGGTGATTTGCTAACTTTCATAGTCGAAATAAAATGCTTGCAAATATAAGAACTGCCAAAACTCGCAGGTGTGCAAAGTGATTATGCAGTTAGCTTTGCAAACCTTTTTTCGGGCACAATGGACTGACCAAAACTCATTTATTTCGCCACAATGAACATGCGAAATAGAATTATCGCATTTATAAATGCATTATAACAATATAATGAAACATGAACGTGGACAACAGGGGAGAATTTTGCTTCTCTTTTTACAGTTTGTCGGACCGGAATCTTGATGACACGATAAAACCTACTACTAGTTGACATCGTAGATCGTACTATATTATTTTTTTGTGGAAAAATCTCAACCATGACGCCAGCCGCAAAAAATGGCTGACGGACCGCGTGTTGGAGACCCTTGCCATATATGTTGTACTTTTTCAGACTCTCGATTTGAAATACAATTGATAAAAAATAGTGTGAAACAAAAATTTTACGATTACCAGTGAATACATACTGAGACGACCACGTCTATAACTCTGTTTTATTCTGTATGCCCATATTTATTCTCACCACTTGAGTCACTAGTGAGCAGCTGTGTAACATTCTCTTTCTGCTGGTCTGTCAGACTGCCGGTAGTGTAGATATTTCTACTGTGTATTAGGTTATTATTATAGTGTTTTAATGCCGTAAATCTATGTAATTCTTGTTGTAAAATGATATTAGTAGTACAGGTTTACTATTTCTCCAGTTTGGCATAGTTCTGTTCACTAGTTAGCTTGTATTTACCACTTCCGTAACTAGTCTACTTTCGCAGTTTATTTCCTGTGTGATTTCCGTATTTCTATGCGTATTTCCATGTATATTACCTGTTTGTCGATAAGATAGGATTTGTGTTGTATCTTTAGTGTCATACTAGTTATTCTTATGTATATCTAGGTATGTTTTACCCGGTTTTTAGTATCCCATTATAAGTAAATAGTTCATGACTGTGACGTCATAGACCAATTCCGTATCTTGTGTTACGTATGTATCCTACGGTATTTGTACTGTGTTTTTATTTGTTTATTGTATTTCTTATTGGAGTATTTGGTTGTATTAAGTTCTTACAGGTGTATAATTAATCTAGTTAGTTAACTTAGTTACTCTGCTGTATTTGGAACCGAAAGAAGATTATTTTGTGATCGACATCTATAGCAATTACAACGTCCAAGAAGCTGGCAGAAAGAACCTGAGTGGTGATATCAATTTTGGTACGCCACATATACGAATTTTTGGCGAGCACACGCCAGGATATATTATTCGAAACAGGGACTATTAAGACTAAGCCGATTAGGTAGGCTAGGCTGTGACGGATAATATTTGGATAATATTGGACATATAATTGCCGATATTTTTTTTTACTACTGCGTTTGCCTGTATTTTTGGAAAAATGGTTAAGAGAAGAAAGATTGTACCGGCACCAAAGGAAGCAAAGGATAATGAACTTTTGCATCTGCAAATACAGGTATTGAAAGCAAAACTTAAAGATTCAGAGGAAATGCAAGAGGATATGGACAGCCGTTTGCAGCTGATGGACAGTCGTATAGAACAGATTGGAACTCAGTTGGAATCGGTTGAACTCCAGAATTCAAAAATGGGCTCGCAAATTTTCAGCATGCTGCAAGATATTTCTGGCAAGATAGAAACAGGAAAAGTTGCTGATCCCGAGGAAACCCAGCCCATGTCACATGAACCAGATGTCAGTCTGATCACTTCAACACCAGCAGCGGTTGTTCCTAAATTACTACCTATTCTCAAGGATGATGAAATTTCAGATTTTGGATCTGAAGATGGACAGACAGAAGGAAAGCGGAACGCATTCTCACAGACAATGGAAGTAAAATTTTCGGAGGAAGCTCACGTGAGTAATTTTGTACCTGTGGTCCCTTTTCTGAGTACTAATGGTAAAGAGGGCTCTAATACTGTCAAAAAACAACCCAGGGCTAATCCGAAAATGGTTTCAGTGGCTACACAATCAGCTCCTCCAGGGAGTTCTAGCAGTGTCGCAAATGCCAACGTTAGCAATAGTGTTCTCAATAACACAGCCAATGCTACGATGATGGTGAGAAATGCCAAAAGGCCTATGTATTTCGATGGGTCAACTGTCATGGCGTGGCCCAGTTATTTATGTCATTTTCAATTGGTTTCTAGTTATAATCAGTGGAATGATGACACTGCAGGGTTAGAATTGGCTACTTGCATGACAGGGCAGGCTCTTAATGTGTTGAAAGATTTACCCGAAATGAAACGTACTAGCTATCGTGATATTGTGACTCATTTTAATCATTTCTTTAAACCTGCTGGAAATGAGAGTTCATACCGTACTACATTTCACTGTCGTAGGATTAAGCCAAATGAAGCGCCACGGGATTATGGTAACAAGTTGAAAGAGCTTGTTATTCTGGCTTACCCAAATCTTGATATTGCTGGTCAGGATGATATTTTGAAGTCGCAGTTTCTCGCCGGTTTAACCGATGAAAGCATGATCAAACATGTTACCATGCAACAGCCTGATACTTTTGAAAAGGCTCTGTCTCTTGCGACACTGTATTACTCTGTTGATTCGAACCACTCTGAGAGGAAAGACATGCTTAAACCGCGCATTGCAGCAGTGAAACATTGTAATACTGGTAGTGTGGCTAACCAGCAAAACGACATATCTTTCGAAGGCAGTATTGGCGAGCGCATTCTAGCAAAACTGGATGAGATCATAGGATATGTTAAGCCGCGCACTAATAACAATCGTGGTTTTGATGGTACACCACGCAACCCGTGTCCTCGATGTGATAAACATGGTCATTGGGGCAGGGATTGCAAGGCATGTTTTAATTGCAAGCAGACTGGTCATCTTAAACGGGATTGTCCACATCTTCAGAATCCCGCTGATCCTGCAACATCTGCTTCTTCTTCGACCGCAAATTTAAACGACACTCAGCGGACTTGAGGTCCTCAGTATCCGCTGAATTATTACTTGATGACGGACCAACAAACCAGAATATAGACCTGAATATTTGTTCCTTACAATATGACAATAGTTGGCATGCGAAGGTACTTGTAAACAATCAACCGTTCAATTTTACTTGTAGATAGTGGTGCTATGACTACTCTTATTGACATTTCCATCTTTGAGGCTATAGGTGGGAAGGAAGCACAATTGGCACCGCTCGAAGAATCTCTTGTTGCAGTGGGAGGGCATGATTTATCACCACTGGGTACATTGGAGGTTGATTTATCGATTGATTCGTTTGTATCACGACGCACTGTGATTGTTGCCAACTTAGGCATGACTAATGGTATTTTAGGCATGGATTATCTCCGAGAACATGACTGTGTTCTTTACTTATCATCAGGACACATGATGATAGGGGGTCATGAAATCAAACTCTTTACTGAAAAGTCTGTACCGTGTTGCCGTGTAACTGTTCGAGAAGATATTACTATACCGCCATATTCTAAGGTTGTTATCCCTGCACGACTTAGTCGCCCATGGCCGAAAAGCATTGCGTCTGACGTTGCAGCTCTTGTCGAACCGTTGAATTCTTTTTTCCTTGCTGATGGCGTTTAGCTGATTTCTTCTGTGGTGGATCCTGGTAAGTCCACTGTTCCAATTCTTGCAGTCAACCAGAAAGGCAGACAACTTAAGATCAGGGCTGGATCTTTGCTTGGTATTGCACACCCTAAACTTGTAGCACTGATTCAAGTTGACGAATCCGAAAGGGTTATAGTTTTTGAATTACCAGAACATCTACATGACATGGTCAATTCCGCTGACGATCTAAATCCGAATCAACGTGAACAGTTGGTCAATTTGATTTCCGAATTCCATGATGTATTTGTAGGGCCAAATGGTGAACTTGGCCGTACTTCCGCAGCGAAGCATAGGATCATCACAACCACACCACAGCCGATTCGGCAGGCTCCTCGTCGAATGGGGTGGGCGCGTAGGAAGATAGCCGAAGAAGCTGTTGATAATATGCTGGCTCAGGGTGTCATAAAACCCAGCGATTCCCCATATTCTTCTCCCATTGTCCTAGTTCCCAAAAAGGATGGTTCTACCAGATTTTGCGTGGATTTTAGATTGCTTAATGACGTCACATACCAGGACGCATATCCCTTGCCGCGTATTGAGGATATCATTGAGTCCTTAAACGGAGCACAATGGTTCTCAACTCTTGATCTCGCAAGCGGATATTGGCAAGTGGAGGTTGATCCTGCAGACCGTGAAAAGACAGCATTCAGCATTCCTGGACGTGGACATTTTCACTTCGTAGTGATGCCATTTGGGTTAGCGAATGCTCCCGCAACATTCGAACGGATGATGGACAATATCCTTGGTGATCTCCTGTGGAACGGGTGTTTCAATTTTCTTGATGATGTTTTGGCTCATGGTAGTGATTTCTCAATGGCACTCTCCAATCTTCGGGAAGTTTTTATAAGACTTCGCCTTGCAGGTTTGCGATTGAAGCCCTCGAAATGTAAACTTTTCCGTCGAAGCACCTCTTATCTTGGTTATCTTATTTCATCTGAAGGTGTCTGTTGCGACCCTGGAAATGTTGCGGCTATCAAAGAATGGAAAACTCCCAACACTGTTAGTGATATTCGTAGTTTTCTTGGTACAGCGAACTACTACCGGAAGTTTGTTCAGGATTATTCAACAATTGCTGGACCTCTTATTCGATTGACCAGGAAGAATATTCCATTTGTATGGAGTAATGAATGTCAAAAGGCTTCTGAGACGTTGAAACATTGTCTGACATCAGCTCCAATTCTTAGCTTTCCTAGAACAGTCGGCGAGTTTGTATTGGATACTGATGCCAGTGGTTTTGGAATTGGTGCGGTGTTATCTCAAGTACAGGACGACAATGAACGTGTACTTTCTTATGCCAGTAAGACTATGTCCAAGTCTCAACGTAGATACTGTGCTACACACCGGGAACTATTAGCTGTGGTGTGGGCTGTTCGTCACTTCAGTCATTTTCTTCTCGGGAGACCGTTCAGAATTCGCACAGATCATGCTGCTCTGAAATGGTTGATCAATTTTCGTGAACCTCAAGGAATGTTAGCAAGATGGATATTAACACTTGGCGCTTATGCTTTAAGATTGAACACAGACCTGGCGTGAAACATGGCAATGCTGATGGATTGTCACGCCAAGTTCGCAAATGCAAACGAGAAGATTGTTCTGATTGTGGTACCAATGGTGATGTGGCTGTGAGCAATGTTATTGTAAGTGCAATATCAAAACAGCCCGGTCAATCATCGTCAGACGGTTCCGATTGTAATTGGCTAGATACCTACACAGATGAGCAAATTAAATCTTGGCAAAGTGAAGATCCGGATATTTCTGCTGTTTTGAGGTGGAAACAACTTTCTGCTCAGAAACCTGATATTCAAGAATACATGCCTGAATCAACAGTGACCAAACGTTTGATGTCACAATGGGATTTGATTTTTGTAGATAATGGACTTCTCTATCGTCGTTGGATTCCTGATTGTAAATCGGAGGAATCGCATATCCAATTGATTGCTCCATCAAATTTGAGGCAGGATTTGTTCCATAAGCTACATTCTTTGCGCACTGCAGGTCATCTTGGTGCTAATCGAACTTTCAAGAGTATAAGGCGCAGATTTTATTGGCCTGGTTTCAAAAGGGACATTCTCAAATGGTGCAAATTTTGCAAGTCTTGTGCTTCGACCAAGATGCTTTACGGAAGAAGACAGGGAGATTTGAAACAACTTATATCTGGAGCTCCTATGGAAAGGATTGCCATTGATTTTCTTGGACCATTGCCTGTAACTGAAAATGGAAATGAACACATTTTGGTTTTGTCGGACTATTTCTCTAAATGGGTGGAATGTTTTGCTTTACCAAATCAGCGAGCTGACACCACTGCTGATGCATTGGTTACTCAATTCTTTTCGAGATTTGGGGTACCAAGAATTCTCCACTCAGATCAAGGAAGAGACTTTGAATCAAAATTATTTTCAGAAATGTGTCAATTGTACGGGATTCAAAAGACTCGAACAACTCCATATCATCCTCGTTCAGATGGACAAGTTGAACGTTTCAACAGGACCATACAGCAGATGTTGAAAGCTTTTGTAAATGAGAATCGAAATGATTGGGACGACCATCTCCCATATCTTTGTATGGCATATCGCTCCACTGTACATGATAGTACAGGATATTCACCGAACAAGTTAATGCTTGGACGAGAAATCGAGATGCCTGTTGATGTTATGTTTGGCAAACCAGAGTCATCAACTCATCCTTGTTACACTGAGTTTGTCGAATGGATTTCCTGTGCAACTGAAAAAGCTTTTCTTCATGCTAGGCAACATCTAAATGCTGCTGCAACCAGACAAAAGCGAAATTTTGATCTGGGTGTTAAACCACTTACTTTCCAGAGAGATGAATTGGTGTGGTATTATTATCCACCTAAGCATCGCAAGCTGAGTATTCCTTGGATTGGACCTTATCGAATTGTGGACTGTTTACCTAATCACTTGTATAGGATTCAGAAGAATTCGGGAACACGTTCTCGAATTGTACATGTTGACAAACTGAGACCTTACCTTCATGAAGATGAAGAAGACAATGATGTTGATTTAACTGGATTTGACATTTTACCTGATGTGGAAAACAATGAGCAGGTCGCTCATGATATATTTAAAGAGTTACCTTTTTTTTCAAGGCCAGATTCTGTATCAGAAGAAGTTACAGTGGATGCGAACTTCGATAATGGCCAACGTACTAGGCGAAGGCCTAGATATTTGGATGATTACATTTGATTTGACTGTGGTAGTGCTTTTATCATGCTTTTAACAATTCATTGTTTTGATATTAGATAGACATTTCGTTTGAGTGTACAGTTCTTTACAATTTCTTCACATTTTTATGGATTTTCAATTTTGAAGATGGAAAATTTCTTTGTAATTTCCCATCTGAAAAAGGGGGGAGTAATGAGACGACCACGTCTATAACCCTGTTTTATTCTGTTCGCCCATATTTATTCTTACCACTTGAGTCACTAGTGAGCAGCTGTGTAACATTCTCTTTCTGCTGGTTTGTCAGACTGCCGGCAGTGTAGACATTTCCTCTGTGTATTAGGTTATTATTATAGTGTTTTAATGCCGTAAATCTATGTAATTCTTGTTGTAAAATGATATTAGTAGTACAGGTTTACTATTTCTCCAGTTTGACATAGCTCTGTTCACTAGTTAGCTTGTATTTACCACTTCCGTAACTAGTCTACTTTCGCAGTTTATTTCCTGTGTGATTTCCGTATTTCTATGCGTATTTCCATGTCTATTACGTGTTTGTCGATAAGATAGGATTTGTGTTGTATCTTTAGTGTCATACTAGTTATTCTTATGTATATCTAGGTATGTTTTACCCGGTTTTTAGTATCCCGTTATAAGTAAATAGTTCATGACTGTGACGTCATAGACCAATTCCGTATCTTGTGTTACGTATGTATCCTACGGTATTTGTACTGTGTTTTTATTTGTTTATTGTATTTCTGATTGGAGTATTTGGTTGTATTAAGTTCTTACAGGTGTATAATTAATCTAGTTAGTTAACTTAGTTACTCTGCTGTATTTGGAACCGCAAGAAGGTTATTTTGTGATTGACATCTATTGCAACTCCAGTGTCCAAGAAGCTGGCAGAAAGAACCTGAGTGGTGATACCAATTCCGGTACGCCACAATACAATATACATCATCATACCGTGTTTCCCCGAAAAGAAGACGATGTCTTAAATTTTCTTTCGAAAATAACACTAGGGCTTATTTGTGCGGGATGTAAAGAGTAACGAGATTTTTCAACATGCCAAATATGAATACCGATTTACATTAACTTATAAATAGCACGTTTTCATTAAAAAAGTGCTACATAAAGATTATTAATCATTTAAAAAGTAGAAAAGATTTTTTGCTATCGACTAGGACTGAGCGGTTCTCGAACTTCATTGCATTTTGACGCCCTCCAAAAATATGCTCAAGTTGCGGCTGCTGGTGAAAGTACGTTTCATATCTTTTAATAAAAGCTCTTTTTGCAATGAGTTTAATATAAACGAACAAACAAAACCTAACGACAGTCAGTAAAATCCCATTCAATAGGCCCTGGCAGAAAAGCCTGGATTACATAAATAGGTAATCGCAATTGGGGTGAGAGTGCGCAACGCTTTTTGAACCAAGGGAAAATAATCTTTATCTACAAAAAACCGAAATTTCAGTATTAAACTTTTATAAAACCATTACAGGTAAGATCAATTTCCGGGGAAACACGTTGAATCATTGCGCTTGCATGACACTGAATATTCTGATTGTAAGACCCGATTTGCTGAGTGCGCATCAAAACTTAGGATATTTGTGTAACATATTAACTAATGTATGATTGAATATTTCACATATTTTATTTATTCGGAATGTAATATTTTTTCTCAATTTTTTGAATGATGTGTAGATGAGTCAATTTCATTTTGCCATTCGTAAGAGAAGAGATAAACCCTACATGCTGCAATATCGTAGGCTGCAGTTTATTCATTTGCTGAACCGAGATTATCGACGCGAGTGATTTGTTAACATTTTAAAGAAAACCCAGGCAGGGATAAGAAATAAAAGTTAACCTTTTTATTCATTAGGCCTACATGTTTATAAACCTCAAAAAGCATAAAGTACACATTAATGATGACAAAATTGTGTTTTATTTTGAGGCAGCATATTTTTCGTGTAGGTGCGCAGCGAGTTTTTTCCCTAAAAATTAGGCGTCGCACAAACCAATGCCTTATGCTAAGTTCGATAAATAGGAGTGTTAACAATTCCGGATAAGAACCATGCCGTCGGTGGCCAGACATCGTAATTTATCATTTAGGCCTGCATAAAAAAACATTGAGCCACGGCTAGACTTGCTATGCAGCAAAAAGCATTCGCACCCATTACACTGAATAATTGAGTAACGTTAATCTGAGTGAACATGTGCCAGATTTTGTTATTGAGTAGGCCTACTAAAAGTTGAGAATTAGCTGTATCAATAAAATAATAAAAATGCATGTTTGTTTAGCATTATTAACGTGAACAAGGACCACGAAAAATTTTCAATATATCAAAAGGGGCCGCGAGCTCAAAAGTTTGGGAAGCCCTGTTTTAACTCATCATTTATTTCTGCAAGGACCCATAACGATGCCATCAGATCAATAACAAAAGTAAACTACTTTTTGTGACTGCAATTACGAGAGCCCAGGTTAAATAAAGGTGGTTTTACAGAATTATTTGTATCTGGCCCTCCTGTGAGGAAGGTTGCACTGCACTTCTGCTTCAAATGATATATACATATATTAATGGTAGTTAAAAAATAATTTCAAAAGACATTAGGTTTACTAAGTGTCCTTAACAGTTCATTAGATGAGGCTGTATACGCCAGTGTTTATTTATTTGAAGTCTGATTACGCTGAGTTCGGAGCTGGAGTCGAAACTTGTTATGATCCGGAATGGGTAGTAAAAAAATTTCTACTTAGGAGTCGGATTTTGAAACACCTCGGACTCGTGAGTCGTAAACTAACATTTTTTATTCTCGTATTGGTATAGGAGTTGTATATCCAAATTATCGTTACGTATGAAAAGAGTTTCAAGCTTTCGAATGTAAAAGTCGAAATCAGAAACTGAAAAAGCCTTTATGTTACCCGATCTGTAGTATCCAGAAGAACAAAAAAACTTAATGTGTCAAAAATGTCGCATTAAATCGTTCAAATGGCATAGCCACATGGCATGAGCGTTACAAACAATTTCGCTTATGCTCTGTGTAATTTCAAGTGTAACTGCGACTTGACTATCAAAAACATGCCAAAACCACGCATTCGGATTTGCCATTCGCGGTTTCTATATTTGCTTCAAGAAATAATATCCGTCAGATGTCGTCAAAGTGCAGTGAAGTCATTCAACCAAAACCATCACGCAAAATTAAAAGATTAAAAATCTATATTTATGGATGATTCTCGAACATTTTAACGTATACATTAAAATGATCATAATTTTAGGGACATTGCCACACAACATTAACAATTATTTACTCTCAACAAATCTCGCGCCTAAATCCACTCGCGCTCTGACGCCAACCATGCGTTTTATCCTTCGACAAATGTCCAAGCTCTTAGCGTTCTTATGCCTCAGCGATGGCCAGATAGAGCAATCCGTTTGACGAGCATGAGTGCGATATTTCCGTCCGAAACCAGGCGAGCGATAATCAATCTGATGGGCTTTCGGCGAATAACTTAATGTTATATATATCCATAAATTTGTAATAACCTAAAGATTGTGGTATGATTGAATATTACAGCAGCAATAAACTACCGTTTATGGTGGCTGATATTCTACTACTGTACTAGCACATTACGGTATAGCCTAGGTACCGGTACCGTATATGACAGAAGCATTTATTTGTCAGTGCGGTGTTTATTGTACCTACTGTATGTTGTAATAAAAGCGCATAACATAGATTCCATTTGGCCTGCCACAACTAGAGGCTTTTCTTGCAGAGTTATGAACCAATAGACAGATCTGCAGATATAAGTTTATTTCGACTCCATAATCAGCATAACAATACATTTGACAGATAAATAAAAACTGATTATGAAATCAGGGGGGCAAACAAAACCTTAGATAAGGTTTATAACGTACAAAATATAAGATGGAAGGTTTTGCCAAGAGGAAGTGGTACGTGTTTACTCACCTAAAATTATTAAGTTATTTCACCCACGCTCACATGCACCCACTAGCCACACAACCACTGAGAAGTTATTTAAGTAAGAATAAAACGCGATAAATTTAGGGTATACTATACAGTAAACAAAAAACTATCCAAATTCCAAGAATTTCCCTCCATTTGGCTCAATAAAACAAACACTCTATGTGTCTCACAAACGAGGGGCGTCTGGGACCACGTCAGATGCTTCATATCACTCCATGCTTGTCTCAATAATGATCTAAATTAATCGCAGCTGTCACATGACCAAAATTGCCCTTTTTTTTCTAAAAGCTCTCGAATGCTACGGTAAAAAATTTTTTCCTTCGGTAAATCGGATTAACTTTTCCCAAGGAATTCAATGACGACGTTACTAAATTGCGCTTTTTTGTAGTATTTTGCGCAACTTCATTATACTGTATTATTACCGATATTGAGGGACAACAATGTCCAGACGTCTCCCAAAGGAGGGGTGTCCGATCATCTGTAAAATGGGTTTCTCTAAAACGGGACAATGTCACCCGTTTTGTATAGTGTGCCGTACTGGATTAATGCAGGGACAAGAGCAAAATAATTTAGAGATTTCCACCGATGTGTGCGCCTAGAGGCCAGTCTGGATTTCATGGCCTTTTTGAACGAGAAATCGGGCGTGCAATCAGAAATTCCCGCGTGCAAATAAGAATTCCTGGCGTGCAATTATAGCTCACGACGTGCAAAACAACTGCACTCGCGTGCAACTGACTTTGACATCAGATACCTCTCAATACATCCGCGTAAAATTACCGGTATCGGATAAAAAATACGTTGAATCAGAGAAAAAATGGACGTTTGACCTTTGACCCCAAACATTATTTCTACAGTTTGTCGCTAATTTTGAGAGTGTTTGTGCGACTTTGGATACCGGTACTGTTCAGTACATCCGCGTAAAATTATTGGATAAAAAAATACGTTTAACCAGAGCAAAATGGACATACTTTGTCATTAATTTTGGTAGTGTTTTTACGTAGAGTTAATGGATAAAAAATACGTCAAATTAGAGCAAAATGGACGTTTGACCTTTGACCCCAAACATTATTTTTATACTTCGTCACTAATTTTGGGAGTGTTTGAGCAACTTTAGATACCGGTACTGTTCAGTACATTCGTGTAAAATTATTGTATGAAAAATACGCTGAATCAGAGCCGTACTTGGCCATTGGTGCGGAGGCGATCTTTTCGTCCATAACTATTCTCACGGGATTCCTATTTCCTATCATTCAACACGATATGGACCTTTCCCCGAACATCGACTTCCTTGTTTACTTCGTGACATTGGCCAATCAGCAAGATGCAAAAAAGTACGTAACAATGAGAGGAATTTTTCGCGGGTCAAAGGTTGGGGGAAGGTCATGGTCTTTTTGCTTCGCAATATTTCGATCAGACCAAATCTTGCAGGCTGGTATTTGTCGACAATTGTGGAGTTATAATATTTTGGCATCTTTATATTACTGGATTATTGATTTTAAAACCATTTAAACCGATTTACATTGGTGAGCAATTGCAAATTTTCGGCGTGCAAAATTGATTTCGCTCGCGTGCATTTTTGCGGAGCGCTAGCGCCCTCGGGCGTGCATCTGCCATGGAATCCAGTCTGGCCTAGAGGTTTATGCTCAATGGTAAAAAATCTGAATGTGAGGGCCGCACTGAACGGCTTGGTGGGCCACCTGTTGCACACTTCTGACTTAAACCAAAGCTTTTATTGTATAGTCACAGTTTGCACCCCCTCTGCATATTGTCGTGGAACTACCCAGTTTAGACAATACTACCCAGATCTTATGATACATATAAATAATAGTGTAATTTATTTCCTAGCTTTTATGGTGACTGAGTATATTCACCTTATAAATGGTTAGCAATATAGTTTATCAGACCATTGAACTATCCTCTCGTCCAGAAAAAATATCTAAATTTTTTTTAACGGTGTTAAAACAAGTAAAAAAAACTATATCCATCATAATATATTATTGTCATTTGGCATCATTCAATATAATTTCCATTATCACAGTATATTTATCATCAGTATCATCCATGCACACATCCAGTTGGTTACGAATATAAAAAAAATTTTGTTCAATTCAAATTTTCAAAATCTTGATTCTATATTGTTTGAAAATACTTTAAAAGTAGCGTGAATGTGAACAAAACTTGATCGAGTTGATTTGCCCTGTAATGGGAAAAATTGGCCTAGAAGAAAGAAATCTTTTTCCAACAATTAAGGTAATTGAGTAAATTAAACATATATGAATAGTCTACCATATCCTTAATTGAACCCTCTTTTTGTCTTCACTTTCACCAAGGATAAATAAATAAAAATGAATAAATTATATTTTTTTTTTAATAGAGCAAAGTAGCATGAATATGCTTTGCTATCTTGCTAATTGCATCATCTTTCACCATAGATAAGTATGAAAAATCCAATTTCTAATATGTTTGGAAATCTTTCTGTACAGGTAAATTTGAATTTATGTGAATAAAATTTAGTTTAATCATTCTGTCATGTAATGGAAAAACTGGCCAATCGAAAAGAAAAATTGAGCGAATTTTCAAGTAGAAATGGACGTATCAACATTAGAAGCCGAGCAGGCATCCATTGAGCAAGATATCTTGAAACTCCAGCTGCACTCGGTGCCGTTGAACCTTAATTGGGGAGAAGAAGAGGAAGAAGGTTTGTTATTGGTTGTTTCACTCGAACTAAATTCAAAAGGTTCCGACAAGACATCGCTGATACAACTTCCTTCCATATGGGATTTATATATTTATCCTGGAGGAGAGGAAAGCCTATAAGACTGCTTTATCATATGGCGGACCACGCCCTCTTGGGCGGTTTCCAGTCCATGTCAGGTATAGGATTAGTTAGCCAGTTATTTGTTTCAGATTCATAGACTTCAGTGTGAAGAGAGCAGTAACTTACCAGCAGTTACATAAACTACCCTGTGGCAGCGAGGAGTCCAGCAATCCTCTCACACATTAATTATCCCCATGGAATTCGAGCCTATTCCAGGTAATCAAATGTGCGGTGATAAGCATATTTCACACGCTTAGCATGATGCGCCACACTGCAGACATGCATCTGAAACAAATAACCAGCCAACTAATCCCATACCCGACATGGACTGGTAACTGGAAGAGAGGCTGTGGCCTGTGGGTTGCCATATGATTAAGCCGTCCTATAGGCTTCACTCCCCCTGTGATGTATATGTAAATCCCATCCAAATCTCATGGAGGTGTAAGGTGTAACTGCGATTTCAGAAATAAGTATGTGAATATAAAATTTATTATGCAGACGATGACTATGAAGACGAAACCTCATATTTATTATCCGCATTCGATGACCCGGATCAACCTTCGACCTCAGGGTTAAACAATCATCCAGGAGGTAGCAACAATAATGCAGGAAGTAACAACAATAATGCAGATGTCCCATCAACAAGTAAAGCTTCTGAAGAAATAAACGAAACATCCCATGCTGCTCTCGATTCAGAGGACGATGATGAAATTGAATATGACCAGACTGAACCTCAGGTAAAATTGTTAAGAAATTCGTCGGGTCAGATTCTAAATTTTGCTCAATCTTTGGTTTAAGACAGGGAGGTGGAGTAGTTGTGAATCGTAAACCCTCTCTTCCTCTTTTGAAATTTAGAGAGAAAAAAAGCATTTTTCTGTATCATACATAAACAATTTTTTGTAGCATCCTTTTGAAATGTAAAGAGATAAAAAAGCATTTTCTGTATCATGCATAAGCAATTTTTTGTAGCATCCTTTTGAAATGTAAAGAGATAAAAAAGCATTTTCTGTATCATGCATAAGCAATTTTTTGTAGCATCCTTTCGAAATGTAAAGAGATAAAAAAGCATTTTCTGTATCATGCATAAGCAATTTTTTGTAGCATCCTTTTGAAATGTAAAGAGATAAAAAAGCATTTTCTGTATCATGCATAAGCAATTTTTTGTAGCATCCTTTTGAAATGTAAAGAGATAAAGCATTTTCTGTATCATGCATAAGCAATTTTTTGTAGCATCCTTTCGAAATGTAAAGAGATAAAAAAGCATTTTCTGTATCATGCATAAGCAATTTTTTGTAGCATCCTTTTGAAATGTAAAGAGATAAAAAAGCATTTTCTGTATCATGCATAAGCAATTTTTTGTAGCATCCTTTCGAAATGTAAAGAGATAAAAAAGCATTTTCTGTATCATGCATAAGCAATTTTTTGTAGCATCCTTTTGAAATGTAAAGAGATAAAAAAGCATTTTCAGTGTCATACTTAGGAAATACTTTTTGGACCCTCATAACTTTCAAACCCCACCTTCTCCGACTGGACCAGCTGGCTGTTACGGTCTGTCTTGCCAATCAGAAAATTTCAGAACCCCCCCCCCTTTGATAATTTCTGGATATGCCCTTGGTTTGTGATGAAGGCAAAGTTTTATTTGTCTTGGAGTCAAGTCGAAATTTTCGCCGGCCAAAAGTTAGAGTCAGACTCTGGAGTTCAGAGCTGGAGCACTATAAGTATTTTTTGTCAAGTTGAGTCTCATTTTTTAAATGGTTCCCGGACTGAAGTTGTAGATACTATCGATTTGCCAGACTCTAAAGCTCTGATTGTTACTGACACAATCCAGCTTAGCATGTTGAACGAACTGATGATTTCTGAACTAGGATTTCTCCAGTAATGCAGCTTTATCGTAGGCGAACCACGGCATCTCGGTTAGTTACTAGTCTATATGGGATTAGGTAGCCAGTTATTAGTTTCAGATGCATGGATTTGATGGTGGAGGAAGTCATACTGATCAGCGGTTACCTAAAGTTTAAGTCCCAAACCTCGCTACAGCGATGAGAAGTCCAGGAACTTTCTCTCACATAATTACAACCCACGGGATTTGAACTTGTGAACCCACTCATGAAATAGGACCGGCAAGCGTTTTTCTAATGCTTAGCACGATTCACCAAGGGCCGAACCATAATAATTAACATAATTCATTTTAAATTCAGGAAGAACTCATTGACCTGTCTGCCGATCTAGAAGCAAATCCAACAAATTTATTGAAGCTGAACATTGCATATCAAGAAGTTATTTTGCAACAATTGCATTTGATTGATGAATTATTGAATCATAATAAATGCAAACAGGTTTGTTATGTCATATATCTCATAACTGTTTTTTGCTTTATCAGTTACTTTCGTCTTCACCTGTGGGTTCATCTGTGAATATCAATGTTTTGCTCCTTTTTGTAAATGTATCTTCAATTTTCACGTGGTGATGATAAAAATTATTTCTATATAGAATTACTGTCAGTAGAGATCCTTCCTCATGACCTTTGCCCTAGCGGATCCGTATGAGTATAATTTATATCATCCTTGCATTATACTGTATAATGCAAGGATGATGTAGCAGGAATAAAATACTTTGCTATGCAATACTATGAGTGCTGCTACACTAACACAAATGTATTTTTGTGACGTTCTGTCTGACCCAAAATCAGGCTTCCACAGACAAGTAGTTTACAACAATGAGTGCAGTGCAGCAGGACTTTTGCATTGCATAATAAATCATTTTAGTGGCACATTATATTCCAAAAATTCTGAGTGCCATGTGATATAAGGTAGTTCAAATTTAAACCAAAGGTGCGCAACATTTTTGTTGGTTGGCCATATAACCAACTTCAGACATCTAGCTGGGCCACACGAAAAATGGAGCCGGAAAGGCAAGAGAATAAATCGAGCTATTGCCTAGCCTTACAGTAATGAATGCAACAGGCAATATGGCGAAAGATTATGTATTTTTATGCCTGTGAGCGCCTTTTCAAACATAAACTGTCGGATTTTATTCTTGATGGGAAATCTAAGTGTTAACCAGGGACACACTAAAACATATTGTGGCCGCGAACCGCCTGTTGCTCACTCCCGATTTAAATAGTAATGTAGTCTACTGGAAATCTTTGAAAAAACGATTCTGTCTTCCGATTGCAGGCTGATCTGGAAACAAAACTTAACGATACTTACTTTGATTCTGGAAAAGCTCAAGCTAGGGCTGACCTTGGACTTTCGACCGGGCAATATTTCAAGATACATTTGGTGAGTTTTTACATTTTTCTGTGAATTTGAATAAAAAATTAACTCTATTAATACTGGGACAAGAGTATTTCACTTAATTTCTAATTTACGGTAGTTGTTAGTCGGCTACATATACCAATTAATTCAACTTTTTCGCACTAATTAAAATCCTGTTTCATTTCTAGAGCACAAATAGTAACTCTGTAATAGTGCCAATGAATTTGCACACTGATGTTCTCCGACTTCATGAGGAGGTCGGCCCTCATTTTGTCGAGAATCCAATGCCAGCAAAAAAATGGACTAAAGACGAGGAGAAACGTAAGTATTAGGATTTTTTTAGAGGGGGCTTACAATCTGTAGAGTAGATTAACTTATCTCAGTCCTAATCAGACAATTCCATCTACAACACTTTCCTGCTTTTTGGGCATCTTGAAAAAGGGTTGAAAACCACTGATTTTTATAGATATAATATATTTAGTGAGAGTGTAAAAATAGAATTTCCGACCTTGGAAATTTAATTGAATATTGAAACTTGGGTGCTCGATGACCAATGGTTCCTTGTGGCTTTCCTTCACCAGTGTGTTTATTTTATTGTTGGTCAATTTTGTATGTTATTTTTTACTGGATAGAAAAAATAAACTCGACTATGACTGTGTGATGGCAGTTAATTTCATCTGTATCGATGAAATATCAGTGTGATTGGTTATCCCTCTGCTTTTTTAATGGCTGCAGAGGTCTGGAGTAATAGCTAACTAATTGAATAGGCCCAAGTAAAATAATTACGGTATGCATAATAAATGGGATATTACCACATTTTCGATATTCAAAATCATCTGGCTGATGTTTGTAAATCATTCAGAATTTTGACAATTAATTATTCATGCGCTAAGCACTTTCTCTCATACTATCCAAAGCCACCATAAGTAGTAGGTTATTTGTATAGTGAATAATAAAAATGAATATTATAAATATAGTAGCTCTTAGCATTTCAGTGGTTCTTTATTTGGGGCCTGGTTTGCTCTGTTTTTTTTTATATTTGTTGAGTTTTATCTGGCTTGTGGATTTTTTCTTTTCACTCAACCACCATAAATGGTAGCTTACTTTGGATGTATTTATGCATATCCAGAAATTAAAAATTTAGTAGCTCTTTACGTATCAGTGGTTGTTTATTTGAAAACTGTTGACCAAGGTCACAGTTTATAATTTTTGTATTCGATGTTAGGATGTTCGGGGCTGACTGTATGTTTGTCTAGTTGAGACCATCATGCGCTTGTGTTTTGCCAAATATTAACACAAAAAATATTAACCTGTCTTATTGAACTAATATATGGTTATGGGTACTCCCGAAGTATGTGAACCAAGATGGCGGACACCGGAACGTAGTATGTGTACCAGGTTAGACCATAATTTTATTCCAATTTTAGTTCTATTACGAGTTCGGGGACCAGCCAAGTGACTCCTGTACTATTTGTACCTGAAATTATGGCTAACCTGATACACATACTACGTTCCGGTATCCGCCATCTTGGTTCACATACTTCAGGAGTACTTAATTATGCACAAAAAGTGTTGCTCAGCAGAAACCAAATCTATAGCTAAATTTTAATAAGATTTTTATATTCTCAGGCCTGAAGACTGGAGTACAAAGAGTTGCGCTTCGGAAGATAACCGAACCGTTACTATCTCAACTCGAATACTTAGAAGAAAAATACGCCAAGTCGGAAGATTTTGAAAATACGAAAAGAAAAATTAAAGAAGTTAAACAAAAAATATCGGACGCAAAAGACACTAAACCGTTTGTTTTATACGGAGAACGGTCACAAGAACACGACTGGGATACAATAGCTAATGTTGATGTGGGGGGAGAACGCGGAGCAATCGATGTTGCCCTTTACTGGAAGAACCAATTACATCCCCATATCAACCATGATTCATGGAAAGGGCCAGAAGACGAAAAATTGAAGAAATTGGTTAAAAAATATAAAGAAACTAATTGGATAGGTGTCGCTAATGAGCTAGGAACAGGAAGGACAGCATTGCAATGTATTCAAAGGTTTGTGTTTAATATTTTATTCACGCAGTGACCTATAGCAGGGGTTCTCAAACTTCCGGTGTTATGGAACCTGTAAAGAGGTTGACTATTATGAACCCCACAATGAATTCATAAAAACAAAAACACATAGTCATTTACCGATTAATGTACCTGACTACACTAGAATTACTTTATTTAGTAATGATTAGGATAATACAAGCTAGAAATAAATCTAAATTAAGCTTGGGCTGTAAATTATCAATAAAGTAGAAGCATTTTTGACCTTAAATGTTTTGTTGAATGTTGAACCTGAATGTGCCTGAGAAAATAAATAAACAGCAAAACGGGCAATTATAAAATTATCCCGACGAGCCTAGCCACCTTGGCGGCCTCAAAAATAACCGAAAAGATTCCGGCCTAGTCATGCTCAATTAGTTTATCATACTGAGTGATTTTATGTACTATTTATGGTAGTTGGAGATTCTCTTTTTTGTTGTTTCAAATTACCGACTTGCATATAACGAAGTTCAGGTACTCCCGTAGTGTGTGTTACCAGGTAAGGGTTGGGCCATAATATTATTCTGATTTTTCTGATTTTAGTTCTATTATGAGTTTGGGATTTTGTCTATGTTAACCAAGTGAACATACCCCCTGCCCATAGGTTTTAGACCCTTCACACAACTTGATGTAAAGTAAGCGAACAAAATTAGTTACCACCATATTGGTACACTTTTGGAGCACCGAAGTCTGTGCCTAGAAATCCTCGAATGACACAAATAAATTTCTGATATTTGCTACTTATCCTTCAATGCTTTTGTGCAAGTCGATCCGATCCGTATGCATATAATGCAAGGATACTGTATCAAAGCACGAGGAAAGATAATTGTTCTTCGTCATTCAAGAGTTAGTGATAGAGCTAAGATCTGAAGCCCGACCCGGGCCTAAAATGTCAATCATCATGTTCGGGACGGGCCTGAAATGTAAATCATTACGTTCGGGTCGGGCTTCTCTATCGCTGTCTTTTTTTTTTTAAATAAACGTATGTTTATAAAAAATATATACTAAACTATGTGTGGATACTAAACTAAGGAATACTTGTTATAAAAGAAATAATTTAAATAAAACAGAGAAAAAGCTGTAATAGACCTTTGACCCCTGAAAATATTCTTCACATACTTTACCCTTGCAAAATTTTCGGGGCTTATTTTAAGAGTGGTTATAAGTAAAATGGGGTATTTGTTTCAAACTATCATTATAATTCATTGCATACAACAATCTGTTTTTAAAAGTACCGGTAAAGATTTAGCCTAGTCTATCACAGCTATTTCTACACTAGTTTTTTATTACGGTACTTCAATTAAATTAAAACTCCTAGGAAGACAAAGTGATATTTTAATTATCAGTGCTCCTGAAGTATGCGCACCAAGATGTCGCATAACCTGAACCCTAACCTGGTACACAACCTGCCATCTTGGTGCGCATACTTCAGAAAGTCCGAATTATTTGATTTTTATTTAAATTTTCGAAACACCACTGAAAACTAACGAATAGAGTTCAAAAACGTGAAAACGAGGTAAAGTTTACGACCATGACCGGAAATGAGTGAGTGAGAAAAGTGTCTGCAAATCCAATTAATTAGTCGTGCTTGGGTCGAGTTTAATTCCCACGGGCCCGGATCGGTCAGGCCTGCAAATCCAATTAATTAGTCGTGCTCGGGTCGGGTTTAATACCCATGGGCCGAGGTCAGGCTGGAATTTTTGGGCCCGATCTTACCTCTAGTTATTGCTGCACACTAACACAAATATATTTCCTTATCGATAGACAAACAGTTCAATTAGATTTTTATGTTTTTATTGAAACCAAAGTAATTTTTGTAAAAAAAATAATTCTGTTTTTGTATCGTCCAGGTATCAAAGAAACAATATTGATCATAAATCGAAGCCATGGACACCTGAAGACGATGAAAAACTAACAAAACTGGTTCAAAAGTATCGATGTGGAAATGTAATTCCCTATAGTGCTGTGAGTATGAAGCAGTAGTTCCCGAAATTATAGGTGTAATGATATTCGCTGGGAGAGGAGTTCGCCTGCAAGGGACTGATACCGATACAAATAATAAAGCTACAGGAATATTTGAAATGTTATATACATACACATGTTTGAACTGTGATAATGACGTAACAACTGGCAGTATTTAGAACGCAGAAAAAGTAAAAACATAAAAAATTAAGCTATTTCACTCAAATTTGCCGGGTTATATTAAATTGTTACACATGCCGTAATTGATTTTCTCAAATAAACGGTGGGGCGCACCCCTTAAGGGGGAGGGGGAGCATAGGCAATTTTTGAGGGGGCATGAAGCTAAATATTTAAAAATGGAATTATTTGTTAGCTTTTATACTGCCCGTCTTATTTTGGATATTTAGAGATTGCAATCCCATCCACCGTGTTTTTTCAATAAAACATACTTTCGTCTCGCTATCTGTTATTTGTGGCTTATTGTTGGCTAGGTATTTTTTAGTTACGGGCTCTGGACTTTGTTTGAACATGCTTATATAACATCTTTTTTTCATATTTTTCCAGCTTGCCTTGAAACTGGGTGGAAGAACCAATAGTCAGGTTTGCCATCGGTGGACCAAAGTTTTGGATCCTGCTTATATTAGAACAAAATGGACGCCGGATGAAGATATTTTATTGTTGAAGGTTAGTTTACTCAAATTTCACTGAAAAACTTTAGTTAACTCCTGTATCCAGCATGGTGAAGTCGGAATGTGGCATGCTTTCGCAAGAGTCAAAACGAATTTTCAAACTTCTGACGAATTCTCAAACTTTCTGCTGCTCGGCGGTGTGGCAACGTGCTAATTGTTAGTATTACACTTGCCACGGCGCCTCTGATTACTCTGTGTGGTTTCGCAGGTTGGAATACCGTGAGGAATGATTATGTGCGAGAAGATTGCTGGGCGGTTGATTGGATGGGTAGTTTACGTAACAGCTGGTCGATTTCAACTTCCTCCACCATTAAGTCCATACGTTCGAAAAAAATAACTGGCTAACTAATCCAATATCTGATTTAGATGATATCCGGACGAGAGGCCAGGGGTTCGCTGAATGCTTAATCCCTAATCGGTTTTGCTCTCCCCCATCATGAATGTGTAAATCCTATCCCAACTATCTGTAGTTAACCTTCTACTTCTTTCTATCCAGGCAATAAATCTTTTTCATTTTCAGGCGATAGCGAAGTTTGGTACCAAGTGGTCCATAATTCGTGACTCTGGCACTGTACCGGGACGTAACGATTCCCAATGCAGGGAGAGATACGATAATGTACTGAAAAATATCAATAGAGGACCTTGGACTGCTGAAGAAGACAAAATTATTCAAGATATGGTGAGAGATTTATTCATATTATTCACAACAGTGGTTCCCAAAATTTTTTGACTGCGGGCTTAAAATTGGAGATGAAGGATATTCGCGGGCCAGAAGAGTAGAGGGTTCGTGAGGGACCGATACGAAGGGACGGAACTGCGGTTTCCAATCATGACTCTATAGTGACACCACGTGTCCCATTACTAATTAATTAATAACTCGCTAATTATACGACATAATTCATCCAAAATCAATAGGCTTCTGGTCCTAGATATGATGAATGCACATGCAAAATTTGGAGCAGATTCAACCTCGCCTTCTTGAGATATCGCGTTCATCTAACAGACAAACAAACAGACATACAGACGGACAAATACCTATCAACATACTTACCGATTCTAAGATCGATAAGTAATTAAGATACCAAACTGAATTGTTACGAAAGTACACACTTAAACTGTGATAAATACATAACAATCGGCAGTATCTAGAACACAAAAGAAAAAAAACAAATTGTTAAACTATTTCAGTTATGTTCGGCGGGCCATATTAATCCACTGCATGGGCCATAATTGTCCCGTGAGTACGGTTGTGGAACCACTAGTTAACAGTTAATTCAGACAAGGTTCTATACCTGCAACCAGGCACGCAGCCAGGATTTTCAAAGGCGGGAGGGGGGGGTTCAAAATCGGAAATTCTCAGTGCCGTCTGTGACAGTCCTCATTCATTAATTTAATTGTGTCCAACGTAACTCGCGGTTGCGACTTCTTATGTCAAAATAAAAACTGGAATCTTTCTGGATTGGCGTACCATCCAAATTAATTACACCGATTCAAAATCCAATATTAATAGAAAACATGCCACACTGCTCGACAGTTTAAATTGCAATTTTTAAATTTCTATGACTATAAAATTTGATTTCTGACTTTGGAAAATTTAAAATTTTGACAGCCAATCTGGGGTTTGACAACTCAGCTCTTCTATCAGAACTCTTTCTATTTTCAGTTAAGGCTCAAAACTTTGTCAATTTTCTCCAGTTCCGTTATGAAAAAAAGTGCAAACTGCAACTGCACAACCCTGGTCCCTGACAAATATACCATTTCAATTTTTCAGATTAAAAAACATGGCGAAGGGCAGTGGTCTATGGTCGCACATGCTCTTGATCGAAGGACGGACAATCAGGTTTTCAATCGTTGGAAATACATTAAAAAGTGTTTAAAATCTGGTTCCACGATGAAATACAAGAAAGCTGGACCGAAAACTGTGGCAGAAGGGCTTGCGACCGTCCGCCAGAAATTAGTCGACACTATTGAAATGCAGATAAGGAAAAGTAAAGCTGAAGGTATGGATTTATTCAAAATTATTATTCAAGTTGATTAAACGTACTGGTAGTCCCCCCGTAGTATGTGTACCAAGATGGCGTACACTGAAATGTAGTATGTGTACCAGGTTAGGATTAGGCCATAATTTTATTCCAGTTTTCCTTATTTTAATTCTATTGCGAGTTCAGGGACTAGCCAAGTGACTCATGTAGTATTTGTATCTGAAATTATGGCTTAACCCTAACCTGGTACATATACTACGTTCAGGTGTCCGCCATCTTGGTTCACATACTGCAGGAGTACCAATATACTTGACTATTTTATTTATCTGGAGTGCTAGGTGTCCATATGCCAAAGATGATGTTAGCATTTGGCGTTCGACTGGTGCTCCATAAGTATGTGTACCAATATGGAGGTAACTAATTTTGTTTGCCTACTTTACATCAAGTTGTGTAAAGGGACGGAAGCCTGTGGGCAGGGAGTATATTTCCAATATGGTGAAAATGTAACATATTGATTTTTGTTGTAAATTATGTATCAACTTACCTCTCTTCTCTCTGTATGATGGGCAATAACTCTCTACAGTGTAGGTATCCATCAGTATACCGACTTCTGTCTGTATGGCAGCCCGATGGCTCTATATGTGAGAGGCCACTCAAATTGCAATTGGGATCATATAATTATTCCTATTCTTAACTTGCTGTCTAGATGGCAGCCTATTAGCTTTCTACAGAGAAGCCCATTCAAATAGCATTGGTGACCAATACTGGCAATACATATATATATACTGCTTCCAATCATAGTTATCTTCTCCCGTTCCGAACCTCGCCTGGAATCCGTGGCAGTGTTATCAACTTTACTTTCCGCCAGTCCGTAAAGTCCCTTTACGATTTCAAATTTGTAATGATATTAATTCTCTATATATCTTAACCACTAACCAGGTTTGTTGTTTTTAATCAGTAATTGTTTAAGTATTTTTACATTTTTACTTCAAATAATACATCTGTGAGGGCCAAAACAATATATGATATCGATAAATTCCCTTTGCAATTGTAAAATTTTACTAAGACTTTATGGACACTCTATATATCTACATGCAAATCTTACAATTTTTGTTTTAGCTGCCAAAATGCCAATAGAACCTACTGAACCAATAGATGAAGATATGAGCCTCATGCTTGCTGATGAAAGCCAACTACCTACTGTCTCTACGAAGTCGAAGGTATATTTTTGCGGAGAGTAGGGTATATTTTGTATGGCAGTGGGGATATCCTGTAATAGAATAAAAATTCTCAGGAATGATTTGTTTACTGGTGCAAATCAATAAACTCACTAACAGCAAGCTTCCTCACAATTAGTTAATTCGAATACATTCCAAATGTTTGGTATTTGAAGTCTGATCATAGTTTGAAGTAGTCACCAAAGTATTTTAATAAAAGCTACAAAAGTTTAAAAATCAAAAAAAATGTTTTTACATATTTTCTCAGCAAATTTTTAAGTTTCGCCCCTTCTGGTTAAAGCCCTTGATTTATTGGCACATTGCTTTTTCGGTACTCCTGAAGTATGCGCACCAAGATTTTGCATAACCTGAATCCTAACCTGGTACAGAATCTGTGTTCAGGTTGTGCGCCATCTTAGTGCGCATACTCCAGGAGGTTCGTTTTTTCTTTCTTATATATTCATTCCTAAAAGGCATTAAGGAAACAATAATGATCCCAAATTGAGTTTTATTTAAAGGCAGCAATTTCTTTTTTCGTGGAATTGCGGCGGAAGTTTTTTCTTCTGATAATAATAAAATTTCAAAATATTTTGTTTTCAGAAAATAGATATTGGTAACAAAGTTAGTTTATTTCAACCTCTGGAAGCAGATTTACAAGAAAAATTAGAAAACGTCAAAAAGCCGGAAGATATGGTAAACCTATACCACAGACTCAGCGCTAAAATAAAACGACGAGTGGTTTCCAAATCAGTTTGGGTCAGGACGGATAAGTAAGTAGTTTCTCTATTTTTGGGCTTTGTGTGTGGCTGCTTGAATTGGACTTGATACCAATTCAAAGTCTTTATATTTAAATATTTTTATATGTGTATTTTGTATTTGCACACTCACACAAATATATTTCTGTAACGTTTGGTTAACGTTTTAGTTATGCATAATTCATTTGAATAATGTATGTCTGAGGAAGTATGACCTTGGTCGGAAGAAACGTTACAGAAATACATTTGTGTTAGTGTGCAGAAGTACTCTTGCATCACTTAGGATAGTTATGTTTACTCTTGCTACAGCATCCTTGCAATATATGCATACGGATCCACCGGCTCAAAAACAGAAGAATAGATATTTAGCCCTGTAGAAACCCAATCAAACCGTGTTTCAACAATGAACCTATGATTAACCCCTAAAATTGACAAATTATATCTCTGAGGGTAGTTTCCCCCCTGTTTGGGGACCACTATCTTGGAGTGTGAAATCACTAATGTTATCCCATTTTCCCAGAATCATCAACCAGAAAGTTTTAAAAACGATCGACAAACATTGTAAGCCGTTCAAATATGAAGCAGAAATAAATGGAACAAATATTAACGCCATTCGGCAAAAAGTTCTCTCTACTTTGAAGAAAATCAATGCCAAAGTCATGTTTATACATTATGTGAAAGGTACGCATGGAAATGTTTTATTTATTCTCTATTCTGGTGTCTTTTAGAAAATAGCTCAGACAATTAGCCTGATAAGGCAGGGGCCGTTTTCCCAGCTACACAACGAAATAAATAATTTTCACAATGAAAAGGCTGTCTTACTGTAAGGCTGATTATCACTTAGCTTTACAGTAATATAGGCACCTGGCAAATCGGGGAAATATTTAACGCAGTGGAAATAGCAAATTAATTTATGTAATTTAGCCTTTTTAAATATAAACTTTTGGAACAGGATTTAATGCTTGGAAAAAAATCTTGAGTGTTAACAAGGGCCACAGTGAATGACTTGGCTTTATATATTCCAATAACTTATTATAAAAAAACTTTTAAATTTCCAAAACACAATACTTATTTTTCAGCAATGAATATCAACGCAGAGAAAACATTGCAAGCAATCAAAGACCAGGGAACGCCAGTCAGCCCTATTAGAAGAAGTAAGTTGAAACAATTTTATTACACAGTATTTTCTAGTGATAATCGATGTTAGTCGCATAATTCGCAAAATTCATATGGTATTTATGAATACAGTTTTGGTTATTCGCGACTTCCATTCCCCAGTAATGTAAATATATTTTTTCCTTATTTTTTGCATGATTTTTGACTTCTTACTGGTTAGAAAAAATAGACTTGACTTGACTAACTTTTAATATAAGTCTACACAAGTAGCAAGCTATAAGAAAGAACAATATCGATTTATGGAAAAAATAAATTTTTGATGAAAAGTAAATTTGTACTTCAATTAGGAAGATTCTCAGTTTAGTTTCTGCCAAGATTTGCCATATATTTGAGTAATAATGTCCATTTTTTTTAGTATATACACATAAGTCATGACAAACATAGAACATGGCCGTTTCGATAACTTCACAAATACAGTAATCAGAGGTGCAGTGGAGAGCATCTTCATACCACTTAGCGCGATGTGTCAATATTAACGAATCTTTCTTCATTTTAAGGTAAAAGAAAATCTCTGAATAGCAAAACGCCACCTAAAGCGAATGAAGCAGAAGCGAATAATAACAACACCGCAACAGATACCAGCAATTCTACCACTGTCAATGAAAAGCCAGCACCGAATGCTGCTTCGTCAACCTTCACGAGAAATCATTTTCTACCTCTGTGTGCGCCGAACCGTGCAACTTTGTTCGCATATCGTAAATTAGTCAATGATCGCGAAAGACGAGTTAAAACTGCCAAACTAATGCTCATTGAGAAAAACGATAAAAGCAAAGGAAAACAGAATGGCCATGGTACTAAAGGTAAACGTTTTTTTTCTGTTTGGTGTTTTATTATTTGATGTGGCGAATAAATTAACTAATAGGAACCTTGTTAAAAAAAAAAGGGGGGGGGGGGTTGGGTCAGAGGCCAGGGGGTCTGTCGGGAGTGTTGAAAATCTTTGGAGAAGACCGTGGATCATAAAAGTTTGAGAATGACTGAATGGGAATAGCCCCTGCTTTTTTGTTATTTGTGGAGCTGTGTAGTTTGAGTTTTCGCTGTTATTAAAGTCACAGCCAGAACTGTGTTTTAAAATTCTGCATCTTGGAGATGTACTCGAAACTTTCAGTCTTTAATGTCATGTGTTTGTGTTGTAAATTGTGCTGGGCATGAAATCTCACGAAAGCGAGATTAAATCTGCTCCAGATTTTGCACGTGCATTCAACATATGTCGTACCAGAAGCCTATTGATTTTGGATGAATTATGTCGTATAATTAGCGAGTGAATAATTAATTAGTGATGGGACACGAGGTGTCACTATGGAGTAAGAGCGTTGTTTTGGGGGATCCCCTAACTTTTGATCGATAAATCTTCGGTCTCTCACTGATATTCTCGTTTGTTTTATTAATATCAAATTTTTAAAATTTTATTCTGACATGTACCCATCACAATGAAACAGTCAATACAACTACATATCGTCGAAAGAAATATCCGATTCGATTCTGAAATCATATTATATATTCAAAAATACCCTGGTTGAAACTTTGTACAAATTGTTCAGTCTGTGCATCTGAAACCATGGGTCACCATATGATTAAATCCACCACTTTCATGCTTAATATGAAAATCTAATCCTCATCACCTCCTGTGTCAGTTCTGTTAAATACAAATGCAAATTTTATATTCTACAGAGGATCTTGATCCAAACGGACCACTTGCTTTGACTAACGGAGCAATTTATGACGGGAAAAAATACAAGCCCGAAGATTTAATGAAAAATATTCAGGTAATGATTCGAACGCCTGACATACGACTATACTTAAAACAACTGAAGCTAATAGTAAAAAAAAATTTAATTTTCTTAATCTTGCTACTTGTCAGCAAATATAGCATTTGATATAATATGATAAATTTGACTAAATAATTTTCGATTTTTTACTGCAACACAAAAAAAAACTTTAAATCACCTTCAGGCTTCAATAGGCATGGGTCAAAGGTGACTATATTACAGGAAACAATGAAACATATTTGAGAATTGAAATCCATAATTGACTTGATACACTAGTTGCCATGGAGACATATTGTTTTATTCAGGTTTATTCTATTCATTCTCCTTTCCCTAATTTTTTTATCCAGTTGATGCCAGAACACAGAATTCTTCGATCAAGATTTGTATCGATGTTTGCATGGCCTACTGTTCTGTCTACTCTTGTACCATTTGAAAGATACGGATATCTTAGGTATTGTTTTTCTATTTATACAGCATTTACTCACATTTACCTTTTGTTCGAAACAAGCGTCCACTGATATCTATCTTTCTGGTTCGTCACTGCTTACCCAATTTATTAGAATCTGGATGAAATGGAGACATTAAAAACCGACAAGAGTTGTAATCTGTGATGCCAGCATTAAATGGCCAACTATTCGTATACTCTTATCTGGACTGGTAAATAGGCACTGGTTTACCCTCTATCTCAGTGGGTCTCAAATGGTGGAGTGCGCCCAACAAGGGTGGTGTAGACAATTTTTGAAGCTAATTAAAAATATAAATATTTGTTAGATTTTTGTCGATTTGTTGTTGTATTTGTCGATCTTGGCCGCTTTATTTTGGAGATTCACATTCCTTTATTGTTTAGAGATCAGCGTGTTTTTTTAATACAACATAGTTATTTGTAGCTTATTGTTAGCCAGTTATTTTTGAGGTGGAATGCGAGATTTGACACATTTTACAAGTTTGAGAACCACTGCCTTAGATTGTATAAGCTTTCAAAATTAATTTATTTTATTTTTCTACCTAGATCAATGAGACCAGCAGTTAGAGTGAGACCAAGAAACAATCGTCAACAATATCCGAATCTAGAACACAACGACGAAGAATCAGAGGACAATGAGGACCAACCAGCAGCCAAACGACAAAAAATAAGCGACACTTTATACAGCAAACAAATGTTGTGAAGTGATTGTTGTTTTCGTACGATGTCTTCACTCCAAACAAGGCTCTAAACAAGCCAGGTCAAATTGCTATTTTCATGGACAGCACCTCGTTATTGCTAAGGTCATACGCTCGAACAAATTTGGGAAATAATAAGTATTTATATGAAAAAATATGGTACAAAGCTGTAGACGAGCAATTACTGAATGCGAATATCTGTAGAATTAAACAACTATGAAAAATAGGATAAGTTTTAAGGATCTTACGAATTCTTGTAACGGTTATCCAAGTCATCTCAAGCATAATTGCCATTGCCAAATTTGGAGTGGGAATATTGTATGAAAAAAATGGCTTTTAGAGGAATATTTTTGCCATTTTGATTGCTACACTGCTGAGAATTGGGATGAAGGGTTATTCTGGAAGATGTCAAAACACTGAATTTACAGAAAATTCCTTATTTGTTCATAATCGGTTAGTTGGTGAAATGATTTGCTCGATGAAAGTGGTGTTTGATTTTAGCGTTGTTTTGATTTCTTTGGTCTAAAATGTTTGATTGAATATGTCCTACGTTCAATTCTCCTGTTTCGCAAGTTGCTCTTACCCCTAGCATGGCTTTACACAGCCAATCCTTGATATGCAGGGCTACTATGTATTGCTCAGTTTGGATTGCTCCCAATTATTGCATATCATGGAGGGCGTTTGATTCATCTGTTTTCTTCTTTTTTTCATTCATCTTGTTCAAAGTGAAACGACGTTTCTGTGCAAACTAGTATTTCTTTTCTTCCTTTTCACACTGCCGATTCCTTGGTTTCATTTAGATTATAAATTAAGCATTCACAAAACATTTATAACAGTGTGTGTATTTTTATGAAATCTGTTGCAGAGTAAGGTTCTCATACTCGTCCTTGTCGGGTTATCAATTTTTGCACAAGTCCAACTACAGCTTTGGTTCGTCTAATTACCGGTCCTGGCTCGATATGGGACATAATGCTAAGCATTAAGAATGGTTTGCCAAGGCACTTCTAATTACCCTGTGTTGTGGGTTAGCAGTTTGTGATCTGGTGGGGGAATGAGTATGTGCGGGAGGATTTCTTGACTCCTCATCAAAGTAGGTTGGTTCGCGTAACCTCTGGTCGGTTACTGCTTTTCCAGCTTCAAGACCATGCATCTGAAGACAAATAGACTAGTCACGTAATGTAACAAAGCGAGAGGGCGTTGATCGCCACATGATGAAGCAGTCTTATCGGTATGTAATGCACGGCTCTATTTTACTGAGCCCGTTGCGCACATCGTCACCGGGTTCGCGAGCTCAGATTATATTAGCCGTCAAAAATCTGGTGCTTCCGGTATTGAAATTTCCCATTTTAAGCGTCACTGATATCGGTAACATTTTGCTGCCCACTGGCCGATGTACAAAATCTCAGACGAGCAGGCCCCGAGCTAGCTTCCGTTTCGGAGAGATTCATAATCACATATAAGCGCCGTCAACAACTTTGCAGTTATATCCCTTATGATGCAATAGTTCATCTTTTCTTCAGATGAAAGCGGCTGAAATACGAGCGCTGCAATAATTCAGTTTTAATTTTTAATGCAATTGAAAAATTCGTTTTGACTGCCTTGAATAACCTCAACGCAATCTATTTTTAACCATATTTGGGTCACATCCCACACTTTGAGAAGCCCTGTTATAAAATGCCCGATATCCCAAAAATTTGTTTGGACCGAAATTCCTTCGATGTAGAAATCTGGTAACGCTCATTAACCGATACATGTCAGACTGCCAGTAAAGATTCCGACTGTGATATCGTCGTTAAGTCGCAGCTGGTCATCTCTTGTAACTGAAATTATATTCCAAGGATATCGTAGCTATGCCAAAATTCAAAACCACTTGACAGGTGAGTCTAATTTATTCAGTACGGAATAATAACGGTATCAAGTCGATCCGCAGTAATTCGACGTTTAGTCTAGACCAGTGGTTCCCAAACTTTTTTACCATCGCCCCCCTACAGTAGTTTATACAACTTCATCGCCCCCGGCACTGCAAAAAAATTGAAAGTCTGAAACGAATATATTACAGACCAAATACGGAGACAAATCATAGTTTATAGTGTTTTTGATTGAGATGGATGAGCTTGGTGTTCTTCAGCGAGTTTTTTATTATATCTAAAATTTCCCCGTTTACTAATGGAAAGGCGATTTAGTTGTTTTGATACCAATAGTGTCACGGCTGAAAACCCCCTTTTCACCAAATCAGAAGTCGGAAATGAAAGAATCCAGGGTTCTACCTTCTCAAAAACCGCCGTGTACTCTTGCCTTATAGCATTTAACTCCCTAAATTCACCCCGTTTCACATTAAAATAAGAAAACAAAATTAATTTTTCAAAACTTATCTTAATGATTTAGGTACATCTCATTTATCCCTACAGCCTGATGACCTTCACCGAAATACATGATATATAACGGTCTTCGGTTAAATCCATCCCCCATTCCTCATCCTACCACGTCCTCCAGTCCGATCACCAGTCCATAGAATTAATCAGCCATTTGTTTTGGATTTGTGAACTTGGATGGCTCAGGGGTCGGCAAATTTCAAGTCGCTCGCGGGACAAAATTTAGGGTTGCTATTCTTTTGCGGATCGCATATATTTTTTGAATGTTAAAAACGGAACATCGTGCAAAAACTGCGACAATTCGTGAACTCCACTCAGTCGTCTTATTAAAAAATTATTACAATGACATTTAATGTGACGCCAAGATTGGAAGATTTTCTATATGAGCCTCACTAATCCTAGTTCTTTGCTTGTTCTTTGTAATGTTCATTACAAAAATGATTGTTCGCACAAATATGTACTTCCAAACATCGAAGTGAATATTTTTGCATGGTTTGTGAAAATTTGATAAAGAAGATACATTCTTACAAAAATTAAGCAGTGATGAATCTCTCGAATAGAATATGAATTTAATTTCCTTATTGCAATACAATATATTCGTATATTTACTGCGCTATTGAACCCCTGCATTCAGCATCAGCTTTTCTGCGTGTTTTCATTTGTCTAATTATTATATATAATTATAAATTGTAAGCTCGTTAAACGAGTATCTGTTTAATAGAATTTTTAGGATATAATAAAATTTAGTCTAAACGTGTCTCACGATAAATTCTGTTACTTAAAAAAATGTAATTTACTCTTCGAGCGTAGATTATAAATAAAATTAATTCATCGTCAAAACCGCCGTTTGGATGTTTCCCCGGGCATAGACTTCCTTGTTTACTTCGTGACATTAGCCAATCAGCAAGATGCAAAAACAAACGTAACAATGGCCGCTTTCGCATCCGCTCAGACAGATTTTCAGACGTGGTCTTGAACATTACCCCATTTTCGCGTTTACGAAATATATTCGTTAGTTTTTAGTTGTTTTCCGGATTTTACATATAAATCAAATAAGTCAATGATCACTTTGTCTTCCTGGGAGTTTCAGTTTAATTACAGTAATCAAAAATTAGTATAGAAATAGCCGTGGTAGACTTGTCTAAAATTCTTTACCGGTACTTTTAAAAAACAGATTGTTGTATGCGATGAATCATAATTATGGTTTGAAACAAATACCCCATTTTACAGGCAACAACTCGCAAAACCACTCATAAAATAAGCACTGAAAATATTAAAATAATAAAGCATAGAAAGAATTTTTAGGGGTCAAAGGTTCATTCAATGATGCGTGCTGGGCCAGATTATTTTACTTCGGCCGTATTTTTTGAACTACTAGGATACGCAAACTAACGTACCTCACTGCGAAGACGAGTCCAGCAATCCTTTCACGTGTGATAATCTCCCACGCGATTCAAATCTACGAAATCACGCAGAGTTCAGTACCGTAATCAAGTGCACGATGCGCCAAACAAATACAGGTTTTGCGAATCGCCCCCTATCGCCCCTTTTGGCTCTTTTCGCCCCCCTATCGACTTTTTCGCCCCCCTCTTTATTGTTTTCGCCCACCGGGAGGCGATATCGCCCACTTTGGGAATCACTGGTCTAGACTATGATTTTTTGCTTGTGTCCACGACTCCCGTCCACTTGTTGTTTATCAATTTATCCCTGTTCTGAAGGAATAAAAAATCGTCGAGCGCATCGAGCTAAGCATTAGGAATACGCTCGCAACCGGACCTCTAATTACCATGCACGGTTAACATTAAGTGCAGAGAATTGCTGGACTCCTCGTCTCCGTAGGTTCACATAACCGTTGAACGGGTTACGGCTTTCTCCGCCATCAAGTCCATGCATCTGAAAAAATAACTGACTAACTAATCCCATTAAATGCAGCCGAAAGAGGGGCCATGTGGTAAAGCCGTATTATCGGCTTCCCTCTCCCCGGGATAAATATGCAAAATCCTACTCTTTCCACTTGCGAGGCCCAGCGGTGTGGCGCATCGTGCTAAGAGGAATACGATTGTCACCTCACCTCTGATCGTCCTGCTTGTACGCTCTGTTACCGTACTCCGTGTTACCTTTACTGCCCCTACAACTCTGGGACGAACCTATTTTAAGAGATTCTCGAGAGTGCAAAAATATTTTGTATGAAAGAGTTTTTGTGGACGATCATGTTTTCACTCAAAATATTTTTTTCAACAACTATTTTTTACTGAAGAAAATTAAAGACATCCTAAAATTTATTCCGAATTCGATCAAAAAAGCTTTAAATGAATTCCGTAATACCAGTATTATTGAACTACTTACAAAACCCGACTTCAAATCGATTACTGTATCCGAACTTATTGCCGTGCTCTTCGACTCAGCAATGGATGACATAGCCGGAGAAAAATGGAAATGGTTGGCGATAAAAGCCTGGGTAGAACACGGAACGGATCGAATAAATCTTTTGCCAAAACTTCTGAGGTATATCAGCTTAAAACAAACCGAAAAAGTTTATTAAGAATATTCGAGAAGATAGTTTGGTGCGAGATTCATTTGAATGTCAACAGCTGGCGCGGCGGTGTGGCTCATCGTGCCAAGCATTAGGAATACGCTCGCCACCGTACCTCTAATTACTCTGCGTGGGTTCGCAGATTCGAATCCCATGCGGGATGGTTATGTGCGAGAGGATCGATGGACTCCTCGCTGCCGTAGGGTGGTTCACGTAACCGCTGGTCCTGGTCGGTTACGGCTTCCTCCACCACCAAGTCCATGCTTCCGAAAAAAACAAATAACTAACTAATCCCATACCCGACATGGAATAGTAACCGGACGAGAGGCCGTGGTTCGCCATATGGTTAAGCCGTCTTATCGGCTTTCCTCTCCCCCGGGATAAATATGTAAATCTTATCCTATCTTTTTGACGCTTTACTGAGAAGTGATTAACCAAGTGAAAAGAAACGTCATCTTATAGCAGTCCACTACACTGATGGAAGAATTAGGACTATGGATATTTCAACAGAAACTTGGGAAGATTTTGCTAATGTTCCGATTTCCGTCATCAACGCAACCGCTCCACTGCCAACTAAAATATTCTGCTTTAATGACAAAGTGTTTCTTCTCGGTTACAATAAATTTTTATTCTTGGACAAAAATAAAATGTAGATTCAGAAAAGCGTTATGAGCAAATGTCTTGATAGTTCCGCGGATGTTGTAGCTGTCAATGACAGTATATATGTCATTGCAGAGAAAAATACTTTGTGCTATAATTCACTGCAAGATACATGGAATGAAAATCTACCAAAATTTGACGATGATAACAAAAAACAGTCCAATTTCCATCATATTAAAGATTTGCGCGCAGAGAAGGAAAATGTTCATGGCGGCAGCTATTGAGCAATCAATCTTTGTCGTTCGGAGCATGTTCAATCATTGTAAGGATTTCATAGAACAGAAGATGAAAACATTTAATATTCAATATGAAGTTTGGTCACACGAGCTTCATGTCCCAAATTTCAGGAACTTAGATTTATTCATGCGCGCACGAGAACGTATTACTTCGTGTATTGTGCACGATAATTGCATTTATTTCTTTGCCGGCCTCTCTACTGTCAAAGTTTATGACCTGGAAAAGGCAAAATAGATAAGTGTGAAACGCCTAAAAAAATACTCTGGAGACGAATGCTGGCCTTTGAATATTAATGGAAATTTATTCATAGTTCAGAATACGGGAAAAGTCTGGGCTTATTTTAAAATTATGGACGAATGGATTGAATTCTGTGACATACCAAAGTTTGTGTCGGGGATTGAAGGAAGTCACGCAACAGTTGATATTGTTTCTGTTTGTGCATTCACTGAAGCAACACGAGAGCTCGCATCCTTCCAAGAAACCACGACTAGTCTGAACGAGGGATGAACACGTACCTGCAACATTATTTCCAGCTTCTGTATGTTTCGATTCTCGGATCCTTTATCGAGTTCGTTTTTTCGTTGATGTTCTACTACACGGGTGTGCGACCTTTAATACAGTATAATAACTGGGTGAATCCGTGGGCCCGCACCTTCATTTAACATAGGCTTTTTAGTAGCAGGTGCAAAAATTTGGATTATTCTTTGGATTATATCTCATGACATGTGTTTTTCTCATCAGGTAGATAAGGCAATATAACGTTATAGGCATAGATAATGAATTGGACTTTAAAAGCTTTGCAACGCAAAAGGATTGTAATTACTTGCACGAACCAGATTAAACTAAATCAAAAACTCATTTCGCGGATCGCACACCATTCAAAATTGGCTCTTCCCCGTGGGCCGAACAATGTTTTCTGTGGGCGCAGGTTGCACACCCCTGCGCTATCATATATAATACTTCAGCAGTTACGGTATTTAATTAAGAGGGCTTAAGAGAAAAACTATAGATAACAGTTTTGCGGAAAAATCTCATTTTCATAATACCTTAGAAAATATTTCGTGTAGTTGCAATTTTGTTTTGTACAGAATTCCCACTTGAGCAACAATTTTTTAAATTCAAAATTGTATTGAGTCAATTACCCGGAAAATGAATATTGAGAAAATTATGTGTTAATATTATAAGTGAATTTTGTTTTAATATTTTCTGCGGGAATAAGTCTTTACCGACACCTAAATATATATATTGAAGTAAAACTGGCTTCCTATACTATTGAACTATCTCAGTAGCCCCTGCTCCCAAGTAATCAATTTTATGGATATTATATTATTATGTTCTTTTTAAATAAATATATATATTTTTTTTGGGTAATCATTTCATGAATTGAATAACATGTTTGGCACTATTAATATTATTGGTAATAGCATGTATCTATTAATAAATAAATATTGGATATACTATTGTCTGATTTTTAGCTTTTTAGTTCTAACATATCTCAAAGGTGTCACCTGTCCTATATTAAAAGAAAAATTTGTAAACTAACGCGGTTATTTTAAAGTCAGAGAACTTGGTTACCCACTGAACATCAGCGGTACATAGAAAAATGTCAGTAACATTATCCGATAGCCTATTAGATGGTGCTTTTAAAATCTCGGTTAAAAGTCTATTTTCATCACATCACCCGGGGGTTCTCAAACTTTTGGAGTTATGAAGCCCGTTATGAGGTTGGCACTTGACAAACATATTAATAAAGTCGTCTGCGCGTTTTGGACGGCCATCTTTAAATTTTGGCGGACATTATTACGTCACTGAGACGGAACTTTCCGATTCGTTTTGGATGGCGTAAACAGGTGTTGGTCAGGAATAACATATGGTTATGTCAAGCCCACTAGATGTTATTGCGGCAGTAAACTACTCGAGATCCCAATTTCCTCCCTTCGATAGTAATTAAATTCTAAAAGAAATGGAATCACTCCAAACTGATAATACTCTGGAGACGATGAATGACTTGTTGGGGGCAACCGACGTAATATATTTTGCCGTGAAGCTAATTGTCGTTTTTATCCGGCGTGAATATTATTCGCCTATAGTTGTATCGCTTGTGGCTAGAAAAGCAAGCAATGGAAAATACTTGCCGTTTCTCGGCTATCTCAGGCAACCTGTTTTCACCTTTAGATTACATCCATGATTATTGCTCTTGAATGGCCATTGACTTTGATGGTTATATATTTATCGAATCTATCTTGATATGATTTTCTAGTTAAGGGGACAACTTTTTCTGGCTATAAACCATTTTTGAGGCTTATTCGAGGCATTACTGTGCCGACTAAACTAGGGTAGTCAAACTCGTAACCGGGCTGAATTTCAGCTATTTCTTTCTGCGCAGTAGATTTCGGCATGCTTGTTCATAGTTAATGACAGCGGTTCCCAAACGGTGCTCCGCGGCGAGTTGCTGAGTGCTCCGCAAAAATTAACAAAATCGAGTTAAACATAACTAAAATATAATTTTTTTGGACCTGCAGAAGTATGTACGCCAAGATGGCGCACAACTTGAAGATGGTATTTGTGCCAGGTTGGGTTTCAGGTTGTGCGCCATCTTGATGCACATACTTCGAGAGCGCCTTTTTATATATATTGTATTTATTATGAATGTTTAATTGTTTCTTATTTTAAATTCTGTGTATATAAAGAAGAGTTAATCTTTTGCCCTCAGGTCTACATGTCCATAAACTTTAAAATGCACGAGGTGCGCATTGATGATAAAAAAAATTGAGTATTCTTTGAAAGCGGCATTTTTTCGAGTAAGTACGCCGTGAGTTTTTTCCCTGATAATTTGGCGTCGCAAGAACAAAAAGTTTGGGAATCGCTGGTTTATAGCATAAACAGCTTTCTGAGTAAGGTGTATATTGTCTTGTAATGTCTACTCGACCAACTGGAATCGCTTTAAAAGCCTTTGATCAAATATTATGGTTATTAGGATTGGTGGCGACTCGAATACGTAAATCTTCAGAAAAACAAAAGAAATTAAATTGAATTTAAATTCTAATCTGTAAAAGCTTTCCCTTCACGATCTTCTCGAAGGAACAAAAATTTGCTACACAAAGAATGATCATGTGGCTTTTTTACGCATAGCAGTTTTGTACACTGTAAATCATTTCTCACCGTGTTTCCCAAAAATTTAGACAGGATTTAGATTTATTTTCTTTTGAAGAATACCACAATGGTTTTTTCTGGAAGCGGTCTTTTATGTTCATTTATCAAAAATAAAATTACATTGTAGAAAATCACGCGATTTTTTTATAAACATTATATAAAAACCGACATACATTGTTTTTATTTGTATTTCCTATACAAAAATCAAGTGACAAATATCATAATTGTGATTGTGACATCACACTATCTTGAATAGGGGTGTGATCTTCACCTTACCTCAGGCCAATGAACCTTTCCTCTCCCACACATTTTAAATTTATTTCATGGTTAGGGTTTAATTTAAATCATTTTTGAAAAATCAAATTAGATCTTATTTTAAGTACAGGTCTTATTCTCAAGGAAACACGATAGTTTCGCGATGATTAGCCATAGCTGTGTTCTGTGTTATGTCATGAAAAAAAAAATTAATGTTAAATGGGTCGCCATAAGCTGTGGTAATAATTAGTGGGTCGCAACTCCAAAAAGTTTGAGAACCACTGATAGTAATTAAAGGTTTATACCCGAAGTCAGAGTCAAAATTTCCCCGACCTTACAGTTCTGTATCTCATTCTTAGAATTGATTCACTCAATTATTTATTGAGAAATGCTATTTTTTTCATACGAAGAAGAAAAGAGATGCTAACAAGAGAACGATGCTCGAATATATGGACACGAAGTCGAAAACAAAGTACTCTTCCTACCGTACCGCAGGTGACGCCCTTGAGATATGTTAGAACGGTGCTCCCGAAGTATGCGAACCAAGATGGCGGACATCGGAACGTAACATGGGTAACAGGTTAGGGTTAGGCGATAATTTTTTTCCAATTTTCCTTATTTTAGTCCTATTATCAGTTCGAAGACTAGCCAAGAGCCTCCCGTAGTATTTATACCTAAACTTATGGCTTAACCTAGTACACATATTACATTCCGATGTCCGCCATCTTGGTTCGCATACTTCGGGAGCCCCGTTAGAACTCTACTCCACAGTAGGGATAAGTCAGAACGCAAAAGCCAAAAAAGCAGACAATAGCATATTCAGTATTTATTATAGATGCATGCTCTTACTAATAATATTAATACTGCAGTGCCAAATATGGTATTTTATTCGGGAAATTGTTATCGAACGGAATTATATATTTATTTAAAAAAGATAGAATAATATCATATCCGTAAAATTGCCTCGGAGCAATTGCTACTGGTATCAAGATAGTTCTGTAGTATAGGAATCCAGTTTTGTTTCAATGTGTAGTATTTAGTTGAATGTCGGTAAGAATAATTTACTGCAAACTATATTACAAACTAAATACACTTATGCTATAAACTCATAGCCTAGTTTTGTTTAAAATACGTATTATATTCCAAGTAAATTGACTTGAACACTTGGAAACCGACTTAAAATTGAAACAATAAAAGTTGCCAAAATGGGAATTATGTACAAAACTAAATAATGACTACATGGAATGTTTCCAATGTTAACATAGAAATAATAATTTGGCGGTGTGGCTCAACGGACTAAGCGTTAGGAATACGCTCGCCACCGCACCTCTACTTACTCTGCGTGGGTTCGCAGGTTCGAATCCCATGCAGGGATGGTTATGTGCGAGAGGATTGCTGGACTCCTCGCCGTCGTTGAGTGGTTCACGTAACCGCTGGTCGGTTACGGCTTCCTCCACCACCAAGTCCATGCTTCCGAAAAACAAACAATACAGTAAAAAACTAATCCCATACCCGACTAGGAATGGTAACCGGATGAGAGGCCGTGGTTCGCCATATGGATAAGCCGTCTTATCGGCTTTCCTCTCCCCCGGGATAAATATGTAAATCCTATCCTATCCTAACTCATTTATGCAATACACAAGATCTTTTCAAGACTTTGCCGCGAAACTAATTTTTTCTGAAATCTTCTTTGATGCCGTAACTGCTGAAATATTATATACAGTAAACCTTTGAACGAAAGATCCAATGTAATAAATGGTCAGAGAATCCGGGAATCAAAACATACAGAATTACAGAATATTATGTAAAGTATGAGTTCAGACTTCCACCGTTCAGAATATTCTTGGTTTCTTGGAAGGATGCAAGCTCTCGATTTGAACTTCTTCTTCGGTGAAGACACAAACAGAAACAATTTCAAGTGTTGTGTGACTTTCTGCAATCCCCGAAACAAGCTTTGGTATGTCACAGAATTCTGTCCATTTGTCGATAATTTTAAAATAGGCCCAGACTTGTCCTGTAAACTGAACGATGAATAAATTGCCATTTATATTTAAAGGCCAGCTTTTGTCTCCAGAACTTTGTTCTAGACTTTTGACATCCTTCCATTCTGACTTTTTCGGATCATAACCTTTAACAGTAGAAAAGTTGTCGAAGAAATAAACGATATCTTCGTGGACGATACACGACGTAACACGTCCTAACTTGCCCCAGCATGAACCGGGGTACCATGATTTTGGGACTGGAAGCTCATGTGACCAAATGTTATCTTTGATATTAAATTCTTTCATCTTTTGTTCTTCCAAACACTTACGTTTATCCACAGAGCTAATAATGACGAAGATTGATTTCTCATAAGCCGCCGCTGCAACTGTGATCCTCTCCATTTCTTCGTACAACGCAGAGGAAAAGAAACGGGATAGAAACGGCCTTTTACCTTGACCAACAGTATCATCTTTAATCTCTGTTTCAAATTCTTTAAGATTGTCATTCCAGGTATCTTGCAGTGCATTATAGCACGAAGTATTTTTCTTTGAGATGACATATATGCTGTCATCTACAGCTGCAATTGCCGCCGAACTATCAAGATTTTTGCTCATAGAGCTCTTTTTAATCCACCTTTTATTTTTGTCCAAGAATAAAAATTTATTGTCACTGAGAAGACATAATTTACCATTCAAACAGAATATCTTTGATGATATGGGAATGGATGCTTTGGATGTGGGAATCGGAACATTAGCAATATCTTTCCAAATTTTAGTTGAAATATCCATAGTTCGAATTCTTCCATCAGTGTAGAGAACTGCTATAAAATGGCGTTTTATTACACTGAGAAAATCGCATTTGAGATAGGTGTCTAAAAGAAGTCTCTGACACTGCAAAGACTCTCTCACTAAACTGTCTTCTTGGATCATTTTAACAAACTTTTTTGGTATCTGCTCAAAGCTGATATATCTCAGAAGTTTTGGCAAATCATTTTTCCGATCCGTTCCGTGCTCTACCCAAGCTTTTATCGCCAACCATTTCCATTTTTCTCCGGTTATATCATCCATTGCTGAATCGGAGAGTAATGAAACAAGTTCTGATTGAGGAATCGACTTGAATTCAGGTTGTGTTAGGAGTTTCATAATATTGGTATTCCGGAACTCATGTATTGTTTGTTTAATCGGATTTGGAATAAATGTTAGGTTCTCTGTGAATTCCTTAAATAAGAAATAGTTTTCGATAGAAATGTTCATATTGAAGCCATCGACGTCCATGAAAACTTTTTCACACAAAATATTTTTGCATTTTTGCGAATGTCTGAACATGGGTTCGTCCCAGAGTCGTTGAAGCAGTAAATCTGAAGGAAACCCATCCCAGTTTAATTTGTTCAAGAACTCGGAAATGTGCTTCTGTCGATTGCCGACTGCAAACTTTATCCAGTGAATAATGCATTCCCACACTGTAATATTCGCATTAGGATGCTGCTTTTTAATGTAGTCAGTGAAATCAGATTTCGAGAGTTGAAGCAAATCAGTCAAGTTATCCACTTTGTAGGTTTTTTCAAAGAGTGTTTGAACGTCTTCTTGTAGCTCATTGACGCTATATTGAGTCACGATGTTATAAATTCTAATGCAGTTTTCGGAATTCATAATTTCGTTCAAAAAGTTCAAGCTGTGCTCAGTTATTTCATTCAGTTGCATGATTCTGGCTGCTTGTAGTACGTCTCCAACATTTTCAATGTCAACATAAACCTCATCCACATTTCCAGTGTACATGAACTCAATACATTCACGCACAACATCTGGGTCTACATCTTTAATATCAACAGATCCTTGCTGATTTTCTTTAGTATCGTGAGCCAGCATTGCTCTGAAATATTCTGACTTTGCAATGATTATATCGCGATGAACGTCGAATGATTGGTCTTCAACTTTTATTGTAAAGTCGGTGGCGGTTTTGCCTTCTCTTGGATCCGCGCAAGGACATTTTTCCTCCTCGCATTCTACCTCTATTTGTTTAGAACTTGACGCTTCACACATATTGTTACTGCTAATATATTTACGAGTTTTCTGTTAAAAAAGTTCAATACACATAGATCCGCCTATATATTTGAGAATACTAGCACGTCAACAGACAAGATATATTAACTTAAAAAGGGGGGCCGGGATATAAGATACCAATTGTTTTTGTTGTGTACTCCATCATAGAGGATAGTGAATATTCGACACGGAAAGCTCCGGTTTACATAAAAGCGCGCTTTGGTACTGTATACCAAGGGCGGGCCTATACTACCTAAGGGCCATATATAAATAATGAAATGAAACCGCGGGCCGCAATTTTGTTTAACATATAGGCTTTGTAGTAGATGCAGGCATAAAAATTTTGGTTGTTGATCTTATGGACCCAGGTATAGGCTTTGCAAAGCAGTGGAATTGGAATAACTCAAATGTATCAAAAAAAACTAAATTCAAAACTCGTTTCGCGGGGCACACAACAGTCAAAATTGAAATTACTATGAGGGCCTCGCGATTTTTCCTTGTGGGACACGAGCAGGGTTGTCCAAAACGAATCGAATATTCGAAATTATTCGAATATCAAGGTATTCGAATACCTTTTCGGCTCATTTCCGAATAATTACGAATAGTAGTCACTTTTCGCCGTAAACACGGTGTTTCGTTTTACCGGAATCTTCAAACGACTTTTTACGCTTTCTCACGTATTAAATGACGATGAGTCGGCATTTTGATTGTTTATATTCAGCGCGAATGTACGTCGCATAGTGTTGCGACACATTTGCACGTTTGCGTTGGTGGACATTGCCGACATTCGTCTTTTAATTCACAAAATCATTTCCATTAGTCGAAAAATCGACAATCACCGTATTTCCCGGCTAATAAGTCGCTTTTCTAGACCCAATTTTGGCTTGATTTTTTGGGGGGAGGGGCGCCTTATTGAGAAAGCATGTTTATTTTATTTCTATGTGGCCTGTTATTTTTCGCATTAGTCTACTCAAGCATAATTTGTGTTAAACCTTATACTTGGTTCTTATGGGTCTGCCAATCATGATATTTAATCGTAGGCCGGTTATCGTTACTTAAAAGAGAAAACACGGCCACCGCCACCGAGATAAAGTAAGTGATTTATGACCCTTTGGTTTTGCCGATTCAGCAGAAAACGACAGGGACATGAAACACAGCTGTGAAATAACTCGTGGACGTACCGTGTGGTACTTATCACATTCCAAAATTATTTCAACATTCGGATTGATAGGTTGTCCAAAATGATTGCCGCTTTATAATTTAAATTTACCACTTCGTTGTTGAGAATAGTTAATTACGTGAGTATGCTTCTACCAAACAAACATGATCTGGTTCTGTTCTGACCCTATAAAATTATAGATTGTTCAAAATGATTGTGATTTTTAACTTAAAATTACCGCTTTATTGTTAAAAATAGTTAATTCTGTGAGTATGATTCTACTAAACAAACGTGATCTGGTTCTAAACATTATTATTAGCGCATATTAGCATAACTGAACAACAGGGAATAATTTTTCTACCCGTCTTCTTGGAGGCCTATATGGGAAACCCCCTTTTTTGAGTGCTAAAAATATACATCGTCCTATTTGCCATGTAGGCTTATTATTAGCCGGGAAATACGGTATTTATAGCCGTAATTGTTACGATATCCAATAAATTGTCACAAGTTGGGAAACAAGTTGATTTATTAGAAAAATACTTTCACCCGCTTTCTGGAAAATAATTTTGATAATGATGGTCAAAAGTATCGATAATGAAAGTATTAATACCAAATACCACGGGTATTTGTGGGCATGAAATGTGTGGTAAACTGCCCAATTATAATTAATTTCGGATTCGTATTTACAAAATATTAAAACTATTATAACTCAAAAATACAACGGCGATTTGTGGACTTGAATGTGTAATAAAGTATAAATTATTTTTCCGACTTGTGACAATTTTTTCGAGTACGAAAATAAGAATCAAAAATTAATTATATTCGGGCACAATATCACGGCATTCTGTGGACATAAATTGTGAGGCAAACTCGCGATTGATATTAATTTTTGATTCCTATTTTCGTATTCACAAAATACAACGGTGATCTGTGGACATTGAATGTGTGGTAAACTACCCGATTATAAATAGTTTTTGAACCCTATTTTCGTATTTATAAAATAATAAAAGTATTATTACACAAACATACAACGGCGATCTGCGGACTTAAAATGTGTGGTAAAGTTCCCGAATATATTTACTTTTTGATCCGTATTTTTGTACTCACAAAAAAATTGTCACAAGTCTGAAAAAGAACTCATACTTTATCCCGTTTTTTGACAAATAATTTGGATAATGGTTGGTATTTAAAAGTATGGGCGTTTTACTAGGATGATTTTGTCTTGCGCAAGCATTCAAATCCATCACCGATACCACTATTTAAAATGCCTTGTCGTATTATTTTAATTCTGTTAATTAATACAACTCATGTTATTTAAAATATATATCGCAATAATCTGCAAACATGAAATGCCTGGTAATATAGCCAGGTTGTAGATAGAAGTTATTCCATTGTTTATTGTATGAAAATTCCTTCATACACTTAGATTCTATTACTGGATTTTATTTTCGAAGTATTCGAAATTTCATATTCGAAAATAATAATTTCGAATGTATTCGAAATAGTGAACTATTCGGTATTGGCCATCCCTGGACACGAGTTGCACACCCCTACTGTATACGACTATATATATATTTATATCAATCAATCAATTTTATTTTGGTCACTCTGAAGGAAACAAAACAACAAACGAACGAGAATATCGGTTGGAAACCGAAGACTTATCGATCGATAGTTAGGGGATCCCCCAAAACAGAAACTGCAGTTTCGATTCATCCGCTCTTGTAACTTGCGCACTGCGCATCGCACACACACACTCGACGGGTTTCAAAATTTTCTCGCTTTACAAAAATCTAGATCACTATATCAATAATTGATTGATAACTCGCTAATTATACGACATAATTCGCCCAAAATCAATAGGCTTCTGGTCCGAGATAAGATGAATGCACATGCAAAATCTGGAGCAGATTCAATCTCGCTTTCGCGAGATATCGCGTGCATCTAACAGACACACAGACAGACAGACAGACATACAAACAAATACCTATCAATATACTTACCGATCTTAAGATCGATAAGTAACAAACAAAATGCAGAGGATCTGGAGGATATGTATATAAGAGCTAGTTAAACACACATGACACATAATGACAATTTATTTTTATATTTGCCCAAGGCGAAAACATACTTATAAAGGAAGGAAATGGCTGAAAAGTAAAGAAACAAGTGGGAATGAGGTCAACTAAAAGATCAGCCAAGTGCAAAAAGACCGCTGGAGTAGCAGGGAGTTAAAACCACCAAGTATTTGCCAACGCTAGAAAATGAGGCTGTTATCAGTAATCTACGTAGGGTCAGCCTATTAATTAAATACGAATGGATGATTACGATAGGGTACGGAGACTAAACATATTTTTATTTGAGGGACGAGATGAGATGCCAGAATCATTTTTTTTTTTTTGTGAGAAGCTTCTATGAACAGAAGTACTGCGTTGCCAGTAAAACTGGATCCTTTTTTGCTATTATTCTAACTTCTGTGATGTACCATGTATATGCGTAGGGCAACAAAAAGCCGATCAATACCTACACGACGATAGTTTGCCTGGCAATTTGTCTTTGTCTCCATATTCTCACTCCTGACCAGTGACCATGCTACTAACTTTACACCCAAAAGCATCTGTATAATCTATATTCTCCTGTACGGAATTATCACCAGGTGTCGCTGCTAGATAACCAACATTGGTTTTTTCGCATCACCCTTCACCAGGAAATGCCTTTTTTTATGTTTTTCTCTAATTTTTGTTCGCATTACGTGTATGTTTCATTTTGGTGAAAAATAAACGACTGACTGGCAATATCGCAACTCCAAATGCTATTAAACAGAATCTTGATGCCAGTGTCTTTTCCGCATACGATAATTAAAATTTGTGCCATGTTATGTCTGTGAGACCCGATACACAATTCAAGCTATTGTCCTATCTATTATAATTTTTTGAATATTCTATGAATTCAACGTAACTATTTCTGTCTCTGTCTTACATTCGGTTTTTCTTTTTTCAATAGACCAAACCTTCTTACTGAAAGCTTCCAGCCTTTGACATCACAAAACAGTTTCCACTGACGCAAATCGGACTCGCGATATTCAACAGTAATAAACGCTTTTGTTCTGTGATATATAAAGTATCAGCGAAAAACAAAAGACGAGTCGCCGTGTCGACAAAATATCATTATCTGCTTTCATTCGCTACAGCTGATTTACGTTTTTGTCGAGTAACCATAGAGCCCGAACTATCGCAAGCGAATGAACAGAAAGGGCGTATCATGGGCGGTAACACAAACTAGGATTTACTAATTTATTCCGGGGAAGAGGAAAGTCGATAGGACGGTTCACTGATACTGTTACGGCTAATATATTTACGAGTTTTCTGTTAAAAAATAGATTCACCCATATATTTGAGAATACTAGCCCGTCAACAAACAATATATTTTAACTTAAAAAGGGGGGGGGGGGGTCATTGAGATATACTAATTGTTTTTGTTATTTCCTCCATGGTGAATAATCTTAGTAAATATTCAACACGGGAAACTCAGGTTTGAATAATAGCGCGCTTTTGTGAAATACTGTAAACTGGCCATGCGATCCCTACTACAGAAAGGCCAGATACATACAATGGAGTGAAACCGAGGGCCGCACCTTTATTATGCTTTCTAGTAGATGCAGGCATGAAAGGTACATCTGATTACAAACGTTTTTGTCGAGTAACCCTAAAGCCCGAACTATCGCAAGCGAATGAATCCAAAGGGCGTATCGGGGGCAGTAAAACGCAACGTCGCAAGTAAACATGCTCCACATTGATTGACGAAGTGGGAGTAGACAAAGAAAGCCGTAGCCGATCAGTGGTGTGTTAACTGCACTGTTACGAATCTGACAATGCTATCTGATTCCCACAACCTAAACAATGTAACTTGGGTTGATTACAACTTGCCTGTGTTATCCGAATACGTTCGTGTTTTATAACGCACAAATTTTACAAATTTTCTTAGAGGTTCTAATTACTTTACTGACGTATCTATTTGATTGTTTACAGCGAACAAATTCTTCAATATACACTTAGATTAGACCACTGATTTTGACCTATTTATGTCATAAATTGCTTGCGGAACACCGAATGAATTTCTCCCAATTTTCGGAAATAAAAATCCGATTAGGTCGTTATTTACGTCACCTTGACGTAGCCTCGACAACCCGAAGTCGGAGTCAAAATTTCTCGGGGTCGATTATAAAATTCTCCAGACTCCACAGTCCTGTATCATTCTTAGATTTTATCCACCTAATAATTTATCTTTCTACATTTTCTGCACAAGCGTTTGTCGTACACAATTTACACTGCTTTCGAGAAGGAGACACGTCAGCTTCAATCGCTCGATCAATTTATAAAGGGTTTTCTTGATATCTTTATTTTAACTATGTTTGCAATAGTTCTACGAAGCATAATAGAATGAGATACAATGTTCATCATTTTCAAAAACTACTACAATATATGCAGGATAAGTACTACTGTATATATAATCACATGCGCGACATCAATAAAATGGGATACGCTCAATTAAACTACTCACATATCTGCGTGAATTCATTGAAGAAAGGCGAAATCTATTCACAAAATAACATGTTATCTACAACTGATAGTAAAAGGAATAAATTAAATTTTCATCAATTAGCGGCTGATTCGGCGGAATTGGCTTTTTGTAGGAAAAGCAGAAATCATTTTTATTTCAGTTGGTTAAATAAGGTAACAATCACCATAAAGTATACAATTTTATAAAAAACAAATTTTAATAAGTTTACAAATGTTTAATTATGAAAAGATCAATAGTGGTTCGTATTTTATAACAGTAATACTTGCCAAATAACAAAGCTGTCAGTGTTTTCAATACTTCATTATTTCTGATATTACTGAACTTGTCCCAATGAATAATAAAGTCATCTTATGCCACATCTTTAACATAATTTTTGCCTCTTGGCGCCGTGGGAATGATCTATATTGTAAAAACTACATGCTAATATTGCTTTAATTTGAATAGGCTGGTTGCGAAAATCAAGTGTCTTCAATTCTGGAATAGAACAGAACTGTTCCCACTTATCACAGTACTGAACAAGAACTTCGATATTTTTGTTTGATTTAACATAGAAGAGTGCATCACCGATATTAAGTATATGGGTCGGTTCGTTTACCCACCCCCACCACCATAAGAACTGTAGCGATGTTTGTGGAATATACTTGTAACAATTACCATATTTGGAAACAAAATATATATAATCGTGTGCGACACATGCCCAGATGATCGTTCCATTTACCTCACCACTGATAGCTTCATCTGTATTTAACCATATATTGTTCTCATTATCGAATATTTTTATCTTCCCATCCGTCCCAACATAAATGAAATCATCCAGAGCTGCCGTGCCAAACGTAGAAAAACCGACTCCTGGTAAGTTTTCAATCCAACTGTCAGTCAATGAATTGTATTTCGACATTTTGTCTTTATCGATGACATAAATACAGTCATCGGTTGTCACAATCCTTGCTGAGCTACCGTAAATACCAGTGATCGGGCTTTTTTCGATCCATTGTTTCTTTTTTGTGAAATGTAAAAGCTTATTTCCAGTGATGGCGCATAGTTTACCATTGAATGAAAATATTTGAGATAAAGAAGATCCCGTTTGAATATTTGGAATTTCCTCCCATTTTTTGGTCGAAACATCTATTGAACGAATTCTTCCATTTGAATATAAAACTGCAATGAAATAGTTTTTTAAAAGCTTTATCGGTTTTGTCAGCATCACGTCCAATGCCATTTCATAACATTCGGGAAATTTCTCTGCAAAACCCTTTGCTTTAACTATATCAGCAACGAAAGCTCTTGGTAGGAGACGAAAATCGATCAACTTCATCAATTTGATTAATGAATGTTTTCGATTGGGATCATTGTGAATCCATATCTTTGCTACCAGCCATTTCCATTTCTCTCCAGTTAAATCATCAACAGTCGAGTCAGAAATCAGTGAAGCGATTTCATCTTCGGATAACGATTTGAAATCCGGCTTCATAACAAGTTTGACAACATTATTTTTTAAATAACTTGAAAACATATTTTTAATCAATATTGGAACGAATCTGAATTTTTCTGCCATCCTTTTATAGACGAAGTAATTCTCACTACTTAGACTCGTTTTAAAACCTTCAATGTCCATGAAAACTCTTTGACAAATCAACTCCACACATTGCTGGGATTCTTGAAACAACGGTTCATTCCAAAGTCGTTGAAGAAGCAGGTTAGCTGGAAAAGCTTCCCAATTCAAAGCATTTAAAAGTTCAAAAATCGATACCTCTCGATTGTCGACGTCAAACTTCATCCAGTGGATAATGCATTCCCACACTATAACATTCAAATTGGGATGCTGCTTTATAATGTAGTCAATGAAATCAGATTTCGAGAGTTGAAGCAAATTGGTCAAGTTTTCCTCTTTGTAGGTTTTTTCAAAGAATATTTGAACGTCTTCTCGGAGCTCAGTGACGCTATATTGAGTCACAATGTTATAAACACGGATGCAGTTTTGTGAACTCAGATTTGTCTTTAGGAAATTCACGCTGAACTCAGTTATTTCATTCAGTTGCATGATTCCGGCCGCTTGAAGGACGTCTCCAACATTTTCGATGTCAACTGAAACCTCATCCACATTTCTACTGTACATGAACTCAATACATTCACGCACAACATCTGGGTTTACGTCTTTCATATCAACAAATCCTTGCTGATTTTCTTTGGTATCATGAGCCAACATTGCTTTGAAATATTCGGAGTTTGTGATGATTACATCGCGATGAACGGGGAATGATTGGTCTTCAACTTTTATTGTAAAGTCGGAGGCGGTTCCATCTTTCCTTGGGTCCGAGCGAGTACAGTTTTTCTCCTCACATTCTACCTCTATTTGTTGAGAAGTTGACGCTTCACTCATACTGTTACTTCTATTATATTTACGAATATATTTTTTACGAGTTTTCTGTTAAAAAAGTTCAATACATAGATCCGCCCATATATTTGAGAATACTAGCCCGTCAACAGCCAAGATATTTTCAACTTAAGGGGGGGCTGGGATATACGATACCAATTGTTTTTGTTATGTACTTCATGGTGAATAATCTTAGTAAATATTCGACATGGAAAGCTCCGGTTTACATAAACGCGCGCTTTGGTACTGTATACCAGGGGCGTGCCTATACTACTAAAGGGCCATATATAAATAATGAAATGAAACCTCGGGCCGCAATTTTATTTAACATATATGCTTCTTAGTAGATGCAGGCATAAACATTTTAGTTGTTGATCTTATGGACCCAGGTATAGGCTTTGCAAAGCAATGGAATTGGAATAACTCAAATGTATTAAAAAAAACTAAATTTTAAACTCGTTTCGCGGGGCACACAACAGTCAAAATTGAAATTTCTATGAGGGCCTCGCGATTTTTCCTTGTGGGACACGAATTGCACACCCCTACTTTATACGAATATATATATATTTATATCAATCAAGCAATTTTATTTTGGTCATTCTGAAGGAAACAAAACAACAAACGAATAAACAAAATGCAGAGGATCTGGAGGATATGTATATAAGAGCTAGTTAATTACACATGGCACATAATAACAATTTATTTTTATATTTGTCCTAGGCGAAAACATACTTATAAAGGAAGGAAATGGCTGAAAAGTAAAAAAAAAAGTGGGAATGAGATCAACCAAAAGATCAGCAAAGTGCAAGGAGACCGCTGGAGTAGCAGGAAAGTAAACCACCAAGTATTTGCCAACGCTAGAAAACGAGGCTGTTATCAGTAATCTACGTGAAGTCAGCCTATTAAATAAATACAAATGGATGATTACAGTAGGGTACGGAGACTAAACATCTTTTTATATGAGGGACGAGATGAGATGCCAGAATCATTTTTTCTTATGAGCAGCTTATATAAACAGAAGTACTGCGCTGCCAGTAAAACTTGATACTTTTTTGCTAATATTCTAACTTCTGTGATGTGCCATATGGTTCCCGTACATTTGAACCCACGACAATTGCACCTGCATACTATTGCACCTATGGAAATTTTTTTTGTTTTGCGGATATTTGAACCCATACTAACCTAACCCATGGGTTTTAGCACCCGCATATAGATTGAACCCGCGGATATACACATGGGTTCAAATGTACGTGGGGTCAAATGTACGGTCACCGTGCCATATATATGAGTAGGGCAACAAAAAGCCGATCAATCCCTACACGACGATAGTTTGCCTGACAGTTTGTCTTCATATTCTCACTCCTGACCGTGACCATGCTACTAACTAACCAAAGGGCATCTGCACAATCTATATTCTCCTGTATAAAATTATCACTGGCAATATCGCAACCCCAAATGCCTTTGAACAGAATCTTGATGCCAGTGTCCTTTCCGTATACGATAAGTAAAATTTGTGTGATGTTATGTCTGTAAGACCCAATACACAATTCAAGCTAATGTCCTGTCTATTATATTTTTTTGAATATTCTATGAATTCAACGTAACTATTTCTGTCTCTGTCTTACATTCGGATTTTCCTTTTCAATAGACCAAACCTTTTTACTAAAAGCTTCCAGCCTTCGACATCACAAATCTGTTTTAACTGACGCAAATCGAACTCGCGATGTTCAACAATAATAAACGCTTTTGTCCTGTGATATATAAAGTATAAAATAAACACAGAAGACGCGGTGTTAAAATATCATTATCTGTTTTCATTCGCTCATCTGATTACAAAAGGCTTTTGTCGAGTAGTGATACGACCAGACGGACATCAAAGTCAACTCCCTCTACAAGCTATTATATTTAAGATTCACAATGTCAGATAACTAAATATTAGGTTACAACATTCTAGAATTTACAAATATATTCATAAAATGGAAGAATAAAATTGGGGAAGGGAATCCTAGAGTAAATCATTTTTATGAGTGTACGCAGAGTGGGGTTTTAAAATTCAAGGGGATTCCAAAGATTAAACATAACGTTAGATAAGCTGGAAGAGGGGACGCTATTTTTTGCAGATATTCATACCTTGGAAGAAAATATTTATCGATAAATATATATATTCTTTATATTCATCCGAAGTAATATTTACCACAAGTATATATTTATTACAATCATATAAATTACGTTCTCAGAAATGCAAACTCCACACAAAGCCCTGTTACGAAACCCACGATATTTATTACATGTCGTTTGGGCATAAGATTTAAACTCTAGATCAGAAGAGTGCAACAGGCGGTCCGCGGGTCACAATCCGACCCTCAGAGCTTGTCAACACTTCGATATTCCCCCATCAACCATAAAATCCTACCGACAGTTTATTTTTAAAAAGTCACTTACATGGGTAAAAGTACCATTTTTTGCTCTGTTCTTTGCGTTAAATCTTTCTCCTCCCCCCATGCCTTCTTAACTGTAAGACTTAACGATAGTCGCATTCTCTTTATTTTGTGAGGCCCAGATATCTGAAGTTGGTTATATGGCCCGCCAACAAAAACGTTGCTAACCCCTGCTCTAGAAATATAACTTGTAACGAGAACATAGGTTTAATCTAAGCCAGTGGTTCCAAAACTGGGGGTAATTACCCCCAAAGGGGTAATTTGGCAATTTTTGGGGGCTACTTCTGATTTGACTGCATCTAATAATCCCAACCGCTTCTTCCACCATCAAGTTCATGCTTCCGAAAACAAATAACTGGCTAACTAATCCAATACCCGACCTGGACTGGTAACCGGACGAGAGGCCGTGGTTTGCCATATGATTGAGCCGTCTTGTCGGCTTTCCTCTCCCCCGGGATAAATATGTTAATCCTGTCATATCCTATTATTGTTGAAAATCATGTTTTTTACTATAGTTTGATTGTGCCATCACGAAATATCGCAAAATCGCAAATAATTCGAATACTGTTGTGGTCGACGAATAAACTGATAACTGGATTTGCAATATTTCTCTCGCATTTATTTTGTGCGGAAAAATATTCTAAAGTGCTGTGGCGTTTTATTAGCCATTTTATGCGATTTGGCGATTTTATTCTAGAACAACAATGAAATCGAATAAAAAAATATCGGTTTTGAACAGCCTTATTTATACCAGTCATGTACTGATACCCTTTTTGGCACCGATATCTTCTAAAACGCCGATACTGATACACCGATACTACAAAACGGCCGATATTCCGATACCGATACTATGTAAATACAAGTGTGCGGGGCAGACGGGCTAGAGCACTAGTGTTTGAGCATTATTCATAGTGCACGTTATTTCAGATTGAAAAAAGGATATAATGCATCATAAGAAATTGATGTTTGGGATTCAGATGCATTAATTAATTCAGATGCATTGTGTACTTAAGCTAGTAATCTCGGTGCTCAATTAAAAAGTTCATAGGCAGGGATTTAAATACGCAACTTTCGAATATCGTTTTTCGTGTTTTTAGGTATATTGGATATCGCCCACACATCGTATCACCGCCGTCCACGTTTCAATTGAAAACATTTCACATATATTTTGTTTCGTGTTTTATCGTAAACGTGCGTCGCGAAAATAAGTTACAGCCGACATGAAAAGATTTCAATCAGCGCTGGCTAGAAATACCTATAACGGTTCCATTACATTTGAACCACGTACATCTGAACCCACGACAATTGCACCTGCATACTATTGCACCTATGGAAAAAAAATTTGTTTTACGAATATTTGAACCCATACTAACCCTAACCCATGGGTTTTAGCACCCGCATATAGATTGAACCCGAGGATATACACATGGGTTCAAATGTACGTGGGGTTCAAATGTACGGTCACCAACTATAACACGTTGAAGATGTTTCTGATTTTCTTATTTCATAATTTATTACAAATATTATCGTTATTTCGAGATAGTCTGGGCGGTCACGGCAATAAATCTATGAGGAAATTGTGTAGTTAAACAAAATTAAAATTAATGAAATCACAACATTTAATACCTGTGTAGAGAGATAATTGTGTCGTAAAATTTAGCTCAACGATGTCGATGGACTAAATGACACTCGCGCTTACCGATAAACAGTCAGAATTTATAACAGTGCCAACATGTGCGTGTTCTGTTAATAAAGACTACGATTCTATTCTACGATTTAAAACTTGGAGCCTAATTGCTCCTATTTCTGTGCTTGTCAGTTAACACCACAATTTATAGGTATAATTACCGTAATGCACATTAAGTCTTTTTTCTTAGATGCAAGAAAATCACAATTTCATTTATATCACACATGCCTTATGACTGCTTTACAATGATAACATTATCAAAGCCTAAGTTCTATGTCTCTGGATTTTAGAAAAGTAAATGTATTCAAAATTTCAGTATCGAATATATTTTTTAAAATGTATTCGAAATAGTCGATTGGTATGGCCATCCCTGCCCATAAAGTCTGGCTAACAGGGTGGTAAAATAAATGAATGTTCAGCCTACTCATCCTATCAAATTAATACATTGAGTTACGTGCGCAAGATTTTGTTCCAATATAACGACATATTTTGTATTCTACATATTAGAAAATCCACTAATATTCGATTGATATATTTCTTCATAATTACTATGTGATATTTGAAACGTCAATATAAAAATTTGGCAGTAAAAATAGCCAAATTGTGCGTTTGACTGAGAAATAACTAAGAACGGGTCAGAATCATATTCTCGTTTCTACTCGCGTGGGTGGGGACGTGCATGGCTCATAGTTCACGATTCCTTCAATAAAAAAAATTTAAACGTCAGTATTCAAACTTATTTTTTAAAACATTCTGAATCATATCGAAAAGATAAACACATCGGAAATATCGGTCTTCATTTAGCCAATGCCGAAAAATTGGCCGATATTGTCAATACCGATACATCCTCTAATTTATACCCGTTCACAACTTAACGACGGTAAACCAATTAATCATTCCTAGTACTCTTATATTATACATGATGGTAATTCATGCATACTGTTATAAAAACTCGTTCGCTAACTTGTCGAATGGCATTTGACCGGTATTGTATTTTCAAATGCTGATAAAATGGGTAAGAAAGTTCACCCGTTATTGCATTTTGTGAATACTGTTAAAAAGAGTCGGTGAGTTAACACCAGCATTACCCGTCATTGTATTTGCTGCGTTCGTCTAATAAGCGTTATGCCATCGCTCGCGAAACCGCCCGTGTGAAAAGATACAATTGTTTTTTTTTTACTTTATTTCTTTAAGCATTCCCAGATATTCCTGACGTCCAATTGGGTTTTTACAACTTTTTATATCTCAATAGAGAGTGAATCTATTTTTATAATACCCAGAATTCCTATGACACAAGACGACGGCCCTGCTACAACGAAGTTTTTTCAGCGACCCCAGCAGGCATTACCAAACAATATACTCCCCACCCAAAAGGCTGTTTATACCATGACATAAGCTATGATCAAACATGCTCAAATCCGCTACACTGAAAAAGAGTAGCTGAAACTTAATTAGTCAGGGCACGAGTTTGACACCCTCAGTTTTGCGGCACAGTAACGATTCGAATAAGTCTCGAAAAATCACGCAATAAAACATTGGTGGTTAATAAATATCAATATCACAGAGCAAAACCGTGATGAACTCCACGAATTTCATTTCGAAAAAAAAAAACAGAATAAATGCATTACAGTCAAATAATTAAACGAATCACAGTAAATTCACTTAAAATTAATGTGACCATTGCGAAAGAATCCTAGTGAAAACCTCCGCTTGTTGACTCCGTAGGAAGGGCCCAGTCCGGTAAACCCAGGGTAACGGGCAGAAAACTGTTTCGTGAACTGGAAAACATACCAGATAGTCAGTTCAATAAATTTATTCTCGATTGGGAAACTAAAACATAACCATCAAAGTTAATCGCCGTTTAAAAGCCAATAATCATGGATGTAAATCATGTAATCTAAAGGTGAAAACAGGTTGCCTGAGATAGCCCAGAATTCAATGCTCTTTTCGTATCGACCCATTCACGAAAATTCTCGTCATAACTGAATACTCGGTAATCGTGCCCGGTAATAGCCAGCAACGATCCATTGCATGGAACAAGAATCAAAATATCTGACAGTTGTCCGGAATTTTCCCAATTACCGGTTGATGGCTGAAACTTTTTAACATTCCCCATTTGTGTTATTGTATACACATTGTCGTTCAACATAGTTGCGGATAATGCCAATTTCCCTGTTTTGGCGTCTATCCATTTTTTCGAGTCAATGTGGAATATCTTCGGGCTCTTATCACGTACTCCGTAATAATTTTTAAATGCATATAGAAATTCACATGATGCAGTTGCGCAACCGACTTCAAATCCACACCCAGGTAAATCCTCTTCCCAATCATCTTTTGAGGCGTTATAGCAAGACATTCTATCTTTCCCGATTACAAATACAGAATCTCCCGAAACGGCAATTTTTCCAGCACAAGCATTTTTCATTGCTTGCCTTTCCAGCCACTTGCCAGCTTTGTTCATATAAAATAATCGTTTATTAGATATGAAACATAATTTATTGGAAAGAGAGAAAATTTCGGCATTAACGTCGCATGATGTCGGTAGGGGGACGCAATGAGATTTCTCCTGTGAGGATAAGGGACAGATTGTAATATTAATATCGCCTCCCTGGTAGCAAGCTATGCTGTTAGAGTTATCCACCGTATCATCTTTCGTAAATACCACATCCATAATTTGACGTTTGCACTTTTTGAACTGCTTTGTCAGCGGATCAATCAGAATCTCGTTTTTTATGATCTGATTTGGAATTTGGTCAAACTTGATATGTTTCACCAAGGTTGGAAAGTAACTTTCCCTCCCCGGATTATATTTGATCCATTTTATCATAATTCTCCACTTGAATACATCAGATGGAAGACAGCCAATGTTTGGATCCCGAAAGTATAACAACATTTCCTCTATCGACAGAGTGTTAAAATCTCTCTTCACTGCTAATCTGTCGAAATAGAGTTTCCCAAACGATGAAATGATTTCTTCAACTTGTTTCGGTGTGTGAGAATACTCAGCAGCGATATTTTTTAGCATGTAATAATTTCCGGTGTTGAGGATGGTTTTGAAAGACTCAATATCGTAAAACAGTTTGCGAAAGACAAACTTTTTCGATGCTTTCGAAGAACGAAATATGAGATTTTTCCAAATACTTTTTAACAAAGTTCCGGAGTTTGCCTGATCCCAATTCATTAATTCAATCAATTCGAGTATGTCGTTGTTGCGGTTTTCAATGTCGTGGTTCAGCCAATGACTTATCGCCGCCCAAATTAATTCATTAGGTCTGTGGCCGTTTGTAATCCATTTAACAAAGTCATCTTTTGAGATTTTTACGAAGGCTGTAACATCTTCCACTTCAAAAGTATCTTTAATTATTTGATGTGCCTTTTCTTTCAAAAGGGCAATACCAAATCTTGAGGCCAAACTGCGAATAGAAATGCAGTTTTCAGGCTTCACTTGTTCCATCATTACTTTTAAACACAACTCCCTAACTGAGTCAAGCTGAATAATTCCAGCTGCTTGTAATACATCTCCAACATTTTCGATTTCAACTGAAACCTCATCCACATTACCAGTGTTCATGAACTCAATGCATTCACGCACAACATCTGAGTTTACATCTTTCATATCAACAAATCCTTGCTGATTTTCTTTAGTATCATGGCCAGCATTGCTTTGAAATATTCTGACTTTGCTGTTATTACGTCGCGATGAACGTTAAAAGAGTGCTCGCAAACTCTAATGGCAAAATTGAAGGGAATCTTTGCCTTCCTGGGATCCGTTTTAGATTCACGGGCCACGGTAGTAGATGTAGACGTAGCCATACTTAGCAAACATATAATTGAGCAAACTAAATCTGCATTTCATAGCCACAGGAAAAGTTGGATAAAGATTAACTTGCTGAATTAACCAATATTCTATACGGCCAGTGAAAAAATGTTCAGCAAAATATATTTAGTATCTACTATGCATAAGTTAAGTGTTCTAAGTTTCTTTGCTTGCCTAATTTTACTTTTTTTCGATGAATTTTTTTCTCTACTATCTTGAAAAAACAAACTTTGATTTCATTTGTTCTTAGCGTAAGCTTCATAGATAACCAATATTGCTTCTGATAAATAAAAGTATTTCTCAAAACTTAACATATGCTATTTATAAAAAAAAAAACAAGAACGCAGAATACATAAATAACAATCTACATATAATTTCTCGCTGCAAATCCTGTACACATACATACTCTTGTAATCTACCATCCATTTGTCTTATTTTCTCCGCGTATTCACTGAATTATGTTTGCATATGCATGTAGAATTGAGGTAATGTACCCGTCGCTGACGGTCTATTACGGGTACGGTAAACAATACATCGCGTTGTGCGTGCATAGCGTTTAAAAATATACTATAGGTATTTGGACAAGCGATATCACAATCAGTGGCGTAACTACCCATTGGATCTTGTGGATAAATCCAGGGGCGGAACGTTGCTGGAGGGCGGCAAATCGTTTTAAACGAAGCGGCAAAACGTTTTAAATGAACAAAGGCAGTCACATCAATTTATTTTCAGAGAGACTCGGACTTAAACGACCCAAATTAACACTGAAGCCAAATAATTGTGACTCACTATGTGTTATCTGTGACGGCATAATAGTACTCGTGTTTGTGAAGTCATAATAGAATGTCGATTGTAACTTGCAAGCTATTGCATTGTTCGGTCAATTTAGCTTTGGTAGTTAAGTTAATATTAGTTTTCAGTTTATTTCACTCTCTCGAGAAGACAAGAAGTGACTGTGAGGTCATCGAGTCAACTGCTACTTTACCATCTGTCTGTGGTAGATCGACGGGATTTTTTCATGTGGCAGATGAAGATAACCCGTTGAGTTTTTTCCCCAAGGTCACGGACTTGCCAGCATTTCTTCACACTATCACTTTCTTACTGATCGCCATGCAGGGAACCTGAGATTACCATGTTTAAATTATGAAAGGTTCAAAGCAGTGGTTCTCAACCTGTGGTACGCGGGAGCTTTTCAAGTGGTACGCGAGCAGATTTTTAAATATTGCAACAATTAACCTTTCAGTTGGCTAAAATATGCCGGCAACGCTTTATCTTCCTTACTGTGTGAAATCGCTGAACAGCGTTTATGGATGTTTCCCCAAGCATCAGTTTCCTTGTTTATTGCCGTAACTATAACCAATCAATAATGACGCAACACGTGTAGCAATTTCTGCACTCAGCATTGAAGTGTATACTAGAGAGCGCATAGGAGCAAAAATTTTGTGCCGAATTGAAGGTCGCGGCGGCCATCTTGGTACGCGCGACTTTCTGCTTGCGGATGCAGTGAGTAGGTTGGATTTGCCGTGTCAGTGGTGCAAAATGTATGATAATTTGAGGAAAATCATCGTTCTGCGCGTTGTAGTGGCTTTTCACGCTATTGTTGGTGGTTTAGCCATTAACTTGGAAACGGATAACACAAAACGTGTATGCACATGAGTTGAAGAATCAAGTTTTGAAAGTCAGGTGGGTACGGTGCCGTACCGGTAGAATGTATATATGTGATTTGGTATAGATACCGGTGATAATATCATGACACCTAATATACGGAAGCATGTTCTGTAAATTAAGTCTGCTGAAATGCACGGTTTTGTCAGATTGCTGACATACCGGTTCAGGTACCGTATTATTCGCTAACTAGGTTGTGCTTGATTCTGATGTGTTTATACATAATGCAATGGCAGTCTAGGTCTAAATCAACGAACAAACTCAAATTGGAATTAGTTGAATAGCCATTATTTGTTATGACTGATTTTGCTTTTCATTCAAAAATAAATTAACCTCCAAATTTGAATTATTAGATGGTTCTTGTTGTGTATTAGGTAATCGCTCTTCTGTTTATCGAGCCTACAGTATCAAATGATTCGAAATTTTCAGAGGAACAGATTGTTATTGTCTCTAGAAGGCTATTACTTTTACTTAAACAGAAAAAATACAACAAAGACTTATCCCAATTTAGGCTTTCCGTATCAAAATATGTTGATAAGTTCTAGGGCTGTCCAAAATCGAATATTTTTTTGATTCGAATCGAACCGAATATTTTTCTCGAATCGAACCGAATATTATTGCGCAATCCTAAATTTGTCTCTAATGTACAATAAAAACTTCCTCTTCAATATTGTGATAACGTATGTGCAGCTATATCTAAATTATTGCAAATATTTTGCAGAACTATGTTTCCAGAGTTATAAAAGGAGATCACAAGCCTCCTTGAACTGGTCAAAAAATTAGGGTTTTGAAAACTATCAAGTTTTGAGAGTTGAAAATTGCACAGACTCTTTTAATGCCCGTAGTTGCTTTTTCAGTCCTATTATCATTAGTATTATTAACTCAATATTTTTTGTGCAATTTTCAGTAAAATGATAAACAACTATTAATATAGATATAACTGTTGCCCAAAAAATTCAAAATTGAATTTCGGGAACTCACAAATTCAGAGCTAGTTTGATGACATTAATATTTGATGACCATATTGTTGCTGTACAACAGCCATCAACTCACAAGAGTGCAATTATTTGTCATAGTAATAAATGGATGAAACAAAGTATTGCCATTAGGAAAAATTACAAATTCTATTGGAAGATATTGGACCTCCAAAACGTGTTTCAGTCCTGTACCATGTTCCTATGATCACTGACTCAACATCTACAAATCGATTCTATTTATAGAACTGGCGTTTTTTGGCTGACACAAAATTTGCCTTTTCTCCTTGTGTTCTCTCAAAAAACGTCATCTTTAAATCATTGTTACGATAATTTTTCATTTATGACCACGCATGGAATGGATAATTACTAGGGCTGGGAATTTCACGGAAAACACGTTAACCGGTTATCCGCCGCGTGACGTTTGACGTAATAATTTATAATTTCTGCTTGTTACGTCACAATGCTTATAAAGCAATTTCGCGTGTTCTTATCCCGGTATCGCTTATTAATTAAAATTATTCACGAATCGAGATAGTTTCATGATTGCTCTGCTGCAAGAGATAGGCAACGTGGTTCGGGCGTGTGGAAGTATTTTAGAAAACCTGATTCCGTTGTTTAACGTCATTTATGTGACAAATTATCAGTGTTCGATGTGCAAATTTTACTTCGAGATATATATCATATAAAGAAAAACGGCTTCAACTGCGCACTTGTTGTATGACATTGAATATCCGATTTTGCAATGAAATCTGAAACAATATATTTCGAAATCGACCGAAAACTGATTCTGAATTCATCATTGTCAAGTTTCCATAATGAGCAATCTTGGTACTTCCATTATTTTTCACATTTATTGCGAGTCCTTACCCACACAGTTAGTTATATTCTTATGAATTAAATGCCATAAGAGATAAATTTGCGATGACGTAATCATATTTGAAGAAATTGTACGGTATGAAGATGATTTGTACCTGAGATGTCAGTTAACGGTTAAAATAAATCGTAACCGTTAACCATCTGAAATCGGTTAACCGGTTAACCATTCCCAGCCCTAATAATTACATGTCACCGGACAATAGGAGAGACCTTTTTACAGCAAAGAAAGCGATAGAAACATGTTTTTGCTTGCCCCGTGAAAAACGCGGTGCAAAGGTGGTCGTGAGGCGCATTATGTACCAAATTTTAGCGATTCGTAAATTGGCCGAAAAACGCGTCGAATAATTTGCGATTCGATTCGATTTCGAATATTTGGTTCGCTTGGACAGCCCTATTGATAACAAAAATTCAGTTTTGATATCATATTCATGATTATATCCCATAAAAACAGGAGATTGTGAGCATAACGCCACTGCAACAAAAATTATTAATTACAATTTCATAAAAAAAACTCAGAAGACAATTTTTTTATAAAAGTTTGCAAATGTTCAAATGTTATGAAATCCGTATTCTATAACAGCAATACTTGCCGGATTAACAAAGTTTTCATTGTTTTCAATACTTCATTATTTTTCAATATCACTGAACTTATCCCAGTGAACAAAAATGTCATCTCATGCCACATCTTTAACATAATTTTTGCCTCTTGGCGCCGTGGGAATGATGATCTATATTGTAAAAACTACATGCTGATATTACTTTGATTTGAATCGGTTGGTTGCGGTTATCAAATGTCTTCAATTCTGGGATAGAACAGAACTGTTCCCACTTATTACAGTATTTTTCATAAACGCGGATCGTGTTGTTGTTCGATTGAACATCAAAAAGTGTACCATCAATACTGATGAGCTTAGTCAACGAGTGCCCATATCCATGGTTGCAATATATGAACAAGCTTAGAGATGTTTGTGGAACATACTTGTAACAAATTCCATTATCGCAAACAAAATATATACAATCGTGTGCGACGCAAGCTCCATTTAACCCACCTCTTATAGCTTTATCTGTATTTAACCATATATTGTTCTCATTATCGAATATCTTTATCTTCCCATCCGTCCCAACATAAATGAAATCATCCAGAGCTGCCGCGCCAAACGTAGAATAACCGACTCCTGGTAAGTTTTCAATCCAACTGTCAGTCAATGAATTGTATTTCGACATTTTGTCTTCATCAATGACATAAATGCAGTCATCAGTTGTCACAATCCTTGCTGAGCTATCGTAAATAACAGTCATCGGGCTTTTTTCGATCCATTGTTTCCTTTTTGTGAAATGTAAAAGCTTATTTTCAGTGATGGCGCATAGTTTACCATTAAATGAAAATATTTGAGAAAAAGATCCAGTTTGAATACTTGGAATTCCCCCCCATTGTTTGGTCGAAACATCTATTGAACGAATTCTTCCATCTGAATATAAAACTGCAATGAAATGGTTCTTCAAAGATTTCTTCCGTTTTGTCAGCATCAAATTTAATGTCATTTCATAACAGTTTGGAAATTTCTGTGTAAAACCCTCTGCTTTAACTATATCGGTAACGAAAGCTCTTGGAAGGAGAAGAAAGTCGATCAACTTCATCAATTTGATTAATGAATGTTCTCGGTTGCGATCATTGTGAATCCATCTCTTCGCCACCAGCCATTTCCATTTCTCTCCCGTTAAATCATCAACGGTCCAGTCAGAAATCAGCGAAATGATTTCATCTTCGGATAACGATTTGAAATCCGGCTTCATAAGAAGTTTGACAACATTATTTTTGAAATAATTCGAAAGCAAACTTTTAATCTGTCTTGGAACGAATCTGAATTTTTCTGCCATCCTTTTATAGACGAAGTAATTCTCACTACTTAGACTAGTTTTAAAACCTTCAATGTCCATGAAAACTCTTTCGCGAATCAATTCTACGCATCGCTTGGATTTTTGGAACAACGGTTCATCCCAAAGTCGCTGAAGAAGCAGGTCAGCTGGAAAAGGTTCCCAATTCAAAATATTTAGGAGTTCAAAAATGAATTCCTCACGATTGCCGACGTCAAATTTTACCCAGTGGATGATGCATTCCCACACTGTAACGTTCGCATTAGGATGATGTTTCTCAATGTAGTCAATGAAATTAGATTTTGGAAGTTGGAGCAATTTGGTCGGGTTTTCCACTTTGTAGGTTTTTCTAAAGCGTCTTTGAACGCGTTTTTGTAGTTCAGTGAAGCTATATTGAGCCGCAATGTTATAAATACGAATGCAGTTTTCTGAATGCATAATTTTCTTTAAGAAATTTACGCTGTGCTCAGTTATTTTATTCAATTGCATGATTCCGGCTGCTTGTAGTACTTCTCCAGCATTTTCGATGTCAACAGAAACCTCATCCACATTTCCAGTGTACATGAACTCAATGCATTCACGCACAACATCTGGGTTTACGTCTTTCATATCAACAAATCCTTGCTGATTTTCTTTGGTATCGTGAGCCAGCATTGCTTTGAAATATTCGCAGTTTGAGATGATTATATCGCGATGAACGTCGAATGATTTGTCTTCAACTTTTATTGTAAAGTCGATGGGGGTTTTGCCTTCTCTTGGATCCCCGCAAGGACATTTTTCCTCTTTGCATTCTACCTCTATTTGTTTAGAAGTTGACGGTTCACTCATATTGTTACTGCTAATATATTTACGAGTTTCCTGTTGAAAAAGTTCACCCTTACATAGATTCACCCTTTAAATTGAGAATAATTGACGGCAAACGGTAAAGATATACTAACTTACAAAAAGGTTCCTCATTGGGATATATACTAATTGTTTCTGTTATGTACTTCATGGTGAATAATCTTAGTAAATATTCGACACGGAAAGCTCCGGTGTACATACTCGTAAACGCGCGCTTTTGTACTGTATACCAGGGGCGTGCCTATACTACTGAAGGGCCATATATAAATAACGAAATGAAACCGCGGGCCGCATTTTTATTCAACATATAGGCTTTTTAGTAGATGCAGGCATAAAATTTTAGTTGTTGATCTTATGGACCCAGGTATAGGCTTTGCAACGCAATGGAATTGGAATAACTCAAATGTATTAAAAAAAACTAAATTCAAAACTCGTTTCGCGGGGCACACAACAGTCAAAATTAAAACTTCTATGAGGGCCTCACGATCTTTCCTTGTGGGCCGCAAGTTGCACACCCCTACTCTACTGTATACCAATATATATACGAACAAACAAAATGCAGAGGATCTGGAGGATATGTATATTAGAGCTAGTTAAATACACATGACACATAATGACAATTTATTTTTATATTTGCCCAAGGCGAAAACATACTTATAAAGGAAGGAAATGGCTGAAAAGTAAAGAAACAAGTGGGAATGAGGTCAACTAAAAGATCAGCCAAGTGCAAAGAGACCGCTGGAGTAGCAGGGAGGTAAAACCACCAAGTATTTGCCAACGCTAGAAAACGAGGCGGTACGGAGACTAAACATCTTTTTATATGAAGGACGAGATGAGATGCCAGAATCATTTTTTTTTTATGAGAAGCCTCTATGAACAGAAGTACTGCGTTGCCAGTATAACTTGATCCTTTTTTGCTATTATTCTAACTTCTGTGATGTACCATATATATGTGTAGGGCAACAAAAAGCCGATCAATCCCTACATGACGATAGTTTGCCTGGCAATTTGTCTTTGTCTCCATATTCTCACTCCTGACCATGCTACTAACTTTACACCAAAAAGCATCTGTATAATCTATATTCTCCTGTACGAAATTATCACTGGCAATATCGCAACTCCAAATGCTATTAAACAGAATCTTGATGCCAGTGTCTTTTCCGCATACGATAATTAAAATTTGTGCCATGTTATGTCTGTGAGACCCGATACACAATTCAAGCTATTGTCCTATCTATTATAATTTTTTGAATATTCTATGAATTCAACGTAACTATTTCTGTCTCTGTCTTACATTCGGTTTTTCTTTTTTCAATAGACCAAACCTTCTTACTGAAAGCTTCCAGCCTTTGACATCACAAAACAGTTTCCACTGACGCAAATCGGACTCGCGATATTCAACAGTAATAAACGCTTCTGTTCTGTGATATATAAAGTATCAGCGAAAAACAAAAGACGAGTCGACGTGCCGACAAAATATCATTATCTGCTTTCATTCGCTACATATCATTACAAAAGGTTTTTGTCGAGTAACCATAGAGCCCGAACTATCGCAAGCGAATGAACAGAAAGGGCGTATCATGGGCGGTAACACAAACTAGGATTTACTAATTTATTCCGGGGAAGAGGAAAGTCGATAGGACGGTTCACTGATACTGTTACGGCTAATATATTTACGAGTTTTCTGTTAAAAAATATATTCACCCATATATTTGAGAATACTAGCCCGTCAACAAACAATATATTTTAACTTAAAAAGGGGGGGGGGGGGGGCTCATTGGGATTTACTAATTGTTTTTGTTATTTCCTCTAGGGTGAATAATCTTGGTAAATATTCAACACGGGAAGCACAGGTTTACATAATAGCGCGCTTTTGTGAAATACTGTATATATACTGGCCGTGCGACCTCTACTACAGAAAGGCCAGATACATATAATGGAGTGAAACCGCGGGCCGCACCTTTATTATGCTTTCTAGTAGATGCAGGCATGAAAGGTACATCTGATTACAAACGTTTTTGTCGAGTAACCATAAAGCCCGAACTATCGCAAGCGAATGAACCGAAAGGGCGTATCGGGGGCGGTAAAACGCAACGTCGCAAGTAAACATGCTCCACATTGATTGACGAAGTGGGAGTAGACAAAGAAAGCCGTAGCCGATCAGTGGTGTGTTAACTGCACTGTTACGAATCCGACAATGCTATCTGATTGGAGTCTCACAACCTAAACAATGTAACTTGGGTTGAGTACAACTTGCCAGTGTTATTCGAATATGTTCGTGTTTTATAACGCACAAATTTTGGTTTTAATTACTAGATACCGACGTATCTATTTGATTGTTTACATCGAACAAATTCTTCAAAATACATTTAGATTAGACCACTGATTTTAAACCCTTTTATGTTATAAATTGCTTGCGGAACACCGAATGAATTTCTCCCAATTTTCGGAAATAAAAATCCTATTAAAGAAAGAAAATAGTGAAAAGACCAATGAGCTTTTATAACTCGGGTCAAAAAAGACCTAATAATTCAATTCATGGCAACAAAAAGCTGAAAATTAAAAAGTTTTCAATCTCAGCCAAAATGTTGATAATACTAATGAGAATTATCTGATTCAGGCCGTAAGTAGCTAGAAATAGCAAGAATATTTTAATGCGATATCTGGTCATGATTTGAGGAAAACAATTCTATTCTGCCAGGTACTAAGTAAAAACAGGCAGAGGTAGTTCCATTTCGCGTATTCTCAGTTTCTGGCGTTTTTTAATATCCATCCATCGTGACAAGAATGGTTGGAATACCTCCCGGTATGCCAAAAGAATAACGTTGTCAATATGGCGGACAGCGGAACGTAGTATGTGTACCAGGTTAGGGTTAGGCCATAATTTTAGACCCAATTTTTTCTATTTTAGTTCTATTACGAGTTCGGGGATAATAGAGTGACTCCCGTAGTATTTGTACCTAAAATTATGGCTCAACACTACGTTCCGGTGTCCGCCATCTTGGTTCACATACTTCGGAAGTACCTAAATATGTGGTCGATGAATTTTTATTTTTTTTAGAATCGGGGTAAATTGTGAAAACCAGTTAAAAGTCACTGGTCTGGATCTAGATTTGACATCGAATCACTCCAGATCGGTTTGCTACCGTTTTACGCCAAGTCAAAAAACTTATTCCGTAATAAATAAATTAGACTCACCTGTCAAGCGGTTGTGCACTACGACGTAAATAATTCTTTCGCCATAGAATCGGGGTCCTTGTAATATATTTCCAGTTACAAGAGATGACTAGCTGCGACTTAACGACAATATTACAGTAGGAATCTTTGCCGGCACGACTCGGTTGCCAGATTACCAGATTTCTACGTCGGAGGAATTTCGGTTCAATATATTTTTCGGGATATCGGACATCTTATAACAGGATTCTCAAAGTATGGGTTGCGACAGAAACATGAGTCAAAAATAGGTCGTGCCGAAGTTATTCAAATCGGTCAAAACGAATTTTTCAATTCCAGTAAAACTGATTATTACAGCGCACGTACTTTAGCTTCTCAAGAAAAGATAAATTATTACATCATAAGCGATATTCTTGAAAGTTTTAATTGTAGTTACTATGGCAAAGCAGCAGTCGCTCCGGTTATAGGGTTGAGTCTGTTGCTTAGTTTGATGATTTAAATAATGTTATTACAATCATTTTACTCTTACTTTTATTTTAATTTAGTTGTTCTCATATATATCAACATCTATAATTTGTTTATCCCCCGAATTATTTTTGAAGTTGAGTATAGGGGGCATCATTATCAAAAACTAAACCCGGGCAGCAGAGTTTGGCACGCCACTGTGCACGTGTTTCACTTGGAGTCTGTATCTTGTCTATTTCATACACACCAGATAAAACAGCAGGGTGCTAATTAAAAGGCATTGTTCGAGTCTCAGAAAACCCACTCAGAAATTTACTTATCTGGTTTAAACTATATAATTGTGCTCATGTCGAGGTTTATAGCTGAATTCCCAAATAAAGTGTCACGATTTTGTTCATCGCATATTTTGAATCCGGATAAAATTAAATTTTGCTTTTTTTTGTGGAATTGCGCAATTGATTAGAATTACAAATATTAGCAAAAGTCGCAGTGCAGAACTACGGTCGATTTTTTGCAACCCGGAGTCAGAGTCAAAAATGCTCGAGGTCGATTGTAACATTTCTCAGACCTGTATCATTTTTAGATTTTCTTTACTAAATGATTTATCTCTGTTTCTGTCTACCTTTTCCGCGTAAGCCTTTGTCGTACGATCACAATTTACACCGCTTTCGAGAAGAAGACACATCAGCTTAAATCAATCAATCAATTTTATGAAGGTTTAATATATTCATTTTAATTATTGTAACAGTTCTAAGCAGAACAAAGGAAGATATACTGTACATCCTATTCACAAACTACTACAATATATATATGCAGGATAGCAGGTACTACTATATACGAGGTATATAACCTCAGGCCCAACCATCCTATTGTGAACACTGACATTGATATTACTCACAAATTGAAATCAAAATCTCCGAAGAACCCTATCATCATCAAATTCGTCACAAGATCAACGAAGAATTTGGTGTATGGTAGAAAAAAAGAACTTAAAGGCAGCGGTTTGTCAATCACCGAGTCCTTGACCCGTAGCAGGCTCAAGCTACTCAACGCTGCCAAGGAAGCCTTCGGAAAACAAAAAGTGTGCACAATGAATGGGATTATCTACGCTTACCTAGATAAAAGGCGAGTAATATCTTCTTTGAGCGATATCACTACTCTCTCTCGTCCCCTCTACTCCAAGGCTGCTGCCCGCTCAATGGGACCAACCTCAAGCTGTGCGGTGGCCTATGAGCAGAGGGGAACGACTAACTTATTCCCAATCTTCATTTTTCTCAATCAAATAGGCTAGTACTGTCTAATCCAGGGGTTCCCAAACCAGGGATCGCGACCCCAAATTGGGTCGAAGTGATAAGTAGGAAGGGTCGCAAACAGGTCAAGGGGTCGCTGAGGTATGGTAGAGAGGATGAATGTACAAAACATCCAAGATTTGACAAACCATGTTAAATTTAGCAGTTTGTACCATGGCTTACTGTAAAACATGGCCATAGGCATCGCTCTATGCTTATGCTATAGAAAATGCAAGCGCTTGTTGTGACATCACTGTTTAGTTATAGCTTTTAATACCACCACATGACCAAACTCAAAAATTCAATAAAAAAAGCTCTAAATTTAAATGAAAAAGATATATATTGACTTGGGGTCGCACTGGACACTTGAAAGTGGTCTTCGGGGTCGTCCTGAAAAAAGCTTGGGAACCCCTGGTCTAATCAATGGTTCTCCACCTTTTAAACATCTGAAAACCCATATTGTCAGACTCGTTATTTGATTTATTTTACATTTTTTTTTCTCCTTTTGTTTCGCCACAGTCATGAAAACTAAGTTAAAATATCCATGTAGAAATTGCCGAAAATCAGTTCGAATCAATCAAAAAGCTCTTTATTGTGACATTTGTTTATTTTGGATACATTTAAAATGTACCAATATTTCTGAACAACAATATGTAAATCTGAAGCTGATGAAATGCCGTGGTGCTGTTTTCGTTGTAAAATAGATTGTATCCCATTCTCTTCTTTCTCTGATTCTGAATTATCAGACTTATGTACTTTCCTTCATTCAGAAAAATCTGGAGCCCAGGCCCTTACTAAAATTCTTGATCCTGAATATCTAAACCAAATGTTTCTTGAGTCAGCCAATACTGACAATGATGATTTCAACAACATAAACGGTGGTCAATGACCTCAAATTCAATGATAGTCTTAAACTGAGTGGTTTCATGACTCTTTCAATCAACATCAGATCTTTAGCCTCTTTAAAAAACTACACAAAATTTGAAGGACTGGTGAATTCACTGAATTGTAAGCCTCATGTTATTGCTGTAAATGGAACATGGATTGTATCTGGTACAAATGGCCATTTCAATACATTGGATGGCTATGTTTTTATCACTAATAGTATATCTCATCACTACTCTGCCAATTGTACTATGCTCTCTTCCAGAAAAGCAAATTCAGAACAGAATTGAAACGCTTTATCACCAGTTTACTTCGTCCAATTTGAAAACCTTTATGAATGAATTGAATTCTATTGATATTGATGACTTCAACAGCATCCAGGATCCCAACATTTGCTTTGAAAATTATTATGAAAAATTCTCTACTGCTTACTCTCAATCTTTTCCTTACAAAAAACAAACGAACAGATTAAACAAACCTTGGTATGATACCGAGTTACGCAAACTCAACAAAGTCAAACAAAAACTTTATAAGAAATTAATAAACAATGAAAACATAAATGACAAGCACAAATTACAGTTCAATGAATGCAGGAGCCTTTATACTCGGTTGCTCCATAAAAAGAAATCAAACTATTACAAATCTAAATTTGCCTCTCACAAAGGCAACATCAAGGCAATGTGGAAAACAATTAATGAACTTATTGGTAAAAATAAAACAAATTTTTGTCCTTTGATTGGACTTGAATGCAGTAATACACAAATTGCAAATAAATTTAATGAACGCTTTTCCCAAGTGCCACAAAGCCTGCTCGACGATATGCCACAATCAGCTAGCTGTGACAAAAATTACATTTCATATCTTGGGAAGCAAGAATCCTCATCCATGTTTTTAAGGCCAACTACATCATTAGAAATAATAAAAAAAATATCATAAGCGAAATGAAGCCCAAGTCAAGTTTTGGAATTGATGGTATTCCATTCAAAATATTTAAACACGTTCCAGAACATATCATTGATATCCTGACATATATATTTAATCTTTCACTATCTAGTGGATTATTCATTGAAAGCTCCAAGACATCCAAAGTTCTTTCTCTCTTTAAAAAGGGTAGTGTTTCAGATCTTGGAAACTATAGACCTATTAGTCTTTTACCATCGTTTTCTAAGATTCTTGAAAAAACAATGTATAGCAGAATGTCAAACTACTTTGAAACTAACAATGTTTTCCACTCGCATCAATTTGGTTTCCGCGAGCATCACTCCACTGCTATGGCTGCTAATGTTCTGATACACAAACTAACCAATGCGTTTGAAGGCAAACAACATGAAATTGGAATATTTCTTGATATTTCAAAAGCTTTTGACACCATTTACCATTCCATCCTTTTAAGTAAGCTCTATCACTATGGAATTAGAGGTTACCTTCAAGACAGGAAACAAATAGTGCAATATGACAACTCATTCTCTACAAATATTTGTGTCATGAACCACGGAGTTCCTCACGGATCTTTACTTGGCCCATTATTTTTTCTAGCTTACATTAATGACATGTCCAGGTGTCTGAAATCCTCTGAGTCGATCATGTTTGCTGATGACACTGACTTGATTCTTCATGGGAAAAACCTTGAAGATCTATTCACAGTTGCAAACCAAGAACTAACCAACATCCATAGCTGGATGTTAGTTAATAAATTATCTCTTAATGCTGAAAAAAAAATTTGTATTATTCTATCCAAGCAAACATAGAAGTGAGAGTTGTACAAAACCACTACTGCTCAATGGCAATGAAATTGAAAGAGTGAAAGAATCAAAATTTCTAGGAGTTATCTTTGATGAAAATCTGTCTTGGAAATCACAAATATCGCATGTTATTGGTAAACAAAAAGAAACTTGGCAGTTGCTGCCAAAGTATCCCAGTGCGTTAATCAATCAGCTTTACTAGCAATGAATGTTTCAATCACTACTACTCAATCATATCCAATATTGTTGCTCAATCTGGCTCCATGGTAATAAAACATCTGTGAGCCTGCATGCCCTGTGTTATACTGGGCCCAAGCTGTGGAATTCTCTCCCCTTAAATTTAAAGATATTGAAATCCAAAAAATTGTTTCAAAAAAAAGTCAAGTCCCACTTGATATCCAAATATTAAAAGTTAATATTTCAGAACCACACTGACATATAGTTTTTGTATGTAATTAGATAGAACATCAAAAGAAAGACCATGACAGAATGTTGGGACACTCCTCACTTGCACATACTTATTAATGAGATTGTTGAACAGACATAATATTGTTATTGTCTCTGAGATTGCTTATTATTTTCGAACAAGCAGCTAAGCTCTCCACATCTGTTTTGTTTTGCATTCTAGTTGGCTTTTTATTTTGTCCTATAGCATCCATAGCATAAAATTCTTCCGCATATGGCTGCTCATATTCTGATATCTGCATGTGCATGTTTTTGTTAGGTTTCTGATATTCCACATGCATGATCTTTTATTTCTATTTGAGTGGTGTGTTTCTTTGTGAGGGTTGTAGAAGGTATAATTTAACTCCTGTACCTATTACTGTGATTAGGCGACCAGTCGAGATATATTGGATTCTCCCCTTCATTTTAATTTGCTGTGGTATTCCATGATTTGTCCTGTGTGTATACAAAGGTTCTGCTGTGAAGTTAACGTGAAGGCCAACATACAAATGGTTAGTGTGGTTTGAGAGTTCTTGCATGGTTTGCGAAGATTATTTACCCTGTGTCCCAACCAGAATTCAACTCAGGTCTTTCAACTTGCGCTTTAAAGATAAATAACTAATGATCAATATTTACTCAAAATAATAATTTCTTCTCAACAAAAGTGTAGGGTAGTGACTAGTGAGTGTTATTTCCAAATATGTAACCCTTGAATATTCTACTCGCAGATTTATTTTCTGTTTTCTGTTTTTCAGGTCGTTTGCGATGACCAATTCAATGGCTAGCTTATTGAATATAAAGGGTGTCTACATCATCAAAATTGGCAGTCTGGTGTCTCATCTATGATAAATTTGAATTGACAACAATTGCGTTACATTAAGTAAACGAAGAAATGATCATGTGAAATAACAATCCTAATTCCTTTGTCCTAGCAGAAGTCAATATCTAAGATTAAAAAAAACCTTGCTTACAACCTTGGTAACCAACATATTCCTATTCCCCGTTGTCCCACCTTAATTAATTATAATTACTTATACTGTTAATTATACCTTTAAATACTTATTACAATCTGGACTATAATTTGGCAATAATAGGCTTTAGTTTGGGGAATAAAGTGGTCTAGCCCACCTCTTCATGCACCCAATTCTGGCAACTTTGGTTGGGCATTTTTGGCAATTGACTCCAACCATAATCAGCTTAGCAATATATGTTTCATAAAAGTTTATCTCTACTGTTCACTCCCATTTATAAAATCTATCAATTCGGCAGTGGCGAACGTTATAAAGTTATTAATATGGTGTGGCAAGTAATTTTTATCTATTTTTTTTTAACTACCCTTATGTAATTTATACCTTCTGTATGGTTGTGAGCGTGTGTGAAATATTTTTCGTTATTTTAGGTGAGTGAACACGTACCACTTCTTCTTGGCAAAACCTTCCATCTTGTATACATTCTGTACGTTTTAAACCTTACCTAAGGTTTTTTTTGCTCTCTTGATTTCATAATCAATTTTTAGTTATTTTTTTTACCAATCATTTTATTGTTGTGCTGATTATGGAGTCGAAATAAACTTATACTCATAATCACATGCGCGAAATCGGTAAAAGCCGATGCGTGTAATTTCACTACTCACATATCAGGTGAATTCATTGAAGAAAGGCGAAATCTATTCACAAAATAACATATTATCTACAACTGATAGAAAATGCGATTAATTAACCTGTAATCAACCAGCGCCTGATTCGGAGGAATTGGCATTTTGTACAAAAGAAAAGAAAATTTTATTTTAACTACAATTTTATAAAAAAACTCAAAAGACAATTTTTTTTATAAAAGTTTGGAAATGTTTAAATGTTATGAAAAGATTAATAGTTATCCGTATTCTATAACAGCAATACTTGCCGGATTAATTAAGTTTTCATTGTTTTTAATACTTCATCATTTCTCGATATCACTGAACTTATCCCAGTGAACAAAAATGTCATCTCATGCCACATCTTTAACATAATTTTTGCCTCTTGGCGCCGTGGGAATGATGATCTATATTGTAAAAACTACATGCTGATATTACTTTGATTTGAATCGGTTGGTTGCGGTTATCAAATGTCTTCAATTCTGGAATAGAACAGAACTGTTCCCACTTATTAGAGTATTTTTCATGAACACAGATCGTGTTGATGTTCGATTGAACATCAAAAAGTGTACCACCATCAATACTGATGAGCTTATGGTCATTTCCATAGTTGCACAATGAGAAATAGCTTAGAGATGTTTGTGGAACATACTTGTAACAATCTCCATATCGTGGAACCAAATATATACAATCGTGTGCAACACATGCTCCGACGATCGTTGCATTAATCCCATCAATGATAGTTTCATCTATATTTAACCATATATTGTTCTCATTGTTGAATATTTTTATCTTCCCATCCGTCAAAACATAAATGAAATCATCCAGAGCTGCCGCGCCAAACGTGGAAAAACCGACTCCTGGTAAGTTTTCAATCCAATTGTCAGTCAATGAATTGTATTTCGACATTTCGTTCTCATCGATCACATAAATGCAGTCATCGGTTGTCACAATCCTTGCGGAGCTACCGTAAATACCAGTCATCGGACTTTTTTCGATCCATTGTTTCTTTTTTGTGAAATGTAAAAGCTTATTGCCAGTGATGGCGCATAGTTTACCATTGAATGAAAATATTTGAGAAAAATATTCAGTTTGAATATTTGGAATTTCCCCCCATTCTTTGGCCGAAACATCCATTGAACAAATTCTTCCATCTGAGTATAAAACTGCAATGAAATGGTTCTTCAAAGATTTCTTCCGTTTTGTCAGCATCAAATTTAATGCCATTTCATAACAGTTTGGAAATTTCTGTGCAAAACCCTCTGGTAAAACTATATTGGCAACGAAAGCTCTTGGAAGGAAACGAAAGTCGATCAACTTCATAAATTTGATTAATGAATGTTTTCGATTGCAATCATTGTGAACCCATCTCTTCGCCGCCAGCCATTTCCATTTCTCTCCGGTTAAATCATCAACATTTGAGTCAGAAAGCAAAAAAATGATTTCATCTTTGGGCAACGATTTAAAATCCGGCTTCATAACAAGTTTGACAACATTATTGGTTAAATAACTTGAAAGCATATTTTTAATCAATATTGGAACGAATCTGAATTTTTCTGCCATCCTTTTATAGACGAAGTAATTCTCACTACTTAGACTCGTTTTAAAACCTTCAATGTCCATGAAAACTCTTTGACAAATCAACTCCACACATTGCTGGGATTCTTGAAACAACGGTTCATTCCAAAGTCGTTGAAGAAGCAGGTTAGCTGGAAAAGCTTCCCAATTCAAAGCATTTAAAAGTTCAAAAATCGATTCCTCTCGATTGCCGACGTCAAACTTCATCCAGTGGATAATGCATTCCCACACTATAACATTCAAATTAGGATGCTGCTTTTTAATGTAGTCAATGAAATCAGATTTCGAGAGTTTAAGCAAATTCGTCAAGTTTTCCTCTTTGTAGGTTTTTTCAAAGAATATTTGAACGTCTTCTTGTAGCTCAGTGAGGCTATATTGAGTCACAATGTTATAAACACGAATGCAGTTTTCGGAATTCATAATTTCGTTCAAAAAGTTCAAGCTGTGCTCAGTTATTTCATTCAGTTGCATGATTCTTGCTGCTTGAAAGGCGTCTCCAACTTTTTCGATGTCAACTGAAACCTCATCCACATTTCCAGTGTACATGAACTCAATACATTCACGCACAACATCTGGGTTTACGTCTTTCATATCAACAAATCCTTGCTGATTTTCTTTGGTATCGTGAGCTAGCATTGCTTTGAAATATTCTGACTTTGCAATGATTATATCGCGATGAACGTCGAATGATTGGTCTTCAACTTTTATTGTAAAGTCGGTGGGGGTTTTGCCTTCTCTTGGATCCGCGCAAGGACATTTTTCCTCCTCGCATTCTACCTCTATTTGTTTAGAACTTGACGCTTCACACATATTGTTACTGCTAATATATTTACGAGTTTTCTGTTAAAAAAGTTCAATACACATAGATCCGCCTATATATTTGAGAATACTAGCACGTCAACAGACAAGATATATTAACTTAAAAAGGGGGGCCGGGATATAAGATACCAATTGTTTTTGTTGTGTACTGCATCATAGAGGATAGTAAATATTCGACACGGAAAGCTCCGGTTTACATAAAAGCGCGCTTTGGTACTGTATACCAAGGGCGTGCCTATACTACCTAAGGGCCATATATAAATAATGAAATGAAACCGCGGGCCGCAATTTTATTTAACATATAGGCTTTTTAGTAGATGCAGGCATAAACATTTTAGTTGTTGATCTTATGGACCCAGGTATAGGCTTTGCAAGGCGAATTGGAAGAACTCATATGTATTAAAAAAAAGGACCTCCAGAAGTATGCGCACCAAGATGACGCACAACCTTGACATAGTATGTGTGTACCGGTTAGGATTCAGGTTGTGCGACATCGTGGTGCGCATACTTCTGGAGCACCAAAAAAAAACTAAATTTAAAACTCGTTTCCACACCAGTCAAAATTGAAACTTCTTTGAGGGCCTCACGGTTTTTCCTTGTGGGCCGCGAGTTGCACACACCTGCTGTATACGAATATATATATATTTATATCAATCAATTTTATTGTGGTCACTCTGAAGGAAAAAAACAACAAACGAACAAACAAAATGCAGAGGATCTGGAGGATATGTATATAAGAGCTAGTTAAATACCCATGACACATAATGACAATTTATTTTTATATTTGCCCAAAGCGAAAACATACTTATAAAAAAAAGAAATGGCTGAAAAGTAAAGAAACAAGTGGGAATGAGATCAATTAAAAAGCTCAGCAAAGTGCAAAGAGACCGCTGGAGTAGCAGGGAGTTAAAACCACCAAGTATTTGCCAACGCTAGAAAACGAGGCTGTTATCAGTAATCTACGTAAAGTCAGCCTATTAATTAAATACAAATGGATGATTACGATCGGGTACGGAGAATAAACATCTTTTTATATGTGGGACGAGATGAGATGCCAGAATCATTTCTTTTTATGAGAAGCCTCTATGAACAGAAGTACTGCGTTGCCAGTAAAACTTGATCCTTTTTTGCTATTATTCTAACTTCTGTGATGTGCCATATATATGAGTAGGGCAACAAAACGTCGATCATTCCCTCAACGACGATAGTTTGCCTGACAATTTGTCTTTATACTCTCACTCCTGACTGTGGTGATTTATGTATTGAAATCTAGCAACGCCTAAAACAGCCACGACATTTGACCCTGCTGACGTATACTGTTCGTCCTTTAGTAGCATGGTGTTTTGATTTTGAAAGTCATTCTTTGGTTTGTGCTGCTTTAAGACTCTTAGTCGACGTTTGAGCTAATAAAAGCCTAGTATACAAGTTTGTTTCTTTCTGTATTAGGTTCGCCACAATTTTATTAGCTCAAAAACTTAAACTTGAAACGATCGACTGGTTTTCCGAAAGCAATGGCAACTTCCGACGAAAAACTTATTCGGGTGCCAGTGCTTGATGTCTTGCCGAATGAAGTTGGAACGCTAAAAGTATTTTCCCATTGGGACAGAATGCTTACAAATTACTTAACAGCTGTGGAATCCCACAGATCCACGGAAGGTGTTTCAGGCAAATCAACAAATGTGCTATCATGGGTGGATATTTATCTCTGACGTGTTTTCCTTTGTGGAAGATGTGGATGTGTATGATGAAGCTATGGTGATTTTGCGCAAACATTATCAAAGAAAGAAGAATATCATATATGCAAGGCACACGCTGGCCACACGGATTCAGTTGAGCAGTGAAACTATCTCCGAATTTTCCCAGGCGCTCAGGTCGCTTGCGAAAGATTGTAATTTCAAAGCAGTCAGCGCCGAGCAACTCAGAGAGGAGGCGCTAAGAGATGCGCTTATAACAGGGCTATGTTCCGCTAATATTCGACAAAGATTGCTGGAATATGACGAATTATCACTGGAAAAAGCCATTCAAATTGCTGCTGATTCTTTGGAACGAGCCGAGAAATTTTCGCATTCGTACCAGCAATCATTGCCTCATCAAGCAGCCGTTACTTCAATGGATGATGAATTTTCGGTAAACAAAGAAGACCAATTTTCTGAGTTTGGCTCTAATAGTGACCAACACGTAGCTGCTGCAAGAAGTACTTACGGAACAAAAGTTAACCGTAGAAGGTGTTATTTTTGCGGACGAATTCATGCTTTAAATCGACTGAAGTGCCCTGCTAGAAACGCAGAGTGTTTTAATTGTGGTCTTCGAGGACATTTTGCAACAGTTTGTCGTAAAGCGAAGAAATCGGTTGCTACCGTAAACGATTTGCACCTGACTTCAATTATAGCTGGTATTCATACTTCGTTGTCACGATCGACGATTACTGCTGAAATTGCGGAAAACCCTCTGATGGCTCTGCTAGACTCCGGTGCTTCACAGAGTTACATAAAGGCATCCGTGGCAAAAAGTCTTGGCCTCACCCTCTACGGTCCAAAAACTGTAATTGCACTTGCTTCGAACGAATCAGTTGCACAAACCATTGGGTTTGTGGACGCACCGCTAAAGATTGGAACAAGAGTTTATGATGCAATGAAGTTTGGTGTTGTGGAAAATCTGTGTACGGACATCATACTGGGCCAAGATTTTTTGAGCAAACATCGAAAGGTTGTCTTCGAATTCAACGGAGACCTCGACTCCTTGTACGTTGGTAAAGAGGTCTGCAATTTGGCTAGCGCAAAAGTAAGTTAACCTTTGCGTATTTTTCGATTTGTTGACGATAACTGTAAGCCAATTGCTGTCAGGTCCCGAAACTACAGTTCCGATGATCTAAAGTTCATCAAAGATGAGATTGCTCGTTTGTTGCGGGAGGGCATCATAGAACGGTCAGAGTCGCCGTGGCGCGCTCAAGTATTGGTCACAAAAGACCAAAGACATAAAAAACGTCTTGTTATTGACTATTCACAAACAATAAATAGATACACTGCTCTTGACGCGTATCCCTTGCCTCGCATAAACAATATAAATAACGAGATTGCTAAAGGAACGATTTACAGTATCATTGATTTACGTTGGGCTTATCACCAAATACCTATTTCTGACGTTGACAGACCTTACACTGGGTTCGAAGCTGCTGGCTCTTTATATCAATTTTGCAGGGTCCCTTTTGGAGTGACTAATGGAGTGGCTGTATTTCAGAGATACATGGACTCTTTCATCGAGCGTGAAAATCTTGAAGGCACCATTGCTTACTTAGATAACGTCACAATTTTTGGTATGATCAACCACAACAGGATAAACGATTGAAAGCTTTTATGAATGCTGCGGAGCGGCAAGGTTTGACATTAAATAAAAATAAGTCTGTATTTTCAGTGACTGAACTGAAATTCCTTGGGCATTTGGTATCACATGTCAAAATTCGGCCAGATCCTGATCATTTACAACCTCTTATTAATCTTAAACCACCTAGAAATGGAAGTAATTTGAAACTTTGCTTGGGATTATTTGCCTACTATTCGAAATGGATATCTAAATTTTCTGAAAAATTAAAGCCACTTTCAACTAATACATCATTTCCCCTCAAAGGCAAAGCTTTATCTTATTTTAATCAACTGAAAGCTGATTTGTTAAAAGCGTGCTTGGGGTGCATATATGAAGATGAAACGTTTGTTATTGAGTGTGATGCATCCAAATTTGCGATTGCAGCCATATTGAGTCAAAAAGGAAGGCCGGTTGCCTTTAACTCTCGAACACTCGGTAAGTCGGAATTAAGGCATCCGGCCGTAGAAAAAGAAGCGGCGGCGATTGTTGAAGCTGTAAGAAAATGGGGATATCTTTTGCATGGGAAAAAGTTTTAAAAACTGATAACTGATCAAAAGGCTTTGGCATACATTTTTCGGAAAAATCATAAAAGTAAAATTAAGAATACAAAGTTACAATTGTGGAAACTAGAACTTTCCATATTTGACTATGAAATTGTTCATCGCCCAGGTGTAGAAAATGTGGCACCAGACGCATTGTCAAGAATTTGTGCTAGCAACGCTTGTTGTACAATGAGTCTAAGAGAAGTTCATACTCGATTGGGCCATCCTGGTGTTCGTCGATTACTTCATTTCATTCGCTCCAAATCTTTGCCCTTTTCTGTTGACGATGTGAAGAGAGAATGCGCTAATTGTCGACAATGTGCCCAAATAAAACCCAATTTTTATAGATTCGATGGGAGCGAGCCATCACTTGGTCAAAGCTACTAGGCCGTGGGAGAGAATTAGTATTGATTTTAAAGGTCCCGTCGCGGGAAAAAGGCGATATTTGCTCGTGGTATTAGACGAGTATAGTAGATTCCCTTTTGTATACCCATGTGCAGACATGACTGCAATCACTGTCATTAAATGTCTCGCATCATTATTTTCATTGGTTGGTATACCGGAGTATGTTCACAGCGACAGAGGAACTTCATTTTTGGCTAATGAACTGAGAGAGTTTCTTGCAAGAAAGGGTATAGCGACTAGCAATACAACTCCTTATCACCCGAAAGGGAATTCCCAGTGCGAAAGGGCAAACCAGACCATATGGAAAACTATCAAACTAATGCTGTTATCAAGAAATTTGCCCGAGAGTGCTTGGGAGGAAGTTCTGCCAGACGCTCTACATGCGACAAGATCACTTCTTTGCACATCCACTGGTACTACGCCACATAATCGCATGTTCAATTTTGAAAGACGATCTATGATTGGAAACTCCGTACCAGACTGGCTATTGAATGGCGGTAAAGTACTCCTTCGCAAGTTTGTACGAGCGAAAAGCGACCCGTTTTGTGAAGAAGTTGAGCTTCTGGAAGCTAACACCAAATACTCGTTAATTCGTTATCCCGATGGTCGAGAATCTACGGTTTCAACGAGTGATCTGGCGCGATTCCCTGAAACTGTACAATCTGACTACAAGCAATTGGAATTTGAAAAGACTAAATCCATATCGGAATCAACTCATAAGGATGTGCCATTCAGTTTTGAGAATCTCGATTCGAAGAACGGTGACACAATCCCTTCTGATGACTTAGTTGAAGTAGCAGATAAAACTTCTACTCCAATTAAGAAGGAAGAGATGCCTATTCGTCGGTCGAGCCGTTTCAAAAGGGCGCCTGATCGTTATGGAGACTGGGCCTCGTAATTGGGCGACTTTTGAATCCATTTATTTCATGTAAACGTTGAGTTATTACTATACTTTCATTGTCTTGCAACGCCTAAAACAGCCACGACAGTTGACCCTGCTGACGTATACTGTTCGTCCTTTAGTAGCATGGTGTTTTGATTTTGAAAGTCATTCTTTGGTTTGTGCTGCTTTAAGACTCTTAGTCGACGTTTGAGCTAATAAAAGCCTAGTATACAAGTTTGTTTCTTTCTGTATTAGGTTCGCCACAATGACCATGCTACTAACTTTACACCAAAAGGCATCTGTACAATCTATATTCTCCTGTATGAAATTATCACTGGCAATATCGCAACCCCAAATGCCTTTAAACAGAATCTTGATGCCAGTGTCCTTTCCGCATACGATAAGTAAAATTTGTGCCATGGAATGTCTGTGAGACCCGATACACAATTCAAGCTATTGTCCTATCTATTATAATTTTTTGAATATTCTATGAATTCAACGTAACTATTTCTGTCTCTGTCTTACATTCGGTTTTTCTTTTTTCAATAGACCAAACCATCTTACTGAAAGCTTCCAGCCTTTGACATCACAAAACAGTTTCCACTGACGCAAATCGGACTCGCGATATTCAACAGTAATAAACGCTTCTGTTCTGTGATATATAAAGTATCAGCGAAAAACAAAAGACGAGTCGACGTGTCGACAGAATATCATTATCTGCTTTCATTCGCTACATATCATTACAAAAGGTTTTTGTCGAGTAACCATAGAGCCCGAACTATCGCCAGCGAATGAACAGAAAGGGCGTATCATGGGCGGTAACACAAACTAGGATTTACTAATTTATTCCGGGGAAGAGGAAAGTCGATAGGACGGTTCACTGATACTGTTACGGCTAATATATTTACGAGTTTTCTGTTAAAAAATAGATTCACCCATATATTTGAGAATACTAGCCCGTCAACAAACAATGTATTTTAACTTAAAAAAGGGGTGGGGGGCTCATTGGGATATACTAATTGTTTTTGTTATTTCCTCTATGGTGAGTAATCTTAGTAAATATTCAACACGGGAAGCTCAGGTTGACATAAGAGCGCGCTTTCGTGAAATACTGTATACTGGCCGTGCGACCTCTACTACAGAAAGGCCAGATACATATAATGGAGTGAAACCGCGGGCCGCACCTTTATTATGCTTTCTAGTAGATGCAGGCATGAAAGGTACATCTGATTACAAACGTTTTTGTCGAGTAACCATAAAGCCCGAACTATCGCAAGCGAATGAACCGAAAGGGCGTATCGGGGGCGGTAACACGCAACGCCGCAAGTAAACATGCTCCACATTGATGGACGGAGTGGGAGTAGACAAAGAAAGCCGTAGCCGATCGGTGGTGTGTTAACCGCTCTGTTACGAATCGGACAATGCTATCTGATTGGAGTCCCACAACCTAAACAATGTAACTTGGGTTGATTACAACTTGCCTGTGTTATTCGAATATGTTCGTGTTTTATAACGCACAAATTTTACAAATTTTCTTAGAGGTTTTAATTACTTTACTGACGTATCTATTTGATTGTTTACATCGAACAAATTCTTCAAAATACATTTAGATTAGACCACTGATTTTAACCTATTTATGTCATAAATTGCTTGCGGAACACCGAATGAATTTCTCCCAATTTTCGGAAATAAAAATCCGATTAGGTCGTTATTTACGTCACCTTGACGTAGCCTCGACACCCGAAGTCGGAGTCAAAATTTCTCGGGGTCGATTATAAAATTCTCCAGACTCCACAGTCCTGTATCATTCTTAGATTTTATCCACCTAATAATTTATCTTTCTACATTTTCTGCACAAGCGTTTGTCGTACACAATTTACACTGCTTTCGAGAAGGAGACACATCAGCTTCAATCGCTCGATCAATTTATAAAGGGTTTTCTTGATATCTTTATTTTAACTATGTTTGCAATAGTTCTACGAAGCATAATAGAATAAGATACAATGTTCATCATTTTCAAAAACTACTACAATATATGCGCGAAATCAATAAAATGGGATACGCTCAATTAAACTACTCACATCTCTGCGTGAATTCATTGAAGAAAGGCGAAATCTATTCACAAAATAACATATTATCTACAACTGATAGTAAAAGGAATAAATTAAATTTTCATCAATTAGCGGCTGATTCGGCGGAATTGGCTTTTTGTAAGAAAAGCAGAAATCATTTTTATTTCAGTTGGTTAAATAAGGTAACAATCACCATAATGTATACAATTTTATAAAAAACAAATTTTAATAAGTTTACAAATGTTTAATTATGAAAAGATCAATAGTGGTTCGTATTTTATAACAGTAATACTTGCCAAATAACAAAGTTGTCAGTGTTTTCAATACTTCATTATTTCTGATATTACTGAACTTGTCCCAATGAATAATAAAGTCATCTTATGCCACATCTTTAACATAATTTTTGCCTCTTGGCGCCGTGGGAATGATGATCTATATTGTAAAAACTACATGCTGATATTGCTTTAATTTGAATAGGCTGGTTGCAAATATCAAGTGTCTTCAATTCTGGAATAGAACAGAACTGTTCCCACTTATTACAGTACTGAACAAGAACTTCGATATTTTTGTTTGATTTAACATTGAAGAGTGCATCACCGATATTAAGTATATGGGTCGTTTCGTTTACCAACCTCCACCACCATAAGATCTGTAGCGATGTTTGTGGAATATACTTGTAACAATTACCATATTTGGAAACAAAATATATATAATCGTGTGCGACACATGCCCTGATGATCGTTTCATTTAACCCACCACTGATAGCTTCATCTGTATTTAACCATATATTGTTCTCATTATCGAATATTTTTATCTTCCCATCCGTCCCAACATAAATGGAATCATCCAGAGCTGCCGTGCCAAACGTAGAAAAACCGACTCCTGGTAAGTTTTCAATCCAACTGTCAGTCAATGAATTGTATTTCGACATTTTGTCTTTATCGATGACATAAATACAGTCATCAGTTGTCACAATCCTTGCTGAGCTTTCGTAAATAACAGTCATCGGGCTTTTTTCGATCCATTGTTTCTTTTTTGTGAAATGTAAAAGCTTCTTTCCAGTGATGGCGCATAGTTTACCATTGAATGAAAATATCTGAGATAAAGATTCTGCAACAAGATCTGGAATTTCCTCCCATTCTTTGGTCGAAACATTCATTGAACGAATTCTTCCATCTGAGTATAATACTGCAATGAAATGGTTCTTCAAAGATTTCTTCCGTTTTGTCAGCATCAAGTTTAATGCCATTTCATAACAGTTTGGAAATTTCTGTGTAAAACCCTCTGCTTTAACTATATCGGTAACGAAAGCTCTTGGAACGAGAAGAAAGTCGATCAACTTCATCAATTTGATTAATGAATGTTTTCGGTTGCGATCATTGTGAATCCATCTCTTCGCCACCAGCCATTTCCATTTCTCTCCAGTTAAATCATCAACGGTCCAGTCAGAAATCAGCGAAATGATTTCATCTTCGGATAACGATTTGAAATCCGGCTTCATAAGAAGTTTGACAACATTATTTTTTAAATAATTCGAAAGCAAACTTTTAATCTGTCTTGGAACGAATCTGAATTTATCTGCCATCTTTTTATAGATGTAGTAATTCTCACTACTTAGACTAGTTTTAAAACCTTCAATGTCCATGAAAACTCTTTCGCGAATCAATTCTACGCATCGCTTGGATTTTTGGAACAACGGTTCATCCCAAAGTCGCTGAAGAAGCAGGTCAGCTGGAAAAGGTTCCCAATTCAAAATATTTAGGAGTTCAAAAATGAATTCCTCACGATTGTCGACGTCAAACTTCATCCAGTGTATAATGCATTCCCACACTGTAACGTTCGCATTAGGATGATGTTTCTCAATGTAGTCAATGAAATTAGATTTTGAGAGTTCAAGCAAATTGGTCAAGTTTTCCACTTTGTAGGTTTTTTCAAAGAGTGTTTGAACGTCTTCTTGTAGCTCAGTGACGCTATATTGAGTCACGATGTTATAAACTCTAATGCAGTTTTCGGAATTCATAATTTCGTTCAAAAAGTTCAAGCTGTTCTCAGTTATATCATCCAGTTGCATGATTCTGGCTGCTTGTAGTACGTCTCCAACATTTTCAATGTCAACAGAAACCTCATCCACATTCCCAGTGTACATGAACTCAATACATTCACGTACAACATCTGGGTCTACATCTTTAATATCAACAGATCCTTGCTGATTTTCTTTAGTATCGTGAGCCAGCATTGCTCTGAAATATTCTGACTTTGCGATGATTATATCGCGATGAACGTCGAATGATTGGTCTTCAACTTTTATTGTAAAGTCGATGGGGGTTTTGCCTTCTCTTGGATCCGCGCAAGGACATTTTTCCTCCTTGCATTCTACCTCTATTTGTTTAGAAGTTGACGGTTCACTCATATTGTTACTGCTAATATATTTACGAGTTTCCTGTTGAAAAAGTTCAATACATAGCACCCTTTAAATTGAGAATAATTGACGGCAAACGGTAAAGATATACTAACTTACAAAAAGGTTCCTCATTGGGATATATACTAATTGTTTCTGTTATGTACTTCATGGTGAATAATCTTAGTAAATATTCGACACGGAAAGCTCCGGTGTACATACTCGTAAACGCGCGCTTTTGTACTGTATACCAGGGGCGTGCCTATACTACTGAAGGGCCATATATAAATAACGAAATGAAACCGCGGGCCGCATTTTTATTCAACATATCGGCTTTGTAGTAGATGCAGGCATAAAAATTTTAGTTGTTGATCTTATGGACCCAGGTATAGGCTTTGCAAAGCAATGGAATTGGAATAACTCAAATGTATTGAAAAAAACTAAATTCAAAACTCGTTTCGCGGGGCACACAACAGTCAAAATTAAAACTTCTATGAGGGCCTCACGATTTTTCCTTGTGGGACACGAGTTGCACACCCCTACTGTATACGACTATATATATATTTATATCAATCAATCAGTTTTATTGTGGTCACTCTGAAGGAAACAAAACAACAAACGAACAAACAAAATGCAGAGGATCTGGAGGATATGTATATAAGAGCTCGTTAATTACACATGGCACATAATGACAATTTATTTTTATATTTGTCCTAGGCGAAAACATACTTATAAAGGAAGGAAATGGCTGAAAAGTAAAAAAAAAAGTGGGAATGAGATCAACCAAAAGATCAGCAAAGTGCAAGGAGACCGCTGGAGTAGCAGGAAAGTAAACCACCAAGTATTTGCCAACGCTAGAAAACGAGGCTGTTATCAGTAATCTACGTGAAGTCAGCCTATTAATTAAATACAAATGGACGATTACGATCGGGTACAGAGACTAAACATCTTTTTATATGAGAGACGAGATGAGATGCCAGAATAATCATTTTTATGAGCGGCCTCTATAAACAGAAGTACTGCGCTGCCAGTAAAACTTGATACTTTTTTGCTAATATTCTAACTTCTGTGATGTGCCATATATATGAGTAGGGCAACAAAAGGCCGATCAATCTCTACATGATGATAGTTTTCCCGACAATTTGTCTTTATATTCTCACTCCTGACCATGCTACTAACTTTACCAAAAGGCATCTGCACGATCTATATTCTCCTGTATGAAATTATCACTGGCAATATCGCAACCCCAACAGATTCTTGATGCCAGTGTCCTTTCCGCATACGATAAGTAAAATTTGTGTGATGTTATGTCTGTAAGACCCAATACACAATTCAAGCTAATGTCCTGTCTATTATATTTTTTTGAATATTCTATGAATTCAACGTAACTATTTCTGTCTCTGTCTTACATTCGGATTTTCCTTTTCAATAGACCAAACCTTCTTACTAAAAGCTTCCAGCCTTCGACATCACAAATCTGTTTTAACTGACGCAAATCGAACTCGCGATGTTCAACAATAATAAACGCTTTTGTCCTGTGATATATAAAGTATAAAATAAACACAGAAGACGCGGTGTTAAAATATCATTATCTGTTTTCATTCGCTCATCTGATTACAAAAGGCTTTTGTCGAGTAGTGATACGACCAGACGGACATCAAAGTCAACTCCCTCTACAAGCTATTATATTTAAGATTCACAATGTCAGATAACTAAATATTAGGTTACAACATTCTAGAATTTACAAATATATTCATAAAATGGAAGAATAAAATTGGGGAAGGGAATCCTAGAGTAAATCATTTTTATGAGTGTACGCAGAGTGGGGTTTTAAAATTCAAGGGGATTCCAAAGATTAAACATAACGTTAGATAAGCTGGAAGAGGGGACGCTATTTTTTGCAGATATTCATACCTTGAAAAAAATATTTATCGATAAATATATATCTTTTATATCCATTTGAAGTAATATTTACCGCAAGTATATATTTATTACAATTATATAAATCACGTTTTCAGAAATGCAAACTCCACACAAGGCCCTGTAACGAAACTTACGATACTTATTACATGTCCTTTGGGCTTGATTTAAACTTTAATCAAGAGTGTGCAACAGCGGTCACAATCCGGCCCGCAAAGTGATACAGTGTGGTTCTTGGCCCTTTGCGTTGAATCTTTCTCTCTTTTACACCATGCCTTCATTACTGTATGACTTAACGATTGTCGCATTCTCTTCTTTTTGTCAGTCCCAGCTAGATATCTGAAGTTGGTTATATGGCCCGCCAACAGAAAGGTTGCTAACCCCTGCTCTAGATCTATAACTTGTGACGAGAACATAGGTTTAATCTAAGCCAGTGGTTCTAAACTGGGGGTAATTACCACCAAAGGAGTAATTTGACAATTTTAGGACCTAATTCTGATTTGACTGCATCTATTAATCCCAGTCCCGGCTTTTTTTAAATCCATCCGTCTAGAAGTTAGTTTAGTTAGAGGGTGGAACTGGCATCGTGCTAAGCGTTAGGAATACGCTCGCCACCGCATCTCTGATTACCCTTCGTGGAATCGCAGGCTCGAATCCCACGCGGGGATGATCATGTGCGAGAAGATTGTTGGACTCCTCTCCGCCGTAGGGTGATTCACGTAACCGCTTCCTCCATCATCAAGTCCATGCTTCCGAAAACAAATAACTGGCTAACTAATCCAATACCCGACCTGGACTGGTAAACGGACGAAAGGCCGTGGTTTGTCATATGATTGAGCCGTCTTATCGGTTTTCCTCTCCCCCGGGGTAAATATGTTAATCCTATCCTATCCTATTATTGTTAAAAATCAAATTTTTTACTATAATTCAATTGTGCCATCACGAAGATTCAAGTCGCAAATCGCAAATAATTCGAATAATGTTGTGCGGTCGACTTACGAATAAACTGATAACTGGATTTGCAATATTTCTCTCGCATTTATTTTGTGCGGAAAAGTAATCTAAAGCAGTGATTCCCAAAGTGGGCAATATCGCTCCCCGGTGGGCGAAAACGATACAGAGTAACAGAGGGGTGCGAAAAAGTCGAAGGGGGCGATAGGAAGGCGACTTCGCGAAACATGTTTTTGGTCGGCGCATCGAGCACTTGATTACTATACTCTGCGTGCTTTCGTAGGTTTGAATCACGTGGGCGATGTCACACGCAAAAGGATTGCTGGACTCGTCTTCGCAGTAATAAGGTACGGTAGTTTGCGTATCCCGAAGGTCGGGAAATCTGTAGTAATCTTGCCTGGGACGCTTCACTGAATGAACCTTTTTCCGACCTTTGACCCCAGTAAATTCTTCCCTTACTTTATTTACGAAAATTAATTTTTTCGGTGCTTATTTTAAGAGTAGTTTCGCGAGTTGTTGCCTATAAAATGAAGTATTTGTTTCAAACTATCATTCTATCTGGTCTATGCCAGGGGAAGCATCCAAACGACGGTTTCAACGATGAATTAATTTTATTTATTATCTACGCTCGAGGAGTAAATTACATTTTTTTACGTAACAGAGTTTATCGTGAGACACGTTTAGACTAAATTTTATTACATTCCAAAAATTATATTGGACAGCTACTCGTTTAACGAGCCTACAATTCAGTTATAATTAGACAAATGGAAAGACGCAAAAATAAATATCATATTCTATTCGAGAGATTCATCCCTGCTTAATTTTTGTAAGAATGTATATCTTCTTAAAAAAATCTTTATTAAAATTTCAGAAACCATGCGAAAATATTCACTTTGATGTTTAGAAGTACATATTTGTGCGAACAATTATTTTCATAAATGAACATTACAAAGAACAAGCAAAGAAATAAGATTAGGGATTCCCATTTAGAAAATCTTCCAATCTTGGCGTCGCAGAGCTATCAAGCGTGATGCAGCAACAAGACAGTGTCACATTAAATGTCATTGTAATAATTTTTAATAAGACGACTGAATTGAGTTCACTAATTTTTATGCAGTTTTTGCACAATGTTCCGTTTTTAACTTTCAAAAAATATATGCGATCCGCAAAAGAATAGCAACCCCAAATTTTGTCTCGCGAGCGACGTAAAATTTGCGGACCCCTGGGCCATCCGAGTCCACGAATCGAAAACAAATTGCTGATTGATTCTATGGACTGGAAGACGTGGTAGGGAGAGGAATCGGGATGAATTTTACCGAAGACCGTTGTATATCATGTATTTTGGTGAAGGTCATCAGGCTGTAGGCATCAATGAGATGTACGAAAATCATTATTATAACTTTTCGCAGTGCCGGGGGGGGGGGGGGGTATCGAATATATTTTTTAGAATATATTCGAAATAGTCGATCGGTATGGCCATCCCTGCTCATAAGGTATGGCTAACAGGGTGATAAAATAAATGAATGTTTAGCCTACTCATCCTATCAAATTGATACATTGAGTTACGTGCGCAAGATTTTGTTCCAATATAGCGACATATTGTGTATTTTACATATTAGAAAATACGCTAATATTCGATTGATATATTTCTTCATAATTACTATGTGATATTTAAAACGTCAATGTAAAAATTTTGCAGTAAAAATAGGCAAATTGTGCGTTTGACTGATAAATAACTAAAAAAGGGTCAGAATCATATTCTCGTTTCTACTCGCGGGGGTGGGGACGTGCATGGCTCATAGTTCACGATTCCTTCAATAAAAAAAATATTAAACGTCAGTATTCCAATTTATTTTTTAAAACATTCTGAATAATATCAAAAAGGTAAACATATCGGAAATATCGGTCTTCATTCAGCCGATACCGAAAAATTGGTCGATACCGATACATCCTCTAATTTATACCCGTTCACCACTTAACAACGGTAAACCAATTGATCATCCCTAGTACTCTGTTTACTGATTTACTTACTGATATGTTTACCTCTTATATTATACATGATGGTAATTCATGCATACTGTTATAAAAACTCCGTCGTTAACAGTCGAATGGCATTTGACCGTTATTGTATTTTCAAATGCTGATAAAATGGGTAAGAAAGTTGACAAAAGCATTCACCCGTTATTGAATTTTGTGAATACTGTTAAAAAGAGTCGGTGAGTTAACACTAGCATTAACCCGTTATTGTATTGCGTATTTGCTGCGTTCGTCTAATAATTGTTATGCCATCGCTCGCGAAACCGCCCGTGTGAAAAAATACAATTTTTTTTTTTTAATTTATTTCTTTGAGCATTCCCGGAAATTTCTGTCGCCCAATTGGGATTTTACAACTTTTAGAATCTCAATAGAGAATGAATCTATTTTTATGATACACAGAAATTCCTATGGCACAGGACTACTGCCTTGCTACAACGAGGCTTTTTCAGCGATTTCAGTTGGCCGAGCAGACATTACCACACAATATACAAAGCCCCACTCAGAAGGCTGTTCATACCATGGCATAAGCTATGATCAAGCATGCTCAAATCCGCTACACTGAAAAAGTGTAGCTGAAACTTAATTAGTCAGGGCACGAGTTTGACACCCTCAGTTTCGCGGCACAGTAACGATTCGAATAAGTCTCAAAAATCAGGATGCAGTAAAACATTGGTGGTTAATAAATATCAATATCACAGAGCAAAATCGTGATGAATTTCATTGGGGAAAAAACCAGAATAAATGCATTACAGTCAAATAATTAAACGAATCCCAATAAATTCACTTAAAATTAATGTGACCATTGCGAAAGAATCCTAGTGAAAATCCTCCGCTTGTTGACTCCGTAGGAGGGCATGGGCAGAAAACTGTTTCATAAACTGGAAAGCATACCAAGATAGTCAGTTCAATAAATTTATTCTCGATTGGGAAATTGCAACATTACCATCAAAGTTAATTGCCGTTTAAAAGCCAATAATCATAGATGTAAATCATGTAATCTAAAGGTGAAAACAGGTTGCCTGAGATAGCCCAGAATCCAATGCTCTTTTCGTATCGACCCATTCACGAAAATTCTCGTCATAACTAAATACTCGGTAATCGTAGAGTATAATAGCCAGCAACGATCCATTGCAAGGAACAAGAATTGAAGCATCTTGCAGTTTTCCGGAATTCTTCCATTTACCGGTTGATGGCTGAAACTTAACACATCTACTTCCTGAAATTGTATACACATTGTCGTTCAACGTAGTTGAGGATGATGCGCTTTGCTCTCTTTTGGCGTCTATCCATTTTTTTGAGTCAATGTGGAATATCTTCATGCTGCTATCAATACATGTTCCGAAGTTTCCATATAAAGAATATGAGTTTTTAAATGCATATAAAAATTCACATGATGCAGTTGCGCAACCGACTTCAAATCCACACCCAGGTAAATCCTCTTCCCAATCATCTTTTAAGGCGTTATAGCAAGACATTCTATCTTTCCCGATTACAAAGACAGAATCTCCCGAAACGGCAATTTTTCCAACACAAGCATTTTTCATCGCTTGCCTTTCCAGCCACTTGCCAGCTTTGTTCAAATAAAAGAATCGTTTATTAGATATGAAACATAATTTATTGGAAAGAGAGAAAATTTCGGCATTAACGTCGCATGATGTCGGTAGGGGGACGCAAAGAGATTTCTCCTGTGAGGATAAGGGACAGATTGTAATATTAATATCGCCTCCCTGGTAGCAAGCTATGCTGTTAGAGTTAGCCATCCTATTATCCTTCGTAAATGCCGCATCCATAATTTGACGTTTGCACTTTTTGAACTGCTTTGTCAGCGGATCAATCAGAATCTCGTTTTTTATGATCTGATTTGGAATTTGGTCAAACTTTATATATTTCATCAAGGTTGGAAAGTATGTTTCCCTCTCCGGTTTATATTTGATCCATTTTATCATAATTCTCCACTTGAATACATCAGATGGAAGACAGCCAATGTTTGGATCCCGAAAGTATAACAACATTTCCTCTATCGACAGAGTGTTAAAATCTCTCTTCACTGCTAATCTGTCGAAATAAAGTTTCCCAAACGATGAAATGAAGTCTTCAACCTGTTTCGGAGTATGAGAATACTCAGCAGCGATATATTTCAGCATGTAATAATTTCCGGTGTTGAGCATGGTTTTGAAAGACTCAATATCGTAAAAGAGTTTGCGAAAGACAAAGTTTTTCGATGCATCCGAAGAACGAAAGATGGGATTATTCCAAATAGTTTTTAACAATGTTCCGGAGTTAGCCCAATCCCATCTCAATAATTTAATCAATTCGAGTATGTCGTTGTTGCGGTTTTTAATGTCGTGGTTCAGCCAATGACTTATCGCCTCCCAAATTAATTCATTAGGTCTGTGGCCGTTTGTAATCCATTTAACAAAGTCATCTTTTGAGATTTTTACGAAGGCTGTAACATCTTCCACTTCAAAAGTATCTTTAATTATTTGATGTGCCTTTTCTTTCAAAAGGGCAATACCAAATTTTGAGGCCAAACTGCGAATAGAAATACAGTTTTCAGGCTTCACATGTTCCATCATTACTTTTAAACACAACTCCCTAACTGAGTCAAGCTGTATAATTCCAGCTGCTTGTAATACATCTCCAACATTTTCGATGTCAACTGAAACCTCATCCACATTACCAGTGTACATGAACTCAATGCATTCACGTACAACATCTGGGTTTACGTCTTTCATATCAACAAATCCTTGCTGATTTTCCTTAGTATCATGGGCCAGCATTGCTTTGAAATATTCTGACTTTGCTGTTATTACGTCGCGATGAACGTTAAAAGATTGCTCGCCAACTCTAATGGCAAAATTGAAGGGAACCTTTCCCTTCCTGGGATCCGTTTTAGATTCACGGGCCACGGTAGTAGATGTAGACGCAGCCATATTTAGCAAACATATAATTAAGCAAACTAAATCTGCATTTCATAGCCACAGGAAAAGTTGGATAAAGATTAACTTGCTGAATTAACCAATATTCTATACGGCCAGTGAAAAAATGTTCAGCAAAATATATTTAGTATCTACTATGCATAAGTTAGGTGTTCTAAGTTTCTTTGCTTGCCTAATTTTACTTTTCTTCGATGGATTTTTTTCTCTACTATCTTGAAAAAACAAACTTTGACTTCATTTGTTCTTAGCGTAAGCTTCATAGATAACCAATATTGCTTCTGATAAATAAAAGTATTACTCAAAACTTAACATATGCTATTTATAAAATAAAATAACAAGAACGCAGAATACATAAATAACAAACTACATATACCTTTTCGCTGCAAATCCTGTACACATACATACTCTTGTAATCTACCATTTGTCTCACTTTCTCCGCGTATTCACTGAATTATGTTTGCATATGCATGTAGAATTGAGGTATTGTACCCGTCGCTGACGGTCTATCACGAGTACGGTAAACAATATATACATCGCGTTGTGCATGCATAGCATTTAAAAATCTACTATAGGTATTTACACAAGCGATATCACAATAAGCAAATAATGTTGACGTCGGAGCGCCCTTAAAGTATGTGAAGAAGGATCGCGGACACCGGAACCTAGCATGTGTACCAGGTTAGGGTTAGGCCATAATTTTATTTCAATTTTTCTTAGTTTAGTTCTATTGCGAGTTCGGGGACTAGTTAAGTTACTCCTGTGGTATTAGTACCTGAAATTTTAGTCTAAACCGGTAACCATACTACGTGCCACTGCCCGCTATCCTGGTATAACCTACATACTTCGGGAGTACCGACGCCGGAATATTTGATGATAAGAAGGACAATTTTACTGCACAGTAAACTTGTATGTGGACGTGGATTATCGTTGACATCAATTCGAATTTCATTTAGTCTGCGCTCCAAAACTTGATCATTACTGAAGTAAGTTTTACAATACACGTTTACTTTGATTTATCCGAAAAAATAACACACGCAAAACAATTAACGCACAAAAGTTTGGGGAAGTCGGTAAAACCGGAAAAACCTTTATTGAAAGTGTAGTTCATCGTGCTAAGCATTAGGTAAACGCTCGCCATCGCATCTCTGATTATCTATCATGCAGGGATAGTTATGTACGAAAAGATTGCTGAACTCCTCGCCGCCGTAGTGTGGTTCACGTGACCGCTCGTCGGTTACAGCTTCCTCCACCATTAAATTCATGCTTCCGAAAACAAATAACCAACTACTCCCATACCCCACATGCAATAGTGGGATTCAGCTGGTTCGCACCGGTTCTATAAAACCGTCTCACGGAATTTCATGAGATTAGCGAACCGGTTAGCATTACTGAAAAAAACATGATTTTTTTGTGACAGAACCGGCTGAAAATATGACATTTGTGTGATGGAACCGGCTGACAAAAAGTTTGAATCCCACCACTGCCCACATAGAATGGTAACCGGACGAGAGTATAACTATAAGTTTATTTTGACTCCATAATCAGCAATAGACGATAAAATAATAGATAAAACAAAAATGAAAGTAACTGATTATAAAATCGGGAAAGCGAATAAAACCTCGAGTAAGGTTTGAAACGTACAGATTTTAGATGGAAAGGTATTGATAAAAGAAGTAGTACGTGTTCGCTCACCCAAAAGTAAAAAAAACTAATTAAGGCACGCACGCACACACACAATCATCGAGACATGACACTGTCGGAAGTGAAAAAAAGCGATACTTAAACGTAAAAAGGAAGGAAAATATACAAACAAATGAAAAAAAAAATGAATAAATTCTTTTGCCACACCAAGTTAATAATTTTATGAGGATTGCCAAATTGGATACCGAATTAGTCAACAAGAGTAATGTATTGTGGATAGAAATATATTCCTCAAAAGATATCGTGAAGCTGATTATAATTGGAGTCACCTAATGCCAAATTGCCCAACCAGAATTACCAAGATGGATGTATGAAGAGGTGGGCTAGACCTGCTTCACTCATCAAATAGAAGCCACAACAAGCCAAATAACGTCCAAATTATTTTAAATACTATTAATCAATAACAGAACCGGTAATCATAATTAAAATTAATTAGGGTGGTATAATACAGAGGTAGGATAATTGGTTATGGGGAATATATATGGTGTTTAAGGTTCAAGTAAGGTTTCTAAGGTCATGGATTATAGGCAAGTAACTTTAATTGAGGTTGTTGATCACTGCGGTCAGTTCAAATTCATCACGGATGATTCATCAGTCTGCAAGTTTTGTTGATGTATACACCTTTCATGTTGACATAGATAGCATTTAAATTGATCATCATGACGTCCTGAAAAACGAAAAATATATCTGCGAGTACAATATTCAATGATTTCAAATAAGGAATCAATAGAAAACTACTCTACACCTTTGAGTGGAAGTTGTTGAATTGTGTAAATATTGATTAATAGTAATTAAATATCATTAGACTGCTAGTTGAAAGACCTGAGAAAGAAGAGATTGTGGTTGAATCACAAGAGAAATTGTTCACAAACCATGCAAAAACTTTTCTATGTCGGTCAAACCACACACATGTTGGTCATTATCATAGTCATTAACATCACACTAACCCTTACACATTTGCATGCTATACACAGCATAAATTTGACCAAGGATAAAATCTTTGTATACACGCAGGACACAGCATATAGGGGAAAGTGGGGAAGGTTGGAACACTTTTTTTATTTTGCATATTTTGAGCCGTTAGTTCTGCATATTCACTTGAGTTGGCGGGACTGATGCATGGTGGGGCAATGAGCATATATACAATGAGTGGAAACTTGCGAAGATTTGCTCATTATGGCATTGTTCCCTGCATTTTTTACGTCGTCCAGCTAAATGGTTCGTTGCATATGGAGAAAACGCATTGCTCGCTGCCAAAATCCCTTGCTTCAGCCGAGTCGGGTGCGAAATTGGCCGTATTGAGGTCTTTAATTCTTCAATACATATTTGGTTTTGGGTTTCGAAGTATGGTACGCTGAGAGCATACAACTATGAGCATATGCTTATTGGGAATGCATATCTATTAGACAGAAAACGTATCTACAGAACAGAATATGAACCAGTCGCCGAGAGGAGTGCGGTTATTTATGTATTTATTAATTGATATAACATGGGATTTACATATTTATGCAAGGGGAGAAGAAAGCCGAAAAGAAGGCCTAAATATATGGCCAACCACGGCCTCTCTCAATCATAGCTCTGTGCTCCATATGAATCACATGGCTCTGCGAGCTATTCGTTTACTTATTAAAAATACTGATTTTAACTATAAATTACTCTGGGATATCTTGCCATTGAAAACAAAAGCCAGAAATTGGAAGAATAGCAGGGAATGAAATGTGTGTATTATGTAATGGAGAACCTGAGTTTGTTTCACATATTTTCATGTATTGTAAATTTACAAAAAAATTAAATGTTTATGATATGTATTTTATATTTACTAATTTTATTTTTATTGTTTTATATCAATGCATTTATTAAAATAACCTAATTATGGTATGGATTACTACTGGAATTGAACAAAATAAATACTGGATCATGGATGCAAAATGGAATATGAACCCATTTATATTATATAAATTATTTTATATTTACCGTAATTAAAATCACTCATTGAGTGAACGAATGAGCATACTGTAATGCTTATTGGGAATACATACCATCTATTAGGCAGAAAACTTATCTACAGAACAGAATATGAACCAGCCAAGTGGGGACCTGGGATATTGTATTCATTGATATAGATAGAGATAGTTTATTTTGAAAAGTCCACAATCTGACAATACAAACAAATAAAAAATGGAGAGTTCTGGAGAGCGAGCAAAACCTTTAAAAAAGTTTAAAACACGATGAGTATCATGTGCCCGCTGTGTTATAGCAAGTAGTAATGTGTAATGAATTTAATTCACTGTGGTAAATGAATTGCTATCTTTTTATTTGTTATGAGCACACTTGCTGGAACTCCATAATCTATTATTTTATTTTTTAGTAACACTTTTTATAAAAATATCAAATTGTTTATCATACTTGCATCCATATTTCGCCCTAAATTCCATTCTATGACACTTTCTCTGTATCCAAATATCTATGTACATGACCACATTATTTATTTTTAGTAATACTTCATTTAAAAGTATCATAATGTTTATTATACTTGCTATTCTAGTATTTTATCAGTTTTTTGCCTTAAATTTCATTCTATGATACTTGCTCTGTATCCAAATATCTATATGTATATGAGCACTTTATTTATTTTTTAGTACCGGTAATACTTATTTAAAAATATCCTATTGGGTATCATTGCTATTTCAGTATATTATCAATATTTCGCCTTAAAATTCATTCTATGTTACGTGCTCTGTAGCCGAATATAGATATGTACATGAGCACTTTATTTCATATATATATATATCTGCTGGACAAGGGTCAAACCCTGATCATGTATTATTGTGTGTTACTATCCTCCAAATCACTTGTCAGTCATAATCAAGTATTATAATTTAATGTGTTCAAATTATAGTGTATAAAGAAATCTACTCATGATTTCGTTACTATTATCAAATGTTTATAATTAAAGTGCTATAATAATACAATTTTCGCCATCTTTGCTTATAAAAAATCCATGTCCTATTACATTCATTTTTAGTAGACAAATTTTCCAAATAATAGGTATCCTCGCTAACCCATTTTTATGCAGTTGATATGCAATACATGTCAACTTATCAGCTGAATAAATGATTATCTTAGGACAAAACATGATTATTTAGTACTTTCCAAATCAAAAATTCTTGTGAATAATGTATATATATAGCGAATACGGTATATGAGAGGTATTGAAGAATTAACATCGAACCTGTTAAATGACCCGAAATGTTGTAACGTTGTCTCCCAGTCAAACACCTGAGCATCTTTTTTTTTATTATAATTTATATGTGTTCATGGTTTGACGAACGAAATAAACTCTCTCTCTCTATTGGTTTAAAATACTGACTTCTGGACTTGGCTAATTTTATACATATCAAAACTTGTAAATATTTGCATATCAAAACTTGTCATTTATTTCGTTCCATCCATGTATTTTCCACATGTTTTTCCAATAAAACATACCTACGCCTTACTACTGTTATTTGTAGCTTATTTTTGAGGTGGGGCGCAAGATTTCACAAATTCTAAAAAGGGGGTGCGGCTTGAAAAGTTTGTATGTAGTAGACCCTAACCTGGTACACATGGTTCCCGTGTCTACCAACTGGGTTTACATACTTCAAGAGTACCTTTTTGTATTACAGTTGTGAAACAGAAAAAGCTGAATGTCGGTCTTATTCCATCTGTAAATTTACCAAAAACTCCACAAAGAATGAACAATGTGTATTATCGACGAAATGAAAAGTGACATATAAAAAATACAGAAGCTGTAGAAAATATTTTGCATTACAGAAAAATTAGTTCACATATTAAATATTTTTTACATTACAAAAAAAATGGTGCTCCAGAAGTATGTGTACCAATATGAAGGTAACTAATTTTGTTCGCCTTCTTTATATCAAGTTGTGTAAATGAACTAAAGTCTATCGGTAGGGGAATATTCACTTGTGTAACACAGACAATTCCCGAACTTTTAATAGAACAAAAATAAGGAGAATCGTAACCTAACCTGGTACACATACTACGAAAGTACCGAAAAAACAGCCCACATAGTAAAAGCAGTTATGCAAATACTTTACATTACAGAAAAATTAATTCACATAGTAAATAGCAGACGAAGGAAATATTTTGGATTGCAGAAGAAAATAGCTCACATAGTTAATAGCAGTCATGAAATATCTCTCACTATTGATTACAAAAGTATAATTGCATCCAAATCAACAGTATCTATACGACTATATAAAGGATCGTTAAAATTAAATAATATGCAAGAATCATATTGATAACAAAATGTATTCTAATCAATTTTAATATATCTAAAACAAAATCTTCATAAATATTTTTTGTAAATTTACAATACATGAAATTTGTGAAACAAACTCAGGTTCTCCATTACATAATACACACATTTCATTCCCTGCTTTTCTTCCAATTTCTGGCTTTTGTTTTCAATGGCAAGATATCCCAGAGTAATTTATAGTTAAAATCAGTATTTTTAATAAGTGAACGAATAGCTCGCACAGCCATGTGATTCATATGGAGGACAGAGCTATGATTGACAGAGGCCGTGGTTCGCCATATATTTAGACCTTTTTTTCGGCTTTCCTCTCCCCTTGGATAAATATGTAAATCCCATGTTATATCAATTAATAAATACATAAATAACCGCACTCCTCTCGGCGACTGGTTCATATTCTGTTCTGTAGATACGTTTTCTGTCTAATAGATATGCATTCCCAATAAGCATATGCTCATAGTTGTATGCTTCCAGCGTACCATACTTCGAAACCCAAAATCAAATATGTATTGAAGAATTAAAGACCTCAAGTCAAGTTAATACGGCCAAATTCGCACCCGACTCGGCTGAAGCAAGGGATGTTGGCAGCGAGCAACGCGTTTTCTTAATATGCAACGAACCATTTAGCTGGACGACGTAAAAATGCAGGGAAAAATGCCATAATGAGCAAATCTTTGCAAGTTTCCACTCATTGTATATATGCTCATTGGGTGGGGTAAATGTAGTTTTTATTCAGCAACTAAGAAAGTTCTTTGCGACACACATCTTACTACCAAAATGCTATGAAAAATTTCTGTCAAGTGTCCCACTGTACCCCATTTCAGCATTTGTGGGGCACATTCGGACAGATTCTTGGGCACAATGGGTCCGTCTGTCAAAATTCAACGAAGTATGCCTTTAAAAATAAGCAATTAATCAGCATAATCGCCTAAAGACCGCACGAACCGTGTCGTTAGATTATCCGGATATCGGTTACCCAGTTTCCAGCTGCTTTTCACAACTAACGGCCCAGTTAGGGAAAACCAAAGTGAATATAACCAGTTCTTTTGTGGAATAGTCACTTCTGTACAATTACTGTAACCAAAATTGGAAATACACATAAATACTATTAATTCACTTTCATCTGGACAAAATTTTTATAAATAATTGAATTTCATATTGGCACTGGAATTCTATTTGGCAAAAAAAAAAAAAAACTTCGGGGAAAAACACCAAAGAGCTTCGGATTTTGAAAATCTTAGCCGTCCCGAACGGTGTCTTTTTCATAACTTAACAATTACCTGGTTGTATCTGTAAACTACTGACAGTCTCAGACTGAGTCTGTTAAATATATATCATGGCTGAGCATATCATATGTGTGACTGCAACTGGAGGACTACCACTCTTCACAAGATCAAAGCAAGGTGAGATCCCTTTTTTCAATCCCCGATAGGCTAGCTAAGCAATACCGGTACCCTATGGTAAAGCACGGTACCGTACCGGTACAAGTACAAAAGTACCCAGATTAAAAGATCTGTGGTTTCTTGTATATCAAGTCGGGTGTAACTAAGATATCCATATCAAGACAGACAAATATATGCTGTCAGGTTGTAAATTTTACCAATATGCCAATTGTACAAGAGGCAGTGGTTCGCCATGCGGTATGCTGATATGGTTTTTGCTCTTCCACAGGATAAATTGATCATACTCTAATACAGTAATATAAAACTAACTCTGACGGCCGTGTTGCTCACCCAGTCGATACTGATAAATTTTGTGTATGTCAGTATGTTGTAAAGTTTTATTGTTAAAATGCTTGTTTCACCGGTTTAGGAAACAATAAATCCTACTATCTCCTTAAACCAAATTTCATTCATCAGTAACTATAATATCGAATTTATATTCTCTAGGTTCTCCACCATTATCATTTCCTGTGATGGCATCCCTGAATGGGGTTCACCTATTCGCCCAAAATCGTGATGTTACTCTTGTTAGTACGTTGACCACAGATCATAAGATTGTATGGAAAATGTATCAAGGTATGAAAATTAAGGGTTTGAGCAAATATCAAAAAGTAAGTTTATTTCGACCCTATAAATACTTCTCTAAGGCCAAAGTCTACAGTACGGCACAGTTCTGCGATTCAAAGCATATCCCCCACATTGAAAGATATCAATAATAACAGTTTATGCTAACCCCTCTTTTACGAGACAGTATGGCCCTCGTTTCAGCATAAACCGACAAACCGGATTTGCGCAATAAACTAAAAAGAAGCGCAATCTAAAAATAGTCATCATCAACGTAATCTAGAATATTATCAAGACAAACATAACACAATCTGACACATCTTTTGTTGTATCAGACGCCCTCAATTCAGAAAATAATACAGTGCTTGTTTTATTAAGCCAAATGTCGGAACATCTTGGAATTAGAGAACTGTGCCTTACTGGTCCAAGTGCAGCATGTTTTCGCTGGGCCATACAGACGTTCAGAATCTAAATTCTTATTGCCTGGAAACGAAATTTTGTACAGAAACTCATAAAACATCAATTTACTTCTTAAGCATTCTTAAAATTGATAATTTAAATCAATCACGAATCGATTCGGACATCCCTGTTATGACATTCATAGGATAGGATATTTATCCTGAAGGAGTAAAATAAATAAGACAGCTTAATAATTTGGTGAATCACAACCTCTCATCCAGTTACCAGTCCATGGTGGGTATGGGATTAGTTAGCTATTTATTTCTTTGAAATGCATGGACTTTATGGAAGAAGAAGCCGTAACTGACTAGCAGTTATATTGACCCCCTTAAATTGCGACAGGTCCAGCAATTCCCCCGCACACAATTATCCTTCACAGGGTTCAAACCTTGGAACTTATGCAGTGTGATCAACTGTGCGATAGTTAAGCGTGGTCCTAATAATGGGTTTAGTGTGCCAACTGCTGGGCCAAAATTGTATTTCAGAATTGCATTTTTATTTTTCAGATAGCATAGTTCTCATAGCATTGGTGCCAAATCAGAAGTCGAAGAAAGATACAGATAGAATAGACAAGAAGAAGGAATCGTCCGAAATAAGAGAGGCTACAATTTCTGATGCTCATTTACTGAGGATCTTAGATAACGTGTTCCATTCACTGGTTTTGCTAACAGGTAAAATTATTTGGTAGCAGTATGTGGCCCTTTTGTTTTAAATGAACCACCGGATTTTTGTTCCAAGATAATTTGATGGAAGTTGGGTGACATTGCCTTTATTCTTCATGTTTACAAAATTCAAATTCATGCATAAAATACAAATAAAAGATCACAAAACTGAGGACTACTTGAAAGCAGCAATTTTTTTTGTGTAAGCGTTCGTGAGTTTTCCCTGATAACTTGGTGCTGCAAGAACAAAAAGTTTGGGAACCGCTGGCCTAGTTGATAAATCTCTAAATTTAATCCGATGCCCGCTTGCACACCCAGGGCAATGCCACTGGCTGCTTGTATGGTCTTGTTTAGAGCAAAAGTCACTCATAAGCAGTGTTCCCTCTAAGGTGTGCGCGTGTGCGCGCGCACACAGCTTTCAGGGGCTGCGCACACGCATAGATTTACTGCGCACAGACGTATTTCGATGTAATGTAACAATGTTCTCGGTTGGCAGGTTGAGAAAGTTTGTTGTTGGCCCACCCATTACCCGGTTAGAACGCCAAAATTTCTCCATTGGTTTTTGCACAAATATTAGTCATTTCCAAAAAAGTGCGCACACACCAAAATTTCTGCGCACACATACTACGAAAAATTAGAGGGAACATTGCTCATAAGCGTTTTATAAAAATGTAAATCTCATACACTCACCAAGTAGCGAGGGAAACACATGTTTGTCCAAAATTATAGACTATACTAAAATGCCAGGTTTTATTGAAACTACTAAGATTTAGAGGGATGCATTATGCGTCATCAGGTTCTTCATATATCTGAGCACTATTGTCAGTTTTCCGATGTCTTATGCGTCACTCCCCAGAATAAGTACTATGTCTATGAGGAAGCTTTTTTTTCTCTGCTTTCATTCTGATATAATATTTTTCTGCCAAATTCCACCTTTCAAAGTCGTCTGAACATAATTTTAAATCTTTTCCCACTCAGTATTACTGTATTGAACTGATGTAGTGTGTTTCCAGACAGAACTGGGCATTCTTAATAACCTTCTTATCGAGTATATCTAGGCTCGGTAGTGTGGCGCATCGTGCTAAGTGTTAGGAATTCGCATTCTTGATCCCGTCTTCTTCTATCTCTAAATATGACTTCCTAATCGCAAACTGATATTGTTTCAGGCCTTGATGAACTATGCAATCACAATAACATTGAAAGACTAAAGAGGGACTTAAGAGCTTCGTATAAGCTGATCGACTCATTCTTAGAGAAAGGTGAGAATTGTTTACTGTCACTCCTGGGCCATTAAGATTACTTCACCGATTACTATCCTATCATACTAATCTAAATTATTCAAATTGAATCCAAAATATCTAATCCCAATTAGTACAAAGGCTTTGGTTGCCAATAAATCTTGAACTAACATAGACAACAAAAATTATTGCTATTGAGGTCAATGACATTCTGCACATTGATCTGTAATTCCTACTTAACTGCATTATTTCATCGCCAAGTAAATGCAGAAGTTAATGAAATTTTCAACAACAATTTATGATACTTATGGTGTTTTGACTTTATAGGTCCTGATTCTGGAGATTCACATTTGTTTGGTGACTTCACTCAATGTGTGGACATGGTGCTGTGCAATGAAGCCCCAATGCTGCAGGTAAGACCATGTCGGCATGGCAAAGCCAAAGTAGCTGGAGTCCTTACTTGCCGTAGAGTGGTTCACGTAACCGCTGGTCGTTTATGGCTTTCACCAACACAAGTCTGCATCTGAAACAACGGTGCTCCCGAAGTATTCGTATCAAGATGGCGCACAACCTCAACATAGTATGTGTACCAGGTTAGGGTTGTTCAGGTTGTGCGTCATCTTGGTATGAATACTTCCGGAGCGCCGAAACAAATAACTGATCTACTAATCTCATATCCGACATGGACTTGTAACCGGACGAGAAGCTATGATTCGTCATATGATTTAGTCATCCTATGGTGCGGTTTTAGTACTCACTGGTCTATATAGCATTGGCCTTTGGTTCATCAATTGCCTTGAGATTAGTTTCATGTCAGCTACTTCTGAGTGAGTATTTGCATGCATAATCATAACCATTTTCCCCAAAAATATGCTTGTTTGCCTTTATCTTTGCTTGAAATCGATTATGGTTTTGAGTGAGTGTGTGTGACATCACCTTGAGCGAATTCTCCAAGAACTCTTCAAACAGATCCACTGACGATCTCAATGCTCATCGGAGATGAGTGTCTCTTTGACTTTTAGTCAAGTACATATGACTTTATGGAGCAAGTTCTGTGAACAAATGTCTTATTACCGGCACACTAGCGTTTTTAACATTCAATCATTTTTATCTGCTCAGGAGCACTTGAATGCATTCGTTGAAGCTGCAGACAGTACCTATGGTTGTCTAGTAGCAGGAGGAAGAGTTGTTTGCGCTACAGAGAAATGGTGGATGCTCACAGGACTTGAACTGGCATTACTTGGACGGGTATGATTATTTTTTATCTTCATTTATACAAGGCCTATTCAAGCCTTTCGCTCTAAAAAAGCCCTGTACAAGCAGCCAATGATATCCAACAATATCCTAAACTAGAATTCGGTTGGAAACCGAATCTCCCAAAACAGTGGTCGTACTCCATAGTGACACCGTGTGTCCCATCACTAATTAATTAATAACTCGCTCATTATACGACATAATATATCCAAAATCAATAGGCTTCTGATCCAAGCTAAGATGAATGCAAATGCAAATTTTGGAGCAGATTGACCTCGCTTTCGTGAGATATCGCGTGCATCTAATACACAGACAAACAGACAGACAAATACCTATCAACATACTTACCGATCAAGATCGATAAGTAACAAATCAGATGCCGGAATCTTCATTGGGTGTTGTCAAACTAATTTATTACACCCATGGTGATGTAGTTGCAGAGAATTGTGAATTTCTTTCTTTCTGAACTTACATCTAACTAACACATGACAACTTTGCCTCTGGTTGAGAACCACCTACTTGCCAATGGCTGTTGTAGATTTCTGTCATAGCAGCACACTATTGTTAAGAAAAATCAAATTTCTTGCTTTGTAAATCTCGTAATCAGTAATCTTCATATTAACATAGTCTCTATATTTTTCAGCTGATCAGTGTTCTATCACCAAATGCAACATCCTGTGACATTCCTGTATATCTGCCTCATAGCAGCCCTAACATACCTCATAGATTGCTCTTGTTTACTCTCATATCATCAGGGGCTACTCGTGGGCTTGGAGAGGGCGGGGTGAGGGCGTGTGTTCTCTGTGGGCCTGAACCATCTCTAATGGAAGTCCAAAATAGGCTTGTACAAAGGCAATCTGTTTTTTCAATGGTTATTTTCAAGCAACTCAAATATTTTAAAAATAATTTTATGAAATCTTAACCGTAGGATATACTCACATACTAAACGGCTTGTAGTGCTTTCATGGTTGCAAAATTACAGAATTAAATAAATAATATAAAACAGTCATTCTTACATAGCAAATTTTAATTGTTACTGGCACCGTACTCTGTGCGGCCATATCTTCGAAATGTCGTTCCCATGGTTACATTACTGACAGTGCTCGGAGTCTAGTGTTGTACGTATTTGGTTTGACTTTTGCTGTCTTTTTTTCCTCATGATATAATGTTTGACTTCTTTCTCTCTTCTGTTTATATTTCTGTTAGACTAACGTACGTTACCCTATTATCGCCACTTTTTATTACAATCTATCCGAAGTCCATCCACTTCTGGTAATAATTTCTCTATATTGTCTCGGAACATCAGCTACCGATCGGAGAAAAAAATGCCAACAGCAGCAAGTCGCAAAATGAATTTGCTATAGCGACACCTCACGAATATAGTGGAAATGTGGCTACGGCGATAATAGGAACTACGATTATTCTATTATCGCCACTTATGTCAAACTTTTTTTTCAATAGCTTTTCTCTTTAAATACATATTCTGTTGCTCTGAAATTTTCAATGATTAAAGAGTGTTGCTGCTGCTAGAAGGTTATTACTTTTATTTATTTCAAACATTTATGTGGGCCCTACGAGATTTGTTTTTTACCTCAAAGTTTTATATGATGACGTCATCAAAATTAAAAATTGCCCATCGTAGCATGGCGGTTCTGCAATCACATTTAGGCGATCTGGCGGTCAGCGAAATCGGGAGTATTTTTTTTAAATGAGATTACCGTTACTGTGAAAGATTTGATAACACTTCGTTTTAGTTTTTGTCCCCACATTATTGAGCATTGCTGTTTTGTTTTTTCACGATTTTTTCGGTTCTCCTTTTTGGCGAGCCAAAATTTTCTTCCACCCTGCGGATACAATAATTAACAGCAGCACGATATTTACAAACACTTCCTATTTCAAACTTGATTCAACGTCGATCTAACACTGACTGACAAAAACTAAAATAGATAAACACTGTCGCGTTATTTTGGGCTGCTAATTAGTAATTATCGGCCTTCCAAAAAGTTGGCCGAGCGTGATATCAGCTGATTTTTACATTTTACAAAAATGTTTGTTTTTATTGAAATGTCTTTACGCCACCGGGTGACAGAATATGTTTGATATTTATCACTTATGACGTCGCAACCAGAAAACAACTCATATTCAGCGCTATCAGAAAGTGCGACTGCAGCAGGGCGATTCTGAAGGCGTGTGGTGAAAATTGGCGAGTGGCGATAATAGGGTAACGTACGTTAATTCACGGGTGTCACTGCTCGTTAACCAGTTTTGGTTTCTCGCGATTCCTTTCGCCCTGAAATGCCGTATTAAAGTTCCTTTATTATATTTATTTGCATGAAGTGTTCTTTTCTGTTTGGTGAAAAAATAAATTACAGATTACTGACTGATTTAAAACAGGGATTAAATCATAGTTGCACTCGTTTGCCTTTAACACAATTTTGAAATTGTATTGGGGCCGCAGGGGCTTTATTCAAACGAAATAGATGTTGCCAAGATTTACATCGTGATATAGTGAGCTATATCACAACACCAAATATAAAATAAATAATACAATTTCTTAAAATATAAAGCCAGTAACTTTTAAGCTTGTTGAAAAAACAAGCGACCTAAGAAGATTTCCAGGTGTCCCAGTTTTGGGTCGCAACTCAGGGAAACACAGGCACTGAATCTTGGGCTTTTCAGACTTTTTGTTCCAATTTTGAAACCCCTTTATTTTTTCCTGGCTGCACCCCTGCCACTGCACCATTTGTTTCTTTAGCTGATGTACACAGAACACAAACAAAATATTGTATTTATTTAAATTATTTTGTCTGATTTTCATTTTTTTGCAGATTCTGGTATCCAGGAGTTGATACTTTACAGAAATGTGTGCAGTCATGCATGACTGGTTTTCCACCTAATCTGACCAATCAAATGCCAGCTGGATTGCTTGCTTTCTTACTCATTAATAGGTGAGAATTTTATCAAGAAAACATGAAATACTGCTCATTCTTAGAATCCATCAACTGATTGGTTAATTGCTCGAATGCTCTGACCACCCATTGGTTTTCAAACTTTTCAAATCCCGCCCCTTTTGTTAAGTCTCGCGGCCAACCTCAAAAATAACTAGCTAACAATAAGCTACAAATAACAGATAGTGAGGCAAAGATATTTTTTATTCAAAAAATACGTTGAGAATATGTGAACGAGAATAATGAAATAAATGAGAAGTTTTGAAATGTAAAAATCCGAAATAAGGCGAGCATGATCAAATCTAACGAAGATTTTTTTTAAATTAGCTTCTCTCCCCCTCAAAAAATTGTCCACAGATCTGACATAAGCAAACTACGGTCCGTTAGGTAATTCAATCCGGCCTGCCTGATGCTGCCACAACCAAACTAAAACTAAATTTTGATGTTTATCTAAAATATAGTTCAAAGAATTTGTTGAGATTGTGATTGGATTTAGTTTTGGAACAAGGCTTATTGTTTTCCTATTTTGCTTTTGTAATACTGTAAATATTGTTAATAAAATATAAATTTTTACGTCACACCTATATGGCCCGCCAGTCTGGATGGGCGAAATTTTTGGCCCCTGGTCCAAAAACCTTGCCCACTCCAGATATAGCTTGTTCAAAGATTTGTTTAGAGCAGTGGTTCCCAACCTTTTTTCTTTCGTGGCCCACTTTCGTTGCATGAAAATTCTGTGACCCACTAACTTTCTCATGCAAGGGAAACACTACAAGAAAAACAAGACTATTTTTGCCAAAATTAATACTTTCACAATATAATTAGAATGAAAAGTAGCAGCATCACTCATTGCTACTACAAGAAAAATTTGACTATAATGACACAAAAGAAACTAAATTTTCCAATAATAATGGTAATTTTTGATAGGATTGTGGCCCACTTGAAAAGACTCTATGGCCCAGCAGTGGGCCATGGCCCACAGGTTGAGAACCAGTGGTTTAGAGCGAATGAGTTCAATAAGTTACTTTTTCAGTATCGTAAAGGTTGTGAAGCATCATATCCAGATTTCAAAATTTAAGTTTCCTAATTTTTCTAGAGAGTCATGCCAGTGTGTTCCCTCTCTCACACCACTTATAAAACCTGATGGAACAGTTGATAAGAAGTTAGCACCGACTGATGACATCGTGATAAAACAGGTAGGAAATGAAGAGCTGTGAGCTTTTTTAGCAGCATATGTTATTTCATATCAATGTTGTGTTCAAGGATTTCTGCATCGGAGAAGAAGCATTAAATGTTATTATCAAGTCATACTCTGATATTTGAAATAATGTTGAACGCAAGATAAAAAGTAAAGCTGGGAGTCTGTTATAAATTGCAATGGCTCTAGCTCCGGAGCCACAGTTAACCACTAAAATTCCTGGTAGCCTCGGCTTCATCTATTACGCTAAGCTTGCCTCGAACTCCATCGGAATGTCACAACTCCATGGCTCTGAATCCAGTCCTGGCTTCCAATCCCTGAATGCAAGTTTTAGTGTAAATTTGATTCGTATTTATCCGTATTTGATTCGTTGCTTATGGCGTCTTATATTACTCTAACTTTATTGTGTAATAACGATGACTCGGCATGGTTAAGTGGCTTGTAGTTGTACCCCATATGTCTTGTCACCAGTTGGGTCAAATATACACTTACCTAGACAGACAGATAGTTCGATGCATGAAATTGAAATATGGAAGATGATCTTAAACAGTTACATGAACAATCAATTAAATTTACTAATCCAGAAACCCAATCACACATATTTATCTCTTCAAAATCTTTCACCGTTTTTAGGAATATCAGCTCAATCCTATCCAATTAACGGTATGGGTAATTAGCTCTTCACCATTTACAGGATCCATCAAACGGAATTGAGAAACCCAGTTAATCCTATTGCACATGATTATCCCATCAGAGTGGTTGAATCTGGGAGCCACGCAGTATACCCAGATTACCCCCATTTTGTAATACTAGTAAGATGTGTTATCGTATTGTATTTCCTCTCTATTAAGTGTATCCGCTCTATCGTATCCAATTAACGGTATATAGCTAAGAAGCTCTTCACCATTTACATATGCCATCAATTTGAGAAACCCAGCAATCCTCTTGCACATACCCCTTCGGAGTATTTAAATCTGGGAGTCACTTATTCATCCTTTTCCAATACCAACGATTTTATCAATACCTTTCCATCTAAAATCGGTACGTTTCAAACCTTACTCGAGGTTTTGTTCGCTCTCCCGATTCTATAATCAGTTACTTTTATTTTTGTTTTTATCTATTATTATCGTCTATTGCTGATTATGGAGTCGAAATAAACTTATACTTATTATATAACGAGCAGTTTCACCAGCTTCCCTCTCCAGAGAATAAACACTAAATCTTATTCTACTTGATTTCACAGGATGAAATTCCACAAGCGCTCCGGGATTTCTACTCAGAGGTCGTCGGAACAACGTTTCCTCTACCAGAGACTGTCGAAACCGACTCAGAAAAATTAGACTTATCAAGGAAACTAGCGCCACCTAACAGAATCTATGCAAAAGCACATTATACATGTCTAGACTCTCATAAGGCGTTTGCATTGCGACGTGGCCCGCACCAACTATTTTGTCTTTACCACCCTTCTAATGTTCCAACTTTTGCTTTGCAAGGTCTGACTGAGAATGTTCTGAATCTTTTAGTCAAAGAAGGCTTAGTTTGAATCCAAAATGGCCTTTCGTTGGGAGTTTTCTATTTGAATTGCCAACCAAGACTTTTCCATGGATATGTATATAGATCAGGGGTGTGTAGCAGGCAGCTCATGGGCCTTAACCCAGCCCATCAACAGAAAATCCCGATTCGACAGTTATTTTCAAAAAGGCGCTCACATGGATAATTTTTTATAATGAATTTTGCTCTTGCCGCAGCGTTTTGCCCAGTGGCTTTCATTACTGCAAGACTGAGCGATAACCGCATTCTCTTTCCTTTCTTACTGTAGGGAACCTCAAACTTTCTTTATTGGACACGTAGTGGACATAGCGATATAGCGATGGTTTCAATATTGTTCTTGTTCTTTGACACGATTTTAAAAAGTCGCTTTTCTCTTTGATTACTGGACCAATTGCTTTGAAATTTTTAGTGGTTAAAGATAAAAATTTTCTTCAAAAGGCTATTACTTTTTTTTTGCTATGACGTCATCAAAATTATTGCCATTAGGTGGCGCTACGTGTCCATATATTTGAGCATAGCTCTCTTGTTCTAATTATGATCCTATTCACCCATACCTTAGTTAATATAAATATATGGTACATAGATTCGTCTTGAAAAAATTTATTTTTGTATCAATTTTCTATAAAATAAAATATATGGCTTCTAAATTTTTATAATAATAATAATCGTCGAGGTAGAAAGAGCATAGTTAGAGCAGAGCAGTGGGGTGGAAAATCTAAAACATTTGTCAGCCAAAAATATTTTTTCGAACTAAAACTTGGAGTTATGGAGGATGCACCAGGGAAGGCCTATTTTATTTGCGGAATTCCGAAATAAACTGTTCTAACGGTCAATGACCTGCGGCATCCCAAGAAAACGGCGCAGGCACGTGCTTGGAAGATTTATTAAATATTAGTGAGACTGTTCCTCCAAATATTTGTAGTATTCTATGCGCGGATTTGATTATGTTTTTGATTGAAAAATATAACTAAGAAAATTTAAAATAATTTCGGTAATAGAAATTTCTAATTTATCAAGATCATGTATTTGACCAAAAAAAAAGTAACCTTGGCAGGTAAATAAAAAACACAGAAGAAATTAATTTAGAAAGATATAAGTGCAATAATGTGGAAGAAAATTGTAACTAATTGCATCCGGTAGATGACGGGCGATCCTTTATCTTAATTCGAAATAGACCGAACACCAGAAGTTGGTGCGAATCTCTGGCGCATTATCTTGACCCGATTCCTGGCGTCGGTGATCTTTGGAACGTCGATGCCAAATTTTTCTCTCCCGGCCAGTACGTTCTAACATTCTGTAAAGGCATTCATATGGTCAGTTAGCTATTAATTTTGATAACGGAATTGCACAACTTATTCCTTTCTATGTGGCTTTACGTTCGTGGACCCACTGCGCTGCCTGTCGCTCGACGGCTGGCACATCGTGCTCAGCCTTAGAATACGCTTGTCACCGCACCTCTGATTACCTTGAGTTAATAATATGCGAGAAAATTGTAGAATCATGGTATTGTGCAACTAATTCATCAATCGCTTTCTTTTGGGGCACATTTGCCATCACATCTCTAATATAATATATATATATATGTAAGTATTCTGCGTGATTTCACGAGTTCGAATTGCGTGGGGGATGATTATGTACGAGAGAATTACTGGACTCCTTGCCGTTGTATGATGTTTCCCGTAAGCGCTGGTTCATTACGGTTTGTCCTCCATTGATGCATCTGTAACATATACTTATAACATATGCATACCCGACACTGGATTAAGCCGTGTTGTCGGTAATGTAGTATACTGTGGTATAATTACGCTTGTAAGGTAATTAGCGCCACAATGGCAGCGTGTCCAAGCCGGTAGGCACAGTGCGCCAATGACTGGACAATCATCAGATCATTGAACATATTTTAGTTCAGCGACGATGCCCCATAGTGGATGGCTTGGTGTCGCTGATAGTAGCGCTTTTAAGTAGGACAACTATCACGTTGCAGATTCACGTGTATTTTCAAACATTTTGGCAGATGATGAAATTCGAACTGATTTCTGAACTACTCTCTACAGGTGGATGATGCACGTACTTGAAATCCTGCACTAGTTTGCTCCTCAACTATTATTAAACCCAGCCAGAACTGGTAACAGACGTAGTACGTCACTAGTATAATCAGTATTTAATTGTTTACATCAATGTTGAAAACCTAATGTAAACACCCAATTTACATATATTATAAGTGTAGAATAAAATAAGAATAGCATTTACAGGGTGGAGGAAAACGCCAAATAACCAGTACTGGTTATCGAGCAGCGACACCCAGATGAGGTCTAACATAGCATGAAAAATATGAAATAAGAATAGAAAGCTTATTTTAAATATGAATATAGAAACAAAATAGTCACCCTAGATAGGTTCGCTAGTGCGGGAATCGCATTTGCAAAGCTGGTTCATACGGTTATATACTTGCAGGGAAACGACTTTTCTGCAAATATAGTTTTGCGAGAAAGACGTTGTTTTACTAGCGTGTGTGAGAAAAATTTAAAAAAATTAAGGTAAACTTATTTAGGATACTGGAGATTTTTCGCCCTGAACATGCCATCGCCACAAACAATAACTGTTCGGTCACAGAGACCGTTGCGCTGACGATCCTGGCATACTTTAGAACAGCGGTGTGCAAACTGCGGCCCGCACGGGTAAGTGCCAATTTTGAATGATGTGCGGTTCGCAAAACAAGTTTAAAACTTGGGTACTCCTGAAGTATGCGCACCAAGATGTTGCACAACCTGAACCCTAACCTGGTAAACAACCTGAGTTCAGGTTGTGCGCCATCTTGGTGCGCTCGCATACTTCAGGAGGTCTAAAATATGTTTAGTTTAATCTGGTATTTGCGACTAATTCCAATGATGGATTTATAAAACATTTTTGTGTTTCACTGCCATGGTTGAAATTTATTGAAGGCCTACTGAAATATGCTTGGTGGCCTACGATTGGACCGCATCCCAAAGTTCACCGACCACAGATCAAAACAAACAACAAGAACGGGTTCGCTAGCGTCGTTCTCGCGAATCCGTGCTGACCCCCCCTGGATTTCCCCACTGCTTGGCAACTGTCGGCTGTTCTCTCCTCTATGAAAAATATGAAAATAACAAAGTGTACACTTACATTCCAGCCAAATCGGCAAAACGTTCTTCATTTTTCACTGGTATGACGAACAAGTTCTGTCGAGGAGCGATTCCAGTTTTGTCGCGGTAATTGTCGCGATGCTTCTGGCTTGTCTAAAATAAGCGTGTAAGAAGCGTGAACACGAGTTTTAGCTTGATTATTGAAAAGTGTAAACACGAGTTTTGGGTTGTCTATGAGAAAAGAACACGAGTTTTGGTTAGTCTATGAGAAAAGAACACGAGTTTTGGTTAGTCTATGAGAAAAGTTGGCAACGAGCTTCATTTATTTCTTGTTACGGTCCATGAACGCACAGTTGAACCCCACGAGGGCGATGTCGCGTGTATTATTACTCTGGTGATATGTTGTGATTTTGTTTTTCTGTTAATATTGATTGTTAAATTTGTATAATATTTTTGTCATTCCCCCTTAAACTTCAGCCCACAGGTGTCGCTGACTTGTGACTGTCACAGTCTTTCGCGACCTCTTATCTATTGCTATGAATCTCTCACTTGTATGAATTCTTATGTGTATAATTACATTTTTACGATTGTCATTATACACGTTTGTCATTTTTTCGTGCTTTAATTTTTGTGTTGATTCTTGCATGATGGAAATAAATTATCTGAATCTGAAAGTAAAAAGCGTGAACACGAGTTCTGGTTTGCTCGATGAAAAAGTAAGAAGCATGAACACGAGTTCCGGTTTGCTTGATAAAAAAGTAAGAAGTGTCAACACGAATTTTGGTTTGTCCGCGAAAAAAGTAGGAAGCCTGAATGCGAGTTTCGGTTTGTTTGTGGAAAAAGTAAGAAGATTGAACACGAGTTTTGTTTCATTCAATAAAAAAGTAGGAAGTGTCAACGCAAATTTCGGGTTGTCTGTGAAGTGAAAAAGTGAAAACGCGAGTTTTGGGGTTATCTATAGGAAAAGTAAAAAGCGTAGCCGTGAAAACCGTGGGTCTATATTAAAATATGAATATTGTTCAAATACAATCGAATATCTATTAGATTTGCCACTATTTATAAACTTTGCTACAGGTTAAAGATCATTTTGTTTTCTCAGTATTTGGTTTGGTTTTATATACATTGGTTGTCCATAGAGTCTTGGAATAGGAATTGTCGATACAATATATTGTTTTGGTCCTCACAGATGTAATAAATGAGACAAAAATACCTAAACAATTACTGAATAAAAAACAACAAACCTAGGAACTGACTTCATAACAAAATTGAAATTGTAAAATTTGCATTTTTTTAACTAGCATATGTTACGTAATTTATGTAAAAAAACAAGCCACGCGGAAAAAATTACAGAGGTATATCAGCTACAACTATCCTGCGGGTCGAGCGAACCGGCAAGCTGATTACAAAAGGAATAACTTTGGGGTCAGATAGTAGGTATTGAATAAAACAATCATCGTGTTCAAACTATTCCAGTCACTTAACGTCTTTCTATATTGACAAACAAATCCTCATTTCATTGCGTAAGTCTATCATCATTATTACGCCACGTGTTAGTAATGATAGGTCTATCCCAGTAAATGAAACTGATGTCAGGCTTCATGCAGTTTACTTTAGTTTTAATCGTTTGTGTTACGGACTTATGATACAAGGTGGGTGTGGTGTGTGTTTTTCTAGTTTTGAGTTTGCGTTTTTACAGTTGTATATACGGTTGTTGGTATATGTTGGCTACTACAGCGTAGAAGCGTATCTAGGGTGTGGCAGTCATGGCTCGTACCATGAGCTACGTTTGGACTGGGGCGCAAATAGGGCAAAAAAATTTAGTCGTTAAAATGTTGCAATAAAATAATTTCAAATTGGAAATACCTGAAACTCTTATTCTTACTCGAATGATAACATTAAGTATCTCTGATGACCTTATGGTCGTATCGCTCTCCCCCAGTCTATGCCATATTAACTTGTGTGTATTATGTATATATTTTATTGTACCATTGCTTGTTACCTGGTTAACGAACTAATGGATCTCTCTCCCCCTCTTTCTCTCTCTCAACAACAGTCGTTAGAAATCGGCAGTCAACGATCAAGGCGCGTGTTTTTGGACTTTGCAGTGGGTGCCATTCTACACAGATACGCTACTGAAGTCTACAGTATTTTCAATATTTTTATTCTGTTAATCCTAGGTTAATTTCTGAATTCAGAAGGTTAGGCTATGACCAAACCAAACCAATTTTGAGGATAAACGATTGAGTCCTAAATTATTGCACTTGGACACCACTACTAATTACCATTTATCAATTCTAGATGGTCGCGTCTTCAAAGGGCAGCAAGAAGCTAGCGAAAAAAGCAGCTCCAAAGGATGGACCAAAAAAGAGAAGAAAAAAACGTAAAGAAAGCTTTGGAATTTACATCTATAAAGTCTTAAAGCAGGTTCACCCAGACACTGGAATCTCAGCCAAAGCGATGAGTATTATGGATTCATTCGTAAACGACGTCTTCGAGCGTATCGCCAGTGAAGCTTCAAGGTTGGCGGGTTATAATAAGAGATCTACTATCAGCAGTCGTGAGATTCAGACTGCTGTGAGACTATTGTTACCAGGGGAACTGGCCAAGCATGCCGTATCGGAAGGAACGAAAGCAGTTACAAAGTATACAAGCTCGAAATAGGATAAGATAATTTATTTTGAACTCCGCCTGGGACATATTTCGCAATGTACAACTAATTTATTTGGTAACAATGCTTTATAAATACTCTGGAAATACCACGCCTACAGCTAGCTGCATATAAGAATCATACTATTTTAATTAAATATTCGTCATCTTAATTGGTTTATATCACGGCATTTCTAACAAAACTTGGTTAACCGACGAGATGGCATCGTTTCAATTTTATTTACATCAAATTATTATTGCGCGTAAAACTCTGTTGAACGTCCTGACAGCATTGCATCCTTATAATTTTGTGCAAGTTATTCTGCCCGTCACGCTTGTTTGTTCAATTGTAATTGAGTTTAATATTCAGAAAACGAATTTGATATTCAGAAAACGAGTCTAAGTGCTTGGTTGTTTACCAATCCATGTCGTTTTGCCCATGCTTGTAGAAATGGCCGACAGCATTCAAACCATTTTATTTGGGTCCGACTATTTTACCAGTCACACTTATATACTTGAAATCGTATTTGAATAAAAACCATATTTTGACTCATTATCGTTATTAAAAGTCAGAAATTCTTGCTCGAGATTTCAGAACGAAGTTGGTTGCAAGACTTTCAATGAGACTGGTGTTTTATTTGGATGTAGTGTGTGGGCGGGTGGCCCCGTCCATTTTGTGTAGCGTCCAAAGATTATGCGATAATTTAGATTCCAATATATCACAATCATACTTTTCTGTAATAGCAATAAAGTTTATTTGCTCGAATTTTTTTGTAAGTTGGATTGGTGTTGGATAGAGCCTCCCGTGCCAATCGAGTGTTGTTGGGACGCCGACTCCCAAAGAAGTAGATATTAGAATGCTTATATTTCTGCGGTTGATTTAATGATTATATGGCCCATGAACAAAAATGTTGCACCTTTGGTGGTATAGATCAGGGCTACTCGACTGGCGGACCGCGGTCCGAATCCGGACCTTTCGAGTATTGGATTTGGACCGCACCTAATTTTTTATTTTGGATCAATAGCCCCACTTTTTGAATTTCCTATTATAAAATGACTTTCATAGTTTTGAATATATATGAAAAAAACTATAACACCAGATAAACAATTTTAATTTGCTACTAATCATTAGTCGGTCGAGGAAGTGCTCGTTTAAGGATGCCGAAATATCATTTCTGGAAAGACCGGACCCAAATAATTTTGAAGTTTTGTTTGCGGACCTTCGATAAAAATAGTTGAGTAGCCTGGTATAGATAGTAGTGACTGACAGACTAATTAAAATTGCCCCAATATACTACAATATATAATAAGATGGCATATTTATCGGAGTCACAACTTCTCATTTGGTTACCTGTACATGTCAGGTGTTGGAATAGTCTACTAGTTTATGGTTCTCGATGCATAGACATGAGTATAGAGGAAGCCGTAAACTATCAATTTTCTGAATTATAATTCTATTCACCCATGCCTTAGTTAATATAAATAAATATTACACAAATTTTTCTTTAAAAAATATATTTTTGTATCAATTTTCTATAAATTGAAATATATGGCTTATAAAAGTCGCTATTAATTTGTCAAAGTAGAAAGAAAGCATAGTTAGAGCTGTGGGGTGGAGAATCCAGGATGTTTGTCAGCCAAAAATAATATTTCTGGCATTCTGATTCTGACCAAAACTCTCAAAATAATGGGGGTTGCACCTGCCTTGGATCACGATCTTTGCAGAACAACGAAATAAACTGTTAACTGGCAAAAACCTACGGCATCAAAAGAAAACGTCGCGGTGTTCTGAGAGATTTATTAAAATGATAAGGAGACTGTTACGTTGATAAAAGGGGATAAAGTTGAATATTTGTAGCTCTCTGTGCGTGGATTCTCATAATGTGTGACTTTGTTTATTGACATATATAGCCTTACTTCATTCGAAAGAATTTCGGTTCCAGTCATGAGAATTTCATGTTTATGACATTGAAGAAATAAAGGTAACTTTGGCAGTTAATAACATTGAAAAGTAGAGCGTAGTATGGAAAGGTATAAGTGCAATATTGTGGTAGAAAATGTAATTAATTGTATCCGGTAGATGGCGGCCGATCTCTATCTCAACTCGAAATATACGTCTCTCATGGAGCGATCTCGAACGCCGGAGGTTGGTGCGAATCTTTGCCGCATTATCTTGACCCGATGCCTCGCGTCAGTGATCTTTGGAACGTCGATGTCAATGTTTCTCTCCCGACCAGTACGTTCCAGCATTCTGTAAATAAATTTATATAGATAGTTCGTTTTACTTTTGATTGTGGCGCTGCATGAGGTTCATTTTGTGCAATCAATTCATTTATCGCTTTCTTTTGGAACACACACTCGACATCATATCTCTAATAACTATTCTGCGTGCCTTGGCAAGTTCGAATTTCGTGGAAGGAAGGTTATGTGCGAGAGGATTGCTGGACTACTTGACGTCGTAAGATGTTTCCTGAAGTGCTGGTTCATTACGGTTTCTCCTCTATTAATGCATCTGTAAAAAAAACTTGAATATATATCCCCATACCGGAAACAGGATTGAGCCGTGTTGTCGGTAATGTGATATACGTACCCGGTTCCATTACATTTGAACCCACGTACATTTGAACCCACGACAATTGCACCTGCATAATTGCACTTATGGAATTTTTTTTTGTTTTACAGATATTTGAACCCATACTAACCCTAACCCATGGGTTTTAGCACCCGCATATAGATTGAACCTACGGATATACACATGGGTTCAAATGTACGGTCACCTACGTACCCATGTAAGGTAATTAGCCGCGCAGTGGCAACGTGTTTAAACAGGCACGCCAATGACTGGACAAACATCGAATCATCGCCCTAATTTTAGTTTAGCGACGATGCCTCATAGTGGGTGGCTTGCTGATATTGTCACGAATTTTATTGCCCGTGTTTGTATTGTGTTAATATTATTTCGTATTTCTCTGTATGATAGTTACCAGACCCTCGTTTTATGCAGTTTTGGCCGTGTCTGGACTCCGCCCACCCACGCGATGTGAGATTAAATAGTTTTCGCTTTTTTTCCCCGGCCGCTGGGCTGAAAGTCGGCTGTTTTTGACTATGCCTGCTGTTTTTAATATTCATTGCTGTTTCAAGTGTACGGTTGTCGTATCAATGAATGACCGATCCAGAATCTTGGGATTCCTTATCTAACAACCCCAGTAGCATAAACCTAATTGTGGCAATGGCGAGCAAGCCAGAATTTGGTCGAAAACAAACTGACAATATTCGCGCTTTTGAGTAGGTAAACTATCACATTGCCAATTCGCGTTCAATGTCAAAACTTTGTGGCTGATGTTAAAATTTAAAATGATCCCTGAACTACTCTCTACTGGTAGGAGATGCGCGTACTTGAAATCATGCTCTAGTTGACTATCAACAATTATCAAGATCAGCCTAGAATGATGACAGACGCGGTTCCTCGCATAAATCAAGGCTGGCGTGGGACCGCATTTTTGAAGCTGATTTATAGGGTGATATATTATAACCTACTTTCACGGGAACGACTTTACTGCGAATAAAGTTTTTCGAGAAAGACGATATCTTTACAGCCCAGTTGTCAAGTAGCGTTTGTGAGAATGATGTATGTACTTTTACAATTCCGTGAAAACGAAATTTTGTAATATTGATAAGTCGTTTTTGACCCAATATGTGAGGAAAGCTTATGTGGCTTTATCTTTTGCGAGAATGTAGCTTCACGGAGGCGAAGTTATGCGAAAATAATAAAGTCTTTTCATTTTGGTTTCGTTCAGGGCCGGATCGTACCTTTTAGAGGTTCTAAACATTTATGATTTCGGTGCCCTATGTATAAACAATAATAATAAAGAAGTTGGTGTTCCATTTCATCTGTGATTAAATAATTAAGTTTCGGTGTTCGTTGGTAATTTTCGGCTAAATTACGATTAATTTGCATGCTTTTTTTGGAATTCACATACGTATCAACCGGGCCAATGTTGAGGTCTGTGTCGACTGACCACTTGAATTATTTCCTTAAAGTCCTAAACACTGAGTCACCATTTAAAAACCTATTGAATTTTTTGTTGTGCCCGTTTTTCCTAAGCCCGTGCTAATTTTTGTTTAATGATTAATCCAGTCCTGGGTTAGTATAGAAACTTCCTGTTAAAATTTTGTGCCAACCTTGCAGTCGCAAGAAAATTCTAAATCTCCGATTTACCTCTTTTTTTTATTTCACATTTTGATGCCTGAAATTTGGGACTAAACTTTAGGAAGTTCGCAATTTTGATTCTCTCAAGTACAGGAAATATAAAAGTACGAATAGAAAATACCAAATTTAGATTCATTCTTCGATCGTTTTGTTATTCAGTCACTCCTCAAAATTTTAAAACTGATACCAAGAAAATAATATTAACCTTATTTCTACTTTCTACCGATTCTAATGATAATAAATATCTTTACTCCACGTCAACACACTCTTATTTCAATCTATAAATTTATTATGTGCAAAACAAAATTTCTAAAATGTAGCAACCAAGAAAATTAAAGATTCGGGCTTGAAACCCACATTTCACTGGGATCGGAAGCGAAGCCTTGAAATATATCTCTACCTCGTTATCCATTTTGCATTGTTTTCGTTGTTTACATTTTTGATACTCCTGTAGTGTGTGTACCAGGTTAGAGTTGGGCCATATTCTTATTCCGATTTTCCCGATTTTAGTTTTATTAAGAGTTCGGGGACTGTCTGTGTTAGCCAAGTAAATATACCTCCTGTCCATATGCTTTAGTCGCTGTACATAACTTGATGTTAAGTAGGCGAACAGAATTAGTTACCTGTTTATTGGTACACACACTTCTGGAGCGCCATATTTTTTGCCCAAAACAGTCTTCAAATATGTTTCAAATAATATACATTAATTTTAGTAAGTTCACTCAATCGCAAAAAATAAAAACGGGAAATTTGCAAACTTTTTGAATAATATTGTAATTAATAAAGGCTAGCAAACGTCACATATTTAGTGAAAGCAAGTCTAAGAATAAAACAAACAAAATAACGCAAAATACACTGCAAAAAAAACAGCGAAAACCATTATTGAAGCAAGAAAATCATCAAAACAAAGCAAATATAATTCTAAATCGGCTAATTTTCGTACCAAGTTGACCCAAAAACAGAATACATAAATTTCTAATCACTACCACGAAATGAAGAAAATTAGGTACTCCCGAAGTATGTGAACCAAGATGGCGGACACCGAAACGCACTATGTGTACCAGATTATGGTGAGGCCATAAAGTACTACGGGAGTCACTTGGCTAGTCCCCGGACTCGTAATAGAACAAAAATAAGGAAAATTGGAATGCAATTATGGCCTAACTCTAATCTGGTGCGAATACTACGTTCCGGTGTCCTCCAACTTGGTTCACATATTATTTATCACTTGAACTTCTGTTTGTGTATGATTATACCCATAAGTTTCAGTAGTCTGGGACGCTTTGCACAAAAGTAATATTTTCTCTGAAATATGTTCCAGATGACCTAGATACTGTTTTTGGGTCACCCTGTTTATCAATAACTAAATTAAATATTAGCAGACTTAAAATAAAGGCCCCGTGTTTAAAACTCCAAGAGGCCTGACAGTGTTAAAGTCTAATAAAAAAAACTATTCCAAATTGAAAAAGCGTGTAATTTAATTTCAATACCTCGGTACGTCCAAACTGTAATGCTGCAGAATATCATTTGAGCCAAGAAAAAAGTATAAAAATATATATCGCCGGATGAGAACAGAACAGGCCTAAGTCACGATTTTGAGTTTTGAGAAAAACGCAAAAAACAATTTGGAATTTTTTTATTTTCGAATTCCTAGATATTCACACTTAGTAAAGTCCTGAGCTCTGGTTATTTTAATGTGGATGAGAATATCTGTGTAATCAATATTTTTTGGCACTTTAGCTTCAATTCCTTCCTGCTTTTTTACCCCCATAAGAAACTTTGGCCCATTCTGTTCTCAACAACTTCTGAAATTTTTTGTATGGGATGCAAGGTAAAACAAGGTGACATAGGCCTAAGTTGCACTGAACAAATTTTTAGGGATGTAAGTTTCGGACATTTCATTTCTGATGTCCATGCCCATCATATTGGAACTTAGGACTATCTTTTTTCAATATTTTGGGGTTTTGAGCCATGCTCTACAAGGTGGTGGTCTTGAAATCCTGAATTTCTCAATAATAAAAATTTTAGCTGGACTTAGGCCCATTCTGTTCTTAAATATTTTAGGCCCAAGTCCAGCTAAAATTTTTATTATTGACAAATTCAGGATTTCAAGACCACCACCTTGTAGAGCATGGCTCAAAACCCCAAAATATTGAAAAAAGTCAATTTTCCAAAAATGTGACTTAGGCCCCTTCTGTTCTCATCCGGCGATATATTGTTTTAATAATACTCAGTTAAAAACAAAGTATATATTGAAACTATAATATATAAATCTCGACTTTGTTTTGGGTCACTCTGGATATTAACAACCTAATTAAATATTAGTAATAGTTTAAAGTTCAAAACTCAATATGTTTGACAATGTTGGGGTCTGATAACTATGCTAAATTGGAAAGTGTATAATTTAATTTAAGTAGCTCCGTACGTCCAAATTGTAATGCGACAGATTATCATTTGAGCCAACAAAATAAGAAAAGTATAAAAATATATTGTTATAATAATACTAGTTGAAAACAAATACATATTGGAACTATATTATATACCTCTCTACTTATTAGTCTACAAAAATACAGATAAAGAATTGCCAATGCAAATCAACGCATAGTTAATTTAACTCGCATCTTATGGTTATATAAATTGGTACTCCCGTAGTATGTGTACCAGGTTAGGGTTAGGGCATAATTTGATACCAATTTTTCTTGTTTTAGTTCTATTACTAGTTCGGGGACTGTCTGTGTTAGCCAAGTGAATATACCCCTGCCCATAAGCTTCAGTCCCTTTACACAACTTGATGTAAAGTGGGCGAACAAAATTAGTTACCTCCATATTGGTACACACACTTCTGGAGCGCCTTTAAATGACCAGAAGTGGTCCATCTGATGGTAATATGTATTATAAAGCTATGAACAGTGGCGTATTTGGGATATGGCAGCCATAGCTCGTTATAATCATAAAATGTTACAAAAAATATTTAAAAATGCGCTCTCTTGATCGTTGACTGTTGAATTGATTATTGACTGACAGTTTTTACTTGATTAATAACGTATCTCAATTCAACAACAGTCGTTAAAAATTGCCAGTCAGCAATCAATCAGTCAAAGATCAGTCAGTCAACGATCAAGAGAGCGCATTTTTGAATGTTTTCATGGCGCTATTATACGTAGATCCGCCACTGGCTATGTATGAAGACGAATCGCAACATTACGCTTGTAATATATAAAGGAAATATTTGCTTCACTGCGAACGATGAATGGATATTATTGTGTCCATTTTTTATTATTTAGGGTCAGATTTGTTGGGTGTCTCATGATAGGGAAGGAAGAAAATTCCTAAAATATTTGAAAAACATATTTAGAACTTTGCTTTGTAACAATGAAAAAAAATAGGGCTGGGTGTATGATCCAAGGCAACATTTCAATAACCACATAGGCAGAAGGCATTGAGTGGCAATATAAAAAGCAGATAAGGAATAGGAATAAATATATGGTCCCATATCCAGGCTTTGGGTCCAGCGAAGTAAACACCGTAAATGCCTAAATAAGACTAAACAGAAATATGATGGGAAAAAAATTTGTCTGACACGGAATAAAATTTTTGACAGACGCGTTTAGGTGAAATCGAACCCACTCAATCTTCAATCAAGCAGGTATGCCCAAGGCCAAATAGGGTACCTACAGCGTTCCCCATGAGACTGACTTTTATTTAAAAAAAAAAAAATAATTTGGCAGTATTTTTACATCATATTTTTGTTTGACGTTATTTAAGCTGTTATAGCATTTATTTTCACATCACATTTTTGTTAAGGATTATTTGAGCACTCACGGCGTGTACTCCTTTAGACCCAAGTTATTTATACATACCGGGGCGCAATGAAGAGCTGGAAACAGGCAGAGGGGGTAGTGTAGAGAAAAAGGATGAGAGCTACTGGTCTAAATCGTCATGTAAACGACCTTTATTGTGAGGTCTTATACTAGACTATGGGTTCCCTCTCTAAAGAACATGCAAACTCGTTTATTTTTCTCGAGTCTTTGTGGATTTCGCGTGTCTGCAGCAGGCGCGGGAACTTTTCGATTCATTTCTCTAGTGTAATTGTGACGTAACTCAGGTCTTGGTGTCGTGTCTATGCCGTCACTATGGTGTTAGTGCAAACAAAGCAAAATAAATTAATATAAATGAAAATCAAAATAATTGAAAATAACACAGCAAAAAAACTAAAAACAGCAAAACAATTATAAAAAATTAGGGTAAACCTATTAACTGGAGGTTTTCGACCTAAACAGGCTACCGCGATACAGCGTCACGCACAATAACCGTTCGGTCACAGAGACAGTTACGCTAACAATCCTCGAATACTTTAGAACAGCGGTGCGCAACCTTTAATACAGAAGGGCCAGATATATATAACTGGGTGAAACCGCAGGCCGCACCTTTATTTAACATATACTTTTCTTGTAGTTGCAAGCGCAAAAAATTTGGTTATTCATGTTATGACATGTGTTGTTCGCTTCGCACAAGTTAAAAAAAAAATAAAACACGTCACGGGGAGCACATCATTCCAAATTGGCGCTTCTCCACCGGCTGCAGACTTTTTTCTTGTGGACCTCATTTCGCCCGCGGGCCGCAGGTTGAACACCCCTGCTTAAGAATAACACATGCTTGATAGGTTCTAAAATTCGAAATTCGGGAATTACACCGAACTTCTAGTTTCTAAGGTCCCCAATGCGAAGCTCTCGCCAGTCAGGTCGCGCGAAAATTGGTAGATATGGATTTTTCTCACCTCTAGAAAAAATATGAAAATAACAGAGTGTACACTTACATTCCTGGCAAATCTGCAAAACGTTCTTCATTTTTCACGGGTATGACGAACAAGTTCTGTCGAGGAACGATTCCAGTTTTGTCGCGGTAATTGTCGCGATGTTTCTGGCTTGTCTAAAAAGAGTAAGAAGTGTGAACACGAGTTTTAGTTTGCTTGATGAAATAGTAAAAAGTGTCAGAGCAAGTTTTGGTTTGTTCAATGAAAAAGTAAGAAGTGTCAACGCGAATTTTGGTTTGTCCGTGAGAGAAGTAAAAAGTGTGAACACGAGTTTAGGTTTGTTCATTGAAAAAAGGAAGAAGTATCAACCATGTTTCATGGTTATCTGTAAGAAGCGTAACCGAATATTGGTTTGTCTGTGAGAAAAGTAAAAAATTGGTTTGTCTGTGAGAAAAGTAAAAAGCGCGAGTCTATATCAATATATTATACTGCTTAAATATATTCAAATTTCAGATTTGCCCCTATTTATGAACTTTGCTACACCTTGAAGATCATTTCATTTTGCCTGTATTAGGTTTGCTTTTATATATAAGGCGTTTATTCATGTTGTGGTGACTTCGATTCATAAATTTTAATTAATACTGATATTACAAGGTTCCCGCTGACAAGTAGACCGAATGGTCATTTCGCGATTATTCTGTCCATTCTTGGCAAAGATATGAATGTGTATATATTTTCAATTTTGTTTTCATTTTTTTGTGGCCGTTTGCCCGAATGGCTAATAAAAACTATAAATACAATGGTCTCACTCAATTTGTTTGGGTCCACTTATAGTGCGTCGCTGTTTATATTTACAAACAATTGTTTGTTCCTTAGCACAGTCTATCATCATTATTACGCGACGGGTTTGTAATGATAACTCTGTCCCCAAAAAGGAAGCTGTTATTTTCGTTTAAGACGTTTGTGTTACGGACTTAGGATACAAGGTGGGTGTGTTGTATGTTTTTCTAGTTTTGGGTGTTGACGGTTGTATATACGATTGTTGGTATATGATGCCTACTATGACGCAGTGGCGTATCTAGGGTGTGGCTCGTGCCATGAGTACCATTGGACAAGGACGCAAAAAGGGTCGAAAATTTTTAAATAAAAAAATGTTGCAATAATATAATTTCAAATTAGAAATGATTGAAACTCTCATTCCCTATTAAATAATACCGCACACAAGTATCTCAATTCATCAACAGTCGTTTAAAAACGCCAGTCAGCAGTCAACGCATGTCTGTAAACCCTAGGTTTCGATAAGTTCTGAATTAAGAAAGTTTGGCTATGACCAAACCTTCCCAAGGAGAGTAGAATTGAAGGTGGTAGATCTCGGCGTCTTTGTACAAAGCCCCCCACAACTCTCGAAATGAGAAAATTAGTAAATACCGAGTTAGGGTAAAGAATACAGATTGTGCGGGAAATTTTAGTTCTCAAATTATACCACATCCTAGCTGGATAAATCCTAATTAATTCTAAAAGATGTCGTTTTGCGTATATTCCTGTTTTACACCCACTTCAAAGGACGTTTTTCACGCTTCCATTACATATGAACCCACGTACATTTGAAATCACGACAATTGCACCTATAGAATTTTTTTTGTTTTACGGATATTTGAACCCATACTAACCCTAACCCATGGGTTTTAGCACCCGCATATAGATAGAACCCGTGGATATACGCATGGGTTCAAATGTATGTGGTTCAAATGTACGGTACCCGTTTTTCACAAGCAGACAATAGCCTGAACCGCCTATTACTGCTATATTATTATATTATTTCTTTCTGGGTTGTTACTTCGGACCTTTTACAGTTACCAAGCGGCCAGTGAACTTAGCTGATAACGTTCACATTCTTACAATTTCTAGATGGCCGTATTTGGTTACCAGTTAACGCTTACGATAGCGGTTAACGTTCGGAGTTTATAAATCAAGCCCTTTCTAGTTTTCGGATAACGCTTGCGCTTTAGATGATATTTTTAAGTTCGATCAATCAAGTTTACCACTCGTGCTGAATCAGGCTTCAGACCGTCCGTCAATTTACTAAACAACTAATTATTATTTCACTATTACCAGATGGTCGCCTCCTCGAAGGGTAGCAAGAAGCTAGCAAAGAAATCAGCGCCGAAGGATGAACCAAAAAAGAGGAGACAGAAACGAAAAGAAAGCTTTGCAATTTACATCTATAAGGTCTTAAAGCAAGTTCACCCGGACACTGGAATCTCAGCCAAAGCGATGAGTATTATGAATTCATTTGTGAACGACGTCTTTGAGCGCATCGCGAGCGAAGCTTCAAGATTGGCGGGTTATAACAAGCGAGCTACTATCAGCAGTCGTGAGATCCAGACTGCTGTGAGACTATTGTTACCAGGGGAACTGGCCAAGCATGCTGTATCGGAAGGAACGAAAGCAGTTACGAAGTATACAAGCTCGAAATAGGATGAGATAATTTATTTTGGACTCCGCCTGGGACATATTTCGCAATGTACGATTCATTTACTTGGTAACAAAGTGGCTTACATTAATAATTTGAGAGATGCCGCGCTTACAGCTAGCTGCATATATGTATCATACTATTTTTATTCAAATATTCTCGATCTAATTGGGTGTATCACTGCTTCCTTAACAAAACTTAGTTAACCATCAAGATGACGTCGATTCCATTTTATTTGGATCTAATTATTATTGCGAATAAAACCATCTTGAGAGTCCTGACAGCATGACATCTTCATAATTTGGTGCAAGTTATTCTGCCCGTCACGCTTTTTATTTGTTCGTGTGTGCTGCTGTTTGGTCGAAGGGTGCTCCTGAAGTATGCGCAACAAGATGTCGCATAACCTGAACCCTAACCTGGTACACACCCTGAGTTCAGGTTGTGCGCCATCTTAATGCGCATACCTCAGGAGGTCCAGTCGAAGTGCTTGGGTGTACACCGATCGATGTCGTTTTGCCCTTCCTAGCTGGTAAAAATCCCATTTAAAATTGCCGGCAGCATCAAATCCATTTTAATTGGGTCAGACTATTCTGCCAGTCACGCTTATTTACTTGTAATCGTATTTCAATAAAAACCACGCTTTTACTCATTATCGCCTCTAAAAGTCGAAAAATGTCTACTCGTGAGTTCAGATTGAAGTTGGTTGCAAGACTTTAATACGATTGGTTGTTTATATGGGAGAAGACGTTGAACCGTGTGTGTGCGGGCAAAAGGCCCGCCTGTAGTGTTCAGAGATTCTTCGTTAATTTAGTTCCAATTTCGTCAGAATCATACTTTTCCGTAATAGCAATAAAATTTATTTGCTCGAATTGGTGTATTCGTATGATTTCTGTAAGTTTGGTTGATATTGTATCACAGCGCGCTTAGGTCATGCGTGTTCTCGTGACGTCGCTCCAAAGTAGTAGCAGTCAGAACGCTTAAACATATTGGATTATGTCAACTTGTTCGGCAAAACAGATCTAGATGTGCGACAAAAGTATGCGTATGTCTTTGTGAGACTCTCGTTAGTTTTTCAATGAACATGCTCGGAAGAAGGAAGGTCACGCTCACTTGCGGAAGTGAAAGATGCTGATATCCCTGAGTGATATTTTAGGAAAGGATTCCCATATTATTCTAAGGGAAGGGAAAAGCCGTTAAAAAGGTTTAATTATATGGCTAATCACGGCCGGTCCGGTTACCAGTCCGTCGGGTATGGGATTAGTTATTTTTTTCAGATGCATGGACTTTTGGTGAACAGATTCTGACATTTCGATTCGACGAAGTTTAGAAAGAAAACTTTAATTATGGAGGTTTTCAAGTCTACATACCATCTTGGCGTTCAAGTAATGGTTTAAATTGAACGAAGAGTTGATATTTATTAATATTGAGATTAAGTACTGCAACATGTACGCTAGACGGTTGTCATTAAAAATTTGCAACTCTTAATCGGGAGATCAGAATTTGGACTCTGATTTCCCGGGAGTTTACAAAATACGACTCTGTGAGCAAAAACTAGGGCTCCGCGAGCTATTCGTTTGCTTATTGAAATACTGAATACTTTTAAATACAACGCAGAAAATACATCAGAGTCGTTAAATGAAGTAATTTTAGTTTACTCAGGGACGTTAATCAGTTAGTAACAAAACTCCTGTTTTACCATGGTCGTCTGCGAAAATTTTTTGTTTCTTTTTTCATTAGATTTTTAAAAAATAGAACAATATTGCAACGAGAATATCGGTCAGAGACCGAAGACTTATCGATCGAAAGTTAGGGGATCCCCAAAACAGCGCTCGTACTCCATAGTGACACCTTGTGTCCCATCACTAATGAATTAATAAATCGCTAATTATACGACATAATTCATCCAAAATCAATAAGCTTCTGGTCCGAGATAAGATGAATGCACATGCAAAATCTGGAGCAGATTCAATCTCGCTTTTGTGAGATATCGCGTGCATCTAACAGACAGACATACACACATACAGACATACATACAGACATACATACAGACATACATACAGACAAATACCTATCAATATACTTACCGATCTTAAGATCGATAAGTAATAATAATAATAACGAGAATATCGGTTGGAAACAGAAGACTTATCGATCGATAGTTAGGGGATCCCTCAAAACAGAAACTGCAGTTTCGATTCATCCGCTCTTGTAACTTGCGCACTGCGCATCGCACACACACACTCGGCGGGTTTCAAAATTCTCTCGCTTTACAAAAATCTAGATCACTATATCAATAATTGATTGATAACTCGCTAATTATACGACATAATTCGCCCAAAATCAATAGGCTTCTGGTCCGAGATAAGATGAATGCACATGCAAAATCTGGAGCAGATTCAATCTCGCTTTTGTGAGATATCGCGTGCATCTAACAGACAGACAAACAAATATATATCAACATACTTACCGATCTAAAGATCGATAACTAATAAACAATATCTCTCAAAATCAAACTCTGCGAATATGCTATCTTACCTCATCGAAGCTATGTAATTCCCTCGTGCGGTCATAATCTAGGTTAAATCTTGACCACGTGGGGGTTGTTCGATATTTCTCCCGAGTCCTTGTTCGGTTGCTAATGACGAGGTCAGGGTCGTGAGTGTAGATTGTTGGAAACTGAAACACGATAGCTTATTAGAAGGGACATATTTAGTGGTGGGATTCAGTCGGTTCGCACCGGTTCTATAGAACCGCCTAACGGAAATTTATGAGATCAGCGAACCGGTTAGCATTACTGCTTACTGTCAATCAATCAATCAATCATTTATTCGTCGTCACAAAAACATCAAATGCACAAAAAATTGGTACAATAAATAAATATAATAATAATGATATTTGTGCGACAGGAGTCGCGAGGGACCATATTAGGTCCTCAAGCAGCGACACCTAAAGCGCTGTTACTGGTTTAGTGTAAAAAAATAACTACATTTGCTACAAACATTGACTATGCAATAGTCGTTATGATGAACATATTTTGAATCATTGAAAAAATTCGCAGCAAACGCAACTTTACTAAAATCATATAATAGAGAAAAAAAAAGAAAAACAACTCAAGTATAAATTTATAAAAAAGGCATATTTGGATAAATGTATATGAGTTACATAAAAGACAAACGACAAGCGAGGGGAAAATGGTTACACCAAAGACAAAATTGTAAGTGATTAATTGAATAGAAGTCAATGTTCTGTTTGTAACTGAATTGGCTGAAAAATATGACTTTTGTGAAGGAACCGGCTGATAAAAAACTTGAATCCCACCACTGGACATATTCAGAGTTCGAACGACTCGAAGTTACGTTCAAAGCTTTGAAGTCAAAGTTGGGTATACTTTTATTGGAGGGTGAGCTGGAGTCGTATCTTTGAACTCCCTGGAATCGGGTTTGAAACTTTAAATTCGATGAGGTCTGGCTCGCAATTTCGAATATTTAATGGTCAAAATTATCCACAGAAGTTGAAACAAAAACGTAAAGAGTCAAGTTAGGTTGCCTGAGCATTTCTTGAGCATAGTTAAAGCATGATAAAAGGCTTGTCGCATATGTCAGTTTTTATTATAAAAATCTGATTTTTCACGGGAGTTCGGACTGGATCCAGGTTGTTCCACTCCAATAATTTCAAATAAATTGGCTGGGAATTGTTCGATTCTCTGCCGCATGTATTTATTCTTTTGCTTCCATTTGTTGGCTTCTCCAGTATTAAACTAATAAAATAACCGATGGAAATCCATCAAAAACGAAAATTGTCTTTTATTGGAATGCAGTAGACCAAGGAATGTTAAGAGTCTTTGAAAGGGGGCCGTCCGAACCCGTGTTCGGTGCAAAAAGAACCACATAAAACCACTCACCTGTCCACCCTTAGCGAGGGGACTCCTGCTAGTGTTCAGTGTTTCCGATCTAAAGTCTTGAAAATACTTTAATGTAGCGTTACCGTACGTGTCTCCGTATTTGTACATTAGATTCGGGACGTATCCTCGGTACCTAAAAATAAAGAATATGACGTCATAATAGATTGAAGAACAGCTGTTTTCTGTGTCATCAATGAAGAAGAATTTTCGTCTGCCTAATAATCTAACGGTTAAAGCGGTTAGAATTAGCTATGATAGCGTCACAGGTTAAAATTCCACGTTTATCTTTCATGCCCAACAACTCACACACACGATATAATAAATTACGGGGTCTCATGTGGTTTCGTACCACAATAACTCCTGTTGGGCGTGGCGTAAGAATTTTAGCATATGTCATTCCTAACCCCCATCTGAATACGTCATCCACGACGTCACAGTGATGTTATAAGGTCCGCCAAAATATACGGATGGTCGGCCAAAATGCGCAGACGATTACCCGAAGTCGAGCAAGCTATTTCTCATATTTTCTCGGTGTAGCTGCTTGTGCATATTCTTGTTACTCACTCAAAAGCAAATAAACTCATTCTGAATAATTATACTATTAAAGCATCGAGTCGACATGTTATAATTTGGCGCCAATTGCACTCATTTACCGCTAGTAATCAATGAGACATTAAATTGGTGGAATATTCACTCCCAAAAAGGCTCTCAGCAAGGAGCCCTGACATGTGATAAAATTTGGAATAACTTGGGTTTAATGTATCACATCCTTGGAGAGTGGGGTTGATAAGCAACTGGGACGGCATTCGCGTCAAGGAATGAGATAAATTAATGAAAATTTGAAGCCAACTCACCCTGGCATGAGAGATGGAGGGATATAAGTCGCATTATGTGTAGTGATCAGAGTTCCTGCGCTGCGAGATGCCATTGTTGATAGTGGTTAAAACTAACTATAGTTGCTATGTTGAGAACCTGCGTAATACAAAACAATTGTATAATTATTTTGCTGTTTTGCAAATATCTGTTTCACACCAATCCCCTTAACAACTGCTTGTCTAAGAAAGTATGATTTTGGTCACATAAAACGTTACAGAAATGCATTTGTGTTAGAGTGCAGCAGGACTCTTGAATTGCATAGTATTGTTACTTATCGATTTTAATCGGTAAGTATGTTGATAGGTATTTGTCTGTCTGTATGTCTGTTAGATGCACGCGATATCTGACGAAAGCGAGATTGAATCTGCTCCAGATTTTGCATGTGCGTTCATTTTATCTCGGACCAAAAGCCTATTGATTTTGGTCGAATTATGTCGTATAATTAGCGAGTTATTAATTAATTAGTGATGGGACACAAGGTGTCAATATGGAGTAAGAGCGCTGTTTTGGGGGATCCCCTAACTTTCGATCGATAAGTCTTCGGACACTGACCGATATTCCCGTTTTTTTATTGTTAATGTTTCCCGTTACATCATCCTTGCATTATAGGCAAGCGGATCCACTAGCGAAAGGGAACCAAGAAGTTTCGGGAGTTGGTCTCGCGTACCCTCTACTGATAGTAATATTAAAAATTGATGATAAAATACGATATTTTTACGGGAGCTGTCTATTTTGAAACGAATGCCACATATTTTTAGTACTCAAGACATTTGTCCATCTTTTCTGTTCTAATTCATTTTCTAATCAAATTTGTGTAATCATCCCGAGGAAGAGATTGAGACGGCCTAATCATATGGTGAACCCCGCTTTTCGTTTGGTTGGTTACCAGTCAATGTTGGGCATATGAATAGTTAAACAGTTATTTTTATTTTAAATACATAGACTTGGAATCGTATTTGTCGATGAGTATAATTCACCAAATTAGTTGGTGGCGTAATTAAAAGGTTTCCCAGTGAAGATATGCGAGTTGAGAAAGGAGGATCTCCCACGAGGATCTCGTGGGACACATAGTTGGGGCTATATATTATCATTCCAAACATATCCGGAATTAAAAAAAAACACCCAATAAATTTCTTGCGGGGACGGCTCAACGATTGCGTACATACAATATTATATGACAAGCGAGATTGCAAGTCCATATTGTCAAAAACATTTATCATCATTTTCACTCTCCCTTTGATATACATCAAATCTGATACGTCGATTTGCCGTCCAAAAAAAACGGGGCTCTCGAAATCCCGCCTCAAAACGCTCTATTATGTTACGCTCTATTATTTCTTTCGAATCATATCTTTTTTATCGGCTTTCCTCTGTCTACCCTAAATTTAGAACCGAATCGATTTGCCAACTCGTGAAATCGGCGACACTTACTAAGGAACTTATGACCTAAATGTCCTCAGTCTGAGCTCAGGTCAATCTAACAAGCAGAAGACATTGTATAAACAAGTAAGACGAAATGATGACAATTCAGTGTTCCGCTTACAAAATTTGTAAAATCAAATCAAATTGTTAGTCTTTTATTGACAAATTTTGCAAATAAACTGAATTTTGGATAATCTAAAAATATATATATCTTTTAGGTTTTGTATAAAAATGAAATTATAAACTTTTTCGGCATTTTAAAGTATCAATAATATTTGGGAACACCAAATTCCACCAGCCTTGTGTGCATTGTGACGAACAATAGATTACTCCCATTGTTCGTACGTGTATCATTTCATAACATGGAAACATTAAACCATAGAAGCGTGTCGGGTTGTCTGATGGGGGTATTTAAACACAGAACGATTGCGAGACGGGAAAACTAAATTGAAACAATTAGAAATACATGGTTCGAATCTCGCCTCGTCGACGTGTGTTTAAAACTGCATATAATACAATAAATTAAGTAATTTTCAAAATATCTGGTTGCAAAATGATTTAAAACAGAGGCCACTTAGAGTGGCCCTCTGTCAGCACTCAACACTTGGATTTTCCCCATCAAGCATAAATTCCTAATCCCACAGCTGATGTTTAAAATAGCTCACGTGGGGAAAAAATACATAATGTTTTTTTCTTGCTCTTGTCGCTGCCTACGTTAAGTCTTTCGCTGTTTTGCACGATGCCTTCATCGGTGCCTGTTAAGCCAAGCGATAGACGCATTGTAGAGCAATAATACAATTGAATAATTCTGTGTGACCTAACAATTCTTTTAGAAATAGTCTGATCATCCATCTATGGAAGGGTGGCCCAAACCCAGGCCCGCGGGCAACATGTGGCCCGCCGCTCCATTATCTGTGGCCCGCCGCTCCATTATCTGTGGCCCGCGCCGCGTTCGAAGTGTAATCAAAATATCGTATTTTAAGTAGCTTCTTATAAAATGAATCAGAAAAATCGTTTGACATATTGTTGTTATATCACCACTGTGACTGAATTGACTAGTATGATGGCTAGCTGGAGCAACTAGAGAAGTTGAATGATGTAATGAGCAGTTTAAATTGTTACCTAGATTTCTATCGTTTTGGTTGGAGATATTTGCTTACAATATAGGCATAATAGAAAACTAAAAATCGAATGCGGATTTCATTAGCTTTGGTTGACAATACCTGATAACTATGTGTTTACACAATAGAAGTGCTTGTTTTGTACTGCACTATTTACCTATTCTTGGTACTATTGTGATTCATAGTTTTTCCTATTAAGTTTGGAGCCTCCGGCCCAATAACCAAGTTTACTATCTGTAGCTGGCCCACTCAGATAAGTAATTGTCCCCCCCCTCCCACCCCCCACCCCCCCCCCCCACCCCCCACCCCCTGCTGTAAGCGGTATGACCAGTGCCAAAAATCTATCTACCAAGACAAGGCTATTTTATACTTTAGTAACCAAATCGCTTCCCGCTGTATCCGCTGCCTCAATATCTATCACCAAGGTCCGTTAAAAAGCGAATTTCAATACTTAAATTCCTGACTACGCTACTCGTAGTATAGGATGTCCATAAAGTCTTAACAATTTTCAAAATTGCAAAGTGAATTTATCGATACCATATATTGTTTTGGCCCTCACAGATGTATTAAATGAAGTAAAAATACTTGAACACTTACTGATTAAAAAACAACAAATCTGGATAAAATATATCGAGAGCTGACTTCATAACAAAATTGAAATTGTAAAAGAACTTTATGGACACCCTGTATATATGCTATAATATATCGCATTAACTCAATTCTGAAGGCTCAGCCCAGCGTTGTTGAGCAAATACGCAACCATTTATGGCCTAAAATTAACCCTTTACCTATCTTATGGGTACAGTGATAAGCATAAAATATTTTACGCCCAACATCGCTTTAAAAACCAATTTATGTAACTTTTAAATGGAATTTGTAAAATTTCCTTCTCGACGTATCGATTCAATTTTTCTCAGTTGTGATTGTTTCATTAAGTATAATAGATAAGAAAATTCGACACCAGACTGGTATTGCCCCATCAATACTTTTCTCTTGTGTGTTTTTTTGTTTACCTTTGTTATAGGATAGATTATTGTCTATCTTCTAACTCACCCCAACCTGTCTAAACAGGTTAGAGGTTGGCAGAAACTGCATAGTACCTAGTATTCTTCACTTTTAAATAACAATAACCGAATAAATTACGACTGACGTCAACCGTCAAACAAATTAATCGTTTTCCTCGTAACTCAAAATAATATTTTTTCATGATTTTTAGCATATCTTGTGACGAGTTCACAGCCCAGTGAACTATACAATTTTCAGTATTGGTCTACCATACGCTTTGACACAAGGCTAGATCGAATAAAGGGTTAATTGGTTGCTATTGAAAGAGCGGTTCTTTTGTTTGGCGAGGAGTCGAGTAGGCCTCGAGCTAATATTATTGTCAATAAGATGAGTGCCAGCACATTCGTTGATGACAATGATATCAAATTCGAAACACTGACAGAATATGAACGGACAGATGCCGTTTGAAGTGACGAATTCACATCGCGGTTTCTGTATAGCAAAAAACTCTATTGTGGCACCAAGCGGGTACAGTCACACACAAGAATGTTAACGAATTAATTAAGATAAAATATATATGGTATATCGCTTCCAGGACTGGCCTTAATTATTGGGGGAACTATCCAGGGGTTGTCAAAACTTTTGGTGTCATGGAGCCCGTGGGGGGGGTAAATAATAACGTAGAATTATCTCAATTCAATAACAGTCGGTACAAATTGTCAATCAACGATCAAGGGGGCTCATTTTCGAACTTTGCCAAGGGCGCCATTTTACCAAGATACGCCATTGATAATTTATAATTGTTAAATTTAATAACTTAAACCTCGAATTAGCGCGAAGCATGCGAGCGCATAAGTTGCAGTGGCCTATGGACGGCCCTGTGGTACTTACCAATTACTTATCATTCATTGCTATATTGCTATAAGTAAAATACCAGAGTAAACTAAACTACGTATTCAGTAAACCAAGCACTACAATATATTTATTTGCCACAACTAAACAGAAAAATGAAGTTTTTGATCGTTGCACGAAGCCAAGTTTTCGTTATATTTTATTGTTTAACGTGTCCCTTCTCAATAGATTTCTAGTAAAATATTCAAAATTTTCACTCGAAAGTAGCACATTAAACTATTATTAACCTTCAGATTAAATAATTGATGAAGTATAAATAAGAAAAAATATAAATAGGTATCTCAATTCAACAACTATCGTTAAAAATTGTCAGTCAGGGATCAAAGGAGCGCATTTTTTTTCCACGTGCTCCTTCGCACGTAGCTATGCCACCGATTGCGACTCCGCTAACAGAAACCTACCTCATTACATTGTATTAAACCTCGCAAACCTAGCTATAAGAAAACTTTAGTAAAAATACTAAACAAATTCACTTACCTATTTTCCTACTAAACACTTCATTCGTGTTATCCTAAAATCTTCTTGCGCTAAAGCGCAGGCACAATCTTCAAGTTAATCTAATTTGTGTATGATTTGTTCCGAAACATTCTAAAATAATCACAATAAAGGTTATAGTGACGTCACAAACACAACAAATATTTTATCTTTTCATGAGCTTTTCGGTGGTAGACGTAACGAGCGCCTCATAAGGCTTATCTTGCAAAAAGAGCGTTTTAGCTGGACATAACGTACGAGAGGGGATCGGTTCATTTGCTAAACTTATCAAATCGACGGGTTTACGAACACATAAGCGAGTCTCTCTAGAAAGCAAGAGCAAAAACCCATAGAGACATTTTTACAAAGTTTAATGAATTACAACTTCGATGATAAAGATGATAAATTACTTAAACAATTACTGATGATAAAACAACAATCCTGGATAAGATATATTGATAACCGACTTCATAACATAATTGAAATTGTAAAGGAACTTTAAGGACACCCTGTATATATATACGTTAAAGTTAAGGGTTTGCGAATGTTTCTAATAGTCGCCTCATCCCTTTTATGGGATAAACTATTAAATTTATATGTCTCTGTCTGGCGACGGCATTGATTGACAATCGAAACATCGGAGGTCCGTAGGTTGATAAGTTAAGTTGAAGTAGACAAAAATAATTTGTGAGAAAACTTTTGCATGATCTATTGTGATAGATATGTTTTAATGGAATCTACTACGTTATGGTGCATTAAAGAGAAAGATATTTATTCTTTCGTTATTCATCAATAAAATAAAATACCAACAGCAATAAAAATGTTTTGGTACGGGCGAGAGGGAACAATGCAACCATACAGTCTTCGAGGTGAACTTTGGGGAAATGAATAGAGCAGTGATTCCAAAACTGTACGTCGCAACGCATATGAGTGCAATGTGCGATAATTTTGAGTAGTCGTTGAATATATCTAGAGTTTGGGGAGCTCTGAGTTAGAATAAACCCAGATGTGAGTTTGGAGGACACCGACATTGGATGAGTATGCGAATGCGACATCAATCGCATCTGCGATCGGACTATTTTATAAAACATTTTCAAAGCGCGCTAACGATCACTCTCATACATAAAGGAGACTCATCCATGAGCAAAATTCCGGGGCACTTAAAAGCATAGGAGTAGCCGGATGGAGGAGGATGGGGGGGGGGGGGGGGGTCGTAACCCCCATACTAAAAAAAAAAAAAATTGACCCACTAGCACTAGCTGATACGGTTCAACTTGGGAATTAATAATTTCAGCCCCCCCCCCCCCCCCCCCCTTTAAGAAATCATGACAGCGCCCCTGTTCGAATATCAAGACTCATCATTGAGGAACCAACTTTGAGCAAAAATACAGGGCGGCCACTCAAATGGCAAGATCTACTGAAACTATACAGTATTTTGGTAGTGAATATGCAAATCTACACCATATGCTTTACTAGTTACGCTCCTGTATGGAAACGGATTTGATTTTGCCCGAAAATAATTCTTCAATACAACAACATTACTTCCGGATTTATTTTACAAAATTGCACTTTTGGGTCAAACGATCAAGCAAATAGTCAGTTTGTGATGTCGCCACTGCCACAGTTTGATTACGTCCGCGCAGTGAATCTACTATCCAGGTACTATCAGTTGGGGGGCGAGACTAGCTACTGTATTTCCACAAAAATAAGACCGGGTCTTATTTAAATTTTCTTTCGAAAAAATACCACTAGGTTTTTTTTTTGAGGGGACGTCTTTTAATTTCATTTATAAAAAAATAAATTACAAGATTTTCAAATATACAGAATATAAAAACCGATATCCATTTATTAATAAATAACACGTTTTTGTTTTAAAAAATTCGCGCTAGATGTTATTTTAAGGGGAGATTATATTAAAATCATATTCAAAATTCACGCCAGGCCATATTTCCAGGAAACACGGTGCCTATAATTATTTTGTATGTACTATGTTTTTGTGCTAGTGCATCTGTATGCGCTTAATAGAAGGATACCGTAAGATTGAATAACACATAATATGTAGTTTTAGCACCAAATAGACCAGATGTTAGAACTAAGGCAGATTGTCCGCCGATGTTTCAAAGGTTCGCTGATAGTTGAAAGATGATATTTTTTCATATTTATTCCAAAAGGGGAGAGTAAATTCGATAGACGGGCTATTCATATGGCGAAACATGGTCTCTCATGAGGCTACGTATGACCGAGGCTAGGCAAAAAAAACTGCTATACGACGAGAAAGCAAACATAATTCCTGGACTCGGAGCTGCGAATTTATACCATAGTATTCTTCGAAAAATTTAAGCAGTAACTTTGTATTGGGAGTTGTAATTAGTGTTAAAGAAACATTAAACTATCCTTCACACAAGCGGTATGGATTGATCGTTCATCTCCGATTCGGCATTCAGAGTAAAATTGAATCGGGAAATGGAACACCGGATCTTTTGTACAAAGACCCCGTTACTAATGCAAAAAAGTGATATTTGAGAAAAACACCCCCGCCCCGTTTAAATAACAATTTAGTAATTATCTAGTTGGGGTTCTGGTTAAGGTTAGGAATGATTTAAAATTTGACTTTCCATCATAATCTGCATTCGAATTCCTAACCCTCACCCGTGCTGTGCAATTACTATTTTTTTTTTGTTCGATGGCGGGTGTGTTATTTGGCGGGCGCTATGTACAAAAGATCCGGAAGATCGTACCCAGAATCTTTGTCATTTTGTAATATCACACAAGCGCTGTATTGTTGTACAAAGTTCGCTTGTGTGCTGCGATGAGACCTTATCGTAGGTTAATTATTATCAGACACACCATGTAGTGCCTCGCTCGTTATTTTTAAAACTGAAAAATTGTGAATTTAACCTATTTTCTATAGTAAATCAGCCGAATTACATAATAATTTGCAAAACAGCGTATAACATGGGCCCGTGATAAGACACGTATATGGCGTATTCCGACTAGTATAACTACATATTTGAGAGCCTTATTATGAGTGGCATGAAAACACACGATAAGAATTAATTGCAATTTACTTGCAAATAAAATGTATTTTGTTCCTTTTTTAACAGCCATCTATATCAGTAACGTGCTGTTGTGCATTATTCAAAAAGTATTTTTTACTTGTTGTTCTTGCTAGGGCGGTTGGTAACTTAGTCAACAAAATTGTTTGTACTATCAGCTGACTCACGCATTATGCAGCAATCCGCGTTTGTTGCTGCACGATTTCGGAAGTATCGGATCGCGCACATGAGATTTGTGCAAAGGTACGTAGCGCTATTGCAGCAGAGGCTATTTAAAAATGTGTAGAAATAGGGTGTCCATAAAGTCTTAAAATTGTTCAATTGCAAATATAATTTATCGACATCATATATTGTTTTGGCCCTCACATATGTTTAGGTAAAAACACGAACTATTAAGCAAAAGCAGCTAATTTACCCAATCTCCTATATATGTATTAAATGGAAGTAAAAATACTTAAACAATTACTGATTAAAAAACAACAAACCTTATTAAGATATATTGAGACCTGACAGCAGAACAAAATTGTAATTGTAAAGGGATTTTGTGGACACTCTGTATTATGTATGTGTTGAGCTAAGAGTGTTTGGGCCTCCAACGTGGTTAGGTGATTTCTCATGATATATTTTTGATATAGTATAGGTATTTAGAGAGCGGCGTTTTGAGCGCCTTTTTATAAAGGGAAATAGAAAAAGATTTCATTTCACGACAACATTAACAATGATACTAAGTGTGTAACATAAGCCAAAGTTCGAATAATATAGATCACGAAATACCAATCCATATAAAACAGTCTTGTAAATTTCATCTTCCTTCCCCCTCCAAGCACTGACGATCTAAATACAGTAATTTAAGCAACCTCTTATTTTTACAGAAATAAAAGATTGATATTTCGATAAAACTCTATTTTAGTAATTGAACGTTTCAATATGTCTTCATTTGCTCCTAAAGCTGGAGATTCAACAGCAAGTGCTGAGTGTGCAAAAATTACTTCATTTCCTGTTGGTGAGTTGCGGGCAGTTTCTGTTTCATTGTTACTATATCATTCAACTGTGAAATGTACTGTATTCATTTTACCTAACTTTTTTTCGGAATTGACCTTGTTTTGAATAAAAGTTGTTTGGAAAATCTTTATTGACGTAATTTTTTGAAAATAAACTTTCTTTTATTTGGATGTTTTCTTCAAGTTTAATATTGGACCATATTCTTCATATCAAGTTTTTGTGCTTTCACGTTGAACAAGGCTCTTCACAAACATCAACTGATGTGTGTGGAACAACTTTTTTGCAAGGACTGAAATCTTTGCGGTTCTGCATTGTCTACCCAATATATTACAAATAGGTGTATTATTCGATAGGTTTTGAAAATGGCTCCTTTATCCCGCAACGCCAACTCTTCAGCGAATCTATTCACACACACATACATACCTTACCCACAACCAGGGAAATCATATAAATTTAGTTCCAAGTTTTAAAACTTTATTTTTCAACTTATTTTGGTTATTATATTATAAATACAACTTATATAAATTGATCGAATAACAACAGAATTATGATAAAAACTCATAGAAGAAGGTTCTATATATTTGTTGAATCTCAACTCTTTTTCTGTAGATGTGAAAGTCCAATACAAGTCTGACGCCAAACCAGATGAGGTTCTTTGTTTCAAATACTACAATGCAACTGAAGTCATCATGGGAAAACAAATGAAAGACTGGCTTCGGTTTTCTGCTTGTTACTGGCATACCTTCAGGGGAACTGGTAAGTGGAATGTTTTTTATTATAGAGTTTTTACTATGAACAAGGCCCTATACAAGTCAGTGTTAAGGGGGCTTGAGCAGGGGTGTAGCCAGGATTTTCGAAAGGGGGGTCAGATGAAATTTTGAATGCTGAGTTGGACCAAAACAGCTAGCTGGTACGGGCGTACCTGGTTGCATCCCTAGTACAAAGCCTCGTTTGAGGAGAAATGCCTTTCAAGCTAGAAAAATGGCCATTTATCATACAGAGAAACGCTACATTTTAAAAGAGGGGATGGATGTACAGACTCGCCAAACCACCACCCTAGGTACGCCCCTGAGTGCAAGTCCTGGTCCCTAGGTACGCCCCTGAGTGCAAGTCCTGGTCATTTCATTTAGACCAGAGTTACTCTGAGTCTTTGATATATGGTGATTCGAGGTGTGCCAGTGACTCAAGCCCAAGGAGTTTTGGGGGTCGAAACTCTCCTCTTGAAATGTAGCATTTTTCTGTATCATACATAACAATTTTTCGTAGCCTGGAACATTCCTGGCTACTGCCCTTCAGGTACTCAGCTAACTTTCAGTGAGAGTATTCGAGTTTAGGCTTGACTTGAGACTCGGATGGCCTGTGACTCGACTTGGGCCTTGATTCAGGATTTAGAGACTTCTACCCAACACGGTCACAAGCTATCAGTGATAGTTAAGGAGCTATTGTCTCTCAGTGTTTTTTATCACATTTCACCCTGAATATAGCCCTGTAAAAGCACTATTATGCAAAAAAGCCAATTCCGTGCGACGAATACTAATCAACACATTTCACCCTTATCTTAAGAACTATGAAAAAAAAATTAAAAAAAAATCTGTGCCAGGAATGAAACCAGGATTGGATGAGGGTTGCAATTCAGAACTTTATCTTCTTCCTCCCCCCTTGGATAGATATGAAAATGTTTTATTTTCATCCATTAAAAATATCTTCCAGGAGCTGACCCATTTGGATTTCCAACCCTTGTAAGACCATGGGATGATGGAAGTAACAGCGTTGACAATGCAAAGCGAAGACTGAAAGTTGCCTTTGATTTCTTTGATAAGCTTGGAATAAAGGTAATGTGATAGAGAGAGTGAGAAAGTGTTTTTTCAGCCATGATATTTTGGGCAGAATAATAGTATTATATTCATTCTGGGGGATAGAAAAACAGTAAAAGAGTTTGTAACCGTGTGATGAATCTAAGCGTTAGGAATACACTCAACCACCGCAACAATTATTACCCTGTGTGGGTTCACAAGCTTGAATCTCAAGCAGGGTTAATTATGGGCATGAGGATTGCTGGTCTTCTCGCCACTGTAGGTTGTTCCACAGCAGTTACGACTTCCTCCGCCATATAGTCCATGTAACTGGCCAACTCATCTCATCCCGACATGTGATTGCGTCGTCTTATTTCTTCCCTCTCCCCGGGATAAATAAGTAAATCCTATCCTATGACTAGTAGATACAGAATAGGATTTGTTATGTACCATTATGCAATGAAGCAGGGGTCGGGAACCTTTTTGGTCAAGAGAGCCCTGAAATATACATATTTTCAATTGCATTTTCGTGCGAGCCATTTCTTCACTTAATCAGGCCTGAAAGGTTTACTCAAAAGTCAACACATTCAATGTCAATATACATTTAATGTGACTTCTGATGCTGCATGTTGTCGCTGCGGGCCTTGAACGGTTGCTCACATGCAGCCCAAGTTGGAATCTACGATACTCATCACCCTTTTTCGTTTAGGCATCTCCGTAGTATTTTAAAACTCTATCGCTTTGTGATGTCACAATATATGTTCCAGAATCCCCATGTTTTGTCACAATGCTTGTCTGGTAATTCTCTTACATAACATAGACATGCGCTGGGCCCGCGTTGTCAAACGTATAGGGAATTTTTTGCCAAATTTGGCCATAAAATAGTTTGAAGTCTAGTAACAATAGTAAGCTTAATCTTAGAATAATAGATTTTTCTGGGAGCCATATGCCGTCACCAAAAGAGCCATATATGGCTCGCGAGCCATGGGTTCCCGACCCCTGCAATAAAGTAAATAAATAATCAAGTAAAGTAAAGTGTTTCTCCCATATACCCCCTGTAGGGAGCGTGATGAGGCCTTAGAGGCGAAAAACTTTTTTAACTTATGCGTCCTCAGTCGAACAATTGCTATGACTATCTTTTTCGCAACTTTCCCTGTCCTCCATTTCTTAAACATAATGGGGGACAAAAGTGCACAGATATAAGAGTTACAAAAAGCAACCACCACTAACGCACAGTGAGGATCCAAAAATAGCTTCATCACTGTGATAATTTATCAAAACAAAATAAACATTTTTCCAGTACTGGACATTCCATGACCGTGACATTGCACCGGAAGGCGAAACTTTGGAAGAAACAAACAAATATCTGGATGAGGTTTCTGATTACGCAATCGAACTGATGAAGGAGAAAGATGTCAAATTGCTGTGGAACACTTGCAACCTGTTTGCTCATCCAAGGTAAAAGTTTTGGACATTATTTATAAGATATTTCTATGCATTTTAATCTGTGTGAGCACCACTGCATTAATTCCGTGGGATCGTAATCTTCCCGGTTCAGCATCACATACCCAATTCTTTACACCTTCAATGAAGAGGTAAACATGTTTATTATACAAAGTATATATCTCTTTCACTTTGTAAATAATAATCAACCTCTTCGCGGGCTCCATAAAACCAAAAGTTTGAGAAATTCTGGTCTACACGATTTATCACACTTGATGAGGTGGTGGGCATAGGAATTGAAACTTGAATTATTAATTCCAGATGCCAACATATACTAAGTCACATGAATACCACATTTCACATCAACTAAATTCAGTGTTGTTTTCCGTTGGGTTGTTGTTGTTGTTTTATATATGACCCCATCCTTCTCCCCGGATCTGCTATTAAAACACAAAATGTGTTTGCATGTGTCATTTATTTCAGATACATGAATGGAGCATCAACCAATCCTGACGTTCATGTGTTAGCATATGCAGCAGCACAAGTCAAAAAATCTTTGGAGATCGGAAAGAAAATGGGGGCTGAAAATTTTGTTTTCTGGGGAGGTCGTGAAGGGTATCATTCCCTTCTTAATACCAATGTTCGATCAGAGCTGGATCAAATGGCAAACTTTTTTAAAATGGTTGTAGGTTGGTTCTTTTCTATTTTTTGTTTCTTTCTTTTATATGATGCTTATATACGCCTTTCGCTCCGAACAAAGCCCTACACAAGCAAGTCCATGATATCTAAAGATATGTGACGAATTGCTATTTTTGCAAGGACTGTAATCTTTCCAGTTTGAATATGGCTCACCCAATTTATTACAGCCTGGGTGAGATCCTACCAATGTACGATCTAAGCTGGATCTAATGGTGAACTTATTTAAGATGGTTGTAGCTTAGGCTGGTTGCTATTTTTATACAATGTTCATTCTCTTTCTTTTCGAACAAGGCCCCACATAAGCATCTATTGATATGTGGGTACTCCTGTAGTATGTGTACCAGGGTGGGGTTAGGCCATAATTTTATTCCGATTTCCCTTATTTTAGTTTTATTACGAGTTCGGGGACTGGGTGTGTTAGCCAAGTGAATATACCCCCTGCCCATAGGCTTTTGTCCATTTACGCAACTTGAAGTAAAGTAGGCGAACAAAATTAGTTTCCTCCCTATTCCTCGATACACATACTTCTGGAGCGCTGATATGTGAGTTGTAATTTTTCCAGTTCGATATCGCCTACCCAATTTATCACAACCTGGGTAAGATGGGGTCCTGAGATTCGAACCAAAATTTTTATCGATGCCAACATACGGTAGTTGAATCTAAGACTTTAACTATGTGTTGGCTTTACGTGTTTAATATTGCAACTATGAATTGAAAAGAAATTTATCTTGCATGTGGTATTTTGCTCATTGGCTTTGCACCAGGTTTTAGTCAAGCCGACTCTGATACTTTAGAACTTTTTGGCAGACATACGAGGGTATCTAATTTTATGCTCAGGTGAGCACGGGATTGGAATTTAAGATTCTTAACTCCAGATTTAATGACCCAATTTTGCGATCATATGCTTCAAAAATTAATGAATAAAGCTTGATATTTTAAAAATATTTTCAGCCTACAAGAAGAAGATTGGATTCACAGGTCAGCTGCTCATTGAACCGAAACCTAAAGAACCATCTAAGCACCAGTATGACTATGGTAAGTCATTCTCCACTAATTTTTTCGTTTTGTATGATTCATGCAAAAAGGATTATCATTTTGTTTCAACATTACACCCAGAAAAGGATGAACATTAATTATAATTATTCTTTTACACCTTTACTTCAAACAAGGCTCTGGAAACCTGCCACTTATAGGTAAAGAGCTGGAAAGATCAGGAGCAGAAATCAAGCCCAAAATTTTGGGTGTGGACAAATTTTTTGTATAGTGATGTAATACGACTCTAACTTGTGCCTTTTGCTCTGAACAAGGCTAAGTAAAAGTAGCCACTGATATCTAACACTATCTTAGAAAATCGTTCTACAGACATACTACGCTGTCAAAGTTATTCAAGGCATATTATGAGCACGCATTTTCATCTTGGTTGGTTCATTTGGAAAAATTATTATTCATAGCAAGCCAGGAAACGTTCGGTTATCAGTAAATCGTTCAAGAATAGAGCAAAATGATGCTGGGAAAGGCTTATGAATTTTTGTCTTGTTGCTGCAAAATTGCATTTAAAAAAATGTTGAAAGTTTGGGAGGCGGGGGGGAATTCCCCTCCTCATGCCCTCTGACTTGGCCTATGGGAAGGATCACTGGACAAAAAGTCATCATTACACCATCTATTTTCTTTCCCTCATCATTGAACAAATATGAAAATTTTACCTTATCTTTGAATAAGGCTAAAACAAGCAGTTCGTGAAATGTAAGAATTCGGCTAATCGTACGATATAAGTGGCATTTGGTTTAGCATTGTATACTTTTATTTATTACACCCTAGTAAAGTATAAAAATGCGTCCTTTTGATCATTGACTGACAATTAATAAAAAATAATGACTGTTGTTGAATTGAGATACTTGTACGTTATTATTTAAGTAAAAATACGGGTTTTGATTACTTTCAAATTATTTTATTGGAACATTTTATGATTATAACTTTTGTTCGTTTAGCATCCCTCTGCAAAAGACACTCATGGCTGCTATACCCTGGGCATTTATTTAACATTATTTTGTGGAAATTAAATCTCTCTCTCTTCGACTCTGGCATTTAACTTCTTTATCTAGTGCCGTCGCCTGTCCATGCCATAGATAAAATCATGGTCTCCCTAAGTGATCATCTTATTCCTTTGTGAACTTAGTAACTGGCTCAGAGGTTTGGCCCATGGTTTGATAAAAGATTACACTCTTCTCTTCCCACTTCTATTCCAAGTTATATTCTACCATATTCAATGTTCATTTACAGATGCTATGACAGTGATCGCCTTCCTGAAAACATACGACCTTGACAAAGATTTCAAGGTGATAGGGTTCCACTATTTTGAAATTTTATTGTCAAAAACGAATCAAATTTTTTAATACATTCAAGATTTGTCATATTCGATATTGTAAATTGATGATTTTAGGAAGTTTCATTTGAAATTTAGTAATTTGAGTATCTGATAAAAAATACCTATAGAATATAAATGGAAAATCAAAACAATGATTATCTCAACTGTTTTGTATTGCAAATCCAATTTTCATAAATTTATATTTAGGTATGCATATTTATATATTGAACGGTATTAATCAGGATATATATTCGATATTCCATATGTACAAATATTATCTCAGTATTTACTCGAACCAAAAAAATTCCAATTATTTTAATTGCATTGTATGTACCAACATCATAACGTGAACCTCATTAGCTCATGTTGCTGGCAACTAAGATAGAATTTTTTTTTGTATAATTGAGTACTGATTGCCTCTATCAAAGCCCCAATGTAGCAAACATTTCTAGGAGAAAAATTGAAAATTATGGTTCACCATAATCAAGCCATAATGCAGAGAAATGTGTTAACCAATATATTTTTCAGCTCAACATCGAGCCAAATCACACCACATTGGCAGGTCATTGCTATGAGCATGATATAGTGATGGCTTCAGCTTATGGAATGCTTGGATCTGTGGATTCTAATACAGGGTCGCCAGATTTGGGATGGGATACTGACCAGTTTCCAATGGATGTGAAGAGTGCTGCAATGGTTATGAAGGTGGGGAATGCCATAGCTAAATAATGTTGTTGCTATTATCGACAAAGTAACCCTGTTTTCATTGCGAGTTATACCGTTCCAGGTCAAATTCGAGTCCTAGCAAATCCCATTTCAAGTTTAATCATTGCACCCCTAATTCCCATGTCGAGTCGTTGCTTTGAGTCAGAAAGTTAATATCATAAAAAAGAGTTTAATGGATAAATATGTTGCGTTAATCTTCAAGTCTAGTCTCAATGGTTGGCTTAGCAGCTCCCAATTAGGCTCCTTGCTGTCACAGGTTCTTGTAAAGCCTTGGGCTTTTGTCAACATCCAAATTCATGTATTTAAGATTATTAGCCGGTTATTTAACTTGTTCAGTTTGTACTTTAACTCAATTGAGCTGTATTGATGAATATCCTTCCACAAGCTATTCTCTTCAGCAAATCCTGTCCATAAATAGAGGTAGCAATCACCATTATACCTTATTTTTCAGACTATAATTGAGCAAGGAGGTCTTGCGCCCGGGGGACTCAACTTCGATTGCAAAGTTCGTCGAGAATCCACCGATTTAGAAGACATGCTGATTTCTCACATTGGTGCAATGGATACTTTTGCTCGAGGGTTGATAGTTGCTGCGAAGATCATTGAAGAAGGAATCATGGATAAAGCAGTAAAGGTGGGGGCTGTTTTGTATAATGTAGTACTAGGATCTGTGTCATTGCACCATGTTGGGAAATATGTAAGAGATGCTGGTGTAGTAAATTGGATAGGTATTGATGAGCAGGAATAGTAACTTTTAACCTTGGCAGTTTGGCGCATCATGCTAAGCATTAAGAATACATTGACCAACGTACCTCTGATCTGATTACCCTGTGCGAGTTCGACTCTCATGAGAAATAATGATGTGCGATATGATTGCTGGACTCCTGGCTGTAGTAGGGTGGTTCACGTGACCGCTGGTCAGTTATGGCTTCATCTACCATTAAGTCCATGCATCTGAAACTAATAATTGGCTAACAAATCCCATACCGGACATAGAATGGTAACTGCAACGAGAGGCAGTCGTTCACCATATGATTAAGCCGTCTCCTATCAATTTAAAAAAAACTCAGTTAAACTATTCAGTATCGACAGACGACAATGTTAGAGCAGCTTGAGTCGACCTGAGTCATTATCTATCAAGGCGAGCCATCCAAATCAGTTGCTCCCTTTTTTCAAGCGACGCAAATTTTTTACAAAATATATAGTGCTTCGGAAGTATTCGTACCAAGATGACACACAACCTGAACAACTCTAACCTGGTACACATACTATGTTCAGGTTGTGCGTCATCTTGGTACGAATACTTCGGGAGCGTTTTGTCAGGGTTTAGGACTTCCACTCAACACTGACGTAATCAAGTTGCTTATTAAAAACAACCAATGTTTTTCTACAGGAGAGATATGCAACCTTCTCATCTGGCCTCGGGGCAAAGGTCAAGAGCGGGGCTGCAACACTGGAAGAATGTGCAGAATATATCGAGAAAAATGGCAACCCTCGATTGATATCAGGAAAGCAAGAAAAAATGGAGTCAATCCTCAATCGCTACCTCTAATATTTTGTATTACCTAATTTTCATTTTCGATTATTTCTGACGAAATTGACAAATAATCTAATTTCTATGACTAATCATGGCCATGGCTAGACTAAAACTCAGCTAAGGATTAGGGACGTGGATCACTATTGAATCCAATATGGGAATAATTATGTGAGAATGTATTGCAGGTCTAATGATCTTTTAGAAAAGTTATATGCAATCACTGGAATGCCGAGAGATACTTAAACTACATGAAATTATTGTAGGACATAACGACTAGATTTGTAGAAGTTTAAGTCATTTCTTCCCTTATAATATATATTTTATTTTGAACTTCGCCCAGAAAGAATGTCAAAGACAATCAATCTCTTCTGGACTCAAACTTGCCCTTCCACAGTGTGTAGTGAAAGTATTGATGTCAATTTTATTTTTTGACTAGTTTTGATGCCACATGAATGCATTTATTAGTAACCACTGTTTTAAATTGTGCAATTTTACGCATTTGGGCCAATCCAAGTTCTTGTCTTAAATTTGTGCAATTTTTTTAATGTGATGATGGAATAACCCAATAGTACTAAAGCCCAAAAAAGTGTAAGAGAAGTGTATTTAAAACAATTTTACAGCCCAACACTGAACAATGATGGCAAGGTAAAAACCAGACATTAAATGTGTTTGTTGGTTTGAAAATTTTTTTTGTGCGAACAGTTTAACAAATTGGCAGTTTTAGTAACAAAAAATAGTATTTAGGTCGTTTGTAATTTTGACTCGGAACTCCAAGCAGATCATGTTTTCTTTAAGAATGTTCTTTTCCTGTACTAAATTAGGCTGTTTTTCTGGGCATATTTTGTCATGATATAATAATTTGTAATCATTGTGCAATAAATCATTTATTGAAAGATGTTGGTTATGTGTTTCAGATCATAGAAAGGGGATATTAAGTGTGATTATATCTTGAATGAATCTACTTCTTTTGGCTTGTCAATTATAGTAGAAAGTGGCAATATAATATATAGCGTGTTCATAAAGTCTTAAAATTGCAAGCGAATTTTATAGATGCCATATATTGTTTCGCTCTCCGATGTATTAAATGACGTAAAAATACTTGAACAATTACTGATTGAAAAACAACAAACCTGGTTAAAAAATATTGAAAACTACCTTCATAACAAAATTGCAAAGGGACTTTATGGACACCCTGTTTATTGGTCATTGAAGTTTTCAGGAACCGATCCCTCAACTGAGAAAAAGGCAGTTTGGTGGATAAATCTGCTTTTGCCAATCTCATTTATTATTAAATGCTACCTTCAGGTCATCATATAGCTGAATAGCAATTAACATTCCAAGAATTCTGCTAAACAGTAAAAATAACTAATCAGAATTCGGGAGGGAGATCTTTCGAGATATGAAATGATGCTTTTGTGTTGTAGTGAAAAACATATTCAGCATGGCTGCAAGTTGAATGAATACGATTCTGCTAATGCCTGCTTTCTATTGGCATGAGATCATATTAATATAGGTTACAGGGGGTTCCATTACATTTGAACCCATGGCAATTGCACCTATGGAATTTTTTTTGTTTTTCGAATAGTTGAACCCACACTAGCCCTAACCCATGGGTTTTAGCACCCGCATATAGATTGAACCCGTGGATATACACATGGGTTCAAATGTACGGTCACCGTTACAGGGTGTCTATAAAGTCTCTTTACAATTTCAAATTTGCTATGAAGTCAGTTCTCAATATATCTTAACCAGGTTTGTTGTTTTTAAGTCACAGTATAAAAAAATTTCAAGACTTTATGGACACCCTATACTTCTTATCTGAAAAGCTAATATAACCTTAGCTGGGCATTCCAATCTTCCAAGTTTAAGTTTAGTCTTCCTTCTTTACATGAAAATCAAGATGTATAACGAATTTGACCGCAAACCCCATAAATCTCCAACTTGTAAACTATTCCAGTCATTGCTGTGGGGACAGGAGTATGTATTGCTGAGATGCTAAAGTTCTTGCAAAATTTAGGAAAGAATCTTGTTATATAAAATAACTTAACTGGATATGTTAAAGCTTATGACTAATTATAATTTTTTTTATGCTCAATAATCAAAAATATATTACTTAACTTGTATTGAAATCAACAAATGAATAAAACACTATGGATTATCTGGGAATAATGTACATGATGGAACGATCCTAATGTTAATAATTACATAATTTATGATGTTATTTTTATTATTAAATGATCAACTTGTTAAACCATCAAAAAATAGAAAACTAACAGAGAATATTCATGAATATGGTGTTAAAATAAGACATGAAATGCAGAGTGTTGATTCCACTGTGCTTAAACAATATTTCTTATAAACAGCCAAATGAATACAATGTAGTGAATCATGTGCGACATAACAAGAGGAAGGAAATGGAACTAATGCTGCCTATTTTCCCATCCGGTTGGTTTGGGAGCAATTTCTAACAATAAGTAATGTTCTGCTTATACACTACTCATATTATGGTAAGGAGATGCTGTTTTTAGACCTTTTCAAGTTATCCCCCACTAATATATATTCGAATACTCTCTAATAAAAGTATTTTGTTTATGGCTAGGGGTAACCCTTTGGTCAAGCCCCACATGAAAACGTCCCTTACCTGGGGCAGAATAAATATAAGATGGCTTAACCATAGGAATGGTACGCATCAACCTGAGTACCAGCTCTGTTTGGCCCAGATTGGATAATCCATACCATATATTGTTTTGGCCCTCACAGATGTCTTAAATGAAGCACCGTAAATATACTTGAACAATCCCTGTACTGTGAGTGCTAGTGCGTCTTTGATTAATATACAGGATGTCCGTAAAGTCCCTTCATAATTTCAATTTCGTTATGAAGATCAGATCTCAACCAGGCTTTGTCTTTTTTTAGTGATTGTTCAAGTATTTTTACTTCATTTATTATATCTGTGAGGCCCAAAACAATATATGCTATCAATAAATTCCCTTTGCAATTTTGAAGACTTCATGGACACCCTATATTGCTTGTTGCTTAAAAATCCTAGTACTGGCCCGATTGAGACATCTCTAGTCCCCAGTGCGAGGGCATATCCGAAGTTAACCTTGCACAAGAAAACAACAACTTCTTTTTAACTAATTAATATATTGCTTGTTACATAGAAAGCACCCAATATCAATAAATTTAAAATCAATATATAATTTATAAAAAGCTTCATATAAATCAATTGATGATCAAGCAATAGCAACTTAAAGGGCGTGACCTCTAGGGTTAAGAGAGTTGCCAGTTTTTGAATTTATTGTCGGGTATGACATGGTTTGGTGTCTGGAAATCCACCCAGAACACCAAGTCTAAAAAACGGCATATATGAATTTAGGGTACTCCCATAGTGTATGTACCAGGTTAAGGTTAGGCCATAATTTTATTCCGATTTCCTTATTTTAGTTCTATTACGAGTTCGAGAACAGTCTGTGTTATATCCCCCTGCAAATAGGTTTCAGTACCTTTATACAACTTGATGTAAAGTAGGCGAACAAAGTTAGTTACCTCCATATTGGTACACACACTACTGGAGTGCCGAATTTAGTTTGGTTAAATGATTTTATGAGCAGGGTTCACAATCTCTTTAGGACTGTGAGGGTTGCCAGTTCTTGTAATTATTGTCAGACATGATATGATTTGTTTGGTAAAAAATGCCATCCACAACACAAATATGAAACATGACAATTTATACAGAATCCTCCGTTTATTTCGAGGTCTTAATGAACAATAGGGTTGAATTTCGTCTGTGTGAAATCTTTCATGGGCATAAGAAGGAATTTCCGTAGTACATTTGTTAATATGTAAAAAATGCCATACAGAGCACTCTAACAATAAACACAGAATCGCTGAAAAGATCTTAATAATGAGGTTACGGTTGAATTTGAGATACGGTTGAGTGTGATATTCCAGGGAGGAAAATTTCCCATGAGTGGTAACTTTCCGAGAAGAGAAATTTCCAGTACCATTTGTTCAACTGTATGTTTTATATTACCTTGTATTGAAAGGTGGAGAAATAGCAACACTGATAGAAGAGTATCAGTATCAAAAGAGTATTCGAACCTCACCCCCCCCCCCCCCCCGCTATGGCAACGCCCCTGAAAGCCCATAAAATATTATGCAGCAAATCATAATTTTTAACCTCAATCGACAGGTCATTTTGCAAAGTCAAAAATTCAAGATACAGCTGTCCAACATATGGGTATAAAAGTGTCTGGTTTTAATAATGTTGTCTCATTGTATATAATATCTAACCAGAAAATTCGCCCAGGCATTCTACCATGAATTAAAATAATAAAATAAAATCATAAGCATTCGAGATATAATAAAAAATTTAAACTATTAGAATATTACAGAGCATACATAACTATATAGTATTTTGCTGGCGTTATCAGCTTATTAAAGTATTTACAAAGAATGAAATAGAAAATATAGAATCAGAATGATTGTAACCGAAACCTAAAAATATCACAATTTAAAAATATGAACGCATCAGTTTCTTGGCCGAATTCTCACAATTTCTTTGTTAAGTGTATTTAAGCTATTGATAGAACTACCGGTACTAACCACAAGAGGATGACACAAGAGACCTCCCATATTTTTTATGAATTAATTTAATGAAATATGGGAGTTCTTTTGCCCTGTATGTATTAATTGCAAAACGTTCAGTGAGTTTTATTTTACAGGGTAGTCGCTAGAAAAGCAGAAAATTCGAAGGTCAAATTAGATCATGAATAAAATACGTGTTTACTCATTTCTTCTTTGATGTTTTTATTTCTTTTATGTTCTGAGTTGTTTTAGATTTATACCTTTTAGGTTCTATCAAGCTAAGACACCGCTCTGAATGGCACGGACAACGTTTTGAGCATCTATGAGTGTAATATGACAAGAGCCTTTGAAACAGTTTATAAAGTTATTCTTTGAAAAACAAATTTTCTGTTTTTCTAGCGACCGTTCTATACAATCCCACACTTGGTTTGTGAGACAGGGCTGGATATCTGCAGAATAAGGAAAAGTTGTTCAACTATTAAATTAAAATCAAGTCTAAGCTGAAAATAAATGACTTTGATCAAATCTTTTTTGTCATATATATTCAAAAAATAGTTTTACACCATTCACCAAGGCACGGACGGTTAAGAGTAATGAATGTTCCACCAAGCATTGACTTCCTTGTTCATTTCCATACCAATGACCAATTAACAATAAGTCGATGTGATGTAACAATTGACAATAAAGCAGCCACACATAAATCTTTTCAGCCATACAAATTTTCAAGTTGTAAACATTGGCTTGTTTTCAGAATTTCAAGTGGTATTTCTAACTCTTGAGATATGATTTCATAAAAGTACAAATACCGGTACTCCCGAAGTATGTGGACCAAGATGGCGGACACCGGAACGTAGTGTGTGTTGTGTACCAGGTTAGGGTTAGGCCAAATTTTTATCCTGATCTTTCTTATTTTAGTTCTATGATGAGTTCGGGGACTAGCCAAGTGACTCCCTTAGTATTTGTACCTGGCCTAACCCTAACCTGGTACACATACAACATTCCGGTGTCCCCCATCTTGGTTCACATATTTCGAGAGTACCCAAATAACATACTCGACTGGAATTTTGTCATAGTTGTAGCAGCACCAAAGAATTATTCTGGGTTCAATCAGAGGTCAGAGGAACAACCATCAGTCTATTATTTTCTTCAACTATCCAAAGTGAAGAGCTGTACACATCCTGGGTTCCAAAATACGTTGGATTTGTTGAAAACAAGCGACCAAACGTACGGAACAAAGAATTCTTCCGGCGATTCTTCTTCAACATATCGGAACTTTAACTCCGGAAATTTCTTCAAATGATGGCTCGGTAGATGTAACATGGCGTCCTTGATTACTTCGTGGACCTTTAAAAAGAAGAGAATGTCAGAGAGAGTTGTTTTATACTTCTTCTATTAAGAAACTTTACAATATTTGGGTCAAAAGCATCAACAAGTACGTCATGTCATGTCCCCAACTCTTCTCCATCGAGTATTGGCCTACCTTACTAAATAGTGGACGGTCATTTTTTGTCTACATCAAACTGTTATTGACATGTTTTGTTTTTGTTTTCACAGTTGTCAATATAAAAAGAGGGTTAATTTTCTAACGTGGCATTCTCATACATTATCTCCAAACAGGGCTATAAACAAGTACACAATAATGTAAAAGACAACGTCAGATAGTTATTTTTTCTGTGTATCATTTTTACACCCCACTCCAAACAAGGCTCCAAATAAGGAGCCACGGATACAAAAGAGAATGTCTGAGAGGGTGATATTTTTCTATACAGTATTCTCACACATTTCCTACATACACGATTCAGTACAAGCAGACACACAAATAATTGTGTCAGTATTATATAATCCAGAGGTGGGCGAATCACGGCCCACATGCCAGATCCTGGCCATCGAAGTGTTTCATCCGGCCCACTCGTGCCTGCTGAAATAACGGTTATAAGTTATATGAATTTCCGATGAAAATAATGTCATAATGATCCTGATTGTTACAGTGTGCTTCTTATTAGTAAATGTACCTTAGCCTAGCACTAGGTAGCTTATGTAAATAAACTGTTTTTTATTCATAGTTTTTCATCTTGAGTTTTGAGCCTGACTTTGCTGAGCCACAAAGAAGAAAAGAAAGTCAGAGATTGTTTGAGCATAAAAGCAGTAATCAAAATCGCCTTCATGCTCATTTTTTATCAATGCTTAACCATAGCATATTGATTAAGTTTAATAACCATATTCAGTATATTATTATTATGCAGTCGTCTTATGCAATGTATTGATTAATGTGATGTGGCTATAGTTCATTGATTGATTATATCTTGTGATCAAAACCATATGCATATGACGGGTGAAAAAACTAGAAGACATCACTCAGACAGTTTGTTGAGCATTCACACACAATAACGAAACATGTATCATCGATAACTCATGGGGAAAAAACGTGTCATATGTCAGAATTCTATTGTAAAAATTTAGCTCCAATGAAGAAAAAAAATGAGGAATTCACCCTAATCCTTGGCAGCCAAAAAAAAAAGATTCAAAATTTTCGTCTGAACCGCTTTGAATAATTTAATATTGGATTCAAAATGCCAAGCTCAAGTAGTAACATAACATTGATTAGCCATGATTGAGTTCTTCCTACGAATAACTTGTTTGCAAGATGATGTGACATACATTGTATCATTCCATGTTTTTTACCAATTACAGAAATGATGTGATGAGGGATAATGTGATTTAAACTCCTCTGCAGCATTGCTTTGGCTTAGCTAATTTAGTTTAAATGATATTCGAAATGTTTTTTCAGTGTTATTTTAGAATAGTTTAGTATTCGGATGTGGACATCCCTACTTGTACCAAACATTATCTGTTGACAACTTTTAAAATAAAACTCCATTCGCTGGTCCACAAAAAAGGGCACCTTTTTGAAAGTAAGATCAGTATCATATCTATCATCAAAATAAAGTGTTTGGGAGACCCATTGTGAAATCTTAATCCCCATGCACATGCTTCACAAAAAGCTAATCCAACATTAATCTTATTAACAAACAGTAAGGGGGTTAAGTAGTGCTAGTAATCTTGATTGAAAAATAAGTGCAAACAAAAACGATTTACCAATATTGGAAAAGGTAATGCTGCAACTCTCCTTGCATTTAATCTTGATATTTAGTATTTTAATTGGACTCAGATTTTAATGTCAGCGTAAATCATCGGAATAGAAAACTTACAGTTCTGTAAGTTCTGTTTCGGGACATTCCTATGTGAAAGTAGTCCATAGCATCGCCACCTCTATGATGTCTATGTTACACCCCTAATGCCATCTACAACTAGTAACAATGTGACTTGCATACTTCTAATACGTTTTAAGTTAAGTCAGAAATTTAAAAATTTGCTCAGATGTAACGAAAGTAACGCTGGAATTGCCCAGAATATTGTAATTTATAGTAATTTCAATAATCTGATTTGTTGGACAATCTTGGTGGAGGATAAATTATTAGTCGCTATGCTATACAGAAATTAGGATTTACATATTTATCCTGGGGAGAAAAAAGCCGATACGATGGCTTAATCATATGCCGCACCACAGCCTCTCGTCTGGTTACCAGTCCATGTCGGGTAATGGATTAGTTAGCCAGTTATTCGTTTCAGATGCATTGACTTGCACACTACTGTCCTAAGTGTACATTCTTCTAATCTGACAATAATCTTATCAAGAAGCAGGATGAGAATGACTGTAATCTTTGATTAGAATAAAAATAAGTACAAACAAAAAATGATAGTCAAACAAATACATCGGATATCCTCTTACGGTCTTACCTCCTCTATAGTCATTGATTCTTGATGCAGTTTATCCAAACGTGAAGTAAAAAATTGCACAATCGTGTCAATATTTTGCAAAACATCTTGAAATCCTGGATGGTTATGGAATTGCAAAAAGACTTCTTTTCGATGAAGTAATGCGTACACGAGATTCGCGTTGTGTCGTAATCCGTTTCCAGTAAGACAAGAGTTTAATATTTCCAGGAGCATTCTAATAACTTCAACTAAAACTGACAATTCAGCTGCATAATCTTGTTGACTCTCCATGTCTAAATTCATTTGACCAATTGCATTATGGGTATCAGAAATTGCATCGTGGGACGTGTCTTCCCCGTTTCTTCGAGCTGTTAATTTTTCAGCAACTTTTCGTTGTTTTTTAGCAAGAAGAGTAAAAAGACTAAAAATTCGTTGGCAAGCGTAAGAGTGTAGTGACTTAAAATGTGCGGACATATTCGCCAAAGCAGCGAGGCAATTCGTGTGTAAATACCTGTCTCTCATTCTGCTCATATTAAATTGAATCGTGCGGACAATGACTAGGATGATTAGATCGCCGAGCGTTGCGTCGTGTAGCAACCGATCTGTGTACCAATCAACTGTCTTGATTTTCAACTCGTGCACTGATTGGTTGAAATGGTCATCTTCTGTTAATATCAATAAAACAATCAACGCCATGTAAATATGGTGGGAATTCTGCTCCGGAGCTGAATATAATATTTTTAAAATTGGGACGACTAGTTTATCTATGTCCGTTTTCGAAAGAATGAATGCTCGTACTTCTGGGTTCTTATGTAGAAGAAAATAGAGAAGCAAAGTTGATGTTTCTTGATATTGCGTCGCACATAATGCTTGAAAAAGCCTCGACAAATTCAAGTGAAATGAGGGTGGAGCGGACGTCGGACTCATGGCTGTGCTTCCTTGTAAATGGCGAAATTTTTCTAATGCAATTTGATATACAGTTTTTTGTGGTGTGTTTTTGTTTTCAGTGCTATAATTCACCAACACCAATAGCAGTAGAGAGCCTTTTTGGCTTAGAGTGGGGGTAGTAGATTGTTGTGCATTGTTAGCATCATTCTTTTGACCTCGACCCAAGGTCACGACGTTCCATAATCCTGACGCTACAGCAGATGCGACTCCAATAACAATACTGCCACCTTGCGGCTCAGATCCATCTTTCGGCGGAGGTTTTTGTTCAATATAATGCTGTAACAACGCTTTTATAAACTTGTTACCTCGTTCTCCAGAGGTGCAATTCATTATTCGATTCGTAAACACTCCGTGATGAGATGGACTCGGTGAAAACATCTGTACAGACAGAAGAACCAAAAACACAGTCATTGCTTCCATATGTAAGTTATAAGTGAATTCCAGCACCGGGACTTCAATGATTATTTCTTGTAAAGCTTCAATAAGTTGGTCAAGATAGTTAATTGAGCCTGCTCCACTTAGCACAGCTCCAGATTCTAAGTCTTTTTGTCTATCTTGCAACGAGCGTGCTTCAAATTGCTCAAGCATATTTTCTTCCGACATATTCTCAGCTAGAAATTTGCAAACATGGCGAATAATGAATAACACATTATGCGCTTGCCATGTAAAAATTCGGTCGTCGCATTCTGCGGATGATTTCAATTCCTTTGAGCGTGATAAGAAGACTTTCAACAACGCAGTAAAATTACCAGTGTGTTGGTTATTTTCTACTAGAGCTTTACAATGAGAATCAGTTATTTCTTCTAATTGTACTTGTTCAGATCTTGTCTTTGGTGCATGGAGAGTAAACGATAACATTTGATTCCAAAAGGGATCATTTTCTGTTATCGTAACTTTTCCAGAAAGTCTTTTTAGTTGTTCATTATCAGCAAGTTGGGCAACAGTACTGCTACTCAACCCCATCTTGTGTGTGGTAATTAAAATCTATCTATCTAACTGAAACTTTGAAAAAAGAACTATGATTGAATTGGAAGGCCATCGAAAATTGAGAAATGAAAGAATTTAAGGTAAAATGCTGAACCATGATAGCTAGTATGATATTTAATGTCAACAATAGCGATGTGTGCCATGATAAATTCATGTACCGAGTGAGTGCGACATGATGTCAAAATCAGGGGTAGACAATTACTTTCCACAGTAGATGAGTTATAGATAATGAGACTTAAAACTGAATATGAAAAACTATGAATGAAAAACAGTTTCTTTACAACAGTTAGTCCAACAATACGCTAATGATTATGAAATAATAATAATAAGCACAATGTAATAACCGGGGTCCTTATGACGATATTTTCAACGGAAATTTATATCCATTAATTAAAACTATAGTCGTAATTTCAGCAAATAAAAGTGGGCCGGATGAAACACTTTGGTGGGCCGCTTCTTGGGCTGTAACTATCCCACCCCTGGTCAAAATGAACAGAATCAAACGGGAAAAACTTCTGCTTTTTCGGAGAACTTTTGAATCAAAAATACGCTAAAGATGCTAATTAGAATAAAGTTCCCTGATAAAAGTAAAGCTGCAAAATAGTAAATTATGATTACAACAAAATGAAAAAAAAAAGATTCAATATTCCATAACACAGGTTTACCCCAGCTTGTTCAAAATTATACAGACATTTTTTTAATCGGACTCGCTCTAAATTGATTGAAACAGGAATATCATTGAAACTATATCATTTTGTGTTGCAATATATCTGATAAGGTATAGCTATGATGAATAATCAATATAAAAAGTACTTTGATAGCCATTTAATTTGTTCATATTTTGTCATTTTTTAAAAATGTTCACTGTTAGCTTGATCACAAGATAAAGTCTGCAGAACAATAAAAACTATCAGGTAGCTATCAAATTCTGACTAACCAAAGCATGACCTCGGCAATACAGTCTGTAAAGTAGTTGGGTGATAGCAAACCCACATAGCCAAGGATTTTGAAAAAGAATGTTGACAATAATTCTGGTCTTTTTAAAAAATAGTAGCCTGTTACATATTGTAAGATATTAGTGGCTGCATGTACATGGCCTTGTTAGGAGTGATAGTGTTGCATAAAAAATGTGACTATTAAATTTCGACCGACTGAGACATGACTCTGAGCTATACAATCAGTAAAGTAGCTGGGTGATAGCGGACCCGCATAGCTAAGATTTTTTGAAAAAGTTTATTGACAAATAATTCCGGTCCTTTCAATAAAAAAGCAGCCCATTACATATTGTAAGATATTAGTAGCCGCATGTACCTGTTGGGAGTGAAAGTGATGCATAAAAAATGTTTTACGCTGTTCACCCTTGTAATATAGTGACCTTTGACTCATGCTTGTTCATGTCTGAAGGTGACGTTTCTATGTCTGGAGGTGTGCTTATCATGTGTGCGGCCGTAGAGATATACAAGGTAGCATTAACTGTGAGTGTTTCCATCTAGAATGTGTTCTGTTAAGAATGTGAATAAAGGGTACTCCCATAGTATGTAAACCAAGATGGCGGGCACCGGAATTCAGTATGTGTACCAGGTTAGGGTTAGGCCATGATTTCAGGTACACATACTACGTTCCGGTATCTGCGATCTTGGTTCACATACTACAGGAGCGACAAATAAATCTGTGGGTGATCACACACCACCATATAAATAACCCTTTGTGTCATGAGAATGTGCAATATTATAAACCTCGTAAGTCTATCACAACATGATTGATTTGGTAGCAACATCTTGGGCTTCTTTTATTTCTTTAGTCCAATCACCATATTCAGCGATCAATCTCACAGCAGTTTTCAGAATTTTTGTTCCCATTTCCGAGTTTTTCTTCATAACAGCCATCACACTTTCCACACTTACTGCTTCTTCATGTTTTTTCCAGCAATCGTAATCGGTTGCCATTCCGAGTACGCCATACATGATCCCTGCTTCTTTGGCTAAGGTGACTTCAGGAACTGTAGTCATGTTGACTAAATCCGCATTCCATGATCGGAATATACTACTTTCGGCGACGGTTGAAAATCGAGGCCCTTCTATTGTAACTGTCGTACCATTTGGATGAAATATTACACCGTTTTCCTTGCAAGCCTTTGTTAGAATTTTCCCGATATAAGGACTGAAAGGCTCACCCATCGGAATGTGACTGACACCTTTCCAACTTCCGGGCTGTTGGTCATAAAATGTAACATGGCGTTTAAAAGTTCGATCTATAAACTGGTCCATAATGACAAAATGTCCTGGTGCTATTTCTTCTTTGAGAGATCCGCACGCTGATGTAGCAAGAATATGGGTGCAGCCTTCTTCTTTAAGCGCACAAATGTTAGCTCGAAAGTTTATAAGCGTTGGCGATATTGAGTGGCCATGGCCATGCCGAGATAATATAACACATTTGATGCCACTAATTGTTCCGCACACCAATGTGTCTGATGGCTTTCCATAACTTGTATTGACTTCTTTTTCAATTCTATTTTCCAATATGTCTGGGTTATTGAGTCCAGTGCCTCCAATAATTCCAACTTTAATATCGGATGACATTTTAAAATTTTTATTTCCTAAATGCAGAAATACAAATTCTGAAATTGATTAGTCTCTGATAAAATATAAGATTTTGTTTGCTCCTGTGTAATTTCATAATCAGTTTTTATTTATTTATTTTTATCAATCATTTTATTGCCTGTTACTGTGTTATGCTGATTATGGAGTCGAAATAAATTTATACTTATGTCAGTATGTACCGGTACCGTACCAAGTAGACTACGGTACCGGTACATACAGACATATGGGCAAAATGATGTTAATTTATCTACGGTAGGTAACGGTACATGAGTTAATATTGTACGGTACCATATCAGTAGCGGCCTCCTACTGCTGTACGGTACGCTACCGTACCGGTACCGTACTGTCGTCTGTACTGTTTGCAATTTCAGAATTTAGCACCGAACCATCTATACAAGGACTAAATTTCCATAACTTTCCTGTACCGTCTGACCGTAGCGGTATGGTATCTGTGTATGGTACAGATACGGCTGTACCGTACGGGTACGGTACCGGTACGTCAGTACGCAAAGCATCGGTGCACTTTACCGGTACCGTAAGTCCGTAACTCTGTACCGGTACCGTAACTGCTGAATTGTGTAAGTACGGTACCGTAAGTTATACACTACCGCCAACAGGAGTACGGTACCGCAAAATTGGAGTTTTTTTCTGCAAATCCTCCGAATTTGAATCGAATTGGTTCTCAATAAAACTGTTTGTACAAAGTTTGCAAAGAATAAAAAAACAAACCAGAACTGGCGCAAATTCAATTGCCACATTCAATCCACGCAACACTACGTAAGTCGTAAGTTGCTAATCTTGTCGTTCTGAATTACTTCAGCTCACTAGCGCCTGCGTTTGAGCAAGCAGAGAGAGAGAGATTTATTGCCACAAAACAAAATCAACACTAATATAAACATAATACAATAACGAAAATATTCCACAGTAATTGATTATTGCTTTGTGCGGGTCGGTGTGCAAGACCGATTAAAGTCATCTAGGCTCCCGACCCTTGTGTATGTGCTATATATAAGTTCATCATAGGTGGATACAAATGAGATTAAATATAAATATATAAAAAAATAAATACGAGGAAAAAAAAGGAAACGAGTCGGCAATTTAATGGTATTATGGAAGTTACTAAGGGCAATTTAGGATTTAGAGAGGTCATGTGTTGGTTGAAGCCGGACATGTCCAATGGAAAAATTTTCACGAAAAGCATATTTTTTGTTATTGGACACAGACCGGGATCAAAAATTAATACCAAGGACGAAAAATAATATTATCACAGTTTCAGTAATAGACCGAGTGCATGATGTAAAAAATATCATTACTTGTCGATCTTGTTTATCGATCTTTGTCTGTCTGTTAGATGCAAGCGATATCTCAAGAAAGCGGGGTTTAATCTCCACCCAATCCAATTTTGCATGTGCGTTCATCATTTCACGGACCAGATGGCTATTGATTTTGGTAGAGTTATGTCGTATAATTAGGGAGCTATTAATTAATTGGTGTTTGGACACACGGTGTCACTATAGAGTCATGAATCGAAACCGCAGTTTTGATCGATAAGTCTTTGGTCTCCGACCGATACTCTCGTTTGACACCTTAATTAGTTCACGATATAAAAAGGTTATTGAATTAAAAGTGGCTACCAACATTCTTAAGTATTAATACATACTTTTGAAATAGAATAGTAGTTAATATATGATCCACAGTTGAATATGAACAATTAAATATGCAATTATTATTGCAGTTAATCACTTTTTCACAATATATAAAGGTTATTAAATTAATTAACAAATGGGCTACTATCATTTATAAGTATTTATGCATACTTGGAACTAGAATATTAATATATGATCCACAATTAAATATGCAATAACTATGCAGTTCATCAGTAATACAACAATAACTTTCAATGACATAAAAAAGGTGATTACAGTATATTAGGCAGTACTATATGGATCAAGGGAGCAAGATTTTATACTCAATTACATGGAGAAATGAAAATAACAATGAGCCAATCATATTATGACATGTTTAGCAATAATTCAAAAGATAGAAATATCAATAACAATGGCTTTTAAAGTCGAACATAGAAATCATCAAATTGATGCCAATGAAAGAAAAGAAGACAGCAATTTTATTACCTATATATACATACATGAGTTGGAAAAAAGGGCTATGACCCTCAGTGTGCAGTGTTTATATGAAACAGTTAAATTTATAGTAATGTAGTAATTTATATAATGCAGTTTTCAACACAGTTCTAAAGGCATATTAATTAAACTACAGATATTAGGACAAGTTAGAATATTTCAGTAGGAAATATTTTTTCAGTTTCTTACTGAAAACATGCACAGAACTTTTTTTAGTTTCAGGTGGAACATTGCCCCAGACCTGTACACCCATATACTTCAAAGATGTTTTGTCCACCTCAGTGGACACTTGTGGAGTAAAGAAAACCTTGTTTCTTTGAGACCTGGTGCAGTAATTGTGCACTTTTTTTAATGGGGTGAAATATTTTTTTTAAAACAGGAGGGACAAGGTCATTTTCATACCGATGCATGAACTTTGCTATTTCTAGCGTATGTATATCAGACAGCTGTAGGAATTCATACTGGTAGTAGAGCTGCAAATTAGTTACACGAACTTTCTCTGCAAATGCCATACATCGTAAAACTTTATTTTGCAAAACATGAACTGGCTGTAAGGAAGACCTTGATGCTGAGCCCCAACTTAGCAGACCATATTGCAGACGTGAGTGAAATAGACTAAAATATACTAATTTAAGTGTTTTAGATTTCAAAATATGCCTTAACCTGTAAAATATTCCAAGAGTTTGCGATAATTTCTTGGATAACTCGGCAATATGTGGCTTCCAACTCAGTTCGTCATCAATTGTAATTCCCAAATATTTAATGGATTTTGTTTGTTCTATAATGTTGCTGCCAATGCCAACTCTAAATGTGGAAATACCATGCTTTTTATCACAGAACAACATAAATTTTGTTTTAGAATAATTTAGGGATAATTTGTTCGCTTTAAGCCAATTATCGACCTTCTGGAGTTCATGATTCACCACAGTTTGGAGTTCTAAACCACAGGATGCTGATTTTAGCAGAGAAGTATCATCGGCAAATAATGTCGAATGAAAAGTAGATGCCAAAGGTAGATCGTTTATGTAACATAGAAATAACAGCGGGCCAATCGTGGAACCCTGGGGGACCCCACATTCAATAAGGCCCATTTCAGAGATACAATCCCCATATTGGACATATTGTTTGCGGCCACTTAAATATGATGCAATAAGATGATATGCCTTTCCTCGAATGCCATAATTATATAACTTATCTAGTAAAATTTGATGGTTAACAGTATCAAAAGCTTTCGCAAGATCCAAAAAGATGGCACATGTGATCTTGTTATTGGCCTTATTTTCTATTATCATTTCTTTGAGCCGTGCTATGGCTAGCTCAGTTGAATAGTTGTTTCGGAAACCAAACTGGGAAAGGCTCAAAGTTCCATGTTTATCGAAATAATATTTGAGACGATGATATAAAATTTTTTCATAAATCTTGGCAATTTGTGATAGCAGGGAGATAGGCCTATAATTATTCGGATCAAAGCATCAAAGTTTTTGAATCGACATTTTCATAACTTTTTTTTTATTTATTAAAAAGTCAAACGAAACAAATCATGAGGGGCAATGGACCTTTCCACAAGCATCGACTTCCTTGTTTACTTCGTTACATCGGCCAATCAGCAAGATGCAAAAAGTGACGTAACAATGCCCCTTTTCGGATCCGCTCAGACACTTTTCTCACTCAGACAGTTCCTCAAGCACGGCTGTAAACATTACCTCGTTTTCGCATTTTGAACTCTATTCATTAGTTTTCAGTTGTGTTTCGGAAACTTAAATATAAATTAGATAATTCAATGATCACTCTGTCTTCCTAGGAGTTTTAATTTAATTGCAGTAATAAAAAGTTAGTGTAGAAATAGCTGTGATAGACTAGGCTAAAATTCTTTACCGGTACTTATAAAAAACAGATTGTTGTATGCGATGAATCTATATGATAGCTTGAAACACATACCCCATTTTACAGGCGCCAACTCGTAAAAGCACTCTTAAAATAACCCCGAAATTTTTCAATGGTTAAGTATAGGAAGATTTTTTCGGCAGTCAAAGGTCGAGGAAAGGTCCATTCATCACATAATATCAATAAATTGAGTTGTTTTCTAACATACCGTTTTTATTTGATATATACAAATTACACAGTCAAAAGTTCATAATCCACGGTATAGGGTTTACGGTAATTCCGATATTTGAATAATTCCCATGATGTCATTGCAATATATTCCGCAAAAACAGTATCCACAGCATGATGTGGAGTTCCAATTCATTCATATAAATTAGATACCGTGTTTCCCTGAAAATAAACCCTAGTCTGAATTTTAAAAATGATTTTACTATAAGCCCTCCCCTTAAAATAAGACCTAGTCATGACGCGCAATTTTGTTTGACTTAGTCGATAGCGAGAAATCTTTCTTACACGTTTCAAATGATTAATGATATATGTTATGAAGTTATTTTGAATAAAAACGTGTTATTTATTTCTCTACTCTGTAATTTTGTTTTTGATAGAGAAAATATAAGACACCCCCAAAATATAAGACCTAGTGTTATTTTTCGGAAGAAAATTGAAATAAGACCCAGTCTTATTTTCGGGAAAACACGGTATTAGTATATCACATATTTTAAGACAATGAAAAGGGAAAAAAGCAAAGATAGACATGATTTATTACAACAACAATTTTATCTGGTATAATATAATTTCCATTCTAACACACAGAACAAATAATTTTATGATAACTATGTTATTTCAATGTGTATAAATTTCAGACAATGGAGAGAACTTCAAAGCATTACGGATTTCTAAAATATTATCAATTTTTTCATCACTCAGTATTTCCTCTTTTATAAACTCATTCATACCTCTTAACTCTAGTTAGAACTTGAGTTGCGAGTTGATTTGCATTACGTTTCATTTACATATTCAATACAAAAATTATACAAACAAAAACTGAGAAATAAAATAAACAAAATACCCAAGAAAAGGGTAGCGAAATAAAAAAAAATACCTCTAATTTAAACAAAGACAAAAAGACGGCCAAGTGAAAAAAGACTGTATTATCGAAACTACTACCGGTTGTATATTATGAATTGAAACGAGTATATGTTCGGGCACTTCATCTTGAAACAGTAACAGTATTCACCAAACTAAAACAAAAATAAATAGCCTACATGATTCACCACGTTGTTGCGTGAAAGTCTTTCGAAAATTTCATTCCAAGATTCTTTAGATAGAGGCTTCCTAAACATGACTTTTTACATATGCTATTTCTTTATATATTCCAGATTTTGAACGAGTGCCATCGCTAATTAAATATTGACTTCAACAGATTCTCTTGAATCTTTCTCTAACTGATGAAAAAATAAAGCAATGCAACTTTGGGAGCTGTAGATAGCTGTCTTTAGATAGAAAATATCGCTTATATTAAAATCATTTTCAAAATTCATGCTAGATCTTATTTTCAGGGTAGGTCTTATTTTCGGGGAAACACGGTAGTTCATAAATATCTGAATCTTATAAAAAAAAAGCAATAACGGTAATTTGGATTAGAGTTACTCTTTGAGGATCATATGGTGCAGTTGTATGTTTCTGGAACATATGGACTGAAGTTGGCAGAAATATCAATGGTGCGCACAAGAGATTGTTTGCGCAGCTAAATAAACTACAATGCCAAACAAAATTTTTGGGATTTTTTTGTAGAAAGCCTCCGATACAACGTGGCGAACGCGAAATTACTTAAAACGTGGCGGGGGTGTTTTTCTCGAATCACATATTTTTGCATTAGTGGCGGAAAGCTTAATCTTACAAAAAATTCAATTTTTGTATTGTGATTTCAACAACGAAACATTATCAATGTATACAATTTTGATAACAACATAGACTCGGTGCATGACGTCGGGAATACGCTCGCCATCGCACCCTTGATTACCTTGCTCGGATCGCATCCGCGCATGTGAAATAATTATATACGAGAGGATTTCTGAAAACGACTCGTCGTGGCAACGGGTTCATGCAATCGCTGGCCCAGTTACGGTTTACTCCATCATCATTCCATGAATCGGAAACATATATCTTTCTCACTATTCCCATGCCCAACATGGGATGGTAACTAATTGGACGAGAGTCAGTGTTTCGTCATATGATTTAAGATAAGATTTACATAAGATTTATCCGGGTGTGAGAAAAGTTGTTAGGACGACTTAATCATATGGCGAACTACGGTCTCTCGCCCGGTTACCAGTCATATCGGTTATTTGTTTTAGGTTGGAATTTATATAATTTTCATAGGGAGAGGAAGCCGATAAGACGGCTCAACCACATGGTGAGCCACGGTCTCTCGTCCGGTTACCATTCCACGTCGGCTATGGGATTAGTTAGTTAATTGTTTCCGGGCGCACGGACTTGATTGTAGGGGAAGCCGTAACCGACCAGCGATTACGTGATCCACCCTACGCGGCGAGGAGTCCAGCAATCCTCGAGTCCTTATTTTCAAATGCATGGACCTGATTTAGCCGTCTTACCGGCGTTTCCATCCCCTGGATAAATATGAAAATTCAACTTGCGTTCTACTCATTATAAATGAATATAATTATATTACAACATAAACTCGGCGGCTGGCTTCGGGAATGGACCTTTCCCCGACCTTTGACCCCCGAAAAATTCTTCCTATAGTTTACCATTGCAAAATTTTCGGGGCTATTTTAAGAGTGCTTTTGCGAGTTGGCGCCTGTGAAATGGGGTATGTGTTTCAAACCATCATTATGATTCATCGCATACAACAACCTGTTTTTTAAAAGCACCGTTAAAGAATTTTAGCCTAATCTATCACAGCCATTTCTACACTAATTTTTATTACTGCAATTAAATTAAAACTCCTAGGAATACAGGGTGACCATTGAATTATCTGATTTACATTTAAGTTTCCAAAACATAACTGAAAACTAACGAATAGAGTTCAAAAGTGCGAAAACGAGGTAATGTTTACGACCACGCTTGAAAATCTGTCTGAGTGAGAAAAGTGTCTGAGCGGATGCGAAAAGGGAGCATTGTTACGTCACGTTTTGCATTTTGCTGATTGGCCAATGTCACGAAGTAAACAAGGAAGTCGATGCTTGGGGAAAGGTCCATACGCTCGTCATCACACCTCTGACTACTCCGCATGGAGAATAATTATATGTGAGAGGATTGCTGGAAAACGACTCGTCGCAAATTCCTCCGTTATCAATTCCATGAATCTGAAACAGATATCCGGCTGACTCTTTCCAGATTTTTCCAAAAGATACCCGCGAATATAACGTTTTCGTTTTTAAATCAACGAAGCATGCGATGACGCGGGAGAAAAAAGCTCGTCACGCCGGTTATTTTTTCTCAGTTTCTTATCGGACCACTCTTTCTTGCGCGACCACGGTTTGCTTCGTTCGTCTGACTCGGGAATATTCTTAATTTTATATTTTTGTTTGTTTACATCGGTGAAAAATGGGAGTTACCGTAGAAACCATACAAGCAGGAGATGGTAAATATATTTTCTTCGTTTTACAGTTTTATCATACTACAGTGAGATTGGTTGATTTCGTTATGATTTTTCGCAGTTTGGCACGGTTGAAGCGTCGTGATTACTGGATTAGCCCAGTGCTGACTCTGTGGCTTGAGACGACTTATCATTTTGTCTTACTTTACCCAACCCGACTTTCTCCTATATTTAAATATATATATATATAATTTAGTCTATACTGATATATTTACCAATTAAATAAATTCGTAAATTGCATTCCCAATTAGAGCTAAAATCTGAAGCCCGACCTTAAATTCGGGTCAGGCCTTAAATATCAATCATTACGTTTGGGTAGGTCTTTTCTATTGCTAACTTTTTTTTAAAATAAATATATGTTTACAAAAAGTATATACTAGTACTGTAGTAGTGAAATTCAAAGAACTTCTAAATAAAATATGAAATTTTGGGCTCGGGCCTGCTAATCCAGTTAATTAGTTGGGCTCAAGTCAGGTTTAATACCCACAGGCCTGGGTCGGGCCGAGCTGGAATTTTTGGCCCGATCCTACCTTTCTTCCCAATATTGTACTTGAACTGCTAGGATAACTGGATAATTTATGAATCTCAAGAATGTGGTTGACCATACAGCCATGTTTTTAAAATGTCTTATTGAAGTATTTCACTCAATGTTGGGATGGTCAGCGAACCAGTTCCTGTTTTCAGTACAGCACACTATCCAAATTCCAAGAATTTCCCTCCATTTGGCTCAATAAAACAAACACTCTATGTGTCTCACAAACGAGGGGCGTCTGGGACCCAGACTGGATTCCATGGCAGATGCACGCCCGAGGGCGCTAGCGCTCCACAAAAATGCACGCGAGCGAATTCAATTTTGCACGCCGAAAATTTGCAATTGCTCACCAATGTAAATCGGTTTAAATAGTTTTTAAATCGATAATCTAGTAATATAAAGATGCCAAAAAATTATAACTCCACAATTGTCGACTAATACTAGCTTGCAAGATTAGGCATGATCGAAAAATGCGAAGCAAAAACCATAACGTGTTGAATGAGAAAGATCGCCTCCTCACCGACGCTGGCCAGTTATGGCTTTGATTCAGCGTATTTTTTATACAATAATTTTACACGGATGTACTGAACAGTACCGGTATATAAAGTCGCACAAACACTCTCAAAATTAGTGAGAATAATATAGAAATAATGTTTGGGGTTAAAGGTCAAACGTCCATTTTTGCTATGATTCCACATATTTTGTATCCAATACCGGTAATTTTACGCGGATGTATTGAAAGGTATCTTAGGTCGAAGTCAGTTTCACGCGGGCGCAGTTGTTTTGCACGCCATGAGCTGTAATTGCATGCCAGAAATTCGTATTTGCACGCGGGAATTTCTGATTGCACGCCCGATTTCTCGTTCAAAAAGGCCATGAAATCCAGACTGGTCTGGGACCACGTCAGATGCTTCATATCTCGCCATGCTTGTCTCAATAATAATCTAAATTAATCGCGGCCGTCACATGAACAAAATTGCCGTTTTTTGCTAAAAACTCTCGAAAGCTACGGCACAATTTTTTTCTTTCGGTAAATAGGATTATTTTTTCCCAAGGAATTCAATAATGACGTTACTGGATTGCGCTTTTTTGTAGTATTTTGCGCAACTTCATTATACTGTGTTATTACCGATATTGAGGGACAACAATGTCCAGACGTCTCCCAAAGGAGGGGTGTCATCTGTAAAATGGGTTTCTCTGAAACGGGACAATGTCACCCGATTTGTATAGTGTGCCGTACTGGTTTTAGACCTGTATACCAGTGGATCCTAACCTTTTATGGGCGTGGCCCCCTTTCGGAAGTTTTAAACACTCAAGACCCCCCCGTCTACAGGCTTATCATTCCAGTGGTATTTATAGTGTTATTTTAATTGCTGAATTCTTCATGCACTAGCCCAGGGCTACTCAACTATTTTCACCGAAGGTCTGTTTACAAAACTTCAAAATTACAGGGGTCCGGACATTTCAGAATGGTATTTTATTAAATAAACAAATGCATTATTAAATTAAATACAAGAGCAATGATTGGCTCACAAATATGGACACAAATGTCGCACATTGGTACCAGTGCGGCAAACTGTATAGCCGTGTATGTAAATAGTATCAATATCATCAACAAAAACTCTAAAACGATGCTTATACTGCATACGCGGTCCATATTGAATGCTCAAAAGGTCCGGATTCGGACCGCGGTCCGCCAGTTGAGTAGCCATGCACTAGCCTATAAAGTGAAAACACTCTGTGAAATACCCTTACAGCCTTAAGCAATGAACCTAGAAAGAATGGGGAATGAAAAGTAAAATCAATGTTGCACCTAGCATTGTGCCTCCCCCCAACTGCTCTGTGACCCGCTTGGGGCCACGCATCCCTGGTTGGGAACCGCTGCTATTGACGTTAGATGACTGTAGCATATTGGCTATAGGCACCACACTGGCGACTAGCGCTATATTTGGTGTTTCAAAATTGATGTGTCATGTGTTAGATTTATGTAACGCATTTCATGTTAATAGTTTATGTAGTGACATATATATACATTTTTTTGGAATAATGGAATCTGCTGCTAGTGATCACAACTGGTCTTGATAAATATGAACGGAGATATCTGATATTTTCTTGACTCGGTTGCGAGTGGTGTTCAAAGTATTTTTTACAGAAGGTTACGTTAACTGCTCTGTGATGGTGAAGCATCTAGCAATCCTCAAGTAGTATCTGTATTATGTTTATTATTATTTTTCTCAATCTAACCATATAGTGATATATATACATTGTTTACAGGAACGAATTTCCCGAAATGTGGTCAAACAGTCGAAGTGCATTATACAGGTGAATATTGAAAGATATATTCATAAAAATTATATCTTGTGCATTAGTGGTTGCATTCAATTCCTCTATCTGTACTTTTCATAAAGTACCAAAGAATATGCAAATTTTCATTTTAAAATGATTCAAATATATTTTAATGACAAATTTCAGGTATACAGACTTTTCCTACCACATGACTGTTATTGATTTTGTTTTACATTTCTTTGAGGAGTTGATAATAAGTTAATAATAATATAGGCTGCCCAAAAAGTCTTGAAACTTTTTTAAATAGCAATGGAAATTCATCGATAATGTATATTGTTTCGTTGTTTTGGCCCTCAGAGAGTCTATAAACCCAAATTTGATGGTGAAACACTAACTTTGAATTTAGTTTTACATGCAATCCATTCCTGAATGTAACATATTTATATCAGGCACACTGACCGATGGCAAGAAATTTGATTCATCTCGCGACCGCGGTAAACCATTCCAATTCAAGATTGGACAAGGCCAGGTCATCAAAGGGTGGGATGAAGGCGTAGCCCAGGTTCGTAGACTTAGAATGTAATGAAGGGAATTTACTTGAAGCTGGGTTTTGTGCGCACCCTGAATTGAAACAGATTCACTCAGCTGCCAAGGGGTTTTGTTAGGGATACAATATGAATCAGAACAAATTGCTCTATAAAATGTGATTTTAATTGAAATATGCTCAAACAGAGACATAATTTTATTAAATTTTAAACTTTTCGCTTGACAGAAATTTCTATTAAAAGGGTAATTTCAATCATATTGTTTGTTGAAATATGACTTAATTAAATAGTGTTAATATTTATCTAAATTTCTTTAGGTATTATCCTAACCTAACTTCCCCATTTCAGCAGTTTTGGAAATAGTGTTTATCAATAATAACCTACAAGGTGGTCACTAGAAAAGCAGAAAATTTGGTCATATGAGATCACGAAAAAAATGTGTATGGGTATAAGTTTAATTGGAACGATATCCCACAAGTGAACCATCAAAACGCTACACAAGCTTTGACTTATATGTTAAGATACTGCTCTGAAATGCACGGGCGACATTCAATTCAATTTAATTTTTTTTTTTTTTAATTAGGTATTCGGGTCGCCACCGATCCTAATAACCAGTATAATTTTTCAAAGCTTTCTACATCTTTTCACGACCCACTAAGATTCCTTCTGCGGCCCACCACGACCCATAGTTTGGGAACCGCTGGTCTATAACATATGCCTTTAAAAAAAACTTTGGTAAAGTAATTCTTTGCAAAAAAAAAAAAGCTGTTTGACAAATTTTCTGTTTTTCTTGCGACCCCACCTTGTATTTATCTGGCAGTATATTTATTTTCAGATGTCAAAGGGACAGAGAGCGAAGTTAACTTGCTCACCTGACTACGCTTATGGGGCAGCAGGATACCCACCTGTTATCCCCAAAAATGCTACCCTCATTTTCGATGTGGAACTGATTAACTTCAAATAAAAAGTACACTGACATTTTAGTTTGTTTAGGAAACCCCCCTCCCTGTATCACGTGTTGCATATTTTATACTAATTTTCATGACATTAGTTCCATAATTTGTACGTCTTAAATAATACCATCATGTTGTTGAACAAATACTTATTCAAGAGTGAAAAAGTTTCTTTCTGGTGGCTCCAACTCAATCCTGGTCATTTTGTGTGAGAGCATAACAAATTTTTTTTAACATATTTTGAGTATTTTCTTGAAAAAACCTTTTGCATAACCCATTGGCCCGAACTTTTTTCAATAAATTTCTCTCTTGCCACGTATCACAACTTTGTTTCAGTTTATCATTCAATCTTTATTGGTAAGATAGCCAACTGTGCGTGCAACTCGCACTTTTTTTACAGTCAGAGTAGAAATATTGTATAGGCTACACGAATATGTGTTGCAGTAATACTAAATAACTATGTCACTCACCTACAGTAAAACTACACTGAAAACAAAGTTTCAAAAATTTTCTACCAAAACTGTAATTTAGGTGATATGCATTTTTCGAGTATCTAAACTAAATTGGCTTTAAATTTCCAATCTGGACAAGTATGTACGTACCAATGCCCATTGTGGCATGTGTGTGGCAAAGGGTTGAATAGGCTGAACCACAATGTGAACCTTAATGGTATTTTTCATAACAATTTTACATGCAGCTGTAATAATGTTCGTTTTCTAGGCTAATAGTACCTCTGTTTTCACTCTGTTCTGACTACTATCGTAAAAATAATCCTTGAAAATAGTACCTGAGGCACAGTTTTATTGTGTCACAATTAGTGTAATGATGTAATAATAATTTGGTGGATGTCATAATTGCTCAATAAATTTGAATCTCAAAACTATTGTGTGTCAGAATGGTGGAAAGGGACTTTGAACCAATTCTAAACAGCCTGGGGGAAAGATCCCTGGGGGCTAAACTTTGGGTACTCTCGTAGTATATGTACCACGTTAGGGTTAAGCCATGATTTTATTCCAATTTTCTTATTTTAATTATATTGCAAGTTCGGGGACTGTCCGTGTTAGCCAAGTGAATATACCCCCTGCCCACTGGTTTCAGTCCCTTTACCTTACACAACCTGATGTAAAATAGGCAAACAGAATTAGTTACCTCCATATTGGTACACATACTTCTGGAGCGCTAAATTTTGACTCTTATTGGGATGAGGGTAGGTATACAATTCTGATTGGTAAATGTAGTACATTAGTGATTGTAACTAAACTTCTGGGTTTGATCTGCTGCTGGTTTTGGGTTCAGGTTTTAGTTCCAAGGGTCACCTACAGAGTATTGAATTTACCGAGAAGAGAGTTTATTTTTCTCGCCAAACAAGATTACGTGATGATACAAATAATAATAAAAAACAACAACATATATTGGGGGTGTCAAAGCTGAAATCACGGCCGATTTTTTGCTATCAGCTATGCTAACTCTCTAACGAATTCTCGCCATAAATCGCAATCGTATTTGGAAGATTTAATTGGCGTTGGCTATGGGTGACGAACACAATTTTTCTATGAATGTCAAAACCATTTTCAGACGAAGCGCGCGGCACCGTTTTAACATATTATCTTGGTGTTTATTTAATTAAATAAACGTGCCTGCGATGATTCAATATGTTTGTTCCGTCAATCTCTGTTTTTAAAAGTTGGCAACTGATGATGCGCGGAGTTCCCAACGGACAATGACATAAACGTCTCAAAGGAACTTGTGGCCGTAATGAAATTACGAAAGGCTGTCAATATTCATGGTCTAATTTGTGGCTTCATGTTCAAATTCGGTACACCCGAAGTATGTGAACCAAGATGGCCGACACCGGAACGCAGTATGTGTACCAGGTTAGGATTAGGCCATGTTTGTATTCCAATTTTACTTATTTTAGTTTTATTACGGTTCGGGGACTAGCCAAGTGACTCCCGTTGTGTTTGTACCTGACATGATGGCCTAACCTGATACACATACTACGTTCCGGTGTTCGTCATCTTGGTACACATACTTCGGGAGTACCCCAAATTCAAACCCATTTCATTGATGTCCCGCATACAGCGTTTGCAATATTATATGGTCCATACATTGCGAGATTTGAATTTTTATATTTGGGCGACGATGCTCAATAATCGTTACTGGTTTTCCGCGATTCCCTTCACGCCCAAATCCATTTTTCTTCATTCTGTATGTATAATTTGTATTTTCGGTATATGGAAATATAAACTACCGTGCTCCCCCGAAAAAAAAGGTTCTTTATTCAATTTTCTTTCGAAAAATAACACTAGGGCTTATTTTGGGGGAATGTCTTTTATATTTTCATTTATCAAAAACAAATTTGAGAGATATGTAAATAAACGGAATATGAATCGTGGCGTAATCTTCGCGTTACCTCAGGTAATCGGACCGTTTCCTCTCTCACACGTTTCAGATTAATAAAAAAAGTCGCGATATCGACCAGGTCCTATTTTAAGGGGATGGCTTATATTAAAATCATTTTTAAAATCCAGGCTAGGTATTAATTTCGGGGAAACACGGTTGTGACTGATTTCGTACTTATCTTGACAGGACGTATCATAAAATCAGTGATTCCCAACCATCCCGAACCCTTTTTAGATCATGAATTTTTCGCGAAACACCAAACGAAAATTTCCGATTTTGTGAGAACTATCCGAAAAAACAACAATAATCTCCATCAGTTTTAGCGTGGGAATGAAATTTCAACAAGACCAATAATGGCTTATGACTCGAGTTGTAAAAAGACGTAACAAATTCGTGACTACAGAGAACAGAAGCACGTTGAATTATCAATGAGAATTATTTAAAACTGGGCTGTTCGCTTAATAGCGATGCAATATTAATATAATATATATATATATATATATATATGAGCTTTTTTAGATTAACACGAATCGTCTATTTTGGCTGGGATTCAGGAGGGTAGGGATTTGTTCAAAGAGAATTGTTTTAAATCAAATGTTTAAAAAAAAAAATTCTGCCTGTTTTGTTCAAAATGGCTGCCCTCATTGATTTTTTGTAATAAATAGGTTGAAGAAAATGGATGTAAAAACTTGCAAGGCGCTTCTTATTTGCAATGAATCCTTCGAAACGCCACAAATATCGATAAGTCCATACACACCTTCTCAAGCTGTAGTTCAGTGCGACCGCAAACGTGGTTTGCGCAGTAGGACGTAACCGATAAGCCATTACGTGAGCGACCCACCTTGCGAAAATTGAAATATGATTTCAGTTTGTATAACTTTGATCTAAGTATGCAAAGCATAAATTAACCGAACAGTATTAACCGCAATAATGCCCTTATTTTATGAGAAAATGTCAATACATAAACCCGAAATCCTTATTGTGGCGTCATAACAGATTAGTTGTAGCGTCTTTGCATCAGAGGACTTTTACAATTAGCATAGGCTAAGGCAGTGGTTCTCAAACTTTTTTTGCTCGCGGCACACTGAGCGAATAAAAAAGTTTTGCGGCCCACTTTAAAAATTAAAGTTACTTTAAACAAATCATTCTGCTTCTGTTTTGAAAAACAACTGAAACGAGGTTTCGCGCTGTCTTTTCTACCTTTAATTACAGTCATAGCAGACTGGCAGAAAATCCATGTGCACAGAGCCATAGAGATGTCAAAATTATTTTTGATAATTTTGCACCTATGATGGAATAGGAGTTATAAGCAGATAGCCAAAACTCGTCCAAACTTGCTGTTTTGTTTGCCCAACTAAGTGCGCAAGTCAACATGGTGCAAGGTGGACCGCTTGTTTACAAATATATACATTATGACATAACAATGCAATTATAACGTGACAATCACCCTTATTACCAGGATAAGGCAAATGCAACAATATTACCAGCCTAATTCCAACTGGATACTCAAGCCTTACAACCTTTCCCGTTGCATGCCTATGTGTAATACCAATTGCTTATTTTCAAAAATTCCACAAAAAGCTCCGCGGCACACTTGAGAATCTCTTGAGGCACACTATTAAGCCGCGGCACACAGTTTGAGAAACACTGGGCTAGGGTGTCTAATCGTTTATAGCAGTAGATTGCCGCCGATGTAAGTTTATTCTTCATTATCGTAACGCTCTTGCTTTGTCGAAGGCTGCCTTTGGTGTAGATACAACCGTGGCGATAAATGTACGCAATAGAAATAAACGTCAAAACAAAAATTTTTACTTACATTTTTAAAATTATAATTCCGGCAGCGTATACAGCTGTTCGAGCGCAACGTTTTGGCGTAGTTTAGTGGCGATACAGAGGGTACAATAAAAAATACATAAAAAAAATGGATTTAAAACAAGCCCTTGTTTTAAAACACGATGTTTTTTAGGAATTGATAAAAACAAAACCCTACAGGGAAGTCAAACACGTAGTTCTTCTACAATGGTTGTCAGTTTTTTATCAGTGTGATATAACGTGCTGTGTGCATTATGAATAACGTTGATAGGATAGGATCCGATAAGACGGCTTAATCATATGAAGAACCACGGCCTGTTACCAGTCCATGTCGGGTATGAGATTAATTAGCCAGTTATTTGTTTTTGAAAGCATAAAACTGCCTTTAAACAGCTAACTAATTTTTTCTATTTTAACTATTGTGTCATTAACCTTAATACGAGATTCTGGTATTCAGTCGCCTTGTAGATGGACTTCTTGTTTTCCCGAGCATCGATTTTTCATGAATAAAGAAAATGACGGTTTGATTCAAACATAAATTCTGTAAAGATTTAAATCTAGATGTTTATTTGTGTCGTGCAAAACCAATATACGATATCAAATGAAATAAATAAAATGAATGTAACAGATTACCGTGTTTCCCCGAAAATAAGACTTGGTCTTTTTTCTAATTTCTTCCGAAAAATAACACTAGGGCTTATTTTCGGGGGATGTCTTATATTTTAATTTATCAAAAACAAAATTACAAAGTAGAGAATTACGAGATTTTGAAATATACGAAAACCAATATTCATTTACTTATAAATAACACGTTTTTAGTCAAAATAACTGAAAAACATAGACTATCAATCATTTAAAACGTGTAAGAGAGATTTCTTGCTATCAACTAGGTCAAAAAAAAAATCGTGTTATTGACTAGGTCTTATTTTGAGGGGAGGGCTTATATTGAAATCTTTTTTAAAATTCAGGGCTATGCTAGGTCTTATTTTTGGGGAAACACGGTGCAAGAATGTATATCGGCTTGTTGCAATTGAAGGGGGGTCGCGAAAGACTCTAGTAGTCTTCCAGAGAAAGTCATCTAGTAGAATTTAATTCATGAAATAAAATAGGGAGTCCGTTCCCAGAAAGACGTTTATTACACGCAAAGGAATCTTGTTGAAAACTAAATACATATGTGGATTTTGATTTTATGTTGCTATCATAAAGGATGCCAAAATATAACAAGAGAGCTACGCCCAAATATATGGACACGTCTGTTCGCAGTACAGTACGGTTTACCGTACCGTCAGATCACAGTCTACAAATATATTCACACCAAGCGAAGCAGTACAGTAGTACACAAAATGCCGTCCGATGTCCGCAGAACGTTTAATGACGTCATAGCAAACAAAAACAAATCTCACAGAGCTAACAGAAATATTTAAAATGAATAAAAGTAATAGCCTTCTGGGGAAAAATTTTATCTTCAACCACTGAAAATTTCAAAGCAATTGGTCCAGTATTCGAGGAGAAAAGCGATTTTTTTTTAAAATGATGGAAACAAATAACAATAACAACAAAATTTTGAAACAATCGTTATGTCCACTACGTGTCCAAAAATAATATTGACACGGGACAGCGGCAGGTCTCTCGCGAAACACGGGTTGAAAATCACTGGTGTAGATCAGGGGTCCTCAAACTTTTGGTGTTGCGGAGCCCTTGAAAGGTTAAATATTATTCGCGGAGCCTCAAAATAAATGTTAAAATTGTTACTTTCAGATTAATATTTCTGAGCAAGTTAAAAGTACTTTACTTATTTTAAATGCTGAACCTTTTTTAATCGGGTCAACAGAAGTCATAAATAAATCTAAATTTCAAACATAAATTATATATACTAAAGATGTAAATTTGACACTTGACAAACATATTGATAAATTAGGGGGCGAATCTTTTCCTTATTGACATTTTTAGAAGACTTAAGCCGCTAATAACGTGCGCAATTTCATTTTGTTACAATCGCCGATTTTTTCGTCAGCATGGCGTGTTTTAAACATCTTTACGCCGGTGTTTATTCTCCCTAAATCAAAAATTTCCCTCGGCATATACATGTATTGTTACACATTGACAACGTTAATTGCTTTTTTGTTCTCGTGGGGAATTATGAGTTTAATGTGTAAAACATGTTTCCATATTATAGTCATCGGCGATGAAATGCTAAAATTAATAATTAATGAAGAGGTAAATCCGCAACTCGAATTTCTTGATTGAAAAACGGCATTCTAAAATATTAAAACTGAAACTTAAAATGGAAGATCACACGTTTGGTTTTCAGCAGACTCAGATTGAAAACGCTTTTATAGATATCGTAAATCACAAAATTTGTTGTTATGTTAGGTTTTCATCGTACTAATGAGCAATCAATTGTGCGCGCGATCCGCGATGTACCTTTTTTCATTCTGAAACTACCGACGGAGCCGGATGCAATATGATAAATTTTCAATTGTTCGTATTTTGCCAGACATTGTGATTTTTAAAAGGCGATATCTTGCTTAAAAATAATCTCAAGTGCAAAAGAACAAATCAAGTTTGACAAATCCCAAGATCGCAAAAATACGACTCCAATTTATTTATAATTAGCAGTTTATCACATATTCTATGTTATTTTAGAATAGTATTCTTTCATTTTAGTAATCCTAATAGTAATCTCGAACCAAACGTGAGTAACGATGACCACAATTACATTATAACGACGAGACACGTTAAATGCTCGTACCGATCATGGATTGAATATTTTACGCAACAGAAATCTCGCTATCAGTTTTTAGTCGTGAAGAATGTTGCGCGGAAATTTCCGATTTCAATTTTGAACCACCTCCCTCTTAAAAATTTTGGCTGCGCTCCTGCTTATAAATAATGTCACTTTTTAATTCCGCCTCTTTACCATATTTCGAGGCTATATTGTTGTCAGATTTTATCAAAGCTGTTATTGCTTCTTTGAACAGTTACAAAATTTTGAGTCAGTATTTTGAAGAGTAATCGAATAGCTCGCGGAGCCCCCGTTTTTTTTTTCTCACGGAGCCCTGGGGCTCCGTACGGAGCACTTAGAGAACCTATGGTGTAGAATGTAGATGAATTTGAACTCTATGCGCGGGATTTCGCACTTATGCGGTAACGAGGAAATAATGGAATGGCCATTTAAATGAATAATGTGCGAACTCGAGTCTAAATTCTAGCTAGGTTAACCTATGTGCGACAACTATAGACTTAAAATCAGCAGAGTTTTAATATAAGATGGAATTTTCATATTTATCCCGGGGGAGAGCAGATGCGATAACACGGTTAATCATGTGGCGACCACAGTTCATCGTTGGTTAGTATCAGTCCCTGTGCGGGGAGCGGAAATTGTAATAAATAACCAAATTATCATTCAAGATGCAGGCAATCTTTTTCTGCATGTAATTGACCGGCATAACGTGAACGCCCACCCGCGATACGAAGCAAGTGATACAATTGTTTACTGTGATATTTTGTCGATAACTTATGTGTTCTGCGCAAAATTCTTTTCTATAGTTCAGGAGTTGCCAACATGCCAATCGCGATCGACGGGTCGATCGTCACGTCTCGAGTAGTCGATCGCGTCTGATGTTGAGTGAATTTAATATGATACCTCAAAAAATTGCCTTGAACCAGTTTCATGCAGCGCATGTTGTGTGTTTTAAAACAGCAATAATACTGTAGTACTAATAAGAAAAATACGATATACGCATAGTATTCGAGTCTGGGCAAAGCCGATGGAACCTATTATTACGTAACAAATGCAAGTTTCGCCGATGCTATGGTTTACTTTAGAATTTAGATTTAGAAATTAACCTAATTAGGTGGAATATGTGGCAGCGGCAGAATTATTTGTTTGCGTTTGTGAAGTTATCTGCATCTTCAGTACTCATTCGTTTTTCGTGTTTTCGTGTACTCGTGTTTTTCGTGTTTTCGTGTACATTTTCGTGTACTCATTCGTTTTTCAGGCTGGGCCACGGAAAGGTCCGCACAGACCAAAAAAACATTTTAGGATGATTGTACAATGATGTGTACATGTGGTCATATGCGGACCGACGACAGTCAGAAGTATGTACCCAAGCTTTTTACTGGACGACCCCAAAAACAACTTTCAAATGTCCAGTGCGACCACAGATCAATATATATATTTTTCATTAAATTTTAGAGCTTCTTCACTGGACTTTCGAGGTTTTTCATGTGATGGTATTAAGTGAAATAAGCTAAAACCAAGCTGCGACCTCAGCGACTGTGCCCTGTACTGGATCGTAAATATATGCTACTAGACTAATGTCATGTATTTATCGTGCAAGTCTAGCTTTGGCTTGTCCAGCACCAAAAACGATTATCTATTCAGTCAAAGAGCATGGTCATTTTATAAATTCAAATAAATTATCATCTGTATCATCTTCGAAGCATCACAGGACAACAGCAACATTTACCATCTTGAAATATCACTGCTCTTTAGTCTCACCTTACGGAAAGATCTCGCGAAGAAATCCTCGATAGACGTTTTGCGAAACGCGTCGATAATGTGCAGCTGCTCGCTTGCTGCAAATTACTTTCGCGCGAGCGGAGCGTAAGGAAGGTTGTTTTATAAATATCATAGTTTATAGACGTTCTTGCGCTGCTTGTAGGAGACTTGGCGACCAACAGAATGGGGGTCGAAATTGAGACCATCAAACCAGGAGACGGTAAGATGTTTCATTTGAAATTCTTGGTTACTTGGTTTGTTGTTGTTTACTTTTACGCTGTTTTTATTATTGTTGTTTATCGTCCGGTAGACTATTAGTTGAGTGCATTTGTAATCAAGTAAATTTTATCTCATATATTGCGCACCGCTTGTTTGTTTGTTGTGTTCTACAATTCTCGCTAGTCCCTTGTACAGATATAGTATAAATTACACTCCATGTTGAAACTCCACATTCACAGTCAAGTATTTACGCCCGGATTATTTTTCGTGTCTCTCTCTCTTTTTAAAATTTACTTCAATGTGTTGTTTGCTGTGTGGGGTAAATGGGCACGTGCACCAGCACGTCTTAAATCTTTTTTAGATTTTGCCCACTTTCCTGATTTTCCGTACATTTGTTTGTTTTGCCCTGTATTGTCTATTTGTTTTGTTGTAACGGAAAATCGAAATAAACACTTACACTTACTTAAGCTCTCTAATTCATTACCGTACCGTACTCGAATTTCTCCATACTATGATGCCGCCATAACTAAACTTCATGCCGGTATTAAAAGCTTGTAATAAAAAAATAAAACAGTCGTTTAAAAACCTGAAGTTCTGATGACTTTTCTGAATAAATGAGAGATTGAAAATACACAGGGACTCATTTATGTCAGTGGCAACTTTGTATCATTCACTTTTAATTCATTTAGGTTTGTGAAAATGTCACAATTGGACTCTATCCAGCTACCAATAGGCTGAAATGTGTTTTTCAATGAGTTCAATTCAGTAACTAATTTATTACAGGTAAATCATATCCAAAGAAAGGCCAAAAAGTCAATGTTCATTACACAGGTAAACCATGGTACTTTTCAAATGATATACTCTTTAAAATTTGATAACCTGTATGAGTGATATTTGATTGTGATACAGTATTTCAAAATCTGAAAAAATTGAATCTCAAAAATTGAAAAGATTGTAAGGTTGCCTAATCAATTCATAAACTCAGATGTATGGCTTGTGGATGGAGTTGTAACGAACCTCGCTTCAACAAGATGTGTCTAACTTTATACTCTACTTTTTAGGCACTTTCACAAATGGACAAAAGTTCGATTCATCAAGAGATCGAGGACAACCTTTATCATTCCGGATTGGTCATGGGGAAGTTATTCATGGATGGGAAGAGGGAATCTTAAAGGTAGTTTGAACTTTACCTAATTGCTCTGCTTTTGCAGAGAGTACTAGGATAGGAATATCATATTTATCCTGAGGTAGCGGGAAACCTATAGGGCGGCTTAATCATATGGCAAACCACAGTCTCTCGTTCATTTACCAGTATGAGATTAGTTAGCCAGTTACTTGTTCCAAATCCATGGACTTGATGGTGGAGAAAGCAGTAACTCAACTGCGACTATGTGAAGCACCCTAAATATAAATTCTTTATATTTGAAGTAATTTGGTTACATTAAGAGCAATTGGAGTCTCACAGTACTAACGAAGAAACATTCATTAATTTCTTGAAACTGTAAATAATCAAATCGTTGAATGCAATTGTTTTTCTCACACAAGATTTCAAAATTTCTTGTTCAGATGAGCATTGGTCAAAGAGCAAAGCTGATCTGTGGGTCTGACTCAGCATATGGTGAATCAGGTTATCCAGGGGTGATTCCTCCAAATTGTACCCTGCTGTTCGATTTGGAATTATTAAGCATTGGTTAACTACTATTATTAAGCTAAAAAGAGACATTGATGCATGCAAGTTGTAATATCTGTATCTGAATTGATAGATATTCTAGAATTCTCTTTTGCAACTACTCCTGGTTCCAAATAGTCCACTTATGCAGATCAAATTTGTCTGCATGAGTACAAAAATAAAAAAATTCTCCAGATCAGGTTATCCAAGATTTTGAAGTTACTTCCTTTGACATCTTCAAACAGGGACTTCACCCATTTTGTGTTTGATTTTTTGTTCTAAGTGTTCTGTTGATATCATCCAAGCCTACTTCGTATACTAATTAACTTCTCAATATACCTTGTGTTATTATATACTCCCACTATGTTTTAAAATACTTTTCTTAATGTGTTGAGAATCTTCCAACTTCCAAGACTTTTCACTCCAAACGAAGAGCCATTACATTACATACCTATGTACAGGGGTGCAGCCAGGATTTTCGAAAGGAGGGTTTCGAAATTGGAATTTCCCATTCACTTCTGAGTCGGTCGCTGCGATTATGTGCTCGTTAAAAAAGTCGTATTTTTTGAATCTTAATCACTTTTCTTTTCGCGTACAATATATTCAATGTTGAGGATATTTTTGATTTAATAAGAAGAATAAACACCAGCGTAAAAAAATTTAAGGCCTAAATAACATATCACACTGACGAAAGCAAAATGCAATCGCACGTGTTATTAGCGGCTTTTTTAGTCTTCCAAAAATTTCGAAAAAAAGGGGGGTGGGTTAGACTATGTATCACAAAGATGGGCTTCCAACTTGCGGTTCCAACACAGTTCTAACCACAAGGCCTCCACAGTATTACTCAGCCAGCCGGGTCAACGCCCAAAGCACTTCTTATTTTTTTAATTACTATTTGTAGTATTTATTTCAGAGTCCCGCATATTTTAATCACAACTTTTCTACAATCACTTCATATATTATTCATTTAAGGTTTGCTTTTCACATGGCATATTTTCTCCGGTTTAATATTGTCACTGTTTCAACTCTTCTTCATATATTGCTGCTTGTTAAGAATACACAATACATATTCTACTCTGTCTTGGTAATTTATGAGAAAGGTTCATATCTGGGTGGGTACTCACAGTCTGCCCTCATTGAGTAAGGGCCTTCAGTACCGGTAGGTACTATTCCCATAACTCCAGTTAATTTATAGTTGGGGCTTGGTATTTTCGAATACCTGATGATTTCAGAATCGAATCTGATTACTTGGAAGATACTCATCGTATTCTCCTCCAACTCTAATAAAATTACTGAAAACTTATCATTCTGTCGGTTCGCTGAATTGTCACACGCAATAAGAAACATGTTTCATCAATAATCCACTAGGGAGGTAATAGTCTTACGTCAGAATTCGAGATGCATGTTTCGAACTGGCGCAAAGAATTAAAAAAAAACGGGATCAAAAGTTCTTGACGAGACATGGCTTTATCTCGAGCATTACAGGACTAGAAAATTCGAAATGTAATCTAAATTGATAGATATAATTGTGTTAAAGCAAAATTTGATTCTAACCTGTGCATTAATTACTATGTTTTCTGTATATTCCATACCATCCCCGCGGACTAGCAGTCTGTTAAGGTTAAAAAAGTATGCCCTCACCAGCTTACCTCATTTATGAGAGAGATCCTAGAATCTGAAACTAAAGATTCAAATATTTCTACAAAATTATCTATTACAAAATTTTCAAAAATATAAAAAGATGGAAGAAATATTCGATAATAAAATATAATTCAATAGTAGTAATGTATTTAAAGCAACTTTAGGTGTTATATAAAATTTCCTTCCCCAACTCTGGGATAAATTTGATCTGCATGAAAGATAAATTTTACATACAAGAAAGTACACAACCATAAAAGATTGCATATTGCTTTTTTGTGCGGTTGATGTTCATTATGCTTGCACTGCAGAGAGACAATTTATCTAACCTAGTGTCCTTTTTTCAGTTTGCTATAAAGAGGTACGTCCCTTGTGAACATGCTGTTACTGTCAAATTTTTCTATTCGGTACACCAAAACTCCTGATCTTAAGTCGTGTATCAGACAGTATTTTCTAACTCGCAATAAGAGTGCAATTTCAATTTTGTTATGAAGTCAGTTCTCAATATATCTTAACCAGGTTTGTTGTTTTTTAATCAGTAATTGTTTAGGTTTGAGTATTTTTACTCTAGCTAATGGTAAATCACCTTTGCAATTTACAATTTTCTAGAGACTTTATGGACACCCACTACATTCCTTCGCTGTCTCAAACAGAAGCTCTTGACACTGTAGTGGTCATCTGTTATTGTTAGATTAATATCTTATTTTCTGAGTGAGTGCACAATACCTTGCTTTGAGCGAATTTCCTTAAAAATGAGCTTCTTACATCTACACACAATGCACCAGACCTTTCTGCGACCAACACACATTTTCTGCAATAAAATTTAACCGCTACCATAAGAAGATAGCGATAGCTGCAGAACAGCAGTAGAATAGAGAGAAAGCCAAGCATGAGCCATAGATGAATGCTGAAATGTAGGAATGTAAATACAGACCTGATGACTATGCTACCAATTGCGGTAAAAATGAAAATATTTCAAGCAATGCCGAAATAGAGTCAAATTGTAAGAGGTTACAGACTATAAAATATCAATTTTTTTAGACTTCGAATAAAAAATATTGATACGGTTTGCAATATCTAATCTACCACAACGTATAACCTGCCTTGTGGGAATGTGAGGCTCTGTACCTAGACTTCACGACTTGAAAATGGAATGTACCAGGCGTTCATAAATCCCATTAAAATGATGGTATGAAGCCAACTATCAATATATCTTAACCAGGATTATTTATTCCTAATCAGCGTTTATTTGAGTTTTTGCTCCATTTAACGAAACAGGGGCCAACAAACTATATAAGGTAGCAATGAAATTTTTTAGCACTTTGAAGACTTTTATGACTACTGATACTTTATTTGGAATGGAATTGAGCTACCAGACTATATGGAAAATTGAATATAGTCAATTTCTATAGACATTCCTAGAATTCTGATAAATACCAAATCCTAATCATTTCCAAGTTGTTGCCCCTCTTGTGCGACTTTGGTCCCTGCCTCTTGCCCCGGGACCCATCATACCCCTACTCCTGGAGTCCCGAATATCACTAGAGGGCCCTCCAGTGTCCCCTTGTTGAGCTAGTTCTTCATCGTAGAGAAGATCAAAGTGCCCGTAACCTTCTTTGGGGGGTACTTTATTCCATTTTACATCAGGGGGTTCCCCACCAGGCATGACGATGTTTAAAATATCGTTAATTAAATTGTATTTCATGATTCTGTCGTTAGCTGTGGTCGATGTAAGAGAAGGGGATGCGTTGACCTGGAAGAAAGGGATTTTGAGAGAATCTATTTGGCATAAGAGTTCAATAGCATGCTTTTTTGGTTAGCAAGATGATATAGTTTCCCGACTGGCAACCTTTGAGTTTGACATGGGTTCAATAAAAGGTCAGAGATGTTTGAAAGTCATAAATATTCGCTTTCCTCAATTTCTCAGGTTTATATAATAGGTTTATCAATGTTTTGGCCTCTTGGGTCAAAGCCCCAAATTGTTAACTTGTGTGTTCTCATTTGATTTTGTCCAGATGATTGTCATCCTGGGATAACTGTGCTTTAATTCTATTTCCCACTCTTTGAACTGACCAATGACAGCACAGCGTGATGGAATGGCATTGTGGGCCAATCCACTCTGGGTATTAATACTGCAATGCTGGTCTCCAGAGGTCATTTAGTACTTTGGTATAGCAGAGGCAACATGTATCTTTTGTATGACTTTATATTCTGTTATTTGTGGTGACAATTGAACTGTTTAGGTTCAGTATTGCTTGTGTTCAATAAAACATTAATTCACCGCAGTAAATATAAATTTAGTTATTTTCATACTAACCTCAATAAGCCAAGGTTTTAACTTGTCATCAATAATAATATCGTAGCCATAGCACTCAAAGCAATGTCGATCATTTGCCATTGATCCAGAGACCGCTTTCAATGAACATACAGTCAACCAGTTAATTTCATCGAAAAGTTTGTCCGTAACAGCTTTTCCTCGAGTACTTTCCAAGAAGTGTCGAAGGTTGCTGGAAAGGAGTAACTGAATTATAACTTGATTCATGTTGTACCTTTCATAACATGTTTTCCAATAGACCAGTGGATCTCAATGTTTTCAAGCCGTGCCCCCTTTTTAGAATTTAGGATATTTATCCCCGGGGAGAGGAAAGCCGATAAGACAGCTTATCCATATGACGAACCACGGCCTCTCGTCCGTTTACCATTCCAAGTCGGGTATGGGATTAGGTATATTGTTTGTTTTCGAAGCATGGACTTGGTGGTGGAGGAAGCCGAAACCGACCAGCGGTTACGTGAACCACCCAACGACGTCGAGGAGTCCAGCAATCCTCTCGCACATAACCATCACTGCATGGGATTCGAACCTGCGAACCCACGCAGAGTAATTAGAGGTGCGGTGGGGAGCGTATTCCTAACGCTTAGCCCGTTGAGCCACACCAAGTCTCGCACCCCGCTCCAATAATAACTACCGGTAGCTAACAATAACCTACAAACAACAGATAGTAAGGCGATGTTTAAAAGACATGGATGGAACGAAAATAATGAAATAAATGATAAGTTTTGAAATGTAAATATCCAAAATAAGGCGGGGAAGATCAAATCTAGCAAATATTTTTTTTTAAATAGCTTGAAACCCCCTCAAGAAATGGTCTACGCCCCTGTTTTAGGGCGGGCCCCACTGTTTGAAAACCACTGCAATAGATAACACTTACAGCCACTGATAAGGAAATTATCTAATAATTATGGAATGACTGAAATATTAATGGTTGGCATTACCTAATGCAGGGTGGTCCAAACCCAGGCCCGCGGGCCACATGTGGCCCGCCACTTCATTGTCTGTGTCTTCATTGTCTATATTATTTTACATTTATTTTCCTTTCTATATATCTGATGATTTTATACAGTGCATTAAGTTGCATCGTTGGTTGTGGATTTTAAGAAACATGCTCATAACTGTAATGTTTTGCTTTTACAAACCACTCATGAAACATATTTGTTAATATTTTGTTTTGCTTTTTTTCTTATAATACTTTTTGAAGTGTTTTGGTGTTTCATTAACTTTTTGTGCTCACTAACCTGAATCAGCGAGCTTTTAAGGTGTCGCTGCCTGAAGACCTTATGAGGTCCCTCGCGACTCCTGTCACACAACTGAAGTTAAGTTCATATTGTGTTTGAAATGTTTTTTTCTTATGATACGTTTATTTTGTGCTGACGAATAAAATGATGATTGATTGATTGATGATCGATTGGCCCGCGTCGCATTCGGAATTAAAATAAAAAAATCAAGAATCAAATCTGAATAATTGGTTGGAGCTGCCAATCTTGGACCACCCTGACCTGATGAATCTTTAGCACAGACATATTGACAACAACTCAAATTAAAATGCTGAGAAAACCGAAATTTGATATCGAGAAATTTTGGCGTACCTCTGACCCAACTTGTTTGTTTAAAATGATTAGTCAATTTAATGCTTTTCGGGTTTCTACCAAAAAATTTTGACTCCGATCAGCATCATAATAAATCTGTCATTTCAACATTGGTGAATTGAAAATTCCATTGCCGACCCAATTTCAGTAAATACACCTTATACATGTCAAACCGAATCTGACAAAAGGTTTTCCAGCTTGTACGCCAATGAAACAAGGCCAAACTCCACACCCGTGGACGCTGCATATAAATTTCTACCATGCCAAGCAGATCCAAGAATGTCAAACTAAACCTACTTGCCACTAGATTTGATACCATCGAACAAAACCAAACGCTACCTTATAGTCCATTTCCCACCATGAATCGGATTGTACTCATCTCCATGTTTTTGTATTGAAACATTCGTCAAGTGGACAAACATGTTGTCTAATTCATTCGTACTCTGAGTGTATTTCACTGTGCAAAACCGACAGAAGCCGAGTCGATACATGTAGCATTTAAGAGGCCGATATGAAGTCACAAGAACGTACCTAGAAAATCAAAGAAAATAAATGGGCCTATATCAAAATTTAAATTTAATGTTATTCTTCAATCAAATAACGTCTGGTTTTTATATCTTTCATACAAGTATATATACATTTACTGTCAGATTACCCATCGGGTGGGCATAATCAACCTAAAACAGTTATGTTGAAATTTTTATGCGTTAGTCTTTAATTAATCGCAAACTGGCTTGAACAACAACTACCAGTAGTTAATATATACTTACGTAAATAGCTCTCATTGGTTTACTGCCAGTGTACCCAGTATATCTAAAACTTTAAAGCGAAATTTCTGGAATTCTCCAACTGATTTCTCAATCGCATTTACTTGAACAGCTTCAAGTCTTGTGCCAATCGAAATTTACTCTTGTGAAATATAGTGCCATAATTCCACACCGGTAGTTACAGAAGCTGTTGGGAATTCAGCATTTTATTGATAGCATTATTGACCGTATTTTCAATTTAATGAAAAGAGGTAAAGTAATGCTTATAGATCACATTCAATATATTTAATAGGCTCGACAGTATGCCACATCGTGTTAAGCGTTAGGAATACGCTTTAGACCGCATCTCTTATTATCCTACCGGTTTAGCAGGTTCGAATTCCACGCATAGATAATTATGTGCAAGTGCTGGACTCCTCACCGTCGTAGCGTGGTTCACAAGACTGCGTGTCGGCTACGGCTTCCTTTTCACCATGAAGTCCATGCTTCCGAAAACAAATAAATAACTGGCTGAGTCCCATTTCCGACATGGACATGATTCGCCATATGATTAAGCTGTCTTACCGGCTTTTCCAACCTCCAGGGAAATTATGTAGATCCTTTCATTTCCAATACTAAACATAAATCCAGAATGAATTAAACTCAGTTTTAACAATTCGCTACAGCCACTCACATTCTTAGATCAAACTTTTTTCCACCAATCAGCAACGGATTATCGATATATCTTGATATCACATACGCATCTCTAGCTGATGGTGGAGCAAAATTAGCGGCTCGACTATCACGAGACCATTTCTTGATTTGAGACAATTTGTTGATCAGGAAAATTCCGATACCACGTGCCTGAAAAGTTTAAGTAATATATGTCAATGAGGAATGTTCACACATTTACTCCTAACAAGGCTTTACTTTAGACCAGCTGTTCTCAAACGGTGAGGCACATCCCACGAGGGGTGTGTAGACAATTTCTTGAAAGAGCGTGAAGCTAATAAAAAATATTTGTTATATTTGATATTACCTGCCTATTTTTTTTAGTTTACATTTATTTTTTTATGGATATTTACGTTCCATCTACGTATTTTCAACTTACTTTCGCCTTACTATCTGTTATTTGTAGCTAGTCATTTTGAGGTGGGATGTTAGACTTGACAAGCTCAATAAATGGGGCGCAGCTCAAAAAGTTTGAGAACCACTGCTTTAGACAGACCACTAATACACAAGTAGTTTTTATTTTTTCCGCTGAGAGCTATTCCCTTCGGCATTGCCTATCGAATTTTGTTACCTCTGAGTTAGGAGAAATGGGGATTAAAATTGGGGGAATTTTAAAATTTATCTGCATATGAATACCAACATATTTGGGTTCTTAAGCGATGCAGAAAGTAAACAAATTGTTATTTGAAAATAAAATCAAAGCCTGGGTTTTACACCTTTTTCAAGCGATTTATATCCCATCTCAATGTAGCTGATAATGAGTGTTGGGTTCTGGGCCATTGATTATGTGTCAATCAGTAATTTAAGTCTCACCGGAAGTCAGTTGATAACAAGTCTGAGTCACTCTTATTATATTTGCAGGGCTCAAGTACGATCCTATCTTTAATAAATTGTGAATTGAGTGTCATAAACACTGTCAATACCTGTCACGATCATGGTTACAAACTCGATAATAAACACTCCTTACTTTTCCACATGGTTTCATAATCCAAGTACTTGACGGATTCTTTCTAAATTCTTCGACAAATAAGTTGTAATCAGCAGGAAGAAGGAAAGTAACAGGAATGAAATCTAGATGGATATACCGACCAGAATCATCCTGAAATATTTATAATTTATATTGAGGCTGTTTAAAATTCATCTACTCACAGAAATAGAATAGCCATACTTGGGCTCACAGTTGAATTTCATTCTAAATAATTTTGTGCAAAAGATAAGGATGAATAAAGATAAAAATGGACAGTTGTGGGATTTTCATATTCCCCTAGGGGAAAAGTCAATAAGACGGCTCAATTATATGGCGAGCCACGGCCTTTCGAACGGTTTCCACTCCATGTCGGGTATGGGATTAGTTAGCCAGTTATTTGTTTCAAATGCATGAACTTGATGATGGAGGAAGTCATAATTGATCAGCTTTTACGTAGTCCGGAAACAAAAAGTCCAGCAATCCTCTACTGCACAATCATTTCTCACACGATTCAGATCTGCGAACCTCGCAGGGAAATCAGAGGTGTGATGGAAAGTCAAGATAAAGAATTTCTGAATAAGCATGTCAATCTAGAATACCAGAAATAAGAAAAAACAGAAGAATTCAGAATAATACTTAAAAATTTACTTTTTCAGCCAACAAGCTTCCCTCCTTGTCCAATTCCTTGCGATATCTTTTGATATTTTTCACCATGAGATCTTTCCGAGTAAGTTCATAATGATTTGGGAAATGATTGATAATTTGATCATCTGACAGCCTGGATAAAAAAGTGAAATCAAACAAAATGTCGATGGATGGATCGATGGAAATTTGGGATCTAATATGTTCAAATTTAATCTACCTCATGAATTAATATTGAACAATATCAATCAATCAATCATTTATTTCGGTACTGTGACATAAAAACAAAACAACACAAAACGTGGACAAACAAACAAAATGCAGAGAAACCTGGAAGGCGAGCATACATTAAAATAAAGTTGAAAAACCTAAAAGTACGCACCCGCCCACCATCTGTGTCTACATATTATAATGGGATATTTTAACTAGTATCAGAGTAACGTTTCATTAATTTCCGGTGGAGAAGAGTTTAGATCGCGTTAGAACAGCGCTTCCCAAACCAGGGCTCCATGGCCACCCCAAAGGGGCCAACAAAGCATTGGAGGGGGGACACAATGCTAGGCGCCAAACACATTTTACTTTTCTCTTTACATGAAAATCCTCGTTCTTCCTAGTTTCATTGCTTGATGATTTTTTTTAACAGTTTTTTTCACTTTGTTTAGCATGAATTATTTGAACATAACATGATTTGGAATCTATTAATCTAAACATCACTATACATATCACTCGAATGATAAATAGGGGGGGCTATGCGTGCTAAAAGCCCCTGAAATGAGTCCAAGTTGAGAACCACTACGCTAGGATAAACTGGTACCTATATCCAGTTTCAAGGCTGAAGATATTTCTTGTCGTATTGACATTCGTCCAGTAAAAATTCCAGTCTTCATCAGCTGAAACCTGAAATAAGAATTCCATATAAACAGCTTCTTAATAGCTTAATGTCAATGGTCTTCCTCGCTTTATTATTGAGTTTATTTGTGAACTCTGGTATAGGATACTTCAGTAATTCAGTGTTTAAAATAGAATCATAGTACAGTAGTAAGTGCATCAAATTTCGGGGTCTTGTGTAGTATTGTACTTAACGTACTTCTAGTGGGCGTAGCATAACAATTTTTTCACATGCCAATCTTAACTCTCACTTGACTACGGCATCCAAAAATTACGTTACTACGACGTCACAATCAAGTTTTAGAGCTTGCCAAAGTATACCTACGATCGCTCAAAATGGCATCTGCGCTGATGATAAAGAACCGACTAATGCCAGTGATCTCTCTTATATCAAAATCGTTGTGACGAGAAAATTAGCTTGCTCGATTTCGGGAAATCGTCGACGCGTCTTGGATGACAGTTCGCATAGTTTGAAGAGGCCCTATTACGTCACCGTGACCAAATTTTTCAACAACAGGTGGTCAGTTAGGATTAACAGTCAGGTGGGAGTTAGGATTAACATATGCAAAAACTGTGCTGCTACGTCCACTAGAAGTAGGATAGGTGCGGTACGAAACTACACTCTTGACACTGGACCCTTTTGCGCCAGTAATTACAGAATTAACAGCACTAATAAATTGATTGCACGTGCTTATGTCTGTATGCAGTGGTGGAATTCAGCCGGTTCGCACCGGTTCTATAGAACCCTCTCACGAAATTTTATGAGATCAGCGAACCAGTTGGCATTACTGGTTACAGTCAATGTTCTGTTTGCAATAGTACTGGCTGAAAAATATGACTTTTGTGAAGGAACCGGCTGACAAAATATTTGAATACCACCAATGTCTGTATGTGCAGTGAAACGTGCCGTACAGTACTATTGCATTACCTACGATTGTAATTTAAAAAAAAATCCACTCCTGAATAGAATTATTTTGAATTCTAAACCAAGCTAATTTATATAAGCCTACTCACCTGCGACCAACCTCGCTTCTCAAAATTATTAACAAGAACGGACTTTTCCATGTCTGTAGCATATTTTACTTTTCCGGACATTTTTATAGCCCTATTTTAGCAAAATTCAACAAAATACTTCCAGGCCCCAACAGATTAATGTGCCGACTGCCGAGTTAAACTCACTCATGCGCGAAAGCGTCAGTTCGCGATAGTAACGAACAGTTGCCGAGTGGCCCAAGTAAATATGGCGCTGCGTATTGAAATATTTCATGTAATAGTAAATGCTTCAATCTACATTTCATAGTTTCAAATAAGTGAGAAAATACATGGTTCTTATTTTAAAATTTTCTACGTTAATTTTCGACACATGTTTTGATGCTGCAAATACTGCGTTATAGTTTTTCATTTAAAAGGAAAAGATCAAGCATTAATATTTGCGTTGAAAGTTGTACCGATCGTGGGTATGTACTACCAAAGTGGAAAGCACTGAACTGAAATTAAGCATTCTAGCATTCCACACCATAGACTTCAACCCTTTCCGACTGAACTTTGAAACCGTAATACGACAACGACAAGTAAAGCATCAGATAGCACATTGGGAACCAATGAAATCTTCAAAGCATAAAAACCGAGTATTATTGGAGACATTCCAAATGGAAAAGTCAAACGAAGAAGCGTGGTAGAGAAGACAGAGTCCTCTTGTATCTGAAGTAAGTTAAATGATAAATACCACAATTACTTTAGTTGAATTTATTAAGAATTATTAAATCCAATTTTTAATCCTTAGGTATGCTTGAAATCCCAAATATCAGGCACGAGCATGAACGGGTAGGGCAAGGCCAGTGGTGGTATTCAGCCGGTTCTATAGAACCGTCTGACGGAATTTTATAAGATCAGCGAACCGGTTAGCATTACTGGTTACTGTCAATGTTCTGTTTGTATCAGAACCGGCTGAAAAATATGACTTTTGTGAAAGAATCGGCTGACAAAAAAAAATGAATCCCACCACTGGGCAAGGCGAAATAGCGAGCAAGCCCATATTTACTCAGATAGAAGATGATATCCGAAGTGTTGCATCTCCACGAAAATGAGGGCTAAATTTTCTCCCAAATAAATTCCCTGAAGCAATTTTCCGCCAAATCTTTTACAACTGTATGGAGATGGTAAACAACCCAGCTCTACACATCGAAATAAAATGGTACGAACTACGAATAATGTCTTAATGTAATTTTAAAAAAATCTGGAGACCCCAATTCGGCCTGATATTTGCTATTCAAACAGCTAATCCCAACAAAAAAGAGAATACTATTTTAAACAGGCGATGGCCGCAAAACCAAATGAAGAAACCTGGTTGGTAACACAAATACCAACGGTAGACTTGACGAAAATGGCGAGCAAGCTCAAATTAACAATGGAAGATCGTATAAGATCTCCGGTAAAGAAAACATACAACTTACATAAACATACAAGTTTTAAGTGAATTTGTATTATTACGAGATTCGTAATATTCTAGACTCTAGAGAAATAATTATGAAAACGTAAGCGTAATCAAAAATGACACATAAAAACACTCAATATATCAGAAACTTGGTATCTAATTATGTGAAGCAAATTAGGACCCGCAAAGTTCATTCATATAAAATAACGTTTCACGCCTTTTGTTATGAAGAATTATTTGTAGCAATTGTAGGTATTCTCAGTATCTGCACATCTAAATTTATATTCGAAAACCGCCATCTCTGGAAGATTTTCTACGATCACTAACGAAAAATGCTGTGGAAAAATTATTTTCACAGAATTCTTGAGAGAGGACAAGTTTGCAGGCATGCTGGTCGAAGTATGCTGGTTTTAAGTGATCGATTATATTCCATTAGGCTTTGAAGTTGAACCCGTTCCAATCGTCGAGCAGGTTTGCGTTGAAGGTGTTCATAGTTCAGTGCTTTCCCATTTAGCAGTCTTTTTGAACAGAAAGGATTAGTTTGAGGGCGTCACTACCATGGATTCGTCAGATACTGTAATCTGCAAACGAGTGACAAATTGCTACAACAGTCGTCAACATTTGCTCGGTTTTCCCTTTGATAAACAACTCCTTAAAGCAGTTGCACAGAAGACAGACTTTTCCCCTAATATTCTGCATAAATTTTATTGCGAAAAGTGCCTTATAATTTTTCGTGTTTATGTGGTTCATGCGTTCTACAGCAGCTTCAATTATGAACTGTCACTTCACTGATTTTCAAATTGTACTGTTTCGTCGCCTTGGACTGTTAAATATTGTCAATTGTGTTTGTTGTGCTAGCTATTTTTGTTTATTACTTTTTGTAAGGTATATTTGACTGTCATGTATTTCCGATTGTAAACCTTTTCCCTTGTCCTCATATTCGATTATTAGGGGGTTTACTCATTTTAAATTGCTTAAAAATTTTGCCCGATTTTGAATGCGTTCACTGTTTCGTGTGCTTGTATTTTTTGATGGGTGCTAGCGCATCTGTACATTTTTAAATTTATGCCGCCTGCCGAGTAATTTTTTTTTTTACTTTTTGTGTCAGATGAGATTTTTGCGCTAAAGAACCGAAATAAAATGATTGATTGTAATTATCATTGACATTTCAAAACAAAGACACCGTAATAACTATAATGACTTCTGCTCAATTTTGGAACACCCAGCATCGTGACTCAGGGTGTCATACTCGTTATTTACAAAAACTAGGATGACATCCAAAGTAAGCAGGAGACATCGAAAGAGCTGCAGAAGTCATCTTTCTGCTCAGATATAGATCAGGCTATTTAAACGCTGTAATAAATAAAGGCTGGTTTTCATATTTATTGCTGCAAAAACTTGCAACTGCAAGAATTGAAAAGTTCTGCGCAGTTTGACATTCAGCAAACTACCAAACAAAATATTTCAATTTCGAAATTTATTCGAAATAGTGTTTGAGAGATTATACCCGTAAACATGATTATATACATGAAAAAAGTTTATTTTTGGATGCATCGAAAATCAAGGTCAGACCATGGCCAGCAGATGCCAATACTTTTGCGTCATCAATATTACCTTTTTACATTCCATGATTCGACAGAATTCATTTACCATAAACCAGTGCTCTTCAAACTTTTTGGTATTGTGGAACCCCTGATATAATTTTTCGCTTTTCATGGAACCTCAATTAACAAATTTAAAAAAAAAAAATTCTATCTTTGACAATTGAATTACGGTACATTTGGTTCGCTTCGGAGGAGCAGGTGCCGCTTTTTGCATTTGAACTTCTTTGCTCATTGCCGTCCTAACCTTCACCGTTGTTATTATTTCGCCTCACATAAGAAAATATAATATTTTGCTTCATCTGTATTGAATAAGTATCAAAAAGTTGAGTTTCACACTATCGTTACTATATTCCAACAAAAGCTGAACAACATCTCTAGTTTGTAGTATATACTACAGGGGTGGCCAACCTTTCACATACCATGCGCCACGTTTTAAACATAATGTTTCAGATGCGCCGTAAATCTCTTGTATGCCCCACCTAATGTCCGCTTCTTGTTGAAATTGTATAAATTTATAATTCACACACATATATACAAACGTATATGTAGTTTTTACAATTTACAACTTCACATGAATAGAAATTAAGCAAGGAAGTATAATAAATAAAACTGATCAATTTTATTTAGGTACCGCCTTTATGAGACTTTTGCTGCTGTTTTACTTTTGCCATTTTTTTTATTCTTGGAGTTAAGTTTGTTACTGAGAGGAGCAGTGCATTCTTCAAATTTAAATCTGTAAGTCTTGACCTCGCTTTGCTTTTAATTAGTTTCATGGCAGAAAATGTTTGTTCACATCTATATGTCGTTCCGAAACGACATATAAAATCTGGGCAAATTTTCCCAGTTCTGGAAAATTTTCACGGGGTAACGATTGCCAGAACTTGATCATGTCAGATGCACTTGGGACTGAAGGAAGCTCATCAAATTTAATTTTCAATGATGGATGAGTTTTCAAGTCAATTAGTCCCAATTGTATATTGCTTGGCATCGATTAAGAAGTAAAGTTAGGCGTAATATTGTGACAACAGGACTTTAGTATCAATATCTACTCTACTCTACCCTCGATTCTAATTGGCCTTTGCTAATCAGCTGTTTGGCCTAGCGTCGCGTGATTTTACTCCAGTCTTCTTCGAGATTAGTACTTGCGTCACAGCAAGCGATTTTATGGTTTGCTTTTGTTGACAACGGTCATTTGAAGTTTGGTTGAAAATGGTGGTATTTAGGGGTCATTTTCAGCATGTTGTGGGTTGATTTATAATAAATTTTTTAGGCTTGGGCAATTCAACTGGTTGTTCAATGGTTATTGGGAGATATTTGGGAAGTCTGGGCAATGGAAAATCCATGTTTCAAGCTGATAAATGACGATTTTCTATTTTTCCAGAAGTTCTGAACTTTTTACTTCAGTAGGGAAAAAATAGTAAATTTTACTATATTTTGCTAAAAATCTAGAATGAATGTCATAAAGTCCGTCCAAAAGCTAACGTCGATAATCGCCTGTTGTTTATAATTCCAACAAGCCGTAAGTGGGCGACGTGGAGTAAGGAGAATAGATTTTAGGTACAATCAAAAGTCACCATGTAAATCGCAAAAAACGGCTTGGCGGTGGTGAAGCCAAGTGCAATTAACAATTTTGGCATGAAAATGGTTAAAGATGCAATGCGCCACCTCTAATCATGCAATGCGCCACGTTTGGCGCATGCGCCATAGGTTGGCCACCCCTGATATACTATATACCAGTGGCGGCGCGTGGTCATTTTGACAACCGGGGCAAGCTACTGCGGGACCAAGTCACCCCCATCTACGGGGACAGGATGAGCGCTGTAAGTTCTCCCATCATTTTATGAGTATAAAAACCATTCCATCGGTAACAACCAATCGGCAAAAGCGACAATTTTTAACGATAAGAAAGTGTCTTTAAAACCGGTCCAGGTCAAGGGATTAATAAATATAGACATAGTTTATTTTGAAACCTCTTTCAAAAGGAAAGGCAACATTTACCCAGATAAATACAATGACATATTAACAGAAACTTCGGAAAAGCAGACAAAACCTAAAATAAGGTTTAAAACGTTACTATGAAGAAAGGAAAGTTAATGCAAAGATAAGGACATGCGTCGCTCACTCATAGATATATATGCTGCTAGACTTCTACTGCTTGAACATATATGTAACACGCCGCGGTTTCTTGGAAGCAAAATGCTCAATAACGCGCTGATTAAAGTCATGCATCCCAGAAATAACGTCTCTGTGAATGGATAAAACAGCCAAGGAATTTAATCTATCTTGCTTCATTGTGTTTCTGAGATACTTAATACGCTTCAGCGTGCTGAATGTTCGCTCTGCGTCGGCGGAAGAAATAGGCGTCGTCAAAATGATGTCCAGAAATTTTGCAGACGCCGCAAAGGTAGTTACTAGAGTGTTATCTATGAGGAACCCATAGAGCGCGCAAGTTGATGTGATGTTCAAAAAAGTTTGATTGGTGTATATACATCGCAATTCATTTTCCAATTTACCCACGTTTATCATGGGGTAAAATTTGGAGACAGTAGCCAACAAATGGATGGGAAATTGACGTGCAAATTTTGAAAAATTTTTGGGGTTCATCAAAGAGAACGCGGCAAGGTGTTCAGTGCGCAGACGATCGCCTATTTGATTCACCAGAATGTCACAGCATTCCTTTGCAGACAAAATCAAACGCTGCGTTGTTTGCCCGCGGCGTAAAGAAGCACTCCATGTGTCGTCGTATTTTATTGTTTCCCGGATACGAAATACAGCATCGCAGAAGTCTGAAATACACGACTGCACAGACGCTCCATCCATTAGCCTTGACTGCAATGCGCCGTATAATACATCCACGTGATAGAATATTGTGGAGAAAAAATGAAAACTCACCATCTTCTAGCAGACGCTTTAGACCTGCCGCGTTCGTCCCAAACCGGAGAGCTCTGAATGCCATTGAAACACTCAATGAGCTCAGACCTAATTTCGGACACGCCCTGCACCACGCGTGATTGGAAATTCCAACGTGTTGGTGCACAAGCTGGGAGACGGCGGCTACATATCTGGCGAATGAGGTCAGAGCGCTTCGGCGAAACGGAAAAAAATGAAGAAAACCCCGAAACATTTGCAAAAAATATACGGACGAGAGGGGTATCAAGGCACATATTTTTAATAACGAGGTTAAATTGGTGTGCATAACAATGTAAAAAATGCGCATGAGGAAAATCTTCTTTTATATAAACTTGAACCCCATGTTTCGACCCACTCATGACTGCCGCGCCGTCATAAGTTTGAGCTATCAATTTTGACTTCGCGTTGTAAGGCTGTAACACTTCTTTCAGTACAGCCGATATCCGCAAGCCGTGCGATCAACGATTGGTACAAAGCTGTGAAATCTCTCGGTAGGTTTACCATCTTTCACAAACCGAAAAATCACAGCCAGTTGGGAAACGCACGTGATGTCAGTTGTCTCGTCAGACTGAATCGAAAGGAACTGGCAATTCTCAATTTCCAGAGCCAAATGTTGTAAATAAATTTTATACATTGAGTCGAGCAAATCATTTTGGATATCCTTAGATGTCCCTTCCGAAACAGTTGCGGCATCAAGATGATCTCTCAATACTGTATCTAGGGATGCGGTGTATTCCACCATATCCAAAAATACCCCTCTATTAGAAGAGCCAGCCCGTTCATCGTGCCCACGGAGGGACAGCTCGTGACAACCAATGAACTTCAAAACATCTATCAATCGACCGAGAACATGGCGGTTTTTCTCGACGTTTTGGTTGTGCCGACGAATAGAAACCGCGCGTGCTTCATCCAACTGTGCTGCAATATTAACATTTCCGAATGTTCGGTATTTTACTGTATTGTCCAGATGCTCCATAGAAGATTGATGATCCCTGGCACGCTCGGAAAGATGTTTAAGATCTTTAAAACCAAATTCAACGTGACTCACGGGCGGTAGCATAAAGTAGGCAATAAAAACAAAAAAGTGCATTTTTGTCCTCGCTGTAACACAACCATTTGTGTTTTTTATACCAAGTTTCTGCGCAGAATGTACGCCGACGTTTTCCTATGTCATGGGATTGTTCCAGTGAACAATTTTTTGGTTGATAAGGCCCAAGACGTTGTACCTCTAATTTTTGTTCCAGCGGCAGCTGCGAAAACGGAGTGCGAAGTAGTGCATCAACCTTATTCATTATGAGGTCTAAGGCTAAGAAATGCGAAGCCGGGAAGAAGTGAGGAGCTCAAAAGGAATGTGGAAAATCGAAAGCAAATGGACTAAAGGTCTCTAACTGATTCAAATAGCGAAACAAGCGACAAAAACGAAGGCGAGGAAACTATCAACTCTTCAAGCAACCAACGAACGAGAAGGAATGCGTGAATATGTCAACACGTTGTTGTAAGAAACGTCGGCATTGTGTCGTCATAATGTCGGGGCTAGCCCCGATGATTTAGTAAAAGAAACAGAAAACAAACGAGACAAACGCGGCGAGTGGAAGATAAAAGAGAGAATACGATATACAATGAGCAACCGGGGCAAAATCGGCGTCGCCCCGTCGACGTTCGGCGAAGGCTTTGCGAGCGAAAAATGAACCATGTCGGGAGAATATGGCTAGTGTAGACAGTCTGTGCAACCGATATTGAGGTATTTTTCGAATATTTTCTATTATACCGAAAAAACAACCGGGGCATTGCCCCGGTTGGCCCTATTGACGCGCCGCCACTGCTATATACTCTCTCTAGTCTCGAGCAATATCTACATACTTTGAACATCATGTAACTATGGTGCAACAATAGCGTTCTTGTTAGTTGCATAACAATGACTAAAGTGACGGAACAATCGAAAATATCTCTGTTTTGTCTATTAATTAACTGCACTGTGCCTAAACCTCCTGTTTAACGAACTGGCCTGAATTTGAATGAGACACGGTGGTCTAAGAATATTTATAATGACGCATCAACATGCTGAAAGCAAGAAATGATTTCCCCTGAAAAAAACAAAAAAAAAACGCGGAACCCCTAAGGAACCTTATAAACTCACGGAACCCCACTGCATGTATTGCCGAACCCGGCGGTGTGGCTCAACGAGCTAAGCGTTAAGGCCGGTATACACGGCAGTAGTATAACTCACCGCACAGCGACTCTCCGCATGGTGCACGGAACCACAGTTCTGCGCAGTGTACTGTGACGTGAGGTCAGGCGGGAAACGGACTTGTCCTTCGTCTTTTGTATTATTTCTGTTTTGGATATTTTGGGGATCGTTGCAAGATTAATTTTATTAAAATGGGTATCGTATCGCGAAGAAGAATAAGTCGTTTTCGGTCACGGCGCTACAAGCAGTACTTGTACCGACATCAGCTGAAGTTATTGTTTGTGGTTCTCTGTATTAGATTAAAAGAGGATGAGCGCTGTGTCGGCAGGAGATTGTGGATGCACCCAATACTTTGCAGACGAAAGGAACATGGTAATTTTTTTTTACAATACACTAAATGCATACGTCTCAGTCTCACGAAGCCTATACTCACCTTCTTTGCCTCTAATTTCAGGAGAATACTACAGATTGGTTAGGGAGATGAGAATGGAAAGAGAAGCCTATTTTAAACAGTACTTCCACATGACACCATCTACATTTGACCGTCTTTTGAATATGATAGAGAGCAAGATTGTGAAACAAACTACAAATATGCGTGAACCTATTCCGCCTGAGGAACGACTTGCAGTCACTTTGAGGTATTTGAAATAGGGTTTTAACCCACAGTATGAGTGAAATCGTGATCGATTGATTAAAATATAAATGAACAGTACCTAACGTTAGTCTACATATGGTAGTTTATCGCTAAATACAACATTATATATTTTTCAGATATTTGGTGACGGGGGATTCATATCAGACCATCGGGTTCTCTTACAGGATTCATAAAACGACCATATCGCGAATTATTCCAGAAACCTGCGCTGCAATATGGGATTCCCTGCAGCCTCTGTTCATGGCAGTCCCAAGTGAAAATCAGTGGAAGATTATTGCAAACGATTTTAAACAATTATGGCAATTTCCAAACTGTGTTGGAAGTATTGATGGGAAACATGTTGTCATACAAGCTCCTGCAAACAGTGGTTCATCATTTTTCAACTATAAAAAAACTTTCAGTCTGGTACTGCTTGCAGTTTCAGACGCAAAGTACAGATTTATTTACGTGGATGTTGGAGCGTATGGACGGCAGAGTGATGGGAATGTTTTTGCTTCATCATCTTTTGGAAAAAAACTCCTGGATGGTTCATTAGACCTGCCAAAAAGCACCATATTGGAAGGGATGATGGAGCCACTACCACACGTTTTTCTTGGTGACGAGGCTTTTCCCTTAAAAACCAATTTGATGCGTCCTTTTCCAGGTACCGGATTATCAAGAAGGTCCCGTATTTTCAACTATCGCCTCTCGAGAGCTCGCAGGGTTGTGGAGAATGCCTTTGGCATTATGGTATCTCGATTCAGAATTTTCCGCAGGCCTATATGCGTATCACCAGCAAGAACAGACCATATCATTAAAGCATGCACAGTCCTTCACAACTTTCTTAGATATGATTCTAATTATTTTGAGGCGGATTTCGTAGATCACGAGGTCAGTGAAGGTGCAGTGCAGTGGAAGGCCGAAGAAAATTCAGCAATGTTAAATATCAGGAAGATTGGAAGGCCGAGTGCGAAGGAGGCAGTAAAAGTTAGAGAACAATTCAGCGAATATTTTGTTAGTGAGAAAGGGGCACTGCCATGGCAGGATAAATATGTGTTCTCGAGTGGTCGAAATATGATCTAAATGCACTATCCCCCCTATCATTTTTTGGTTTTATTGCTTCGTTTCACCTTTTCTGAATAAAAAAAATTTTGCTTCCGACTTGGTTAGCGGAATCTTTCATCTTGAGGGTAAATCACCAGACTGGTTGACATTTTAGGTACACTATTGGGTTAGCACTTACAGGGATGTACGAAAGCTACTGAGCAATGATATCTAGTTGGCAAGATTTAAAACAAAAAAAATATTCAGGAAAATTTATATTTAAGTAATATCAATAGTTTATTCAATAGAGTATTTAATTTCATTAATGAGATTCATGACTCCAACTTTGAACCTCCATCTTTTTTCCACACTCATCGTCTTAACCTCGTGAGCCATGCTCAACAAGAAGAGTTCATCAGGATCTTCCTGTATTTTCTCTAAAAACAAGAAACATTTATATATATATATAATTTTGGTTTGATACGTACCAGTAAGTAGATATTTTTTTGAGTGATCTGAAGCATAAATATTTCACCAAAAATTATTTACACAAATGAGAAAGTCAACAATTTAAACTAAAATAATGTAGGTGTCATGGTACTCGTGTAGTACGTGAATCAAGATGCCAGACATCGGAACATAGTATGTGTACCAGGTTAAGGTTCAACCCTAATTTCAGATACAAATACTACAGAAGGCACTTGGCTAGAATTCAAATTCCTAACAGAACTAAAATAAGGGAAATTGGAATAAAATTATGTCCCAACCTGATACACACACTACGTTCAAAGCGTCCGCCATCTTGGTTAACATCGTACGGGAGCGCCAATTTTTTTGAAATAGCGACTCAAGATGGTTTCCAGGCATCCAAGTTATGAACCGCGATTCACTTTATAAGAATCACTGCTCGACTTGACTTACCTGATGACTGCTGCAATTTTTCTAACACAGCACTGAGGTCATCCCGGCTGCTTTTACGCTTTTTTGCCACAGGTGGTTGAAATTGGTCTGTTTCATCTGCTAAAAAAAAGAATGGCATATTCGATCATATAATAGTATAGAATTCAAAAGCATTTTTTCAGAAAAGCGAATACAACTTATTTATTGCAACAGTGCATGATTTTAGGGTATTTCATAATACAGTATTATACTATACGTCTGACAATTAAAATTTATAAAATATTTTAAAATCATATTTTGGTGCTTACCTGATACCGCTTCCAATGTAACATCAACATCACTCGAAGATGGTGTATCCGGCATTGGCAGGTTTGATGTTGTACTGTAAATGTTTGTGCAGAAAGACGTTATCTTGTACTTACATTACAGTGCCTAATTTTGGTCACTTTATACAAAAGAATGTTCTGAGCTACCTAAGTACTGATGCCTAAATTACACAGACATACTTAGGGATGGGCAATATAGAATACCGAATCCGGAGGATTCGAATCCCAAAGTATTCGAATCCAACGGGATCCGATAACAGGATTCGGTTTCCGCCTCTCCGGCGCCATGCGTCAATTTTTGTATTTCGGGTTTCTAATTTATCAACTACAGACGAGCTTTTTTTCTCGCGTGGAAATCTCTCTCGTTTAATTAAACTAGCGCCTGTTCGCAAGGAACCCGTAAAATCGTTAAACATCAAAGACGGTAATCTCAATCGGCATATTCAGGACATGAAGTCGGCGAAGACTCGTTATTGCGCCATTTTTGTGTATTCCTGCTTTGCTATCTAGCTAGCGTGTAATAATAAGAATTATTTGTGCCAACTTACTGGCGATATTCCGATAATCTGAATGAAACAATATTTAACTGTTTACAGGTGCCCTGCTTCATTTACGTTAAATGATTTTTCGCGACCTGCGAGTTTTTTCAAAAAATGATGCATGTAAACCAAAAACCAGTCGTTAAATGTTATAACATTACTTGCGATTGTTTTAATCAAATATTATTAACGAATCATTTTATTACACCATTTTCCGAAATACAATGAGTTTTTAGCGGCCCGCGGGAAATCCCGTTCTTTTGTTGTTTCTCTGCCGTTTCAATCGCTTTACCGATGCCGAAAAAGCGAAGTTGCTTGGTTCATAAGGCAATTTCTCTTCCGTCGTCATATTGCTGTTTGATAAGCCCGACATTTATTATCACGGCGATGACGTATTGGCGTCGAGTAATCAATCGCTCTTTTCGCTTCCGATTCGTCGCGGAAGCGCTTCGTTAAAGCTCGAGAAACCTAAAAATCGGCAGTCGTGTTGAAAGGTTATGGATATTTTCCTGTTTATACACCAAGTCGAAATAAAACAGCCAAAAACAGTATGATATTCCATGGTTCATATATCAAGTGTTTCTATTAACAATAAAGAATGATTAGTCATTTCTAATCAACACTTGGTGGGGAATTCCCACTATTTAAATACGGGCAACTATAAAAATAATAATACATAAAAGTTATATAAACACAAATAACGGAAAATAAATATTTAAAAAGGCGTTTTTTTCACAATTATCGTTGCTACCAGTTAGCGATAGCCGTCGGTAAATTCTTACCCGTAACTCGCTGTAAATTAATGTTGATAAATTCTAATTTGTTTTCCAATGCGCTGTGATTTGTATTAATAAAAGTGATTGAGTAGGGGAAAAAAGTCACCTTCTCTCCTTTTGAGCGCCCATAGCGGCGGTAAAATTCGTTTCATGGAGAGAAAGAAAAATACGCCTTCCGGAATTGCAATCAACAATCACACATTAGCGCCGAATTAAAAAGATACCATATCGTGAAGACAAAAAAGTCTGGCTGTGTCAATTGCGTTACGGTGATAACGCACAGAATGCCTCCCCCTACCTGCGTAACAAGAGAAAGAAAAACGGCTGCGAATACCGGAACTCTAACTTCTTCTACTTATTAAACTTTCATTCTTTACAATAAACTTTCATTCTTTACAATCGACGGAATTGACTCCTTTGAAGAGAGCTCGTTTCTATCACGAAAGCGCTCGAACAATATTTACGACTTTACTACGTAATTCGTAACTTCCCTTCCATAACTCGAAATAATTCCGTAAATTACGTGCAAGCCTACCGCTCATTATTAAAGTGTGTAAAGCGTGTCTTAATATAGCATTTCAGTATTTAGGGATTCCATACATTTGGAACAATTAAAGGCAAAAAATATTGTAATATTCCTTAATTTTATTGTCCTGGGAAATGCCTGTTTAGTATCAAATGAAATCCAATGTTCAGCACATTTCCCAATAAATAATACATTCATAGTAAGTAATACAGTTACAATTTTTTAACTTCTAAATCCAGCAATGTGGAAATTCCCACCAGTGTTCACTATTAGCGCACTTTTTTGCGAAAATTGCGAAGCACTTTCGCAACTTTTTTTAGGGACTGCGAAATAGCACTTTTTTCCGATTTTGAAGAGAAATAGCACTTTTTTCCGATTTTGAATGGAATAAAAATTCAAAGTTAACAAATATTTTCGAGTATTAAGTTGACAAATAAGTAACATACTGGTACTTTTGTAACTCAATTCTGCATATCATAACGATATTTACCGGAATTCTAACCTATGAAATGCAGACATAGGAGATAAAGCTTTTGCATTAACGGCAAAATCTTGTTTATAATATGATTATTATACAAGCACACGGATTCCGCTTCTCCGCAAAAAACGCTCCCGGGGCGGCGTTTCTTTGAAGGAGAGTGGTCATGTGACTATCAATGATATCGATGAATTCAAAATGACTATAAAAAGTGTTAGTAACCTGTTATAGTCACTTTGGATGAATTGTGACCAAACTGCACTATTTTCAAATCAGACGAAACTTTTAGCAGCATGTCACAGATTTGCAAAATCAACAAATTCACAAAATACCATTAAGTGCCATTTTATTGTAATCACAATGTTGAAAGGACGTCATTGATATGCGAGGAGGGGTGGGCAAAATTCAATATTTTTTTAAATCGAATATTTTTAAGGAGTACCGAATAAACGTGGTGGAAACATTAAAAAATCGGCAACAAAGCCTTTTTACTGGTTAATTCCGTTGTAATCGCTAATTGTTCTTGTCACCGATCGTTTGGCGGCGATATCCAGGTTTTGGGTAATCTGTATTCCCGCCCTCTCTTTTTTACAAATATGAATTCTTGTGGGTCGGCGGACATCGAAGTTTTATATTTCGGGTTTACCTGTTCGTTCACATCGGCAACAGCTGTTAAAGACATTGAGGACTCAAATTAACATTTGCGCTGGCTTTAATATTACCTATCAAGATTTGTAAATTTACCGTCCCAATTTTATGCGAATGGTAATATTATTGTCCATACCGTGATGCAGATATTTATTAAGAGTTAAGACGATAATTAACTTTCTCATGTATTTCTATGGTGATAAACTTCGCAAATCTGAAATTGTGCCAATCCTGAATGTGGATTTGAAATAGTGATTGAATAATTCGGCTATAAAGGCATTTCTGCGTGGTCATAAGACGAGATGACGTTAATGAACAGCACTTCTTTTACAGAATATTTTACGTATGCGACTTAATGCTAAAAAGATTGGGCTCGAGTGCTTTTTTTTTCGAGTGCTCGAGTGCCTAATAGACGTCAGGCGCTAATTGTAACTAATTCCCTCAAGTTTCAACGTGTTTTCAACAAAACAATACCCCGGCGATAATTATAGCTAAAATGTTACCGAGCAATTCACAATTTTATTTATGGAATTTGCAAATTCACCAGTTTCTTGACGATTTTGATGTTGTCACGCCCTAATTATTAGTGCAAAAATACTCCCCTTTCTCCGCGGCGGTTTGACGGGTTCTTTGTTCCATTCTTCAGAAAGTTCTGACACGGGGATATAGAATACTGAATCCGGAGGGTTGAATCCCTGTCCACTTACTGGTGATTTTTCGTTTTGAAATGCGTGAAACATTCTCTATTTTAAATTAAATGACGTTTCGCGGGCTAGTGATGTGTTCCAGACGTTAGTTAGACGATAGATAAAACATTAGATTAATAATTTTCGTGACGCCCCGTTTTCGAAAATACAAAGTTATATCGCAAAAAAATGCGTTATGATACATTTGGAATGAAACATCATTTACGGTGAATTCAGATCACATTTTACTCTCCATGACACCCGGTATCTGAAAATAAAGTTGTATCTCGAAAAATGTGTTTTGTTACATTTAAAATAAAACATTTTTGCGATTAATTTAGATCATATTTTACTTTTCAGGAAACCCGTTTTCGAAAATACCAGGTTATATCGCAAAATGTGTTTTGTTACATTTAAAATAAAACATTTTTGCAATTAATTTAGATCAAATTTTACCTTTCACGGCAACCCGTTTCCGAAAATACAAAGTTATATCACAAAACATGCGTTTTGTTACATTTATTTTGCATTCCCAATAAAATACATATTTTCCCTAATTAAGGTCGTCGATGAATCTGTTCCTGTCGTTCAAGCTCGACACACGTTTGGACGAGTGTGGGGCGGTTTTTTGATCGACGATAAATTAAAAAGTTGCCACACGTTATTTGTATAACGATAATAACTGAAAATTAAGATTTTATAATGGAAGTGAATTTGTCTCAAGATGGTATTTTACAATTCCTGCCCACAGAACATAAACACGCTGACAGGCTTGGTTATAATTGATATTCGTTTAATTTATTTTACACTATTAATAAACGCGCCACACCAATTGCGACCATATAAATTGCAGTCGCATCGGTATGGACTGTATGTTTTTGGCGCTCTCAAATTAATAATAATTTTCAACAAAACAATACCCCGACGGTCATTAAAGCTGAATTCGTTACCGAATAATTCGCAATTTTATTTACGGAATTTGCAATATCAAGATCTCACTTGACGATTTTGATGATGTCATGCCCTAATTATTACTGCTTGAATGCCTCAAAATACAGCAAGTGTAAGCATTTTCGACGATAACAGGCGCAACAATTCGTAAACGAGCCTTTATAACGAAATTCGCGATTGATTTTACCTCTCTCTTGTTTACAATTTTAACATCCCGCCGGCCATGTATGGCCGAATAAAATGTTCACATATTCGAAACATGACTTGGCCAAGGATGGAAGGGATCACTAAAGAGCTAATAGAAAGTACATACGCGAGGGTATGATATTAATATCGGGAATATTTGAGCATATCACAGGACGGAAATATTTTGCACCCGGCTGTTTGTTGGCAGAACAACGATACGCTAAAGTTAATTGATCGAATACAGGGAAGTATTTATTTATCATCTCACTTGCGAACATCGAGGTTTTGGCGGAATTGTACGATCATGTTGTCTTTCTTAAATAATAACTTTTTCAATAAATGTTCATTTTACTTTTGCGTCTTCATTATATGTCTGGTTTTCATTTATTTTAAATTCGAAATTGTCCGAAATACTCCAACAGGTGTATAGGTACAATAATAATAGTACTCACCAAAGTACCTACCAGGGAAGTTTAATACACACGATGTGTAAAGGGCGTCGTAACTCCCGTTTATTAATTATAAATTTTTTTACATTCTGCTTAAAAAACAAAGGCAGTCATCTCACGTAACTCTCGCGACCAAATCTTTTTTGTTTTGTATGGCATCGTCTTGGCGACGAATTTATTGCCGACTGAATTTTAATTGTGTTTTAGGTTAGTTATTTTCTGTTTGTTGGTTTCTAAACTTTACAAACTTGGGTAGCAATTACTATTAATGTGAGATTTGTGCATATGAACGATTGAATATCGGGACTGAATGTCCGATATTTGAGAATGCGTAATTCGCTTTCAACATTAATTTTCAGGATATCAGCGTTCATGTGGTCGAATAAAAATTATTTATCAAATGGATTGGTATTTCGAGACACTCTCAAAATTATTTGGGATCCATTATCATATCATTCGTTTATTTTTTATATTCATGTTTTTCTCAAGAATCACCCTCGTTATATTTAGTGTACCTTCGCAAAAGAAAACTCTTTGATGTCATCGTTCCTATTAGTGTAATTGAAATATATGGAAACCTCGCAAGTGGCGTTGTGATGCGAATATTTGATACTAGGTCAGCAGCATTACAAAGAGTGCTATTTATGAATGCTGAAAGTACATGACATTACTAAACATTTTGCCAATATATGATGTTTTCTGCCCGATTTAAACTAACTCGCACGCAAACCAAGGCATGTGGACATTTAAAAATTACTTGTCTTTGGGGAAGCTCTGAAATAGTATAATATAAATGTAAATGAGAAATTAGGTCACGCTAGCTCACGAAACAGGAGGATTTTCAAAGTGATCTTGTGTAATATTTCGGAGAAAAAAGTTTGAAAGGAAAGTAGGTCAACCTATCTCCTAAAACAGGGGAGTATCCTGCATAATATTTCGGAGGGAACGTAGGTTAACCTATCTTTTAAAACAGCGGGTGGCGACTTTCAAAGCGGTTCAAAATCACAAATTAATAATTATCAGATTAGGTTTAGGGATGAATCGAAAAGTTGAATTTCTAGCGCACCTAACCCTAATTAGTTGATTGCTATTTATTTTTGAGGGGGGGGGGGGGATTATTTTGCACCGGATTTGTACAAACGATCCACCCTGTAATTAATATGGTTTCCAGCCGGCCTCGTGTCTGTTAGATGGAAGGAGTAACAAATGTGAAAGTCTTTGCTGTTTACGCGAGTAAGCAACTGACACCGTGATACATTGCATGAAAGTAGGTAGGCAGGTGTTAGCAGATGTCATTTCGTTGCCGATGAATTCGCTTGTTTTAATTAAACATGAATTCGCTTAAAGGGATTCCGTTAACGAAAAGGCTTCTCTTTAATTCATAATATTAACCGGAGGAGCGCTTTTTCGAGTATCTATGCCGTTTTAAATGGGTTATATGAAAGGCTAGGGCACCTAACTTGTTAAAATCGGCAAAAGCACTTTCGCACTTTTTTTTTGGACTGCGAAGCACTTTCGCACTCATAATTTGCTTAGAGTTAACACTGATTCCCACTATTTGAATAAGTATGAAAATAGAATAGGATTCGGTATTCTGGATTCGATTTAACTATTCTAGAATATTCTAGAATAGTAAATTATTCTACATTGCCCATCCCTAGACATACTGTATAATAAGTTTAGGATTCTGAACATAGCTATGAGAAAGAACACAGATGTTAAATATGTATAAAATGTCCAAATCTATTCAACATCAATTTTGTTCGAAATATGTTCAACTATAATTTTTTACATTTCCTAATTCTTTGCCTCATATTTTTTAACATGAAATCTAATTTGGAAATTGATAAAGATACCATACTCAAAAATAAAATTTTTGTATAAACTTCGAATAGTACATTATTTAGTGTTGGTACCCTGAAAGTTACCTTTATGCATATCCTGGTCAACTACAAAACACGATTCTGGTCTAAACTAACAGCCTTTCCTTGGTAAAAGCTTTATTATCAAAAGATACACTGACAATATGTAAAAAATGCAGGCTCCTTGTTCAAACACCCACCTCCTCATGGCTGTAAACGGTTCAAGGAACTCTAAGGACCTCATAAGGCTCCACTCAACCCGATGACTTGCCGCCGCACCAGATTTCAATTCTGCCCTTTTCTTCTTTTCCCTCCTATATTTATCTCGAAGGTTTTTCCACTTATTCTCGCATTCTTGCCCTTTACAGAATATGAAGAGGAAACTAGCTCTTTGTAGCAAAACATAGCACTTTCTTTAAAGGCGATTCAACTAAATTAACCAATACCTCGTAATCTAGTCAATCAATCAATCAATCAATCAATCATTTATTCGTCGTCACAAAAACATCAAATGCACAAAAAATTGGTACAATAAATAAATATAATAATAATGATATTTGTGCGACAGGAGTCGCGAGGGACCATATTAGGTCTTCAAGCAGCGACACCTAAAGCGCTGTTACTGGTTCAGTGTAAAAAAATAACTACATTTGCTACAAACATTGACTATGCAATAGTCGTTATGATGAACTATTTTGAATCATTGAAAAAATTCGCAGCAAACGCAACTTTACTAAAATCATATAATAGAGAAAAAAAAAAGAAAAACAACTCAACTATAAATTTATAAAAAAGGCATATTTGAATAAATGTATATAAGTTACATAAAAGACAAACGACAAGCGAGGGGAAAATGGTTAGACCAAAGACAAAATTGTAAGTGATTAATTGAATAGAAGTTGGTAAGCTCTAATAAATCATAAAACGTGGATATGTATATATATATATATATATATATATATATATATACAATACGCTCCACAGCAAGTGGGCATAAAATTTACGAAAGAATGGTAGGCATATGCTTGCTCAATAAATTAAAATATAACGAATTTTGGCATTTTAGTGTAGAGGTTGCACCAAGGTTGGTAAAGTTAAAGCTTATTTATTTTATTTAGCTTATTTACATCGATTAGGCTACTATCATTTTCAGCAGTATAAAACAATTCATTTGCTGCAAAATTGGACTAGTTCCTGACAAGCCATAGGCCAAGTCTAAAAAAATTAACTACACTAATCAGACTACTTACATGGCATACCCATCTCTCGAGCTATCTCTGCCCAAGCATTGCCTTTGAAATCCTTTCGGCGGTACGAGTCCTGTGTGGTATGATACAGGCAAGGATATTCCTCAACTAGAGCAATGAGTTTTTCCTCCATATTAAATTAAAACTGACTACCGCACCTATTCAATTGCTGAAAGCTCGATGATTTGAATACCGGTAGTCTAACGATATTGTCAGATTGTGGTAAACCATAAGAACACACTACCCAGCACAAAATTAATTACCATGGGCGGATAGGTACCGGTACGGTACCAGTTTCCCTTCGGAAACCACCAAGACGAGCGGGGCAAGACTGTCAGTACGGCGAACTGCGTTCAGAAAACGCTACTCGAGCGTTCGCCAACGTAGATAAACTCAGCGCAGACCACCGCAGACGAATAAAATAAAACAAACAAAGAAAATACGGTGCGGTGAGTTTGCACACTGTCGTGTATACCGGCCTTTAGGAATACGCTCGCCACCGCACCTCTAATTACTCTGCGTGGGTTCGCAGGTTCGAATCCCATGCAGAGATGGTTATGTGCGAGAGGATTGCTGGACTCCTCGCCGTCGTTGGGTGGTTCACGTAACCGCTGGTCGGTTACGGCTTCCTCCACCACCAAGTCCATGCTTCCGAAAACAAACAATACAGTAAAACTAATCCCATACCCGACTTGGAATGGTAACCGGACGAGAGGCCGTGGTTCGCCATATGGATAAGCCGTCTTATCGGCTTTCCTCTCCCCCGGGATAAATATGTAAATCCTATCCTATCCCCTGTTGAAGAGCACTGCCATAAACCCATTCTCGTGCATGTACTAAGATATCATACCGCGAAGATAAAGTGTCCGCTGTGGGACCAAGCCTGAAAAATGGAGATCCTTGCTAAGAAGGCAACTCAGCTCTTTGTAGTAATACATTAATTGGCTGTTAAGGTTTTCTGTACACTGTATTATAATTCCTTAACATTCTCTTTGTATTAAATATCCAACAATAAAACTCAGTAAGCCTAGCCTAGGCTACCTACACAAACGGACAGTGCACTATTCTCTTAGACTGTGACGCAACAAAGATAAAAAATGTGACAGCCACCAAGGTTGTACAATGCCGATTCGCTGCACACCGAAAGTGACGGTCTGTGGGAATCGACGGAAAATGTCGCCTGCAGCAAGATTTTACGTTGGGAATCCAAGCCCACATACATATAACGTCAATAAATTGAATTGTCGAAGACGTAAATAACCATTTTGGATATCAAATATGTTGCGTTCTGAATCTGAGTAAGAGTAGCTTATTCCTAATACAGCAAAGTTGTCAAAATCTTTTTCGCAGTTCTATACCTCTCCGTACATATGAACAAATAGATTACACAAAAGGTTTTAATGTGTTGAAGCTATAACAGAATTCATTTTACTAAAGACCGTGGGTAACTTGCAAAAACATCACGTTTCCAGCATGAGGCAGTCAACGTCGTGTGACATTATCTCAAAATTGATGCTGTGTAAAACAGTCTCCGAGATTATAAGAGTGGCTCTCTGCGTTCATCGAATCCAATGGTCAATATATAATCGTTAATGGTTTGCGGGGTGGAGCAGATTTGCGGGTATTTTATTTAGGATTTGCTAAGAGCACAGCCTATCCTGTTGAGTAGTACAATGCATTAGCTTCACAGGTATCTAAGGAAGATTTTGCAGGATTAAGTAACACCTACATTGCACTGGATTCCTCGTTTCTGTTTCTTCAGCTTTACATTGCTGGTTTTGTATATTGGTATTGATAAACTCGAGCAAATGTAGTGTATCGTCGTTCTCATAATTGGTCGGGGTAGTCCATACGGATATTATCTTCATAGACGTACGAAATTCCGTGGGTTTTGAATGTTGAGATCGTTTGTCAGGAATCTGGAGCATAATTAAATATATTACAAAGACCCTTTAAGCCAAATATTTTAATTAATTAAGATATGAACCAAGATTTTTTCCATTATTATTTGTAAAAATAAGTTTTCCAAAGTATCCTGGGTTAGCCTTATTTCTCTGAATCATAAACTTCTGATGTGAAAAACTGCACGTGCTTTTATCCAGTCCTAACAAATTTTGTTTTTTGGTCTTGATAAACTCGAGCAAAGGTGGCGTGTCGTTAATTTCATGAATGGTCGAAATGGTCTTAAATTTGGACACGGAAACAAACTTCACAGCCATACGAAATTAAGAGGATTTGGGGTGTCGAGTTCTTTTGCCATGACCCTGAAGCGTGATTAAATATACTACAGTACAAACCTTTTTCATATCGATTATAACGTGAACCAAGTTTTTTGTTTCATTATCACTTGTGAAAATAGGTTTTCCAGAGCATCCTACGTTAGCGTTCCCGCCACGAATGTCGACAGAAGATTGTTTTTATCGGGTTGTAAGACAGGCTGCACAGGAATTCCATCCAGTGCTGGCAAATTTCATACTTTTCATAACGTGCGATGCCTGAATGAAACATCGGTTCCAAAAATGTCAAATGTAGATTTTTTTTGTGTTTGACGCTCCGCTTCTTATTCCAAAAAAAGCTGCAAACTACCGCCTTTTTTGATGTTTTCATGATTGAAGTAAAAATGTTCCATCTTACAAGGAGTATTCGCAGATAAAGAATGAACCTGCAATATTGCATGAAAACTAGTATATATATTTGAAATAAAATTACTATTTTTTGTGCTAATAAAATTCAGGATTATTCTTGCAGAATAATAATTTTTTTTTGAATATATATGCATAGAAACATGAACTAGGCGGTGCCAATTATTTCTCTGATTTCTTCTGACAAAATTGAAACCTATATCTCTGCCACTTTCGATGGTAATATAATATCTTCTGTAGGTAATAGAAGAATCTTGTAAAGGACAATGATTAAACATTCCACTGCATGAGCTATGGCAGTATGACAAAAATTCTGAACAAGGTATGTAACAGTATATGCATAGTCTACTCTAGCGGTCGGATTGTATTTTCCGGACTTTGACGTTATTGCGGTCTGCGTACGCAATCTATTCTCATCGAGGCTAAACATGGTTAGCTTTGTCGCGTAACTGTATTTAGTATAATTCTTTGCTTTACCTCTGTTAAAAAACTGTGCAATCTATAATTCATATCAAAAGTATTTTATCCGAAACACTCGTATCATACAAACCCGCTCTTATTTTTCCCTGCCGTAACCATGGGACCTAATCACTCGCGATAAGTATCCTATTAAACTATATGGGCTGGGTTACAATTAAAATAGAACACGTTCTATTACTCCTAAAACGAACCAGATTGCAGATATGTGACTTGTGGCGAAAAAATAACTAGAGATGCTTAACCGTTGAAATCTTCACGGGGTTGATTGGCATAAACTAATGAAATTTTTACAGTTATTGTACTGAACAGCACGGCCATCGATAAAATATTCAATTAAAAGGGTAGTGAAGCACGTATCACGAAATAAAATCCGTGATTTTGCGTAGCAACAGTAACTATGTGCTTCATTCTGGCAGCGAATGCGGTTATTTTAACTAAAATCACATGTACGCTGTGCATTCTCTGTTTATTGTTCGATTCAACGATTTGAATATACGAAAGTGGCGTTAAAAATTTTTTTTTTTTCAATTTTTATCCAATGTACCGTAAAATTGGATTACCCACGGTTTGAAACAAGATTTTTATTAACATTGTTTAATATATAGCATAAACAAACCAAATGTACCGCATTTCATGGAAATCTGAGAATAAAATCAAACAGAGTTTTCTAACGCATCTTCATTCACTTGGGCGTTGACGACTGCCGGTGTCTATTATCAGGTTGATAAACTTAGAACAAGATTATTGTCAGTCAATGATGGGGTCATAGTCCGCAAATCAATTCAGTCAACTAGTTAGCAATATCCATTATATTCGCTATAAATATATTGTGACGCAATAAAAATATTGCTTCAATGCGTGGTTTGCCTGGTGTATTCTGGAATCTCTTCATTTTCAACAACACCTTTGACCCGGTGTCGACATTTTTTTCCCAGGAGAATGTGTAGTCCACAGTAAACGCAATTATGAGTAGACACTAAATATATTTGAATTATTTACTTGGAATGATTAATATGTTAATTATCGGTATGAATATTACGTACGGGACCCTCTGTTATAACATATCTTATACTTGTAGTGTCATAAGGAATTTGCGATGATCCTTTTTTTATTATAAATTTTTCAATCTAAATATGAATGAGTTTCGTAGATTAAAATTTCGTGTAGTCCTATATTTATCGGCAATTGTGGAGGAGTATTGATTTTTTTCCTTTTCCACAATGATGTAAATTGGTCTTGCCTATTTCCTCACTTTGCCACAGAGCTGCAGCCATGCAAGCCTAATATGGCGTAGTGTAGTGCGAATCGCGTTTACGAGACATAGATTTACACCCTCCAACCCAACACGCTGTTATCGTGACGATACTTGCACCAACAGCTATTTCAAGCACACTGCAATGGGGCACAATTGGGACTGTATCAACGTTTGGACGACGTAATTTAGTCCTCTATTGTTGTCCCAATTCGTTCCGCCATTCTGTGTTCCGGTGAATGCGAACACTGCATTTCTTGCTGCCTCCGGCCACTCTATTCTGAATTCGAACAAGTCTGCAGTGCCGTCTCCTTGGCATTCCCCCATTCCCTAAACCTTATTCAAGCAGAATATTTAGACATGAAAAATAGATATGGCCTAGATATATTTTCAAAACAAACCTTGGCTCCCGTATAGGCCTGCTGGCTCGCTTCAATCAGCTCGATACCAGTTCACACTGCTACTGTGCCGGTACTCGTGAACCAACGGTTATTTTAAGCACATTGCTTGATCGGGACTGTATCGGCGTTTAGAAGATGTAATCTAGTCCACTATTGTTGTCCCAATTTGTTCCGCCATTCTGGGTTCTGGTAAGCGCGAACACTGCATTTCTTGCTGCCTCCGGCCACTCTATTCTGAATTAGGACAAGTTTGCAGTGCCGTCTCCTTGGCATTTTCCCATTCGTTGAACCTTATTCGAGCGGGATATTTAGACATGAAAAATAGATATGGCCTAGGTATATTTTTTAAACTAACAAACCTTGGCTCTGGGATAGGCCTGCTGACTCGCTTCAATGAGCTCCTCGGCGTAATCTCGAGATTGTTTGCCCCAAAGCCAGATCTTGCAACATCATTTGTATCCAGCTCTAACAGGAGATAGTCGACGTCAAGGAACGTCTCCGCCACGCTATGACGCAGTTGACCACCGGGCAAGCAAATTGACAAAAGAGCAAACGGAGACAAAGTCGACGGAGAGAGAACCTATGTTGAAATCGATCTACTCGACGGATATTTCTTGACAAAGCGACATCTTTTCCATACTTCTCAGCAAGGGCTATTTAATTTTACAAAACAGTAGCAACCAGCATATATTTAGGACTATATCAGCCTTCAGAAGATTTTATTCAGTACACCAAGCTACAAGCATCGTATGGAGTGCAAATCGTGATTACGATACATCGATTTACAGATACCAGTCAACACCACCACCGTGTCGGTACTCGTGAACCAACGGCTATATCAAGAACAGTGCTTGATCGGGACTGTATCACCGTTTTAGAAGATGTAATCTAGTCCACTGTTGTTGTCCCAATTTGTTCCGCCATTCTGGGTCCTGGTAAGCACGAACGCTGCTTCCGGCCACTCTATTCTGAATTCGAACAAGTCCGCGGTGCCATCTGCTTGACATTTTCTCATTCGGTAAACCTTATCCGAGCGGGATATTTAGACATAACAAATAGATATGGCCTAGATATATTTTTAAAACTAACTTACCTTGGCTCCCGGATAGGCCTTCTGACTCGCTTCAATGAGCTCATCGGCGTAATCTCGAGATTGTTTGCCCCAAAGCCAAATCTTGCAACATCATTTGTACCCAGCTCTAACAAGAGATAGTTGACGTAGGGGAACGTCTCCGCCACGCTATGACGCAGTTGACCACAGGGCAAGCAAATTGACAAAAGAGAAAACGGAGACGGAGAGACAACCTATGTTGAAATCGATGTACTAGGCAGATATTTTTTGATAGAGCGACATCTTCTCCATATTTCTCAGCAAAGGCTATTAATCACAAAACAGTAGCAACCAGCCTATATCAGCGTTTAGAAGATTTTATTCAGTTCAGTCCGTGTAGTCCTATAATTACCGACGGCTGTGTAGTCGTCTTGCCGTTTTCTCCTTTCTAACGATGATAAAAGAGGTCTTGCTTATTTCCTCTCTTTACACAAAGCTACAAGCATAGTATGGAATACAAATCACGATACATCAATTTACAGATACCAGCCCACATTGCCCCGTGTCGGTACTCGTGATCCAAAGGCTATATCAAGCACAGTGCTTGATCAGCACTGTATCGGCGTTTTAGAAGATGTAATCTAGTCCACTGTTGTTGTCCCAATTTGTTTCGCCATTCTGGGTCCTGGTAAGCGCAAACACTTCATTTCTTTCTGTTTCCGGCCACTCTATTCTGAATTCGAATAAGTCCGCGATGCCGTCTCCTCGACATATTCCCATTTGTTAAACCCAAACAACTCGTACCGAATACTTTCGGCGTCTATGACATTGAAAAGATAGACGAAGAAAGGGAACCTCGCAATGAACTGCGAAACGTTCGGGACTTGATTGATCAGGAACGAGTTGGAGGTGACACAATATTGTGAGACTACACATGTACAGAGGTTTGATGTGATACACTGGCTTTGTGTCCACGCGAAAGCACAAAAGCATGAAATAGATGTTGTTGCCGTAAGAACCCGACGACTCATATCTGGCGTAATGGGTACATGTGCTTTACGTCCATCCAAAAGCACGTCAGTATAAGATGGACTAAAAGTTTGTGCGAATGAGGGCGGCCTAAAGTAATTGCTCTCATTTACGATACTTGACATAGCTAACTATGTAGCGATGTAATACTCGATGTGATCCATCACTCCACAAAGAAGGTAGTTAACAGCCGACATTCAATTCTTGTTTGCTTGCCGCTGGTGATGTTCTATAACCTCGCATGTTGACTGGAATGAAAAACTAATGATAGAGGCCATATTAAATAATCCCAAGAATGAATCAGCGGAGTGCAAAATCGAATGAACGATACTCACCTATCAAGAAAGTCACTTCGTCTGGAAACTCGCAGAGTTTACATTTACAAATATAACACACTAGCAATTTTGATTATTTTGTATTTGTACACAACCTTAATAAAATACGATGTAGTCTGATGGTTGCAGATAGACAGTGGTTTGAAAACGTATTTAGGAAGTCAAACTATTTACTCATTTGTCGCTCTACCCCTATGTTTACCATGTGAACTTCAGTTCATGTTTTACATGGTTTGACTTGGTTCCTGAATAATTATCTGCTGCATAACAGAGATCAATTTGTAAAAATCGTCCATTTGTTGTCTACTAGTTTCTAACTTCTTTGATTACTCTTCTGAATCGCACTTTCTTCCTTATTTTTGAGTGATGTAGAATTTGATTGTTTCTTCTCCGACAGCACTTTTGTTTTCGTTTGATGTAGCCTCTGTATACACGGGCATATCCAATTGACGGCTTGGTCTTTGTAAGAGATGTGATAGCGTCCACCATTCCTGAGCAAAAGGGTTGTGCTTTTTTCAGTTCCGTCAGTACGAATACTGCATTTCTTTCTGCTTCCGGGCACTCTGTTTTGAACTAAATAAGAGGGTCTGCTTGCACTTTTATGCTGCCTTTCACAAGTTGCTGACTGACCTTAGTCTGCAAATTGCGCCCTCGTGTCTTGCCCTTTGTTCCTGGGAAATAATTAAAGCCCCAGACAATAATTAAAATGGCGATTTGAACAGCAGGATATTACTTACGTTGTTTACATTCGGTGGTTGCGTCCACTATGCCAGGTTTCAGTGAGGTTCTCCGCTGATCTATCATGCGGCTAGCTGCGCTAGAAACTCACTGCTGCTGCTTGCATGTATGCACAACACGGATCTTTCTAACTTGGCAAGCCTCGTGTATATACTGGAGTTTATTCTCCACCATTCAAGCAAATCTTGGTAATCATCCATGGCATGCCTTTGACTGATGTATAAGTCAACCTCATCTCGAACCGGAGCATCATCGTCATCATCCGCGTTTTTCCACTCAGCGAAAAAAGAACTTTTTCGTTTTGCTGCAGGTGGAGAAAGGGTGCTGGTGGTGTGCGCCTCGTTCTCTTCGGTTTTCAACAGGTGTAGGCCTAGGGTTGACTTCTCCTCTTACCTTTTTTTTCCAGGAGTGTGCGGACATGTACATGCACCTTTGTCAATTTCATCATTTTGAGTTCGTTGAAGGTAGGCCGCAGAAACAGTGCAACTTTGTTCAACATATGTATTTTGATCCAAAAATGCCTGTGGCGCACAAACGCCAGTTGAGGATTATCCGTAGAACTGGGTGGCAGTGCTTTGCTTAGCTTCTCATTCCAGAGACAAACTAGATTCAGTGTGGTATATTTATGTCCTTCAAGCTCTGGTTGTGCTGCATAAAAAAAGGCTACGATCTTTTCCCATTCGTTGAAGGTTATTTGGACGGAAACTAGTTTTTCATAAGCGATGTTCCGTATCGCTACTTCTTCCGATAGAATTTCATGATTTACTAGGCATATAGTTTAGGTCTTGCTAAAACAACATATCTATACTTCTCAGTAACGGCTATTTTTATCACAAAACATTAACTGCCAGACTATATTCAGAATTGTATCGGCGTTCAGAAATTGTAATCCAGTCCACTATTGTTGTCCCAATTTGTTCCTCCATTCTAGGTCCCGTTATGAGCGAAAACTACATTTCTGGTGGTTTCAGTCCACTCCTTTAGGCTAAGTATCATTAAATCAGCTGGGCAGACTCCTTCGCACCAAATGCTTCCGACATCCCAAATTTCTCATTTGTTGAAAGTAATTCTGACGATAACTCGTTTTTCATATGAGATGTTTTTAGTAGTTCTTCTTCCGATAGAACTTTATTGTCAGATATAAGATTTACTAGGCAGATAATCCTTGCTAGGACTGCAGCTCTACTTCTCCGCAATTGAATAATCAATAGCATTCATGGTGACAATGTCTCGAGGCTGCGTAACGGCCTTCGATTCTTGAAAGTCGTTGATTCCCCCCCCCCCCCCCCCCGAGTTTTCCAAAGGTCTCGACGGCCGTCCTTGACTCTTCTTCCCTTTTTATTTGCGGGATAGCACAGGACTGGGTTCTATAAATTGTTTACCAATACTTAATATAGTTTGAATAGAATTAGATAGTTCTTTTACTGACGGCACTTCGTTTTCTTTTGTAGTTGCCTCTGTATACACGGGCGAAACCAATTGGCGTTTAGGTCATAGTAAGATATTTGAGTCTACTATTCTTGTGCAAAAATATTGCGCCTTTCTAAATTCTGCTCTGTGCAAATACCGCATTTTTTCTAACTGCCGGCATCTCCATTCTAAACTCAAATGAGTCAGCGGTACTGTCTCCTTTACACGAAATGCTTTCGACCTCCATGATATTTTCCCACTCGTTGAATGTTATTCGAACAAAAACTCGTTTTTCATAATCGATGTTTCTAATCGCTACTTCTTCAGTTTTAGCTACAGTATTTACTAGGCATATAATTCTTGCTCGAGCAACATCCCCCCTACCCACGTCTCAGAAAAGTATAATCGATAGAGTCCATGATAAATAATCTCGCAGATAAATGACTATGCACAATGTTACAAATAGCAAGATTTTTATTTGATAAATAAGACCATGTTGAGCACAAACACAGAAAATCATTGCATTTCGTATAGTACCATTTTATCAACAGGATCTATTGGATAGGGGTGTTTTCCATCAGTGAAGGTAATAATTAATAAAAAGGTCTAAAGAATATAAATCAGCTTCGGCCCATGCTTGGAATTTTTTGGGTAGGTTGTATGAACACATTTCTAATGCAACTCAACCAAGGGTTCCACAAAATCCAGTTGATTTGGTGATGATTTAATTTTCATCTAATGCAAACTCCTTGCTGATTCCAAAATCAGTAGCCAGATTATATTCAGGACTCTATCAGCGTTTGGAAGATATTATCCAGTCCACTATTGTTGTCCCAATTGGTTGCGCCATTCTGGGTCCCGCCATGTGCGAACACTGCATTTTATGGTGGTTTCAGCCCACTCCATTCCAAGCACCAATAAATCAGCGGGGCCGACTCCTTCACACCAAATGCTCCCCACATCTATTTTCCCATTCGTTGAATTTAATTCTGACAAAAACTCGTTTTTCATACGCGATGTTTCTAGTAGCTACTTCTTCAGATAGGATCTTGCCGGTATGTCGTTCTGTATTTACTGTTGGTTTGTATCGCGTAATATCAAGATGAGCAAGGCCCATCCACCAGAATTAAAGAAGTTCATGGATAAAAGAATGGATTTGAAGTTGAATGGTGGACGATCCTTTACGGGTGTTTTGCGAGGATTCGATCCTTTTATGAATCTAGTTGTGGATGATGGAACAGAGCGCAGAAAAAACGGGACGACTGCAACTGTTGAAATGGTGGTTGTGTGTGGACATTCGATTTTAATGTTGGAAGCATTGGAAAGGATTCGATGATTTTAAATTGAACTATTCGAATACCACAAAAGAACCCGATTCAACCATCCCTTCAAGACATTTAAATTTGGCCTATACAAATATTCCCTACTGGATTGTCTCTGAATCATTATTACTGTAGATTGAGTGCTTCAAAGCTAAAACTGCCCGAAGGTTCAATACATTCGCGTATCTTTTGTTTGTTTATTTTTAGCCCAAGCCTTGTTTAAAAAGTTTTGTGTTTTTTGTGATTTTTTTTTGCGTGTGTGCTGGTGGGCGGGCACATGATATTTCTCATGCTTTAAACTTTTTTAAAGGTTTTGCTCGCTCTCTAGAATTCTCCTTTTATATTTTGTGTGTATTATGGAGTCTTCAAAATCTATCTATCAGATAGAATTTTATTGTCTGATACAAGATTTACTAGGCAGATAATCCTTGCTAAAACAGCAGCTCTCATCTGCTTCCCGGCAATAGTATCAGCGGTAGACCCCATGGTAAATAATCTCACAGATAATTGACTGTGCACAATGTGACAAATAGCAAAATATCTGAACAAAATATATTTGACGCTAAATTTTTATATGATAAAAAAGATCATGTTGGCACAGGATAGGGACACTGTTTTTCGTATAGTAACATTTAGAAAGCACGAGTCGCATTTGATATTTACCTGATTTCTTCTGGCATTGTGATCCAGCGATCGGTACCGAGCGCTAACAGATTTTAATTAGTCAACGTTGGCAAATGGATTCATCTTCGAGATCTCTTCCAAGATAGTCTGAAACTGACGACAAGGTAGACAGATAGTAGAGAGAGAAATAGACTGATAGATTTCGCCAAGCAATAAGCAAACCTCCAGGTGTGTGCAATTATAGGTATTACTATCAGACACCGACAGAAGGTGTCATTTAGGTGCACAAAGTTGGCTGTTGTATACGTATATGGTGAATCATCCAGAAAAGTTGGAATTTCGTACATTCCAATCTCAATGGGCTTTGCATTCCTACGTTTCTGTAAAGCTATATGCTCCCCAGTTATTTTCCTATTGGAGTTTTCACTGTCAATCACTTTCACAATGTCACGTTGCCGAGATATCTAAAGCTGCTTTTTCCCTACGTGTGACTCCTTTTGGCATGAATATTTCAGCAGATATGATGTATTGTAGAGAATCTTCTATAACAGATTGATGCGTTGAAACATGATTGTAATTCGCATTGAATTAGCGGTATTGTTGGGAGGTTTGTACTGTCATTATGCACAAGATGTTTCTTTTCCGCAAAATCAATCTTTTCCATTTTTTTCAGCATATCTTCCGAGTAAAGGTATTTTTTCATTTCAAAATAATATTTGTCGCCATCTGGATGTCGTGGAACTCGACAAATAAAATTACCATTTCTCTTTACCCTGCACTGTCGCAGTTGTGCGTTGCCAATATTGACCCAGTACAAGTACAAATCTTTCAAACTTTCATATTGAAAGTAATCTGTAATAATTCCATTTGCTAAAAGCGACTGAAAATCAACACCAAATCCGGAGTCATTAAATACAGTGTCTGGGTCACACGAAATCCGTTGTTGTGTTTTCTCCATCGTATATTAAAACACTCGTATGCACATGGGCCTTGTTTCCAGCCGAACTCTGTGACTGGAACTCAAGGCGTGCAAGAATGTGATTAACCGGACCAATAATCTGATCTCGGCTCTCAACAATATATCGTAAAAATACAGATACAAAACGTAACCATGAGCGGTTGCTTATCCATATATTAGAAGAATCCCTGCGGTACATCACAGTATGCTTTCATTGCTGCTATAATGTTGCGAACGCCCGATGAAAAGGTTTCATTGTTCGTCATAGTCAGCCAATAAATCCACGGGTGAACTGTCATTAATGTCGTTATTTCTCTAAGAGTCGATTCATAATCGCCATATGGCATTGTCACATCCTCAGCTATGTAGTGTAGTGTTTTTTTCTCCAGTGTTCGCTTTCAGTTGTTCAAGACCCACATCGACTAAATTAAGTTTAGGAATGAGTGAGAAAGAAGAGATTCCGTAGTGTCCGTCTTTTGCGTTGATTGCATGCGCTGAAGAATTCCATGTCTTCATCTTCTGCTTCCTTTTTATGTTGGGCACTACCGTACAAGGTGCTAGTGTTCTATAGCCTTGTTCAGCATTTTTTGCGCTAAACTGGGTTTACAGGTGAAGAGTTTGTCGCTAGAAACTTTCATGAACATTTTTACAATATGGAATGCATAAACCTTCACTGTTAGAGTTCATGATAGTGGCAGCACGTGTAAATTTTCCAAGAAACACCTTGCGAGATGGTGGCAAGTCCGGCCGAGCTGAATTGAACAACTGCGGCTTAGGTTTGCCCAGATTATAACCAGTCTTAAAAACGATGTAGTCGCTTTGCTGAACATTTTTCAATAAATTGAAAGCAGCCCAGACGACATTTGACAATGGGATATGAAAAACTATCATGCGCTTTTAGAAGAAATCCTAAATTCATACTCTCACATAGTGCGTTAAACATAAACATGTCGTGTGTGTCTATGAAGGGTGATTCTACTGAGTTAGGCCACATCTGATGCCACATTTCCTGTATCTTAATTGGGAGCATTTGGCGTACTTGAAGTCCACAGGATGCAGCTAACTTTGCATCGGTCATAACAGTGTACCTGTACACCCTGTAAATTGAAAAAATTTTCACATTTCACTTTTCAGCCATTTAATAATTTTCAGCATTGTCGTTGTCGTCGGGTTGGTTGTCATCCACCACCGCAGGTTCCTTGTGAACAACATATCGTTTTAGACCAGGGGTACCCAACCTTTTTATCTCAATTTCCCACATCCGATTTAGGCTGAGTTTTATTTCCCCTCCATATGGACTCACTTAAAAAGAACAATTTTCCTTTCAATAATAATTGGTAAGACTTTCTATAATGAAGGCTTGCAATTGTTGTAGAAGTTGAAACCCCGTGAGAACATTCATTGCCCCGTCTAGCATCCCAAGATAGTGTTATCTATCGAATAGAACAATTCAACGCTACAAAAAACGCATCAGAATTTACATTACATTACACCGTAAATATCAATTTTGCTGTTGTTTTTATATGATAGACCGGAAATCAATCTGTTTTTGAAAATGCGGATTGCTATTGGACAAGGTGACCCGTTCATCTTTGCCGCCGCAGACTTATTCGGCAGAATATCATCACACTCCATGAGACAAAGTTTCATTTATGTCCCAACGATGTTATGGAACTTTTGGTCTTTGCTATTCGCAGGACAACTACAAATGACGCAGTCAATATCACCTTTGAACTCATTTGAAATTGCCCATGTTGTCGAATCTTATCCTGCTTTTATTTTGCATTTTTTTTAGCAAACTGATAAGCAAATGGATATTTGAAATATGTTGCCTCATTTGAGGAGGCTACACAGAACCATTGGATATGGTCTTAGTGCAAAAAACGCATTGCGGGCGTTGCTCAAAATTACCTTTTATTAACAATTTAGCAGAATGGAGGGACAGGTCAAATATTTGGTTTTTATCGGCCGACCAAAGATCAAAATGAGTTACGTAGCACGATCAGAATATCATGGCCAACAACGTGAAATTTTACTAAGGTTTCGATTAATTGAATGAGAATCTTTTTCCGCTTCATGGCATATATTGTGATTTTCATTGTGTAATATTTAATAATTGTGTTGTTGTGCGTACATTTTTAGAGGAGCATTCTATTTCCCACGTGCAACCTCCAAATTTCCAACTATTGGGAAATTTCCCACCGGTTGGGAACCACTGTCTAGAGTAGACTAGAGCATATCTGTGACTGTGAGGGAAGTAGTGTGCAACTTGAACCTTTCAGTTACAGTATCTTTTTTTTTACCTCTGGGCTGTACCATCCCGGAAGGCTGTAACCGCGGTGTTCTTCTAGAGCAGGGGTTCTCAAACTTTTTGTGTTGCGGAGCCCTTGAAAAAGTTGACTACTATTCACGGAGCCCCAAAATATATGTTAAAATTGTTACTTTCCGAATAATATTCCTGAGTAAGTTAAAAGTACTTTACTTAATTTAAATGCTAAACCTCCTTTACTAGGTTTAATACAAGTCATAAATAAATCTAAATGTAAAAGATAAATTGTATATGCTAAAGCTGTAAATTTGACACTTGACAAACATATTAGTAAATTAGGGGTCGAATCTTTTTTCTTTAGACATTTTTGAAAGACTTGAACGGCCGCTAATAACGTACGCGATTGCATTTCGTTACAATCGCCGATTGTTTTCGTCAGCATGGCGGTGTTTATTCTCCCTAAATCAAAAATTTCCTTCGGCATAATTATACATGTATTGTTCCACAGTATTGCTTTTTTGTTCTCGTGGGGAATTATGAGTTCAATGTGAAAAACATGCTACCATATTATAGTCATCGGAGATGAAATGCTAAAAATAATAAATAATAAAGAGATAAATCCGCAACTCAAATTTCTTGATTAAAGAAGCGGCATTCTAAAATATTAAAACTTAAAATGAAAGATAACACTTTAAGTTTTGTTTCAGCAGACTCACGTAAAATTAAAAAAGCTTTAATAGACACTGTAAATCACAAAATTTGGTGTTATGTTAGGTTTTCTTTGGTTTTTCATCGTAGTAACTGCAAAACCGAAACACAGTCGATTGTGCGCGCGATGTACCTTTTTTTCATTCTGAAACTACCGACTGAGCATGATGAAATGAAATAAATTTCAATCTTTCGTATTTTGCCCAGACCTCATAATTTTTTGAACGACAATATCTTGTTCTCGAGTGCGAAAGAACAAAATCAAGCTTGACAAATACCAAGATCGCAAGAATACGACTGCAATTTATTTATAGTTGGAAGTTTATCGCGCATTTTATGTTATTTTAGAATAGTATTCTTTCATTTTAGTGATCCTAATAGTAATCTCGAATCAAACGTGAGTAACGATGAGCACAATTAAATCATTACGACAAGACACTTCAAATGCTCGCATCGATCATGGATTGAATATTTTACGCAACAGAAATCTCGTTTTCTGTTTTTTTAATCGCGAATATTGTTGCGTAGAATTTCCGATTCCAATTCTGAACCCCCTCTGTCTTAAGAATCCTGGCTACGCTCCTGCTTATAAATAATGCCATTTTTTAATTCCGTCTCTTTGCCATATTTCGAGGCTATTTCAAAATTTATCAAAGCTGTTACTTCTTCTTTTAACAGTTACAAAATTAACCAATTCAGTATTTTGAAAAGTAATTGAATAGCTCGCGGAGCCCCTGGGTTTCTCTCACGGAGCCCTGGGGCTCCGTACGGAGCACTTTGAGAACCTATGTTCTAGAGAACGCTGCTTGTGATGACCCATGTCCAAGATGGAGACATTCTTACGCTGGGACCAAACCAACAAATCCTCCTCAAATACTGTTAGAGCAAGAGACATACTAGAATATGGAATCCACTCCATTTCATAATTAGGCACCGTAAATTCAATATTGGGAATTAGCATTTTGCAGTCTGCTGTCGAAACACTGCGCGGACAATTCTCTCCATAACGGCCATCACAAAAGGTGTAGCAGCAGCCTGGCAAAAATTGACTGAGATGACATTGATATTTATGCAGAAACTCACCGTCACGCCACTGCTTACTAATCCTTCTGGAATAACTTTCAGTAATGGCTCTTCAGGTCGTGCAACTGGATAAATCGGATGCGGCGTACCAATGACCGCAATGCCATTCCAAAAACGGCTGCAGTATGGGTCAAGCACAGTTACTTGGCCGCCAATTGTAAGCCTGCCTTCGAGATGTAGTACCGTTGAAACATCATCTTTTTGCACAATGGTCACGCTCAATGCCGTTTTTTGTCGCTTTTTTCACATGCAGCAGATGGCCAGTTATTTTTCTCCTATTTATTTTCTCCCCACTACCAACACTGTCATACGCTGTCTTTCCATAATTCGTTGTACGGCATCAAAGCCTCTTGCAAGAATTTCCAAGAGAACGATTGACATATTGTTATCTTTTTTATCAAAATCTGTAACCAAGTTGAGTAATGAAATATATATAGCCTATATATATAGTAGCAAATTGTCAAAAAAGCACTCTGCATAAAGTATGAAAAATGAATGACGCCTACCGGAAATCAATCAGTACCAACACTCATTATGCTGCTCATAAACACGCACACATATTTTATTATTAAATAGATGTAACAGATACATAACTTATGACAAAATGATTTAACTTTCAACGCACAGTCACTGACAGAATGTTATAAAACTCTCAACACAGAAAAAGTTTTCTGTTAGCTTTCGCCTAGGGCAGATACCACTCACTATATCCTGCAATAGCAGTTCAGACCACCAGTTTTTTGCTTAGAATGTAGTTGCTGGCTCAAATAATTCAATCGTGGCTGTCTGCACAACAGTGGTTGCATGTAACCCTCTCCTGAACGAATATTCTGAGCAAACTTCTCTAAATCTTATCTTTGTCAGAATTCTGGACAATGTTTCAGCCATTTGGAAATGCACCAGATTATTATTTGTGTATTTTTTGCGTGTTTTTATTGAAAAATTCGAAATAAATCTATCCTAGTAAGCTATTGCCCTATCCAAATGTTAAATGTTATTTATGACATTTATAAATTGATTATAAAAAAATAAGCCTAATGCTGTAATGCACTATCTAACTGTCAAAATGTACAAAACCTGGCATTTTTCTTGACTCAATGCATATGCCTCTTCTAAAACCTGAATGTTTCCCTCTGAGCGTCCGTTCCATGGTCTTCTTCATCTTTGTGCACCTCATTTTCTTGGGTTAATATCCTCGTCGTTCCATGTGTTGGTGAAAAATGCAAACGATACCAAAATTTTACTACTTATCAGCAGTATGTTCTCTGAAGAAATGAATGCCCTGTGATGAGGACATGAAAAGCGAATAAAAATTGAAAGTGTATACTTGCTTTTGAGACACCCTGTATATTTAAAAAAAAAACATTTTTCACATTTCAGCTATTTAATAATTTTCAGCATTGTCGTTGTCGTCGGGTTGGTTGTCTTCCACCAAGGCGGGTTCCTCGTCAACAACATATCGTTCTAGAGCGGGGGTCACCAAACTACGGCCCGGGGCGTCATTTTATCCGGCCCGCAATAACACTCAAAAATGGAAAAAAAAATTCGAGCATCGTCTTCCTTGTTTATTTCGTAACATTGGCCAATCAGCAAGATATGTTAGTTTGGTCCAGCATAAGAATGTTTCCATCCTGGACATGGGTCATCACATGCAGCGTTCTCTAGAAAGTGATTTTCAACCTTTTTCGTACGGCGGAACACTTTTTTAATCTAAAATTGTGGCGGAACACCAAACGAGATTTTTGGAAATAAACTATATTATGCAATTCACTGACGTCGATCATTTCGGCATGAAAATAAAATAACGAAGTAAATAATATAGCTTGTCAACTTTAGATGGAAGAGACGTGACACATTCCGATTCAGGGCTACAAGAGCTAAAGTACGGTACAAATAAATGTTTTTGCAAGTTTGCTTATGAATACTATGATAACGGTAGCTAGAAACAGAAATGGTATTTTAATGTGATATTTAGGTCTGTTTCGATGAGTTTCAAATATTTTATTCTGTAATTTAGAAGAGACAAACACGCAGCTCTTTCTCAACAGCTCTCAATTTCTCCCGTTTTTTATTTTATTTTTATACGCAACAGGAGTCCAGAAGGGGGAGGTCGATTTGGAAATTAATGGAAACATTGAAAATTGGCAGCAAAGCGGGAGTGATCGAAGTTTCATATTTTGGTATAACTATATGCGTTCACATCGGCGACAGATGTTAATGACATTAAGGAGCGCTTTTAAATTCCAACTTAATTTTATTCTGATTTTTATCTTTTGCGCTGGCTTCGATCTAACTTATTGCCATTTGCAAATTAAACGTCCCAGTTTTAAGCGAATAATATTATCAATATCGACAACTGGATGCATACATTTATTAAGACGATAATTGAGTTTCCTATGCTCCACACTGGTGTCAGTGTTATTTCCGGAATAAATCAATTAGATACTGTAATTAGATAAATCTGTGATTGCGTGAATCCTGAATGTTGATTTAAAAGCTAAAATAAAGGCATTTCTACGTGGTCATTAGGCGAGATGACGACGAAGAGCACTTCTTTAACGATATCTTACATGCGCGACCTGATGCCAAAAAAATTGTAAACAATTTTTTGCCCAATTTCTTTTGTGCTGATTAGACGCTGATTAGAATTAATCACCTCGAATTTTAACGTTTTCTTTTCCAACAAAACAATACCGCGATCATTATCATAGCTAAAATCGTTACCTACAAATTCACAATTTTATTTACGGAATTTGCAAATTCAACACTTCACTTGACAATTTTGATGATGCCACGCCCTAATTATCACTGCAAGAAAAGCTTCAAATTGCAACGAATGTAATCAACTCCGATGATGACTCCATTCATGGTCATGTATAATGTCCACATTTTTGAAACATTATTTGGTCAAGAATGAAATGGATCACTAATAAAAAAACGCCGAGATAAAGTTAAAAATTCAATTGAAAGGGAATGTGGCCTGTCATTTCTTATCTGGCTACAAGTTTTTTATACCGACTTTCCAAAACTCTGACTTGCCGTTTTCAAATCGATGCTATTTATATTATTCAAATGACGTCATAATACCTCGAAAAAGCAATTTTTCGCGGAACACTTGGAGGTCTCTCGCGGAACACCGGTTGAAAATCACTGCTCTAGAAGAGCACCGCGGATACAGACTTCTGGGATGGTGCCACCCAGAGGTAGAAAAAGTTGATATTGTAACTGAAAGGTTCAAGTTGCACACGACTTTCCTCACAGTCACAGGATATGCTCTAGAACAGGGGTCACCAAACTTTTTTGACAGCGGGCCGGGTATGACTCGAACTGTGTTGAAACGGGCTTTCAGTTACAATATCATCTTTTTTTACCCTTGTGAGGTACCATCCCAGAAGTCTGTATCCACGGTGCTCTTCTAGAAAACGCTGCATGTGGTGTCCAAGATGGAGACGACATTCTTACACTGGGACCAAACCAACATATCCTTGACAAACCGCTATCTCTTGCGGTCCACCGTTGACAAACGCTGCGGCAACATCCAGTCCACTATTGTTGTCCCAATTTGTTGCGCCATTCTGGGTCCCGCTGTGTGCGAACACTGCTTTCTTGCTACTCCAATGCAATCTTTTTCTAAACTCGAATAAATCACCCTGTGCTTTCAACGTCCATGACATTTTCATCATTCATTAAAAGCGATCTTCACTTGCTACAGAATAAAGGATACACGAAAGACATCTTTCGCAGTAGACTAGGAGGTGTTATCATTTGCTCAAGATGTATAATCCAAATACATTTATAAAGTTGAAAATAACAGTTTCTTGAACCACTATCTTGAATGCCACACTGCTATTAAAAGAAAAAAAACGAAACCATGTACTTCTCACCTGTTTTACAATTCTTTCTACTACAGACTTAAGAAACTCCAATTATCGCGCCAATCCACGATAAGATAGATATAAATCGTCGTTCCAATATGAAGTATTTTTGCCAACATTTTTAGATTGAGAGACGCACGGAACGCACCTTGGCAATTGCATCAATGTCTCGATTGTCTGCAGTAGTTGAGCATTTGGCTTGGGGTAAGTTCTTTGATATTAGAATCTGAAAATGCAGCTTATATTCTCATAAATACTAACATTCATACCATTGTACACAATAAATAAAATATCCTATCAGAAAGGAAATTTTGAAAAAGTTTATTTATTAGCTTTCTGGCGACTTTTTTTAATCAAAACGATCCCTAGGTGCATTTCGTGTTCGATAATATAGTGAATTTTATAATGCGGTTCATGCTTGAATAATTTATATATTTAGATAAAAGATAGATATGGCCTAGATATATTTTTAAAACAAACAAACCTTGGATCTCGGATAGGCCTGCTGGCTCGCTTCAATCAGCTTCTCGCCGTAATCTCGAGATTATTTGCCCCAAAGCCCCCAGATCTTGCAACATTATTTGTACCCAGCTCTACCGAGAGATAGGCGACGTCGGGGAACGACTCCGCCCCTGAAATCTCCGCCACGCAATTGACCGACGGGCAAACAAATTGACGAAAGATAAAACGGAGACGATGGCGACGGAGAGCCAACCTATGTTGAAATCGCACAGTTAGAAACGCATGGTACAACTGTACTGTGGCATAAACATTAAACTAACGAGAATATTGCCGATGCCACAAACTATATAACAAAAGAGCAATGCTAAAATATATTGACACGAAGGCTAACTTAAGAAGTAGAAAACGAATTCCATAGAAACCACAACAAATGTTCACAGCAACAAGAATAATAATATCAATATCATAACAATACAATCCATGGGTCCACTTCATGATGGCGCACAACCTGAACCATAACCAGGTACACATACAATGTTCAGGTTATGTGCCGTCTTGATGCACATACTTCGGGAACTCCGAAGAATGTTCAGGATTCTCCTTTCTGCACCGCCCAAATCTGCTAATTCGCCGAACTTATCTATATTCTGATCTTCGTTTGATGTAATAATTGAAAATGTTGATAGGTATTTGTCTGTTAGACACTTTCGTATTACGCGATATCTCACGAAAGCGAGGTTGAATCTGCTCCAAATTTGTCATGTGCATCCATCATATATCAGACCAGAAGCCTATTGATTTTGGATGAATTATGTCGTATAGATCGATAAGTCGGCGATATCTGATCGCTATCTAGTTGTGTTGTTCGTGCTATGAATTTTGGCGTCCCACTTGTAGCCAATAAATCGGAAGAGCCCCATAATTTTTCCGAATCTTCATTCACTCTTAGCACTAAACGGTTTAGGTCCATCTCCATTTGTCCCATCCCGTTGGCGTCATTCGGTCGATGCAATTTCAGCAGTTCACAAAAATATATTCGTTACTCAAGGTATGGGAAAAACTCAGTTAATTGACAAGGCATTATCAAAAAAGAAATAATGAAAAATATTGAACAGGGTAACAAAAAATGAAACCCATAAATTTTATAATAACTTGGAAATGAAAAAATTATTTACCAATCTTTTTGAACACCGATATTTTATTTTGTTGTTAGAACAATTTGGAACACCGATGGCGCCAGAGCACAGCCTCTCTGTATTTTTCAGTTTGGCTAGGCCGCGGGTTGCAGCAATGCGACTGTTTTGCTTTGATTTGGGGCGTTTCAGGGACTTCGCCTCGTTTTGATTGTTGTAGGTTATTCAATATCACACAGAGTCTGTTACTGGTTGATGTGATGCTACCGTGTTTCCCCGAAAATAAGACCCACCCATAGTCAATAATGCGAATTTTTTTTACCTTGTCGATAGCAAGAAATCTCTCCTACACGTTTTAAATGCTTGGTAATCTATGTTTTGTACTTATTTTGAATAAAAACGTTATTTATAAGTAAATGAATATCGGTTTTCATATTTTGTATATTTGAAAATCTCGTAATTCTTTACTTTGTAATTTTGTTTTTGATAAATGAAAATATAAGACATCCTCCGAAAATAAGCCCTAGTGTTATTTTTCGGAGTCAAATTGAAATAAACCCAGTCTTATTTTTGGCGAAACACGGTAGTTAGTATTGGATAGTATTGAAGGTGTTCATAGTTCAGTGCTTTCCCATTTAGCAGTCTTTTTGAACAGAAAGGATTAGTTTGAGGGCGTCACTACCATGGATTCGTCAGATACTGTAATCTGCAAACGAGTGACAAGTTGCTACAACAGTCGTCAACATTTGCTCGGTTTTCACTTTGATAAACAACTCCTTAAAGCAGTTGCACAGAAGACAGACTTTTCCCCTAATATTCTGCATAAATTTTATTGCGAAAAGTGCCGTATAATTTTTCGTGTTTATGTGGTTCATGCGTTCTACAGCAGCTTCAATTATGAACTGTCACTTCACTGATTTTCAAATTGTACTGTTTCGTCGCCTTGGACTGTTAAATATTGTCAATTGTGTTTGTTGTGCTAGCTATTTTTGTTTATTACTTTTTGTAAGGTATATTTGACTGTCATGTATTTCCGATTGTAAACCTTTTCCCTTGTCCTCATATTCGATTATTAGGGGGTTTACTCATTTTAAATTGCTTAAAAATTTTTCCCGATTTTGAATGCGTTCACTGTTTCGTGTGCTTGTATTTTTTGTTGGGTGCTAGCGCATCTGTACATTTTTAAATTTATGCCGCCTCCCAAGTAATTTTTTTTTTTACTTTTTGTGTCAGATGAGATTTTTGTGCTAAAGAACCGAAATAAAATGATTGATTGTAATTATCATTGACATTTCAAAACAAAGACACCGTAATAACTATAATGACTTCTGCTCAATTTTGGAACACCCAGCATCGTGACTCAGGGTGTCATACTCGTTATATACAAAAACTAGGATGACATCCAAAGTAAGCAGGAGACATCGAAAGAGCTGCAGAAGTCATCTTTCTGCTCAGATATAGACCAGGCTATTTAAACGCTGTAATAAATAAAGGCTGATTTTCATATTTATTGCTGCAAAAACTTGCAACTGCAGGAATTGGAAAGTTCTGCGCAGTTTGACATTCAGCAAACTACCAAACAAAATATTTCAATTTTGAAATTTATTCGAAATAGTGTTTGAGAGATCATACTCGTAAACATGATTATATACATGAAAAAAGTTTATTTTTGGATGCATCGAAAATCAAGGTCAGACCATGGCCAGCAGATGCCAATACTTTTGCGTCATCAATATTACCTTTACATTCCATGATTCGACAGAATTCATTTACCATAAACCAGTGCTCTTCAAAATTTTTGGTATTGTGGAACCCCTGATATAATTTTTCGCTTTTCGTGGAACCTCAATTAACGAAATTAAAAAAAATTCTATCTTTGGCAATTGAATTACATTTGGTTCGCTTCGGAGGTGCAGGTGCCGCATTCGCATTTGAACTTCTTTGCTCATTGCCGTCCTAACCTTCACCGTTGTTATTATTTCGCCTCACATAAGAAAATACAATATTTTGCTTCATCTGTATTGAATAAATATCAAAAAGTTGAGTTCCACACTATCGTTACTATATTCCAACAAAATCTGAACAACATCTCTAGTTTGTAGTATATACTATATACTCTCTCTAGTGTCGAGCAATATCTTTGAACATCGTGTAACTATGGTGCAACAATAGCGTTCTTGTTAGTTGCATAACAATGACTAAAGTGACGGAACAACCGAAAATATCTCTGTTTTGTCTATTAATTAACTGCACTGTGCCTAAACCTCCTGTTTAACGAACTGGCCTACTTGACTGGCCTGAGTTTGAATGAGACACGGTGGTCTAAGAATATTTATAATGACGCATCAACATGCTGAAAGCAAGAAATGATTTCCCCTGAAAAAAAAAAAAAAAAAAACGCGGAACCCCTAAGGATCCCTATAAACTCAGGGAACCCCACTGCATGTATTGCAGGGAACCCCTGTTGAAGAGCACTGCCATAAACCCATTCTCGTGCCTGTACTAAGATATCATACCGCGAAGATAAAGTGTCCGCTGTGGGACCAAGCCTGAAAAATGGAGATCCTTGCTGTGAAGGCAATTCAGCTCTTTGTAGTAATACATTAATTGGCTGTTAAGGTTTTCGGTACACTGTATTATAATTCCTTAACATTCTCTTTGAATTAAATATCCAACAATAAAACTCAGTAAGTCTAGGCTACCTACACAAACGGACAGTGCACTATTCTCTTAGACTGTGACGCAACAAAGATAAAAAATGTGACAGCCACCAAGGTTGTACAATGCCGATTCGCTGCACACCGAAAGTGACGGTCTGTGGGAATCGACGGAAAATGTCGCCTGCAGCAAGATTTTACGTTGGGAATCCAAGCCCGCATACATATAGCGTCAATAAATTGAATTGTCGAAGACGCAAATAACCATTTTGGATATCAAATATGTTGCGTTCTGAATCTGAGTAAGAGTAGCTTATTTGAGATTAACCGTGCCCTAATACAGCAAAGTTGTCAAAATCTTTTTCGCAGTTCTATACCTCTCCGTACATATGAACAAATAGATTACACAAAAGGTTTTAATGTGTTGAAGCTATAACAGAATTTTTTTTCATTTTACTAAAGACCGTGGATAACTTGCAAAAACATCACGTTTCCAGCATGAGGCAGTCAACGTCGTGTGACATTATCTCAAAATTGATGCTGTGTAAAACAGTCTCCGAGATTATAAGTGTGGCTCTCTGCGTTCATCGAATCCAATGGTCAATATATAATCGTTAATGGTTTGAGGGGTGGAGCAGATTTGCTGGTATTTTATTTAGGATTTGCTAAGAGCACAGCCTATCCTGTTGAGTAGTACAATGCATTAGCTTCACAAGTATCTAAGGAAGATTTTGCAGGATTAAGTAACACCTACATTGCACTTGACTGGATTCCTCGTTTCTGTTTCTTCAGCTTTACATTGCTGGTTTTGTATATTGGTATAGATAAACTCGAGCAAATGTAGTGTATCGTCGTTCTCATAATTGGTCGGGGTAGTCCATCCTCCATACGGATATTATCTTCATAGACGTACGAAATTCCGTGGGTTTTGAATGTTGAGATCGTTTGTCAGGAATCTGGAGTATAATTAAATATATTACAAAAACCCTTTAAGACAATTCTTGCAATTAATTAAGATGTGAACCAAGATTTTTTCCATTATTATTTGTAAAAATAAGTTTTCCAAAGTATCCTGGGTTAGCCTTATTTCTCTGAATCATTAACTTCTGATGTGAAACACTGCACGTGCTTTTATCCAGTCCTAACAAATTTTGTTTTTTGGTCTTGATAAACTCGAGCAAAGGTGGCGTGTCGTTAATTTCATGAATGGTCTTAAATTGGGACACGGAAACAAACTTCACAGCCATACAAAATTAAGAGGATTTGCGGTGTCGAGTTCTTTTGCCATGACCCTGAAGCGTGATTAAATATACTACAGTACAAACCTTTTTCGTATCGATTATAACGTGAACCAAGTTTTTTGTTTCATTATCACTTAAGAAAATAGGTTTTCCAGAGCATCCTACGTTAGCATTCCCGCCACGAATCACAAACTTCTGATGTCGACAGAAGATTGTTTTTATCGGGTTGTAAGACAGGCTGCACAGGAATTCCATCCAGTGCTGGCAAATTTCATACTTTTCATAACGTGCGATGACTGACTGAAACATCGGTTTCAAAAATGTCAAATGTAGATATTTTTTTTGTGTTTGACGCTCCGCTTCTTAATCCAAAATTACCGCCTTTTTTGATGTTTTCATGATTGCAGTAAAAATGTTTCATCTTACAATGAGTATTCGCAGATAAAGAATGGACCTGCGATATTGCTTGGAAACTAGTATATATATTTGAATAAATAATAAAAAAAGTTTTAATATAGATATGAGTTATAAATCGCGGAATCAAGGCTTTGTCTTTATTTTACGTTAAGTTTCTTCAGTGACTATTTTTTGTGCTAATAAAATCCAGGATTATTTGTGCAGAATAATATTTTTATTTTGAATATATATGCATAGAAACCTGAACTAGGCGGTGCCAATTATTTCTCTGATTTCTTCTGACAAAATTGAAACCTATATCTCTGCCACTTTCGATGGTAATATAATATCTTCTTTAGGTAATAGAAGAATCTTGTAAAGGACAATGATTAAACATTCCACTGCATGAGCTATGTTAGTATGACAAAAATTCTGAACAAGGTATGTAACAGTATATGAATAGTCTACTCTAGCGGTCGGATTGTATGTTCCGGACTTTGACGTTATTGCGGTCAGACTACGCAGTCTATTCTCACCGAGGCTAAACATGTGTGGCGTACCAAAATTGATATCACCACTCAGGTTCTTTCTGCCAGCTTCTTGGACGTTGTAATTGCTATAGATGTCGATCACAAAATAATCTTCTTGCGGTTCCAAATACAGCAGAGTAACTAAGTTAACTAACTAGATTAATTATACACCTGTAGGAACTTGATACAACCAAATACTCCAATACGAAATACAATAAACAAATAAAAACATGAAATACACAGTACAAATACCGTAGGATACATACGTAACACAATGTACGGAATTGGTCTATGACGTCACAGTCATGAACTATTTACTTATAATGGGATACAAAAACTGGGTAAAACATACCTAGATATACATAAGAATAACTAGTATGACACTAAAGATACAACACAAATCCTATCTTATCGACAAACACGTAATATACATGGAAATACGCATAGAAATATGGAAATCACACAGGAAATAAACTGCGAAAATAGACTACTTACGGAAGTGTTAAATACATTCTAACTAGTGAACAGAGCTATGCCAAACTGGAGAAATAGTAAACCTGTACTACTAATATCATTTTACAACAAGAATTACATAGATTTACGGCATTAAAACACTATAATAATAACCTAATACACAGAGAAATATCTACACTGCCGGCAGTCTGACAAACCAGCTGAAAGAGAAAGTTACACAGCTGCTCACTAGTGACTCAAGTGGTAAGAATAAATATGGGCAAACAGAATAAAACAGAGTTATAGACGTGGTCGTCTCACATGGTTAGCTTTGTCGCGTAACTGTATTTAGTATAATTCTTTGCTTTACCTCTGGTAAAAAACTGTGCAATTTATAATTCATATCAAAAGTATTTTATCCGAAACACTCGTATCATACAAACCCGCTCTTATCTTTCCCTGCCGTAACCACGGGACCTAACCACTTGCGATCCTATTAAACAATATGGGCTGGGTTACAAATAAAATAGAACACGTTTTATTACTCCTAAAACCAACCTGATTGCAGATATGTAATTTGTGGCGAAAAAATAACTAGAGATGCTCGACCGTTGAAATCTCCACGGAGTTGATTGACATAAACTAATGAAATTTTTACAGTTATTGTACTGAACAGCACGGCCATCGCTAAAACATTCAATTAAAAGGGTAGTGAAGCACGTATCACGAAATAAAATCCGTGATTTTGCGTAGCAACAGTAACTATGTGCTTCATTCTTCATTCCGGCAGCGAATGTGCTTTTTTTTCACTAAACTCACATGTACGCTGTGCATTCTCTGTTTATTGTTCGATTCAACGATTTGAATATATGAAAGTGGCGTTAAAATCTTTTTTTTTTCAATTTTTATCCAATGTACGGTAAAATTGGATTACCCACAGTTTGAAACAAGATTTTTATTGACATTGTCTAATATATAGCATAAACAAACTTAATTTACCCCATTTCATGGAAATCTGAGAATAAAATCAAATAGAGTTTTCTAACGCATCTTCATTCACTTGGGCGTTGACGACTGCCGGTGTCTATTATCAGGTTGATAAACTTAGAACAAGATTAGTGTCAGTCAATGCTGGGGTCATAATCCGCAAATCAATCCAGTCGACAAGTTAGCAATATCCATTATACTCGAATATATTGTGACGCAATAAAAATATTGCTTTAATGCGTGGTTCGCTTGGTGTGTTCTGGAATCTCTTCATTTTAAACAACACCTTTGACCGGGTGTCGACATTTTTTCCGAGGAGAATGTGTAGTCCACAGTAAACGCAATCATGAGTATATCCACTAGATATATTTGAGTCATTTACTTGGAATGAATAATATGTTAATTACCGGTATGAATATTACTTACGGGACCGTCTGGTATAACATACATTATACTTGTAGTGTCATAAGGAATTTGCGATGATCCTTTTTTTTTATAATTTTTTCAATCTAAATATGAATGAGTTTCGTTGATTGAAATTTCGTGTAGTCCTATATTTATCGGCAATTGTGGAGGAGTATTGGGTTTTTTCCTTTTCCACAATGATGTAAATTGGTATTGCCTATTTCCTCACTTTGTCACAGAGCTGCAGCCTACAAGCCTAATATGGCGTAGTGTGGTGCGGATCGCGTTTACGAGACATAGATTTACACCCTCCAACCCAACACGCTGTTATCGTGACGATACTTGCACCAACAGCTATTTCAAGCACACTGCTATGGGGCACAATTGGGACTGTATCAACGTCTGGACGACGTAATTTAGTCCTCTATTGTTGTCCCAATTCGTTCCGCCATTCTGTGTTCCGGTGAATGCGAACACTGCATTTCTTGCTGCCTCCGGCCACTCTATTCTGAATTCGAACAAGTCCGCGGTGCCATCTGCTTGACATTTTCTTATTCGGTAAACCTTATTCGAGCGGGATATTTAGACATAACAAATAGATATGGCCTAGGTATATTTTTAAAACTAACTTACCTTGGCTCCCGGATTGGCCTGCTGGCTCGCTTCAATCAGCTTCTCGACGTAATCTCAAGGTTGTTTGCTCCAAAGCCACCAGATCTTGCAACATCATTTGTACCCAGCTCTAACAAGAGATAGTTGACGTCGGGGAACGACTCCGCAACGCCAGAACGCAGTTGACCACAGTCCAAGCAAATTGACAAAAGAGAAAACGGAGACGGAGAGACAACCTATGTTGAAATCGATGTACTAGGCAGATATTTTTTGATAGAGCGACATCTTCTCCATATTTCTCAGCAAAGGCTATTAATCACAAAACAGTAGCAACCAGCCTATATCAGCGTTTAGAAGATTTTATTCAGTTCAGTCCGTGTAGTCCTATAATTACCGACGGCTGTGTAGTCGTCTTGCCGTTTTCTCCTTTCTAACGATGATAAAAGAGGTCTTGCTTATTTCCTCTCTTTACACAAAGCTACAAGCATAGTATGGAATACAAATCACGATACATCAATTTACAGATACCAGCCCACATTGCCCCGTGTCGGTACTCGTGATCCAAAGGCTATATCAAGCACAGTGCTTGATCAGCACTGTATCGGCGTTTTAGAAGATGTAATCTAGTTCACTGTTGTTGTCCCAATTTGTTTCCCCATTCTGGGTCCTGGTAAGCGCAAACACTTCATTTCTTTCTGTTTCCGGCCACTCTATTCTGAATTCGAATAAGTCCGCGATGCCGTCTCCTCGACATTTTCCCATTTGTTAAACCCAAACAACTCGTACCGAATACTTTCGGCGTCTGTGACATTGAAAAGATAGACGAAGAAAGGGAACCTCGCAATGAACTGCGAAACGTTCGGGACTTGATTGATCAGGAACGAGTTGCAGGTGACACAATATTGTGAGACTACACATGTACAGAGGTTTGATGTGATACACTGGCTTTGTGTCCACGCGAAAGCACAAAAGCATGAGATAGATGTTGTTGCCGTAAGAACCCGACGACTCATATCTGGCGTAATGGGTACATGTGCTTTACGTCCATCCAAAAGCACGTCAGTATAAGATGGACTAAAAGTTTGTGCGAACGAGGGCGGATTAAAGTAATTGCTCTCATTTACGATACTTGACATAGCTAACGAAAGCTCACTATGTAGCGATGTAATACTCGATGTGATCCATCACTCCGCAAAGAAGGTAGTTAACAGCCGACATTCAATTCTTGTTTGCTTGCCGCTGGTGATGTTCTATAACCTCGCATGTTGACTGGAATGAAAAACTAATGATAGAGGCCATATTAAATAATCCCAAGAATGAATCAGCGGAGTGCAAAATCGAATGAACGATACTCACCTATCAAGAAAGTCACTTCGTCTGGAAACTCGCAGAGTTTACATTTACAAATATAACACACTAGCAATTTTGATTATTTTGTACACAACCTTAATAAAATACGATGTAGTCTGATGGTTGCGGGATAGACAGTGGTTGTAAGACCAAGGGATAACGTCATTTGAAAACGTATTTAGGAAGTCAAACTATTTACTCATTTGTCGCTCTACCCCTATGTTTGCCATGTGAACTTCAGTTCATGTTTTACATGGTTTGACTTGGTTCCTGAATAAATATCTGCTGCATAACAGAGATCAATTTGTAAAAATCGTCCATTTGTTGTCTACTAGTTTCTAAATTCTTTGATTACTCTTCTGAATCGCAATTTCTTCCTTTTTTTTGAGTGATGTAGAATTTGATTGTTTCTTCTCCGACAGCACTTTTGTTTTCTTTTGATGTAGCCTCTGTATACACGGGCATATCCAAATGACGGCTTGGTCTTGGTAAGAGATGTGATAGCGTCCACCATTCCTGAGCAAAAGGGTTGTGCTTTTTTCAGTTCCGTCAGTACGAATACTGCATTTCTTTCTGCTTCCGGGCACTCTGTTTTGAACTAAATAAGAGGGTCTGCTTGCACTTTTATGCCGCCTTTCACAAGTTGCTGACTGACCTTAGTCTGCAAATTGCGCCCTCGTGTCTTGCTCTTTGTTCCTGGGAAATAATTAAAGCCCCAGACAATAATTAAAATGGCGATTTGAACAGCAGGATATTACTTACGTTGTTTACATTCGGTGGTTGCGTCCACTATGCCAGGTTTCAGTGAGGTTCTCCGCTGATCTATCATGCGGCTAACTGCGCTAAAAACTCACTGCTGCTGCTTGCATGTATGCACAACACGGATCTTTCTAACTTGGCAAGCCTCGGGTATATACTGGAGTTTATTCTCCACCATTCAAGCAAATCTCGGTCATCATCCATGGCATGCCTTTGACTGATGTACAAGTCAACCTTATCTCGAACCGGAGCATCATCGTCATCATCCGCGTTTTTCCACTCAGCGAAAAAAGAACTCTTTCATTTTGCTGCAGGTGGAGAAAGGGTGCTGGTAGTGTGCGCCTCGTTCTCTTCGGTTTTCAACAGGTGTAGGCCTAGGGTTGACCAGGCCTAGGTTTTTTTCCAGGAGTGTGCGGACATGTACATGCACCTTTGTCAATTTCATCATTTTGAGTTCGTTGAAGGTAGGCCGCAGACACAGTGCAACTTTGTTCAACATATGTATTTTGATCCAAAAATGCCTGTGGCGCACAAACGCCAGTTGAGGATTATCCGTAGAACTGGGTGGCAGTGCTTTGCTTAGCTTCTCATTCCAGAGACAAACTAGATTCAGTGTGGTATATTTATGTCCTTCAAGCTCTGGTTGTGCTGCATAAAAAGGCTACGACCTTTTCCCATTCGTTGAAGGTTATTTGGACGGAAACTAGTTTTTCATAAGCGATGTTCCGTATCGCTACTTCTTCCGATAGAATTTCATGATTTACTAGGCATATAGTTTAGTTCTTGCTAAAACAACATATCTATATTTCTCAGTAACGGCTATTTTTATCACAAAACATTAACAGCCAGACTATATTCAGAACTGTATCGGCGTTCAGAAATTGTAATCCAGTCCACTATTGTTGACCCAATTTGTTCCTCCATTCTAGGTTCCGTTATGAGCGAATACTACATTTATGCTTCCGACATCCCAAATTTCTCATTTGTTGAAAGTATTTCTGACGATAACTCGTTTTTCATATGAGATGTTTCTAGTAGTTCTTCTTCCGATAGAACTTTATTGTCAGATATAAGATTTACTAGGCAGATAATCCTTGCTAGGACTGCAGCTCTACTTATCCGCAATTGAATAATCGATAGCATTCATGGTGACAATGTCTCGAGGCTGCGTAACAGCCTTCGATTCTTGAAAGTCGTTGATTTTTGCCTCCCGAGTTTTCCAAAGGTCTCGACGGCCGTCCTCGACTGTTCTTCCCTTTTTATTTGCGGGATAGCACAGGACTGGGTTCTATAAATTGTTTACCAATACTTAATATAGTTTGAATAGAATTAGATAGTTCTTTTACTGACGGCACTTCGTCTTCTTTTGTAGTTGCATCTGTATACACGGGCGAAACCAATTGGCGTTTAGGTCTTAGTAAGATATTTGAGTCTACTATTCTTGTGCAAAAAGGTTGCGCCTTTCTAAATTCTGCTCTGTGCAAATACCGCATTTTTTCCATCTGCCGGCAACTTCATTCTAAACTCAAATGAGTCAGCGGTACCGTCTCCTTTACACGAAATGCTTTCGACGTCCATGATATTTTCCCACTCGTTGAATGTTATTCGAACAAAAACTCGTTTTTCGTAATCGATGTTTCTAATCGCTACTTCTTCAGTTTTAGCTACAGTATTTACTAGGCATATAATTCTTGCTCGAGCAACATCCCCCCTACCCACGTCTCAGAAAAGTATAATCGATAGAGTCCATGATAAATAATCTCGCAGATAAATGACTATGCACAATGTTACAAATAGCAAGATAAATAAGACCATGTTGAGCACAAACAAAGACCATCATTGCATTTCGTATAGTACCATTTTATCAACAGGATCTATTGGATAGGGGTGTTTTCCATCAGTGAAGGTAATAATTAATAAAAAGGTCTAAAGAATATAAATCAGCTTTGACCCATGCTAGGAATTTATTAGATCGGTTGTATGAACACATTTCCTATGCAACTCAACCAAGGGTTCCACAAAATCCAGTTGATTTGGTGATGATTTAATTTTCATCTAATGCAAACTCCTTGCTGATTCCAAAATCAGTAGCCAGATTATATTCAGGACTCTATCAGCGTTTGTAAAATATTATCCAGTCCACTATTGTTGTCCCAATTGGTTGCGCCATTCTGGGTCCCGCTAGGTGCGAACACTGCATTTGTGGTGGTTCCAGCCCACTCCATTCCAAGCACCAATAAATCAGCGGGGCCGACTCCTTCACACCAAATCCTCCTCCCATCTATTTTCCCATTCGTTGAATGTAATTCTGACAAAAACTCGTTTTTCATACGCGATGTTTCTAGTAGCTACTTCTTCAGATAGGATCTCGCCGGTATGTCGTTCTGTATTTACTGTTAGTTTGTATCGCGTAATATCAAGATGAGCAAGGCCCATCCACCAGAATTAAAGAAGTTCATGGATAAAAGAATGGATTTGAAGTTGAATGGTGGACGATCCTTTACGGGTGTTTTGCGAGGATTCGATCCTTTTATGGATCTAGTTGTGGATGATGGAACAGAGCGCAGAAAAAACGGGACGACTGCAACTGTTGAAATGGTGGTTGTGTGTGGACATTCGATTTTAATGTTGGAAGCATTGGAAAGGATTCGATGATTTTAAATTGAACTATTCGAATACCACAAAAGAACCCGATTCAACAATCCTTTCAAGACATTTAAATTTGGCCTATACAGATATTCCGTACTGGATTGTCTCTGAATCATTATTACTGTAGATTGAGTGCTTCAAAGCTAAAACCGCCCGAAGATTCAATACATTCGCGTATCTTTTGTTTGTTTATTCCTGGTCCAAGCCTTGTTTAACAAGGATTTTTTTGTGATTTTTTTTTGCGTGTGTGCTGGTGGGTGGGCACATGATATTTCTCATGTTTTAAACTTTTTTAAAGGTTTTGCTCGCTCTCTAGAATTCTCCTTTTATATTTTGTGTGTATTATGGAGTCTTCAAAATAAATCTATCTATCAGATAGAATTTTATTGTCTGATACAAGATTTACTAGGCAGATAATCCTTGCTAAAACACCAGCTCTCATCTGCTTCCCGGCAATAGTATCAGCGGTAGACCCCATGGTAAATAATCTCACAGATAATTGACTGTGCACAATGTGACAAATAGCAAAATATCTGAACAAAATATATTTGACGCTAAATTTTTATATGATAAATAAGATCATGTGGGCACAGGATAGGGACACTGATTTTCGTATAGTAACATTCAGAAAGCACGAGTCGCATTTGATATTTACCTGATTTCTTCTGGCATTGTGATCCAGTGATCGGTACCGAGCGCTGACAGATTTTAATTAGTCAACGTTGGCAAATGGATTCATCTTCGAGATCTCTTCTAAGATAGTCTGAAACTGACGGCAAGGTAGACAGATAGTAGAGATAGAAATAGACTGATAGAGTTCGCCAAGCAATAAGCAAACCTCCAGGTGTGTGCAATTATAGGTATTACCATCAGACACCGACAGAAGGTGTCATTTAGGTGCACAGTGTTGGCTGTTGTATACGTATATGGTAAATCATCCAGGAAAGTTGGTGACATTAAAAACATTTGGCTTTGCATTCCTACATTTCTGTAAAGCTATATGCTCCCCAGTTATTTTCACATTGGAGTTGAAACGTTGAAGAATTCGCATTGAATTAGAGGTATTGTTGGGAGGTTTGTACTGTCATTATGCACAAGATGTTTTTTTTCCGCAAAATCAATCTTTTCCATTCTTTCCAGCATATCTCCCGAGTAAAGGTCTTTTTTCATTTCAAAATAATATTTGTCGCCATCTGGATGTCGTGGAACTCGACAAATAGAATTACCATTTCTCTTTCTTTTTTTTGCAACGCTCCCCTGCACTGTCGCAGTTGTGCGTTGCCAATATTGACCCAGTACAAGTACAAATCTTTCATATTGAAAGTAATCTGTAATAATTCCATTTGCTAAAAGCGACTGAAAATCAACACCAAATCCGTTGTTGTGTTTACTCCATAGGCTCATCGTATATTAAAACACTCGTATGCACATGGGCCTTGTTTCCAGCCGAACTCTGTGACTGGAACTCAAGGCGTGCAAGAATGTGATTAACCGGACCAATAATCTGATCGGGGCTCTCAACAATATATCGTAAAAATACAGATACAAAACGTAACCATGAGCGGTTGATGATCCATATATTAGAAGAATCCCTGCGGTACATCACAGTATGCTTTCATTGTTCTATAATGTTGCGAACGCCCGATGAAAAGGTTACATTGTTCGTCATAGTCAGCCAATAAATCCACGGGCGAACTGTCGTTAATGTCGTTATTTCTCTAAGGGTGGAGATCAAAAAGGTAGTTTAACCTCGAATCGGAGTTTAACTTTGGATCGGCGGTTTAAGTCCGGATCAAAAAGGTGGTTTAACTTTCTGTGACGTAAATCTCGACTTAAAATCGGCGATTTTTTAAACCTGGTCTGGAGGTGGTTTAACTCGGTTTGTCGAGTGCATTTGGATTGCGGCGCTTGTCGTGTTGGATGTTATCGCTTACCGTATAATCTATATTGTATCCTGGGGCGACAAAAGAAGTAGCAGGGAGCTCTGTACAAGCGTCACGACGAATAAATAATTGTATACCTGTGACTGAGATTTACCTACGATATCCATGTATCACTACTGCACTGTGCCCCGGTGTATGTATCTTGTCATCGGCTAATTCACAAGTCTGCAAGTTCCCGAAGTAGATAGCAGAAGGTTGACTGGATATTTTGATGTACACCAATGTAAAATCATATTGCATGTTATTGGTATGCTGTTTGCACAGATGTACGATATTTATGGTATTAATGATTATGACTCTTGCTATATAAAATGAAACTAGAATATTGTAGTACCGTGACCATGAATTTCACCAAATGCTAGATTGCAGGAATGAGTATATTGATAACTATTTATTGCCAATAACTTATCATGAATGCAATGGTTCATGCTATCATAACATTTCTTTAATGTAACATTGTTTTCTGATTTTTCATTTATTTCTACAGCTGTTTCAAATCAAGTAAACTGTCTGAGTGCCATGATGATGATCAATTTCATTAGCTCTATTGGAAGAGCAAATTTGTGAGTTTGACACTATTTAAATGTCATATTATTTGTATGTAAACTGTCCTAAATTCATGTTCGTATCAGCCTCTTTAGTATCAGATGTGACAAACTTTTCAAAATCATTCCCATTAGACATTTTTGTTACATGCAGGCAAAACTAGTGTCACATGATTTCAGAGTAGAGCAAAGTTGTTCGACATGCAATCACAATCGAAGACAAAAGAGCCTTAATTTAATATCTGAAAACTAAAAATACTCTACTGTTTTACTTTTCCAAATTCATATAATTAAATATACATTGGATTTTATGTAATTCAAAAATATAATTTCAGAATACAAAAAAATCTGTACAAATTCCAATACAAATTATACGGTTTTAGTCATTGCCTAGGTCGAATTTGCTTCTTTAATATCTAGCGCACTTCATCAATATACTATCTTTAACCCTGTATTTTCATTTATACTGTTCAGGTCATGAAGACAAACAACTGTTATAAATAGGATTATAGTAAAAGTGTTGTCAAGTCAAGGTTGCAGCAGTGCTGCAGTGCTTTATTTTACGACTTCGTGTCCAACAAATATGTGGAACCCGGTTAACTTAAGCTTAACAAACAAATAATTCTTGCATGCTAAAACATTTGAAGCAAACGTAGTTATGTCGATTTTTCGTCTCTTGGCGAGTCTTTCGCAGAAGAAATGAATAAAACTTTTAAATAGCAACGAAAGCAACAACTATGATCGCACCTGTGTCTGTGTGCATCTGTCTCAAACTAGATCATAACTACCATGTCAATTGGCCCGCGCAATTATTAATGAATTACATGTGGCCCTTAGACCAAAAAGGTTAGCCGACCCTGTTGTAGACTGTACCAGTAGTGGGAAGAATTCTATTTATGATAAAGTGTTATTATTTCGATATTTTGTGTAATGCGCGTCAGCTCTTCGTAGTTCTACCGCCCAGCTTGTTTTGCTTCGGCAAATTCAACGAAATACATCAAAAACCGACTTTGCAAAGACAGCAAATTACAACAAAATTGGGTTCGCGTTGTCATCGCCATGGGAATACGGGGTCAAAGAGCAACATGCCACGACGTTTTAATTAGAGATGTACCGATACCACTTTTGTCGCCGATACCGATACCGATCCGATACCAGCTAAAAACGCCGATACCGATACCGATACGCCGATACTACAAAAAGGCCGATATTACCGATATTCCGATACCGATACTATGTAATTATCACTCAATTAGGTATGCTGTGTAGGGCAGACGGGTTAAAACAATGGTCTTTGAGCGTTGTTCATAGTACACATTATTTCAGATCGAAAAAAAAGATATATCACATAATATGAAATTAATGTTTGGTATCCATATGCTGTAACTGATTAAGATACATTGTACAGTAACACTAGTAATCTCGGTGTTCAATTAGAAAACTCATAAGCCGGGATGTCCAATTTGAATTTAATGTTAATATCGCGAGCTTCGAATATCGTTATTCGTGTTTAAAAGAATATCGAATATCACCCACACATTCTAGTGCCGCCGTCCTACGTTCAAATTAAAAGCATTTTACAAATATTTTATGTAGTGGCTAATCGTAATCGTCGACGCAATAAGTCAAAGCCAACATGAAAGAATATCAATCAGCACCGACAAAAAGATGGCCCACCGATAACCGTTGTGGATGTTTTTTTACTCCACTATTTTATAATATTTTACAATTGCTATCATATATTTTGAGACAGTCTAGGGCTAGGCGGTCAAGTCAATATATCTATAAAGAAATCGTGCAGCTAAGCAGAATTAAAATTAATACCTGTGTAGTGGGATAATTGTGTCGGAATTTAGTTTATCGATGTCGACGGACTAAATGACACTCGTACTTGACGACAAACAGTCAGAATTTATACCCGTGCCAAAAGTCCATGTGCCGTTAATAAGGAAGGACCCCAATTCTACTGTATGATTTAAAACTGGGCGCCTGGTTGCTTTTCGTTATGTGTTGTGTTGATATATTTCTTCATAAAAACTATGTAATATTAAAAATGTCAATATAAAAATTTGACAGCGAAAATAGCCAAATTAGTTGAGCTAGTTTAGCTGATAAATAGCTAAAAACACGTGAATCCTATTCTCTCGCGGGGGTGGGGACATGTATGGCTCATAGCTCACGATCTCTCCAGACAAAAAATAAATTAAAAAGTAGTATTCCAACTTATCTTTTAAAACATTCTGGACCATATCAAAAAGGTAAATATATCGGGAATATCGGCCTTAATCTAACCGATACCGATACATGGCCGATACCGAAAAAATGGCCGATATTGCCGATACCGATACCCGATACCGATACATCGGTACATCTCTAGTTTTAATGAAATGCCTCGTGGCGTCGGACTTAAACCAGGATTAGTTAAGTAACCGCTAAACTAGGTTTTTGATCTCCGGTTAACTATCGAACTTAAACCGAGTTTAACTGACCCGTGATTAGTCTTAATCCAAGTTTAAGTTAAGTGAGGTTTTTGATCTCCACCCTAAGAGTCGATTCATAATCGCCATATGGCATTGCCACATCCTCAGCTATGTAGTGTAGTGTTTTTTTCTCTCTTCTCCTTTTTTTCTTTCAGTTGTTCAAGACCCACATCGACTAAATTGAGTTTAGGAATGAGTGAGAAAGAAGATATTCCGTAGTGTCCACCTTTTGCGTTGATTGCATGCGCTGAAGAATTCCATGTCTTCATCTTCTGCTTCCTTTTTATGTTGGGCACTACCGTACAAAGGTGCTAGTGTTCTATAGCCTTGTTCAGCATTTTTGCGCTAAACTGGGTTTACAGGTGAAGAGTTTGTCGCTCGAGACTTTCATGAACATTTTTACAATATGGAATGCATAAACCTTCACTGTTAGAGTTCATGATAGTGGCAGCACGTGTAAATTTTCCAAGAAACACCTTGCGAGATGGTGGCCAGCCTCATGGTTGTGTATTTGGTTCCACGGGCACAGCCATCGCTAAAATATTGGTAGGCATATTATCCTGGTTTTGTTATATTCATTAATTCCTTTTTGAATTAAATAAACCATCTCAACGTCATTCCAACGGATATTCTGTAGTGAAGCACATATCAGGAAATAAAATCCGTGATTTTGCGTAGCAACAGTAGCACTGTATTTCATTCTGGAAGTGAATTGAGCAATGATTTTGCGCATAGCAACAGTAGCCATGTGCTTTATTCTGGCAGCGAATGCGGGTATTTTCACTAAGGGTGGAGATCAAAAACCTCACTTAACTTAAGGAATCCTTTGCTATTTTGAGGGAAATTTCCGTGGTACGTCCAATTAGCTGGTACTTTCAACCATGCTGATGGTGGTAATAAATTTGCCCTTGGTTCTATTTGTTGAATTTTTTCCTCGTATTGCACTTGTATGGGGGTATATTGAGGAATTAATTCATTCAATTTCCGGAGCCATTGGGCTTTTACAGGGTATCCTTTTAATTGAGGTCGCGTCCAATAATAGTCTCTGTCCATCATTATCTCACTCATTTTTATTTTGTACGTCCCTTGAGTTAATTGACGTTCTATATTGTCGTCATAAGTTTCCAAAAATAACCGGGTTGTTATTTTGTGTTCTTGTTTGAATGGTAATATATCGGTACATACTTCTTTGCTTCCTCTGACATAAGATGATCTAGAGGTACATTGTATTGTTTCATTCAAAGCCTCCTCTTTTGTTAATTTGTCAAATAATTTCATATACCCTTGGTAGTGAGGAGTTACGTGTCTTCCTTTTGGTAATGGTATTTTTTCGTACCAACTCGAGTAGTGTCCTGCGCCTGGAAGACCTGTGTATACACAACATGTCTGCGGTGGACTAGTCCATGTTGTTACTTGTGGTATCTGGAATAGATTCTTGGGCGGGGCTTTTGTTGCTTTTGAAATTAGTGCGTCGTGCCATTCGTGTATTGTTGGGTTCCAAACGTCGTGTTCTATTACGTCTAGTAATAAATCTTGTTCTTGGAATATAACTTGCGTTTGTATCAGTTGTTGGTCCCTCTGTGACGCTTGGAATCGGCAAGATGTCTCAAAATTATACGGAGCTGCTTGTGAATTCGTGATTATCTTAAATTCTTTGATGGTATAGTTGTTTGTCAAGATATCCTCAAGATCTATAATTTCTTCGGAGGATTTTCGTTCTATAGTTGTACAATTATAACTTATAATTAAAAAATCCGTCCAGAGTTTGAAAATATACGATTTGAACATCGTCATGGCAGGAGTTAACAAGTTATATGGGTTATAAATATTAAATCAAATGTACTGACATTCAAGAAATGGAAAAAGTATAGAATCAATTCGAAAGAGGTGCTAAATTTTATCCTGGCTCTACAGCTTTGAGACAGATGCACACAGACACAGGTGCAATCATAGTTGTTGCTTTCGTTGCTATTTAAAAGTTTTATTTATTTCTTCTGCGAAAGACTCGCCAAGTGACGAAAAATCGACATAACTACGTTTGCTTCAAATGTTTTAGCATGCAAGAATTATTTGTTTGTTAAGCTTAAGTTAACCGGGTTCCACATATTTGTTGGACACAAAGTCGTAAAATAAAGCACTGCTGCAACCTTGACTTGACAACACTTTACTATAATCCTATCCATAACAGTTGTTTGTCTTCATGACCTGAACAGTATAAATGAAAATACAGGGTTAAAGATAGTATATTGATGAAGTGCGCTAGATATTAAAGAAGCAAATTCGACCTAGGCAATGACTAAAACCAATAATTTGTATTCGAATTTGTACAGATTTTTTTGTATTCTGAAATGATATTTTTGAATTACATAAAATCCAATGTATATTTAATTACATGAATTTGGAAAAGTAAAACAGTAGAGTATTTTTAGTTTTCAGATATTAAATGAAGGCTCTTTTGTCTTCGATTGTGATTGCATATCGAACAACTTTGCTCTACTCTAAAATCATGTGACACTAGTTTTGCCTGCATGTAACAAGAAATGACTAATGGGAATGATTTTGAAAAGTTTGTCACTTCTCGGTTACTTGAACATATCTGGGACAATACCAATAAGAAATTTACCTTGATAAAAGTATCCTCACATTATACGAATAATACAGATTATACACACAAACTAAAAATAATTTTCATTCAACAGCTGATACTAAAGAGGCTGATACGAACATGAATTTAGGACAGTTTACATACAAATAATATGACATTTAAATAGTGACAAACTCACAAATTTGCTCTTCCAATAGAGCTGATGAAATTGATCATCATCATGGCACTCAGACAGTTTACTTGATTTGAAACAGCTGTAGAAATAAATGAAAAATCAGAAAACAATGTTACATTAAAGAAATGTTATGATAGCATGAACCATTGCATTCATGATATGTTATTGGCAATATATAGTTATCAATATACTCATTCCTGCAATCTAGCATTTGATGAAATTCATGGTCACGGTACTACAATATTCTAGTTTCATTTTATATAGCAAGAGTCAGAATCATTAATACCATAAATATTGAACATCTGTGCAAACAGCATACCAATAACATGCAATATGATTTTACATTGGTGTACATCAAAATATCCAGTCAACCTTCTGCTATCTACTTCGGGAACTTGCAGACTTGTGAATTAGCCGATGACAAGATACATACACCGGGGCACAGTGCAGTAGTGATACATGGATATCGTAGGTAAATCTCAGTTCTGCTCATACACAAAATATAATTAAAAGGAATCTTTTGGGCACTGGCAGATCTAAATATCTGAAAATATATCATTTTTGTTAAAACATTTTGAAGTTTATATTACTGTATTAGGACAAGGAGTATCTGTTCGACGGTACCACTGCTTCTCAACGAAACTATACTAAAATACTGGGCCCTATGTCTGTTTATGACAAGAACCTATATAGCAATAGGCTACTGGTATAACTGTAGTCTACAATCTAAGCTAAAATAAATCTTCACAAAAACTGCTAAGAAAATTAAAAAACGCAAATACAGAAATATATCAATACGCTGGGTATGTATTTACCTTACTAGATTTATTATAGTATAGCCCAATTCCACGTTGTAAATAATTTTGTTCGGGCGTAGTACGGTAGGTACTAGGTACAGCACAGGTACCACCGCAAATGCTACATATCGCAGCCTCGTGGTACAGGTATACAATTATTTAATCGTCGTGACGTTTGTACAGAGCTCCCTGTTACTCCTTTTGTCGCCCCAGAATACAATATAGATTGTACGGTAAGCGATAACATCCAACACGACAAGCGCCGCAATCCAAATGCACTCGACAAACCGAGTTAAACCACCTCCAGACCAGGTTTAAAAAATCGCCGATTTTAAGTCGAGATTTACGTCACAGAAAGTTAAACCACCTTTTTGATCCGGACTTAAACCGCCGATCCAAAGTTAAACTCCGATTCGAGGTTAAACTACCTTTTTGATCTCCACCCCAAACGTCACATGTACGCTGTGCTTTCCCTGTTTATTGTTCGATTCAACGATTTGAATATGTGAATGTGGCTTTAAAATATATATTTTTTTCAATTTTTATTCGATGTACAGTAAAATTGGATCACCCACAGATTGAAACAGGATTTTTCATTGAGATTGCTTAATATATTGTGACGCAATAAAAATATTGCTTCAATGCGTGGTTCGCTTGGTGTGTTCTGGAATCTCTTCATTTTCAACAACACCTTTTTGGCCGGGTGTCGACATTTTTTTTCGCAGGAGATTGTTTAGATCTATTTCAATTATTTACTTGGAATGATTAATATGTTAATTACCAATATGAATATTACTTACGGGACCGTCTGTTATAACATGTCTTATACCTGTAGTGTCGTAAGAAATTTGAAGAAGTTTCGTAGATTGAAAGTTCGTGTAGTCCTATATTTATCGGCAATTGTGGAGGAGTCTTGTTGTTTTTTTCCCTTTGTACAATGATGTAAAGTGGTCTTGCTTATTTCCTCGCTTTGTCAGAGGGCTGCAAGCCTAATATGAGGGTAGTGTGGTGCGAATCGCTTTTACGAGACATAGGTTTACACCTACCAACCAGACACACTTCAGTCCACGCTGCCATCGTGACGGTACTTAAACCAACAGCTATTTTAAGCACACTTCTGGGGCACAATTGAGACTGTATCGACGTTTGGATGATGTAATTTAGTCCACTGTTGTTGTCCCAATTTGTTCCGCCATTCTGTGTTCCCGTGAATGCAAACACTGTATTTATTGCTGCTTCCGGCCACTCTATTCTGAATTCAAACAAGTCTGTGGTACCGTCTCCTTGACATTTTCGTTATTCGGGCGTATACTCGTTTTTATAAGCGATGTTTCTAATCGCTACTTTTCCCATTAGAACCTCATTATGAACTGCAAGATTTACTAGGCAAATATTTCTTGACAAATTTACATCTTTTCCATACTCCTCAGCAACGGCTATTTTAATCACAAAACAGTAGCAACCAGCCTATATATCAGCGTTCAGAAGATTTTAGTCAGTGTAGTCCTATAATTACCGACGGCTGCGTAGTCGTCTTGTCGTTTTCCCCTTTTTCACGATGATGAAAAGGGGTCTTGCTTATTTCCTCGCTTTACACATAGCTACAAGCATAGTATGGAGTGCAAACCGTGATCACGATACATCGATTTACAGATACCAGTCTACACTGCCACCGTGTCGGTACTCGTGAACCAAAGGCTATTTCAAGCACAGTGCTTGATTTGAACTGTATCTGCGTTTTAGAAGATGTAATCTAGTTCCAATTTGTTCCGCCATTCTGGGTCCTGATAAGCGCGAAAACTGCATTTCTTGCTGCTTCCGGTCACTCTATTCTGAATTCGAATAAGTCCGTGGTGCCGTCTACTTGGCATTTTCCTATTCGTTAAACCTTATTCGAGCGGGATATTTAGACATGAAAAATAGATATAGCCTAGATATATTTTTAAAACTAACATACCTTGGCTCCCGGATAGGCCTGCTGGCTCGCTTCAATCAGCTTCTCGACGTAATCTCAAGGTTGTTTGCTCCAAAGCCACCAGATCTTGCAACATCATTTGTACCCAGCTCTAGCAAGAGATAGTCGACGTCGGGGAACGTCTCCGCCACGCTATGACGCAGTTGACCACCGGGAAAACAAATTGACGAAAGAGAAAACGGAGACGAAGAGACAACCTAAGTTGAAATAGATTTACTAGGCAGATATTTTTTGACAGAGTGACATCTTTTCCATACTTTTCAGCAAGGGCTATTTTAATCACAAAACAGTAGCAACCAGCCTATATCAACGTTTAGATTTTATTCAGTTCAGTCCGTGTAGTCCTATAATTACCGACGGCCGTGTAGTCGTCTTGCCGTTTTCTCCTTTCTAACGATGATAAAAGAGGTCTTGCTTATTTCCTCTCTTTACACAAAGCTACGAGCATAGTATGGAATACAAATCACGATACATCAATTTACAGATACCAGCCCACATTGTACTCGTGAACCAAAGGCTATATCAAGCACAGTGCTTGATCAGCACTGTATCGGCATTTTAGAAGATGTAATCTAGTCCACTGTTGTTGTCCCAATTTGTTTCGCAATTCTGGGTCCTGGTAAGCCTCAAACACTGCATTTCTTTCTGTTTCCGGCCACTCTATTCTGAATTCGAATAAGTCCGCGATGCCGTCTCCTTGACATTTTCCCATTTGTTAAACCCAAACAACTCGTACCGAATACTTTCGGCGTCTATGACATTGAAAAGATAGACGAAGAAAGGGAACATCGCAATGAACTGCGAAACGTTCGGAACTGATTGATCAGGAACGAGTTGCAGGTGACACAATATTGTGAGACTACACATGTACAGAGGTGTGATGTGATACACTGGCTTTGTGTCCACGCAAAAGCACAAAAGCATGAGATAGATGTTGTTGCCGTAAGAACCCGACGACTCATATCTGGCGTAATGGGTACATGTGCTTTACGTCCATCCAAAAGCACGTCAGTATGAGATGGACTAAAAGTTTGTGCGAATGAGGGCGTCGTAAAGTAATTGCTATCATTTACGATACTTGACATAGCTAACGAAAGCTCACTATGTAGCGATGTAATACTCGATGTGATCCATCACTCCACAAAGAAGGTAGTTAACAGCCGACATTCAATTCTTGTTTGCTTGGCGCTGGTGATGTTCTATAACCTCGCATGTTGACTGGAATGAAAAACTAATGATAGAGGCCATATTAAATAATCCCAAGAATGAATCAGCGGAGTGCAAAATCGAATGAACGATACTCACCTATCAAGAAAGTCACTTCGTCTGGAAACTCGCAGAGTTTACATTTACAAATATAACACACTAGCAATTTTGATTATTTTGTACACAACCTTAATAAAATACGATGTAGTCTGATGGTTGCAGATAGACAGTGGTTGTAGGATCAAGGGATAACGTCATTTGAAAACGTATTTAGGAAGTCAAACTATTTACTCATTTGTCGCTCTACCCCTATGTTTACCATGTGAACTTCAGTTCATGTTTTACATGCTTTGACTTGGTTCCCGGATAAATATCTGCTGCATAACAGAGATCAATTTGTGTCCATTTGTTGTCTACTAGTTTCTAAATTCTTTGATTACTCTTCTGAATCGCACTTTCTTCCTTATTTTTGAGTGATGTAGAATTTGATTGTTTCTTCTCCGACAGCACTTTTGTTTTCTTTTGATGTAGCCTCTGTATACACGGGCATATCCAAATGACGGCTTGGTCTTTGTAAGAGATGTGATAGCGTCCACCATTCCTGAGCAAAAGGGTTGTGCTTTTTTCAGTTCCGAGCACTTTTGTTTTCTTTTGATGTAGCCTCTGTATACACGGGCATATCCAAATGACGGCTTGGTCTTTGTAAGAGATGTGATAGCGTCCACCATTCCTGAGCAAAAGGGTTGTGCTTTTTTCAGTTCCGTCAATACGAATACTGCATTTCTTTCTGCTTCCGGGCACTCTGTTTTGAACTAAATAAGAGGGTCTGCTTGCACTTTTATGCTGCCTTTCACAAGTTGCTGACTGACCTTAGTCTGCAAATTGCGCCCTCGTGTCTTGCTCTTTGTTCCTGGGAAATAATTAAAGCCCCAGACAATAATTAAAATGGCTATTTGAACAGCAGGATATTACTTACGTTGTTTACATTCGGTGGTTGCGTCCACTATGCCAGGTTTCAGTGAGGTTCTCCGCTGATCTATCATGCGGCCAGCTGCGCTAAAAACTCACTGCTGCTGCTTGCATGTATGTACAACACGGATCTTTCTAACTTGGCAAGCCTCGGGTACATACTAGAGTTTATTTTCCACCATTCAAGCAAATCTTGGTCATCATCCATGGCATGCCTTTGACTCATGTACAAGTCAACCTCATCTCGAACCGGAGCATCATCGTCATCATCCGCGTTTTTCTACTCAGCGAAAAAAGAACTTTTTCGTTTTGCTGCAGGTGGAGAAAGGGTGCTGGTGGTGTGCGCCTCGTTCTCTTCGGTTTTCAACAGGTGTAGGCCTAGGGTTGACTTCTCTTAACTTTTTTTTCCAGGAGTGTGCGGACATGTACATGCACCTTTGTCAATTTCATCATTTTGAGTTCGTTGAAGGTAGGCCGCAGAAACAGTGCAACTTTGTTCAACATATGTATTTTGATCCAAAAATGCCTGTGGCGCACAAACGCCAGTTGAGGATTATCCGTAGAACTGGGTGGCAGTGCTTTGCTTAGCTTCTCATTCCAGAGACAAATTAGATTCAGTGTGGTATATTTATGTCCTTCAAGCTCTGGTTGTGCTGCATAAAAAGGCTACGACCTTTTCCCATTCGTTGAAGGTTATTTGGACGGAAACTAGTTTTTCATAAGCGATGTTCCGTATCGCTACTTCTTCCGATAGAATTTCATGATTTACTAGGCATATAGTTTAGTTCTTGCTAAAACAACATATCTATACTTCTAGTAGTAACAGCTAGCAGTAACGGCTATTTTTATCACAAAACATTAACACCCAGACTATATTCAGAACTGTATCGGCGTTCAGAAATTGTAATCCAGTCCACTATTGTTGTCCCAATTTGTTCCTCCATTCTAGGTCCCGTTATGAGCGAATACTACATTTCTGGTGGTTTCAGTCCACTCCTTTAGGTTAAGTATCATTAAATCAGCTGGGCAGACTCCTTCGCACCAAATGCTTCCGACATCCCAAATTTCTCATTTGTTGAAAGTAATTCTGACGATAACTCGTTTTTCATATGAGATGTTTCTAGTAGTTCTTCTTCCGATAGAACTTTATTGTCAGATATAAGATTTACTAGGCAGATAATCCTTGCTAGGACTGCAGCTCTACTTCTCCGCAATGAATAATCGATAGCATTCATGGTGACAATGTCTCGAGGATGCGTAACAGCCTTCGATTCTTGAAAGTCGTTGATTTTTGCCTCCCGAGTTTTCCAAAGGTCTCGACGGCCGTCCTTGACTGTTCTTCCCTTTTTATTTGCGGGATAGCACAGGACTGGGTTCTATAAATTGTTTACCAATGCTTAATATAGTTTGAATAGAATTAGATAGTTCTTTTACTGACGGCACTTCGTTTTCTTTTGTAGTTGCCTGTGGATACACGGGCGAAACCAATTGGCGTTTAGGTCTTAGTAAGATATTTGAGTCTACTATTCTTGTGCAAAAAGGTTGCGCCTTTCTAAATTCTGCTCTGTGCAAATACCGCATTTTTTCCATCTGCCGGCAACTCCATTCTAAACTCAAATGAGTCAGCGGTACCGTCTCCTTTACACGAAATGCTTTCGACGTCCATGATATTTTCCCACTCGTTGAATGTTATTCGAACAAAAACTCGTTTTTCATAATCGATGTTTCTAATCGCTACTTCTTCAGTTTTAGCTACAGTATTTACTAGGCATATAATTCTTGCTCGAGCAACATCCCCCCTACCCACGTCTCAGAAAAGTATAATCGATAGAGTCCATGATAAATAATCTCGCAGATAAATGACTATGCACAATGTTACAAATAGCAAGATTTTTATTTGATAAATAAGACCATGTTGGGCACAAACACAGACCATCATTGCATTTCGTATAGTACTATTTTATCAACAGGATCAGTAGGATCCATTGGATAGGGGTGTTTTCTATCAGTGAAGGTAATACTTAATAAAAAGGTCTAAAGAATATAAACCAGCTTTGACCCATTCTTGGAATTTTTTGGGTAGGTTGTCTGAACACATTCCCGATGCAATTCAACCCAAGATTCCACAGAATCCAGTAGATTTGGTAATGTTTTTATTTTCATCCAGCCAGAATATATTCAGGACTCTACCAGCGTTTAGATTTTAGAAGATATAATCTAGTCCACAGTTGTTCTAATTGGTTCCGCCATTTCGGGTCCCGCTTCTAATTGCTACTTCTTCCGATATAATTTCATGATCAGTTACAGGATTTACTAGGCATATAGTTTTGTTCTTGCTGAAACAACATATCTGTAGTTCTCAGTAACGGCTATTTTTATCACGAAACTCCAACAGCCAGACTATATTCAGAACTGTATCGGCAGTGGCGTAGCAAGACTCTCGATCTCCCCCCCTCCCCCCGCTAAAATATTCCGTGGAAATGACCCTAAAAACTCTCGGACATAAGCTAAAACAACGCTTTTTTTTATTTCGTCAAAAAGCATAACATGTCGCTATAAAAAGACAATGGTGACCTAAATTTTTCCGTTTATTTTGGTTACTTTAATTTTTTCATACGTTCCTCCTCTTCTGCCCCTTTTCCGCGTTTCTGTGCGCCACTGAGAGGTTTTGCTTTCGACATCATTCTGACAGCCTTCGTAATTTTGCCGGTGCGATCAAACCACAAGACGCCGAAAATCGACGACTTCCTGGCATTGTTACGTAACAAAACGATTTGAGCAGAACTAACATCAACGTTATAAGATGTGCATTACTTGTTTTGTATTGCAGCTTATGGTTTGCGGCTTAAATTTCAAAATTCTAACCGCTTGGGCCCCTTTGCGCTGTGGGCGCGACCGTGGGGGTGGATGCTACGCCACTGTGTATCGGCGTTTAGAAGGTGTAATCCAGTCCACTATTGTTGTCCCAATTGATTGCGCAATTCTGGATCCCGCAACGGGCGAACACTGCATATCTGGGGCGCCATTCGTCAAACTTCTTTATCGTTTAACGTGTTGTAAAGCGCCCAGTTTCTCGTAAAAGGCAAAAATGGTATTCTCGAAGTATTGTTAATATTCGAGAAAATTTTTTGCGCGCCAAAACAGGCGCCTCGTACAGTGCCTTCTCTCATTTTACCGAGATTCGGTATCCATCAAAGTTCTTTAACGCGCCGGAGTGCTCGCAAACTAACGAGGGGAAAATTTTGCTCGTTAACAGTAGTTCGGCCTGTTCTTAGCATGAATTCAAGTTAAAATGTATGTGTGTTTATTTGTAACAGTACCAACATAATAATTAAACGGTATAACTAAGATAGGATACATGTTCAATACCTTACTGGCCTGAGACAAGTATGTGCGACATGCACCGCAACAAATGCTGTGGTGTTTGCATACTTCGTGAAAAATTGGTATCAAAAATGCCTAACTTAGGTAAAAGGGACTGATTCAGATATTTATTTCGTCGTGCTTGAAATATCGTATACACAAAATTAAGCAAACATAATGATAAAAATATAAAATAAACAAACATACAATATTTCCGCAATTGACGCGGGGCCGCGAAAGACTATAAAGTAAGTAAGTCATCGTGTCAGCGACACCTTGTTTGCTGAGTTGAAAAGCAGATGAAATCAAACAAACGTTACTAAATAAAAATTATATCATCATGACTTGGTGAATAAATCCAATTTTGAATATATAAATTAAATATAGTCTAGTAGCTGTGGACCCACCTATATATGCCAACTAACATCAAATATGGGATTACATATTCATCTATTTTATCGTCTGTTACAGAAGTATTTCACAATATGTATCTCAGAATTTATTTTATCCATCCATAGATTACTGCTACATTCCCCAAACTTTGAATCACAGGCTGCAAAAGTAAAACAGAAATCATTGCAAAATAGGCTTTATCAGCGCTGGGCGGCCAGCGGCAGTGACTGATACGGTTGAGTGATCATACAGTGGTTTTTGTTCAACGACGACCGTGCGTAAGCTTTCGAGAGAACTTGCGTGACCGTGCGTAAAGTTTTTACGAGATGTTTCGTGAATCGCGCAACGAGATTTCGTAACTGCGTTTTTGAGAGACAAGGTTACTTGCTCGTAAACGCGGCTTTTTACGAAGTTTGGCGAATGGGGCCCCAGTCCACTCCGTTCTGAGTTCAAATAAATCGGCGATAACGTCTTCACACCAAATGCCTTCAATGTCCATGACATCTTCTCATTCGTTGAACGTTATCCCGGCAAAAACTCGTATTCGTTTCGTATAAGATGTTTCTAGTAGTTACTTCTTCCGACAAAACTTTATTGTCTGATATAAGATGCACTAGGCAGATAATCCTTGTTCTCTTCTACTTCTCAGCTATAGTATAATATACAGATAATTAACTATGTACAATGTGACAAATAGAAAGATTTACATTCAAACAAAATATGTGTGACGCAAAAGTTTTATTTGATAAATAAGACCACGTTGAGGACTGACACAGACCACCTTCCCATTTCTTATAGTACAATTTTATCAACGGTATCTCTGAGACTGTGAGGGGTGTTTTCCATCAGTGAAAAAGTAATAAATAAAAAGTCCTAAAGAATATATATCAGCCTCGACCCATGCTACAATTTTTTGTCTAAACATATTTCTGATGAAACTCAACCAAAGGTTCAACAAAATCCAGTTTATTTGGTAATGTTCTTATTGTCATCTAATGCAAACTCCTTGCTGATTCCAGAATCAGCAGCCAGATTGTATTCAGGACGCTATCAGCGTTTAGGAAATGTAAGTTATTCTAGTAGCTACGTCTTCCGATAGAACTTCATTGTCTGATATAAGATTCACCAGGCAAATAATCCTTTGTAGAACAGCAGCTCTCCTCTACTTCTTAGCGATAGTATAATCTATAGATTCCATTTAAATATTCTCGCAGATAATTGACTATGCACAATGTGACAAATAATAAAATTTACAAAACAAAATATGTCTGACGCCTAATGTTTATTTGATAAATAAGACCATGTTGAGGACTGACACAGGCCACCATTCCATTTTGTATAGTACCATTCTATCAACAGAATCATTAGGATCTACTGGATAAGGGTATCTTCCATCCGTGAAAAAATAATAAATAAAAATGTCTAAAGAATATAAATAAGATTTGATCCATGCTTTGAATTTTTTGAATAAGTTTTCTGAACACATTTCTAATGAAACTCGACCAAGGGTTCCATAAAATCCAGTGTATTTCGTAATGTTTTTATTTTCATCTAATGCAAACTCCTTGCTGATTCCAGAATCAGCAGTCAGATTATATTCAGCACTCTATCAGCGTTTATAAGATGTAATCCATTCCAATATTGTTGTACCAATTTGTTGCGACATTCTAGTTCCGTGCATTTCTGGCCGCTTCAGTCCGCTCCATTCTAAACTCGAATAAATCAGCGGGGCCAACTCCTTCGCACCAAATGCTTCCCACATCAATGAAATTTCCTCATTCGGTGAAAGTAATTTGGACGAAAACTCGTTTTTCATATAAGATGTTTCTAGTATTTACTTCTTTCGATAAAATTTTATTGTCTGACGTTACTTCCAGGCACTCGTATGTCTGATAGCTGAGAAATTGGTTCTGGTTAGTTGTTCCAGCGACAGAAGATCTCCAGTTGCGTAATTTTTAAAGAAAATTATTTTCAAGCCAAATCCGTTCAATATCATTGTTATTAAAAGACCCATATACAGTTGTGGGATTCAGCCGGTTCGCACCGGTTCTATGGAACCGTCTCATGGAATTTAATGAGATCAGAGAAGCGGCTAGTATACTGATTACTGTCAATGTTCTGTTTGTAATGGAACCGACTGCCCACATATATATAAATAATTGCCCATTTAGAGTGTTGGAAAAATCATAGAGATATAAATGGGCGGCACGACACTCAGGCAAACGAGTTGAAGTTACTGATTCAAATACTTTACGAGTGAAAATTAGGAAAGTTTTCACGGTAATAACATGATAATATCAACACCAGTGGTGAACATTGTGAATTCTTGAAACAGATGACGAGGAAAATATGTGATACCTTAAAGCAAGCAATCTAAGCTGTGGAGGCCCTAGCCTAGTTTAAATTTTTTTGTATTTCATCTCAAAAAAGACACTCCAAAATGTCGACTTGTTGTCGAACTGGAATTGCTGCTGCTAGTTACTACCTCACAAATGATCGATGTATAAACAAGAGAGCTATGCTCAAATATATGTACACGTCACAAGGTGTCGCTATTTTTTATTCTGACACATAAAAAACGAATCTTAGAAATTTTTAAATTAAGTAAAAATAATAGCCTTCTGGCAAAATCAATCTTTAACCACTGAAAATTTAAAAGTAATTGGTCCAGTATTCGAAGAGAAAAGCGACAAAGTAGAAGAATAACAAGAACAACAACATAATATTGAAACGATCGTTATGTACACTGACGTGTTCAATAATGTGCAGAATATTTGATAAAGTTGTTTGTTTTACATCAATATTCTTCAGGATTCTCAATGTAACATTAGTCCAACCATGATAAATTGCACTGATCTGACTTTGTGGAACACAACATCGATTAGTCATGCTGACGAGTGACGTAAATAAATAGCCTCTATAATACAAATGCAATTCTAAAGAAAAGTAAAATACTTTAGAAAAAGGGAATTAGTACTTATAGTGTTTGGGTGAATACTATAGTGCTAACGTTATAACAGTATAATTATGTTAGTAGTTGTGTCTGTGTGTGTAACTAGGGTTGCCAACTATGAAAAGTTTTAATAAAGGACATAGACAACCGTCATCATTTATTTTGTAACTTGCAGGAAGGAACAATATAAAACAATGAAATAAAAATTGTATACAAGCTAAAAAAATGTATTAATTAAAACAGTCTTCATGTGTTTTTCATTTAATGTTTATTTGACATTGACCCAAACAATGTTACTAAAATTGGTATTTCCTCGGCTATTTGAGCCGGACCAAAGCGAAATTAAAAAGAATAATAAAAGTTTGCAAGTACATAAACGGAGACCTAGTAATCTACCTCAGGGTGGTTCAAGGTTGCTAGGTTGAAGAACCGCAAAAACTTTTGAGGAGGTCTCGAGAAAACCCCAAAATGATCGAAATATCGCGAGATTACATATTTTAAATTTAATAAATAACGAGAGTTTATTGTTTTAATCAGACTATTAATATGTTGCATGGGTGGCGTACTTCTAAAGAAGATATATAAAGCCTCCAGTTATTTTAAAATAAATTCCCGACAATTACCGTTGTATTTTCCGCATCTTGCGTTTAATGTCGCTTCAAATTATATTTATTCGTGGCAGATATTACTTGAATGCAAACCAGACACAGCGTGGTGGGCAAGAAAATACGTTTCCGGGCGATGTCTCCAAAATGTCGTGTCCTACTTGTTCCAATCGTCCCATAAGTCTCAGGTGTCCCATAAGTCCCACGACGCCCGTGTCTCCAAAATGTCGTGTCCTACTTGTCCCATAAGTCTCAGGTGTTCCATAAGTCCCACTTGTCCCCAGACGCCCGTGTCTCCAAAATGTCGTGTCCCACTTGTTCCCAGACGCAGGTGTCTCTAAAATGTTGTGCCCCACGTATCCCCAGACGCCGGCGTCTCTAAAATGTCGTGTTCCAGTCCACGTGTTCCGGAGAAGTGGGACACGTGGTACAAGAGTGCTAAAAAATACTGGATTGCGCGGCGTTAAGTCGGCTCTGCGTTTCGTCACTTCTGTCACATGGCCCACGCTTGAAAACAGAGGAGTGTTTTTACTAAAATAAAGGCACAAAATCTTAGAAAAATAGGTTTAAATCTCGGGATCCCAACCCCAGTTGGAATAGATAAAAAAACTCTGAAGAATAAACTAAAGAATACTAGAAAGAAAACACAACAATTTAAGAAAACGACTAATAGGCTCATTTCGTGTCCAATAAATAAGTTTCAGTGTTTTGAATAGTAATATTATACTTGAAAACGAAAAAAAGCAAACTTTGAGTTGTCTGGTGAACTCGTAATATTTTAATAAACACCGATAAACTATATAAAAATTCTTGGTACTCCTGAAGTATGCGCACCAAGATGTCGCATAACCTGAACCCTAACCTGGTACACAGCCTGATTTCAGGTTGTGCGCCATCCTGGTGCGCATACTTCAATGGTTCAAATTCTGCTATAAAATTTCTGTGGTGCCCCTCTTTGCTTGATGCCCTAAGCACGTGCTTATATTGTTTAATGGTTGATCCGGCGCTTTCTGAAATCCTTCAGAGGTGAATAAAGCACACAGTGTATTGAATGCCAAATGTTCGTATGTTGTAAAGTTGTACAATCAAAATACAGAATTACACTCAAAACTTTAACGCATGTATACGTGATGAAACCAAATTTCTAACTTACAAAGAACGATAAACACTGAGCGAGGGAAAATATATCACAATAGAAATGAATCGGAGGAACGACCTTGTTTTTCAGGCAAATACCATGCACTATTAACAATACGGTGAAAATATTGAAACATACAGTAACTATCCCTATGTACTCGCTACAATACTATTTATATTGTGGCAATCGCAGATTTAATTGATCACTATTAACTTAATGAAGCAACACATTTCGTTTTTGGAGATTTCGAGATGATGAATATGTATGTTTGATATATACACTTCATATGTATATTTATTGCCCTTAATTGAATTGTAATTTCCGGGATTTTACAGCAGATCTCAGCACAATTAGATTAAAATTGAAAGACAGTTTGTATTCCCGTAGTTTTCATGGATTGAATATTACGCTTCGAGAAAAAAATCATTATGGATCATTTTAACAAATGCGCAAACACCTCGACGGCTCAGAAGCCGTTGCATGGTAATTTGAGATTCCGATTTTACTGCCCGTCTTATTGGGAGGTTATAGGCAAAATAAACAAAAAAATCATCAAACAATGATTACTTTTTATAAAAAACTATATACGTGGAAAAAATCAAGAAAGGTAATGAGAAATTAAAAACATTTAACTGCAACATTTGGAAGTACTTCTCCGCATTTTCTGATACGTTTTGTTGTCTAGGACAGGGCTACTCAACTGGCGGTCCGAATCCGGATCTTTCGAGTATTTGATTCAGATCACACCTAATTCCTTATTTTGGATTATTAACCCTACTTTTGACGTTTTCTTTTATAAAATGACTTTTGTACCTTTGTATATATGAAAACAAATATAACATCATAATAAACAATCTTAGCTAAGTACGGCCGAGGAAGTACGCGTTTAAGAATGCCAAAATATAATTTCTGGAAAGACTGGACCCAAATATTTTTGAAGTTTTGTATGCGGATCTTCGTTAAAAATAGTTGAGGAGCCCTGGTTTAGGACATCGTTTGTAATTTTTTTGTCGCGGAACACCTACGCTTTTTTATTCTACATAACACAGTTTAAGAAATGCTGGTCTAGTTCATTAACACATGGCAACAAAAAACAGCATTGGGATTGTTCATTGAAGTGCTGTTGTGCTTGTTTTCAGATTTATTAACAGGTAATTAGAATTTTTTTTGTTTAGTTTCCTACAAAACCTTTCAAAATGAGTGTAAATATTGCAATTGAATTCGGCCCTTAGCTGTAACTGGATGTGGAAACGAGCTGAACACGATAAAAAAATTCACTGAGTCATTGTTTTTCTTTCCTTCACTTGATTTGATCTTTGATTCCTCCGATGACGTTGCAGGATAGACATCACCACACCCCCCACACGTTGAACAATTGCGATATTTCCAGCTATTGCGGCACCTAAACCCACTGTGCAACCCACACCCACTGCGGCACCAGCAACCACAACAGCACCTACAATTGCGGCACCTGTACCTAATGCTACACCTGCAGCCACTGCGGTACCTGCACACGCTGCTACACCTGCACCCGTTGCTATCTTTATTTTCCAATTCTTTCCATTCTCTTTATTTATTTTCTTCATTTCAATGAATGCATCGTGCAATATTGCAACACTGCAATTTTTAAAATGAATTTTTGTATTGTTTTGCAATTCCACTGAAATATCTTTCACCAGTTGGTCTGCAACGTCATGATGTAGATTCTCCAAATATTTTGGGCTGAAGCATGAATCTCTCAATATCTAAGAAAAATGTGATGTGATGAGAATGCTTTTTCTTACTAGATGACTTTTTTTAGAAACGCAACATTACACCAACTTATTCGTACTCTAATTGTTTTTTATGAGTAAAGAAATTTTTTCTAAAACATGAATATCTTTTCAACAAACACTTTTAGGCCAAAAAGTTAGTTTATGAGTCTCTTTCATTCTAACAGACGCTAGTGCAGTGACTCTAAATTAGTTGACTATAAATATCGAGTCTAGTTGCCAGTGCCCAGTCAGAAAAAGCTTCTCACATTTCAGATCTGGGAACCTTTGTTTTTTGACCCTCTTTAAAAAATTTCACATCTCAAATCTATTGCCACAGGTTCAGCCAACATTATTCGAGAAATAATGTTGAAAAGGGCAGTTGAAATTACAATCTAGACACCGATTTGCTAAGGTTGTTAAAGATATAACTCTATAGTCTATATCAGTGGTTCTCAAACTTTTTAAGCCGCGCCTCTTTTTTAGAATTTGTCAAGTCCCACCTCAAAAATACCTAGCTAGAAATGAGCTACAAATATAATAGATGGTATGGCGATAGTACTGACGCTTACTGCGGAACACCGCCAAGTCAAAGACTCATCACATTTGTGGCGTGTATTCTATTCACAAAAAAATGCTTAATAATATCTAACTACATATTATTACCTCTCGCATTTTTTTCTTGTAATCCGTTACAAGTTTGTTTGATATTTTCTTGATAAGGATCTGTAGATGTATATAAAATGAGTAAAGCAAGTGAAAGAGTTCTCGAAATTTTCTCAAGTGTAAACACAATTTTCGTAGCAGTAACTAATGAGGGGGGGTAGAACTTTGGCAAGAAGTTGAATTCTAACTAATCATGCCGATCAGCTGGAATTTGAAAGGAATATAATATTACAGATAACGTATAACAGATCCTATTTTATTTATCAGCTGACTTATATGAATGGACTGAAATATTAGACACAATTTGTTTTTGTACCGTTTCATCCTTCCACGAGTTGCACTGTTCCTTTAAATACTTTTCGAAATGTTTTCTGTATTTCTCTGATCCAACTTTTTCAACTAATTTGTACTTTTCAATCGCCTCTTTAAATGCTTCCTCGTGCACTTTCTCAACTTGGTCGGTTGTTGAGATCCTACTTCCATCTAGTAGAACCTAATGTAATCAAAACACAGGATTATCTAACCTGAACCTCGAAGACTTAGATTTGATACGAGATAGTTACAGTTAGACTCAACTAAATGGTATTCTAGAATAAATGAATGGACATATTTTGGAATTCTTATGATTTTAAAGAGGGTAATATATAACCCGAACAATTAAATTTATTGATAATTCTTCAACTATGCATGTATATTATGTTATATATTAAAGCTGTACAACGATTGGCATACCGTTGGCATTCCATCGAAAGTCAAATAAAAAGTGCTCTCACTTTCATTTTTCCCTTATATAGATCAATGCAATCTTGAAAAGCAGATTCGTAATGTGCTTTTGCGAGTGTCTGCGAAAATAAAATTTTATTTAATGATAAATCTCAAGGACTTTTATTCGAACAAAAATATTAGTAACAAGTCTTCACTAATCCACCATTGAATATCAACGGATTCGATCATTTTTTCAAATTGAAAATGTGGTCAAATACAGTTTTTTTTGGAAAATAGTGTTATGAAAGATAACAGGATACCGATTCTAGGCAGGGATGGCCATTTCCGAATACTAAACTATTGCGAATACATTCTAAAATAATGTTTTCGAATCTGGAATTCCGAATACATTCTAAAATCGAAAATAACACATTTTTGTTTTAATTAATTAAAACCCAGTAAATTAGGAAATAAGCTTCAATAGAAATAACAGAATGAAGCCACAAACCAACAGTATATGTACACAAAGTAATTGATAGTTTATAGCTATCAATAAAAAATGATAGCAACTTGTGACACAGTCAGTTTATTAACATTATTCACTTTGTACAAATGACCATATGAAAAGATAGCCAAGGAGTTGTCTGACGCTTTCTATCATTGGTACCATGATATTACGATAATAGTCAAGTCTATTGACAAAAATACTACTTGTATTCAGATAATTGTGTATATTTTCTGAGAGTAATAAAATTTATTGGCAATAGGGGCAACAACAATCAAAAATCCATTATGCCTTTAAAAATTATAATATTTAAGCCTGAGGTATTCTACTACCTACCAGTATATTGTTATTATGTGTAACATATTGTTGTGTTTGAAATTAGAAATAAATTAGTAGAGAATAGATAACCACCACTGCCAGCGCGCAGCCAGGATTTTCGAAATCGGAAATTCCCATTGCCGCCTGTAACACCCACCGCGATTTCGCGCTCGTTAAAAGAGCCGTCTTTTCAGCGTATAACGATCATTCTGTTACGTAAAATATTCAATACATGACAACTACGAGATTCTAAAATATCTTTATATATTAATTTAATGTGTTCAACGTAACTCGCGGTTGCTTCTTCTTACGTCAAAAAAAAAACATTACTATTTGGTCCACGGCGATCTGTGACCTAAAATTACGAGATAAACTGCCTGATGTATTTAATTTTAATACGTATTTTTGCAATCTTGCCAACTCGTTATCGCCGTTAGAAAAATCTCAAATAATTATATAAAATCCTGTTAAGTGTGGAGTATAATTCAATTCATACAATGAATATACATATAAAGTTTAGCAGTAAATTAAAAATACATATTCATCGCCGCGATTATGCCACCTCGACATTTACAACAAATAATATAACAACGAATATATATTTTTCTGTTGTGCAAAGTGATGAATTCGTGACCGACACGGGCATATTTAAAATGTCTTGCTTTATTAATTTAATTGTCTTCATTTTAACCTGCGATTGCGTCGACAAAATAAAATCCTCACCACTCTTATATACCATTGCAATCCGCGGTCATAAAAATAAAAACATGAGGTAAACTGTCCGATTAAATATTGTTTTGATCCGTATTTTGCGAATTCGGCAAATATTTAGATGTACTTGTTAACAGTGACTCCGCTCGATCGAAATGCTGCCACTCTGATTATTTTTAGATAAAACCGTTCGAAAAATCCATAAATATGCAGTAATATCTCAGGGTAAAATTTATTTCATCACAATAAAATTGATTGAATATACTTTAGTTTAGATTGATTATATTATATACATCCTCACAACCCGGGAAAAAGTCGCGTTTCAAACCTTGTATCGTGTTAACATGAAAATATTCGACGGCAATTCTAAGTAATGGATAATCAGGCAAATTCCGCCCTCAATTAGTGACGATATGTTTCTAAACGCCTACTAAACATGTGTGCCAGAGGCACACGAAATTTTGCGATTTTCACTGCCTAGAAAAGCGTTTTTTAATTTTTCGCGGGCCTCAATAAAACTTATATTGTTTACGGTTTTATTTTCAGTATTTTAAATTGCCGATTTTCAATCAAAAAGTTGCGTTGTCTTTAGAAACTCCCCGCCGATGAACGTATTTACCAGATTCACAATTCCGTGCGCGTACAAAAATAAAATAAATCTTATCGTTATCGTGAAACAAATTTGTGAAAAATTTTCGTTTTAGAGTAAATAACACAATCGTAAAGGCGTTTACGGGCCTAAATAAGACGTTACGCTGATGAGTGATGAAAACAATCACGCGCAAGTTTCTATCGAGAATGTTTTCATTCAACGGAAACGTCTTGAAAGCGGCGTCGAAATGTGTGACGTCACACAAATATCCGATATTCTTATGAACGTGAATTCCGATATTCGAATGACGAGATATTCGAATACATTCGAATACTTTATTCGAATTGGCCATCCCTGATTCTAGGCTTTATTAAACATAAAAACACCACTACCACAACTTAACACTGTAAACAATAGAATAACACGCAAACAGTAAAGCATGCAGTACGACAGAGCTAGGGCAATCAAGAGTACATTGTTTATCTAATAATTACACTGTAAAGAAATAGTAACACCACAATTTCCCCTTCCTAAGAGATTAGTTAACAAAAAGTTTAATAAACATTTCACTCCTAGTAATGTAAACGATCAATTGGACGCTTTTCTCTAGTAGAACGCCTAGGAGCCGGGGTGTCTATCATCTTCATTGGGGATGTTTCGCGTTTTTCATCATGACCAGGAATATTTGACTTTTCTTCCCCTTCTTGAATTTCTGACTGGTTGATAACGGGATGCGGTATTTTTGGTACATAGTCCGAATATGCTGTATCAGCCTGCTTTACAGGTGATTGAGAAGGTTGGTTATCGGGGGAACTTCCATTATTCTCACTTCTAAACGGTGTACCATCACCACACGGTGCAAGATGTTTTGTTGATACTGTTGAGGTTTTACCATCTGAATACCGAATATGAGCGTAATGTCTGTTTGCATCTAGAAGTTCCACTTCATCAACGTATGGATCAGATTTGTTTCTTCTAATCTGTCACCTGATAAGAACAACTTTAGAATTTGTCAGCCACGTTGGAACGGCATATCCTGTGGTAGATCTTCTTGCAAAATTGAACAACCGTTCATGTGGTGTTGCATTTGTTGCAGTGCACAATAGTGATCTGATGGAATGCAAAACATCTAATAGAACATCTTGACAACATTCAATTGGCAAACCTTTTGACATTAAAGCAAGTTTTATTCCTTTCCAAATTGTACCATTGCACCTTTCTACTTGACCATTCGTCGATGGATTGTAAGGAGTTGTTCTACTGTGAGACACACCCTTTTCTTGCAAACATCTTTTAAACTTACAACTCATGAAAGCCGAATGTATGTATGTAAGCAGGCATTCCAAATACAGCGAACAATGGAGTTAGACTTTTTATTACACTGCCGGCCGAAACATCAGGTGTTGGAATAGCGAAGGGAAATCGTGAAAACTCGTCAATTACGCAGAGAAAATATTTGTTGCGATTGTTCGACGGAAGAGGTCCCTTGAAGTCAATACTTAAACGTTCAAAGGGCTGAGTCGCTTTTACAAGAGTTCCTGCTTCAGGCCGATAGTATTTAGGTTTTATCTCTCTGCATACACGGCAATTCAAGACAGTTCGCTTAACGTCTTCAGTTGAATAAGATAAATTAAGGACCTTAACAAAATGAGCGAATCTAGATATACCTGGATGGCATAATGCATCATGTAATTTAGTGAGGATATTAGTAGAAGGAAGAGCACATGAAATCCTCGATAGAGTGTCTGGTGCAACATTGTCTTTGCCTGGTTTGTATGCTTCATTATACGCTGAAAACAAGAGACCCCGTTTGTGATTCCAAAAGGCAGCCTTGTGAATTGGTATAAATTTCCCTCGGCTTCAAACGCGGTAAACTCTCTATCTTGGTGTTTCAGTGGAACTTGATGATAAGCGCTAGTGAGATCAACAGTACAAAAACTCGATACTGTGCGATTTCATTCACTAACTCTGAAATGTTTGGCAATGGAAAAGCGTCCAATAAAGTGAACTTGTTAATAGTTTGTGAGTAATCAATTGCCAAACGTTTCTTTCGATTTCTGTCTCAACCACAACGACTTGAGCTCTCCATGGCGAAAGGCATGTTTCGATAATTCCTTCTCGCTGAAGTCTGGCTACTTCGTCTGGTATTAATTATCTATCTTCATTTGAGTATCTTCTCGATTTAGTGGCGATTGGATGACAGTCCGCAGTTAAATGCTTGAATGGTTCAGGTGGGGTTATTTTCAATAACGAGAAACCACAAATTGATAATTCAGGTTTTTTACCACCGTAGTGAAATCTTTTACTTTTATGCAGGGTTTGGAAATTGAGTCCGAGGATCATATCAGCGCATAAGCTGTCGATTACACCAAACTTAACTCCGCAATATTTATGATTATTATAGTATAAATCCATTTCAGTACATCCAAGAACTTCTACTGAACATTTAGACGATGCCATGGAAATGACATTCTTTGTCGGACGAACGTTGAGCCTAAGAGATTTTACCAGCCTTGGGTGAATATAATTATCCGAACTACCACTGTCGAACAAAGCTCGTACTTTTCGTTGACCGACTTCTACCAAGGCTGTGGCTTGTAATGTAGACGGAACGTATCCAACATGAGTATGAGGTTTGTCATAAATAGTAGCCAATGTTGAATGTGGTATCATTGCTGAAATGTCAAGGCGACTGCTGGAGTCATTGTTCGAAATAGTTCTTCCGCGACAGACCTTTGCAAAATGTCCTTTCTTTTGACGCTTGAAACAGACTACTTCCAGAGCTGGGCATTTCGATCGTGGGTGTCTACTATTACCACAGAAAAAGCATTTACTTCTAATAGTCATCGCTGCATTATCTGGCAACGATCCAACATCGAAATTGTTAGATTGTATTGTTGAAGATGCTGCTCCGACGGAAGTGTTTTCGTTTATAGCAAGATTGTGAATTTCGAACGGCAGTTTCCAATGATTTGGCTTGATCAACCATTTCGTCCAGTGTCAATTTCTTATTCTCAAGCAGTCGTTGGCGTATCCAACTGGAATTCAAGCCACGTATAAAAGAGGCCCGAATATATTCATTCTGGTATTCTTTAGCAGATACGTTCTGAAAGTTACTATCTTTGCTCAATTCTGTCAATGCTCTTAAATATTCAGCAACTGACTCAGAAATTTGTTGGGATCGCGTGGGCAACATATAACGTGCATATATTTCATTCTTTGGCTGCACAAAAATCCCTTTCAACGTATCTATGGCTTCATCATAAGTTGTAATATTTCTAATATATCTATAAGTTCTCGGAGACACATAGTTTGTTAATACTCCCAATTTATCCAGTCCTTCAGTGGGTAAAGCTTCCAAGAAATTTTCGAATGTCTTTTGCCAATGCAGCCATTCGCATTCCGCGTCACGTGTATCAGGATCTGTGTCTAGTTTCTCAGGCTTTTAAACTTTATCCATTGTGCTTGGTTCGTTAAATTATGTTTAATAAATTGTTATGAAAGATAACAGGATACCGATTCTAGGCTTTATTAAACATAAGAACACCACTACCATTACTTAACACTGTAAACAATAGAATTACACGCAACAGTAAAGTATGCAGTACGACAGAGCTAGGGCAATCAAGAGTACATTGTTTATCTAATAATTACACTGTAAAGAAATACTAACACCACAATTTCCCCTTCCTAAAAGATTAGTTAACAAAAGTTTAAATAATGGTATCAGTCATGGATTCAAATATTTTACGCAGCACAAAATCATCCTAGTAAAAAGTCCAGTGGCGGCGCGTCAATAGGGCCTGTTTTTTCGGTATAATAAAAAATATTCGAAAAATACCTCAATATCGGTTGCACAGACTGTCTACACTAGCCATATTCTCCCGACATGGTTCATTTTTCGCTCGCAAAGCCTTCGCCGAACGTCGACGGGGCGACGCCGATTTTGCCCCGGTTGCTCATTGTATATCGTATTCTCTCTTTTATCTTCCACTCGCCGCGTTTGTCTCGTTTGTTTTCTGTTTCTTTTACTAATTCATCGGGGCCGATCGGGGCTAGCCCCCAAATTATGACGACACAATGCCGACGTTTCTTACAACAACGTGTTGACATATTCACGCATTCCTTCTCGTTCGTTGCTTAAAGAGTTGATAGTTTGCGCTCGCCTTTGTTTTTGTCGCTTGTTTCGCTATTTGAATCAGTTAGAGACCTTTAGTTCATTTGCTTTCGATTTTCCGGCTTCGCATTTCTTAGCCTTAGACCTCATAATGAATAAGGTTGATGCACTACTTGGCACTCCGTTTTCGCAGCTGCCGCTGGAACAAAAATTAGAGGTACAACGTCTTGGGCCTTATTAACCAAAAAATTGTTCACTGGAACAATCCCATGACGGAGGAAAGCGTCGGCGTACATTCTGCGCAGAAACTTGGTATAAAAAACACGAATGGTTGTGTTACAGCGAGGACAAAAATGCACTTTTTTGTTTTTATTGCCTACTTTTTTCCACCGCCCGTGACTCACGTTGGTGTAAATTTGGTTTTAGAGATCTTAAACATCTTTCCGAGCGTGCCAGGGATCATCAATCTTCTATGGAGCATCTGGACAATGCAGTAAAATACCGAACATTCGGAAATGGTAATATTGCAGCACAGTTGGATGAAGGACGCGCGGTTTCTATTCGTCGGCACAACCGAAACGTCGAGAAAAACCGCCATGTTCTCGGTCGATTGATAGATGTTTTGAAGTTCATTGGTTGTCACGAGCTGTCCCTCCGTGGGCACGATGAACGGGCTGGCTCTTCTAATAGAGGGGTATTTTTGGATATGGTGGAATACACCGCATCCCTAGCTACAGTATTGAGAGATCATCTTGATGCCGCAACTGTTTCGAAAGGGACATCTAAGGATATCCAAAATGATTTGCTCGACTCAATGTATAAAATTTATTTACAACATTTGGCTCTGGAAATTGAGAATTGCCAGTTTCTTTTGATTCAGTCTGACGAGACAACTGACATCACGTGCGTTTCCCAACTGGCTGTGATTTTTCGGTTCGTAAAAGATGGTAAACCTACCGAGAGATTTCACAGCTCTGTACCAATCGTTGATTGCACGGCTTGCGGGATATCGGCTGTACTGAAAGAAGTGTTACAGCCTTACAACGCGAAATCAAAATTGATAGCTCAAACTTATGACGGCGCGGCAGTCATGAGTGGGTCGAAACATGGTGTTCGAGTTTATATAGAAGAAGATTTTCCTCATGCGCATTTTTACATTGTTATACACACCAATTTAACCTCGTTATTAAAAATATGTGTCTTGATACCCCTCTCGTCCGTATATTTTTTGCAAATGTTTCGGGGTTTTCTTCATTTTTTTCCGTTTCGCCGAAGCGCTCTGACCTCCTTCGCCAGATATGTAGCCGCCGTCTCCCAGCTTGTGCACCAACACGTTGGAACTTCCAATCACGCGTGGTGCAGGGCGTGTCCGAAATTAGGTCTGAGCTCATTGAGTGTTTCAATGGCATTCAGAGCTCTCCGGTTTGGGACGAACGCTCTGTGAGGGAGGCGGCAGGTCTAAAGCGTCTGGTAGAAGATGGTGAGTTTTCATTTTTTCTCGCTTTTTTCTCCACAATATTCTATCACGTGGACGTATTATACGGCGCATTGCAGTCAAGGCTAATGGATGGAGCGTCTGTGCAGTCGTGTATTTCAGACTTCTGCGATGCTGTATCTCGTATCCGGGAAACAATAAAATACGACGACTCATGGAGTGCTTCTTTACGCCGCGGGCAAACAACGCAGCGTTTGATTTGGTCTGCAAAGGAATGCTGTGACATTCTGGTGAATCAAATAGGCGATCGTCTGCGCACTGAACACCTTGCCGCGTTCTTTTTGATGAACCCCAAAAAATTTTCAAAATTTGCACGTCAATTTCCCATCCATTTGTTGGCTACTGTCTCCAAATTTTATCCCATGATAAACGTGGGTAAATTGGAAAATGAATTGCGATGTATATACACCAATCAAACTTCTTTGAACATCACATCAACTTGCGCGCTCAATGGGTTCCTCATAGATTACACTCTAGTAACTACCTTTGCGGCGTCTGCAAAATTTTTGGACATCATTTTGACGACGCCTATTTCTTCCGCCGACGCAGAGCGAACATTCAGCACGCTGAAGCGTATTAAAACGTATCTCAGAAACACAATGAAGCAAGATAGATTAAATTCCTTGGCTGTTTTATCCATTCACAGAGACGTTATTTCTGGGATGCATGACTTTAATCAGCGCGTTATTGAGCATTTTGCTTCCAAGAAACCGCGGCGTGTTGCATATATGTTCAAGCAGTAGAAGTCTAGCAGCATATATATCTATGAGTGAGCGACGCATGTCCTTATCTTTGCATTACCTTTCCTTTCTTCATAGTAACGTTTTAAACCTTATTTTAGGTTTTGTCTGCTTTCCCGAAGTTTCTGTTAATATGTCATTGTATTTATCTGGGTAAATATTGCCTTTCCTTTTGAAAGAGGTTTCAAAATAAACTATGTCTATATTTATTAATCCCTTGACTTGGACCGGTTTTAAAGACACTTGCTTATCGTTAAAAATTGTCGCTTTTGCCGATTGGTTGTTACCGATGGAATGGTTTTTATACTCATAAAATGATGGGAGAACTTACAGCGCTCATCCTGTCCCCGTAGATGGGGGTGACTTAGTCCCGCAGTAGCTTGCCCCGGTTGTCAAAATGACCATGCGCCGCCACTGCTAACACCACGAATGGGTTGTTATTTCAAAACACACTGAAAATTGGGAACCACTGGTCTGGGGTGATTCTTTTGAAAACTCACCTCAACAAGTGTTTCAACTAGTGGCAATTTACCACCTAAAAATATTTCATCACAAGCAGCAAGTGTATAAGCAAGTTTGCGGGCAGACATCTGCTCGTTCCCGCTCATTTTTATCACCAGTTTGTCGGGATGAAGGATGCTTTCACAGAAAATTTTAACTTCATCTAAAAAGTCACCATCTAATTCTGCAAAATAGGAATTAAATGAATTCATGCTTGAAGTAAACTAATGCAATTTACTTGAGGTACAATATTTGTTATAATTTCTCTGGATAATGATTGTAGATAGACAAAACTAAACAAAATCCCATCAGTTGTATATATATATATATCTGTGGTGCACTAAATATCAGAAATTTATCCACAAATTTCATTTAACATCAATGCAAATGATTTATATAGGCTTTTGAAAAACCCCGTTGCTTTTACCATCATTTCTTCCATCAAAATTACTCTTTATAGCTTTTGGTCCTGGATTCGGCATTAAGAAACATTGGAGATCTTTAAATGTTTCGTGGAGAAAATTTCGCACTTCATTGAGCTCCTTTGCCTTGCCTTTTTTTTCTGCCAATACTCCATCAAGATATGATTTACCACCGCTGAACCCATAGGGTTTACTATTTGCAGGTTTCCAATCTCTTATGAGCAACAGAAGTGACTGCAGCTGAGAAAATAATTTACCCATGAGACCAAAACAAATTTTAGTATTCAATGTTTAGAACGAAAAAATTTTAAATCTCCGAAACAAATTTCATATCATAATTTCATCTCTATATGAAATACCAAAATCCAATTTTTGATTCCTTTTCCTTCCAGAGTGGGAGGTATCGGAATCCACATTCAACGACAATCAAATGTTCCATATTCAATTAGGCTTTGCTTAATATAATAAGGTATGTAAAAAAAATTATTGCATTTATACTAGGACATAGTAGTTCTTGAGTTTATACTATTCAAGATGAAACTAGAATGAAACAAGAGAGAGCTACGCTCAAATATATGGACACGTAGCGCCACCCAATGGCAATAATTTTGATGACGTCATAGCGAAAAAAAAAAGTAATAGCCTTCTGGAGAAAAATTTTATCTTTAACCACTGAAATTTCAAAGCAATTGGTTCAGTATTCGAAGAGAAAAGCGATTTTTTAAAAATGATGGAGACAAATAACAATAACAACAAAATTTTGAAACGATCGTTATGTCCACTAAACGTGTCCAATAACAAGCCCATCAGCAAAAAGACTAATTATAAATATTTGTTTAAATGTGTTACCAAATTTGCATCAGCACAAATGAAAACAAGTATTGAAGATAAATAATACCTGTATACGTTCAGTGCTCTTTTTGCTCGAAGCAATTTTTGCAAACTCCACACAGAACTGTAATAAATATAATCAGTATAAATCACCAACTTGGTAACATCGGAAAATTCATCATTATTATCATAAAATTTTAAAGAGCAATGTCAATTATGACTCGGTCAAAAGTTAACCCTGCCCACCTGCTTGCCGGATTACTCGGTTTATGCTGAGGTAAGCTTTGGTAAGTTTGAAATGATATGAAATAAGTGTTAGACACGGAAGAAATGTCGAATTTTATAACAACCAAGTACTAAATGTAGGGTCTTACTACTTACTGAATAGAGCGCAAAACAGCGCAGAAGAGAGGGAAACATTTTTCTTTCATTATTTATTAGCGTCCGTGAAATTTTAAACAGTTTGCTGGGAAAGAGTATACAGTGGCAGGGATTGATCACAAGTTTATATCAGTAATCTTCAACATCTTTGAATAACCCAACATGACGCACCCTAACCTGGTACACATACTGTGTTCAGGATGTCCGCCATCTTGGTTCACATACTTCTGGAGCTCCAAAATTTATTTGATTTTGCATGTTGGTGTGCTCATATTGCGTCATGTTAGGTTATTTAAAGCGCTCTATTCACTAAGTAGTAAGACCACTAAATGTATACCATCTGGAACTCGCATTTCATGTTGATGATAAGCCACTAACCTTATTGCCTTTCCTGTGATACCCAATACTATAACTTACATGAAGGTTCTCCAAATCTGTCTTAAGAATTAAATCCTTTATATTCAAAATCTGAATAGAACTTGCAAGGACGCTCAAAGTAAAGAGCTTGACATTATCTTCCTTAGTTGTATAGAGGTCAAATAGTCCTTGGGTGTCCATTAGCACCACAGCAACCTGCACAACATAGATAAACAACAATGGTTAATTTTAGTGTAGAAACGGTTATGCAGCTTCGTATCGATAATATGCACGAGCCACCAAGAAATGGTTAAGGTTCCTGCCTGCTCCTTTATTTTTGTTTTCACCCGAACAAAAAGTGTATGGAGGGTGAGATATCTGCATGTATACTTCTTCAACATGATAAGCGATGTTCCCGCTAAGAGCTTGCTTATTTGCGCGGAATAGAAGGCCATGTAAGCTCCGAGAAAAATGTCTGCGCGGAAAATTAGAAAAAATAGAAAAGAACATTGACACAGAATTTGTCAATACTTATGCAGTGCGCGGCAGAACGAAAGTACTGCGTGGGAATTCTCGGCAAGCTGCGCGCAGCGCAGCTTAGAGGGAACGTTGATGATAAGCCGTGCCTCAATGACTGCCAACAGCGGCCATTATATCCCATCTACTAAACCTAAGGTTTTTCAGTGAGTTAATTGTCTTGGATAGGATTTGCATATTTATCCCGGGGAGAGGAAAGTCGATAAGACGGCTTAATTATATGGCGAACCACGGCCTCTTGTCTGGTTACCAGTCAGTCCACGTCGGGTATGAGATTAGTCAGACATTTTTCAGATACATGGACTCGACGGTGGAGGGAGCGTAACCGACCAACGTTTACGTGAATCACCCTACGGCGGCGAGGTATCAGCAATCCTTTCGCGCATAATCAACCCCGCATGAAATTCGAACCTGCCAACGAAGGGTAATCAGACATGCGGTGGCGAGCGTCTTCCTAACGATTAGCACAATGCGCCACACCGCCGAGCCAGCATCATAATGCTGGGATGCCGAGACTAGTTCACTAAACGATGTAAATACTTCTAGTTGGCGTGGCCAATTATTTTGCGTATGTCATTCCTAACCCCCACTGGTGTGACATATGTTACGAAAACAACTCACCTCTTTGCCGTCTGATCTTTTTACCAAGTAGGGTGTGCCCCAAACATTGATTCCTTGGGTGTCTGGTTCTATACCACATCTCCAGTGGAATCCATCAGTTGCAAATTTCTGATCATCGTCAATCCAGCTTTGGTTTTCCCACTGTATAGAGTGAATATTAAGACTCAGGGGTCAAAAATAAAATATCAAACAATGATCACATGTTCCCTTATTGATTTATTTTTTCAGATGTCTGTTTCATCATTCATTAGATAAGCAAATTTGTACGGAAGATTCAGAAATCTTCGCTGACGCGTGTTGCTCCAATGCTTCATGTGCGAAACGAAAAAAAATGTCATAACGATAAATCTGTAGAGTCAAAAAAATTGAAATCTGAGATGTAGATGCTTCGATTATTTAAGCCAGGGGTGTGCAACCTTATTCGCAGGCGGGCCAAATATCAATAACTGGGCAAAACCGCGGGCCGCACCTTCGTTTAACATAGGTTTTATATTAGTTGCAGGCACAAAATAGTTTCTTTTTGTTATTGATCTCATGTTGTCATCATAAGGGGTCCTTGCAGAAAACGCATAAATATCTTAAAACTGTAATCCAAATATAATGTCACACCCAATTTAAACGAATTCGGTGAGAAATTTGCTGCTGGATTCTTTTCCTGACTACTTTTATCCAAATTTGCTTAAATGGAAGTGCTAGCAATTTGATATGACGCCCATTTAAAAAAAATATATGTAACCGAAAATTGCCATATTTGAAGCCATAACTTTTTTCAAATGTGGAAAGTTATCTTAGTTGAGATGTTCTCGGTATAATACGCCAAGATTCATTCCAAACTTTGCTGTCAAATCTTATTCTAGATTAGATTTTAACAAAATCAACTGATAGGCTGGAACCAATACTCATTTAGCTTTTGTATCTCTTAATATTACATTTTTTCAAACTGCTTTCCAGTAGCCTAATCTCCAATTGTCCGTTCTTACAAATTCATTAGCGTCTGCTCCGCATTTTTCTTTCAATTGTTCGCTGCTCGGCAAGGGAGAGCTTCTTTGTGAATCGCGTTGTTCGCTTCACTGTGAGGACGTTGTAACGTCATAGGCATAGATAATAAATTGGACCCGAATATAAGCTTCGCAACGCAAAGGGAACCAGATCAAACTAAATTAAAAATTAATTTAGTATGCCGCACATCATTCAAAATTGGCACTTCTCCGCGGGCCGCACAATTTGTCCTAGTGGGCCGCATTTGGCCCGCGGGCCGCACTTTGCACACCCCTGATTTAAGCCATGTTTTTCCGCTATCTAATAAAAAGTTAATTCGTAGGAATCGCCTGGGGAATTACATGGTCAACAAATAAAAAAAATATTTGCTACACCGTAACCTTCTCCCGTCATTGTTTTTTTTAGGAATAAAAATTGAGTTGTATGCGGGACCACATACTGTGTTCAGGTTGTGCGGAATCTTGGTGCACATACTTCTGGAGCTCCAAATTTTTTTGATTTTGCTTAATATGCGTCATGTTAGGTTATTTAAAGATGTTGAAGATTACTGATATAAACTCGTGATCATTCTACTATTGTATACCGTTTCCCATCAAATTGTTTGAAATTTCACGGACGCTAATAAATAATGAAAGAAAAATTTTCCCTCTCTTCTGCGCTGTTTCCCTCTTTTCTGCGCTGTTTCGCGCTCCATTCAGTAAGTAGTAAGACCGTTATAATACCGTTGTACGATGTTAAAGTGTGACGATAGTCAGACACACGTAAACAAAATGAACTCACCCCTCTCGAATTTAAATATCGTTGGAAATAAGTCAACATGAAAGATTTTCCCGTCTTCATTGCTCCTGCGATTGAAACGATACAAATCGGCTTGTCTTTGAACATTTCCAAATCAAAAAATGTTGCTAAATTATCATGATTAAATCGTAATTGCCCATCGATCACGTCAGCTAGTGAAATGCAACCAACGTCCGACATTTTTTCTGTTTTTATACCATATATATATTCAATTTTTAGTAAGTTCACTGAAAAGGGAAATGACGTAATTAGAAATCAAACAATCTCAATACGCATAGTCCATATAGTACCAGTAGGATTTATATATTTATCACGAGGGAAAGCCTATATTATAAGGGAGCTCAATCACATGGGGAACTCCTCATCCGTTTATCAGAACATATCGGGTTTGATATTAGTTAACCAATTATTTGTTTTCAAACGCATGGACTTGATGATAGTGGAAGCCAAAGGCCTAATTCAGGGGTGGGCAATCTTTTTTAGCTCGAGTGCCAAAATCGACAAAATTTAACGACAAAATTCTTCCGCGTGCCGACCAAAACGAAAACAATTTTTTGCTCTTTTCGAAGCAAAGATACACAATGATAAACCTTTTAAACATATATACAGACAGATTCACTATTCTGGAAAATATCAGTAATCAGTAGTTTAATTCTCACCATACTTAAAATAGACACAAACATACAAATTGCAATAAATTAAATTATAAATAGGCCATATTTCTGGGCGAAGGAGACGCGAGAACCCAATACTGGCTATCGAGCAGCGGCACCTATAAAATAAGTCTAACACCATAATATAAAGAAAAAAAAGTCGAACTAAGTTTAAATAAATTGAGAAAAAAATACATAAAATATCTCGAGACGATCTGCTGTAACCAGCAGTCGCTCGCTTCAACCAAAGTGACTATAATAGTCACTTAGGCTTCAACAAAAGAAAAGACGACTCCGAACACCACCAATTCGGTAGCCATGGAGATGGCGTTAGTGAATTGTGTCACAACAATACCATTGTGATGCACATTAGCTAACAATGGGCAAAAAATGTCAAATTCTGATGGCGCATGGTTACAGTTGAACCCATGGTTTGCTGAGGGCGACAACAAGATCACCAAACGAATAAACCATACCTTTACGCTAGAAAGGAGGTACTTGTTAATGGGATCGAGTGATTGGGAGCTGGAGTCAATGCTTCACATAACGTTACAGGAAATATAAAATCCGGGAAGACACGAAATGTCAAAATACGAAAGATGTTCCAGAACAGTCATTCGAAACGAATGTAACCTAATATCAAAAGACATTGGGTAACTAGATAGACTACAAGACATGAGAAGCTAAACTAAGCAGAGTCAAGTAGTCTAATAGTTGAGTGAACCAATGAAGCAAAGTTTAAAAGTACATAAAAATATGATTTATCAGGTAATACTTTCACAATGTTTAATAGAAGTGTAATTAGGAGTGGGCAAAATCGAATATTTTTTTCGAATCGAATAGTTCGAATATTTTTAACGAATACTGAATAGTCGAATAACGAATATTTTTTTTATACACAACAGAAGGTCTACAACGTCGGTAGATACTTCCTTTGGAAATTAATAAAGACATTGATAAATCGGCTACAAAGCGTTTTTTTACTGGTTAATTTCGTCATAATCGCTGATTGTTTTTGTCACCGTGACCGTTTTTGCGGTGATATATATTCTATAATACCGCCCTTTCTGTTATTTGCAAGTATTAATTCTTTCGGGTCGGCGGACATCGACGTTTATATTTCGGGTTTATACGTGCGTTCACGTTGGCAACAGCTGTTAAAACCATTAAGGATTGACGTAAAAACCCAAATTAATAATATACTAATTCTTATCATTTGCGTCGGCTTTCATATTACTTATCAACGTTTGTAAATTTACCGTCACAATATTAGGCGAACGGTGATATTATTATCGATACCGGGATGCGTTAAGACAATACCGTAATCAACTTTGCTATGCTTTTCTATGGTGTCTATGTTACTCTACAGATAAACCTCGCAGAGCTGCGATTGCGTCAATCCCGAATGTTGATTTAAAATAGTGACTAAATAATTAGGCAATAAAGGCATTTCTGCGTGGCCATATGACGAGATGACGTAAATAAACAGCGCTTCTTGAATAATAATTTACATATGCGACCTAATGCTGAAAAAAATTACGCTTTTGTGCTTATTAGATGGCCAGGCGCTAATTATAACTAACTCTTCCAAGTTCCGACGTTTTCTTTCAACAAACCGCGCGATCATTATAGCTAATATCGTTACCGAGTAATTCACAATTTTATTTACGGAATTTGCGAATTCACTTTAACTTCTCTTGACAATTTTGATAATGTCACGCCCTATTTATTAGCGCAAAAATGCTCAAAATATAACGAATGTAATCATTTCCGACGATACAAGAATTCGTAAACGAGACAGTGCGCGTTGTTACATCGAAATTCACGATTGATTTTACGCCATACTCCTGTTCACGATTTCTACACTCTACCCGCCATGCATGCCCGAGTGAAATGTTTACACTTTCGAAACATTATTTGGTCAAGAATGAAAGGGATCACTAAAGAATTATTTGAAAGTACATTAAAAGAACTATGTCCTGTCATTTCTTTTCTGGTCATAGCTTGTTCGTGTTATACTTTTGTATGGTTTCACGCAAAAGTTAATTCAACTTTCAATTTTCGTTAAACAAATTTATGTTTGGTTTATGCATGAAACGGCTAATCACGTGCCGTCAATCATACGGAGTTTAAAAATCTGGAATATTTATTTTAAATACCTCATCTAATTTAACGTTTCTAAATTTAGGGAACGGTGTCGGTACCTCTTTGTGCAACATAGGGAATTGGAATGAACGATCTAAACGGAAAGAAAACAAATAACACCACAACGCAAAGACGATTTTCCAAATTTGTCGCTTTTGTCTGTTAGCGAGCTTGTAGGTGAATTCTCGCGCAATTCACGATCGGTTCACAGAAGTTTTGTGTCCAAGTGAAGCGACGCAGATCACGTGGTACCCGATATTCGAATAGTAAAATGTCATTCGAATAATTTGCCCAGTCCTAAGTATAATGACAATCAAATAAGCAGTTTAGGCTTTACTGCCTGCAAGAGAAAACAAGTCACAAAGTTTGCTATTAGACCAAGATCTTGAGCAGGGGGGCTTAGAATTTCAATGTGGTTCAATTCGTACAGAGCTTCATGAACCATCTCAAACATAAGAAAAGTAGTTTACTATATTGTGCAGATCACGAACGAATACAGATCATGCAATTAGCATGGCACACTTTACATAATTCAAATCATTGGCAAAAATGCAATAAGATGAGGACATGAAAAATTGAAAAAAAAAAAAAAAAGTATTATTATTATTACAGGTCTAGTGGAGCAAGCGGGAAAGAGTGCGGAGGCCTCATCAGTTGGATGCAATCACAGCAGTTATCAGTTCGACAAATAGATTTGATTACTGTACTTTTCTTATTCCATATCAGTGAGACTTCTGCTGCTGCATTATCGCTGATAGAGATTTTACATTGGGTTTATATTTTGTAACTTTCAAAGAAATACACGAACTACTAGTTTCATCTTTTAGGCTACTATGACGAGACTTAAGTTTGGCACGCGTGCCAGGGGTTACCCACCCCTGGCCTAATTTTATTAGACTCTATTGTGCGGTAGCCGGTAATTAATGAGAGTAGTGCTACACCGTGTTATACTGGTACCTAAGAACTGCAAAGATGAAGATACAATTAGCCAATAATTCCAATGGTCCCGCCGCCGGCTTGTCATATGGCTGAAATAAGACCGCTGCTTGCACCAAAAATGCCATATATGGACCTAGGGCTGCCATACGCATACCGTGCGGGTATCTATTAATTTTGCACTTAAGAATACGGTACTGGATACCATACCTACCCTATTGCACAGCCATGGTACCCAACGTTTACTACTAGAGTACGATACAATGTCGGTACCGTATTTGGTCTGCGGAGAAGTACGGTAAAATATATAATAAAATATTGAACTTGGACACAACAAATCTTACGAACCGGTACGGTAGTAAGTCGACCTAAAACTTTGGTAACACCGTTTGTGCGCGTAGGATTATGCATGGCAACGTTGGTCCAAGGCAGAAGTAAAATTTTTCAAAATAAAAAATCAAAATAAAAACGCTTGACAACGATAGGCCGGGAGACGGCTTGTCAAATTCATAAGATCACAGAATAAACAATCAAACCTAAAAATAATCGTGCAGCTTTCATAGTAGTATTGATTGTACTTTAACGTAATAAATTGTACTCATAAGATTTTATCGCCGACCATTAGATTTTGCTAACGACGATATTTTAAAAATAATATTAGGCGGCTTTATGTATGCATATTTTTAAAGTAGTAATACTTTTATTTGATTGTAAGACGGCACAACGGCAAGTTACGTTGAAAATATTTAAATTAATATTGAAAGACATTTCTAATCGTCGTTTTTTTAGCAACAGAAAAATCATCAAAAATCATCATGTACCGTGATTAGCCTAAATGTTTAACTGGTTTGCAATAAATTTGTTCGTAACTTTATGTTCTGCTGTGCTTGGGGCGACGATAACGCGAAAAGCACCGTAAGTATAAAAAAGTTTGAGAAAACATCCTAACTGACTTAAGCACTTACTGGACAACAAAGAATTTACGATAAATAACGGATAGAAAGGTACTACACTAAGCGGCAGCTAAACTATATTTGCTTTTTAATGTGCCTTTGGCGTGATTATGAACAAAAAAGTTTCACATAGCTGACTGAGACAAAACTACAATTACAAAAGATTCGAATATTATGGGCTGAAATTTATGATTCTGGCTTGGAAGCAACATTCAGATTTTGCAAGAATATAAAATTATGCACAGTTATAAAGAATAAAAATATTTAATGATTCAAAAATTGTTACCGAGATTAATTTGCCGCCTGCATAATATATCCTTCAAACTGCGCACTCTGGCTGCGACTTTGTCGCTAAATCATACCCGGATTCTCACTAGACCAAATTTGAAACTAAACGACAAGCTAGCTGTTGATACGAATTATACCCACTTATTATATAAGTTTCTTTCGAGGCGCTTCGATTCAGAAACAATGTCCTCAGCATTGAGCACATCTTTATAAGTTAATAACGCCCCCACTTGATACGCTAATAATTACGTTTGTTTATTCAGCAATGACGCGTTATGAGGTACTGCAGATGCGTTGATTATTACTTCCTTATACGTCAGTATCAAATTTCAACATACAAAGCATGGGTATTTAATTTTAGTCCATTAATATGAATCAACTTTGTCAGACTTCAGCATTTACTATGAATTACCTATTCCAGTTGAAATATTTAATATCTTTATTTGATGAAGCAATATTTCAGAAACAATGTCCGCAAAACGAAATGCACTTTTATAAATTTGTATTTCTTCAATAATAACTCAGCTTATTTAGTTTTGATGATAAGAGCATCGCCGTTTTACGACTTAAGACAATGACGTTTTGCAGATATATGCGTGAATTATTGCTTCTTTGGGCGTCAGTATAAAATCTTAACATAGGCTACAAAGCATTGCTATTCGCAAATATTTTATATCTGTATTTGATGAAACAATATTTCAATAACAATGTCCTCGATATGGAACGTACCTTTAAAAATTCGTATTAATTTATTACTAATTAGGCTCATTCAGTTTGGTGATTGAGCACCGTCATTGCATGACTTGAGGCAATGACGTTTTACATATATATATATGCGTGGATTATTACTTCCTTATAGGGCCTACGTCGGTATAAAACTTCAACATACAAATCAATGGTATTTAATTTTGGTCATGAATATCAATCAACTTGCTCGACTTTGGCATTAATTATGAATCTCTTATTCAAGAAGTGTACGGGTATTTTAATCGATGATATAAAAAAATTTGGACTCCAACCTAACTCAGAGAACATTAAATATTGAGAGAGAAAACATTGGCCGTATACAAGTCTCCTTTGTTGATAACGAGTTTCTTAAAAAACTGACTCTATTACCAGATAGTTGAACTGTGTATGTCTGAAGAAGTCTGACTCAAGTTTCACACAGCTGACTGAGACAAAGCTACAAACACGGAAGATGTGAATGTTGTGGGCTGAAATCCCTGATTCTGACTTGGGAGCTACATTTATATTTTGCAGGAATAAAAAATTATGCACAGTTATAAAGAATAAATATATTTAATGATTCAAAAATTGTTACCGAGATTAATTTGCCGCCTGCATAATATATCCTTCAAACTGCGCACTCTGGCTGCGACTTAGTCGCTAAATCATACCCGGATTCTCACTAGACCAGATTTGAAACTAAACGACAAGCTAGCTGTTGATACGAATTATACCCACTTAATATATAAGTTTCTTTCGAGGCGCTTCGATTCAGAAACAATGTCCTCAGCATTGAGCACATCTTTATAAGTTAATAACGCCCCCACTTGATACGCTAATAATTACGTTTGTTTATTCAGCAATGACGCGTTATGAGGTACTACAGATGCGTTGATTATTACTTCCTTATACGTCAGTATCAAATTTCAACATACAAAGCATGGGTATTTAATTTTAGTCCATTAATATGAATCAACTTTGTCAGACTTCAGCATTTACTATGAATTACCTATTCCAGTTGAAATATTTAATATCTTTATTTGATGAAGCAATATTTCAGAAACAATTTTCGGAATACGAAATGCACTTTTATAAATTTGTATTTCTTCAATAATAACTCAGCTTATTTAGTTTTGATGATAAGAGCATCGCCGTTTTACGACTTAAGACAATGACGTTTTGCAGATATATGCGTGAATTATTGCTTCTTTGGGCGTCAGTATAAAATCTTAACATAGGCTACAAAGCATTGCTATTCGCTAATATTTTATATCTGTATTTGATGAAACAATATTTCAATAACAATGTCCTCGATATGGAACGTACCTTTAGAAATTCGTATTAATTTATTACTAATTAGGCTCATTCAGTTTGGTGATTGAGCACCGTCATTGCATGACTTGAGGCAATGACGTTTTACATATATATATATGCGTGGATTATTACTTCCTTATAGGGCCTACGTCGGTATAAAACTTCAACATACAAATCAATGGTATTTAATTTTGGTCATGAATATCAATCAACTTGCTCGACTTTGGCATTAATTATGAATCTCTTATTCAAGAAGTGTACGGGTATTTTAATCGATGATATAAAAAAATTTGGACTCCAACCTAACTCAGAGAACATTAAATATTGAGAGAGAAAACATTGGCCGTATACAAGTCTCCTTTGTTGATAACGAGTTTCTTAAAAAACTGACTCTATTACCAGATAGTTGAACTGTGTATGTCTGAAGAAGTCTGACTCAAGTTTCACACAGCTGACTGAGACAAAGCTACAAACACGGAAGATGCGAATGTTGTGGGCTGAAATCCCTGATTCTGACTTGGAGTTGGAAGCTACATTTATATTTTGCAGGAATAAAAAATTATGCACAGTTATAAAGAATAAATATATTTAATGATTCAAAAATTGTTACCGAGATTAATTTGCCGCCTGCATAATATATCCTTCAAACTGCGCACTCTGGCTGCGACTTTGTCGCTAAATCATACCCGGATTCTCACTAGACCAGATTTGAAACTAAACAACAAGCTAGCTGTTGATACGAATTATACCCACTTATTATATAAGTTTCTTTCGAGGCGCTTCGATTCAGAAACAATGTCCTCAGCATTGAGCACATCTTTATAAGTTAATAACGCCCCCACTTGATACGCTAATAATTAGTCTTCGTGTGTACCAAGGTAGGCCAACATAAATATTGTTTTCGTTACCTATGATATATTCAATATGTTAATTCTTATATGAAATAAATTTTCATACAAGCAATGCGTTCCATCATGCATTTTCATGGAGGCGATGGACCAACTGATGAATACCCTGACCCTATATCAGATTCTTGTCGCCCAACAGAAAAGCACCATCAAATTGTGAGGTAAAGATTACTTATACCGTAAATATATACTACTACTAGATGTCCAACTCCGCTCGCCGGATAATAAACAAACAAAGGCGATGTTGCACCTCCAAGTGGCGAACGTCACGGTTGGTTTTGTTCAGACTAGATGCTTAACGACGACGACGCTCCTGCATCACAGCTCGAAAACTAGCCCTGTTCATTGATGACTGATCGAAATATTCGCTGAAGGACGAAGAAATTCGATAAAAATGAACAAATAATTGTGAAAATGAAGACACAGTCTGTCTTGCAAATCACCAGGATGATGTGACAACTTCCTTGTCAAAAGAAAGCAAGGCATCAAAAATGCGATGCATTGCAAAAAATGTCAGTCAGATGTAGGTAAAGTGGTGACGAAAATGAATACATTGCACTTTATATAAAAAAAACGCTCAGTAGCACAGCATTTTGGTCTCACTCCATCTCAAGTATTGTAGCTTTCACAGAAGTTTTTTCTCCACTTGACCTATAATCAGGGCTGCCACAACGTCCCTATTTTTAGAATTTGTCCTTATTTTGAAGGTCTTTGTTTTAGGAAAGGTTTTTGTCCTTATTTCTAAGAAACATCCTTATTTTGACGTGTGTCCTTATTTTTACCCTTATAAATGAATATACCAGTAAATTAAACTTTGAATTTAGTTTAGATCTGGAACTTCATAAGAGATAAAATGAGTAAACGTAAAAAATTTGCCATGATGATTATGAGAAAGAATTCAACGGCGTCGAACGAAACGAAGGGCCAGTGATTTGCGCACTGCAGCTTTTGTCAATGTGACAACAATCTAGAATGCATAGGTAAAGCAGCAATTTCTGTTAATAATGCAACCCAGAAACACAAGGCTCTGCTCAAGAAATTAATCAAACCAATCTATAAATAACTTTTTTAAGAGTCAATGATTTTACAAAGGCTATCTCAACACTGAAATTTATTTCCATCATCACATCATTGAACATCCGACACTTGATATAAAAGAAAAATATTTTCAAATCATTCATGAGCGAATACCTATTAAACAATGTAACTGAATGTCAAGATGTAACAACACTACTTGAGAAAGTATTCAAAAAATTTGAGCAAATGTATACGCAAAGTACTGCAGCCAAAATAATAACAACAAGATGGACAATAGGACTCATGGAATACAAAACCAATTGAAGAAACACAGCAGCTAGAACGAAGATTAAGATGTATGTGATTACAGTCAAGTTTCCGTACTCCTGAAGTATGCGTACCAAGAAAAGAGGACACCGGAACGTGGTATGTGTACCACGTTAGGGTTAGGCCAAAATGTCTTTATTTTAGTTCTATTACGAGTTCAGGGACTAACCAAGTGAGTTTCGTAGTATTTGTACCTAAAAGTATGGCCTAACCTGGTACATACTATGTTCCGTTGTCCGTCATCTTGGTACACGTATTTCTGGAGTACCCCATTTTTTTTCTCAATAATCCATAGGAATACAAATTATTATTTTAATTACTAATGTGAATAAACACTGAATATCAAGTTATATTAATAGTGGTATTGATGTTGTTTAAGGCTTTGGGAGTGGTTCTTAGCTGGAGTAAAAAGGCAATTTAGGTTCGATCACGTGGACATTGCTACATATTTCTTTTTCTTTGCTGCTTTTCAATCAATCAATATTCATTCAATATTTAGGGTGAGGCCCTACGGGCATAGCTGAAGATTTTGAAGGGGGGGGGGGTCTGAAATCTTTAATTGACAAGTTAGACCAAAACACCTAGCAGGTCTGATCGCAAATGTTAGTTTATAATAGTCCCGATGGTCTAACTCTAAAAAGTGCTTCACGCCACGAAAAATTTATATGTATGATATAGTAGAACAATTTAGAAGATTTTTATCTCACACTTAAAGAGGGGTCTGACAGATGTTTTGTCTAATATGGTATATCACATGTTGAAGGTACCAGTATTTGAAGCCCTTCATACGCTGGAGAAGCAATAAAATGTTGTTGTTTTTTAAATATGACTACAGAATGTGTTGCATGTAGCTGTATAGCATTTATTTTGTTAAAAAATCCTAATCGAGCTAATCACCTGTTGTAGACTTCCAGTGTGTAAAATAATTTATGAAATTTTAGCTGATCTACTGCAGTCTTTTGTCTCCAGATGTTTCAGAGAGTAGTAGTAGATTTCCGTTTTTGAGGGAAGCCACGTCAGTAGTGCTGTTGCATATGTCAAAAAAGGTATTTTGCAGTTTGCAAAACTTGGCGTTGCTTCAAATTCAGACATCTCCGAAATCCTAGCAACAGATGCAGGAAGAACCTACAAAGAAAAATTTCCCCTGTTCATCTGTTATTAATATTATTGAGATATTGCTATTTCATTTTCGGTTATTTTGCTTTCAGGCCCGTACCACAGTATTGTAGACAACTTAGCTCTAATCTATCTACCGGTACATATAATTCTAATCGTAGGTAACTTGCACAGGAATCCTTTATTTCAACCTATGTGAAGAGGAAATACAGTTTGCAGAAGCAAACCAAGTATTTGTGGTATCGATACGTGAGTATTGTTATATATATATATTAAGTGATTAAATATTTTTTTACTATGCCAACTGGAACGCATTGTGCAGTGCCGGGATGCAGCTACTCCTATGTCAAGTCTAGGAAAGCAGGACAGTCTGTAAAAACACTATTTTCTGTTCCTCGGCCCGATCTGGCAAAGACTCCTCAGGAAAGGAAACACCGGGAAGGGTTGTCCAATTTTTTATTGGCGATGAGAGACAGTAGCAGAGGAGATAACATCAAGGCTATGCTGCACAAAGAAACGTAATATACTTTTCTAGGCATACTAAACATATATATGTCCCGAGAGCATATATATGATTGCAGGATATTTTTAGTGGATGTGTCAATTGGGTGCAGCAGCTGCATGTCAGAACAGTTCAAAAATGACGAGGAAGAACACCATCCAAGCCAGGTCATGTTGCAAGTTGATGATACTGTGCATGATATGATCAAGGTCATGTTTACTTTTCGTTTTATTTCACGATCAAAAAATTTTTAATGTAGCCCTACTAGACTCAAGAGATTAATTGTATGACTGACTTGTGAATATTTTCACAGGCCACTTTCGCTTCTGAAAGTTCCATCTTGAATACTTGGCAGCAAATGTTTTTTGGTCAGCAGCTTGCCAACTCCAATGCTCACCATCCAGATGTGATCCGTTGGGCTATGGAACTCTATTGCAGATCGCCTTCTGCCTATCATCATCTGCAAACATGTCAGGTGCTGACTCTCCCTTCCCCAAGCACTTTGAATCGCTACAGGTAAATGTAATGCTTCTAACAATTGTTGGGGTGTACTATGGTGAATTTAAATTAACTTTGATAACCATTTGGCCATGTTGTTTTCTTTCGGTCTATTTAAAAAAAATATTTTGTCTATTATCTGTCTACTTATTATATCATACATTGGTCAGTGACTCGCGATTGCTGATTTTATTTTTGCAAAAATGTCATTCCACCACAATCTGGGATTAACCAACTGGCATTGAAAGAAATGGAGAGAGTCATCAAAGACAAGGAAGGGTTCATTGATTGGATTTGTTGCTCTCGATGAGATGAAGGGTAAGCTCATCTTAATTTTTATTTACAATCTTACATCATTGTCATATATATGAATCTCTGATACAGTTAGAGAAAATCTGGTCTGTCGTAACGGCAAATTGATTGGTTTCGTAGACAAGGAAATGACAATAATGACCAGCTTGCTTCACACATTTTAGGTAAGTTGTTACTGGGGTTAGACTTCGATAGACTTTTCATGTAACGCAGTATTAATGTTCTACATGTTTCTTCAGTATTCTACGTTAGAACCGTGAAGCGAGATCTGTCGATTCCTTTGGCGTGGCATGCAACCCGTAACTCTCCAGCCTCCAAGCTTTGTCGGGTGTTTTGGGAACTTTAATTGAATGTGAGAGCCGAAGCGTAAAGATCCTTGCTGTAATCGCAGATGGTCACAGTACCAACCACCGTTTTTTCCAACTTTCAAGTGGCAACTTGGAATTGCCTTGTGATGGTGTATTGTTTGCTCCTAATATATGCGACTCTGACAAGAACATATACCTATGTTCTGATCCATCACATTTGATCAAGGTAATAAAAGAAATGGGCAAATGGCATTGTAATGCGTTAATTTTCAACAGCCTTTTTTCATTTGTACAGACTGTTCGAAACTCGTTATATGCATCAAAAGTTGGTGGGAAGAAGCATATGCGCCGAGGTGGCCAGGACATTGTGTGAAAGCATATTAAAGATCTTCATATGCAGAAATCTGTTCAGGTCCTTGGCCGTACCAGACTGAGTCCATCACATGTAGAGTTAACACCATATAGTAAGGTAAGCTAATAATTGTGTTGGTTTGGCCGCACGACACGCTGATGAAATCCCTGAAATGGACTTATTTCAACTAAAATTTTTTATTCGCTGCCAATGCCCTTGACTGTGGTAACAGGATTTTCAATAACTATTTTTTTTAATACAGAGTGATTTGGGAAAATCTTCTTTATTTTCAGATGAAAGTCAATCTTGCAACTGATGTGCTGAGCTGGAACGTCGGCCAATGTTTAAAAACCATGAATGGGACGAATGGAACTGCCAAATTTGTTTTGATGTTTGCAAAGTAAGTCGGTCATTTTTTAGAAGAAAATAAATTCCCTATTTTTGTGTCAGTTAAGCATGTATCGTCCATTCAGATGGTATGAAATTGTCAACTGTTCCTGTAATTGCCCTATACGATGCGTCGACGATGATAGACTGTCTTGGTTGAAGAATGACTTCATGGGTTCACTGTTGGAGTGGGAAGTGAGTTGTATTTTTTGTATGGTTTTATTCAATATGATCACAATCTTTAAAAAGATCTACAACCATAGCATTTGAAGATTATATTGTATTTACTATGCCATAACATTGGAAATGAGAGATGTCATTTTGGGGTCGGCTAGTGTTATTTTCATGCATTATTTATTCTTAAAAACAATTATAGAATGAGCATGGTGTAGATCAGGCCTGGGCAAGTTGCGGCCCGCGGGCCACGTCCGGCCCGCGGCAACGTTTCATCCGGCCCGCGAGCAGGTTTCTAGATGTGGACACTTTCTTTTTAATTTCATATAAAGTATACTTTAACTGTGAACAAAATTTTGTTTAGGAAAATGAAAAAGTCGGCAATACCATTCGACAAATTTTTTTTTAAATGACCGATTGTTTTCGCCAGCTCGAGATGTTATTTAGACCATAAACAACTTTACGTCGGTGATTATAATCACAAATTTCCTTCAACCTCCATATATATATATATATATGTCTTGCATACGGAACTGTGAAACCATTGAGAAAAACGAGTCATTATATAATAATGCTAAAGATAAAGAAGTGCATCTGCAAGCAACCTAAATCTAGATTTCAGAGCGGCAATATAAAATACTAAAAACTGGACACATACAAGATTGATGTAGAAGGCTTGCGACAGATTAAAAACGCTGTTGTAGAAATTGGAAACTGAAAAATTTCTGGTGCCCATGGCACAAAGTAAAGTAAATTCAACCGATTTTCATGGTACTAAATTGAATTTAACTCGATGTGGTTTTATTGCAGACGTAGGGATTTTTCTATTGGTGAAATCCGTAAAATAGAGACAAGTCATTGTTGCAAGAACAAATCACATTTGTTGATTTCACGAAATCGCAAAACACGAATAAAAGTAATCTGGCACTTTATCTCACATTTTTAGATCCGCGGCATGGGGTGGTATTTAAGAGTAGTAATGATTATATTTTGCCAAAGCAATCGCGGGTTAAGTTTAAAACAACAAAGCAAGACATTTAAATGTGCCCATATCAATGCATTTTAAATATACCCGTATCGCAAAAATAGGTATCAAAATTAAGTATATTCCGGCACTTTATTTCACATTTTTATATACGCAGATAGACGTTGTATTTTAGAGCAGTGCATTCCATACTTTTAAACTCGCAACGTCTTTCAATGCGTTACAATTTTCCACGACCCCTGTTTACGTTAAAAATGCTATGGTGACAACAGAGTTATATGAATCACGAATGTTTGGCCATCGAAGGCATGGTCTTAATTCCGCATAGTTACTCACTCTTTAGCATTAATGATAAAATTCAGCATTGTTTTGCAAGCGTGACGTTTCTCCGATCATATGTATTGTCTCGAAATCGCGATATTTATGTTTTAAACTAGTTTTAATAACTGTGTTTTAAATAAAAATAACGGAGTACAATAGTACTTTGTTTTATTTAAATGTGTACTGAAATGCATTAAAAACGCACAATTGGCTTTACTTAGTCCGGCCCGCCACTGCATTTGGAATATTCAATGTGGCCCGATAGCAAAAATAATTGCCCAGCCCTGGTGTAGATGAAAAGAGTTTTCCGGCTCAGTTTCCCAACCTTAGAGTGTCGGGATATGTGTCTTTGCACTGCTTTAATCAGGATGTTTTGGAAGCTTTCTTCGGAAAGTTGGTGAGATTTTTTTGGGGGATTAAACTGTATGGGTATCTATCTAGCCATGTATATATCTAATCCGTAGCATCTCATTCATAGAGACAACTTGGATCTAGATCAAGCAATCCAGACATATCTCAAGTATCCTATGGCAGGGCTACTCAACTGGCGGACCGCGGTCCGAATCCGGACCTTTCGAGTATTGGATTTGAACCGCACCTAATTATTTATTTTGGATCATTAACCCCACTTTTTGAATTTTCTATTATAAAATGACTTTCATAGTTTTGAATATATTCGAAAAGAACTGTAACACCATAATAAACAATTTTGATTTGCTACTAATCATTAGTCGGTCGAGGAAGTGCTCGTTTAAAGATGCCGAAATATCATTTCTGGAAAGACCGGACCCAAATAATTTTGAAGTTTTGGTTGCGGACCTTCGATAAAAATAGTTGAGTAGCCCTGTCCTATGGAATAACCCAAATTTCGCAAAGAAAGATCATCAAGAAAGTCAAAGGTGGTAATACAACCTATGGGAAAGCGAATTCCTGGACAGGCATATGTGAACATCCATTGCCATCAAAAAAAATGAACATTAGCATAATTTCGGCTGCAATCATGACTTACGATATTTAGAATTTGCAGATTATGCTTTTTCTCTTATATTATCGTGAATTGTTGCCGTAAAATCAATATTGGTCTTTTGTTCAAAACATTTGACCATACACACAAGGCTTTGGAGTCGGGAGTCCAACATTTTTTCTATATCGTAGCTGTGCGCAAAATTTGGTTGAATTAATCAGAGTCAAATTTTTATCTTTATATCTCATTCAAGTTTTTCTAAAAAACTAAGCATTGATAGAGTATTTTCAATAGATAATTAAATTCAGTAAGACTCACTAAAGTTTTTGTAAAAGTTTTGTTTGTTGTAGCCTGTTTCGAACTCTTTGGCAAATTTGTATTATGGTCTAAATTTACTGGACTTCACAGCCTGCTCGGAAACTTATTAGTGCTGTTTTATAATAGCATGGCAAACAAATAACAAGTTTTGCTGGCAGAAGATTGAAGTGGATAATGCAGTTTATTGCCTTAATAGACTGATGTATTTGAGACTTTGTATTTTAGTTGAATCAAATTTAATTGGGTGCTTTTTGTTTGGTACATAAGAGAAACACTGAGATAACCCGCCCCACCCAATAATTCAACAATAGACTCAATCAAGTATCTCAAGCCTTTTATTTTAGCAGTTACTAAAAAAAATTGATTGAAAATATGACTGTTGCTGATTCTGGCCAAATCTGGTCTAGTACTATTAGAACAGACACCAGACCCCTCGGCCCTCATTTTGAATAATTTGTAAAACAACTTTCTCGCATATGCATGTGAAAGCACTTTTATAAATAAACTCGTTACATATCTTGACACTTCTTTGTGACCATTGCAATAGGATAGCATGTCATTGACATTGGTATCAAAGTTTTGAGACTCTTCTAACTTATTTTCAATTCCTGCAAAGTCTATAAGATGTGGCTGTTTAGCACATTCCTGCGCCACTTTTTGATAAGCCTCTTCTAATAGTAACAAGTGTGCTTGAGTTGGATACTTTAGCTTTGCCTTTGGGAACTGCAGTAATGGGATTGTTGAATGGGAGGGCTTTCTGCACAGAGGGAGTCCAGGGCTTTTGCTGATTCTGCAAATTTAATATACCCCATTTTAGGGTATCTCCTGCAATGTACTCAATTATGCCTTTTTCATAACTGTCGACCTGTTCGCAAAATAAATTCTCCAGGGCGGCAAATGTTACATTGTCATCCAGTGGCTTGAGAATGTAGTTGGTTATTTCCAACATGGCAACAAGATAACTTATAAGTTACTGAGTAATTAACTAGAGCTAGGCTGGGTATGTGAAAAATAATTACAGAGATTGTGCAAATTGATGCTTTTGACTTTTAATTAATCAACACTCCTTTTTTCTCACTAATTAGGCTATGTGGCTGATTTCAGACAGATAACAGTTTTAGCATCGATTTAGTATGAGAATAAATGGTAAGATAGCAGTCCAATAAAAATAGAGTAAAATACAGTGGTTTTCAATCGCAGAGGCCAATACAACATTGATAGTAAACAGTAGAGAAACATATTTAATAATTCTGAAAGCAAACTACCGAATCATGACCCTGAACTGATAGATTGGCTAGATACGAACCCGCGACATCTTAACACCAAACGGCCAACGCTGGAATAGATCGCGCTGAGAAAAACATCGCATTTCCTACTTCCGTACCTCTTTACTCATGTGGAACGACCTTTGAACCCGCCATTGAATTCTCCATTATTATTCTCTGTGGTACAACCCACTGTGGCATAAACATTAAACTAACGAGAACATTGCCTCTGCAACAAACTATATATTAGGAGAGCAATGCTTAAATATATTGATACGAAGGCCAACTTAAAAAGTAGAAAACGAATCCCATAGAAATTAAAAACTTTTTCACAGCAACAAGAACAACAATACCAACATCATTATATTAACAAAACAATCCATGGGACCCCTTCATTTCTAGCAAGCAATTTCGAGTCAATACTGCCCAGTTAGAAGACTGATTGTCTAATGTATCATGTCGTGGATACACGACAGATAGGGTGCGATATCCTCTCTCGTTATTTTTAATTATCTGATAGAATTGTTGATTAGAAAACGGGAATTGAAAATACTTACCGCAGAAGTATCACTGAGTAAAATCCATTAAACCTAGCACACCTTCAGAAATGTAATGTTTCGATTATTGCTGGTAAGATAAATCGGGGAAGGATAACAATCATTTTTACCGCAGTGGTTTGGGTTGGCTTACCCCTTTCAGTGGCAGCTTCTCTTGGATACACGACGGATAGGATGCGAAATCCTCTCTTGTTATCTTTAATTATCTGTTAAAATTGTTAATTAGAAAAAAGAATTTGAAATATACGTACCACAGGAGTTGCTCGGAGTAGAATCTATTAAACCTAACTCACCTTCAGAAATGTAATGTTTTGAATAAGGTGGGACGATGCAAATCTTCTTTTTTGCTGCGGAGGTATGCGGTTTGCTATCCTCTCATAGCGGCAGAAATCCTCTCTTGTTACCTGTAATTATCCATTAAATTAGATTAAATCATTCACTGTTCCAGTTTGCAGGTAAAGTTAAATTTATACTCTGATGTGAAATCGTAAATCATAAAGAATGAGCTTCGCTCAGCCCAGACCGGTTGGTGTTTGTAGTTGCCCCATAACAGGGTTGTCCAACCTTTATGGTCGAAGGGCCACATGTGGTTTACGAATGATTGTGCGGGCCACTCACACCAAAATTATAAGAACAATGAAAATACGAAGATACAGTAAAGTCAAAAGTTTTTACCACACATAGATATTTCATTGTGAAGTATGGCACTGCTTTTATCCAATAAGTTTGTCAATATTCAGTGCGATGGACGTATAGCAATGCAAAGCGAATATTTCATATGACTGTCAGAAATTAGTGATCTTACGGGGAATTTGACATGGTTCATCCGTGAAAAAACTTGCTTCTACAAGTAAGTGCTGTCAAATATTGACGTCATAAAAACTGCCTCTTCCAACTTCACAGAAAAAGGGCAGGAAAACAGATTGAAATACGTGACAGACGATAAAAATAAATTCCAATATCTCTTTCCAGCAATAGCGCCCGCAAAGAGACTTAAAAAAGCTTTCGATAGCTGGGTGGTGCTTCTCGCGCGTTTGAACGACATGGAATAATTTTTTTATTAGAGGTTTCAATAGTGATTTGTGAAAGACATCGGGACAAAGACAAATAGACAAATAATATCATATAAGTTTATGTTATTATTATTTTAATTTTGGTTCGACGACGTCCGCCTAATGAAAACCAATAAGAGACAAGCTGAGTGTTTGTAGTGTGATGTAACAGATGTCAAGGTCATATATTAGTTATATAGACGCATTTATTGGAGAATCGAATCCAGTTGTATTGCAACAGTTCCTCAAGAATGAAGATCGAAGACTGGAAAATGGACATGAACCGCATTTTCGACGACGATTCGGAAGGAAGTTCAGCAGAATGCTCCAACCTTATGAAACGTAAGCGGGTCGAAGAAGAGCAGCCGAGCTGGCCAAAGGGAACGTTGCCGACACGCTGAAATAATATATGGGCATTCATAACAATTTCGAACCTGAATCTGAGGAAAGCTGGAAATGGGTGGTGATTGGTCCGAAAAAAGAAGGACACCAGTGGTGAGTCAGTGCATGGTATATTTTAAACGAAAAGTTTCCAAATCGAGTTTTTTTAACAAAAGATTTTAGCGCAAACCCTATTGGCCATTTCGCGACCCATCGTGGGGTCGAGACCCCACAGTTTGAACAACCCCGATTTATATAACAGTACTTTTATTGCTATTATAGTATTTGTTGAGGGATGACTTGCTATTTTTTATTCAGCATTGCTAAAAACCATTGCAACAGGGCATAAGATACCGGGTGTGAGTGACTGATAAAGTACCAAGAACTACTTAATGCTGCTACAGAACCTATAGTTGAGATCATTTTTATATATATCAATGTTATACGAATATATTTAATAAATTTGTCATTTCTGGTATTTATTTATCTAAAACTTCATCTATAATCAATTTTTTTGTCACCCTGTTCAATTATTTACCATATTTCTTTCATGATAATGAACTTTTTCAATTTACCGAGTTTTTCCCATACCTTGAGTAACAAATATATTTTTGTGAACTTTTTTTTATTTCAAATATAATATGGTTTATTTAACATACTGCAATGAAGTTGTGTTATTTTATCGTTTACTTCGAAAGACCTGAACAAGTTACTCATTTTAACCAATTTTAAATTTGTCACTGGAAATGGGTTATCCAAGATCAAGAAATGGTGTGCTGAAATCGGCGGGTAATTTTCATTGAATTTCCGTAAGAATTTCAATTTTTATTAGTGAAGGTCTTATTTCGATTGGATAAATCGAAATTTCGACCAGACTTCGTGAAGTATTTGTATATTTTAATGAAAATGATGGTTTTTAACATGAAAACCAATTTGTAAACATCCACTCTCTGAAACACTCACAAAATATATATAAATTTTTTTGCAATGGTAAAGTATTGGGAAAAAATTTCTTGCCTCAAAGGTCGGGAAATATCCCTAAAAATCATTTAAAATAGTCATCCCGATACCCAACTATCCGCATCGCATGTATGGCTGAATATAAACGCGTGAACACGGAATCTCAGGTGATTGTTTTATTTACTTGTAATGATTAAGCAGATTAAAAGGTTTCGACAGAAATTAACATAAACAACTGGTTAAACAGTGGATGTATTTTAAATATTTACGATATATTACATGATGAACTAGTAATGACCTATTAAGCGGCGCATAATATAAATTCCTATTGGGCGGAGACATCACGCTGACATTAATTTAGATATAATCTCATTGGATGATGATACGAAATGCCTCCAGTTGTGTATGTTGGGAAAAAATAGTCAATGAAACAAGGGGTGCAGCGAATATATCATTATTTCGTTGCGGGTAATGGACACCACATCATGTTAGGTAAAAGCGTATTTTTACTGTTGTTCATGGGGTTCATCTGCTCCACAGCGGAAGGTATGTGTTGCATCTTATGCTTTAGATAAAGCGCTTTTATATTTTATTGAATTTTCTGACAATTTAGAAGTGTATTTGAAAAATTATCACAATATTTTGATCAGGAAAACATATTCAAAAATAAAACTTGCGGGCCATGTAAGTGTGACGTAAAAAGTTACATTTTATGAACAATATTCACAGTGATGCAAAAACGAAAACAATAAACATCTTGCCAAACCTCAATTTATTCGCAATCTCAAATTCCTTGGGTTATTTTTTTTAGCTAAATTTTATCAAAATTTGAACTTAGTTTGGTCTAGCACAGACATGGGCAAACTACGGTCCAAATCTGGCCCGTTGAGTAACTCAATTTGGCGCGCCTGTTGCTGCCACAGCCACACTTAAACCAAATTCTGATGTTAAGCTATGAAATAGCTCAAGAAATTTGTTGAATTTGCAATCAAATTTAGTTTTTACACGAGGCTCATTGTTATTCACATTGGCTCTTGTGACACAATAAATGTTTTTCGTAAAATGTGACTTCATACCTCAAACTTACATGGCCCGCCAGTTCAGGGGGGGGGGGGGGGATTAAATTACCCAACGGGCCGGATTGGCCCCACGGGCCGTAACTTGCCCATGTCAGAACTAGGGTCATTCATCGGAAACAAAATACACATATGGTATGTTTTGGGATTATGTTGTTATTGTTTTATCCTTCAAGTTCAAAAATTTACTATTGTCATAATCAACAATAGTCGTCCGAGTCCGGCTTGAAGAATAGAAATAAATTAATTTTATCATCTCATGTATTTGACACGTCTATTTACACTTATCCAGCTAATCCGATAACTTTTCGTTTTGGAGAGAAATGTCGGATTTTCCTATTGATATGTAGGCCAACGCAATGTTCCAGGAAAGGCCAGTTTTTTATATTCGGAATACGAATTACCCATTGTTTTTCGACCCGGAATTTGAACTTGCAATTTCAACATAATCGATTCAGTCAGGGCGTTATCAGAGAAAACATTAGCATGAATGTATTTTTATTTTTAATAATTTGCAGAACACCAGCACATCTGTCTCGAAGAAGGCGGATTCATTTATGACCGGAGATGTTTTTGGCTCATAATTAATCTCGATCCGGGCTTCAAAAAAGAAAAGGCAGAAGCAAAGTGCATAGAATTCAATGCTTTCCCCGCCAACGTATACGATGAACCGCACTTTAGTCAGTTTTTTGTGTACTTGAGAGAGAACCGACATCAAATTCATTTTACATCGCGTATCTAGGAATGAAGTATGATCCAGATGTAAGAAATTTTCATTATTTAAATAATAATAAATAAAGAAGAGTTAAACGGCAACGCACTCCCCCCCCCAATAATAATATCGTATAGGGGAGCACCTAACCGAGTAGAAAGTACCTCGCATTGTGAAAGATGCGCAGCGCACGGGTGGTCTTCAAACGCACCGCTGATAACGCGCTTCGATTTTGCCCGCGTTCCACATTTCTTTATTATTATCACAGGTACCACTTTTCACTGCTAATTCCTTTTCATTACAATTTGATATGTTTCTCCCATTGCCAAAATCATTCAATAGCGTTATTGTCGCAGTTGCGGGAGAAATGAAAAAAGAAAACAAACTGTATTTCATTACAACAATAAATTATTATCGATAAAAACACTAAATTGGTTTAAAGTTGTTATAAACTGCTGGACGTATCTTTTCGTGTTATGAATTTTGTGCAAGGCCTGAGCATAATTTGAGGGCAATGGTCATAGCATTTATTTATAACTTCACTTGTGTAAATTGAGAATAATGGCACAGGCAATGCTTTGGCCAGAAGGTATGAAAACAATGGAGGGAAGTTCATTTCCATGGAATAAAAAATGTTAATTTCACAACAGAGTGATGTGTTGACAAATTACGATGATTCGATATCAGATTTACCGGATTCTGTGTGGGCGGGGGTTATTGGAGCTAAAGCGAAAACAGAGGTAGGGATTTGGATATGGTTTGAGTTGGATTCTCCGTGGCACCCTAACAATGGCCTTATGACATATTTCAAACAAGAACCGTTTACACGGTGTTGTATGCGAAACTGAACGTAAGTTGTTGACATTGAAAATACACTAAAAAAATCAATTCACTGCTGTTGTAACAAAATCTTTATGGCAAGTTTATCCCAGCGTTTTCTTTTATTTTTCCAATCATTTTTAAATTTTTTAACAAGTAATATTTCCTCCTGTCACTTTTACTTACATTTATTCAATCTGTTCAATCCAATTTAATACCGACTCTCGTTCATTTGCACAACTCAGTTGCTCTCCTCCACAAATAAACATGAAAACCCAAATTCGTACATGTTCCGAAGACTTGCTTAGTTGCACGTAAGTACTAGAACAGCGCTTCCCAACTTTTTTGGTCGCGGACTATTTTCTCATCGGTGAAAAACTTTGCGGACTCAAAGTGCGTGTATTGCAACCGTACTCTGTGAGAAGAAGCAATTAAAGCAATTGCGCGCTCGTTAAAAGAGCCGATTTTTTTAGTGTATAATGGCCGTATTCGTCGCACAATATTCAATCCATGACAACGACATGGATACTTGTGTTCATGGTCGCGGTTGTGTTCAACTCGCGGTTGCGTCGACTTACGACAATATGAAAGCATTATGCCACGGCAATCTGCGAACATAATAATGTGAGAATAATATTGCCCGATTATATTTAGTTTTGATACATATTTTTTGCGATCTTGCGAATTTGTTATCGCCGATAGAAAAATCCTACTATCTGCTATAAATTTAGCACTTATAAAAAATATATATTCAAAGTATATATATTAGTAAATCAAAAATACATATTCATCGCCTAGCTTCACTATTAATTTAATTGTGATGATTTCAATCTGCAGTTGTGTTGACGAAATAAAAGCAACGCGTGGTAAAGTGCCCGATTATATTTTGTTTTGATTCGTATTTTTGTGAATTCGACAAATCTGAGCTGTTCGTACAACACTTACGGCGCTCTAGTACTGTACGTACCAATGTGGAGGCAGTAAAGCAAGGAATCCTATAGAAAATGCCCTGGTACGTATACGGCAGCACCAAAAATTTTGCGATTTGCAATGTCTGAAAAATCGTTTTCAATCGGTTGCGGATCATCATAAAACAAAACTTATGGTGTTCTCCGTTTTATTTTTAGTATTTTGTATTGCCGCTTTTCAATTTAGAAAATTTGGGTTGCCACCATTGACACCTACCTGAAAATTTTTTTATTCCTCGTTGTTCGAACTCGCCAGAAACACCACTACAAGCTATCTATCGAAGCGTGTGCAGACTCGTGTTTTTGTCGGAAATCCGCAAGTGAGTTGTAAAATCCAATCGTTTAATCAGGCGACGCGTCACCTGTTACCAAATTTTCGAATAGTAAATTGCTATTCTGATAGTTGAGTATTCGAATATATATATGCCCAGTCCTACTCATTAACCAGTAATTATTGTCTCGAATATATATGTGAATAAGCTTGCCTTTTATGTTTTATGTAAATTCTAACTTAAATCGTAACTTGGCTGATAGTTAAGTTTCGCAAAAACGTTTGCAGTCCGCAGAGAATTTCTGGCTCGTTGCGGACTCATTCAAACGCTCCACGTACTCATTTAAGACCGCGGACTCGCGTTGGGAAACACTGTACTAGAATGATAGTCAACAAATACCTCATTTTCACAAATAACGCCTACTATAACAACATGTTATAAAGTTGGATTAAGAATTACTACACAAGTCAATCAATTTAGTTCTCAAATATACATTGACCTCCAATTAAAACAGTGGTTTCCAAAGTTGATGACGGGGCCAAAATTATAAACGGAAGGATATTCGCGTATGTAATCATAAAATGTGGTTCGTCCATGGGATGGGATGGAACAGCACACATTAGTATTTCCCATGAGACACGAAAATCGTATGATTTTCGGAGAAATGATGGTGAAACATTTCGTTATGAATTTCGTGTCCATAAATTTATTTGAGTATAGCTCTCTTGTTAGTTATAACGAGCAAAATATATTCAGCATTAACAATATACTTCGTGGAGGGGCTGATGAACTTCCTGCATAATTATGAATATAAAGTTAACAGAGTCCGTACATTTTGTTGTTTTGTATGTCTCTTCTTACATGTCGTCCTATTCATTTGACGCTAAACCTAAATTTAACAATTGTTATTGAATTTCATTCTAATGGGAATCCCATGGGATGGGACAAGAATAATTGCTATGGAATGGTAATGAGACAGAAAAATATGTCCCATGGACAAGCCTTCATGATACTATACCCAAAGCTGCCATAACGTCCACGTCCTTGTTTCTGACATTTGTCCCTATTTTAAAGTTTATTTTTGACTTTATTTCCATGAAACGTCCTTATTTTGACATGTGTCCTCATTTTTGTTTTATTTTAGGGATAGAGGTTTATATATAGGGTATTTAGTTGAGTCAATTCAAATGATTGATTTGCTAGAAATAATATAGAACCTCAATGATTGCTACGCGCATTCATGACATAAAATCGAATAAATTTTCATTGAGCGACTGAGCGAATATATTTCTAATGTTCAGAGCGACTGTTTTTCCCCAGGCAATTAAGCACGCGTTAAATTTGGATTTTAGAACTAGTCGAGAATCAGTGCAAAAAACGAATATGCCGGTAAAGTATACTTCAATTAAATATTACATCTCGTCATTTGTTATATTATTAATATGCTTCCCTGATTTTCTTATTTTTGGGTTTTTATCGATGGCGGCCCTGACTATACCGGTACGTATAATTAAGATACTGGTTGAATTGTTGCAAATATACACGTGCCTAGACTGTGATGATGACGTAGTTAGTGACGATATCTAAAACGCAAAATTAAAATAATAAAGTGGTAAATAAATTGGCGGGCTATATTAAATCGTTGAGAGGGCCGCCATTTGAGGACAATTGATTTAAGTGTGATGGGTAAAAGAAAACATGGCTTATAAGCCGTTCACTTGTGTAAGACTGCAAATATTATTTCATGAATTTATTTTTAATTTTACTTTTCAGTATATCTTGCAAACCTGGTTTTGTCTTACCAATAAGAATAAATGTATATCCAGTGTCACTTGAGTGTAAATTCCGTCATAAGATTGTCGTGAAGGAAGTACGATTTTTTGAGCTTCGAACCGGATGCCTGGCATTCGACAGTCATAATAACAACATCAGGAATATAATTGAATTGGTGGGTTTATTTCACTATACGTTACAATCCTAGAGGAAATAGACCGATAGAGCTTGAAATTACTTCGCAGGTCCATTACGGGGATCGTCCTGAACCAGGAGTGTGCAAACTGCGGCCCAGAAGGAAAAAAATGTTTAGCCCGCGGATAAGTGCCAATTTTATAAGGTGTGTGACCCGCCAAACAAGATTTTTTCAAATTTATTGTAATCAAGTACGTGCGAGTCATTCCAATTCCTTTTGAAAGCCTAAATCTGAACTATGTCAAACCAGTTTTCATTAGAATCTATTGTTTATTTGTCGCCCGATGATTTGATATTTATTTTTTGATGACTGTTAGCATTGGATATTTCAATAGTCTGCATCTCCTTCCATTATAAATACAAAATTCTCATCAATTTAATTAGAAGCAATCTCTACTCATCTAAAATTTTATTCTTCGCTTTAAAATTGGGAAAAACTTGAAGCTTTGGTACTCCCGAAGTAGTGAATCAAGATGACCGATACTGGAACGTAGTATGTGTACCAGGTTGGGGTTAGGCCATAAATTCATGTACAAATACTATGGGACCACTTGGCTAGTTCCGAACTCGTAATAAAACTAAAATAAGGAAAATTGGAATAAAATTATGGCCCAACCCTAACCTGGTACACATACTACGTTCCGGTGTCCGTCATCTTGTTTCACATACTTCGGGAATACCGAAGTTTTTAATATTAGTCTTTCAAAATCCAAATTTAGTTGTGTAACTGTTTAGTAGTTGAAACTGTCAGGAAAAATGTTTAAATTGTCATTCCCCTTGTTGAAACTCGATGAACAAATGTCATTTCTTGTTTATTTTAGTTTTAAGTAAGAATCAATGAAATATATAATTTTTTTCATTATTGTATTATCATTTTGTTTTTAGATGCGTTTCAAGAATTTTTCATTTTAACAAAAATAATCAGAATAATCCACAGTTCACAATATTTGTCATAATGGTATAAGTATAATTGTGTCGAAAATATTACATGAAATTGATAAAAATCAAGCATTTATCCCCATATAAATTTGCTCTTTATTTAAAAATGAATACAACGTCAGCTGGACTTTATAATAGTTATGCCCGAGCAGTTTTCATTAATCTATGTTTATTTGCCACCCGATGAAAATATAAAGTGCATTTAATTTTAATATGATTTTCCATTTATTAAAATTAAAAGTATAAAATACATATTATCAACTTATTCTGTGAACAAATTTCGGTACTCATGTAGTATGTGAACCAATATGGCGGACACCAGAACGTAGTATGTGTACCAGGTTAGGGTTAGGCCATAATTTCAAGTACAAATACTACGGTAGTTCCCGAACTCGTAATAGAACTAAAATAAGGTAAATTAGAATAAAAGTATGTCCTAACCCTAACCTGGTGCACATGCTACGTTCCGGTGTCCGCCATCTTGGTGAACATACTACGGGAGCGCCCAAATTTTATCTCTTTCACATTTTAGATTCGTTATGTGAGAATCCATGTGATATATGATTTCTTGCTTATCTTTTAGATGTGCTTGAAGAATTTTATCCTTGGAATTCTTTATCTGTTAAATCATTCATATGTAAATACACATTAGAAATACATTTTGGATGAGAAGGCAAAAATTGTTTAATGGAAATATCGTAATAGTTTAAACAAATTAGGATTTAAATTAGAAACAAAATCCGGCAGATGCGGAATCTCGAACTGTGACTAGCCAAAGTCTGTAGATGTTTGCTAAAAAAGTTTTACACCGGATATACACGTTGACAATCAAGGGTGGTGTTGTTTTGCTGGTGTTGATAATTTTAGGTTTGAATTACTCTCATAATAATACACCGAAATAATAGGATGGGATTACCATATTTATGCCAATGGAGAGGAAAGCCGATACCAGGAAAAATAACAAAATTCTCGAACTTATGCACTTTTATTAAAAAATCACGGCATTCGCCAATAAACTGAATGTTTAATCTAAACCAGGGTGGTCCAAGGTTGTCGCTTTTGCGGGCCACAAAATTATTTTTGCATTGTTCGCGGGCCACAATAGTGTCTAAATAAAAAATTCCTTAAAACTCGGAAATGATCATTGCTCCCATGATAGCAAAATGCCGTTTCAGATTATATTTGCTGCAAATTGATTTATTTTCAAACTACGTATACCAAATGTAAGGTACAGGAGAGTAATTACTAATTTTTCTGACATATTGGACGCATTTTTCGTAATACTGTTTAGGCTTGTTCCAAAGCTTCACCGGACGGAATTATATTCTCAGGACATAATATTAATATTTAGTTATTATAATCGTTGGAATATATTCCCAACCAAATAGATAGAAAGTCAGCTAGCAATTTGCATTACTTTGCTAGTTGCTTCAGCTAGTCGTGACACTAGTCAATTTAATGACATTAGTGATGTAACAAAATTTCGAAAAGCTTTTCTGATTATTTTTATGACGAAACAACAACAAATGCGAATTTTTGATTACCCTTCAACAGGCGACGAGGGCCACAAAAAATGACGCTGCGGGCCGCACGTGGCCGCGGGGCTGGGTTTGGACCACCCTAATCTAAACAAGAAAAATAAATCAAACCTGCAATAGAGTATATATACTCGTCCATATAAAAAAATGCTCCAGCATTTTTTACTGGGCCAGTCCCTCAAAAAATTAAAGTGAAAATTGGAAATTCTAGTAATTATTATTTTGGCGACTATTCAATCTCGGCGATCGCCTCGCGCATTGTTTGGTACATCTTGGTATATCAGAACTCGAGCCAGTTTGCACACCCCTTTTTTAGAGGAACACTAAATACCAAGGTTTTACACCATCAATGAAAGAAAACGGGACAAACAAACGAACCGTCACAGACCCTTCAACGTTTTACAGAAGAGACAACACCAATCGCAAGAAAGTTCGAGAAGACGATGTCGATAAACTCGTTATGATCGAACCATACAAGTACATGGGTTGCACATCAGTATGCTGTCTACTATAAAATTGTCCGAAAATCCGTCTAATGGTAGAAAAGGCTGTTTTTCTGGATACTAGAACCTCCAGTGAACAATGTTTTCAATTTATTCAAAACGCAAAACCCGAAACTGATGCAAACTGGTTATGTTCAGATTCAAGAATGTTTGTGCGCTGTACAAGAATCAATGGCGAACATCTTTTATGTTCAAAAAAGGGTATCTATCTGATCGTCGTGAATAGGGATGGCGGAATCGATTCTTCGTGAAATCGACTAAAATCGATTTCGATGCATTGGAATCGATTCTTAGGGTTAAAAGTTGGCTGCAAACATATTGTGTCGAGTTCTTCAGATAAATGTATAAACTGCTATGGTATTGCTTAGTTGGATATGTTTTCTCGCTAAGATATGTCGAGGAATCGGATAAGAATCGAATACTTGTAAGTAGTCATACCTAGCACTCTTATTACGACATGGCACAAACCGACAAATGTCTTACAGAAGTAACATTATTCATACTTAATTTATCTTTGCAGAACGAAATTCATTCATGAAAAACGACGTTCTCGCATTTGGTTATCATGTTGGGTACTAGCAATCGTCTCACTCAGATGGACCTACGAAAACCAAAACAAATACAGTCCTTTGAAAAACAGAATATTTATCTACGTATCGACTCCCCGTGTACAGATGTTTGTTCACAGCGTAGGTGTAACGTGTAAGACATGGGAGAACCTGGCAAATAGGGGAGTATTAAGACACTTTTTTTCTTTTGCATATTTTTAACCGCGTATTCATTTCAATTTGGAAGATTATTGCAGAAAGGGGTGAATGTATTTTTTATTCAGCGACTAAGAAATTTCCTTGCGATAAACATCTTACCACCAAAATGCTTTGAAAAACGTTTGTCAAGTGTCCCACTGTACCCACTTGTGGGGCACATTTCGGACAGACTCTGAGGTGCAATGGGGCATTCTGTTGAATTTAACGAAGTATGGCTTTAAAAATCGGCAGAAAATCGGCATTATTTTGACGCCCTCTTTGCATGGCTTAGATTGTGATGGGTTTTTAATTGATAAGCTAAGTTGATAGGCTGATAAGCTAAGTAGGCCTACTGAAAAATAACGTTATATTTACTAATTTTCAAACGTGTTTCTATAGCGAAAGTTATAAACAACAATACAGAAATGGGTCTCGACAACGTCAAATATTGAGTTGTAAATGAAATGGCCGACGCACAAAGCTACATGAAAATGGCGTAGTATATACTGATTTTTTAACATTGTTTACGGAGAAAGTTTTAGACAACGATAAACAATAATCAATGTCATGTATTGGGTTTTGAATGTGTAATCTTTAACATAATCTGTTATCCACCGCTTCAAAACTTTTTGCCAAATATTTTGATTGACATCAGAATACGATTATTAATTTTCGTCGAATGTTTATTGTTCAACCAGTTTTTTTTATCGGATGCACTAATCTAAAACATGCAGAATGTTATATTCATTATATTTATCATTGACCAAGTTTGGGTATATAAAACTAAAAAGATTACGGTCCCTTAAAAACTGAAAACGGTTAAGCCATTTAAAAAACAAAATATTCATCTATGTATCGATTCCTCTTGTACAGAGTCTTGTTCATAGCGTAGGTTTTAAAAACATTCCTTTGAAGAAAATCGAAACGACCCAATAGTTCACCATGTAACACACAAATATCGGCAATTGGTGCAACACTTTGAACGTGTGGACAAAAAATTCAAATCGCGATGTTAAATTTCTCTAATATATCATGTACATGAGCCTGGCTAAGACTTGATTCAAGGTACCTTATTCGTGACACGGACATACTAAACTTAACGAGGAGTTTTCACCACGATTTAAACATTGTCGCGTCAAACTGTCGTGCATAACTTTTAACCTTTAAATAAAAACTACATTTTACTACGAATAAACACAAAATTATATTTGCTCATGCATCAATCAAATATATATTTCCGTGATATAGTCAGACAACATGTTTAGCACTATAAAAAATACCTGTATTTAAACATATTTTTCATCGTTATTTCCATTCATCCAGATTTTAAATGCCAAAACTGAACTTTGAATAAAAATAGGTCACATGTCTTTGCCATAAAAATGACATAAAATGTGTTAAAACTGTGTTTTTAGGAAAAATATTTTGAAAATCGAGGGCTTACTTTCTGCGTACCGATTAAGCCGAGGGCTATCAGTTCAATGCGCCGTTTTGAAAAAGTCAATTTGCTCGATTAACCTTCAATTATTGATAATCACTGATATTTAGTCATGCGAAAACACTGATAAACTTTATGATTTTTCAGGAAATCAAACGATTTCTACAACGTAGCAAATAAATTACTAGCAATGACACTTCCATTTTCAAAATGAGTGTTTTTCAAATTGATTTTGAAGTGATCACTACAATAATATCTTCGGAAACAACAAATCCACAATGTACCTGCTTTTTTACAAACACCCTGCAAAACCCTACGATGAAATGAACTTAACAGTTGAACTATTCGCAAAATGTAATATATGTAACACGACGCGGACAAAATGTTTTGACTGTCCTAAGATAGAGTCGAAGAACTGCAATGAAATATGGAGAAATTATCTGAAATATGTCTGTGTAGAATCACAAGAAATATTTATAGCAATTCAATACAAATGTTATTTTTAGAAAGGTATAGAATGAATTTCCATGGGATCAAAGGTCGGGGAAATATCTATTACAGTTTACAGTCCAGGGGTCTGCAACGTTTTGTCGCTCGCGGGCCAAAATTGAGGTTGCAAGTCATTGGCGGGCCGCGCATATTTTTAGAAAGTTGAAAAACCGAACGGATGGTACTTTTTATAATAGAGATCAAGCAGTTTTACATCTCTCGAATAGAGTATAGATTTAATTTCTCATTGCATCTCATGAAATTCCATTTGAATATTTTCAGCGTCATTGAACCTTTTGCACTCAGCATCAACTTTTCTGCCTTTTGTTGCTATTTGCTTAATTATAAATAAATTATATTCTCATTAAACGAGTAATTGTGAATTATATAATTGTTAGGTTACAATATAATTTAGTCTAAAGATTATATTCGTCAAAACGAATGTTTTGTTACTATAATTTAGTGAAGCGTCGCGGGGCGCATTATAGTGCTCGGGCGGTAGGTTGCCGACCCCTAGTTTACACGTTACTTCTGTACTGAGTCTTTGTGATGCGATATGATGTAAAAAGAATTACGAAATATAATGTAAAAAACACAATTTAATAACTAGTTCAGGGTGGTCCAAACCCAGGCCCGCGGGCCACATGTGGTCCGCCACTTCATTATCTGTGGCTCGCGTCGCATCCGGAAAGTATTATAAAAATGCATTTCGTGTTGTTTCGTCATGAAAATATTCAAAAAAATCTGTCATTAATTATTAATGTTATGGCCTAACAATATAAATCATGCCGGGTGTTTTTTGTAACCACCCTAAACAGGGTTGATAATAACATGCATTTTTCACCCTAAACAGAATTACAAAAAAAATGACGCCTATATGTCAGAAAATTTGATATTCGTAATTACCCTTCTGTACCTCAGATTTAATAATCAATCCGCAGTTATTTGTAAGTTGTTTTGTAAACATGAGTTTGAAAAGAAAGCTGACGAATTCAAACAGATTTTTAACTGGATGTGGGGGGAAAAAATTGCTTGATATGTCGGCATGTTGTGTCGGTGACGAAAGACATTTAAACGGCATTTAAAGATCTTGTGAGCAATGAGCATTTTGCAAAGTTAAGATTTTGCTTTGAAAATATTATCGATGTTCGAAAGCATTTACATTTGAGGAAACACTTCTTCCGTTTTAAAGCGTTTGCAATATTAAAGTGGTCTATGTGTAATTGTAGATATATAAATACTTTTGCAGGTTTTTTGGTTGTTTATGCATGGGTTAGCTTGACAAATGACAGATACCGATCAATGTGTTTGCACAATAAAAGTGTTTGTTTTGTATTGCACTGTTTATCTATTCTTGACAGTATTGTGGCCCGCGAACAAAGCAAAAATAATTTTGTGGCCCGCGGAGCCGACAACCCTGGACCATCCTGAACTAGTTTAACCAGAGAAACTTGACATTTTGTACCATAATTTTATTTTAACAACAGGAACGCAAATGCAATAAAATGTCCAACAATCGGAACGCCGTTCCGGTGCGTTCCGGCTAAAGCTCACCTCTGCATTTAACTAATTATGGATATTTTGTTTTCAACAAGGAGAAAACCAAAATCGAACAATACTGGTTTAATGCTTTCCACCAGTGCCTAGAGGGGGTCCAAAGCGGTACCTGGGCAGCACGTTATAGGGGTGAGTTTGTTGCTTAGTTTGATAGTTTAAATAATAATATAGCAAACATTTGCAGGTCAGGTTTAGGAGGGAGCGGAATCAAAAGCTCGCCACGGGCAGCAGGAAAGTTTGACACGCCATTGCACGTACCTTATAACTTGGGCGCAATGTGAGATATTTTATCGAAAGTGTTTTTCCCATCAAAAATTTATTTTCAGCTTATGCCAACATATTTGCAAATAAAAATTAAGATGATTCGATTTTAAACACAAGTTTCATATAGTTTACTGCAAGGCCAGTGTATCTCTAAACATTTCCCACTTGTATTTACTATGGAGGTCAATGTTGAGTAATTCCATATTAATCAAGTGAAGTGTGGAAGACGACGAATATTTACCGGAATCTAATTCATGTTGCGCATAATAAGCAATAATCTTGTCACGGGGGGAGATGTCGCTGGCTATTAAGTTAATAAGTGCGGCGTCAAATAATAAAGAATCTTCCGGATCCACATCATGCAATACTTTATTCTCAATGTATAATTTCGCAGCATCTGGTAATTCCCGTGCCACGAGAATGGCGGCATAGTTTGTGACGAGCTTCGCAAATTCTTCGTAATCAACTGAAAACAATACAATTAGATTTGTGAGGTCGAAATATGAATAAAAAACCAAGAGTAATTGTAATTTGTATAAAATATAACGGGCAGTGTGAGAAACAGGTTGAGAAACCTGTTTCTCACACCAACTAAAATAAGTGAAAAACACTAGATAGCGATCGGAGACCGCCGACTTATCGATCGTTCGCAGCGACGAAAGTTAGGGGATCCCACAAAACAGAAACTGCGGTTTCAATTCCCTAGCTGTGACTCAATAGCGACACCGCGTGTCCCATCACTAATTAATAAATAACTCGCTAATTATACGACATAATTCATCCAAAATAGGCTCCTGGTTTGAGATATGATGAATGTACATGCAAACTGGAGCATATTCAACTTCGCTTTCGTGAGATATCGCGTAACATACGACGGTGTCTAACAGACAGACAAACAAACAAATAACTATCAACATACTTACCGATCGAGATCGAAAATTAATACCATTGTGGAAAATATTATCGAAGTCTTTTCAGAAATACATGCATTTGCTACTGCCAATTAAAACATAAATATACTAGGAATGTCAAAAGTTTTTTGGAACACTCGCATAAGTTTTTTCACATTTAACATATGTTTTTATATGCTTGGATGTGATCTAACAATATCATTATCAAATTTTCAATATTTCTACCGCCTGCAGTAGTCGATGGAATCTAATGAATCGCGGTTAATCTATATATTTTATCGTCATAAATTGTATCTGAGTTTATAAATATTATTAAAATAACATCTTACTAGAGGCCGACACCGAAACAAGTAGAATAGATGATAGAACGAGAGATGCGTAGAGAAATTGCTTTGCCATTTTCGTCCAAATTTCCAAGATATCTCGTTCAGCAAGACGGGCGATTTTACTTCGAAGATTGTCCGACGGTAAAGTGAAGACAAGCCAAATGGATGCTGTATATATGCTCTATAATCAATCCATCATATTTTTTTTGTTTTGAAAACGCCCAAGCTACGTCATTGAGACTTTCACGCGTTTGCCGCATGATCAAATAGTGTTGTCACTCAAAAAGAAGGAAATATTTTAAGCAGGTATATCAAATGCTTCCAATTCGAAATTTGGGTACTCCTGAAGTATGCGCACCGAGATGTCGCATAACCTGAACCCTGAGTTCAGTTTGTGCGCCATCTTGGTGCGCATACTTCAGGAGGTCCGAAATTTGTTAAAAAAAAATTGCCATTCGCTGGAGATATGAACCTAACTACATTGGAAATGAAGCAGAAAAAGGGAATGTGTGATGGCTTGGTATTCAAGAGCTCCTCAAATCCGAGTACATTTTGAAGCCCCCTCAGGAGCCCACCCCGATAATGTCAAATATGTTAGTACATTTTAACTGAAAATATTTAAAATTGCCAGTCATTTTGTAACATTGCTCTTATAGATAAACTTTTAAGCAATAATAAACAGGAATCATTGCCAGGTAATGCTAGATATGGAATTGATAATAAACAATCAATGTCAATATAACCCGTAATTTACAGACTTTTTGCGCATTTTTACATCGTAATTCACTTGAACATGAAATAGCGTTACACGAATATTGAATTTGTTTATTTTCCCAGACCACGATGACTGGGGAGACAATAATACCAAAGCTTGTCATTTTGGTCACATATTTTCAGAAATTACATTTTGGGCCATATAGGAATATCGCAGTAATCTAATTGGCTGGCTAGTGTAAAATATGCCAATTCACTTCTATCTGAAGTTGGTATCCTCGCCTCAAAAAAGAAAGGATACAAACGAGTTCTGTTTTGGAGATATGAACATTGGAAATGAATCAGAAAAAACGGGGATGGCTTGTTATTCGAGTAAGAGCTCCTCAAATCCGATTACATTTTTGAAAAAAAAATCTCAGGAGTCTATCCCGGTAATGTCAAATAGGTTAGTACAGTGGTTCCCAAACTTTTTCAAAATAATTCCACGACGGACCCCTTTCAATTTTTTTAATGATTCGCGGCCCTATGCACTTAAATAAAACATTAAAAGATCACAACAAAAAAAATAAATGCGTCGTACGGTATAGTAAAAATCCTTCTCTTCACCTGTGTTTATCACAATAAACTAACATCACAATTTTAAAAGACATTTTGAAATTAATATTACAGAGCGAAAAACGTAAAAATATATGCATACCGTTACCATGTGTCGAAGACTAAATTTGACAGCTAAAAACTAAACGTAGTGCCTCTCTGACTACTCTCTACTTAACGTCAGTCAGTAGTTTATTATTCACCAAAATGAAAATGCACTTACTGTGAACATGAATTTAAAAAAGTTTGAAATGACATTTCACGGTGAAGGGTGGCGCGAAAAACCAAAGTTGGCTAACGCTACCTACCGTTCACTACAAAAGCGTAAAACAGCGTTTCGAAGCGGACTGGCATACTTTATAAACTACCTACTGTAACTACATCCTATACCAACAGACGCGCAAAGGCAGGGTAAGCTACACCTCGGCAGTTAGTTAACTTATAGTGGCAGCAATTGAACTTTGTCTGTGATGTCATAGATCCGCTGCTTTGTGACATCAATATGGGACAACGTGATCGAAACAAAAAGTGAACGATCAGTGATTGTGGAGCTCAAAAGGCGTCAAATTTGCAAATTTAAGCACTTAATTTTTGCATTATTTCACTATGAGGCATAAAACAGATTTCTATCGCGGACCTTCCGAAAGTGCTTCGCGGACCCCAAAAGGTCCGCGGACCCTAGTTTGGGAACCACTGGGTTAGTACATTTTCACTGAAAATATTTAAAATTTCCAGTCATTTTTAACATTGCTCTTATAGATAAAGTTTTAATCGATAATAAACAGGAATCATTGCCAGGTAATGTTAGATATGGAATCGATTGTATACAATCAATGACGATATAACCCGTAATTTACAGACTTTTTGCGTATTTTTACATTATAATTTACCCGAACATGAAATAGCGTCACACGAATATTGAAATTGTTTAGTTCCCTAAATCACAATGACTAGTGAGACAATAGTACCAAAGCTTGTCAGATTTTTATCATTTTGGTCACATATTTTCAGAAATTACATTTTGAGCCATATAGGAATATCGCAGAAATCTAATAGGCTGGCTAGCGTGAAATACGCCAATCCAGTTCTATTTGAGCTGGTATCCTTGCCTCGAAAACGAACGAACTTGAACGAGCTTTGTATTCTTTGCAACGTAAGTGCGAATCTTTAGCTTCGTGAGTATTTGAAAATCCATCAATCACGTTGTGTGACCGCTGACAGCATTATGAGACTGTACGTGATATAGGAGGCAGAAGATCTTATTGTTTACGTCTGTAACGATATATATTATTTCTCACAGTTATGCAAATATGTAAGCATTCATATCTTATTCGTATTTTTTCGTTTGTTATCCAATCAACTGCTGTTACCATAGCTACCCCAGCCTGTGGTGTCTGGAGCAGCTTTCTTTTATTAACTAGAATGCCACCGAGATATAGCTCGCTTAAATGTGTCTTATTATTTACGACTTTTGTTATCTTATCTTATCTTTGACTTATTTTTCTCAGTATGATATAACTTTAGACTCATTCCCTCATAAGTGTTGATACTCGATAACCATCACTAGTTTATCGCGTTTCCCTTCACGCTGAAACGTATTTATTTATATCCTTCGTAATTATGTTTGTCCATCGTGTACTTTTGCTATGATAATATAAACTACTGACTGACTGTAGCTTTACAATCTGTGCTGTAAAATCGAATCCAATTAGTTATTGAATATGTCGCTAAAATAGTGAGAGATATGTTTAACTCATATAAACGAATGCAATTCCATTGCACTTGCTTCTTTGAAATATATTTGTTCGTGAAAACACTTTTCAAGAAAGTTTCAACATTTTCGGTTCATATTACTATTTGATAGCGCCATCTCGCGATCAAGATATTGTTCAGTTTTTAATTAAAAAGAAAAGTTAACTCTTGCTCACTGAATCAGTAGTATATGTAACCTACATGTTAATGAAGACCAAGTTAACAGTATTTCTATTTTCTACTAGTGCCATGCTATTAGAGGAGACTTTAGATTTCAGACGACAAGAGGACAATTACTGATAAATAATACTATCACTCACTTTTTTAAAACATACAGGTTCATGATAGAAATATTGGTGGATAGTAAAAAAATCTTAGATTTGCTGCGGTTTACGTTTATTAATATATACATACCTTATATTTTTACAGTAAATACTGTTTAATTATTTTCAAATGCATTCTATTCCCTTTGAGGTTGAAACGCTTTTCAGAACTACTGTTACTGTTTGTGTATTATTTATTTAAACTATGATACAATAAGTTCAACACATTTGAACGGTAGACTTTGCTCGCTATTTACAAAGTCCTTGTTTACTTTCTTATTCTATTTACCGAGGTCAGACGAAACGGTACAGAAATCTAGAAAAGTCATTTTCACTCTCGTCATAGCATCCTTGCGTTATACGCATACGGATCCATCTGCACAAAGGTATAGAGCAAGGAAATGTAGTTAGTTTCACGTGACCTCAACTGTTAGTTACGTCTACTTTTTTTGCTATGAAATGAGTTTTATAAATTGTTTTTGCACCTTTACTGAAAGAAAAGTTATATAGAAGCCTCAATAAGAAGAATATATTTATAAAGGTTGGTCCAGCATTGCCTGTGGATGAAGTCAATTTCAAATATTACAATGTTTTCGATAATTTGGACATGATGAAGACTACATAATAAAAGATATAAAACGCAATGTAAAATAGAATATGTTCATTGAAGTTTTACTCTGGCTAGTGGCGTATCCAGGGCGTGGCAGCCTTGACTCGCGCCATGGGCGTTGTGTTGATGGACCTTTCCGTGAGCATCGACTTCCTCGTTTATTTCGTGACATTGGCCAATCAGCAAGATGCAAAAATTGACGTACCGATGCTCCCTTTTCGCATCCGCTCAGACACTTTTCTCACTCAGATAGATTTTTACGCGTGGTCGTGAACATTACCTCGTTTTTGAACACTATTCGTTAGTTTTCAGTTGTGTTTCGGAAACTCGAATATAAATAAGATAATTCAATGATTACTCTGTCTTCCTAGAAGTTTTAATTTAATTGCAGTAATAAAAAATTAGTTATAACTAATATTATTAGTTATATCTGTAGCAACCTCGTGAAGAATGCAAATACTGCATCAGCTTTTAGATTGAAGGTAACGAAAAGACTCTTTCTATTGTGATACATGCAAAGGCAAACCAGGTTTACATCCTGGTGACTGTTTCTCTAAATTTCATTTGGAGAAAATGGGGATAAAATGTATTTGAGATAAAACTGTGTCGTTCTGTAATCACTTTTGATTTGTATCACCATTTCAATATTATAGGTACATAGGTGGTGTTAGATCTTGCAAATCAATATTCTTCCTACTTAAAATTCCCCCGCAAATTGGTCAAATGGTAGAAAAGGCAGTCCTTCTGGATACTGAAAATACCAGTGCACAATGGTTTTATTTTGAAAAAACAAAACTACACTAATGCAGGGACGAAAATCACTCTATACAGATTCAGGAATGTTGGGATGCGCATTAACACCCATAAAGGGAAAGCACGCTCTCGATAAAACTAATCAGCCCATCGATCTCTGTACAAGAATCAATGACGAACACCTTTCATGTCCTAAAAAGATATCTGGTCGTCGTAAAGAATGTAACTACTGCACCAAGCTTTTAGATTGAAGGAAAACGAAAAGACTCGTCCTTCTACTGTGATACATGCAAAAGCAAACCAGGTTTACATCTTGATAACTGCTTCTAGTGTGTCATTCTGTAATCACTGTTAACTTCAGATTACTCATTTTGTTGCTTTACGTTATTTACTATTTCATTATTATATATCATTAATAATGATTATCATTATAATTTATTTTCAATTTTGCCTGTCCCTGTACACTACACTAATGAGTCTTTTTTTCATTTATCCTTTACATGCCTTCCTGATTTATTTTATTAAAGTTTGCAGCATTTTCTCAAAGTTTGTGTTGAATATACAGGAGGGTCAAATCATGGGGATGCATAGTATGAACCTTTCCCGGAGCATCGACTTCCTTGTTTACTTCGTGACATTGGCCAAACAGCAAGATGCAAAAAGTGACGTAACAATGCTCCCTTTTCGCATCCGCTCAGACACTTTTCTCACTCAGACAGATTTTCAAGCGTGGTCGTAAACATTACCTCGTTTTTGAACTCTATTCGTTAGTTTTCTGTTGTGGTACTTTTAAAAAACAGAATGTTGTATGCAATGAATCATAATATTGGTTTGTAACACATACCCCATTTTACAGGCGCCAACTCGCAAAAGCACTTTTAAAATAGCCCCGAAAATTTTGCAATGGTGAAGTATAGAAGAATTTTTTGGGGGTTCAAAGGTCGGGGAAAGGTCCATTGGACAGGCTATTTGGTTTCCGATCATAATTAGCTTCCTAGTCGGGTCGGTGACTCTCTGACTAGCCCTCTCTTCTACCAAAGTATTTGAGCCAGACCAGCGACATTATGATATAATTTCGAATATGGAGCAGTAACAATAAGGAATCAATAATTTCCATATTTTTTTTCGTCAACGTTTGGGGTTTTCTTATCCAAGAAAACTAATCTTCCAACCAAAGCTAATCCTATAATCTTAGAAACCAATTCACATTCACAGTTTGCCCTAGTGCTGAACTCATGCTAAACATCTTGCTGAGTTGCGTACAGGTTGGTATTCATCACAATTATCTTTCGCCAAGTCGTTGTTAATGAAATTCCAACAAAAGCCCATAATGTCATTCATATTTGGTGGTTAAATCTTCACACCAGGTTCCCCGTTAAACGTAAGTATAACCCGTGGCAATAGACGTGCGGGGAATGGCAACTCACATTCCAATATGGTGATGAAATAAACTAATGATTACTGACTCGTGGGCCACACGGATAGATGAAAGTGCCACAACAATTCAGTGTTGTCGACCTATACCACGAATCGAATACAGGGAGTCCTCGGGTTACGACGGTCGCGACTTACGCTGTTTCTAGGTTACGAACGCGCACTCCATAACGCTGTTTCAAGATTACAAACGCACTCCATAAAAATATAAAAGATAATACTGTACTGTAATATCTAAACTGGATCATTGTGATCAAGAAAATCAGTTCTTTGGGCTCATTGGTTTTCATCATTTACGATTGTGAACTATTACGATTATGAACGAATAATCACTGAGCTTCAGTCACGTGGTACACAGTTTCAGTGAGACTGTACGCCATTTTGGTTGTTCCGACTTAAATTGAAATTCGGGTTACACCGCGTGATTGGGATGACAAGCAGATCTATGTACACATCCTGACTCCAATCAGCAAGTATTTGTGGCGTCAAGAATTCTTCTGATGAATCACTAATGGGGGACTTGCCTTCCGGGTTTGGACGCACTGAACCTGACAGCCGCTGAATTTCTCATGCACAAAACTAGACACAGTTCCGAAACGAACTTGCTTTATTTTTCACTCAACATAAAGTGCTATTGTGGCCACTCGTGTGAGGTTAAGTGATTTAAAATAGTTTGGACTACAATGCTTCCAAACTCTAATTGATTAGATACACAGATGTAACTAAATGCACAATAAAACAAACAAGTATAAACCTAATGACTAATCCCTATCCTTACACATCTCTGCATAAAATACAATCCTAATTTCCATATAAGTTAACATTAAGGCTACAGCATAAAAAATCACGCTCCTTCACCAAACACTGATGAATCGCAATAACATGTTGCCACAATATGCACAAAGTGACAATTAAGATAGGGCCCTAAACTGCAATTACAAATTAATATCTCAATGGAATAAGAGTCATCAAAGTAGATCATTAGCCTATACCTAACACAATCCTAAATAGGTGAGATAATATGCAAATGCCAATGTGCAGTGACATTTACATCGCATTCGCAATATGTACACAAGAAAGGCAATATGTGACAACACTTGAACCATGCTTTTTTATACAGAAAAAAGGTAATTGACTCCATGTCGTCACCTAGCAGAATTAATAGATGAGAATAAAAAAGACAAGAAAGCTACGCACAAATATATGGACACGTTAGACCAGAGCGAATCAGTCTTTACCGGTACCTTTGACGCTACCGGTACCCTCAAAAAAGTTCTGAATTTCCAGTAGCAAGAATTTTGCAGAATCAAAACGTACAGCCAGTCATGACACTGACTAAAATCCGTGTTCCTATGGATAAAAAATAATACAGCAAAATTTTAGACGAAATATCAAATTTCATAGAATTCACGCAAAATTTTGAAATAATAAAAGTAATAGCCTTCTAGCGAAGAAATTAATCTTTAACCACTGAAAATTTCAAAGCAATTGGTCCAGTATTCGAAGAGAAAAGCGATTTTTCAAAAACGTGTCAAAGAACAAGAACAACAACAACATAATATTGAAACGATCGTTATGGCCACTAAACGTGTCCAATAACCATCAATCATCCTCAACACCGCGTCTCAAGAACGGAACAACGTCGTAAGTCGAGGACTCCCTGTAACCACATTGAGCCGCATATTATATTCACCAACTTGCAAGTAAGCGCCTGACTAACCGGAGTGCAGGGGCAAAACTCAGTTTTACACAATCAACATACAATGTTCTATACACGACCACAGTCGCCTTTGATGGTACAGTTTTGACTTCGCCCTAACCCAGCGGTCGTCATGGCTGCTCAGATTGTTGGTGCACGGAGTCGTTTTTTGTTTGTTGTTGAAGAGCGAGATTACTGAGCATACCAGGTTGACATGCATTGACGTATTTGTTTTTTCAATATAACATATATGTTACTGTATATATACAGTTCGACTTTTTGTTATTATTTTCTTGTTGGACTTGCTTATGGGTGCCGCTGCTGGATAACCAAAATTGTTTTTTTGCGGATCCCCTCACCCTGAAATGGTTTTTAATTATTTATTGCAATTTGCATATCAAGTGTGCTTTAAGTATGGTGAGAAAATAAACTACTGATTAAAAACCACTCACACGCGAAACTCGCAGAGTGATCATCGCATAAGAACAAAGTTTAGCTGCGACCCTCTTCTGTCATCTAACGACCACGCAAAAAAAAGCTACGGCGGTGGGTTTTTCTGCGGATTTGGAAGACATTTCTCTGGATTGGCAATGCTTCAATAAAAACGATTGAATACGAAGAACTCTTTTCACTACTTCAAAATTAAGACCTTTTTTCAATTCGACCGTGTGGAAAATCATGCTAAACGTTGGGAAAATGCTCGCCACCGTACCGCTGATTACCGTGGTGGAATCATGTGTGGGAGGATGGATACCGGTACTCCACCGACAGGCCGTAGGATTTACATATCTATCCCCGGGAAGAAGAAGCCCGCTAGCACGGTTTTTGTACCAGTCCATGTAGGGTATGGCTCGGCGGTGTTGCGGATTGTGCTAAGCCTACCCACACCTGACATGAACTGGCACGATAACCGGACGAGAGTCCGTGGTTAGATAGAGAAAGATTTATTTTTTCGTCAATCATTAGCCATATTAGTTTTAACGGCTTTCCTCTCCCCCGGTATAAATTCGTAAATCCTACCGCACTTGTATGGTGGAGGAAGCCAGAACCGACCAGCAGGTACCTGAACCACCTATTCAGTGGAAACAAATATTGGAACAGAGAAAACAGCTTTTAGCAGACAAGACTTGATGAAATATTGATTAGGCCATGATGGCTCGAACCCGAAATTTTAAAACCTTAAAAAAAAATTTCAAGTCAGAATTGATGCATCATCAAAAATTATTCACTATTCCTGATAAAATTTATTACAATGACAGTGAACAAGACATAATAGTGCAATAGGTTACGATGTAATAATGCATCCACAGTGATCTCATAATAATGATGATTATAAAATGAACTAAATTATATTAAACATGATTCGCATGTTTGTACATTCCACAAATAACAAAAATATCGAATACAAAGGAATGGCACTTGGGAAACGGAATGATTTCAAGAATATACATGAGGTATTATCGCCAATGTGGCACTTGGGTGTCTGACCTGGGTTTACCCGAAGTTCAAAACTGAGTGTTGGAGCACTTCTTGTAATCCGAAAGCCGTTTATTTTAAATCAATATCAAGTTTTCAGTACTACTTGATGTCTTCCGAAATCGCGCCACGCATTCATAAATTTGTACACAGGCAGTAAATAGTGAAGGCGGCGTTCGGAACCAAGTGATAATATGAGTTGTAGTAACTGAACTCATACCAATTAATTTAGCAATGTAGCTTTAGCATTAGTGTTCATTTAAAATTCTCAAAGACATTTTAATTAAATACAATTTCACCAAGAAAATACGGTCCAAAAATGCACTCATTGAAACTATTATTATGAAAAAAATTGAAAGCGAGATATAAATACAAAGTCTCAAGAACCTTTTTTCATTTTGTGATACATAATAAGAAAGTACACACATCATTTCGGAAGAACATGAACTAGCAAAAACAGAAAATATCCGGATTTGAGACCACGAAAACCAGAAACTTGTAACAGACCCGAACCAGACACCCTATTATGCGAATGACGCGGAATCTAACAATATCTCAGACTCGATCAAATGCAGTGAAATTTGAGCACACAATGCTCAACTGTTAAGCAAACCGATCTCATTTGGAAAGTTAGAATATTTGTATTCTGTGATTCTCTCTATCACTGACTGCAATGTCTCCATTTCGTAGAATTGCGACCCCCTCCAGCCCTTTCATTTGTCCAGGCTCAGAACCCCAGCTGCCAAAACTGGACAAAAAGCTTCCATCATTGCGAAATATCTGAAATATAACAAGAGAGACAATGCTCTATTTAATAGGATATCGACGGTTATCTCGCAGTCTAGCGAAACTGCCCGTCTGCAGGTTAGATGGCCTACCAGCAAACTATTCTGATTAGTAGATTCAAAATTCCATTGTGATCAAACAATTCGCACTCACAAGTAAATACACCTTGTAACTGAGATAATAAAACTGATGTGAACGGGGATTTATTTAAATGAAAAGTATGCAAACGAAGTCGCTTTATAATAAATTATTAGCCTTGTGTCGTGGCCCCCTTTGAACTGCTTTGTGGCCCCTTGGGGAGCCACTGGCCCCCGGTTGAGAACCACTGTACTAATATATATAAAAGCAAACCTAATACTTACATCTTTTTCAAAGTGTAGCTAGTTTAATAATAGTGACAAACCTGATAGGGTATTTGATTCTATTTAAACAATATACATATATCAATATAGACACTCGGTTTCGAACGGAAACTCTTGAAACCCCTGGACTGTACTCACAGAACCTTAGGGTAAAAAAAAACTGTCATACACCATAAAAAAAATGTTCCCATAAATTAAAAAAAATGAGAGTAATTGTCTACTAGTGAATTCATCCGTCGTTGAGTTCTGATAATTTGGGATGGATTGCAGATAAAGGTAACTTGGTATCTTCCAATAAGAACAAAATTTAGTATAAAATGATTTATTTTGACTCCATAGTCAGCAATCAGCATAATGGACTATTTAATTCAATTTAGAGGGTTTTGCCATAAATAAGTGGTGCATGTTCACTCCCCCAAAAGTATAAATCAATTCAGCTACATACAACCACAGAAATATGATAAAATACAAGAAATGGGTTGGAAATGTGAATGCGCACTCTGTATCCCAATATGAGTGCATACTCCATTTCGTTCAATATGAGTGCATTCATAGGAAAACTTTACAGAGAAAAACTTACCTGAATTCGATTATTTCCGCTGTCCCCAACGATGATATTCCCATGTTGATCTGTAGCGACACCTCTTGGATATTTGAACTGTCCATCACTGGTACCTTCTGACCCAAATTTGTACAGAAACCTTCCATATTTATCGAAGACTTGAATTCGATGATTTCCACTGTCTCCAACAACAACCTGTGGTGAAGAAATGATTTTTGTAATTAACGATTAATATGCCTTTCTCACTGAGCTAATGAAGGACTATATTTAAAAAGACCAGAATCTTTTCAGTACGCAGGTGTCTAATTTATCGATATCAGGATTTTGGGCGAGGAAGAGGAGCGATTTGATGGTTAATATGGCCATGACCTCTTTTCTGGTTAACAGTTCATGTCTAGTATGGGATTAGTTATCGAGATATTTGTTTCATATACGTGGATTTGATGGTGGAAGGAAGCTGTGACTGACCAGCGGTTACATGAACCCCCACCCTATGGCGGCGAGGAGTATAGCAATCCTCTTGCACATAATTATCCTGATTCTACATTGCAAACTTGCAAAGCTCAATTAGAGATGATGGCGTGAGTATTCTTGACACTCAGCGCAATGCCGCTAAGCCTCTATAAAAATAGTCATTTTTTTGTCGCAACAGTATTTAATTCTATGCAATTCAACTTATATATTTTTTGAAATGCTGACTTAGTTATACTACCTGTACCTGTTTCTTTTAATTGCCGTATTATATTTTGACATGTTCTATTCTTAGGTTAAGTATAATGTGTATTTATTTTATAAATACAGTTTTTGGACCCAGCACAGTGGGTTGGGGTTACTGGCAAATGTATCAGCATTATTTTCAAAAGTACATCAAAGCAATAAAAAACACTTGCCTTACTATCCTGTGTTATTGAAAGATATTGCGGGCTGTCAAATTGGGTATCCTGCGAACCAACTCGACCGAATTTGCGAATGAACGTTCCATCAAGAGTAAAAACCTGTTGAAATATAACAAAAGATAAACATTTTAACTGAGAGAGAAAAGGGATGAGATGAATTATTCATGGACTCTTGTATGGGTACCAGCCCAGATCGAGTGAAGTAATAGCTTACAGGTTTTTACCCATGTTGGTGGAGCAAAACCCCTGTCTAATAGTGAGTTAATTGTCTTGTGCAAAAAAACTATAAATTTATATAAGGCTAGCCTAATACTGGCAAACTCAATAGTTATAACAAGGAGTCTTTAGACTCTTGGATTTGAATGCAAACTTGCGCAACAATTGGACTGTACTGGATCCTAGGAGTCTCGGGTTCCAAATAGCAACTGTCATAGTGGCGACTTCATAATAGCGACGTAATGAAGTGAGCGACTGTCATAATGGCGGTCGCAATAAACAGCGACAGTTCGACATCACTTTATTTATTATATCCAAGGCTTTCACGCACCAGCACTCTTTTTTTTTTCAAAGCAATAAAGCCAACCCCAGAACAAAGAAAAGAAAATCGGCTCTATAGTCAAAGTATACAGTATACCTGAATTCTATGATTGTCTTTATCGCAGACGTAGACAAATCCCATGCTGTCGGTTGCTATTCCCCAAGGATAACTCAGTTCACCCTCACCTGGACAAAAACAAGCAACTTTTAATTTCAAGCATAATAGTTAATGTGGATTTCCAATCACTCAAACATTTTGTGCTAATAGCGCATGTTACTTGCAATTCATGTTGAATACAAATATTTTTAATGTTCATCCTGAGAAAAAGGAAAGCCAACTACACCAGTGGTCTGCAACCTTTTTTCAGGGACAGACCGGTAAAATCTGACCAAAATTTTGGCGGACCACCTTTATACAAATTACAGACGTACTGATCAAATGTGATAAATTATATGCGCTAAAAAAGTTATGTTGACAATACATAAACAAAGGTATATAGTGTTTCTTACGTTCGTCCTACTACAATATTTCGTTTTTGTAGTTGTCAATTTTGAAAACTTGACCTCACATACTGGTAACAATGCTATGACGGCATTGTACGTTTTTTGTGTCACCTTTCTGCGGACCGGTAGTAATCTTTCCGCGGTCCGCGGTAATCTTTCCGCGGAAATATCCGAAATTGGCTTGCCGTTCCACCTCATATAGCCTTGTGGATTCAGCGGTTCCCAAACATTTTGTTTGTACGACGCCAAATTATCAGAGAAAACACACGACACACTTACACGAAAAAAAAGGCTTCTTCTGAATAAAACTTTGTGATCGTGTTTTATGCTCATGTTTAAAAAATTTGTGAACATGTAGGTCAGGGTGGTCCAAAGTTGTCGGCCTCGCGGGCCACACTATAATTTTTGTTTTGTTCGCGAGCCACAATATTGCGTGCTAAGAATAGGTAAACAGTGCAACACAAAACAAACACTTTGTCCAAACATTGGTCATTATTTGTCATTTATCAAGCAAAAACATGCAAAAAACTCACTTTAAAGTGCAAAAGTTTTACTATATCTACATTCAGTGTAAGACTTCAAAATCTTCATAACGAAGGAAGGGCCATACAGAGAAAATGCCCGTTTAGGTTTCATATTAAGCAAGCATTGTGATATTTTTTCTCCCATATCTAGTCAAAAATCTGTTCGAAGTGGTCAACTTTTATTTCAAACTCATGTTTGCAAAATAACTTACAAATAACTGCAGATTGATTGATTACCGATTTTTACCAAATTTGAGATACAGGAGGGTAATTACTAAATTTTCTGACATATAGGCAGCATTTTTTGTAATACTGTTTAGGTTGCTTGCAAAAAACCACCCGGCAGGAATTATATTGGTTGGCCATTACATTAATATTTAGTTATCAGGTATAGCAAACCTAGGCTAATAGCTTCCTCATTCGATTTTTAGTGTTCTATGCAGTTGCCTCAGCTAGTCATAACACCAGTCAATTCAATGTGATTACATTAGTGATGTAACAATATGTCAGAAGATTTTTCTGGTCATTTTTTTGATGAAACAACACCAAATGCGATTTTTTGTTTACCCTTGCGCAAATGCGACGCGGCCAACAAAAAATGAAGCGCCGGGCCACATGTGGCCCACGGGCCTGGGTTTGGACCACCCTGATGTAGGTCTCAAGAATGAAGGCAATGTCAACAAAACAACATAGCGTCATAACGTTTACAATTATTTATCTAATGAGAGGTGTGCGGCTACTGCTCTGAACACACATTTTCAAATATTCAATCATATATTAGTTATGTTTAACACATTTTTGGTAAATTTCAGGGTGCACTTGGTAAAGTGCTGCGGGAACCGCTGGTGAACCCGAGTTATCAGAATACAATTTTGGACAATTGACCTTGGTGTTTATACATCGGGAATAAGAAATTGTCAAAGCGAAAATAATAATGAAAAAAACACACCAGACCCTTCCTCTCCAAACATCCTGATGAATCTTCCCTGAGAATCAAATATTTGAACGCGATGATTATATCTGTCTGATGTAATAATCCATCCTTGTGATGTCACAGTGACTCCAGCAAGACAATCAAATTCACCAAAGCCTGTTCCGTAACTTCCAAACGTATGAATTGTTGCCCCAGACAAATCAAAAATCTGTAAATATAATCAGTGATGATGAAAAAACTTTAATCAAATATTAATTTTCGGGCTAATAAAGTCAGTGTTCTGGACCCAATTTTTTGCCTAATTTTCTGGGGTCAGCTCATTGGGTGACTTAATTTATTTTCATTGTTCTGGAGTCAGCATAGCATTAGCTACGGATCAGTAAAACAGGGGAAAAAGAGGACAACAACAAACTTTCCACGTCAGTTTATGAACCACAGTTCTCACACTGTGGATCTGGAATATCTTCGTTGTGATTATATGAAGATGTTGCTACCGTGGTTGTAGATGAATCAGAAGACTCAAAGATTTCGGATTGGTTGATTATTGTACGGCAACTCCAAAGCATATAACAGCCAAACAGATTGAACAAAACATCACTAGAGAACTGAAAACACGTCCGGCCGCCAGCGCAGCGACCGGAGAAGAGAGCTCGAAAGACAGTTTCTGTCTCACATTTAGTGACATAACAGTCTAAAAACATATATATACACACAATATAACCACGGACACTTTAGTCCGCGACATTAGTATTCATCTTCTTCTTGTGCAAATCTCTTTAACTGCTGGACCGATCCTTTCAAAATTTTCAGTGGTTTGAGATTGTATTCTTGCTAGGAAGCTTTTACTTTTATTCATTTCACAAACATTTAAACATAAAATTATACCCCCTCAAAAATACCTGAATTCTATGATTACTGCTGTCAGCGACCACTATGTTTCCATCTGGTGTAGCGGCAATACCTCTCGGCCAATTCATACATCCGATATCACTGCCTTTCATTCCGAAACACCTGAAAAAGTTGCAAGATTTTTTTATATGATCGGATTTTTATATTCAACTGGAGAGGAAAGTTGATGACAGAAGGAGCAGTAACCAGTAAACGGTTATGTGACCCACTCTATGATGCAATGAAGTCCAGTCCAAAGTGGGGTCACAGGGGCACAAAAAAAATTTCAACCATTTTGTAATATGTAACTTTTTCAGTTTCCGTTGGAAATTTTGATTTTGACCCACATTCAAAATGAGTTTCAAAGTGGTTAGGTTCACGAATGAAACCTGTTCCTAGTAAAAATAAAATTCTGACTGCAAAGGAGTTGGAAGTTCTGATTTTGGTTCGTTTTTATAAGTTGTAAATATGATACAGAGCCAAGATTAGCGTCTTGCAATTTATTTTATTTACGATTATTTTCCATGTTCATCCTGAGGGAGAGAAAAGCCAACTAGACTGCTCATGTATATAGAGAACCATAGACAAATATGAAACCTGTGGTCGGTCAAGGCTTACTCCCCCACACTACATTCATATTCAGGATAGGATATTCATAAGCATCCAGGGAGTGGAGAAAGCTTGAAAGAAATCTAAATCATATAGTGACCAGTCACCAGTCCATGTCAGGTATGAGATTAGTTAACCAGTTATTTATTTCAGATAGCCGTAACTTACCAGTGGTAAAGTGAACCACTCTATGACGGCAAGGAGCCGTGCCTCTCGCACACAATCATCCCTCGCAAGATTTAAATCTGCAAACTCACGCAAGGTAATCAGAAGTGCAATAACAAGCGTAACTCCAAAGTTGAGAACGTTGCGCCACGCACCCAGCATGGAATCTTTAATTGGTAAACTGTTTGTTCCCACCTCTAACATGGACTAGTAACTATGATTCGCCATGCACCTAAGCATAATACAGACTCGCTTCTCACAAGTGTAAGTATGAAAATCCTAACCCCTAATGCCATTGCATGGAATTTTTTTTGGACTAAAACCGGGCTGGGGTCAAAGTTTGAGCTAGCTAGATTCGACAATCAGATTTCCTCCGACAAGAAAGAGTCGGAATATCACACCTCACTCTATGATGATGAAACAAGTCAAAATTTTGCAAAGAATATAAAAAGCCAGAAGATCAAGTTTTCCTAAAAAGGATGCAAAAGTTATTAAATTTAGATTTTCTCAGAGTGTAAAGTGGGGGCTGGAGACCATGAATTTCCCAGAATTGTTTAAAGCGAGGGCTCGAGACCCAATATTTTATAACCTGTTGTCAAAGATACGATTTCATTAACTTAGCAGCTCTGCGTACTATAATCACAACTGTTTGCCATAAAAAGATATTTTATGACAAAGACATTCACTTTTTTACTTGTCCCTTGCTCCTATACTGCCATAATGTTGTTCGGACGCCAGTCACATGCGGTGCAAACTCTTGACTCCCTCCAGTAGAACTTGTGGGTGATGGACGTTCATTTCCTATTGTCAAATATGAAGATATATTCGAAGTGCGACCTCCACGACCCCGGCGTCGATTGTTGCCACGGAAACGAGGGTTAAGAGACGGAACTAAAAAGATGTAAAACAGTTAAAAATCGCAAAAGAGATTAAAGCAGATATGTGTTGCTGTAACAAGTTAAACATCTTGAGTTCACTGTATGTCTAACATAGTGTTTCTCAACCGGGATTTTGCAATGGTTTGATGATTTCCATTCAAACACAAGAGTCAATATTTGGCATGGACTAACTATGAACCAAATCCAGTCCGTTGGGTAATTCAATCTGGCCTGCCTCATGCTGCCACAAGCCCACAACCAAACTAAAATTGTGATGTTTTAGCTAAAAAATAGCTCGAGGAATTTGTTGAAGTTTTGGACTAGGCCCATTGTTTTCCACTTTTGCTTTTGTATTACTGTAATTATGAATCTGTTCATAAAATTAAACTTTGTATGTCACACTTACATGGCCACCCACCGCCTGGGTGCTTGCCCACACCTGGTTTATATTAATATAAGTTGTTTAAATAAAATCATGTACCGTAATTAGTTTCGCCACTATTATTAAATATGCTACACTCTAGATCAGGGGTTCCCTAACCGCGGCCCAAATCCGGCCCGCGTAACATTTAAAAGGGCCCGCCGAGGTTAAGTGTGCGATCTTGATCTAAATGTTATGTCATTATCACAGTGTAAATTAAGCACGTGTATCGTAACAATTCAATTATACCAGTATCTCAATTGTACGTACCGGTATTAGGATATTACATAGGGCAGTACTTTAGTTATCAGCCATATAAGAAAGCTCAGAGATGTCAGAAAACAAATGAAAACTAGAAAACAGACAATTATTAGATAAATTCTGCATTGAAAAGAATCAAACTTTAGCGATTTGTCTTCTTCGCCAACAAACTATTCCAGTTCTGAAGGAATACGACATTAATGGCCATTATGAGTCGAACAAACAAAAAAATGTCAAATGAAGGTGTATCTACATTCTTCCGGTCCGTGAACATCTTTTCGATTCTAATTTTGGCCTACGGCCAATAAAGTTCGGGAACCTCTGCCCTAGATCCTTATGAATCAGTAGTAAAGATCTGTTCATTTAACCCCTGTATAATCTCTGATATAGACAGCTACTCGTATAGAGCAAAAATATAACATAAAACAAACAGTTAAACTTACTTGGTTCGATTCTGCTTCTTGACGTCTCGTTTAGGTTCGGTGACTCGGGACGGGCCAGAAGACTCGGTGTCGGTGTATAAGATGATAGATCTATGTCAAAAGTATCTGTAAGAAGAAAGTATTCGAATATGTATTGAAGATATAGTGTTGGACTTCTATATTCTACGTGATTCAAGGGTCTTACTGCATACTTCACAAATATATTTCTGCAGTGCTTCATATGACCAAGGTCAGACTTCCTCAGAAAAAACGCTACGAAATGATTCGCTCCATATTTAAGCAAGACCCACGAATCAGCCATCAAATACGTTCACATTAAATTACACAAACATAATAACAGCCGCGATTTCATCAACAGCCTCAAATAATATCGGTACCGTACTGTAAAAGATTTGATACTAAACATTCCCAATTATCCTGTATTGGAATTACTTATAAAATAAGCTACCATTTGTGGTGGATTTGAACACGTGAATATGAAAAACCTTGTCAAAAATATTCATTTAATATAGAGACACTGAATTTTATTTTGGGTACTTCTGACCTTGGTCGAACGAAATGTTACAGAAAAAATATTTGTGTGAGTGTGTATAAATCCTATTCTGACATGACATTCCAAAAACACATTCATACAATCCCGCTGAGTTCAAACACTGGTTGCAAATTTATGATTATGAGGCATTTTCATACCTTTACTCTGAGCAAGGCCCAGTAAAAGATCATTACCTGCCCTCCGTCCAAATCTCGGGCTGTGTTCTCTGTTGATTGCACGTCGTATTTCCGCATCATTGATCACAAGGTCACTACCGAAGGTCATTGATAATTTTGAAGGAACATGAAACGAAATTCCGCCAAAATCAGAAATTGAGCAAAGCAAGGAGCGTTCCCCTTCCCTCTGGAACTAAAAAATAAGATTTGCAAAAACTAAAATGAGGTCTCCTACACCTGTATTGAATGCTAGTACAGATAATCACAGATGTTTCCAACTTACGAAGACATTAAATTGGATGATATTGGTATTTTCATTTCAAGTACGGTACGTCATGCATCTGAAACAGATAACTGGCTAACTAATCCCATACCCAAAATGGACTGTTAACTGGACGAGAGGCCGTGGTTCGGCATATAATTAAGTCGTATTATCAGCTTTCCTCTTCCCCTGGATAAATATGTAAATCCTATCCTATTTGTCTTACCTAGGGATGAGCAAACTACCACCTGCTGGCCGCAGCCATAGCATTTTAAGCGCCCCCTGCTCTAGGAGAAAGGTGAGAAAATTTCTCACAACTCAATCCAAAACTCGATTTATTCCCAAATATATCAAATTATGAATTGTTATAATAATATTAATGTTTTCTGTTTAACAATGTCAGCTACTGTTAATTTGACACTATCACAGCGAATGGGGAAAGTAACTGTGACATACAGCCCTTTGATGTAGCCCTTGGCTTAACTATTACCGGTATATACAGGTGATAAACAAAATAACTATGGTTACCCTGTTAAAACAAAACTATTTTTTTTTACTGAAGTGTAAGGGGCCATGAATCCAGGGAGCTATGCCTAAAAATGTTGAAAAATACTGCACCAGATCAGTAGTTTATTTTTCGCCATATTCAAATTACACTTCTTAAATACAGAATAAATTAAAAAAAATGTAGTTCAAGGTGAAAGGAGTCGCGATAAACCAGTACTGAATATTGCGACGTCTATGTAGAAATCTAACATTAAATTATACCAGACTAACCTTTATTGATCTCCCAATTTTGTCTTCAATATTATTTGTTACAGTTCTGTTGTTTCTTACATGCTCCTTGCTTTGTCGAGTCAACTGAAGGACTTCAGTCTGTAATTGACGCTTCGCTGTCATTGTTGATGACCTGGCATAAAGAGACTTTAGGAAAGGATTTTCATATTTATCATAGGGAGAATGAAGCTGATAAGACAGCTTAATCATACACACCACAGCTTCTTGTCTGCTTACCATACCAGGCATGTCAGGTATGAAATCAGTTGACCATTTATTTGTCTCAGATGCACATACTTGATGGTGGAGAAAGTTGTAAACGACCAGCGATTAGTGATTACATGAACCTATGACAGGGCAGGGGAGTCCAGCAGTCCACTCGAACATAATTATTAGAATCGAACCTGCAAACTCACTTAGAGTAATCAGTGGCGCATTCCTCCTGCATAGAAAATGTGCCAAACAGCCGAGCCCAGTTAACAAAGTATTAAATGTACAATGGATAAAATTTTAGGTTTCAGTCCCATGTTCACTAGAATATGATAAATTGAATGGGAAATTTGGAATCGAGAAAATCCCTATATTTCCAAAATAATGTAGCTCTTCACCCGCCTGTGCCTTTTTCAGGGTGAAATGCATAATAAACATCATGAAAAAACATAAACACATACTGACCCGTTATTTTCTGCAACTGAGCTTGACTTGTTCTCGGCATTCTCACAGAAACTGCTCATTGTTGCTAGTTCTAGTTGTAGATTTTCTTGTTCAGTCTGTAGAGATCTGTAAAGAAACATGAGAGAGCTCAAATATATGGTGAGACTGCGGGGCAGTGAATCTGCTAAGAAGATCAATGGACAAGCAGTTCAATTACACTCGATAAAGTTGTCATAAGAGGTGTTCCTCTTTAATAAAAATAAAAGATTCCGGTCCTTTCAAAGTTCCAAAATTTGTATTGATAAACATCAATGATATCCGACATTTACCTAATAATTATATTTTTTAACTAAAAGGTTGCTGTTTCTTACATATTGTTAGAATCAGTAGATTAGAGGTTACCAACTAGAAAAAAAAATGATCAACTAGATTAGAGGATGGGCCACAGAGGGGTTGGGGGGGGGGGGGGGATTTTGGGGGGCACAATGGTAGGCGCTGCAGAACTGATTTCACATTTCCCTCTACAAGAAAACTCCCCCTTATTCCTTGATTGATAAGGTGTTTTCACTTTGTTGAGCATGAATTGTTTGAACGATAGGATTTGAAATCTAACGATGAAAAAAACACTATAAATACCACTGCAATGATAAACAGGGGGACATGCGTGCTCAAAGTCTCTGGAAAGGGGCCACCAGCCTTAACAAATTGAGACCACTGCAGTAGATGCTATACAAGGCATTTTTCAAAGTTAAATCCGGCAAATAAAAAATACGTGTTCCTTACTGTTATCATGAGGCACAGACCAACATGAAAAAAGTACTACACCAGTGGTTCTCAAACGATGGGCGCGCTCTAAAAGTAGGGAGTGGACAATGTTTTGAGGGGACGTGAAGCTAATTAAAATTATTTGTTACAGTTCATCTTTCCAGTCTTATTTTGGATATTTACATTTCTTGATTGTTTAAAGAGAGAGTATGTTGAGCATGTAGCTTTATTCCATCCACATATATTCAACAGGTTCAATGAATAAAAAATACTTTTGCCTCACTATCTGTTATTTGTACCTTATTGTTGGTTATTTATTATTCAAGTGGGGTGCGAGACTTGAGAAATTCTAAAATCGGGGCCTGGCTTAAAAAGTTTAAGAACCACTGTATTACACCATCAAATTCAATACGTCAAAGAGGACTCATCATAACATTTTGAAGAGCTTTATATCAATTCAAGCACCACTTAATTCTAAACTGGTCGGCGACAAAATTTGATACACTTGATCATGAAGTGGGGTGTTCAGGATTAAACCTTCGAAATTAGATGTGTTTAATAAACAAGAAGCAATACTGAAATATATAGCCACGCATTGGCATGGTAAGGCCATAGAAAAAAGAGTGCTCCAGAAGTATGGATGTAACTAATTTTGTTCGCCTATTTTACATCAATTTGTGTAAAGGGGCTGAAACCCATGGACAGGGGGATATTCACTTGGCTAACACAGACAGTCACCAAACTCGTAATAGCACTAAAATAAGGAAAATCGGAATAAAATTATGGCCTAACCCTAACCTGGTACACATACTCCTAGAGTGCCAAAAAAAGTTTTTCCATATTTCCTAAAAAGTGATCTCATTCTATAAAATCAAACAGCAAAATTTCAGGTCCACTAGGTATGGGAGGAAAATAAAATAACAGTAATCTTCAATTACTTGAAATTCTACAACGCAGGGATACTCAACTATATAAAACTTCAAAAAAACAGGGGTCTGATCGTCACAAAAGATATATTCAGTGTGTATAAATGTATTTCAGTGCCCCTAATTTTGAGGTTAACGATTCATGAAAAACTCAATACATTGGACATATGCAACGGGTAAGGTAATTCCCTGACCAGTGGTTTAATCAAGATGCGTTCATAAGATCGGTATCTGCAATATCGGCCATTTTTTCGGTATCGGCCATGTATCAGTTAGATTGAGGCCGATATTTCCGATATATTTACCTTTTTGATATGGTCCAGAATGTTTTAAAGGACAAGTTGGAATACTACTTCTTAATTAATTTTTTGTCTGGAGAGATCGTGAGCTATGAGCCATACATGTCCTCACCCCCGCGAGGGAATAGGATTCACCTGTTTTTAGCTATTTATCAGCCAAACTAGCTCAACTAATTTTGCTATTTTCGCTGTCAAATTTTTATATTGACATTTTTAATATTACATAGTAATAATGAAGAAATATATCAACACAGCACATAACAAAAAGCCACTAGGCGCCCAATTTTAAATCATACAGTGGAATTGGAGTCCTTATTAACGGCACATGCACTTTTGGCACGGCTATAAAGTGTGACCGCTATGTCGTCAAGTACGAGTGTCATTTAGTCTGTCGACATCGATAAACTAAATTCCGACACACTTATCCCTCTACGCAGGTATTAATTTTAATTTTGTTTAACTACACAATTTCTGACCGCCTAGAGTAGACTGTCTCAAAATATATGATAGTAATTGTAAAATATTATAAAATAGTAAAGTAGAAAAAAATCCTCAACGGTTATAGGTAGGCCGTCTTCTTGTCGGTGCTGATTGATAATTCTTTGGTTATAGGTTGGTATTATATGTTGATTTTGACTTATTGCGGCGACGGTTACGATTAACCACAAAATAAGATATTTGTAAAATGCTTTTATTTGAACGTAGGACGGCGGCGCTAGAATGTGTGGATGATATTCGATATTCTTTTAAACACGAATAATGATATTCAAAGGTCGCGATATTAACATTAAATTCAAATTGGACATCCCGACTTATGAATTTTCTAATTGAACACCGAGATTACTAGTGTCACTGTACAATGTATCTTAGTCAGTTACAGCATCTGATATTAATTTCAAAATTGGGTGATATATCTCTTTTTCCGATCTGAAACAACGCTAAAAGACCATTGTTTTAATCCGTCTGCCCTACACAGCACACCTAATTAAATAAAATTACATACCGTATATGCTCGCGAATAGGCCGATTTTTGAAACTCAAAAAAAAGAGTTGCCAAACTGAGGGAACGTCTTATCCGCGCATAACTCAGATTGCACCAAAAAATCAGCTCATTCATGCATCAGAATTTGATCACGCAACGAGATAATATTATGCTGACTTGCCGGTAATTCCAAAAGCTTCAAACCATACCAAGTTCTCATGATAACAAGCGTGCACGCACACACACGATCGCTTGTGAAGGTGGATTGTATTATCATACAGCTGATAGCTTGTACAGTCTGTGATTGGTTTGTTTTCGCTCGTTTGTGCAGGTGTGATTGTCTTATCATACAGCTGATCGCTTGTTCAGCACATGCCGCTTGTACAGTCTGTGATTGGTTGGTTGTCGCTCGCTTGTGATTGTCTGATCCCACGTGATCGCTTGTACAGTCTGTGATTGGTTGTCACACACTTGATCGCTTTCGCTTGCGTGTTTGCGCTATTAAATAGTCTTGTCATTTATCGTTCAGTCCAGTTTTAAACTACCGTTATCATGTCGAACACTATCAGAAAAAGAATGCCTTACCCTTGTTATTTTAAACTCAAAGTAGTAGCGGCTGCAGAAAAGTCAAGCAACCTTGAAGCAGCAAGAAAGTTTGGAGTGGGTGAGAGTAATGTTAGAAGATGGAGAAAGGATAGCTCATTGGAATCCATGCCAAGTTCAAAACGCGCCAAGAGAGGGCCCAAAACTGGACAACATCCTGAAATGGATAAGGACCTTTTTGAGTGGTTCAATGGCCAAAGGCAGAATGGCTACAGTGTATCACAATTTGCAGTGCAATTGCAAGCATTGCGGATGGCCAAATCTGGTAATTACCAAGGCACCTCCACTTTCACTGCTTCCACGGGTTGGTGCACAAGGTTTTTAATGAGGAATGGAATATATCTTAGACAAAAAACAATAATAGCCCAAAAGCTGCCTTCGGAATTCCAAGAAAAAATCATCAACTTTCAACGTTTCGTGATAAGCAATCGAAAGACTCACGATTTTCCTCTGACTAGAATGGGCAACATGGACGAAACCCCAATGTGTTTCGACATGCCGAGTAATAGGACATTGAACGCAAAAGGTGAAAAAACAGTTCTAATAAAAACAACAGGGCATGAAAAAACCCATTTTTACGGTAGTGCTCAGTTGCGATCGAAGTTGCCCCCAATGATAATATTTAAAAGAAAAACACCACCAAAAGATAAATTTCCTTCTGGAGTAGTCATACATCAGCACCCAAAAGGATGGATGGACGAAGAAGGTGTATTGAAATGGCTGAATAAGGTCTGGAGGCTCAGAAATGGGGGTCTTCGCATGAAACCCTCAATGTTAGTCTGGGACCAATTTAGAAAAGGTAAAATGGGCTCATAAGGAGTCGAATACTGTTTCGGCAGTCATACCAGGAGGGTTGACTGGAATGCTACAGCCGTTAGATGTTAGTCTGAACAGACCCTTCAAAGCACACATGAGAAACCAGTGGACACAGTGGATGGCATGGCTGAGCGTACAGCCGAAGGTAATTTCAAGCGCCCTCCTTTGCCTACAGTGGTGTCTTGGGTCAAGGCCTCATGGGAAATGATACCAGAAGACATGATCAAAAAGTCGTTTCTTAAATGTTGCATCAGCAACAATTTAGATGGCACTGAAGACGATGCCTTATTGCAGGAGGATGACAGTGACACAGATGAAGAAACGGATGTTGACAGCAAGGAATGGAATGATCTCTTTGGGGAGTGTGACAGTGAGGAAGAATTTGAAGGATTTTGAGACTGTTATTACCGTTATTTGTTCCCATTATTCATTTCCGTTCATCGTTTTCATTATTTATTTCGTTATTTGTTCCCATTGTTTATTTCGTTATTTGTTCCCATTGTTTATTTCCGTTCATCGTTTCCATTATTTATTTCGTTATTTGTTCCCATTGTTTATTTCCAATTTTGTTCCCATTTTTTATTTCCGTTCTTTGTTTCCATTATTTATTTCCGTTCTTCGTTCCTGTTATTTATTTTCGTTGTTCCTAATCTTACCGTTTTCAATAAAAGTCAAATATAACAACAATGAAAAGAATTTTGTTTCTTTTACATAACAGCAACAGTGTCGATTTACGGTCAGTTGTTTGCAGGTGAAAACGTTATTATTTGGTGCGCTATCGCCCGTGGAGGCAATTAACGGCGCGCGACTTTCAATAACTTCACGATATGATATCCGTTAATGGGCGGTGATAAGGACTCTTATCGAAATTAACCGCGTTGTGGACGATCAAAGGAAATTGTTTTATGCTGACTCAGCAACTCTCTTAAACTCCCGACAACAATCCCTTCCATTAATACAAATCACGACGCATGAAAAGCAATATAGACTTTATTAACATGAATTTACAAGTAAGAGTTACGAATAAGAATCTACGGCCAACGCTAACAAACAGAAATGATAAACTTGAGAAATATTTGTGTTACAGCAAATTTGTTTTCTTTCTGCGCCTTTCTTAAGGCGTCTGGCGTGTTAAGATTCGTAGCGGTTTATAAGAATGTGTTAATACAGCGTTATTTCTTTCCTTGAAACGGACAAGGAACGAAACTAATCGCCGTTGTGGCGATCAAAGTAAATTGTTTCATGCTGATTCAGGAACTCTATTTTAAACTCCCGACACAATCACGACGCACTGAAAAGCAATATAGACTTTATTTAACATAAATTACGGGTAATAATCCACCTACGGCCCTCGCTAACACGCAGAGATGATAAACGTGAGAAATGTTTGCGTTACAGTAATTTTGTTCTCTTTCTACGTTTTTCTTGAGGTGTCCGGCGTGTCACGATTCGTAGGACCGGCTTATGTGCGATTTTTCATAAAATCGTCGTTTCAAGGCCGTTTTTAGGGAGTCAGCCTATTCGCAATATAGGTGTAATTTCGAGTAAATAGGATAGTATCGGAATATCGGTAATATCAGCCTTTTGTAGTATAGGTGTTTTAGCTGGTATCGGATCGGTATCGGCGACAAAAGTGGTATCGGTACATCTTTATTACATACCCAAAGCTAATGGGACCGATGTTTTGAAATTAAAAAGCAGATGCGGTCCAAATCGAATAACTGAAAAGTCTGATGAATTAAAACTGCCAATTGAGATGCCCTGGTATACTAAATTGGTTGAGAAAAAAGGGATATTTTTTTCCTGATAACAACAACAGTATAACCCCAGCGACATTTTCAAAATCGATCCATGGAAATCCATGATAATACTGAAATAATATTTACCGGTACCTTGTTTCTACGGCGACAAAAGCCTCAACTTCTTCCATCAATAGCTGTTTTCTTGACTGGAGTTCAGAAATGCAACGTTCAACAGACTGAATGATAAAATCTCATTGTTAGAAAAAATACAGCAAAAACAGAGACAGTGATTCCCAAGTCCCCCCCCCCCCCCCATACTTTCTTCTTTTTTTGTTGTTAGCTTTGGACTAAAAAACACCGGAAAAGGGGCACAATGATGTACGCTCTCCGTTAGTTTTCGTGATTCACACCGCCAATTTGGAATATACCCGCTGTGATCATTATATTTAATGTTGCCACATTTGTGTCCGCATCATGAGCTAAAGAAATTAGCGATACCAGCATGTGTGAATCATGGAAACATGGAGTTTTAGCACGTGTACTGCAACCAAATTAAAGAGAGAGGCGCATTGGTGCGTAACTGAGAAACAAAAAAATGAGTAAAATAGAATCATAAAAATAAAGCATGCATTGGTGCTTAACTAAGATTTTTCTGCCTCGGCTTATCGGACAGAAATATGGAAAAATACCCATTTCAGAGCAAAAATTTGCTTTGGCTTACTAGCCGAAAAATACGGTAATATAAAATTGAAAATGTTCAAGCGGTGATCAAGGCAATGTATCTCCTGTATTATCTTTTTTTTTATCCTGGCAGATTCTTGTGAAAGGAGCATAAATGAAAGATGCTGTGCAGTAGTGGTTCAAAAGTTCATTAGTTGCGCTTGGAAGTCTGATTTTGTAAAAATTCAAAAATCAGCTTAAACCTACTCTAAATAACTAAGTGACTACCTGCGCAATTTCTAGTTTCACTGCCTCCCCATTTTCCTTTGACTTTTTTTGCCTTTCTTCAAGGTCAGAGATGAGTTCTGATACCTTAGGGAGAAGTCTTTTGACCTACAGAAAAAATATATACCAGTATATAAAATTCAACAATTCTACATTTTTGAAAAAAAGGCTGTAGAGAGAATTTCGTTTATTCAGGTGACTATTCTGAGTGACAAACTGGAAGAAAATTACGGTCTTTTTGAACCATAATAGCTCCTTATATTTCAGTGGATACGAAAACTGGTTCAGGAATGAAACATATAAACATCTTTAGAAAAATTAATCCCACCCCACCGAAGACACAGATTTCCAACTGACGAGGAATTCCTCTCCAGGGAGGAGTTTTGTTACTTGGTGCAATGCAATATTCATTAGGTAATTTTACAACATATATTTATGCACTCCTTATAAAACAAGCCGGTAGGCGTACAGGATCTCCGCTGATACACAAGGTGGCCCGAAATTCAGTAACACGTTACCATCCACGCAAAACATATTACAACAGCAGTGACTGGGATACCGAAATTGCCAGTTCATTTTAAGTAACTGCATGTGTCCTTGATCTTGAAATCTTAATTTCCGAGCCTGGTTATGAGATAATGGGGACAAATTGTGAAAAACAGTTATTTCTCAACGATCGGCGCATTTTTTCCCTGATTCAATGGGAACGAAACACCAATCCGGACTTTCGGTGAAACCGAATTACTCACAGCATGAACCGTTTGAGAAATTTCAACCGGGTCGACCGAGCAGTTTAGACCCTACAGCTAGACACACAGAATGGCTGAGAATAAGGGTCTCCCAGAGTGGAGATCCAATATTCGATTTGTGCATAACGCTAGGCATATCAATTGAAGATTGAATAGCATTTTGAAGATCAAATTGTTTTGCCAGTATTAGAATCGCTTAAATATGAAATTTTCTGCATAAGAAAAATAAACTATTATACAGGACTTCCTTAAGCTTATGAAATTTTCAATTGGGGTTCCGCTCTGACGGAAAGGTTGAAAACGACTGCGTCATCGTACCCACAATTTACCTGTGAAACTGCTCTGTCTAAATCTTGCTTCAGGATATGTGAATGTTTCGTCAAACAATTTTCGCAAAGAAGTTTTTCACAATGATTGCACTTCTCTGGTTCACAGCTCTTCTTGCCACATTCCTAAAACAAAATTGAAGAATTTGAAGATCTTGATGTAAAGCCATGCCGATTACTAGGGCAGTGGATATTATTGATATTTATTGTATTTCTGGCAACTAGTGTTTGGCCAGTTGAATGAATATGACCAGTGATGTCATCAGTTAACAGATCATGACCAACCAACTGTAAAGGTGAAGCGTCTATGTGTGTCTTTGGAGCCGATTACACAGTTCTGTTGGTGCGTCTTAGATTATAGTCATGGGCATTCACTTAATATATGTTTATAGTGAGTTACCGGAGAGTAAAAGTTTAAAATCGACTTTCAAACAACTCTAGAGTCTAAAGTATAATTAGTTTATTTCCACTCCATAATCAGCTGAACAAAAAAAATTTTCCGCAGGAACTCAGGATTTACTTTTTCACAAATTTACCCTGAACAAGACATTTCCCACTCTTACCTGGCAAACGATTTCCTTAGGGGAAGATCTCTGGGTAGGAAGATCAAGAAACTTAACAATGGTTAAATTATTTGGAAGTCCATTGATACCATTACGAGGCAGAAGATGTGTAGAACGACATTCTGGACATCGAATGCTGCAAAAAATAGTCAACTTTGAAACCTCATTTGGTGTATTGTACTAAGCCAGAAGTCCTCAAACTTTCATGTTCTATGACCCCTTTCCCCTTCTGCTCCCGCTTTTGTATAAAAATACTTTCAGACAAAAATAATATTATTTTCAAATTTATCAAGGGGGAGAGAAAAAACGATAAGACGGCTTACCAATTGGCAAATCACCACCTAAATCAAAGAGGAATCTAGCAATACTCTCATGCATACTTATTCCTGATCGATTCAAACCAGCAACCCACATGGAGAACACAGAAATGGGATGGAAGGGAGGTTTTAACGATTAAAATGATAACTCAATCGCCCAATCATTCGAGCCCGCCATTCTGACTCTGCCACTGCAAGTCATTGAGGCAAGACTGGTCCAAATAATCTCATTCTGTTAGATACTGTAGAGAGGTGATATTGCCGCCTTCACTGAGTAATAGAGAACTCACCTGCGATCCGTCACTAAATTTTGCAAACATGGTCTCAAACAAAATGTATGCTGACATGGTAGTATCTTCGGTTGTTTAAAACGGTCAAGACAAACCGGGCAAGTTAGCAATTGCTCTATCTGGTCCATTCTAACGAGTCTCCATGTAGTCTCCCTGAAACTCCGATGTTTTATGTTCTTTCAGTATGTATTTTTGTTTGTATGTTGTTTACATTTATTTATATACTATCCAGTTGACTTTGTATTTTGTTGAATATTGTTTACTTAATTTTTTTTATTCAAAACATACGTTTCCAATGTCTGGTATGAATGGAAAAAAAGAAACTTTAAGATTTAACTCATCTTTATTGTATTGTAGTGAAGACCATGTTACGTGAAACATCAAAAGAAATGAGCAGATTTAATTTTCTATTCAAGCTCGCTTGAAGCAGTGGGTTCTCAACCTTTGTCGTTACACCCCTCTTCTCGATAATATTTGAACTCTTTACCGCTGCTTCACTATGCATAAAAACTACTTTATTTAATTTCAATCTCTTAGCTTTATGAAAGTTGCACTTTCATATTTTAAACAATATAAGTGGTTGTTGCAACCAATTATGACAGTCCACATGGTCATGAGCCTTGATACCCTTCGACGATCTTGCATACTGACATACAATGTGTAAATTGGGTACTTTAATATGGTTCATGCAAATAGTAATACTTGTATATTGGGTATCCTAACATTCCTCTTTCATTCCATTCCTTCATTACATACTCATCACTGCGTTTCAGTAATAAAAAAAAAACTGTGGGACTCTCATACATCAATACACAAAAAAATATAAAACCAAGTCAACTCCTAATCCTGCATTTCCCTTCCTAATAAATAAAACATACCAGAAAACATTACGTGGATCGGCGTAAGCACTCAAAATAACACATGAAATGCCACTTGATATATTGATAAAAACAGCCTGTTCCATGTGATGTAATGCCACTTCAAAAGCTCTAGTGCCGAAAACATTAATTTGTAATGGCAACTGGATATGATATCAAAGACTTTTAACTCTCAATAAACCCAATATGAAACTGAACACCAATTGGAAATTAAGCCTCGATCTGCGTTTGGTTTGTAATCAGGTCTTTGTTTACAACAAAAATGTCGTGTTCCTCCGAAATATTTGAATGCTCATCGCGAATATGACTTGAAATTTGCCTGTTAATTATGCTAACTAAACGTGAAGAATAAAAGTATAAATAGGTATAACTTGAATTCCAAAATGCATTATAAAAAACTCGTTAAATCTATAATCATATTTATAGTTTGTGTTTGGGAGCACTTGTTACGCTTGTTTACCTCAATCACTTCGGTTTACTCTATACCCGCCATGTTTTTTTTGTTTTGTGAGAAATAAGAAATGTTTACAATCATTCATATGCTAAGAAATATTTTTATTTTGTTTCAAGGTGTTTTTAAGGTATATTTAACGCGGTCAGGACTGCGACTCAAGTTTAAGACAACAAGACCGTTGTCTTGAATCAGCGTTGTTTGATTGTAACTATGGTGACGACACGGTACATGAGGTCGGGGAAAGGTCCATACAGTGGTTCTCAACCTGTGGTACGCAAGCAGTTTTGAATTATTGCAACAATTAAACTTTTGAGTTGGCTAAAATATGCCGACAACGCTTTATCTTCCATACTGTATGTATTCGCTGTACGGCCTTTATGCCTCTTTTCCCGGGCATCAATTTCCTTGTTTATTTCCATAACCATAACCAATCAACAAAAAGTCAACAATGATGTAACAATTGCAATTTCTGCAGCCGCTCAGACACTTCCATCCCTCAAGTATGGTTGTATAGTAAACACTGCCTCGTATTTGTAGTTTTGCGGGTTATTTGTCAGTTTTCAGTTGTGTTTCGAAAAAATAGTTGCGAATTCAATATCTTGATTGTCATTATGTCTTCAAATGAGCATTAATTTAGTTGCTGTAATCAAAAATGAGTCTCGCAAATGCTGCGATAGACTAGTCCAGGGGTGGGCAACTTCTTTAGTCGGCGGGTCAGATGTGGGAAAATGAAGTCCTCGGCGGGCCGGATTATTACATGAATAGTATTCAATATCTTCATCAGTAGAAAAGTATCCTATGGAGCACAGCAATGACAAACGCAGTTAATATGGTTCTGAACAACAACAATTTTGTATATAATGACAAACATTGCCTCCAAATCAACAGAACAGCAATGTGAACCAAAATGACACTTAAATACGCCAATGCAATCATGGCAAATTTAGAATCCGTAATACTAGAAACAGCCAAGATCAAACCACCATACAACTTCAGTTATATTGACGACTCTTCTGATGTGTACTTGAAACAAAGACTTGTAATAAATGCAATCAAGTTGAGTGTATTGTTATGTTCAATGAGACGTTTCGAAGACGTGGGAGTTTGTTTGTCAAACTAGCCCGATCTGATTTCTCTTGTCGAACACACAAAAGACCACTAAGCCATTCAGTCCAGAAAGTTATGTTGAGATAATGACATCTTATTATGATGAGGTCAGACAGAGAGTTTTAACCGAAGTTGGCAGTGAATCTTATTTGGAAAAAAAAAACAAGATATGTGGTGCACAAAAAGGAGGGAGCGGTGGTTTGTAGAAAGAAATTATTCAATGACAGGTCTTGTTTTTATATATGCATATTTATCAGTTAGTTTTTTTATATCACCAGTGGCTTTACACATGATGAAGCTTTGTTATCACAGGTGCAGTAATATTTTCAGAGAATTGACTAAAGGTTAGAAAACAAATATATGATCAGGCTATTGTTATTCCTCCTCTGAATTTTTTTTTAGCAAACACCAATTGATCAAACTCATGAGCCAGAAAAGACTTCGTGCAATAAAACAGTTACAGAGTATAAACTTATGGTTAGTCAGAAGCATTAATTGCAGTTTATGTTGTCAAACAGTTTAGACTTTAGAGTATAAATTGTTAAACTTTTGCCATTTCAGAAAATAACACAGCAGTCTAAGCACACCCAGGCACTACAGAGACGTGGAAATCACAGTAAAGGTTAAGAACTAGACGTATATTCAGCTTTAGGTTTTATATTATTGTTGAGCTGCTTCTTTCTTATTATTCAATATCTGTTGCAGCATGCCAATCTTATACCAGTACAAGATCTGTCGGCTTACAATCAGTGATGAGCTGGAAAAATCGTAACAACCGGAACGCACCTAATTCGCAAAAATGTAATATTTACAACACGACGCGGACGTTACAGAAGGATTTGTCTGTTTTAAGATAGAGGCGAAGAAGAACTGCAATGAAATATGAAGAAATTGTCTAAATATATCTCTGTGTAAAATTACAAGAATATTCATAGCAATTCAATACAAACGTTATTAATAGAAAGTTATAGAATGAATTTGTATGGGGTCAAAGGTCGGGAAACGACAATATTACATGTTACTTCTGTACTAATCATTTGCGTGGTGTGATGTAAATATATTTACGAAGTATGATGTAACAAAACATAAATTAATACCTAAGTTTACCAGAAAAACTAGACTTTTTATACCATAATTTTATTTCAACAACAGGAACGCAAATGCAATAAGACGTCCAACAACCGGAACGCCGTTCCAGTGCCTTCCGGCTACAGCTCACCACTGCTTACAATGTGATCTGATAGTTGCACCTCCGCTACAACTGTTCAAAACACAGGAGCATAAGATGGTTGTTGACTCTGACACTTCTGATATGAATGACGACTCAAGTACAGACAGTAGCTATGACTTGAATAGTGTTTCAGATGAGTCACGCAGTGGGTAAGTATCGATCCTTGAAGGCATATTTTTATAGACATTTTCATTTAACTTATAATTAATTTATAGAGAAGGAGAGTCATACAAAATTATAAAAGAGGAATACATCGTTAGTCTACATAAACTTTTGCAAATCTTTGCTAGTTGTGAAAAGTGCTTTGGAATTTGTACCGTTGATGTGGAAAAGGTGGTTGGATCCATGGTGGTAACCAAAGCTATTTTTTGCCAGTGTGGATATAATCGGTATTCGAGGATTACGTTCTGAGTCGTGTTTTGGTGAGTCCGTAAAATTTAATTGGTTCAACCTGAAAAACAGAAGTATAAGTGATCCGCCATCTTTTTCACAGAATATGTGCAAGTCCTGCTTCAGAAAGTGATTTCAGAGGTTGATGACAGTTCAACCACAAGCCAGAATGATCTGTCACCATTACCGACCTTGTCTTCCAGGTGTGAAAGACCAGATAAGGAGCTTGCAATACAGCAGCTGTAAAACTGTTTTAATAGTCAAGTATTGACAACTAGGGCTGTGGAGTCGGAAAAAATTATGCAAGCAATTTCGGCTCTAACCTTTCAGGAAATCAAATTTGGTTTATGCAAGCTTTTGTTTTATTGAGAGAGACTAATCTCTGCAAATCAGGCCATTGAAGTTTGAAATTTGTACCCTCTGCTCCACAGCCCATAGTTCATTAAATGCAATTTATCCCTTCGCCCTTCTTGGTCTATTTTTTATCAATTTAGTTCTAATTTTCTGGTAATTCATTCGTGCCAATACATTTTTTATCTAAAATCTCCATTGTTTCAATACTTCTTGTTATAAATATTGAGTTGGCCCTTTTCATGCATTTTGCTGAGAAACTTTTTTCTAAAGTGAGGGTGGTTGGAATCCTGTGTATGAGGGGGATTCAAAATGTTTTCTTATCTCAACAACCACACAAGATGGGAGTGGAAAGCTTATTTTTTTGCCCACCCTGTCCCAACATCCCGACTTCACGAATGATCGGTAGGAAGTTTAACGGTTACGCCTGAAAAAATACATCCATTGAGATCCAAAGAAATGACAGATAAACAGATTCAAACGTAACCTAAACTTACTCATTTGGTCCCGCACTGATTTTGCTTCAGATATTTGCATATCTGCAGTAAGTGGCTTCAAGTACAAAAACATTAAGGCATATTGACTCAAATCCAGGATGATCAACAATTCATTGAACCTAGATTCCATGCTGTGTAGCCAAACGTTCCAAAACTATTTTGACTGTTGGGGCTTCATGACAGCAAATGCATGATGCTGGATTGGGTTGTTAAGAGCAGTGTGAACAAGAACACCTGCAAAAACAAGTGCATTGGAATTGCATGGATAAAATGGAGTAGGGGAAAGTGGGGACACTTTTTTTCTTTTGCATATTTTGAGCCGTTAATTCTGCATATTCACTTAAGTTGGCGGGACGAATGCATAGAGGGGTATAGAGACTTCAAATTTGAAGATTTAATATTTTTAAAATCAATGTTCAATTGAAATAGTTCAGATATTTTGACAAAAAATTTTGCAAACAAATTTGATAATTTCCTCCCTCGAATCTAAATCTGGAAATATTATTGATTCTCGAATATATTCTATATTGGGCCATGGGTCAAGAGAAATCATAATCTTACACAAAATATACCGCATCTCAAGGTCTCCTAAGCAATTATTGTATTAAACATTCTCGAATTGTGCTCTGTAGGGCATGTCCCACTGAACCCCGGTCCATCGTTGCCATAGAAAACAAATATATTCAGACCATCCCACGGCGAAATTCGGAAGGCACGTGCATTCGCCAACGTTATGAATATTTCACAGTGGACTAAAGCTGAAAAATATCAGACGGTGGTTTGTCATGTTGGAAAGGCTAAAGTAGGAAAAAGAAAAAACTGGAACGGTGAAATTTTAGTTTCAACCTCCCAAAACCAATTTCACCTCATAGCTTGCGCCGCACTACCCGTCCGTGGGGACGTTGTAACTCACCGAAGAGCGGATTAAAATATCGAAACTCGGACAGGATTGCAGATATAGTATCAATGTGAGAGCTGATTTTCCACTGTGCCCAATGTCCCAACGTGCCCCACCTTCCCCTACTGCTTCGTTGAAATACGATTATTCAAGTTATGTTCCAATAATTCTGTATGTAAGACTTTTTATCAAACCATTACTACTGTACTAGGAGACTGCCAATACTTATTGCCCAGACTTTCGTGCTGCAGTTCTTTTTCAGTGCTACTGACTTCCAGTGCAGTAAACTATTCAGCAGTATATTCAGGTTCGGGGTATGGTATAGTTAAGTACCACATGCACTTCTAGTTAGCCTGGCTCAACAATTTTTGCAAATGTCATTCCTAACCCTCACCTGACTATGCCACCAAATAATTACGGAATAACATATCCAAAATTCATTATGCTACGCCAACCGGAAGTACTTGTGGTACTAAACTATACTAGACCCCAGGTTCGTATATAAACCTGTAAACACCCCACAGCACCTGCATTATACATCTCATCCTCATCATTACTACTCTCATATTCGCTGCCACTCATCTTTACTTACATAAATGTTCCAATCTCTGCAGGAATGCCAAAGTAAAACACATTGTTTATCCGTACTTGATTCAGATTCAAATATTTATTTTCACCGTGCAAGAATCAATGTAAAGCAATAAACGCACACAAAAATAAAAAAACTAACAAAAACGGAAAACATTGATTCATAGCAATTGATGAGGGGTCGCGATAGACTCGGTTAGTCATCTAGTCCATAGGTTCTCAAAGTGCTCCGTACGGAGCCTCAGGGCTCCGCGAGAGGAACCCAGGGGCTCCGCGAGCTATTCGATTACTTTTCAAAATACTGACTAATTTTGTTAACTGTTTAAAGAAGCAATAACAGCTTTGATAAAATCTGACAACAATATGGCAAAGAGGCTGAATTAAAAAATGACATTATTTATAAGCAGGAGCGCAGTCAGGATTCTTAAGAGGGAGGTCGTTCAAAATTGGAATCGGAAATTACCGCGCAACATTCTTCGCGATTAAAAAAAACGTATAACGAGATTTCTGTTGTGTGAAATATTCAATCCATGACCAATGCGAGCATTTAACGTGTCTCGTCGTAATAATTCAATTGTACTCATAGTTACTCAAGTTTCCTTCGAGATTACTATTAGGATTACGAAAATGAAAGAATATTATTCTGAAATAACATAAAATATGTGATAAACTGCCAACTATCAATAAATTGGAGTCGTATTTTTGCGATATTGGGATTTGTCAAACTTGATTTGTTCTTTCGCACTTGAGATTATTTTTAAGCAAGATATCGCCCTTTAAAAAAACACAATGTGTGGGCAAAATACGAACAATTGAAATTTATTTTATTGCATTCGGCTCCGTCGGTAGTTTCAGAATGAAAAAAGGTACATCGCGGATCGCGCGCACAATTGATTGCGTGCGGCTCCGTCGGTAGTTTCAAAATGGGAAAAAAAGGTAGGCCTACATCGCGCGCACAATTGTACTTGTGTTTCGATTTCGCAGTTACTACAATGAAAACCTAACATAACACCAAATTTTGTGATTTGCAATGTCTATAAAAGCGTTTTCAATCCTAGGTGAGTCTGCTGAAACCAAACGTGTGATCTTCCATTTTAAGTTTTAGTTTTAATATTTCAGAATGCCGCTTTTTAATCAAGAAATTTGAGTTGCAGATTTATCTCTTTATTAATTATTATTTTTAGCATTTCGTCGCCGATGACTATAATATGGTAACATGTTTTTCACATTGAACTCATAATTCCCCACGAAAACACAAAAGCCATTAACGTCGTCATTGTGTAACAATACATGTATATGCAGAGGGAAATTTGAATCAGGGAGAATAAACACCGGCGTGAAGATGTTTAAAGGTTCAAAAACACGCCATGCTGAGGAAAAATCGGCGATTGTAACAAAATGCAATCGCGCACATTATTAGCGGCCTTTTAAGTCTTCCAAACATGTCAAAAGGGAAAAGATTCGACCATGTTTGTCAAGTGTCAAATTTACAGCTTTAGTATATATAATTTATGTTTGAAATTTAGATTTTTTTATGACTTGTATTAACCCTTTCAAAAAAGGTTCAGCATTTAAATTGAGTCAGGAATATTAATCCGAAAGTAACAATTTTAACATTTATTTTGGGGCTCCGTGAATAATAGTTAACCTTTTCAAGGGCTCCGCAACACCAAAAGTTTGGGAACCCCTGATTTAGTCAGTCAGATTTTGCTGACTAATATGATAGGACAGAATATGAAAAATAACGCTGCTGCCCGGCTACGAGTGTCGTTATGGAAGCAGTCAACAGACAGTAAAATTACTGGCGCAATGAATAACAGGTATGTATTTTGCTAATGTCACAGGATGCGTAGTCAGAATATGACATTACCAAGAATGTAACAAGTGAATGCTAAGTAAGCAATGTATAACTTTTATGAAAGTGGTTGCAGTCATGAAATAGAAGAGTATAAATGGCATAATGAGGAAGCCTATGCGAAAACGTACATGAGTGAAAAATGAAAGTACAGACATAATATGAGGAAGTCTTTTACTTCTTTTTGGTAAGCATCAAGATATATATTTTTTAAGGCCTGTTTGTACAAATTATAATTCATTGTATGGGTATTATCAGGAAGTGAATTTCATAGTTTGACACCAACAAATTTGATTGAATTTTGTGTGCGTTTGGTAGAAAAGCGATTTACATAATAAGAGTGTTTGGTCAAGGACAGTGTTCTTTCTATATGAGTGCACATCACTCTGCTTTGAAAAATAGATCGTGAAGTAATCAGTAATCAGTAGTTTATTTCTCATCATACTTAAAATAGGCACAAACATACAAATTGCAATAAATTAAATTATAAATTGGCCATATTTCAGGGTGAAGGAGACGCGAGAAACCAATACTGGTTATCGAGCAGCGGCACCTATAAAATAAGTCTAACACTATAATATAAAAAACAAAAACAAAAAAACGAACTAAGTTTAAATAAATCGAGGAAAAAAATACATAAAATATCTCGAGACGATCTGCTGTAACCAGCAATCGCTCGCTTCAACCAAAGTGACTATAATAGTCACTTAGGCTTCAACAAAAGAAAAGACAACTCCGAACACCACTGATTCGGTAGCCATGGAGATGGCGTTAGTGGATTGTATCACAACAATACTATTGTGAAGCCCATTAGCTAACAATGGGCAATAAATGTCAAATTCTGAAGGCTGGAGGAAGTTTTTAGTTGTGGTGTTGGTGCATTAATTTCAACATTTATATTTTGTGAATATCAGCCATTTTAATTATACGAAGACTACGACAAATGGGACCTAGACCAGTGCGGTATCCTACATCTGAAATAGCAGAAATCGCTCGATTCTGTAGAATTTCGATGAGATGCAATAAGGTTTTATCTGCTGAGCCCCATGCCACTATTCCATACGTAAAGTGGCTAGCGATGTAAAATGTCGAAGTTTGTATAGTATTTCCACTGACTTTAAGCTAATTTAACAGCCTGGTTTGATATTTGAACATCCTACTTCATTTTGTTATCTATATATAAACAAAGATATTTATATGAATTGACATTTTCAATATTTGTATCATCAATTTGGATTGCCAAACTATTCAGAGCTTTACTTTTATTAGGTGATATTAACATAGTTTTTGATTTATCGATGTTTATTGTAGTTTATTTAGATTTCATCCAATTTGCTACTTTTGCAATTTCAGTGTTCACTCTCAATTGAAGCGCTACACAAGATTTGTCACTGTCGAGGAGATTGGTATCATCGGCAAACAATTTAGAAAATAATGAAGAACAATGAGATATGTCATTAATAAATACTAAAAATAGAAGGGGTCCTAAATAACTACTTTGTGTGGGACCCCGTGTGTCACCGGTAAGGGAAGGGAACGATTTGTACCTAATTGAACATACTGTGATCTGCCCCTCAAATAACTGATAATGAGTTTATTTGCTATACCCCAAATACCATAATGACTCAACTTGTAAACCAGGATGTCATGATTCACGGTATCAAAGACCTTTTTTAAATCTAAGATGGTTGCACTAACAAACTCCCTTTTTTCTAGTTTGTCATATATAAAAGATACAGTATCTAAAATGGCATGCGATGTTGAAATGTTGTTTTGGAAACCGAATTGAGATTTATTTATGACATCATATTTAGTGAAAAAACTAGTAAACCTCCTATGAATCAAGCGTTCAAATATTTCATCAATCGATGAAAGGATTGATATCGGTCTATAATTTGAAACATGTTTTTTGTTTCCAGATTTAAAAAGAGGAATTACCCGAGCAACTTTGAGAGATGAAGGGAATATGCCGAGTGAGAGACAGCCAACCTTCTGTTTGTATTCGCTCCTTGCCTGTTTTTTTTTATCCAACTTCGGGAACTTGGAAACGAATTCTATAATTCTTGAATTAGCCGATGACAAGATACATACACCGGGGCACAGCGCAACAGTAATACATGGATATCGTAGGTAAATCTCAGTTCTGCTCATACACAAAATATAACCAACAGGAATCTTTTAGGCACTGATATATATCCTTTTTGTTGAAACATTTCAAAATTTATATTACTGTATTAGGAGTATACCGTACTGTTCGAGGGTACCACTGTGCAACTGCTTACTACACCAGTACAATACTATACTAAAGTATAGTAAACTGTTATGAAAATTAAAAAATCGCAAATACAAAAATATAATAGTATTGTAGTACGTTAGGTACGTAGAATTTGTAGAATAAAATTCAACCGGAAAAATGTTCCGTGATTAACCACCTTTAAGACTGAACATGCATTTGCAATGCTCCAGAGATGTCGAAGGCGTATTCTCGAAGCCATCAGAACAAATTCTAAAGCTGCATCCACAAAAGAATTGACAGCCTATATTAATTCTCAATTTACGAAAGGCATGATTTGGAAGAATCGCGATCAATGGGACTCGGATCATCGAGTACCGTGTTCTCCTTTTGATTTTAGTGACCCAGAGCAACAGAAGATTTGTTTCTGGTATAAAAACTTAGATAGATAGTTTATTTGAATACTCCACAATATACACAAATTTGAAATGGAGAATTCTGGAGGGCGAGCAAAAACTTTAAAAAAATAAATTACAAAAAACACAAATCTAGTAAAATCGAAGCTTGGGCCAGAAATAATTAAACAAAAGATACTCGAATGTATTGAACTTCCGGGCTGTTATTATTTTGAAACACCTAAGCTATTGCAGTAATAGTGACCAATACAATATGTACAGTTTATGCCAGCAATACGATGTCAATTGAATGTTTATTTTGTGATATTGCAATGAACCGAAGATCTTTGGCGTCAAATGTAAACCTCGATTAACGGATAATATTATTTCCAATTCTCAAAAATTTTCTACAATATGATCTATTGATCATCACAAAATGGGACCCTCAACACCAGATTATTTTACAGACTGACAGTCTACAGTTTTAATATCACCAGCACATGTCTGCTTAAAATTAGCATAAGCTGAATGTCCTGTACGGTCGTTGAATGTTTGTATGTTGATCTCTTTAAAAAACCATTATCCGCAATACCTTTCCATGAATTTTTTTTAATTTTCTTCACACCTTGTGAATGTTCTGTTTCATACTGCAGCCGGACTTGATCATCAGTGGCCGTCAACACCAGTCTGTCCATCACACCGTGATTCAGCGTGTTCCATTTCACATCCAAAATCCAGTTGTTTGAGTTTCATGATCTATTCTCGTATACTTAAATCCCATATGTTTAAAATTGTCCATGTTTGTTTGACAAAGACAAAAGATAGAATGACTTTGAGGGTTGGATTAAGTGTCCAACAATATACCGACAGAGCTATCCGGGCAATAGGTCTGATTCTTTTCAACGGATCGCCTTCATTTAATAAAGAAGAAACCTGCCAATGTCGTTTGAAAAAAGGTGCAAGAATTTAAGTCGATCTGTCTAAAACTAATATACCAGACAATTTTAAATACGCGCGCCAGGACTCGAACCTGGAATCTTCTGATCCGAAGTCAGACGCGTTATCCATTGCGCCACGCGCCCGTCTACCGAACGAAAAAGGTATTATGAAGAAACAGTTCGAGTGTACAAATGATTTGTTTGACAAAGACAAAAGATAGAAGATCGTAGTTTTGTTGACAAATAAAACATAAGACTTCAGAAGATTCCAGGTTATCCATTGCGCCACGCGCCCGTCTTTATATTTAGAGAAATCAATATGTATGAAAGAATTTTCATAACAATTCGAGTGTACGAATAAAAGAGGGGTTAGATTAATTGTCCAACAATATACAGACTGACCTACCCAGGCGAAGGGTTTGATTCTTTTCAATCAATGAGGGAGAAACTTGCCGAAGTCGGCTGGAAAAAGGTGCTGTAAGAATTGAAGTCGATCTGACTCAACACGAAACACGAACACGAGTACACGAAATACGGAAATGTGTTAATCAGACTTTTAACTGACCAAATTCCCAGCATTGTTACAAAGTTAGAAAAACGATAAAGCAATATTTTCACAAAAAATGCATTACAAGAGATAAAAGTTTTAGATTTGTTTGACAAAGACAAAATATAGAATGACTTTGAGGGTTGGATTAAGTGTTCAACAATATACCGATAAAGCTAGCCGGGCAACGGGTTCGATTCTTTTCAACGGATCGCCTTCATTTAATAAAGAAAAACATGCCAATGACGTCTGAAAAACGTGCAAGAGTTTAAGTCGATCTGTGTAAATTTAATACACCAGACAATTTTGAACGAGCGCGCCAGGACTCGAACCTGGAATCTTCTGATCCGAAGTCAGACGCGTTATCCATTGCGCCACGCGCCCGTCTACCAAACGTAAAAAAGCTATTCCGAAGAAACCGTTTGAGTGTACAAATAAAATGATCTTGAGAACCTAGTACACAAAATACGGAAATGTATTAATCAGTCTTTTAACGGACCAAATTCCCAGCATTGTTACGAGGTTAGAAAAACGATAAAGCAATATTTTCAAAAAAAAAATACGTTACAAGAAATAGAAGTTTTAGATTTGTTTGACAAAGACAAAAGATAGAATGACTTCGAGGGTTGGATTAAGTGTCTAACTATATACCGACAGAGCTAGCCGGGCAACGGGTTTGATTCTTTTCAACGGAAGAAACAAACGAAACGAAAAAGCTATTATGAAGAAACAGTTCGAGTGTACAAATGATTTTTTTGACAAAGACAAAAGATAGAAGATCGTAGTTTTGTTGACAAATAAAACATAAGACTTAGAGAACTTATAAAACAATTTGTAGAATACCTGCGAGCACGCCAGGATTTGAACCTGGAATCTTCTGATCCGTAGTCAGACGCGTTATCCATTGCGCCACGCGCCCGTCTTCATATTTGGAGAAATCAATATGTATGAAAGAATTTTCATAACAATTCGAGTGTACGAATAAAAGAGGAGTTAGATTAATTGTCCAACAATATACAGACTGACCTACCCAGGCGAAGGGTTTGATTCTTTTCAATCAATGAGGGAGAAACTTGCCGAGGTCTGTTGGAAAAAGGTGCTGCAAGAATTTAAGTCGATCTGATCCATTGCGCCAAGCGCCCGTCTACCAAATGGAAAAAAACTATTCCGAAGAAACAGTTTGAGTGTACAAATAAAAGGATCTTGAGAATCGAGTACACAAAATACGGAAATGTGTTTATCAGAATTTTAACTGACCAAATTCCCAGCATTGTTTTGAGGTTAGAAAAACGATAAAGCAATAATTTCTTAAAAAATACATTACAAGAGGTAAAAGTTTTTGATTTGTTTGACAAAGACAAAAGATAGAATGACTTTGAGGGTTGGATTAAGTGTCCAACAATATACCGACAGAGCTAGCCGGGCAACGGGTTTGATTCTTTTCAACGGATCGCCTTCATTTAATAAAGAAGAAACATGCCAATGTCGTTTGAAAAAAGGTGCAAGAATTTAAGTCGATCTGTCTAAAACTAATACACCAGACAATTTTGAACGAGCGCGCCAGGACTGGAACCTGGAATCTTCTGATCCGAAGTCAGACGCGTTATCCATTGCGCCACGCGCCCGTCTACAAAGTGGATAAAAGTTATTCTGAAGAAACAGTTTGAGTGTACAAATAAAAGGATCTTTAGAACCGAGTACACGAAATATGGAAATGAGATAATTAGACTTTTAACTTACCAAACTCACATATCTATAGACAGTTTGCATTTCAAAAAACTTTCGGACGCCCAACGTGGGGATCGAACCCATGACCGTTGGATTAGGAGTCCAACGTTCTACCGACTGAGCTAGCCAGGCGACGAGTCTGAATTCTTACAACGGATCATTTGATCACGGTTTGATTCTTTTCAACGGATCGCCATCATTCAATGAGGGAGAAACTTGTCAAAGTGGGTTAAAAAAAGGTTCTACAAGAATTAAAGTCGTTCTGACTAAAATGAATATACCAGACAATTTTAAATAAGCGCGCCAGGACTCGTGCGTGGAATCTTCTTATCCGAAGTCAGCCGCGTTATCCACTGCGCCACGCGCTCGTCTACCAAACGAAAATGCTATTATGAAGAAACAATTCGAGTGTAAGATAGAAAAGATAGAAGATCGTAGTTTTATTGACAAATAAAACACAAGACTTTGAGCACTTATAAAACAATTTGTAAAATATACGCGAGCACGCCAGGATTCGAACCTGGAATCTTCCGATCCGTAGTCAGACGCGTTATCCATTGCGCCACGCGCCCGTCTACTAAATGGAAAAAAGTTATTCTGAAGAAACAGTTTGAGTGTACAAATAAAAGGATCTTCAGAACCGAGTACACGAAATATGAAAATGAATTAATTAGACTTTTAACTGACCAAATTCCCAGCATTGTTTCGAGGTTAGAAAAACGATAAAGCAATATATTTTTAAAAAATACATTACAAGAGATAGAAGTTCTAGATGTGTTTGATAAAGACAAAAGATAGAATGACTTTGAGGGTTGGATTAAGTGTCCAACAATATACCGACAGAGCTAGCCGGGCAATAGGTTTGATTCTTTTCAACGGATCGCCTTCATTTAACAAAGAAGAAACATGCCAATGTCGTTTGAAAAAAGGTACAAGAATTTAAGTCGATCTGTCTAAAACTAATACAGCAGACAATTTTGAACGAGCGCGCCAGGACTCGAACCTGGAATCTTCTGATCCGAAGTCAGACGCGTTATCCATTGCGCCACGCGCCCGTCTACCAAGTGGATAAAAGTTATTCTGAAGAAACAGTTTGAGTGTACAAATAAAAGGATCTTGAGAACCGAGTACACAAAATACGGAAATGTGTTTATCAGAATTTTAACTGACCAAATTCCCAGCATTGTTTTGAGGTTAGAAAAACGATAAAGCAATAATTTCTTGAAAAATACATTACAAGAGATAGAAGTTTTAGATTTGTTTGACAAAGACAAAAGATAGAATGACTTTGAGGGTTGGATTAAGTGTCCAACAATATACCCACAGAGCTAGCCGGGCAACGGGTTTGATTCTTTTCAACGGATCGCCTTCATTTAATAAAGAAGAAACATGTCAAGGTCGTTTGAAAAAAGGTGCAAGAATTTAAGTCGATCTGTCTAAATCTAATACAGCAGACAATTTTGAACGAGTGCGCCAGGACTCGAACCTGGAATCTTCTGATCCGAAGTCAGACGCGTTATCCATTGCGCCACGCGCCCGTCTACCAAGTGGATAAAAGTTATTCTGAAGAAACAGTTTGAGTGTACAAATAAAAGGATCTTTAGAACCGAGTACACGAAATATGGAAATGAATTAATTAGACTTTTAACTTACCAAACTCACATATCTGTAGACAGTTTGCATTTCAAAAAACTTTCAGACGCCCAACGTGGGGATCGAACCCATGACCGTGGGATTAAGAGTCCAACGTTCTACCGACTGAGCTAGCCGGGCGACGAGTCTGAATTCTTACAACGAATCATTTGATCACGGTTTGATTCATTTCAACGGATCGCCATCATTCAATGAGGGAGAAACTTGTCAAAGTGGGTTAAAAAAAGGTTCTACAAGAATTAAAGTCGTTCTGACTAAAATGAATATACCAGACAATTTTAAATAAGCGCGCCAGGACTCGTGCGTGGAATCTTCTTATCCGAAGTCAGCCGCGTTATCCACTGCGCCACGCGCTCGTCTACCAAACGAAAATGCTATTATGAAGAAACAATTCGAGTGTAAGATAGAAAAGATAGAAGATCGTAGTTTTGTTGACAAATAAAACACAAGACTTTGAGCACTTATAAAACAATTTGTAAAATATACGCGAGCACGCCAGGATTCGAACCTGGAATCTTCTGATCCGTAGTCAGACGCGTTATCCATTGCGCCACGCGCCCGTCTACTGAATGGAAAAAAGTTATTCTGAAGAAACAGTTTGAGTGTACAAATAAAAGGATCTTCAGAACCGAGTACACGAAATATGGAAATGAATTAATTAGACTTTTAACTGACCAAATTCCCAGCATTGTTTCGAGGTTAGAAAAACGATAAAGCAATACATTTTTGAAAAATACATTACAAGAGATAGAAGTTTTAGATGTGTTTGATAAAGACAAAAGATAGAATGACTTTGAGGGTTGGATTAAGTGTCCAACAATATACCGACAGAGCTAGCCGGGCAACGGGTTTGATTCTTTTCAACGAATCGCCTTCATTTAATAAAGAAGAAACATGCCAATGTCGTTTGAAAAAAGGTGCAAGAATTTAAGTCGATCTGTCTAAAACTAATACAGCAGACAATTTTGAACGAGCGCGCCAGGACTCGAACCTGGAATCTTCTGATCCGAAGTCAGACGCGTTATCCATTGCGCCACGCGCCCGTCTACCAAATTGAAAAAAGCTATTCCCAAGAAACCGTTTGAGTGTACAAATAAAATGATCTTTAGAACCTAGTACACGAAATACGGGAATGTATTAATCAGTCTTTTAACTGACAAAATTCCCAGCATTGTTACGAGGTTAGAAAAACGATGAAGCAATATTTTCACAAAAAATACATTACAAGAGATAGAAGTTTTAGATTTGTTTGACAAAGACAAAGGATATAATGACTTCGAGGGTTGGATTAAGTGTCTAACAATATACCGACAGAGCTAGCCGGGCAACGGGTTTGATTCTTTTCAACGGATCGCCTTCATTTAATAAAGAAGAAACATGCCAATGTCGTTTGAAAAAAGATGCAAGAATTTAAGTCGATCTGTTTAAAATTAATACACCAGACAATTTTGAACGAGCGCGCCAGGACTCGAACCTGGAATCTTCTGATCCGAAGTCAGATGCGTTATCCATTGCGCCACGCGCCCGTCTACCAAATGGAAAAAACTTATTCTGAAGAAACAGTTTGAGTGTACAAATAAAAGGATCTTTAGAACGGATTACACGGACTATGGAAATGACTTAATTAGGCTTTTAACTTACCAAACTCACATATCTATAGACAGTTTGCATTTCAAAAATTCTGTCGAACGCCCAACGTGGGGCTCGAACCCACGACCGTTGGATTAAGAGTCCAACGCTCTACCGACTGAGCTAGCCGGGGGACGAGACTGATTTCTTACAACGGATCATTTGATCACGGTTTGATTCATTTCAACGGATCGCCATCATTCAATGAGGGAGAAACTTGTCAAAGTGGGTTGAAAAAAGGTTCTACAAGAATTATAGTCGTTCTGACTAAATGAATATACCAGACAATTTTAAATAAGCGCGCCAGGACTCGTGCGTGGAATCTTCTTATCCGAAGTCAGCCGCGTTATCCACTGCGCCACGCGCTCGTCTACCAAACGAAAATGCTATTATGAAGAAACAATTCGAGTGTAAGATAGAAAAGATAGAAGATCGTAGTTTTGTTGACAAATAAAACACAAGACTTTGAGAACGGATCGCCTTCATTTAATAAAGAAGAAACATGCCAATGTCATTTGAAAAAAGGTGCAAGAATTTAAGTTGATCTGTCTAAAACTAATACACCAGACAATTTTGAACGAGCGCGCCAGGACTCGAACCTGGAATCTTCTGATCCGAAGTCAGACGCGTTATCCATTGCGCCACGCGCCCGTCTACAAAATGGAAAAAAGCTATTCCGAAGAAACAGTTCGAGTGTACAAATAAAATGATCTTGAGAACCTAGTACACGAAATACGGAAATGTATTAATCAGTCTTTTAACTGACCAAATTCCCAGCATTGTTACGAGGTTAGAAAAACGATGAAGCAATATTTTCACAAAAAATACATTACAAGAGATAGAAGTTTTAGATTTGTTTGACACAGACAAAGGATAGAATGACTTCGAGGGTTGGATTAAGTTTCTAACAATATACCGACAGAGCTAGCAGGGCAACGGGTTTGATTCTTTTCAACGGATCGCCTTCATTTAATAAAGAAGAAACATGCCAATGTCGTTTGAAAAAAGATGCAAGAATTTAAGTCGATCTGTCTAAAATTAATACACCAGACAATTTTGAACGAGCGCGCCAGGACTCGAACCTGGAATCTTCTGATCCGAAGTCAGACGCGTTATCCATTGCGCCACGCGCCCGTCTACCAAATGGAAAAAAGTTATTCTGAAGAAACAGTTTGAGTGCACAAATAAAAGGATCTTTAGAACCGAGTACACGAAATATGGAAATGAGTTAATTAGACTTTTAACTTACCAAACTCACATATCTATAGACAGTTTGCATTTCAAAAAACTTTCGAACGCCCAACGTGGGGATCGAACCCACGACCGTTGGATTAAGAGTCCAACGCTCTACCGACTGAGCTAGCCGGGCGACGAGTCTGATTTCTTACAACGGATCATTTGATCACGGTTTGATTCATTTCAACGGATCGCCTTCATTCAATGAGGGAGAAACTTGTCAAAGTGGGTTGAAAAAAGGTGCTACAAGAATTAAAGTCGTTCTGACTTAAATGAATATACCAGACAATTTTAGATAAGCACGCCAGGACTCGAGAGCGTGGAATCTTCTTATCCGAAGTCAGCCGCGTTATCCACTGCGCCACGCGCCCGTCTACCAAACGAAAAAGGTATTATGAAGAAACAATTCGAGTGTAAGATAGAAAATATAGAAGATCGTAGTTTTGTTGACAAATAAAACACAAGACTTTGAGCACTTATAAAACAATTTGTAAAATATATGCGAGCACGCCAGGATTCGAACCTGGAATTTTCTGATCCGTAGTCAGACGCGTTATCCATTGCGCCACGCGCCCGTCTACTAAATGGAAAAAAGTTATTCTGAAGAAACAGTTTGAGTGTACAAATAAAAGGATCTTTAGAACCGAGTATACAAAATATGGAAATGAATTAATTAGACTTTTAACTGACCAAATTCCCAGCATTGTTTCGAGGTTAGAAAAACGATAAAGCAATATATTCTTAAAAAATACATTACAAGAGATAGAAGTTTTAGATTTGTTTGATAAAGACAAAAGATAGAATGACTTTGAGGGTTGGATTAAGTGTCCAACAATATACCGACAGAGCTAGCCGGGCAATAGATTTGATTCTTTTCAACGGATCGCCTTCATTTAATAAAGAAGAAACATGCCAATGTCGTTTGAAAAAAGGTGCAAGAATTTAAGTCGATCTGTCTAAAACTAATACACCAGACAATTTTGAACGAGCGCGCCAAGACTCCAACCTGGAATCTTCTGATCCGAAGTCAGACGCGTTATCCATTGCGCCACGCGCCCGTCTACCAAATTGAAAAAAGCTATTCCCAAGAAACAGTTTGAGTGTACAAATAAAATGATCTTTAGAACCTAGTACACGAAATACGGAAATGTATTAATCAGTCTTTTAACTGACAAAATTCCCAGCATTGTTACGAGGTTAGAAAAACGATGAAGCAATATTTTCACAAAAAATACATTACAAGAGATAGAAGTTTTAGATTTGTTTGACAAAGACAAAGGATATAATGACTTCGAGGGTTGGATTAAGTGTCTAACAATATACCGACAGAGCTAGCCGGGCAACGGGTTTGATTCTTTTCAACGGATCGCCTTCATTTAATAAAGAAGAAACATGCCAATGTCGTTTGAAAAAAGATGCAAGAATTTAAGTCTATCTGTCTAAAATTAATACACCAGACAATTTTGAACGAGCGCGCCAGGACTCGAACCTGGAATCTTCTGATCCGAAGTCAGACGCGTTATCCATTGCGCCACGCGCCCGTCTACCAAATGGAAAAAAGTTATTCTGAAGAAACAGTTTGAGTGTACAAATAAAAGGATCTTTAGAACGGAGTACACGGACTATGGAAATGACTTAATTAGGCTTTTAACTTACCAAACTCACATATCTATAGACAGTTTGCATTTCAAAAATTCTGTCGAACGCCCAACGTGGGGCTCGAACCCACGACCGTTGGATTAAGAGTCCAACGCTCTACCGACTGAGCTAGCCGGGGGACGAGTCTGATTTCTTACAACGGATCATTTGATCACGGTTTGATTCATTTCAACGGATCGCCATCATTCAATGAGGGAGAAACTTGTCAAAGTGGGTTGAAAAAAGGTTCTACAAGAATTAAAGTCGTTCCGACTAAAATTAATATACCAGACAATTTTAAATAAGCGCGCCAGGACTCGTGCGTGGAATCTTCTTATCCGAAGTCAGCCGCGTTATCCACTGCGCCACGCGCTCGTCTACCAAACGAAAATGCTATTATGAAGAAATAATTCGAGTGTAAGATAGAAAAGATAGAAGATCGTAGTTTTGTTGACAAATAAAACACAAGACTTTGAGAACGGATCGCCTTCATTTAATAAAGAAGAAACATGCCAATGTCATTTGAAAAAAGGTGCAAGAATTTAAGTTGATCTGTCTAAAACTAATACACCAGACAATTTTGAACCAGCGCGCCAGGACTCGAACCTGGAATCTTCTGATCCGAAGTCAGACGCGTTATCCATTGCACCACGCGCCCGTCTACAAAATGTAAAAAGCTATTCCGAAGAAACAGTTTGAGTGTACAAATAAAATGATCTTGAGAACCTAGTAAACAAAATACGGAAATGTATTAATCAGTCTTTTAACTGACCAAATTCCCAGCATTGTTACGAGGTTAGAAAAACGATGAAGCAATATTTTCACAAAAATACATTACAAGAAATAGAAGTTTTAGATTTGTTTGACACAGACAAAGGATAGAATGACTTCGAGGGTTGGATTAAGTTTCTAACAATATACCGACAGAGCTAGCAGGGCAATGGGTTTGATTCTTTTCAACGGATCGCCTTCATTTAATAAAGAAGAAACATGCCAATGTCGTTTGAAAAAAGATGCAAGAATTTAAGTCGATCTGTCTAAAACTAATACACCAGACAATTTTGAACGAGCGCGCCAGGACTCGAACCTGGAATCTTCTGATCCGAAGTCAGACGCGTTATCCATTGCGCTACGCGCCCGTCTACCAAGTGGATAAAAGGTATTCTGAAGAAACAGTTTGAGTGTACAAATAAAAGGATCTTGAGAACCGAGTACACAAAATACGGAAATGTGTTTATCAGAATTTTAACTGACCAAATTCCCAGCATTGTTTTGAGGTTAGAAAAACGATAAAGCAATAATTTCTTAAAAAATACATTACAAGAGATAGAAGTTTTAGATTTGTTTGACAAAGACAAAAGATAGAATGATTTTGAGGGTTGGATTAAGTGTCCAACAATATACCGACAGAGCTAGCCAGGCAACGGGTTTGATTCTTTTCAACGGATCGCCTTCATTTAATAAAGAAGAAACATGCCAATGTCGTTTGAAAAAAGGTGCAAGAATTTAAGTCGATCTGAAACAATTCGAGTGTAAGATAGAAAAGATAGAAGATCGTAGTTTTGTTGACAAATAAAACACAAGACTTTAAGAACGGATCGCCTTCATTTAATAAAGAAGAAACATGCCAATGTCATTTGAAAAAAGGTGCAAGAATTTAAGTTGATCTGTCTAAAACTAATACACCAGACAATTTTGAACGAGCGCGCCAGGACTCGAACCTGGAATCTTCTGATCCGAAGTCAGACGCGTTATCCATTGCGCCACGCGCCCGTCTACAAAATGGAAAAAAGCTATTCCGAAGAAACAGTTTGAGTGTACAAATAAAATGATCTTGAGAACCTAGTACACGAAATTCGGAAATGTTTTAATCAGTCTTTTAACTGACCAAATTCCCAGCATTGTTATGAGGTTAGAAAAACGATGAAGCAATATTTTCACAAAAAATACATTACAAGAGATAGAAGTTTTAGATTAGTTTGACACAGACAAAGGATAGAATGACTTCGAGGGTTGGATTAAGTTTCTAACAATATACCGACAGAGCTAGCAGGGCAACGGGTTTGATTCTTTTCAACGGATCGCCTTCATTTAATAAAGAAGAAACATGCCAATGTCGTTTAAAAAAATATGCAAGAATTTAAGTCGATCTGTCTAAAACTAATACACCAGACAATTTTGAACAAGCGCGCCAGGACTCGAACCTGGAATCTTCTGATCCGAAGTCAGACGCGTTATCCACTGCGCCACGCGCCCGTCTACCAAGTGGATAAAAGTTATTGTGAAGAAACAGTTTGAGGGTACAAATAAAAGGATCTTGAGAACCGAGTACACAAAATACGGAAATGTGTTTATCAGAATTTTAACTGACCAAATTCCCAGCATTCTTTTGAGGTTAGAAAAACGATAAAGCAATAATTTCTTAAAAAATACATTACAAGAGGTAGAAGTTTTAGATTTGTTTGACAAAGACAAAAGATAGAATGACTTTGAGGGTTGGATTGAGTGTCCAACAATATACCGACAGAGCTAGCCGGGCAACGGGTTTGATTCTTTTCAACGGATCGCCTTCATTTAATAAAGAAGAAACATGCCAATGTCGTTTGAAAAAAAGTGCAAGAATTTAAGTCGATCTGTCTAAAACTAATACACAAGACAATTTTGAACGAGCGCGCCAGGACTCAAACCTGGAATCTTCTGATCCGAAGTCAGACGCGTTATCCATTGCGCCACGCGCCCGTCTACCAAGTGGATAAAAGTTATTCTGAAGAAACAGTTTGAGTGTACAAATAAAAGGATCTTTAAAACCGAGTACAGGAAATATGGAAATGAGTTAATTAGACTTTTAACTTACCAAACTCACATATCTATAGACAGTTTGCATTTCAAAAAACTTTTGAACGCCCAACGTGGGGATCGAACCCACGACCGTTGGATTAAGAGTCCAACGCTCTACCGACTGAGCCAGCCGGGCGACGAGTCTGATTTCTTACAACGGATCATTTGATCACGGTTTGATTCATTTCAACGGATCGCCTTTATTCAATGAGGGAGAAACTTGTCAAAGTGGGTTGAAAAAAGGTGCTACAAGAATTAAAGTCGTTCTGACTAAAATGAATATACCAGACAATTTTAAATAAGCACGCCAGGACTCGAGAGCGTGGAATCTTCTTATCCGAAGTCAGCCGCGATATCCACTGCGCCACGCGCCCGTCTACCAAACGAAAAAGCTATTATGAAGAAACAATTCGAGTGTAAGATAGAAAAGATAGAAGATCGTAGTTTTGTTGACAAATAAAACACAAGACTTTGAGCACTTATAAAACAATTTGTAAAATATATGCGAGCACGCCAGGATTCGAACCTGGAATCTTCTGATCCGTAGCCAGACGCGTTATCCATTGCGCCACGCGCCCGTCTACTAAATGGAAAAAAGTTATTCTGAAGAAACAGTTTGAGTGTACAAATAAAAGGTTCTTTAGAACCGAGTATACGAAATATGGAAATGAATTAATTAGACTTTTAACTAACCAAATTCCCAGCATTGTTTCGAGGTTAGAAAAACGATAAAGCAATATATTCTTAAAAAATACATTACAAGAGATAGAAGTTTTAGATTTGTTTGATAAAGACAAAAGATAGAATGACTTTGAGGGTTGGATTAAGTGTCCAACAATATACCGACAGAGCTAGCCGGGCAATAGGTTTGATTCTTTTCAACGGATCGCCTTCATTTAATAAAGAAGAAACATGCCAATGTCGTTTGAAAAAAGGGTGCAAGAATTTAAGTCGATCTGTCTAAAACTAATACACCAAACAATTTTGAACGAGCGCGCCAGGACTCCAACCAGGAATCTTCTGATCCGAAGTCAGACGCGTTATCCATTGCGCCACGCGCCCGTCTACCAGATTGAAAAAAGCTATTCCCAAGAAACAGTTTGAGTGTACAAATAAAATGATCTTTAGTACCTAGTACACGAAATACGGAAATGTATTAATCTGTCTTTTAACTGACCAAATTCCCAGCATTGTTACGAGGTTAGAAAAACGATGAAGCAATATTTTCACAAAAAATACATTACAAGAGATAGAAGTTTTAGATTTGTTTGACAAAGACAAAGGATAGAATGACGTCGAGGGTTGGATTAAGTGTCTAACAATATACCGATAGAGCTAGCCGGGCAACGGGTTTGATTCTTTTCAACGGATTGCCTTCATTTAATAAAGAAGAAACATGCCAATGTCGTTTGAAAAAAGGTGCAAGAATTTAAGTCGATCTGTCTAAAACTAATACACCAGACAATTTTGAACGAGCGCGCCAGGACTCAAACCTGGAATCTTCTGATCCGAAGTCAGACGCGTTATCCATTGCGCCACGCGCCCGTCTACCAAGTGGATAAAAGTTATTCTGAAGAAACAGTTTGAGTGTACAAATAAAAGGATCTTTAGAACCGAGTACACGAAATATGGAAATGAGTTAATTAGACTTTTAACTTACCAAACTCACATATCTATAGACAGTTTGCATTTCGAAAAACTTTCGAACGCCCAACGTGGGGATCGAACCCACGACCGTTGGATTAAGAGTCCAACGCTCTACCGACTGAGCCAGCCGGGCGACGAGTCTGATTTCTTACAACGGATCATTTGATCACGGTTTGATTCATTTCAACGGATCGCCTTTATTCAATGAGGGAGAAACTTGTCAAAGTGGGTTGAAAAAAGGTGCTACAAGAATTAAAGTCGTTCTGATTAAAATGAATATACCAGACAATTTTAAATAAGCAAGCCAGGACTCGAGAGCGTGGAATCTTCTTATCCGAAGTCAGCCGCGATATCCACTGCGCCACGCGCCCGTCTACCAAACGAAAAAGCTATTATGAAGAAACAATTCGAGTGTAAGATAGAAAAGATAGAAGATCGTAGTTTTGTTGACAAATAAAACACAAGACTTTGAGCACTTATAAAACAATTTGTAAACTATATGCGAGCACGCCGGGATTCGAACCTGGAATCTTCTGATCCGTAGTCAGACGCGTTATCCATTGCGCCACGCGCCCGTCTACTAAATGGAAAAAAGTTATTCTGAAGAAACAGTTTGAGTGTACAAATAAAAGGTTCTTTAGAACGGAGTATACGAAATATGGAAATGAATCAATTAGACTTTTAACTGACCAAATTCCCAGCATTGTTTCGAGGTTAGAAAAACGATAAAGCAATATATTCTTAAAAAATACATTACAAGAGATAGAAGTTTTAGATTTGTTTGATAAAGACAAAAGATAGAATGACTTTGAGGGTTGGATTAAGTGTCCAACAATATACCGACAGAGCTAGCCGGGCAATAGGTTTGATTCTTTTCAACGGATCGCCTTCATTTAATAAAGAAGAAACATGCCAATGTCGTTTGAAAAAAGGTGCAAGAATTTAAGTCGATCTGTCTAAAACTAATACACCAAACAATCTTGAACGAGCGCGCCAGGACTCCAACCTGGAATCTTCTGATCCGAAGTCAGACGCGTTATCCATTGCGCCACGCGCCCGTCTACCAGATTGAAAAAAGCTATTCCCAAGAAACAGTTTGAGTGTACAAATAAAATGATCTTTAGTACCTAGTACACGAAATACGGAAATGTATTAATCTGTCTTTTAACTGACCAAATTCCCAGCATTGTTACGAGGTTAGAAAAACGATGAAGCAATATTTTCACAAAAAATACATTACAAGAGATAGAAGTTTTAGATTTGTTTGACAAAGACAAAGGATAGAATGACGTCGAGGGTTGGATTAAGTGTCTAACAATATACCGACAGAGCTAGCCGGGCAACGGGTTTGATTCTTTTCAACGTATCGCCTTCATTTAATAAAGAAGAAACATGCCAATGTCGTTTGAAAAAAGATGCAAGAATTTAAGTCGATCTGTCTAAAATTAATACACCAGACAATTTTGAACGAGCGCCAGGACTCGAACCTGGAATCTTCTGTTCCGAAGTCAGACGCGTTATCCATTGCGCCACGCGCCCGTCTGCCAAATGGAAAAAAGTTATTCTTAAGAAACAGTTTGAGTGTACAAATAAAAGGATCTTTAGAACGGAGTACACGGACTATGGAAATGACTTAATTAGACTTTTAACTCACCAAACTCACATATCTATAGACAGTTTGCATTTCAAAAAATCTGTCGAACGCCCAACGTGGGGCTCGAACCCACGACCGTTGCATTAAGAGTCCAACGCTCTACCGACTGAGCTAGCCGGGCGATGAGTCTGAATTCTTACAACGGATCATTTGATCACGGTTTGATTCATTTCAACGGATCGCCATCATTCAATGAGGGAGAAACTTGTCAAAGTGGGTTAAAAAAAGGTTCTACAAGAATTAAAGTCGTTCTGACTAAAATGAATATACCAGACAATTTTAAATAAGCGCGCCAGGACTCGAACCTGGAATTTTCTGATCCGAAGTCAGACGCGTTATCCATTGCGCCACGCGCCCGTCTACAAAATGGAAAAAAGCTATTCCGAAGAAACAGTTTGAGTGTACAAATAAAATGATCTTGAGAACCTAGTACACGAAATACGGAAATGTATTAATCAGTCTTTTAACTGACCAAATTCCCAGCATTGTTACGAGGTTAGAAAAACGATGAAGCAATATTTTCACAAAAAGTACATTACAAGAGATAGAAGTTTTAGATTTGTTTGATACAGACAAAAGATAGAATGACTTCGAGGGTTGAATTAAGTTTCTAACAATATACCAACAGAGCTAGTAGGGCAACGGGTTTGATTCTTTTAAGCGGATCGCCTTCATTTATTAAAGAAGAAACATGCCAATGTCCTCTGAAAAAAATGCAAGAATTTAAGTCGATCTGTCTAAAACTGATACACCAGACAATTTGAACGAGCGCGCCAGTACTCGAACCTGGAATCTTCTGATCCGAAGTCAGACGCGTTATCCATTGCGCCACGCGCCCGTCTACCAAGTGGATAAAAGTTATTCTGAAGAAACAGTTTGAGTGTACAAATAAAAGGATCTTGAGAACCGAGTACACAAAATACGGAAATGTGTTTATCAGAATTTTAACTGACCAAATTCCCAGCATTGTTTTGAGGTTAGAAAAACGATAAAGCAATAATTTCTTAAAAAATACATTACAAGAGATAGAAGTTTTAGATTTGTTTGACAAAGACAAAAGATAGAATGACTTTGAGGGTTGGATTAAGTGTCCAACAATATACCGACAGAGCTAGCCGGGCAACGGGTTTGATTCTTTTCAACGGATCGCCTTCATTTAATAAAGAAGAAACATGCCAATGTCGTTTGAAAAAAGGTGCAAGAATTTAAGTCGATCTGTCTAAAACTAATACACCAGACAATTTTGAACGAGCGCGCCAGGACTCGAACCTGGAATCTTCTGATCCGAAGTCAGACGCGTTATCCATTGCGCCACGCGCCCGTCTACAAAATGGATAAAAGTTATTCTGAAGAAACAGTTTGAGTGTACAAATAAAAGGATCTTTAGAACCGAGTACACAAAATATGGAAATGAGTTAATTAGACTTTTAACTTACCAAACTCACATATCTATAGACAGTTTGCATTTCAAAAAACTTTCGGACGTCAACGTGGGGATCGAACCCATGACCGTTGGATTAAGAGTCCAACGTTCTACCGACTGAGCTAGCCGTGAGACGAGTCTGAATTCTTACAACGGATCATTTGATCACGGTTTGATTCATTACAACGGATCGCCATTATTCAATGAGGGAGAAACTTGTCAAAGTGGGTTAAAAAAAGGTTCTACAAGAATTAAAGTCGTTCTGACTAAAATGAATATACCAGACAATTTTAAATAAGCGCGCCAGGACTCGTGCGTGGAATCTTCTTATCCGAAGTCAGCCGCGTTATCCACTGCGCCACGCGCTCTTCTACCAAACGAAAATGCTATTATGAAGAAACAATTCGAGTGTAAGATAGAAAATATAGAAGATCGTAGTTTTGTTGACAAATAAAACACAAGACTTTGAGCACTTATAAAACAATTTGTAAAATATATGCGAGCACGCCAGGATTCGAACCTGGAATCTTCTGATCCGTAGTCAGACGCGTTATCCATTGCGCCACGCGCCCGTCTACTAAATGGAAAAAAGTTATTCTGAAGAAACAGTTTGAGTGTACAAATAAAAGGTTCTTTAGAACCGAGTATACGAAATATGGAAATGAATTAATTAGACTTTTAACTGACCAAATTCCCAGCATTGTTTCGAGGTTAGAAAAACGATAAAGCAATATATTCTTAAAAAATACATTACAAGAGATAGAAGTTTTAGATTTGTTTGATAAAGACAAAAGATAGAATGACTTTGAGGGTTGGATTAAGTGTCCAACAATATACCGACAGAGCTAGCCGGGCAATAGGTTTGATTCTTTTCAACGGATCGCCTTCATTTAATAAAGAAGAAACATGCCAATGTCGTTTGAAAAAAGGTGCAAGAATTTAAGTCGATCTGTCTAAAACTAATACACCAAACAATCTTGAACGAGCGCGCCAGGACTCCAACCTGGAATCTTCTAATCCGAAGTCAGACGCGTTATCCATTGCGCCACGCGCCCGTCTACCAGATTGAAAAAAGCTATTCCCAAGAAACAGTTTGAGTGTACAAATAAAATGATCTTTAGTACCTAGTACACGAAATACGGAAATGTATTAATCTGTCTTTTAACTGACCAAATTCCCAGCATTGTTACGAGGTTAGAAAAACGATGAAGCAATATTTTCACAAAAAATACATTACAAAAGATAGAAGTTTTAGATTTGTTTGACAAAGACAAAGGATAGAATGACGTCGAGGGTTGGATTAAGTGTCTAACAATATACCGACAGAGCTAGCCGGGCAACGGGTTTGATTCTTTTCAACGTATCGCCTTCATTTAATAAAGAAGAAACATGCCAATGTCGTTTGAAAAAAGATGCAAGAATTTAAGTCGATCTGTCTAAAATTAATACACCAGACAATTTTGAACGAGCGCCAGTACTCGAACCTGGAATCTTCTGATCCGAAGTCAGACGCGTTATCCATTGCGCCACGCGCCCGTCTACCAAATGGAAAAAAGTTATTCTTAAGAAACAGTTTGAGTGTACAAATAAAAGGATCTTTAGAACGGAGTACACGGACTATGGAAATGACTTAATTAGACTTTTAACTCACCAAACTCACATATCTATAGACAGTTTGCATTTCAAAAAATCTGTCGAACGCCCAACGTGGGGCTCGAACCCACGACCGTTGCATTAAGAGTCCAACGCTCTACCGACTGAGCTAGCCGGGCGACGAGTCTGAATTCTTACAACGGATCATTTGATCACGGTTTGATTCATTTCAACGGATCGCCATCATTCAATGAGGGAGAAACTTGTCAAAGTGGGTTAAAAAAAAGTTCTACAAGAATTAAAGTCGTTCTGACTAAAATGAATATACCAGACAATTTTAAATAAGCGCGCCAGGACTCGTGCGTGGAATCTTCTTATCCGAAGTCAGCCGCGTTATCCACTGCGCCACGCGCTCGTCTACCAAACGAAAATGCTATTATGAAGAAACAATTCGAGTGTAAAATAGAAAAGATAAAAGATCGTAGTTTTGTTGACAAATAAAACACAAGACTTTGAGAACGGATCGCCTTCATTTAATAAAAAAGAAACATGCCAATGTCATTTGAAAAAAGGTGCAAGAATTTAAGTCGATCTGTCTAAAACTAATACACCAGACAATTTTGAACGAGCGCGCCAGGACTCGAACCTGGAATCTTCTGATCCGAAGTCAGACGCGTTATCCATTGCGCCACGCGCCCGTCTACAAAATGGATAAAAGTTATTCTGAAGAAACAGTTTGAGTGTACAAATAAAAGGATCTTTAGAACCGAGTACACAAAATATGGAAATGAGTTAATTAGACTTTTAACTTACCAAACTCACATATCTATAGACAGTTTGCATTTCAAAAAACTTTCGGACGTCAACGTGGGGATCGAACCCATGACCGTTGGATTAAGAGTCCAACGTTCTACCGACTGAGCTAGCCGTGAGACGAGTCTGAATTCTTACAACGGATCATTTGATCACGGTTTGATTCATTACAACGGATCGCCATTATTCAATGAGGGAGAAACTTGTCAAAGTGGGTTAAAAAAAGGTTCTACAAGAATTAAAGTCGTTCTGACTAAAATGAATATACCAGACAATTTTAAATAAGCGCGCCAGGACTCGTGCGTGGAATCTTCTTATCCGAAGTCAGCCGCGTTATCCACTGCGCCACGCGCTCTTCTACCAAACGAAAATGCTATTATGAAGAAACAATTCGAGTGTAAGATAGAAAATATAGAAGATCGTAGTTTTGTTGACAAATAAAACACAAGACTTTGAGCACTTATAAAACAATTTGTAAAATATATGCGAGCACGCCAGGATTCGAACCTGGAATCTTCTGATCCGTAGTCAGACGCGTTATCCATTGCGCCACGCGCCCGTCTACTAAATGGAAAAAAGTTATTCTGAAGAAACAGTTTGAGTGTACAAATAAAAGGTTCTTTAGAACCGAGTATACGAAATATGGAAATGAATTAATTAGACTTTTAACTGACCAAATTCCCAGCATTGTTTCGAGGTTAGAAAAACGATAAAGCAATATATTCTTAAAAAATACATTACAAGAGATAGAAGTTTTAGATTTGTTTGATAAAGACAAAAGATAGAATGACTTTGAGGGTTGGATTAAGTGTCCAACAATATACCGACAGAGCTAGCCGGGCAATAGGTTTGATTCTTTTCAACGGATCGCCTTCATTTAATAAAGAAGAAACATGCCAATGTCGTTTGAAAAAAGGTGCAAGAATTTAAGTCGATCTGTCTAAAACTAATACACCAAACAATCTTGAACGAGCGCGCCAGGACTCCAACCTGGAATCTTCTGATCCGAAGTCAGACGCGTTATCCATTGCGCCACGCGCCCGTCTACCAGATTGAAAAAAGCTATTCCCAAGAAACAGTTTGAGTGTACAAATAAAATGATCTTTAGTACCTAGTACACGAAATACGGAAATGTATTAATCTGTCTTTTAACTGACCAAATTCCCAGCATTGTTACGAGGTTAGAAAAACGATGAAGCAATATTTTCACAAAAAATACATTACAAAAGATAGAAGTTTTAGATTTGTTTGACAAAGACAAAGGATAGAATGACGTCGAGGGTTGGATTAAGTGTCTAACAATATACCGACAGAGCTAGCCGGGCAACGGGTTTGATTCTTTTCAACGTATCGCCTTCATTTAATAAAGAAGAAACATGCCAATGTCGTTTGAAAAAAGATGCAAGAATTTAAGTCGATCTGTCTAAAATTAATACACCAGACAATTTTGAACGAGCGCCAGTACTCGAACCTGGAATCTTCTGATCCGAAGTCAGACGCGTTATCCATTGCGCCACGCGCCCGTCTACCAAATGGAAAAAAGTTATTCTTAAGAAACAGTTTGAGTGTACAAATAAAAGGATCTTTAGAACGGAGTACACGGACTATGGAAATGACTTAATTAGACTTTTAACTCACCAAACTCACATATCTATAGACAGTTTGCATTTCAAAAAATCTGTCGAACGCCCAACGTGGGGCTCGAACCCACGACCGTTGCATTAAGAGTCCAACGCTCTACCGACTGAGCTAGCCGGGCGACGAGTCTGAATTCTTACAACGGATCATTTGATCACGGTTTGATTCATTTCAACGGATCGCCATCATTCAATGAGGGAGAAACTTGTCAAAGTGGGTTAAAAAAAGGTTCTACAAGAATTAAAGTCGTTCTGACTAAAATGAATATACCAGACAATTTTAAATAAGCGCGCCAGGACTCGTGCGTGGAATCTTCTTATCCGAAGTCAGCCGCGTTATCCACTGCGCCACGCGCTCGTCTACCAAACGAAAATGCTATTATGAAGAAACAATTCGAGTGTAAAATAGAAAAGATAAAAGATCGTAGTTTTGTTGACAAATAAAACACAAGACTTTGAGAACGGATCGCCTTCATTTAATAAAAAAGAAACATGCCAATGTCATTTGAAAAAAGGTGCAAGAATTTAAGTTGATCTGTCTAAAACTAATACACCAGACAATTTTGAACGAGCGCGCCAGGACTCGAACCTGGAATCTTCTGATCCGAAGTCAGACGCGTTATCCATTGCGCCACGCGCCCGTCTACAAAATGGAAAAAAGCTATTCCGAAGAAACAGTTTGAGTGTACAAATAAAATGATCTTGAGAACCTAGTACACGAAATACGGAAATGTATTAATCAGTCTTTTAACTGACCAAATTCCCAGCATTGTTACGAGGTTAGAAAAACGATGAAGCAATATTTTCACAAAAAGTACATTACAAGAGATAGAAGTTTTAGATTTGTTTGATACAGACAAAAGATAGAATGACTTCGAGGGTTGAATTAAGTTTCTAACAATATACCAACAGAGCTAGTAGGGCAACGGGTTTGATTCTTTTCAACGGATCGCCTTCATTTAATAAAGAAGAAACATGCCAATGTCATTTGAAAAAAGATGCAAGAATTTAAGTCGATCTGTCTAAAACTAATACACCAGACAATTTGAACGAGCGCGCCAGGACTCGAACCTGGAATCTTCTGATCCGAAGTCAGACGCGTTATCCATTGCGCCACGCGCCCGTCTACCAAGTGGATAAAAGTTATTCTGAAGAAACAGTTTGAGTGTACAAATAAAAGGATCTTGAGAACCGAGTACACAAAATACGGAAATGTGTTTATCAGAATTTTAACTAACCAAATTCCCAGCATTGCTTTGAGGTTAGAAAAACGATAAAGCAATAATTTCTTAAAAAATACATTACAAGAGATAGAAGTTTTAGATTTGTTTGACAAAGACAAAAGATAGAATGACTTTGAGGGTTGGATTAAGTGTCCAACAATATACCGACAGAGCTAGCCGGGCAACGGGTTTGATTCTTTTCAACGGATCGCCTTCATTTAATAAAGAAGAAACATGCCAATGTCGTTTGAAAAAAGGTGCAAGAATTTAAGTCGATCTGTCTAAAACTAATACACCAGACAATTTTGAACGAGCGCGCCAGGACTCGAACCTGGAATCTTCTGATCCGAAGTCAGACGCGTTATCCATTGCGCCACGCGCCCGTCTACAAAATGGATAAAAGTTATTCTGAAGAAACAGTTTGAGTTTACAAATAAAAGGATCTTTAGAACCGAGTACACGAAATATGGAAATGAGTTAATTAGACTTTTAACTTACCAAACTCACATATCTATAGACAGTTTGCATTTCAAAAAACTTTCGGACGCCCAACGTGGGGATCGAACCCATGACCGTTGGATTAAGAGTCCAACGTTCTACCGACTGAGCTAGCCGGGAGACGAGTCTGAATTCTTACAACGGATCATTTGATCACGGTTTGATTCATTTCAACGGATCGCCATCATTCAATGAGGGAGAAACTTGTCAAAGTGGGTTAAAAAAATGTTCTACAAGAATTAAAGTCGTTCTGACTAAAATGAATATACCAGACAATTTTAAATAAGCGCGCCAGGACTCGTGCGTGGAATCTTCTTATCCGAAGTCAGCCGCGTTATCCACTGCGCCACGCGCTCGTCTACCAAACGAAAATGCTATTATGAAGAGACAATTCGAGTGTAAGATAGAAAATATAGAAGATCGTAGTTTTGTTGACAAATAAAACACAAGATTTTGAGCACTTATAAAACAATTTGTAAAATATACGCGAGCACGCCAGGATTCGAACCTGGAATCTTCTGATCCGTAGTCAGACGCGTTATCCACTGCGCCACGCGCCCGTCTACTGAATGGAAAAAAGTTATTCTGAAGAAACAGTTTGAGTGTACAAATAAAAGGATCTTCAGAACCGAGTACACGAAATATGGAAATGAATTAATTAGACTTTTAACTGACCAAATTCCCAGCATTGTTTCGAGGTTAGAAAAACGATAAAGCAATATATTTTTAAAAAATACATTACAAGAGATAGAAGTTTTAGATGTGTTTAATAAAGACAAAAGATAGAATGACTTTGAGGGTTGGATTAAGTGTCCAACAATATACCGACAGAGCTAGCCGGGCAATAGGTTTGATTCTTTTCAACGGATCGCCTTCATTTAATAAAGAAGAAACATGCCAATGTCGTTTGAAAAAAGGTGCAAGAATTTAAGTCGATCTGTCTAAAACTAATACACCAGACAATTTTGAATGAGCGCGCCAGGACTCGAACCTGGAATCTTCTGATCCGAAGTCAGACGCGTTATCCATTGCGTCACGCGCCCGTCTACCAAGTGGATAAAAGTTATTCTGAAGAAACAGTTTGAGTGTACAAATAAAAGGATCTTGAGAACCGAGTACACAAAATACGGAAATGTGTTTATCAGAATTTTAACTGACCAAATTCCCAGCATTGTTTTGAGGTTAGAAAAACGATAAAGCAATAATTTCTTAAAAAATACATTACAGGAGATAGAAGTTTTAGATTTGTTTGACAAAGACAAAAGATAGAATGACGTCGAGGGTTGGATTAAGTGTCTAACAATATACCGACAGAGCTAGCCGGGCAACGGGTTTGATTCTTTTCAACGTATCGCCTTCATTTAATAAAGAAGAAACATGCCAATGTCGTTTGAAAAAAGATGCAAGAATTTAAGTCGATCTGTCTAAAATTAATACACCAGACAATTTTGAACGAGCGCCAGTACTCGAACCTGGAATCTTCTGATCCGAAGTCAGACGCGTTATCCATTGCGCCACGCGCCCGTCTACCAAATGGAAAAAAGTTATTTTGAAGAAACAGTTTGAGTGTACAAATAAAAGGATCTTTAGAACGGAGTACACGGACTATGGAAATGACTTAATTAGACTTTTAACTCACCAAACTCACATATCTATAGACAGTTTGCATTTCAAAAAATCTGTCGAACGCCCAACGTGGGGCTCGAACCCACGACCGTTGCATTAAGAGTCCAACGCTCTACCGACTGAGCTAGCCGGGCGACGAGTCTGAATTCTTACAACGGATCATTTGATCACGGTTTGATTCATTTCAACGGATCGCCATCATTCAATGAGGAAGAAACTTGTCAAAGTGGGTTAAAAAAAGGTTCTACAAGAATTAAAGTCGTTCTGACTAAAATGAATATACCAGACAATTTTAAATAAGCGCGCCAGGACTCGTGCGTGGAATCTTCTTATCCGAAGTCAGCCGCGTTATCCACTGCGCCACGCGCTCGTCTACCAAACGAAAATGCTATTATGAAGAAACAATTCGAGTGTAAAATAGAAAAGATAGAAGATCGTAGTTTTGTTGACAAATAAAACACAAGACTTTGAGAACGGATCGCCTTCATTTAATAAAAAAGAAACATGCCAATGTCATTTGAAAAAAGGTGCAAGAATTTAAGTTGATCTGTCTAAAACTAATACACCAGACAATTTTGAACGAGCGCGCCAGGACTCGAACCTGGAATCTTCTGATCCGAAGTCAGACGCGTTATCCATTGCGCCACGCGCCCGTCTACAAAATGGAAAAAAGCTATTCCGAAGAAACAGTTTGAGTGTACAAATAAAATGATCTTGAGAACCTAGTACACGAAATACGGAAATGTATTAATCAGTCTTTTAACTGACCAAATTCCCAGCATTGTTACGAGGTTAGAAAAACGATGAAGCAATATTTTCACAAAAAGTACATTACAAGAGATAGAAGTTTTAGATTTGTTTGATACAGACAAAAGATAGAATGACTTCGAGGGTTGAATTAAGTTTCTAACAATATACCAACAGAGCTAGTAGGGCAACGGGTTTGATTCTTTTCAACGGATCGCCTTCATTTAATAAAGAAGAAACATGCCAATGTCATTTGAAAAAAGATGCAAGAATTTAAGTCGATCTGTCTAAAACTAATACACCAGACAATTTGAACGAGCGCGCCAGGACTCGAACCTGGAATCTTCTGATCCGAAGTCAGACGCGTTATCCATTGCGCCACGCGCCCGTCTACCAAGTGGATAAAAGTTATTCTGAAGAAACAGTTTGAGTGTACAAATAAAAGGATCTTGAGAACCGAGTACACAAAATACGGAAATGTGTTTATCAGAATTTTAACTAACCAAATTCCCAGCATTGTTTTGAGGTTAGAAAAACGATAAAGCAATAATTTCTTAAAAAATACATTACAAGAGATAGAAGTTTTAGATTTGTTTGACAAAGACAAAAGATAGAATGACTTTGAGGGTTGGATTAAGTGTCCAACAATATACCGACAGAGCTAGCCGGGCAACGGGTTTGATTCTTTTCAACGGATCGCCTTCATTTAATAAAGAAGAAACATGCCAATGTCGTTTGAAAAAAGGTGCAAGAATTTAAGTCGATCTGTCTAAAACTAATACACCAGACAATTTTGAACGAGCGCGCCAGGACTCGAACCTGGAATCTTCTGATCCGAAGTCAGACGCGTTATCCATTGCGCCACGCGCCCGTCTACAAAATGGATAAAAGTTATTCTGAAGAAACAGTTTGAGTTTACAAATAAAAGGATCTTTAGAACCGAGTACACGAAATATGGAAATGAGTTAATTAGACTTTTAACTTACCAAACTCACATATCTATAGACAGTTTGCATTTCAAAAAACTTTCGGACGCCCAACGTGGGGATCGAACCCATGACCGTTGGATTAAGAGTCCAACGTTCTACCGACTGAGCTAGCCGGGAGACGAGTCTGAATTCTTACAACGGATCATTTGATCACGGTTTGATTCATTTCAACGGATCGCCATCATTCAATGAGGGAGAAACTTGTCAAAGTGGGTTAAAAAAATGTTCTACAAGAATTAAAGTCGTTCTGACTAAAATGAATATACCAGACAATTTTAAATAAGCGCGCCAGGACTCGTGCGTGGAATCTTCTTATCCGAAGTCAGCCGCGTTATCCACTGCGCCACGCGCTCGTCTACCAAACGAAAATGCTATTATGAAGAAACAATTCGAGTGTAAGATAGAAAATATAGAAGATCGTAGTTTTGTTGACAAATAAAACACAAGACTTTGAGCACTTATAAAACAATTTGTAAAATATACGCGAGCACGCCAGGATTCGAACCTGGAATCTTCTGATCCGTAGTCAGACGCGTTATCCACTGCGCCACGCGCCCGTCTACTAAATGGAAAAAAGTTATTCTGAAGAAACAGTTTGAGTGTACAAATAAAAGGATCTTCAGAACCGAGTACACGAAATATGGAAATGAATTAATTAGACTTTTAACTGACCAAATTCCCAGCATTGTTTCGAGATTAGAAAAACGATAAAGCAATATATTTTTAAAAAATACATTACAAGAGATAGAAGTTTTAGATGTGTTTAATAAAGACAAAAGATAGAATGACTTTGAGGGTTGGATTAAGTGTCCAACAATATACCGACAGAGCTAGCCGGGCAATAGGTTTGATTCTTTTCAACGGATCGCCTTCATTTAATAAAGAAGAAACATGCCAATGTCGTTTGAAAAAAGGTGCAAGAATTTAAGTCGATCTGTCTAAAACTAATACACCAGACAATTTTGAATGAGCGCGCCAGGACTCGAACCTGGAATCTTCTGATCCGAAGTCAGACGCGTTATCCATTGCGTCACGCGCCCGTCTACCAAGTGGATAAAAGTTATTCTGAAGAAACAGTTTGAGTGTACAAATAAAAGGATCTTGAGAACCGAGTACACAAAATACGGAAATGTGTTTATCAGAATTTTAACTGACCAAATTCCCAGCATTGTTTTGAGGTTAGAAAAACGATAAAGCAATAATTTCTTAAAAAATACATTACAGGAGATAGAAGTTTTAGATTTGTTTGACAAAGACAAAAGATAGAATGACTTTGAGGGTTGGATTAAGTGTCCAACAATATACCGACAGAGCTAGCCGGGCAACGGGTTTGATTCTTTTCAACAGATCGCCTTCATTTAATAAAGAAGAAACATGCCAATGTCGTTTGAAAAAAGGTGCAAGAATTTAAGTCGATCTGTCTAAAACTAATACAGCAGACAATTTTGAACGAGCGCGCCAGGACTCGAACCTGGAATCTTCTGATCCGAAGTCAGACGCGTTATCCATTGCGCCACGCGCCCGTCTACCAAGTGGATAAAAGTTATTCTGAAGAAACAGTTTGAGTGTACAAATAAAAGGATCTTTAGAACCGAGTACACGAAATATGGAAATGAGTTAATTAGACTTTTAACTTACCAAACTCACATATCTATAGACAGTTTGCATTTCAAAAAACTTTTGGACGCCCAACGTGGGGATCGAACCCATGACCGTTGGATTAAGAGTCCAACGTTCTACCGACTGAGCTAGCCGGGCGACGAGTCTGAATTCTTACATTGGATCATTTGATCACGGTTTGATTCATTTCAACGGATCGCCATCATTCAATGAGGGAGAAACTTGTCAAAGTGGGTTAAAAAAAGGTTCTACAAGAATTAAAGTCGTTCTGACTAAAATGAATATACCAGACAATTTTAAATAAGCGCGCCAGGACTCGTGCGTGGAATCTTCTTATCCGAAGTCAGCCGCGTTATCCACTGCGCCACGCGCTCGTCTACCAAACGAAAATGCTATTATGAAGAAACAATTCGAGTGTAAGATAAAAAATATATAAGATCGTAGTTTTGTTGACAAATAAAACACAAGACTTTGAGCACTTATAAAACAATTTGTAAAATATACGCGAGCACGCCAGGATTCGAACCTGAAATCTTCTGATCCGTAGTCAGACGCGTTATCCATTGCGCCACGCGCCCGTCTACTAAATGGAAAAAAGTTATTCTGAAGAAACAGTTTGAGTGTACAAATAAAAGGATCTTCAGAACCGAGTACACGAAATATGGAAATGAATTAATTAGACTTTTAACTGACCAAATTCCCAGCATTGTTTCGAGGTTAGAAAAACGATAAAGCAATATATTTTTAAAAAATACATTACAAGAGATAGAAGTTTTAGATGTGTTTGATAAAGACAAAAGATAGAATGACTTTGAGGGTTGGATTAAGTGTCCAACAATATACCGACAGATCTAGCCGGGCAATAGGTTTGATTCTTTTCAACGGATCGCCTTCATTTAATAAAGAAGAAACATGCCAATGTCGTTTGAAAAAAGGTGCAAGAATTTAAGTCGATCTGTCTAAAACTAATACACCAGACAATTTTGAATGAGCGCGCCAGGACTCGAACCTGGAATCTTCTGATCCGAAGTCAGACGCGTTATCCATTGCGTCACGCGCCCGTCTACCAAGTGGATAAAAGTTATTCTGAAGAAACAGTTTGAGTGTACAAATAAAAGGATCTTGAGAACCGAGTACACAAAATACGGAAATGTGTTTATCATAATTTTAACTGACCAAATTCCCAGCATTGTTTTGAGGTTAGAAAAACGATAAAGCAATAATTTCTTAAAAAATACATTACAGGAGATAGAAGTTTTAGATTTGTTTGACAAAGACAAAAGATAGAATGACTTTGAGGGTTGGATTAAGTGTCCAACAATATACCGACAGAGCTAGCCGGGCAACGGGTTTGATTCTTTTCAACAGATCGCCTTCATTTAATAAAGAAGAAACATGCCAATGTCGTTTGAAAAAAGGTGCAAGAATTTAAGTCGATCTGTCTAAAACTAATACAGCAGACAATTTTGAACGAGCGCGCCAGGACTCGAACCTGGAATCTTCTGATCCGAAGTCAGACGCGTTATCCATTGCGCCACGCGCCCGTCTACCAAGTGGATAAAAGTTATTCTGAAGAAACAGTTTGAGTGTACAAATAAAAGGATCTTTAGAACCGAGTACACGAAATATGGAAATGAGTTAATTAGACTTTTAACTTACCAAACTCACATATCTATAGACAGTTTGCATTTCAAAAAACTTTTGGACGCCCAACGTGGGGATCGAACCCATGACCGTTGGATTAAGAGTCCAACGTTCTACCGACTGAGCTAGCCGGGCGACGAGTCTGAATTCTTACAACGGATCATTTGATCACGGTTTGATTCATTTCAACGGATCGCCATCATTCAATGAGGAAGAAACTTGTCAAAGTGGGTTAAAAAAAGGTTCTACAAGAATTAAAGTCGTTCTGACTAAAATGAATATACCAGACAATTTTAAATAAGCGCGCCAGGACTCGTGCGTGGAATCTTCTTATCCGAAGTCAGCCGCGTTATCCACTGCGCCACGCGCTCGTCTACCAAACGAAAATGCTATTATGAAGAAACAATTCGAGTGTAAGATAGAAAATATATAAGATCGTAGTTTTGTTGACAAATAAAACACAAGACTTTGAGCACTTATAAAACAATTTGTAAAATATACGCGAGCACGCCAGGATTCGAACCTGGAATCTTCTGATCCGTAGTCAGACGCGTTATCCATTGCGCCACGCGCCCGTCTACTAAATGGAAAAAAGTTATTCTGAAGAAACAGTTTGAGTGTACAAATAAAAGGATCTTCAGAACCGAGTACACGAAATATGGAAATGAATTAATTAGACTTTTAACTGACCAAATTCCCAGCATTGTTTCGAGGTTAGAAAAACGATAAAGCAATATATTTAAAAAAAATACATTACAAGAGATAGAAGTTTTAGATGTGTTTGATAAAGACAAAAGATAGAATGACTTTGAGGGTTGGATTAAGTGTCCAACAATATACCGACAGAGCTAGCCGGGCAATAGGTTTGATTCTTTCCAACGGATCGCCTTCATTTAATAAAGAAGAAACATGCCAATGTCGTTTGAAAAAAAGTGCAAGAATTTAAGTCGATCTGTCTAAAACTAATACACCAGACAATTTTGAACGAGCGCGCCAGGACTCGAACCTGGAATCTTCTGATCCGAAGTCAGACGCGTTATCCATTGCGCCACGCGCCCGTCTACCAAGTGGATAAAAGTTATTCTGAAGAAACAGTTTGAGTGTACAAATAAAAGGATCTTGAGAACCGAGTACACAAAATACGGAAATGTATTAATCAGTCTTTTAACTGACCAAATTCCCAGCATTGTTACGAGGTTAGAAAACGATGAAGCAATATTTTCACAAAAAATACATTACAAGAGATAGAAGTTTTAGATTTGTTTGACAAAGACAAAGGATAGAATGACTTTGAGGGTTGGATTAAGTGTCTAACAATATACCGACAGAGCTAGCCGGGCAACGGGTTTGATTCTTTTCAACGGATCGCCTTCATTTAATAAAGAAGAAACATGCCAATGTCGTTTGAAAAAAGATGCAAGAATTTAAGTCGATCTGTCTAAAATTAATACACCAGACAATTTTGAACGAGCGCGCCAGGACTCGAACCTGGAATCTTCTGATCCGAAGTCAGACGCGTTATCCATTGCGCCAAGCGCCCGTCTACCAAATGGAAAAAAGTTATTCTGAAGAAACAGTTTGAGTGTACAAATAAAAGGATCTTTAGAACGGAGTACACGGACTATGAAAATGACTTAATTAGACTTTTAACTTACCAAACTCACATATCTATAGACAGTTTGCATTTCAAAAATTCTGTCGAACGCCCAACGTGGGGCTCGAACCCACGACCGTTGGAATAAGAGTCCAACGCTCTACCGACTGAGCTAGCCGGGGGACGGGTCTGATTTCTTACAACGGATCATTTGATCACGGTTTGATTCATTTCAACGGATCGCCATCATTCAATGAGGGAGAAACTTGTCAAAGTGGGTTGAAAAAAAGGTTCTACAAGAATTAAAGTCGTTCTGACTAAAATGAATATACCAGACAATTTTAAATAAGCGCGCCAGGACTCGTGCGTGGAATCTTCTTATCCGAAGTCAGCCGCGTTATCCACTGCGCCACGCTCTCGTCTACCAAACGAAAATGCTATTATGAAGAAACAATTCGAGTGTAAGATAGAAAATATAGAAGATCGTAGTTTTGTTGACAAATAAAACACAAGACTTTGAGAACGGATCGCCTTCATTTAATAAAGAAGAAACATGCCAATGTCATTTGGAAAAATGTGCAAGAATTTAAGTTGATCTGTCTAAAACTAATACACCAGACAATTTTGAACGAGCGCGCCAGGACTCGAACCTGGAATCTTCTGATCCGAAGTCAGACGCGTTATCCATTGCGCCACGCGCCCGTCTACAAAATGGAAAAAAGCTATTCCGAAGAAACAGTTTGAGTGTACAAATAAAATGATCTTGAGAACCTAGTACACGAAATACGGAAATGTATTAATGAGTCTTTTAACTGACCAAATTCCCAGCATTGTTACGAGGTTAGAAAAACGATGAAGCAATATTTTCACAAAAAAAAACATTACAAGAGATAGAAGTTTTAGATTTGTTTGACACAGACAAAGGATAGAATGACTTCGAGGGTTGGATTAAGTTTCTAACAATATACCGACAGAGCTAGCAGGGCAACGGGTTTGATTCTTTTTAACGGATCGCCTTCATTTAATAAAGAAGAAACATGCCAATGTCGTTTGAAAAAAGATGCAAGAATTAAAGTCGATCTGTCTAAAACTAGTACACCAGACAATTTTGAACGAGCGCGCCAGGACTCGAACCTGGAATCTTCTGATCCGAAGTCAGACGCGTTATCCATTGCGCCACGCGCCCGTCTACAAAGTGGATAAAAGTTATTCTGAAGAAACAGTTTGAGTGTACAAATAAAAGGATCTTTAGAACGGAGTACACGGACTATGGAAATGACTTAATTAGACTTTTAACTTACCAAACTCACATATCTATAGACAGTTTGCATTTCAAAAAATCTGTCGAACGCCCAACGTGGGGCTCGAACCCACGACCGTTGGATTAAGAGTCCAATGCTCTACCGACTGAGCTAGCCGGGCGACGAGTCTGATTTTTACAACGGTCATTTGATCACGGTTTGATTCATTTCAACGGATCGCCATCATTCAATGAGGGAGAAACTTGTCAAAGTGGGTTGAAAAAAGGTTCTACAAGAATTAAAGTCGTTCTGACTAAAATTAATATACCTGACAATTTTAAATAAGCGCGCCAGGACTCGTGCGTGGAATCTTCTTATCCGAAGTCAGCCGCGTTATCCACTGCGCCACGCGCTCGTCTACCAAACGAAAATGCTATTATGAAGAAATAATTCGAGTGTAAGATAGAAAAAATAGAAGATCGTAGTTTTGTTGAAAAATAAACACAAGACTTTGAGAACAGATCGCCTTCATTTAATAAAGAAGGAACATGCCAATGTCATTTGAAAAAAGGTGCAAGAATTTAAGTTGATCTGTCTAAAACTAATACACCAGACAATTTTGAACGAGCGCGCCAGGACTCGAACCTGGAATCTTCTGATCCGAAGTCAGACGCGTTATCCATTGCGCCACGCGCCCGTCTACAAAATGGAAAAAAGCTATTCCGAAGAAACAGTTTGAGTGTACAAATAAAATGATCTTGAGAACCTAGTACACGAAATACGGAAATGTATTAATGAGTCTTTTAACTGACCAAATCCCAGCATTGTTACGAGGTTCGAAAAACGATGAAGCAATATTTTCACAAAAAAAACATTACAAGAGATAGAAGTTTTAGATTTGTTTGACACAGACAAAGGATAGAATGACTTCGAGGGTTGGATTAAGTTTCTAACAATATACCGACAGAGCTAGCAGGGCAACGGGTTTGATTCTTTTTAACGGATCGCCTTCATTTAATAAAGAAGAAACATGCCAATGTCGTTTGAAAAAAGATGCAAGAATTAAAGTCGATCTGTCTAAAACTAGTACACCAGACAATTTTGAACGAGCGCGCCAGGACTCGAACCTGGAATCTTCTGATCCGAAGTCAGACGCGTTATCCATTGCGCTACGCGCCCGTCTACCAAGTGGATAAAAGTTATTCTGAAGAAACAGTTTGAGTGTACAAATAAAAGGATCTTTAGAACCGAATACACAAAATACGGAAATGTGTTTATCAGAGTTTTAACTGACCGAATTCCCAGCATTGTTTTGAGGTTAGAAAAACGATAAAGCAATAATTTCTTAAAAAATACATTACAAGAGATAGAAGTTTTAGATTTGTTTGACAAAGACAAAAGATAGAATGACTCTGAGGGTTGGATTAAGTGTCCAACAATATACCGACAGAGCTAGCCAGGCAACGGGTTTGATTCTTTTCAACGGATCGCCTTCATCTAATAAAGAAGAAACATGCCAATGTCGTTTGAAAAAAGATGCAAGAATTTAAGTCGATCTGTCTAAAACTAATACACCAGACAATTTTGAACGAGCGCGCCAGGACTCGAACCTGGAATCTTCTGATCCGAAGTCAGACGCGTTATCCATGCGCCACGCGCCCGTCTACGAAGTGGATAAAAGTTATTCTGAAGAAACAGTTTGAGTGTACAAATAAAAGGATCTTTAGAACCGAGTACACGAAATATGGAAATGAGTTAATTAGACTTTTAACTTACCAAACTCACATATCTATAGACAGTTTGCATTTCAAAAAACTTTCGAACGCCAAACGTGGGGATCGAACCCACGACCGTTGGATTAAGAGTCCAACGCTCTACCGACTGAGCTAGCCGGGCGACGAGTCTGATTTCTTACAACGGATCATTTGATCAAGGTTTGATTCATTTCAACGGATCGCCTTCATTCAATGAGGGAGAAACTTGTCAAAGTGGGTTGAAAAAAGGTGCTACAAGAATTAAAGTCGTTCTGACTAAAATGAATATACCAGACAATTTTAGATAAGCACGCCAGGACTCGAGAGCGTGGAATCTTCTTATCCGAAGTCAGCCGCGTTATCCACTGCGCCACGCGCCCGTCTACCAAACGAAAAAGGTATTATGAAGAAACAATTCGAGTGTAAGATAGAAAAGATAGAAGACCGTAGTTTTGTTGACAAATAAAACAGAAGACTTTGAGCACTTATAAAACAATTTGTAAAATATATGCGAGCACGCCAGGATTCGAACCTGGAATCTTCTGATCCGTAGTCAGACGCGTTATCCATTGCGCCACGCGCCCGTCTACTAAATGGAAAAAAGTTATTCTGAAGAAACAGTTTGAGTGTACAAATAAAAGGATCTTTAGAACCGAGTATACAAAATATGGAAATGAATTAATTGGACTTTTAACTGACCAAATTCCCAGCATTATTTCGAGGTTAGAAAAACGATAAAGCAATATATTCTTAAAAAATACATTACAAGAGATAGAAGTTTTAGATTTGTTTGATAAAGACAAAAGATAGAATGACTTCGAGGGTTGGATTAAGTGTCCAACAATATACCGACAGAGCTAGCCGGGCAATAGGTTTGATTCTTTCCAACGGATCGCCATCATTCAATGAGGGAGAAACTTGTTAAAGTGGGTTAAAAAAAGGTTCTACAAGAATTAAAGTCGTTCTGACTAAAATGAATATACCAGAAAATTTTAAATAAGCGCGCCAGGACTCGTGCGTGGAATCTTCTTATCCGAAGTCAGCCGCGTTATCCACTGCGCCACGCGCTCGTCTACCAAACGAAAATGCTATTATGAAGAAACAATTCGAGTGTAAGATAGAAAATATAGAAGATCGTAGTTTTGTTGACAAATAAAACACAAGACTTTGAGCACTTATAAAACAATTTGTAAAATATACGCGAGCACGCCAGGATTCGAACCTGGAATCTTCTGATCCGTAGTCAGACGCGTTATCCATTGCGCCACGCGCCCGTCTACTAAATGGAAAAAAGTTATTCTGAAGAAACAGTTTGAGTGTAAAAATAAAAGGATCTTCAGAACCGAGTACACGAAATATGGAAATGAATTAATTAGACTTTTAACTGACCAAATTCCCAGCATTGTTTCGAGGTTAGAAAAACGATAAAGCAATATATTTTTAAAAAATACATTACAAGAGATAGAAGTTTTAGATGTGTTTGATAAAGACAAAAGATAGAATGACTTTGAGGGTTGGATTAAGTGTCCAACAATATTCCGACAGAGCTAGCCGGGCAATAGGTTTGATTCTTTTCAACGGATCGCCTTCATTTAATAAAGAAGAAACATGCCAATGTCGTTTGAAAAAAGGTGCAAGAATTTAAGTCGATCTGTCTAAAACTAATACACCAGACAATTTTGAATGAGCGCGCCAGGACTCGAACCTGGAATCTTCTGATCCGAAGTCAGACGCGTTATCCATTGCGTCACGCGCCCGTCTACCAAGTGGATAAAAGTTATTCTGAAGAAACAGTTTGAGTGTACAAATAAAAGGATCTTGAGAACCAAGTACACAAAATACGGAAATGTGTTTATCAGAATTTTAACTGACCAAATTCCCAGCATTGTTTTGAGGTTAGAAAAACGATAAAGCAATAATTTCTTAAAAAATACATTACAGGAGATAGAAGTTTTAGATTTGTTTGACAAAGACAAAAGATAGAATGACTTTGAGGGTTGGATTAAGTGTCCAACAATATACCGACAGAGCTAGCCGGGCAACGGGTTTGATTCTTTTCAACGGATCGCCTTCATTTAATAAAGAAGAAACATGCCAATGTCGTTTGAAAAAAGGTGCAAGAATTTAAGTCGATCTGTCTAAAACTAATACAGCAGACAATTTTGAACGAGCGCGCCAGGACTCGAACCTGGAATCTTCTGATCCGAAGTCAGACGCTTTATCCATTGCGCCACGCGCCCGTCTACCAAGTGGATAAAAGTTATTCTGAAGAAACAGTTTGAGTGTACAAATAAAAGGATCTTTAGAACCGAGTACACGAAATATGGAAATGAGTTAATTAGACTTTTAACTTACCAAACTCACATATCTATAGACAGTTTGCATTTCAAAAAACTTTCGGACGCCCAACGTGGGGATCGAACCCATGACCGTTGGATTAAGAGTCCAACGTTCTACCGACTGAGCTAGCCGGGCGACGAGTCTGAATTCTTACAACGGATCATTTGATCACGGTTTGATTCATTTCAACGGATCGCCATCATTCAATGAGGGAGAAACTTGTCAAAGTGGGTTAAAAAAAGGTTCTACAAGAATTAAAGTCGTTCTGACTAAAATGAATATACCAGACAATTTTAAATAAGCGCGCCAGGACTCGTGCGTGGAATCTTCTTATCCGAAGTCAGCCGCGTTATCCACTGCGCCACGCGCTCGTCTACCAAACGAAAATGCTATTATGAAGAAACAATTCGAGTGTAAGATAGAAAATATATAAGATCGTAGTTTTGTTGACAAATAAAACACAAGACTTTGAGCACTTATAAAACAATTTGTAAAATATACGCGAGCACGCCAGGATTCGAACTTGGAATCTTCTGATCCGTAGTCAGACGCGTTATCCATTGCGCCACGCGCCCGTCTACTAAATGGAAAAAAGTTATTCTGAAGAAACAGTTTGAGTGTACAAATAAAAGGATCTTCAGAACCGAGTACACGAAATATGGAAATGAATTAATTAGACTTTTAACTGACCAAATTCCCAGCATTGTTTCGAGGTTAGAAAAACGATAAAGCAATATATTTTTAAAAAATACATTACAAGAGATAGAAGTTTTAGATGTGTTTGATAAAGACAAAAGATAGAATGACTTTGAGGGTTGGATTAAGTGTCCAACAATATACCGACAGAGCTAGCCGGGCAATAGGTTTGATTCTTTCCAACGGATCGCCTTCATTTAATAAAGAAGAAACATGCCAATGTCGTTTGAAAAAAAGTGCAAGAATTTAAGTCGATCTGTCTAAAACTAATACACCAGACAATTTTGAACGAGCGCGCCAGGACTCGAACCTGGAATCTTCTGATCCGAAGTCAGACGCGTTATCCATTGCGCCACGCGCCCGTCTACCAAGTGGATAAAAGTTATTCTGAAGAAACAGTTTGAGTGTACAAATAAAAGGATCTTGAGAACCGAGTACACAAAATACGGAAATGTATTAATCAGTCTTTTAACTGACCAAATTCCCAGCATTGTTACGAGGTTAGAAAACGATGAAGCAATAATTTCACAAAAAATACATTACAAGAGATAGAAGTTTTAAATTTGTTTGACAAAGACAAAGGATAGAATGACTTTGAGGGTTGGATTAAGTGTCTAACAATATACCGACAGAGCTAGCCGGGCAACGGGTTTGATTGTTTTCAACGGATCGCCTTCATTTAATAAAGAAGAAACATGCCAATGTCGTTTGAAAAAAGATGCAAGAATTTAAGTCGATCTGTCTAAAATTAATACACCAGACAATTTTGAACGAGCGCGCCAGGACTCGAACCTGGAATCTTCTGATCCGAAGTCAGACGCGTTATCCATTGCGCCAAGTGCCCGTCTACCAAATGGAAGAAAATGATACTCTGAAGAAACAGTTTGAGTGTACAAATAAAAGGATCTTAAGAACGGAGTACACGGACTATGAAAATGACTTAATTAGACTTTTAACTTACCAAACTCACATATCTATAGACAGTTTGCATTTCAAAAATTCTGTCGAACGCCCAACGTGGGGCTCGAACCCACGACCGTTGGAATAAGAGTCCAACGCTCTACCGACTGAGCTAGCCGGTGGACGGGTCTGATTTCTTACAACGGATCATTTGATCACGGTTTGATTCATTTCAACGGATCGCCATCATTCAATGAGGGAGAAACTTGTCAAAGTGGGTTGAAAAAAAGGTTCTACAAGAATTAAAGTCGTTCTGACTAAAATGAATATACCAGATAATTTTAAATAAGCGCGCCAGGACTCGTGCGTGGAATCTTCTTATCCGAAGTCAGCCGCGTTATCCACTGCGCCACGCGCTCGTCTACCAAACGAAAATGCTATTATGAAGAAACAATTCGAGTGTAAGATAGAAAAGATAGAAGATCGTAGTTTTGTTGACAAATAAAACACAAGACTTTGAGAACGGATCGCCTTCATTTAATAAAGAAGAAACATGCCAATGTCATTTGGAAAAATGTGCAAGAATTTAAGTTGATCTGTCCAAAACTAATACACCAGACAATTTTGAACGAGCGCGCCAGGACTCGAACCTGGAATCTTCTGATCCGAAGTCAGACGCGTTATCCATTGCGCCACGCGCCCGTCTACAAAATGGAAAAAAGCTATTCCGAAGAAACAGTTTGAGTGTACAAATAAAATGATCTTGAGAACCTAGTACACGAAATACGGAAATGTATTAATGAGTCTTTTAACTGACCAAATTCCCAGCATTGTTACGAGGTTAGAAAAACGATGAAGCAATATTTTCACAAAAAAAACATTACAAGAGATAGAAGTTTTAGATTTGTTTGACACAGACAAAGGATAGAATGACTTCGAGGGTTGGATTAAGTTTCTAACAATATACCGACAGAGCTAGCAGGGCAACGGGTTTGATTCTTTTTAACGGATCGCCTTCATTTAATAAAGAAGAAACATGCCAATGTCGTTTGAAAAAAGATGCAAGAATTAAAGTCGATCTGTCTAAAACTAGTACACCAGACAATTTTGAACGAGCGCGCCAGGACTCGAACCTGGAATCTTCTGATCCGAAGTCAGACGCGTTATCCATTGCGCCTCGCGCCCGTCTACAAAGTGGATAAAAGTTATTCTGAAGAAACAGTTTGAGTGTACAAATAAAAGGATCTTTAGAACGGAGTACACGGACCATGGAAATGACTTAATTAGACTTTTAACTTACCAAACTCACATATCTATAGACAGTTTGCATTTCAAAAAATCTGTCGAACGCCCAACGTGGGGCTCGAACCCACGACCGTTGGATTAAGAGTCCAACGCTCTACCGACTGAGCTAGCCGGGCGACGAGTCTGATTTTTACAACGGTCATTTGATCACGGTTTGATTCATTTCAACGGATCGCCATCATTCAATGAGGGAGAAACTTGTCAAAGTGGGTTGAAAAAAGGTTCTACAAGAATTAAAGTCGTTCTGACTAAAATTAATATACCTGACAATTTTAAATAAGCGCGCCAGGACTCGTGCGTGGAATCTTCTTATCCGAAGTCAGCCGCGTTATCCACTGCGCCACGCGCTCGTCTACCAAACGAAAATGCTATTATGAAGAAATAATTCGAGTGTAAGATAGAAAAAATAGAAGATCATAGTTTTGTTGACAAATAAAACACAAGACTTTGAGAACGGATCGCCTTCATTTAATAAAGAAGGAACATGCCAATGTCATTTGAAAAAAGGTGCAAGAATTTACGTTGATCTGTCTAAAACTAATACACCAGACAATTTTGATTCAGCGCGCCAGGACTCGAACCTGGAATCTTCTGATCCGAAGTCAGACGCGTTATCCATTGCACCACGCGCCCGTCTACAAAATGGAAAAAAGCTATTCCGAAGAAACAGTTTGAGTGTACAAATAAATTGATCTTGAGAACCTAGTACACGAAATACGGAAATGTATTAATCAGTCTTTTAACTGACCAAATTCCCAGCATTGTTACGAGATTAGAAAAACGATGAAGCAATATTTTCACAAAAAATACATTACAAGAGATAGAAGTTTTAGATTTGTTTGACACAGACAAAGGATAGAATGACTTCGAAGGTTGGATTAAGTTTCTAACAATATACCGACAGAGCTAGCAGGGCAACGGGTTTGATTCTTTTCAACGGATCGCCTTCATTTAATAAAGAAGAAACATGCCAATGTCGTTTGAAAAAAGATGCAAGAATTTAAGTCGATCTGTCTAAAACTAATACACCAGACAATTTTAAACGAGCGCGCCAGGACTCGAACCTGGAATCTTCTGATCCGAAGTCAGACGCGTTATCCATTGCGCTACGCGCCCGTCTACCAAGTGGATAAAAGTTATTCTGAAGAAACAGTTTGAGTGTACAAATAAAAGGATCTTTAGAACCGAATACACAAAATACGGAAATGTGTTTATCAGAGTTTTAACTGACCGAATTCCCAGCATTGTTTTGAGGTTAGAAAAACGATAAAGCAATAATTTCTTAAAAAATACATTACAAGAGATAGAAGTTTTAGATTTGTTTGACAAAGACAAAAGATAGAATGACTCTGAGGGTTGGATTAAGTGTCCAACAATATACCGACAGAGCTAGCCAGGCAACGGGTTTGATTCTTTTCAACGGATCGCCTTCATTTAATAAAGAAGAAACATGCCAATGTCGTTTGAAAAAAGATGCAAGAATTTAAGTCGATCTGTCTAAAATTAATACACCAGACAATTTTGAACGAGCGCGCCAGGACTTGAACCTGGAATCTTCTGATCCGAAGTCAGACGCGTTATTCATTGCGCCACGCGCCCGTCTACCAAATGGAAAAAAGTTATTCTGAAGAAACAGTTTGAGTGTACAAATAAAAGGATCTTTAGAACGGAGTACACGGACTATGAAAATGACTTAATTAGACTTTTAACTTACCAAACTCACATATCTATAGTCAGTTTGCATTTCAAAAATTCTGTCGAACGCCCAACGTGGGGCTCGAACCCACGACCGTTGGATTAAGAGTCCAACGCTCTACCGACTGAGCTAGCCGGGGGACGGGTCTGATTTCTTACAACGGATCATTTGATCACGGTTTGATTCATTTCAACGGATCGCCATCATTCAATGAGGGAGAAACTTGTCAAAGTGGGTTGAAAAAAAAGTTCTACAAGAATTAAAGTCGTTCTGACTAAAATGAATATACCAGACAATTTTAAATAAGCGCGCCAGGACTCGTGCGTGGAATCTTCTTATCTGAAGTCAGCCGCGTTATCCATTGCGCCACGCGCCCGTCTACAAAATGGAAAAAAGCTATTCCGAAGAAACAGTTTGAGTGTACAAATAAAATGATCTTGAGAACCTAGTACACGAAATACGGAAATGTATTAATGAGTCTTTTAACTGACCAAATTCCCAGCATTGTTACGAGGTTAGAAAAACGATGAAGCAATATTTTCACAAAAAAAACATTACAAGAGATAGAAGTTTTAGATTTGTTTGACACAGACAAAGGATAGAATGACTTCGAGGGTTGGATTAAGTTTCTAACAATATACCGACAGAGCTAGCAGGGCAACGGGTTTGATTCTTTTCAACGGATCGCCTTCATTTAATAAAGAAGAAACATGCCAATGTCGTTTGAAAAAAGGTGCAAGAATTTAAGTCGATCTGTCTAAAACTAATACACCAGACAATTTTGAACGAGCGCGCCAGGACTCAAACCTGGAATCTTCTGATCCGAAGTCAGACGCGTTATCCATTGCGCCACGCGCCCGTCTACCAAGTGGATAAAAGTTATTCTGAAGAAACAGTTTGAGTGTACAAATAAAAGGATCTTTAGAACCGAGTACACGAAATATGGAAATGAGTTAATTAGACTTTTAACTTACCAAACTCACATATCTATAGAAAGTTTGCATTTCAAAAAACTTTCGAACGCCCAACGTGGGGATCGAACTCACGACCGTTGGATTAAGAGTCCAACGCTCTACCGACTGAGCCAGCCGGGCGACGAGTCTGATTACTTACAACGGATCATTTGATCACGGTTTGATTCATTTCAACGGATCGCCTTTATTCAATGAGGGAGAAACTTGTCAAAGTGGGTTGAAAAAAGGTGCTACAAGAATTAAAGTCGTTCTGACTAAAATGAATATACCAGACAATTTTAAATAAGCACGCCAGGACTCGAGAGCGTGGAATCTTCTTATCCGAAGTCAGCCGCGATATCCACTGCGCCACGCGCCCGTCTACCAAACGAAAAAGCTATTATGAAGAAACGATTCGAGTGTAAGATAGAAAAGATAGAATATCGTAGTTTTGTTGACAAATAAAACACAAGACTTTGAGCACTTATAAAACAATTTGTAAAACATATGCGAGCACGCCAGGATTCGAACCTGGAATCTTCTGATCCGTAGTCAGACGCGTTATCCATTGCGCCACGCGCCCGTCTACTAAATGGAAAAAAGTTATTCTGAAGAAACAGTTTGAGTGTACAAATAAAAGGTTCTTTAGAACCGAGTATACGAAATATGGAAATGAATTAATTAGACTTTTAACTGACCAAATTCCCAGCATTGTTTCGAGGTCAGAAAAACGATAAAGCAATATATTCTTAAAAAATACATTACAAGAGATAGAAGTTTTAGATTTGTTTGATAAAGACAAAAGATAGAATGACTTTGAGGGTTGGATTAAGTGTCCAACAATATACCGACAGAGCTAGCCGGGCAATAGGTTTGATTCTTTTCAACGGATCGCCTTCATTTAATAAAGAAGAAACATGCCAATGTCATTTGAAAAAAGGTGCAAGAATTTAAGTCGATCTGTCTAAAACTAATACACCAAACAATTTTGAACGAGCGCGCCAGGACTCCAACCTGGAATCTTCTGATCCGAAGTCAGACGCGTTATCCATTGCGCCACGCGCCCGTCTACCAGATTGAAAAAAGCTATTCCCAAGAAACAGTTTGAGTGTACAAATAAAATGATCTTTAGTACCTAGTACACGAAATACGGAAATGTATTAATCTGTCTTTTAACTGACCAAATTCCCAGCATTGTTACGAGGTTAGAAAAACGATGAAGCAATATTTTCACAAAAAATACATTACAAGAGATACAGGTTTTAGATTTGTTTGACAAAGACAAAGGATAGAATGACGTCGAGGGTTGGATTAAGTGTCTAACAATATACCGACAGAGCTAGCCGGGCAACGGGTTTGATTCTTTTCAACGAATCGCCTTCATTTAATAAAGAAGAAACATGCCAATGTCGTTTGAAAAAAGGTGCAAGAATTTAAGTCGATCTGTCTAAAACTAATACACCTGACAATTTTAAACGAGCGCGCCAGGACTCGAACCTGGAATCTTCTGATCCGAAGTCAGACGCGTTATCCATTGCGCTACGCGCCCGTCTACCAAGTGGATAAAAGTTATTCTGAAGAAACAGTTTGAGTGTACGAATAAAAGGATCTTTAGAACCGAGTACACAAAATACGGAAATGTGTTTATCAGAGTTTTAACTGACCAAATTCCCAGCATTGTTTTGAGGTTAGAAAAACGATAAATCAATAATTTCTTAAAAAATACATTACAAGAGATAGAAGTTTTAGATTTGTTTGACAAAGACAAAAGATAGAATGACTTTGAGGGTTGGCTTAAGTGTCCAACAATATACCGACAGAGCTAGCCAGGCAACGGGTTTGATTCTTTTCAACGGATCGCCTTCATTTAATAAAGAAGAAACATGCCAATGTCGTTTGAAAAAAGATGCAAGAATTTAAGTCGATCTGTCTAAAACTAATACACCAGACAATTTTAAACGAGCGCGCCAGGACTCGAACCTGGAATCTTCTGATCCGAAGTCAGACGCGTTATCCATTGCGCCACGCGCCCGTCTACTAAATGGAAAAAAGTTATTCTGAAGAAACAGTTTGAGTGTACAAATAAAAGGATCTTTAGAACCGAGTATACAAAATATGGAAATGAATTAATTAGACTTTTAACTAACCAAATTCCCAGCATTATTTCGAGGTTAGAAAAACGATAAAGCAATATATTCTTGAAAAATTCATTACAAGAGATAGAAGTTTTAGATTTGTTTGATAAAGACAAAAGATAGAATGACTTTGAGGGTTGGATTAAGTGTCCAACAATATACCGACAGAGCTATCCGGGCAACGGGTTTGATTCTTTTCAACGGATCGCCTTCATTTAATAAAGAAGAAACATGCCAATGTCGTTTGAAAAAAGATGCAAGAATTTAAGTCGATCTGTCTAAAATTAATACACCAGACAATTTTGAACGAGCGCGCCAGGACTTGAACCTGGAATCTTCTGATCCGAAGTCAGACGCGTTATTCATTGCGCCACGCGCCCGTCTACCAAATGGAAAAAAGTTATTCTGAAGAAACAGTTTGAGTGTACAAATAAAAGGATCTTTAGAACGGAGTACACGGACTATGAAAATGACTTAATTAGACTTTTAACTTACCAAACTCACATATCTATAGTCAGTTTGCATTTCAAAAATTCTGTCGAACGCCCAACGTGGGGCTCGAACCCACGACCGTTGGATTAAGAGTCCAACGCTCTACCGACTGAGCTAGCCGGGGGACGGGTCTGATTTCTTACAACGGATCATTTGATCACGGTTTGATTCATTTCAACGGATCGCCATCATTCAATGAGGGAGAAACTTGTCAAAGTGGGTTGAAAAAAAAGTTCTACAAGAATTAAAGTCGTTCTGACTAAAATGAATATACCAGACAATTTTAAATAAGCGCGCCAGGACTCGTGCGTGGAATCTTCTTATCTGAAGTCAGCCGCGTTATCCATTGCGCCACGCGCCCGTCTACAAAATGGAAAAAAGCTATTCCGAAGAAACAGTTTGAGTGTACAAATAAAATGATCTTGAGAACCTAGTACACGAAATACGGAAATGTATTAATGAGTCTTTTAACTGACCAAATTCCCAGCATTGTTACGAGGTTAGAAAAACGATGAAGCAATATTTTCACAAAAAAAACATTACAAGAGATAGAAGTTTTAGATTTGTTTGACACAGACAAAGGATAGAATGACTTCGAGGGTTGGATTAAGTTTCTAACAATATACCGACAGAGCTAGCAGGGCAACGGGTTTGATTCTTTTCAACGGATCGCCTTCATTTAATAAAGAAGAAACATGCCAATGTCGTTTGAAAAAAGATGCAAGAATTAAAGTCGATCTGTCTAAAACTAGTACACCAGACAATTTTGAACGAGCGCGCCAGGACTCGAACCTGGAATCTTCTGATCCGAAGTCAGACGCGTTATCCATTGCGCCACGCGCCCGTCTACAAAGTGGATAAAAGTTATTCTGAAGAAACAGTTTGAGTGTACAAATAAAAGGATCTTTAGAACGGAGTACACGGACTATGGAAATGACTTAATTAGACTTTTAACTTACCAAACTCACATATCTATAGACAGTTTGCATTTCAAAAAATCTGTCGAACGCCCAACGTGGGGCTCGAACCCACGACCGTTGGATTAAGAGTCCAACGCTCTACCGACTGAGCTAGCCGGGCGACGAGTCTGGTTTTACAACGGTCATTTGATCACGGTTTGATTCATTTCAACGGATCGCCATCATTCAATGAGGGAGAAACTTGTCAAAGTGGGTTGAAAAAAGGTTCTACAAGAATTAAAGTCGTTCTGACTAAAATTAATATACCTGACAATTTTAAATAAGCGCGCCAGGACTCGTGCGTGGAATCTTCTCATCCGAAGTCAGCCGCGTTATCCACTGCGCCACGCGCTCGTCTACCAAACGAAAATGCTATTATGAAGAAATAATTCGAGTGTAAGATAGAAAAAATAGAAGATCGTAGTTTTGTTGACAAATAAAACACAAGACTTTGAGAACGGATCGCCTTCATTTAATAAAGAAGGAACATGCCAATGTCATTTGAAAAAAGGTGCAAGAATTTAAGTTGATCTGTCTAAAACTAATACACCAGACAATTTTGAACCAGCGCGCCAGGACTCGAACCTGGAATCTTCTGATCCGAAGTCAGACGCGTTATCCATTGCACCACGCGCCCGTCTACAAAATGGAAAAAAGCTATTCCGAAGAAACAGTTTGAGTGTACAAATAAATTGATCTTGAGAACCTAGTACACGAAATACGGAAATGTCTTAATCAGTCTTTTAACTGACCAAATTCCCAGCATTGTTACGAGATTAGAAAAACGATGAAGCAATATTTTCACAAAAAATACATTACAAGAGATAGAAGTTTTAGATTTGTTTGACACAGACAAAGGATAGAATGACTTCGAAGGTTGGATTAAGTTTCTAACAATATACCGACAAAGCTAGCAGGGCAACAGGTTTGATTCTTTTCAACGGATCGCCTTCATTTAATAAAGAAGAAACATGCCAATGTCGTTTGAAAAAAGATGCAAGAATTTAAGTCGATCTGTCTAAAACTAATACACCAGACAATTTTAAACGAGCGCGCCAGGACTCGAACCTGGAATCTTCTGATCCGAAGTCAGACGCGTTATCCATTGCGCTACGCGCCCGTCTACCAAGTGGATAAAAGTTATTCTGAAGAAACAGTTTGAGTGTACAAATAAAAGGATCTTTAGAACCGAATACACAAAATACGGAAATGTGTTTATCAGAGTTTCAACTGACCAAATTCCCAGCATTGTTTTGAGGTTAGAAAAACGATAAAGCAATAATTTCTTAAAAAATACATTACAAGAGATAGGAGTTTTAGATTTGTTTGACAAAGACAAAAGATAGAATGACTTTGAGGGTTGGATTAAGTGTCCAACAATATACCGACAGAGCTAGCCAGGCAACGGGTTTGATTCTTATCAACGGATCGCCTTCATTTAATAAAGAAGAAACATGCCAATGTCGTTTGAAAAAAGATGCAAGAATTTAAGTCGATCTGTCTAAAACTAATACACCAGACAATTTTGAACGAGCGCGCCAGGACTCGAACCTGGAATCTTCTGATCCGAAGTCAGACGCGTTATCCATTGCGCCACGCGCCCGTCTACCAAGTGGATAAAAGTTATTCTGAAGAAACAGTTTGAGTGTACAAATAAAAGGATCTTTAGAACCGAGTACACGAAATATGGAAATGAGTTAATTAGACTTTTAACTTACCAAACTCACATATCTATAGACAGTTTGCATTTCAAAAAACTTTCGAACGCCCAACGTGGGGATCGAACCCACGACCGTTGGATTAAGAGTCCAACGCTCTACCGACTGAGCTAGCCGGGCGACGAGTCTGATTTCTTACAACGGATCATTTGATCACGGTTTGATTCATTTCAACGGATCGCCTTCATTCAATGAGGGAGAAACTTGTCAAAGTGGGTTGAAAAAAGGTGCTACAAGAATTAAAGTCGTTCTGACTAAAATGAATATACCAGACAATTTTAGATATGCACGCCAGGACTCGAGAGCGTGGAATCTTCTTATCCGAAGTCAGCCGCGTTATCCACTGCGCCACGCGCCCGTCTACCAAACGAAAAAGGTATTATGAAGTAACAATTCGAGTGTAAGATAGAAAAGATAGAAGATCGTAGTTTTGTTGACAAATAAAACACAAGACTTTGAGCACTTATAAAACAATTTGTAAAATATATGCGAGCACGCCAGGATTCGAAACTGGAATCTTCTGATCCGTAGTCAGACGCGTTATCCATTGCGCCACGCGCCCGTCTACTAAATGGAAAAAAGTTATTCTGAAGAAACAGTTTGAGTGTACAAATAAAAGGATCTTTAGAACCGAGTATACAAAATATGGAAATGAATTAATTAGACTTTTAACTGACCAAATTCCCAGCATTATTTCGAGGTTAGAAAAACGATAAAGCAATATATTCTTAAAAAATACATTACAAGAAATAGAAGTTTTAGATTTGTTTGATAAAGACAAAAGATAGAATGACTTTGAAGGTTGGATTAAGTGTCCAACAATATACCGACAGAGCTAGCCGGGCAAAAGATTTGATTCTTTTCAACGGATCGCCTTCATTTAATAAAGAAGAAACATGCCAATGTCGTTTGAAAAAAGGTGCAAGAATTTAAGTCGATCTGTCTAAAACTAATACACCAGACAATTTTGAACGAGCGCGCCAGGACTCCAACCTGGAATCTTCTGATGCGAAGTCAGACGCGTTATCCATTGCGCCACGCGCCCGTCTACCAAATTGAAATAAGCTATTCCCAAGAAACAGTTTGAGTGTACAAATAAAATGATCTTGAGAACCTAGTACACGAAATACGGAAATGTTTTAATCAGTCTTTTAACTGACCAAATTCCCAGCATTGTTACGAGGTTAAAAAAACGATGAAGCAATATTTTCACAAAAATACATTACAAGAGATAGAAGGTTTAGATTTGTTTGACAAAAACAAAGGATAGAATGACTTCGAGGGTTGGATTAAGTGTCTAACAATATACCGACAGAGCTAGCCGGGCAACGGGTTTGATTCTTTTCAACGGATCGCCTTCATTTAATAAAGAAGAAACATGCCAATGTCGTTTGAAAAAAGTTACAAGAATTTAAGTCGATCTGTCTAAAATTAATACACCAGACAATTTTGAACGAGCGCGCCAGTACTCGAACCTGGAATCTTCTGATCCGAAGTCAGACGCGTTATTCATTGCGCCACGCGCCCGTCTACCAAATGGAAAAAAGTTATTCTGAAGAAACAGTTTGAGTGTACAAATAAAAGGATCTTTAGAACGGAGTACACGGACTATGGAAATGACTCAATTAGACTTTTAACTTACCAAACTCACATATCTATAGGAAGTTTGCATTTCAAAAAACCTGTCGAACGCCCAACGTGGGGCTCGAACCCACGACCGTTGGATTAAGAGTCCAACGCTCTACCGACTGAGCTAGCCGGGCGACGAGTCTGATTTCTTACAACGGATCATTTGATCACGGTTTGATTCATTTAAACGGATCGCCATCATTCAATGAGGGAGAAACTTGTCAAAGTGGGTTGAAAAAAGGTTCTACAAGAATTAAAGTCGTTCTGACTAAAATGAATATACCAGACAATTTTAAAAAAAGCGCTCCAGGACTCGTGCATGGAATCTTCTTATCCGAAGTCAGCCGCGTTATCCAGTGCGCCACGCGCTCGTCTACCAAACGAAAATGCTATTATGAAGAAACAATTCGAGTGTAAGATAGAAAAGATAGAAGATCGTAGTTTTGTTGACAAATAAAACACAAGACTTTAAGAACGGATCGCCTTCATTTGATAAAGAAGAAACATGCCAAATTGAAAAAAGCTATTCCCAAGAAACAGTTTGAGTGTACAAATAAAATGATCTTGATAACCTAGTACACGAAATACGGAAATGTATTAATCAGTCTTTTAACTGACCAAATTCCCAGCATTGTCACGAGGTTAAAAAAACGATGAAGCAATATTTTCACAAAAATATCATTACAAGAGATAGAAGGTTTAGATTTGTTTGACAAAGACAAAGGATAGAATGACTTCGAGGGTTGGATTAAGTGTCTAACAATATACCGACAGAGCTAGCCGGGCAACGGGTTTGATTCTTTTCAACGGATCGCCTTCATTTAATAAAGAAGAAACATGCCAATGTCGTTTGAAAAAAGATGCAAGAATTTAAGTCGATCTGTCTAAAACTAATACACCAGACAATTTTAAACGAGCGCGCCAGGACTCGAACCTGGAATCTTCTGATCCGAAGTCAGACGCGTTATCCATTGCGCTACGCGCCCGTCTACCAAGTGGATAAAAGTTATTCTGAAGAAACAGTTTGAGTGTACAAATAAAAGGATCTTTAGAACGGAGTACACAAAATACGGAAATGTGTTTATCAGAGTTTTAACTGACCAAATTCCCAGCATTGTTTTGAGGTTAGAAAAACGATAAAGCAATAATTTCTTAAAAAATACATTACAAGAGATAGAAGTTTTAGATTTGTTTGATAAAGACAAAAGATAGAATGACTTTGAGGGTTGGATTAAGTGTCCAACAATATACCGACAGAGCTAGCCGGGCAATAGGTTTGATTCTTTTCAACGGATCGCCTTCATTTAATAAAGAAGAAACATGCCAATGTCATTTGAAAAAAGGTGCAAGAATTTAAGTCGATCTGTCTAAAACTAATACACCAAACAATTTTGAACGAGCGCGCCAGGACTCCAACCTGGAATCTTCTGATCCGAAGTCAGACGCGTTATCCATTGCGCCACGCGCCCGTCTACCAGATTGAAAAAAGCTATTCCCAAGAAACAGTTTGAGTGTACAAATAAAATGATCTTTAGTACCTAGTACACGAAATACGGAAATGTATTAATCTGTCTTTTAACTGACCAAATTCCCAGCATTGTTACAAGGTTAGAAAAACGATGAAGCAATATTTTCACAAAAAAATACATTACAAGAGATACAGGTTTTAGATTTGTTTGACAAAGACAAAGGATAGAATGACGTCGAGGGTTGGATTAAGTGTCTAACAATATACCGACAGAGCTAGCCGGGCAACGGGTTTGATTCTTTTCAACGAATCGCCTTCATTTAATAAAGAAGAAACATGCCAATGTCGTTTGAAAAAAGGTGCAAGAATTTAAGTCGATCTGTCTAAAACTAATACACCAGACAATTTTGAACGAGCGCGCCAGGACTCAAACCTGGAATCTTCTGATCCGAAGTCAGACGCGTTATCCATTGCGCCACGCGCCCGTCTACCAAGTGGATAAAAGTTATTCTGAAGAAATAGTTTGAGTGTACAAATAAAAGGATCTTTAGAACCGAGTACACGAAATATGGAAATGAGTTAATTAGACTTTTAACTTACCAAACTCACATATCTATAGACAGTTTGCATTTCAAAAAACTTTCGAACGCCCAACGTGGGGATCGAACCCACGACCGTTGGATTAAGAGTCCAACGCTCTACCGACTGAGCCAGCCGGGCGACGAGTCTGTTTTCTTACAACGGATCATTTGATCACGGTTTGATTCATTTCAACGGATCGCCTTCATTCAATGAGGGAGAAACTTGTCAAAGTGGGTTGAAAAAAGGTGCTACAAGAATTAAAGTCGTTCTGACTAAAATGAATATACCAGACAATTTTAAATAAGCACGCCAGGACTCGAGAGCGTGGAATCTTCTTATCCGAAGTCAGCCGCGATATCCACTGCGCCACGCGCCCGTCTACCAAACGAAAAAGCTATTATGAAGTAACAATTCGAGTGTAAGATAGAAAAGATAGAAGATCGTAGTTTTGTTGACAAATAAAACACAAGACTTTGAGCACTTATAAAACAATTTGTAAAATGTATGCGAGCACGCCAGGATTCGAACCTGGAATCTTCTGATCCGTAGTCAGACGCGTTATCCATTGCGCCACACGCCCGTCTACTAAATGGAAAAAAGTTATTCTGAAGAAACAGTTTGAGTGTACAAATAAAAGGTTCTTTAGAACCGAGTATACGAAATATGGAAATGAATTAATTAGACTTTTAACTGACCAAATTCCCAGCATTGTTTCGAGGTTAGAAAAACGATAAAGCAATATATTCTTAAAAAATACATTACAAGAGATAGAAGTTTTAGATTTGTTTGATAAAGACAAAAGATAGAATGACTTTGAGGGTTGGATTAAGTGTCCAATAATATACCGACAGAGCTAGCCGGGCAATAGGTTTGATTCTTTTCAACGGATCGCCTTCATTTAATAAAGAAGAAACATGCCAATGTCGTTTGAAAAAAGATGCAAGAATTTAAGTCGATCTGTCTAAAACTAATACACCAGACAATTTGAACGAGCGCGCCAGGACTCGAACCTGGAATCTTCTGATCCGAAGTCAGACGCGTTATCCATTGCGCCACGCGCCCGTCTACCAAGTGGATAAAAGTTATTCTGAAGAAACAGTTTGAGTGTACAAATAAAAGGATCTTGAGAACCGAGTACACAAAATACGGAAATGTGTTTATCAGTCTTTTAACTGATCAAATTCCCAGCATTGTTACGAGATTAGAAAAACGATGAAGCAATATTTTCACAAAAAATACATTACAAGAGATAGAAGTTTTAGATTTGTTTGACACAGACAAAGGATAGAATGACTTCGAGGGTTGGATTAAGTTTCTAACAATATACCGACAGAGCTAGCAGGGCAACGGGTTTGATTCTTTTCAACGGATCGCCTTCATTTAATAAAGAAGAAACATGCCAATGTCGTTTAAAGAAATATGCAAGAATTTAAGTCGATCTGTCTAAAACTAATACACCAGACAATTTTGAACAAGCGCGCCAGGACTCGAACCTGGAATCTTCTGATCCGAAGTCAGACGCGTTATCCACTGCGCCACGCGCCCGTCTACCAAGTGGATAAAAGTTATTCTGAAGAAACAGTTTGAGTGTACAAATAAAAGGATCTTGAGAACCGAGTACACAAAATACGGAAATGTGTTTATCAGAAATTTAACTGACCAAATTCCCAGCATTGTTTTGAGGTTAGAAAAACGATAAAGCAATAATTTCTTAAAAAATACATTACAAGAGGTAGAAGTTTTAGATTTGTTTGACAAAGACAAAAGATAGAATGACTTTGAGGGTTGGATTGAGTGTCCAACAATATACCGACAGAGCTAACCGGGCAACGGGTTTGATTCTTTTCAACGGATCGCCTTCATTTAATAAAGAAGAAACATGCCAATGTCGTTTGAAAAAAGGTGCAAGAATTTAAGTCGATCTGTCTAAAACTAATACACCAGACAATTTTGAACGAGCGCGCCAGGACTCAAACCTGGAATCTTCTGATCCGAAGTCAGACGCGTTATCCATTGCGCCACGCGCCCGTCTACCAAGTGGATAAAAGTTATTCTGAAGAAACAGTTTGAGTGTACAAATAAAAGGATCTTTAGAACCGAGTACACGAAATATGGAAATGAGTTAATTAGACTTTTAACTTACCAAACTCACATATCTATAGAAAGTTTGCATTTCAAAAAACTTTCGAACGCCCAACGTGGGGATCGAACTCACGACCGTTGGATTAAGAGTCCAACGCTCTACCGACTGAGCCAGCCGGGCGACGAGTCTGATTACTTACAACGGATCATTTGATCACGGTTTGATTCATTTCAACGGATCGCCTTTATTCAATGAGGGAGAAACTTGTCAAAGTGGGTTGAAAAAAGGTGCTACAAGAATTAAAGTCGTTCTGACTAAAATGAATATACCAGACAATTTTAAATAAGCACGCCAGGACTCGAGAGCGTGGAATCTTCTTATCCGAAGTCAGCCGCGATATCCACTGCGCCACGCGCCCGTCTACCAAACGAAAAAGCTATTATGAAGAAACGATTCGAGTGTAAGATAGAAAAGATAGAATATCGTAGTTTTGTTGACAAATAAAACACAAGACTTTGAGCACTTATAAAACAATTTGTAAAACATATGCGAGCACGCCAGGATTCGAACCTGGAATCTTCTGATCCGTAGTCAGACGCGTTATCCATTGCGCCACGCGCCCGTCTACTAAATGGAAAAAAGTTATTCTGAAGAAACAGTTTGAGTGTACAAATAAAAGGTTCTTTAGAACCGAGTATACGAAATATGGAAATGAATTAATTAGACTTTTAACTGACCAAATTCCCAGCATTGTTTCGAGGTCAGAAAAACGATAAAGCAATATATTCTTAAAAAATACATTACAAGAGATAGAAGTTTTAGATTTGTTTGATAAAGACAAAAGATAGAATGACTTTGAGGGTTGGATTAAGTGTCCAACAATATACCGACAGAGCTAGCCGGGCAATAGGTTTGATTCTTTTCAACGGATCGCCTTCATTTAATAAAGAAGAAACATGCCAATGTCATTTGAAAAAAGGTGCAAGAATTTAAGTCGATCTGTCTAAAACTAATACACCAAACAATTTTGAACGAGCGCGCCAGGACTCCAACCTGGAATCTTCTGATCCGAAGTCAGACGCGTTATCCATTGCGCCACGCGCCCGTCTACCAGATTGAAAAAAGCTATTCCCAAGAAACAGTTTGAGTGTACAAATAAAATGATCTTTAGTACCTAGTACACGAAATACGGAAATGTATTAATCTGTCTTTTAACTGACCAAATTCCCAGCATTGTTACGAGGTTAGAAAAACGATGAAGCAATATTTTCACAAAAAATACATTACAAGAGATAGAAGTTTTAGATTTGTTTGATAAAGACAAAAGATAGAATGACTTTGAGGGTTGGATTAAGTGTCCAACAATATACCGACAGAGCTAGCCGGGCAATAGGTTTGATTCTTTTCAACGGATCGCCTTCATTTAATAAAGAAGAAACATGCCAATGTCGTTTGAAAAAAGGTGCAAGAATTTAAGTCGATCTGTCTAAAACTAATACAGCAGACAATTTTGAACGAGCGCGCCAGGACTCGAACCTGGAATCTTCTGATCCGAAGTCAGACGCGTTATCCATTGCGCCACGCGCCCGTCTACCAAGTGGATAAAAGTTATTCTGAAGAAACAGTTTGAGTGTACAAATAAAAGGATCTCTAGAACCGAGTACACGAAATATGGAAATGAGGTAATTAGACTTTTAACTTACCAAACTCACATATCTATAGACAGTTTGCATTTCAAAAAACTTTCGGACGCCCAACGTGGGGATCGAACCCATGACCGTTGGATTAAGAGTCCAACGTTCTACCGACTGAGCTAGCCGGGAGACGAGTCTGAATTCTTACAACGGATCATTTGATCACGGTTTGATTCATTTCAACGGATCGCCATCATTCAATGAGGGAGAAACTTGTCAAAGTGGGTTAAAAAAAGGTTCTACAAGAATTAAAGTCGTTCTGACTAAAATGAATATACCAGACAATTTTAAATAAGCGCGCCAGGACTCGTGCGTGGAATCTTCTTATCCGAAGTCAGCCGCGTTATCCACTGCGCCACGCGCTCGTCTACCAAACGAAAATGCTATTATGAAGAAACAATTCGAGTGTAAGATAGAAAAGATAGAAGATCGTAGTTTTATTGACAAATAAAACACAAGACTTTGAGCACTTATAAAACAATTTGTAAAATATACGCGAGCACGCCAGGATTCGAACCTGGAATATTCTGATCCGTAGTCAGACGCGTTATCCATTGCGCCACGCGCCCGTCTACTAAATGGAAAAAAGTTATTCTGAAGAAACAGTTTGAGTGTACAAATAAAAGGATCTTGAGAACCGAGTACACAAAATACGGAAATGTGTTTATCAGAGTTTTAACTGACCAAATTCCCAGCATTGTTTTGAGGTTAGAAAAACGATAAAGCAATAATTTCTTAAAAAATACATTACAAGAGATAGAAGTTTTAGATTTGTTTGACAAAGACAAAAGATAGAATGACTTTGAGGGTTGGATTAAGTGTCCAACAATATACCGACAGAGCTAGCCAGGCAACTGGTTTGATTCTTTTCAACGGATCGCCTTCATTTAATAAAGAAGAAACATGCCAATGTCGTTTGAGAAAAGATGCAAGAATTTAAGTCGATCTGTCTAAAACTAATACAGCAGACAATTTTGAACGAGCGCGCCAGGACTCGAACCTGGAATCTTCTGATCCAAAGTCAGACGCGTTATCCATTGCGCCACGCGCCCGTCTACCAAGTGGATAAAAGTTATTCTGAAGAAACAGTTTGAGTGTACAAATAAAAGGATCTTTAGAACCGAGTACACGAAATATGGAAATGAGGTAATTAGACTTTTAACTTACCAAACTCACATATCTATAGACAGTTTGCATTTCAAAAAACTTTCGGACGCCCAACGTGGGGATCGAACCCATGACCGTTGGATTAAGAGTCCAACGTTCTACCGACTGAGCTAGCCGGGAGACGAGTCTGAATTCTTACAACGGATCATTTGATCACGGTTTGATTCATTTTAACGGATCGCCATCATTCAATGAGGGAGAAACTTGTCAAAGTGGGTTAAAAAAAGGTTCTACAAGAATTAAAGTCGTTCTGACTAAAATGAATATACCAGACAATTTTAAATAAGCGCGCCAGGATTCGTGCGTGGAATCTTCTTATCCGAAGTCAGCCGCGTTATCCACTGCGCCACGAGCTCGTCTACCAAGTGGATAAAAGTTATTCTGAAGAAACAGTTTGAGTGTACAAATAAAAGGATCTTTAGAACGGAGTACACGAACTATGAAAATGACTTAATTGGACTTTTAACTTACCAAACTCACATATCTATAGACAGTTTGCATTTCAAAAATTCTGTCGAACGCCCAACGTGGGGCTCGAACCCACGACCGTTGGATTAAGATTCCAACGCTCTACCGACTGAGCTAGCCGGGGGACGGGTCTGATTTCTTACAACGGATCATTTGATCACGGTTTGATTCGTTTCAACGGATCGCCATCATTCAATGAGGGAGAAACTTGTCAAAGTGGGTTGAAAAAAGGTTCTACAAGAATTAAAGTCGTTCTGACTAAAATGAATATACCAGACAATTTTAAATAAGCGCGCCAGGACTCGTGCGTGGAATCTTCTTATCCGAAGTCAGCCGCGTTATCCACTGCGCCACGCGCTCGTCTACCAAACGAAAATGCTATTATGAAGAAACAATTCGAGTGTAAGATAGAAAAGATAGAAGATCGTAGTTTTGTTGACAAATAAAACACAAGACTTTGAGAACGGATCGCCTTCATTTAATAAAGAAGAAACATGCCAATGTCATTTGGAAAAATGTGCAAGAATTTAAGTTGATCTGTCTAAAACTAATACACCAGACAATTTTGAACGAGCGCGCCAGGACTCGAACCCGGAATCTTCTGATCCGAAGTCAGACGCGTTATCCATTGCGCCACGCGCCCGTCTACAAAATGGAAAAAAGCTATTCCGAAGAAACAGTTTGAGTGTACAAATAAAATGATCTTGAGAACCTAGTACACGAAATACGGAAATGTATTAATCAGTCTTTTAACTGACCAAATTCCCAGCATTGTTACGAGGTTAGAAAAACGATGAAGCAATATTTTCACAAAAAAAACATTACAAGAGATAGAAGTTTTAGATTTGTTTGACACAGACAAAGGATAGAATGACTTCGAGGGTTGGATTAAGTTTCTAACAATATACCGACAGAGCTAGCAGGGCAACGGGTTTGATTCTTTTCAACGGATCGCCTTCATTTAATAAAGAAGAAACATGCCAATGTCGTTTGAAAAAAGATGCAAGAATTAAAGTCGATCTGTCTAAAACTAGTACACCAGACAATTTTGAACGAGCGCGCCAGGACTCGAACCTGGAATCTTCTGATCCGAAGTCAGACGCGTTATCCATTGCGCCACGCGCCTGTCTACAAAGTGGATAAAAGTTATTCTGAAGAAACAGTTTGAGTGTACAAATAAAAGGATCTTTAGAACGGAGTACACGGACTATGGAAATGACTTAATTAGACTTTTAACTTACCAAACTCACATATCTATAGACAGTTTGCATTTCAAAAAATCTGTCGAACGCCCAACGTGGGGCTCGAACCCACGACCGTTGGATTAAGAGTCCAACGCTCTACCGACTGAGCTAGCCGAGCGACGAGTCTGATTTCTTACAACGGTCATTTGATCACGGTTTGATTCATTTCAACGGATCGCCATCATTCAATGAGGGAGAAACTTGTCAAAGTGGGTTGTAAAAAGGTTCTACAAGAATTAAAGTCGTTCTGACTAAAATTAATATACCTGACAATTTTAAATAAGCGCGCCAGGACTCGTGCGTGGAATCTTCTTATCCGAAGTCAGCCGCGTTATCCACTGCGCCACGCGCTCGTCTACCAAACGAAAATGCTATTATGAAGAAATATTTCGAGTGTAAGATAGAAAAAATAGAAGATCGTAGTTTTGTTGACAAATAAAACACAAGACTTTGAGAACGGATCGCCTTCATTTAATAAAGAAGGAACATGCCAATGTCATTTGAAAAAAGGTGCAAGAATTTAAGTTGATCTGTCTAAAACTAATACACCAGACAATTTTGAACCAGCGCACCAGGACTCGAACCTGGAATCTTCTGATCCGAAGTCAGACGCGTTATCCATTGCACCACGCGCCCGTCTACAAAATGGAAAAAAGCTATTCCGAAGAAACAGTTTGAGTGTACAAATAAATTGATCTTGAGAACCTAGTACACGAAATACGGAAATGTATTAATCAGTCTTTTAACTGACCAAATTCCCAGCATTGTTACGAGGTTAGAAAAACGATGAAGCAATATTTTCACAAAAAAAACATTACAAGAGATAGAAGTTTTAGATTTGTTTGACACAGACAAAGGATAGAATGACTTCGAGGGTTGGATTAAGTTTCTAACAATATACCGACAGAGCTAGCAGGGCAACGGGTTTGATTCTTTTCAACGGATCGCCTTCATTTAATAAAGAAGAAACATGCCAATGTCGTTTGAAAAAAGATGCAAGAATTAAAGTCGATCTGTCTAAAACTAGTACACCAGACAATTTTGAACGAGCGCGCCAGGACTCGAACCTGGAATCTTCTGATCCGAAGTCAGACGCGTTATCCATTGCGCCACGCGCCTGTCTACAAAGTGGATAAAAGTTATTCTGAAGAAACAGTTTGAGTGTACAAATAAAAGGATCTTTAGAACGGAGTACACGGACTATGGAAATGACTTAATTAGACTTTTAACTTACCAAACTCACATATCTATAGACAGTTTGCATTTCAAAAAATCTGTCGAACGCCCAACGTGGGGCTCGAACCCACGACCGTTGGATTAAGAGTCCAACGCTCTACCGACTGAGCTAGCCGAGCGACGAGTCTGATTTCTTACAACGGTCATTTGATCACGGTTTGATTCATTTCAACGGATCGCCATCATTCAATGAGGGAGAAACTTGTCAAAGTGGGTTGTAAAAAGGTTCTACAAGAATTAAAGTCGTTCTGACTAAAATTAATATACCTGACAATTTTAAATAAGCGCGCCAGGACTCGTGCGTGGAATCTTCTTATCCGAAGTCAGCCGCGTTATCCACTGCGCCACGCGCTCGTCTACCAAACGAAAATGCTATTATGAAGAAATATTTCGAGTGTAAGATAGAAAAAATAGAAGATCGTAGTTTTGTTGACAAATAAAACACAAGACTTTGAGAACGGATCGCCTTCATTTAATAAAGAAGGAACATGCCAATGTCATTTGAAAAAAGGTGCAAGAATTTAAGTTGATCTGTCTAAAACTAATACACCAGACAATTTTGAACCAGCGCACCAGGACTCGAACCTGGAATCTTCTGATCCGAAGTCAGACGCGTTATCCATTGCACCACGCGCCCGTCTACAAAATGGAAAAAAGCTATTCCGAAGAAACAGTTTGAGTGTACAAATAAATTGATCTTGAGAACCTAGTACACGAAATACGGAAATGTATTATTCAGTCTTTTAACTGACCAAATTCCCAGCATTGTTACGAGATTAGAAATACGATGAAGCAATATTTTCACAAAAAATACATTACAAGAGATAGAAGTTTTAGATTTGTTTGACACAGACAAAGGATAGAATGACTTCGAGGGTTGGATTAAGTTTCTAACAATATACCGACAGAGCTAGCAGGGCAACGGGTTTGATTCTTTTCAACGGATCGCCTTCATTTAATAAAGAAGGAACATGCCAATGTCATTTGAAAAAAGGTGCAAGAATTTAAGTTGATCTGTCTAAAACTAATACACCAGACAATTTTGAACGAGCGCGCCAGGACTCGAACCTGGAATCTTCTGATCCGAAGTCAGACGCGTTATCCATTGCACCACGCGCCCGTCTACAAAATGGAAAAAAGCTATTCCGAAGAAACAGTTTGAGTGTACAAATAAATTGATCTTGAGAACCTAGTACACGAAATACGGAAATGTATTAATCAGTCTTTTAACTGACCAAATTCCCAGCATTGTTACGAGATTAGAAAAACGATGAGGCAATAATTTCTTAAAAAATACATTACAAGAGATAGAAGTTTTAGATTTGTTTGACAAAGACAAAAGATAGAATGACTTTGAGGGTTGGATTAAGTGTCCAACAATATACCGACAGAGCTAGCCAGGCAACGGGTTTGATTCTTTTCAACGGATCGCCTTCATTTAATAAAGAAGAAACATGCCAATGTCGTTTGAAAAAAGATGCAAGAATTTAAGTCGATCTGTCTAAAACTAATATACCAGACAATTTTGAACGAGCTCGCCAGGACTCGAACCTGGAATCTTCTGATCCGAAGTCAGACGCGTTATCCATTGCGCCACGCGCCCGTCTACAAAATGGAGAAAAGCTATTCCGAAGAAACAGTTTGAGTGTACAAATAAAATGATCTTGAGAACCGAGTACACAAAATACGGAAATGTGTTTATCAGAAATTTAACTGACCAAATTCCCAGCATTGTTTTGAGGTTAGAAAAACGATAAAGCAATAATTTCTTAAAAAATACATTACAAGAGGTAGAAGTTTTAGATTTGTTTGACAAAGACAAAAGATAGAATGACTTTGAGGGTTGGATTGAGTGTCCAACAATATACCGACAGAGCTAACCGGGCAACGGGTTTGATTCTTTTCAACGGATCGCCTTCATTTAATAAAGAAGAAACATGCCAATGTCGTTTGAAAAAAGGTGCAAGAATTTAAGTCGATCTGTCTAAAACTAATACACCAGACAATTTTGAACGAGCGCGCCAGGACTCAAACCTGGAATCTTCTGATCCGAAGTCAGACGCGTTATCCATTGCGCCACGCGCCCGTCTACCAAGTGGATAAAAGTTATTCTGAAGAAACAGTTTGAGTGTACAAATACAAGGATCTTTAAAACCGAGTACACGAAATATGGAAATGAGTTAATTAGACTTTTAACTTACCAAACTCACATATCTATAGACAGTTTGCATTTCAAAAAACTTTCGAACGCCCAACGTGGGGATTGAACCCACGACCGTTGGATTAAGAGTCCAACGCTCTACCGACTGAGCTGGCCGGGCGACGAGTCTGATTTCTTACAACGGATCATTTGATCACGGTTTGATTCATTTCAACGGATCGCCTTCATTCAATGAGGGAGAAACTTGTCAAAGTGGGTTGAAAAAAGGTGCTACAAGAATTAAAGTCGTTCTGACTAAAATGAATATACCAGACAATTTTAGATAAGCACGCCAGGACTCGAGAGCGTGGAATCTTCTTATCCGAAGTCAGCCGCGTTATCCACTGCGCCACGCGCCCGTCTACCAAACGAAAAAGGTATTATGAAGAAACAATTCGAGTGTAAGATAGAAAAGATAGAAGATCGTAGTTTTGTTGACAAATAAAACACAAGACTTTGAGCACTTTGTAAAATATATGCGAGCACGCCAGGATTCGAACCTGGAATCTTCTGATCCGTAGTCAGACGCGTTATCCATTGCGCCACGCGCCCGTCTACTAAATGGAAAAAAGTTATTCTGAAGAAACAGTTTGAGTGTACAAATAAAAGGATCTTTAGAACCGAGTATACAAAATATGGAAATGAACTAATTAGACTTTTAACTGACCAAATTCCCAGCATTGTTTCGAGGTTAGAAAAACGATAAAGCAATATATTCTTAAAAAATACATTACAAGAGATAGAAGTTTTAGATTTGTTTGATAAAGACAAAAGATAGAATGACTTTGAGGGTTGGATTAAGTGTCCAACAATATACCGACAGAGCTAGCCGGGCAAAAGATTTGATTTTTTTCAACGGATCGCCTTCATTTAATAAAGAAGAAACATGCCAATGTCGTTTGAAAAAAGGTGCAAGAATTTAAGTCGATCTGTCTAAAACTAATACACCAGACAATTTTGAACGAGCGCGCCAGGACTCCAACCTGGAATCTTCTGATGCGAAGTCAGACGCGTTATCCATTGCGCCACGCGCCCGTCTACCAAATTGAAAAAAGCTATTCCCAAGAAACAGTTTGAGTGTACAAATAAAATGATCTTGAGAACCTAGTACACGAAATACGGAAATGTATTAATCAGTCTTTTAACTGACCAAATTCCCAGCATTGTTACGAGGTTAAAAAAACGATGAAGCAATATTTTCACAAAAAATACATTACAAGAGATAGAAGGTTTAGATTTGTTTGACAAAGACAAAGGATAGAATGACTTCGAGGGTTGGATTAAGTGCCAAACAATATACCGACAGAGCTAGCCGGGCAACGGGTTTAATTCTTTTCAACGGATCGCCTTCATTTAATAAAGAAGAAACATGCCAATGTCGTTTGAAAAAAGTTACAAGAATTTAAGTCGATCTGTCTAAAATTAATACACCAGACAATTTTGAACGAGCGCGCCAGGACTCGAACCTGGAATCTTCTGATCCGAAGTCAGACGCGTTATTCATTGCGCCACGCGCCCGTCTACCAAATGGAAAAAAGTTATTCTGAAGAAACAGTTTGAGTGTACAAATAAAACGATCTTTAGAACGGAGTACACGGACTATGGAAATGACTTAATTAGACTTTTAACTTACCAAACTCACATATCTATAGACAGTTTGCATTTCAAAAAACCTGTCGAACGCCCAACGTGGGGCTCGAACCCACGACCGTTGGATTAAGAGTCCAACGCTCTACCGCCTGAGCTAGCCGGGCGACGAGTCTGATTTCTTACAACGGATCATTTGATCACGGTTTGATTCATTTCAACGGATCGCCATCATTCAATGAGGGAGAAACTTGTCAAAGTGGGTTGAAAAAAGGTGCTACAAGAATTAAAGTCGTTATGACTAAAATGAATATACCAGACAATTTTAAAAAAAGCGCGCCAGGACTCGTGCGTGGAATCTTCTTATCCGAAGTCAGCCGCGTTATCCAGTGCGCCACGCGCTCGTCTACCAAACGAAAATGCTATTATGAAGAAACAATTCGAGTGTAAGATAGAAAAGATAGAAGATCGTAGTTTTGTTGACAAATAAAACACAAGACTTTAAGAACGGATCGCCTTCATTTGATAAAGAAGAAACATGCCAAATTGAAAAAAGCTATTCCCAAGAAACAGTTTGAGTGTACAAATAAAATGATCTTGAGAACCTAGTACACGAAATACGTAAATGTATTAATCAGTCTTTTAACTGACCAAATTCCCAGCATTGTTACGAGGTTAAAAAAACGATGAAGCAATATTTTCACAAAAAATTCATTACAAGAGATAGAAGGTTTAGATTTGTTTGACAAAGACAAAGGATAGAATGACTTCGAGGGTTGGATTAAGTGTCTAACAATATACCGACAGAGCTAGCCGGGCAACGGGTTTGATTCCTTTCAACGGATCGCTTTCATTTAATAAAGAAGAAACATGCCAATGTCATTTGAAAAAAGGTGCAAGAATTTAAGTTGATCTGTCTAAAACTAATACACCAGACAATTTTGAACGAGCGCGCCAGGACTCGAACCTGGAATCTTCTGATCCGAAGTCAGACGCGTTATCCATTGCGCCACGCGCCCGTCTACAAAATGGAAAAAAGCTATTCCGAAGAAACAGTTTGAGTGTACAAATAAAATGATCTTGAGAACCTAGTACACGAAATTCGGAAATGTATTAATCAGTCTTTTAACTGACCAAATTCCCAGCATTTTTATGAGATTAGAAAAACGATGAAGCAATATTTTCACAAAAAATACATTACAAGAGATAGAAGTTTTAGATTTGTTTGACACAGACAAAGGATAGAATGTCTTCGAAGGTTGGATTAAGTTTCTAACAATATACCGACAGAGCTAGCAGGGCAACGGGTTTGATTCTTTTCAACGGATCGCCTTCATTTAATAAAGAAGAAACATGCCAATGTCGTTTGAAAAAAGATGCAAGAATTTAAGTCGATCTGTCTAAAACTAATACACCAGACAATTTTAAACGAGCGCGCCAGGACTCGAACCTGGAATCTTCTGATCCGAAGTCAGACGCGTTATCCATTGCGCTACGCGCCCGTCTACCAAGTGGATAAAAGTTATTCTGAAGAAACAGTTTGAGTGTACAAATAAAAGGATCTTGAGAACCGAGTACACAAAATACGGAAATGTGTTTATCAGAGTTTTAACTGACCAAATTCCCAGCATTGTTTTGAGGTTAGAAAAACGATAAAGCAATAATTTCCTAAAAAATACATTACAAGAGATAGAAGTTTTAGATTTGTTTGACAAAGACAAAAGATAGAATGACTTTGAGGGTTGGATTAAGTGTCCAACAATATACCGACAGAGCTAGCCAGGCAACGGGTTTGATTCTTTTCAACGGATCGCCTTCATTTAATAAAGAAGAAACATGCCAATGTCGTTTGAAAAAAGATGCAAGAATTTAAGTCGATCTGTCTAAAACTAATACACCAGACAATTTTGAACGAGCGCGCCAGGACTCGAACCTGGAATCTTCTGATGCGAAGTCAGACGCGTTATCCATTGCGCCACGCGCCCGTCTACCAAATTGAAAAAAGCTATTCCCAAGAAACAGTTTGAGTGTACAAATAAAATGATCTTGAGAACCTAGTACACGAAATACGGAAATGTATTAATCAGTCTTTTAACTGACCAAATTCCCAGCATTGTTACGAGGTTAAAAAAACGACGAAGCAATATTTTCACAAAAAATACATTACAAGAGATAGAAGGTTTAGATTTGTTTTCAAAGACAAAGGATAGAATGACTTCGAGGGTTGGATTAAGTGTCTAACAATATACCGACAGAGCTAGCCGGGCAACGGGTTTGATTCTTTTCAACGGATCGCCTTCATTTAATAAAGAAGAAACATGCCAATGTCGTTTGAAAAAAGTTACAAGAATTTAAGTCGATCTGTCTAAAATTAATACACCAGACAATTTTGAACGAGCGCGCCAGAACTCGAACCTGGAATCTTCTGATCCGAAGTCAGACGCGTTATTCATTGCGCCACGCGCCCGTCTACCAAATGGAAAAAAGTTATTCTGAAGAAACAGTTTGAGTGTACAAACAAAAGGATCTTTAGAACGGAGTACACGGACTATGGAAATGACTTAATTAGACTTTTAACTTACCAAACTCACATATCTATAGGCAGTTTGCATTTCAAAAAACATGTCGAACGCCCAACGTGGGGCTCGAACCCACGACCGTTGGATTAAGAGTCCAACGCTCTACCGACTGAGCTAGCCGGGCGACGAGTCTGATTTCTTACAACGGATCATTTGATCACGGTTTGATTCATTTAAACGGATTGCCATCATTCAATGAGGGAGAAACTTGTCAAAGTGGGTTGAAAAAAGGTTTTACAAGAATTAAAGTCGTTCTGACTAAAATGAATATACCAGACAATTTAAAAAAAAGCGCGCCAGGACTAGTGCGTGGAATCTTCTTATCCGAAGTCAGCCGCGTTATCCAGTGCGCCACGCGCTCGTCTACCAAACGAAAATGCTATTATGAAGAAACAATTCGAGTGTAAGATAGAAAAGATAGAAGATCATAGTTTTGTTGACAAATAAAACACAAGACTTTAAGAACGGATCGCCTTCATTTGATAAAGAAGAAACATGCCAAATTGAAAAAAGCTATTCCCAAGAAACAGTTTGAGTGTACAAATAAAATGATCTTGAGAACCTAGTACACGAAATACGGAAATGTATTAATCAGTCTTTTAACTGACCAAATTCCCAGCATTGTTACGAGGTTAAAAAAACGATGAAGCAATATTTTCACAAAAAATACATTACAAGAGATAGAAGGTTTAGATTTGTTTGACAAAGACAAAGGATAGAATGACTTCGAGGGTTGGATTAAGTGTCTAACAATATACCGACAGAGCTAGCCGGGCAACGGGTTTGATTCTTTTCAACGGATCGCCTTCATTTAATAAAGAAGAAACATGCCAATGTCATTTGAAAAAAGGTGCAAGAATTTAAGTTGATCTGTCTAAAACTAATACACCAGACAATTTTGAACGAGCGCGCCAGGACTCGAACCTGGAATCTTCTGATCCGAAGTCAGACGCGTTATCCATTGCGCCACGCGCCCGTCTACAAAATGGAAAAAAGCTAATCCGAAGAAACAGTTTGAGTGTACAAATAAAATGATCTTGAGAACCTAGTACACGAAATTCGGAAATGTAATAATCAGTCTTTTAACTGACCAACTTCCCAGCATTGTTATGAGGTTAGAAAAACAATGAAGCAATATTTTCACAAAAAATACATTACAAGAGATAGAAGTTTTAGATTTGTTTGACACAGACAAAGGATAGAATGACTTCGAAGGTTGGATTAAGTTTCTAACAATATACCGACAGAGCTAGCAGGGCAACGGGTTTGATTCTTTTCAACGGATCGCCTTCATTTAATAAAGAAGAAACATGCCAATGTCGTTTGAAAAAAGATGCAAGAATTTAAGTCGATCTGTCTAAAACTAATACACCAGACAATTTTGAACGAGCGCGCCAGGACTCGAACCTGGAATTTTCTGATCCGAAGTCAGACGCGTTATCCATTGCGCTACGCGCCCGTCTAGCAAGTGGACAAAAGTTATTCTGAAGAAACAGTTTGAGTGTACAAATAAAAGGATCTTGAGAACCGAGTACACAAAATACGGAAATGTGTTTATCAGAGTTTTAACTGACCAAATTCCCAGCATTGTTTTGAGGTTAGAAAAACGATAAAGCAATAATTTCTTAAAAAATACATTACAAGAGATAGAAGTTTTAGATTTGTTTGACAAAGACAAAAGATAGAATGACTTTGAGGGTTGGATTAAGTGTCCAACAATATACCGACAGAGCTAGCCAGGCAACTGGTTTGATTCTTTTCAACGGATCGCCTTCATTTAATAAAGAAGAAACATGCCAATGTCGTTTGAGAAAAGATGCAAGAATTTAAGTCGATCTGTCTAAAACTAATACACCAGACAATTTTGAACGAGCGCGCCAGGACTCGAACCTGGAATCTTCTGATCCGAAGTCAGACGCGTTATCCATTGCGCCACGCGCCCGTCTACCAAGTGGATAAAAGTTATTCTGAAGAAACAGTTTGAGTGTACAAATAAAAGGATCTTTAGAACCGAGTACACGAAATATGGAAATGAGTTAATTAGACTTTTAACTTACCAAACTCACATATCTATAGACAGTTTGCATTTCAAAAAACTTTCGAACGCCCAACGTGGGGATCGAACCCACGACCGTTGGATTAAGAGTCCAACGCTCTACCGACTGAGCTAGCCGGGCGACGAGTCTGATTTCTTACAACGGATCATTTGATCACGGTTTGATTCATTTCAACGGATCGCCTTCATTCAATGAGGGAGAAACTTGTCAAAGTGGGTTGAAAAAAGGTGCTACAAGAATTAAAGTCGTTCTGACTAAAATGAATATACCAGACAATTTTAGATAAGCACGCCAGGACTCGAGAGCGTGGAATCTTCTTATCCGAAGTCAGCCGCGTTATCCACTGCGCCACGCGCCCGTCTACCAAACGAAAAAGGTATTATGAAGAAACAATTCGAGTGTAAGATAGAAAAGATAGAAGATCGTAGTTTTGTTGACAAATAAAACACAAGACTTTGAGCACTTATAAAACAATTTGTAAAATATATGCGAGCACGCCAGGATTCGAACCTGGAATCTTCTGATCCGTAGTCAGACGCGTTATCCATTGCGCCACGCGCCCGTCTACTAAATGGAAAAAAGTTATTCTGAAGAAACAGTTTGAGTGTACAAATAAAAGGATCTTTAGAACCGAGTATACAAAATATGGAAATGAACTAATTAGACTTTTAACTGACCAAATTCCCAGCATTGTTTCGAGGTTAGAAAAACGATAAAGCAATATATTCTTAAAAAATACATTACAAAAGATAGAAGTTTTAGATTTGTTTGATAAAGACAAAAGATAGAATGACTTTGAGGGTTGGATTAAGTGTCCAACAATATACCGACAGAGCTAGCCGGGCAAAAGATTTGATTCTTTTCAACGGATCGCCTTCATTTAATAAAGAAGAAACATGCCAATGTCGTTTGAAAAAAGGTGCAAGAATTTAAGTCGATCTGTCTAAAACTAATACACCAGACAATTTTGAACGAGCGCGCCAGGACTCCAACCTGGAATCTTCTGATGCGAAGTCAGACGCGTTATCCATTGCGCCACGCGCCCGTCTACCAAATTGAAAAAAGCTATTCCCAAGAAACAGTTTGAGTGTACAAATAAAATGATCTTGAGAACCTAGTACACGAAATACGGAAATGTATTAATCAGTCTTTTAACTGACCAAATTCCCAGCATTGTTACGAGGTTAAAAAAACGATGAAGCAATATTTTCACAAAAAATACATTACAAGAGATAGAAGGTTTAGATTTGTTTGACAAAGACAAAGGATAGAATGACTTCGAGGGTTGGATTAAGTGTCTAACAATATACCGACAGAGCTAGCCGGGCAACGGGTTTAATTCTTTTCAACGGATCGCCTTCATTTAATAAAGAAGAAACATGCCAATGTCGTTTGAAAAAAGTTACAAGAATTTAAGTCGATCTGTCTAAAATTAATACACCAGACAATTTTGAACGAGCGCGCCAGGACTCGAACCTGGAATCTTCTGATCCGAAGTCAGACGCGTTATTCATTGCGCCACGCGCCCGTCTACCAAATGGAAAAAAGTTATTCTGAAGAAACAGTTTGAGTGTACAAATAAAACGATCTTTAGAACGGAGTACACGGACTATGGAAATGACTTAATTAGACTTTTAACTTACCAAACTCACATATCTATAGACAGTTTGCATTTCAAAAAACCTGTCGAACGCCCAACGTGGGGCTCGAACCCACGACCGTTGGATTAAGAGTCCAACGCTCTACCGCCTGAGCTAGCCGGGCGACGAGTCTGATTTCTTACAACGGATCATTTGATCACGGTTTGATTCATTTCAACGGATCGCCATCATTCAATGAGGGAGAAACTTGTCAAAGTGGGTTGAAAAAAGGTGCTACAAGAATTAAAGTCGTTATGACTAAAATGAATATACCAGACAATTTCAAATAAGCACGCCAGGACTCGAGAGCGTGGAATCTTCTTATCCGAAGTCAGCCGCGTTATCCACTGCGCCACGCGCCCGTCTACCAAACGAAAAAGGTATTATGAAGAAACAATTCGAGTGTAAGATAGAAAAGATAGAAGATCGTAGTTTTGTTGACAAATAAAACACAAGACTTTGAGCAATTATAAAACAATTTGTAAAATATATGCGAGCACGCGAGGATTCGAACCTGGAATCTTCTGATCCGTAGTCAGACGCGTTATCCATTGCGCCACGCGCCCGTCTACTAAATGGAAAAAAGTTATTCTGAAGAAACAGTTTGAGTGTACAAATAAAAGGATCTTTAGAACCGAGTATACAAAATATGGAAATGAATTAATTAGACTTTTAACTGACCAAATTCCCAGCATTGTTTCGAGGTTAGAAAAACGATAAAGCAATATATTCTTAAAAAATACATTACAAGAGATAGAAGTTTTAGATTTGTTTGATAAAGACAAAAGATAGAATGACTTTGAGGGTTGGATTAAGTGTCCAACAATATACCGACAGAGCTTGCCGGGCAATAGATTTGATTCTTTTCAACGGATCGCCTTCATTTAATAAAGAAGAAACATGCCAATGTCGTTTGAAAAAATGTGCAAGAATTTAAGTCGATCTGTCTAAAACTAATACACCAGACAATTTTGAACGAGCGCGCCAGGACTCCAACCTGGAATCTTCTGATCCGAAGTCAGACGCGTTATCCATTGCGCCACGCGCCCGTCTACCAGATTGAAAAAAGCTATTCCCAAGAAACAGTTTGAGTGTACAAATAAAATGATCTTAAGAACCTAGTACACGAAATTCGGAAATGTATTAATCAGTCTTTTAACTGACCAAATTCCCAGCATTGTTACGAGGTTAGAAAAACGATGAAGCAATATTTTCACAAAAAATACATTACAAGAGATAGAAGTTTTAGATTTGTTTGACAAAGACAAAGGATAGAATGACTTCGAGGGTTGGATTAAGTGTCTAACAATATACCGACAGAGCTAGCCGGGCAACGGATTTGATTCTTTTCAACGGATCGCCTTCATTTAATAAAGAAGAAACATGCCAATGTCGTTTGAAAAAAGGTGCAAGAATTTAAGTCGATCTGTCTAAAACTAATACACCAGACAATTTTGAACGAGCGCGCCAGGACTCCAACCTGGAATCTTCTGATCCGAAGTCAGACGCGTTATCCATTGCGCCACGCGCCCGTCTACCAAATGGAAAAAAGTTATTCTGAAGAAACAGTTTGAGTGTACAAATAAAAGGATCTTTAGAACGGAGTACACGGACTATGGAAATGACTTAATTAGACTTTTAACTTACCAAACTCACATATCTACAGACAGTTTGCATTTCAAAAAATCTGTCGAACGCCCAACGTGGGGCTCGAACCCACGACCGTTGGATTAAGAGTCCAACGCTCTACCGACTGAGCTAGCCGGGCGACGAGTCTGAATTCTTACAACGGATCATTTGATCACGGTTTGATTCATTTCAACGGACCGCCATCATTCAATGAGGGAGAAACTTGTCAAAGTGGGTTAAAAAAAGGTTCTACAAGAATTGATGTCGTTCTGACTAAAATGAATATACCAGACAATTTTAAATAGGCGCGCCAGGACTCGTGCGTGGAATCTTCCTATCCGAAGTCAGCCGCGTTATCCACTGCGCCACGCGCTCGTCTACCAAACGAAAATGCTATTATGAAGAAACAATTCGAGTGTAAGATAGAAAAGATAGAAGATCGTAGTTTTGTTGACAAATAAAACACAAGACTTTGAGAACGGATCGCCTTCATTTAATAAAAAAGAAACATGCCAATGTCATTTGAAAAAAGGTGCAAGAATTTAAGTTGATCTGTCTAAAACTAATACACCAGACAATTTTGAACGAGCGCGCCAGGACTCGAACCTGGAATCTTCTGATCCGAAGTCAGACGCGTTATCCATTGCGCCACGCGCCCGTCTACAAAAAGGAGAAAAGCTATTCCGAAGAAACAGTTTGAGTGTACAAATAAAATGATCTTGAGAACCTAGTACACGAAATACGGAAATGTATTAATCAGTCTTTTAACTGACCAAATTCCCAGCATTGTTACGAGGTTAGAAAAACGATGAAGCAATATTTTCACAAAAAATACATTACAAGAGATAGAAGTTTTAGATTTGTTTGACACAGACAAAAGATAGAATGACTTCGAGGGTTGAATTAAGTTTCTAACAATATACCGACAGAGCTAGCAGGGCAACAGGTTTGATTCTTTTCAACGGATCGCCTTCATTTAATAAAGAAGAAACATGCCAATGTCGTTTGAAAAAAGATGCAAGAATTTAAGTCGATCTGTCTAAAACTAATACACCAGACAATTTGAACGAGCGCGCCAGGACTTGAACCTGGAATCTTCTGATTCGAAGACAGACGCGTTATCCATTGCGCCACGCGCCCGTCTACCAAATGGAAAAAAGTTATTCTGAAGAAACAGTTTGAGTGTACAAATAAAAGGATCTTTAGAACGGAGTACACGGACTATGGAAATGACTTAATTAGACTTTTAACTTACCAAACTCACATATCTATAGACAGTTTGCATTTCAAAAAACCTGTCGAACGCCCAACGTGGGGCTCGAACCCACGACCGTTGGATTAAGAGTCCAACGCTCTACCGACTGAGCTAGCCGGGCGACGAGTCTGATTTCTTACAACGGATCATTTGATCACTGTTTGATTCATTTCAACGGATCGCCATCATTCAATGAGGGAGAAACTTGTCAAAGTGGGTTGAAAAAAAGTGCTACAAGAATTAAAGTCGTTCTGACTAAAATGAATATACCAGACAATTTTAAATAAGCACGCCAGGACTCGAGAGCGTGGAATCTTCTTATCCGAAGTCAGCCGCGTTATCCACTGCACCACGCGCCCGTCTACCAAACGAAAAAGGTACTATGAAGAAACAATTCGAGTGTAAGATAGAAAAGATAGAAGATCGTAATTTTGTTGACAAATAAAACACAAGACTTTGAGCACTTATAAAACAATTTGTAAAATATATGCGAGCACGCCAGGATTCGAACCTGGAATCTTCTGATCCGTAGTCAGACGCGTTATCCATTGCGCCACGCGTCCGTCTACTAAATGGAAAAAAGTTATTCTGAAGAAACAGTTTGAGTGTACAAATAAAAGGATCTTTAGAACGGAGTACACGGACTATGGAAATGATTTAATTAGACTTTTAACTTACCAAACTCACATATCTATAGACAGTTTGCATTTCAAAAAATCTGTCGAACGCCCAACGTGGGGCTCGAACCCACGACCGTTGGATTAAGAGTCCAACGCTCTACCGACTGAGCTAGCCGGGCGACGAGTCTGAATTCTTACAACGGATCATTTGATCACGGTTTGATTCATTTCAACGGATCGCCACCATTCAATGAGGGAGAAACTTGTCAAAGTGGGTTAAAAAAAGGTTCTACAAGAATTAAAGTCGTTCTGACTAAAATGAATATACCAGACAATTTTAAATAAGCGCGCCAGGACTCGTGCGTGGAATCTTCTTATCCGAAGTCAGCCGCGTTATCCACTGCGCCACGCGCTCGTCTACCAAACGAAAATGCTATTATGAAGAAACAATTCGAGTGTAAGATAGAAAAGATAGAAGATCGTAGTTTTGTTGACAAATAAAACACAAGACTTTGAGAACGGATCGCCTTCATTTAATAAAAAAGAAACATGCCAATGTCATTTGAAAAAAGGTGCAAGAATTTAAGTTGATCTGTCTAAAACTAATACACCAGACAATTTTGAACGAGCGCGCCAGGACTCGAACCTGGAATCTTCTGATCCGAAGTCAGACGCGTTATCCATTGCGCCACGCGCCCGTCTACAAAATGGAGAAAAGCTATTCCGAAGAAACAGTTTGAGTGTACAAATAAAATGATCTTGAGAACCTAGTACACGAAATACGGAAATGTATTAATCAGTCTTTTAACTGACCAAATTCCCAGCATTGTTAAGAGGTTAGAAAAACGATGAAGCAATATTTTCACAAAAAATACATTACAAGAGATAGAAGTTTTAGATTTGTTTGACACAGACAAAAGATAGAATGACTTCGAGGGTTGAATTAAGTTTCTAACAATATACCGACAGAGCTAGCAGGGCAACGGCTTTGATTCTTTTCAACGGATCGCCTTCATTTAATAAAGAAGAAACATGCCAATGTCGCTTGAAAAAAGATGCAAGAATTTAAGTCGATCTGTCTAAAACTAATACACCAGACAATTTGAACGAGCGCGCCAGGACTCGAACCTGGAATCTTCTGATTCGAAGACAGACGCGTTATCCATTGCGACACGCGCCCGCCTACCAAATGGAAAAAAGTTATTCTGAAGAAACAGTTTGAGTGTACAAATAAAAGGATCTTTAGTACGGAGTACACGGACTATGGAAATGACTTAATTAGACTTTTAACTTACCAAACTCACATATCTATAGACAGTTTGCATTTCAAAAAACCTGTCGAACGCCCAACGTGGGGCTCGAACCCACGACCGTTGGATTAAGAGTCCAACGCTCTACCGACTGAGCTAGCCGGGCGACGAGACTGATTTCTTACAACGGATCATTTGATCACGGTTTGATTCATTTCAACGGATCGCCATCATTCAATGAGGGAGAAACTTGTCAAAGTGGGTTGAAAAAAGGTGCTACAAGAATTAAAGTCGTTCTGACTAAAATGAATATACCAGACAATTTTAAATAAGCACGCCAGGACCCGAGAGCGTGGAATCTTCTTATCCGAAGTCAGCAGCGTTATCCACTGCGCCACGCGCCCGTCTACCAAACGAAAAAGGTATTATGAAGAAACAATTCGAGTGTAAGATAGAAAAGATAGAAGATCGTAGTTTTGTTGACAAATAAAACACAAGACTTTGAGCACTTATAAAACAATTTGTAAAATATATGCGAGCACGCCAGGATTCGAACCTGGAATCTTCTGATCCGTAGTCAGACGCGTTATCCATCGCACCACGCGCCCGTCTACTAAATGGAAAAAAGTTATTCTGAAGAAACAGTTTGAGTGTACAAATAAAAGGATCTTTAGAACCGAGTATACAAAATATGGAAATGAATTAATTAGACTTTTAACTGACCAAATTCCCAGCATTGTTTCGAGGTTAGAAAAACGATAAAGCAATATATTCTTAAAAAATACATTACAAGTGATAGAAGTTTTAGATTTGTTTGATAAAGACAAAAGATAGAATGACTTTGAGGGTTGGATTAAGTGTCCAGCAATATACCGACAAAGCTAGCCGGGCAATAGATTTGATTCTTTTCAACGGATCGCCTTCATTTAATAAAGAAGAAACATGCCAATGTCGTTTGAAAAAATATGCAAGAATTTAAGTCGATCTGTCTAAAATTAATACACCAGACAATTTTGAACTAGCGCCAGGACTCGAACCTGGAATCTTCTGATCCGAAGTCAGACGCGTTATCCATTGCGCCACGCGCCCGTCTACCAAATGGAAAAAAGTTATTCTGAAGAAACAGTTTGAGTGTACAAATAAAAGGATCTTTAGAACGAAGTACACGGACTATGGAAATGACTTAATTAGACTTTTAACTTACCAAATTCACATATCTATAGACAGTTTGCATTTCAAAAAATCTGTCGAACGCCCAACGTGGGGCTCGAACCCACGACCGTTGGATTAAGAGTCCAACGCTCTACCGACTGAGCTAGCCGGGCGACGAGTCTGAATTCTTACAGCGGATCATTCGATCACGGTTTGATTCATTTCAACGGATCGCCATCATTCAATGAGGGAGAAACTTGTCAAAGTGGGTTAAAAAAAGGTTCTACAAGAATTAAAGTCGTTCTGACTAAAATGAATATACCAGACAATTTTAAATAAGCGCGCCAGGACTCGTGCGTGGAATCTTCTTATCCGAAGTCAGCCGCGTTATCCACTGCGCCACGCGCTCGTCTACCAAACGAAAATGCTATTATGAAGAAACAATTCGAGTGTAAGATAGAAAAAATAGAAGATCGTAGTTTTGTTGACAAATAAAACACAAGACTTTGAGAACGGATCGCGTTCATTTAATAAAAAAGAAACATGCCAATGTCATTTGAAAAAAGGTGCAAGAATTTAAGTTGATCTGTCTAAAACTAATACACCAGACAATTTTGAACGAGCGCGCCAGAACTCGAACCTGGAATCTTCTGATCCGAAGTCAGACGCGTGATCCATTGCGCCACGCGCCCGTCTACAAAATGGAGTAAAGCTATTCCGAAGAAACAGTTTGAGTGTACAAATAAAATGATCTTGAGAACCTAGTACACGAAATACGGAAATGTATTAATCAGTCTTTTAACTGACCAAATTCCCAGCATTGTTACGAGGTTAGAAAAACGATGAAGCAATATTTTCACAAAAAATACATTACAAGAGATAGAAGTTTTAGATTTGTTTGACACAGACAAAAGATAGAATGACTTCGAGGGTTGAATTAAGTTTCTAACAATATACCGACAGAGCTAGCAGGGCAACGGCTTTGATTCTTTTCAACGGATCGCCTTCATTTAATAAAGAAGAAACATGCCAATGTCGTTTGAAAAAAGATGCAAGAATTTAAGTCGATCTGTCTAAAACTAATACACCAGACAATTTGAACGAGCGCGCCAGGACTCGAACCTGGAATCTTCTGATCCGAAGTCAGACGCGTTATCCATTGCGCCACGCGCCCGTCTACCAAGTGGATAAAAGTTATTCTGAAGAAACAGTTTGAGTGTACAAATAAAAGGATCTTTAGAACCGAGTACACGAAATATGGAAATGAGTTAATTAGACTTTTAACTTACCAAACTCACATATCTATAGACAGTTTGCATTTCAAAAAACTTTCGAAAGCCCAACGTGGGGATCGAACCCACGACCGTTGGATTAAGAGTCCAACGCTCTACCGACTGAGCCAGCCGGGCGACGAGTCTGATTTCTTACAACGGATCATTTGATCACGGTTTGATTCATTTCAACGGATCGCCTTTATTCAATGAGGGAGAAACTTGTCAAAGTGGGTTGAAAAAAGGTGCTACAAGAATTAAAGTCGTTCTGACTAAAATGAATATACCAGACAATTTTAAATAAGCACGCCAGGACTCGAGAGCGTGGAATCTTCTTATCCGAAGTCAGCCGCGATATCCACTGCGCCACGCGCCCGTCTACCAAACGAAAAAGCTATTATGAAGAAACAATTCGAGTGTAAGATAGAAAAGATAGAAGATCGTAGTTTTGTTGACAAATAAAACACAAGACTTTGAGCACTTATAAAACAATTTGTAAAATATATGCGAGCACGCCAGGATTCGAACCTGGAATCTTATGATCCGTAGTCAGACGCGTTATCCATTGCGCCACGCGCCCGTCTACTAATTGGAAAAAAGTTATTCTGAAGAAACAGTTTGAGTGTACAAATAAAAGGTTCTTTAGAACCGAGTATACGAAATATGGAAATGAATTAATTAGACTTTTAACTGACCAAATTCCCAGCATTGTTTCGAGGTTAGAAAAACGATAAAGCAATATATTCTTAAAAAATACATTACAAGAGATAGAAGTTTTAGATTTGTTTGATAAAGACAAAAGATAGAATGACTTTGAGGGTTGGATTAAGTGTCCAACAATATACCGACAGAGCTAGCCGGGCAAAAGATTTGATTCTTTTCAACGGATCGCCTTCATTTAATAAAGAAGAAACATGCCAATGTCGTTTGAAAAAAGGTGCAAGAATTTAAGTCGATCTGTCTAAAACTAATACACCAGACAATTTTGAACGAGCGCGCCAGGACTCCAACCTGGAATCTTCTGATGCGAAGTCAGACGCGTTATCCATTGCGCCACGCGCCCGTCTACCAAATTGAAAAAAGCTATTCCCAAGAAACAGTTTGAGTGTACAAATAAAATGATCTTGAGAACCTAGTACACGAAATACGGAAATGTATTAATCAGTCTTTTAACTGACCAAATTCCCAGCATTGTTACGAGGTTAAAAAAACGATGAAGCAATATTTTCACAAAAAATACATTACAAGAGATAGAAGGTTTAGATTTGTTTGACAAAGACAAAGGATAGAATGACTTCGAGGGTTGGATTAAGTGTCTAACAATATACCGACAGAGCTAGCCGGGCAACGGGTTTGATTCTTTTCAATGGATCGCCTTCATTTAATAAAGAAGATACATGCCAATGTCGTTTGAAAAAAGTTACAAGAATTTAAGTCGATCTGTCTAAAATTAATACACCAGACAATTTTGAACGAGCGCGCCAGGACTCGAACCTGGAATCTTCTGATCCGAAGTCAGACGCGTTATTCATTGCGCCACGCGCCCGTCTACCAAATGGAAAAAAGTTATTCTGAAGAAACAGTTTGAGTGTACAAATAAAACGATCTTTAGAACGGAGTACACGGACTATGGAAATGACTTAATTAGACTTTTAACTTACCAAACTCACATATCTATAGACAGTTTGCATTTCAAAAAACCTGTCGAACGCCCAACGTGGGGCTCGAACCCACGACCGTTGGATTAAGAGTCCAACGCTCTACCGCCTGAGCTAGCCGGGCGACGAGTCTGATTTCTTACAACGGATCATTTGATCACGGTTTGATTCATTTCAACGGATCGCCATCATTCAATGAGGGAGAAACTTGTCAAAGTGGGTTGAAAAAAGGTGCTACAAGAATTAAAGTCGTTATGACTAAAATGAATATACCAGACAATTTCAAATAAGCACGCCAGGACTCGAGAGCGTGGAATCTTCTTATCCGAAGTCATCCGCGTTATCCACTGCGCCACGCGCCCGTCTACCAAGCGAAAAAGGTATTATGAAGAAACAATTCGAGTGTAAGATAGAAAAGATAGAAGATCGTAGTTTTGTTGACAAATAAAACACAAGACTTTGAGCAATTATAAAACAATTTGTAAAATATATGCGAGCACGCGAGGATTCGAACCTGGAATCTTCTGATCCGTAGTCAGACGCGTTATCCATTGCGCCACGCGCCCGTCTACTAAATGGAAAAAAGTTATTCTGAAGAAACAGTTTGAGTGTACAAATAAAAGGATCTTTAGAACCGAGTATACAAAATATGGAAATGAATTAATTAGACTTTTAACTGACCAAATTCCCAGCATTGTTTCGAGGTTAGAAAAACGATAAAGCAATATATTCTTAAAAAATACATTACAAGAGATAGAAGTTTTAGATTTGTTTGATAAAGACAAAAGATAGAATGACTTTGAGGGTTGGATTAGGTATCCAACAATATACCGACAGAGCTTGCCGGGCAATAGATTTGATTCTTTTCAACGGATCGCCTTCATTTAATAAAGAAGAAACATGCCAATGTCGTTTGAAAAAATGTGCAAGAATTTAAGTCGATCTGTCTAAAACTAATACACCAGACAATTTTGAACGAGCGCGCCAGGACTCCAACCTGGAATCTTCTGATCCGAAGTCAGACGCGTTATCCATTGCGCCACGCGCCCGTCTACCAGATTGAAAAAAGCTATTCCCAAGAAACAGTTTGAGTGTACAAATAAAATGATCTTAAGAACCTAGTACACGAAATTCGGAAATGTATTAATCAGTCTTTTAACTGACCAAATTCCCAGCATTGTTACGAGGTTAGAAAAACGATGAAGCAATATTTTCACAAAAAATACATTACAAGAGATAGAAGTTTTAGATTTGTTTGACAAAGACAAAGGATAGAATGACTTCGAGGGTTGGATTAAGTGTCTAACAATATACCGACAGAGCTAGCCGGGCAACGGGTTTGATTCTTTTCAACGGATCGCCTTCATTTAATAAAGAAGAAACATGCCAATGTCGTTTGAAAAAAGGTGCAAGAATTTAAGTCGATCTGTCTAAAACTAATACACCAGACAATTTTGAACGAGCGCGCCAGGACTCCAACCTGGAATCTTCTGATCCGAAGTCAGACGCGTTATCCATTGCGCCACGCGCCCGTCTACCAAATGGAAAAAAGTTATTCTGAAGAAACAGTTTGAGTGTACAAATAAAAGGATCTTTAGAACGGAGTACACGGACTATGGAAATGACTTAATTAGACTTTTAACTTACCAAACTCACATATCTACAGACAGTTTGCATTTCAAAAAATCTGTCGAACGCCCAACGTGGGGCTCGAACCCACGACCGTTGGATTAAGAGTCCAACGCTTTTTTTTTTTTTTTTTTTTTTTTTTTTTTTTTTTTTTTTTTTTTTTTTTTTTGTTTTGCGGATCAGAATTTTCCAAGGCACAGATCAGTGTCTAATGCCACGTCATATCCGTGTCATATCGGTATAACGCTTCATAAGCATGCCACTGCATAAGTAGCAGTCATAAACTTATGGAGGCTTCAGTATCTGCCGCGCCATTGCACAGCACAAACTTCCACCCCGGGGTTCGGTATACACTGTATGTCACAGCATAACTTTCGCCCAGGGCTTCCGTCTGCACCATGCATAGCATAGCTCAACTTCCGCCCCCCCGGCTTCCGTACATACTGCGTGACGCTTAACACGCACACAGCATGACATCCACCGTGAAGCTTCCGATTCATCACGTCCGCTTAATATGTGATGGTATTTCCGACATAAAAAATGGATAAAATTGCAGAGTCCACTTGGGCAGATATGCTTTTGTTTATGGTGGATTGCGTTATGTAGCTGAATATCCATTTAGGATCTCCTTCCAGTTATTTACTATTCCGAGAAAAATAAGGTTAGTAAAAGTGTTCTCCATTGTGTTCAAAAATTGCGTAAAGTGAAATATTGTTTTTGAAATTATATCATCGTCCATAGGGGTCAAATATTTATTTTGGATATCCAGTCTTATTTTGGTGCCAATTAAGTTCTTTTTCCATATTACATAACATTTGGTGACTACTATTCGGTTATGCCCCCTGTAACTATTGTAGAATATTTCCTTCGGAGTTATTTTGATGGAGTTGCTTAGTACGCTGTTAAGAATTTTTAAAAGTTTTACCGCATATTTCCTCGTTGATTTACAGTTTATAATTATATGTCCTGTATTGTCTACAGGCCCTTTGCAAAATTTGCAGCCTAATATTTTTAAGTTTCCGAGAGCATCATACCTGAGGGACATTCCCCTCAAGCGATCGCCGAATATGTACCCCTCTCTTATAATGCGATACGAGATTATTCGTTCCGCGTTAGTAAACTTATTTTTATAATCATGGTTAAATAGGTGAGCTTCTTCCCAATTCACATTCAGCAGCTGTTGTTTTTCTTTGGCTGTCCTGTTGTTCTTCAATTTCATGTACAGGTCTTTATGTCTTGCAACCTCCCAGGTGGATTGCGAGAAATTCAATTCTTTATAGATGTCGAGGATGTATGCCCATTGCTCTGGAATAGTATTGCTGTGGGGCATTGAGTTGGTGTATCTATCCTTGTTAATTTGCTTGACTCTGGATCCCAAAGAGTATAATGCCTCTATTTGCCAAAATTGAGTTAGGGGTTCGTTACCCACGATGTATCTCATTTTTTCCACTGCACATGCCTTTATTTTTGCATCAACATCAATCATATTGATCCCACCATCGTTCCACATTCTTTGTAGCGATTTTCTGCTAATGGCCTCTATCTTTTGCGGGTGCCAGAGGAACTTAAACAGCGCACTCTCGATTTTCTTTATATACGTTTTCGGGATTCTCTTTACTCTCGTATGGAATATTATGACAGACATAATCATGGAGTTTATTGATATCAGTTTACCATACCAGGTGAGGTTTCGCAGCTTAACGTAATTTAGGGTTCGTATCATCTTATTTTCGATTACCTGCCACATATTGTTTAAGTCCATATTTCCAAATTGTATTCCAAGTATTATGGTGTTTTGTTTTATGTAGTTCCCATGTGGCGAATTGTTCACTAAATTATGCGATTCTTTTGTAATACAGAGAATTTCGGTCTTATCTTTATTTATTTTTTGTCCTGTTGCTAAATGGAATGTGTCTAGCTCGTGAAAGATTTCTGTAATAGATGATTGATCTCTAACTGCGAACGTGATATCATCAGCAAACTGATCGAGTTTATGCTCGTATCTCCCCAGTTGGATACCATGTATATTGGCATTTAATTGTACCGATCTTGCTAGGGGCTCTATATTGATGGCGTAGAGAAGCATACTTAACGGGCATCCTTGCCTAATTCCTTGCCCTATATCGATTTCCTGCGTGAGTCTACCGTTTACATCTACCTGACTTTTAATTCCGTAATACATGCTTTTAATTGCTTTTGAGATTCTATTTCCAAGTCCAATTTGATGTAAAATTTTAAATAAGAAGTCATGATTCACTCTATCAAAAGCTTTAAGATTGTCTATTATTATTAGTGATCCGGGGATATTTTTCATTTTGCAGTGTCTAATTATAGCGTCTATATTATAATGAACATCTTCCATACATCTTTGCTTGAGTGCGCATTTCTGGGATGGACTTATGATTTTGTTTAGTACTGGTTCTAATCGTTTAACAAGGATTCTTGATAGGATTTTATAGTCTGCATTGAGCGTTGTGATTGGCCTCCAATTTTTTAAATTTGTTTTGTCTCCCTTCTTGTATACTAATTTAACTTTCGCTATGGTAGCAGATTTTGGTATTTGGCCGAAATATAATATGTTATTCATAAGTTGAGTAAATTGCTTTTTAATAGAGTTCCAGAAGGTCAGGTAGAATTCTTTGGATAGACCATCAAATCCTGGGGATTTATCGTTTCCCATAAATTTTATCGCCCTATATACCTCTTCTTGTGAGATATAGCTTTCTAGTATGATATTATCCTCATCTGCAATTTTAGAAGAGCCCATTAAGTTTAGATAACGATTTTGGTATTGTTCTTGCGTTATATTCTCTTTGCCCCATAGGTTCTTATAGAAACTTTCTACTATTGATATGATCTCCCCGGGATTTGTTTTTACATTTTGGTCATTTGTCACCAGCTCTTCTATTGTTGTTTGCCTAGATCTGCGCCGGATTTTTTCATAAAAGGTTTTGGTGGGCCTTTCCCCTTCTTCAAGGTTTTTCATTTTTGCCATTAGTATGTCCCTTTTGTTTCGTTCATCTTGAATTATCTCGATCTGCGATTTTAGCCTTTTGATTTCGATCATGTTTTCCGCTTTCCCCTCATTGATTAGTATATCAAATCTTTTTCGAATTTGCATTAAGCTATTATTGTGGTCACGTGTCCGGAATTTCGAGTAGGCAATGGTTTGTTTTTTAACCCTCTTTTTCACATAGTCCCACCAGTCCGACAAGTAATCAAAGTTTTCGATATCCGTGAGTGCGTCTTTATATGTATTTTGGATGATGGTGATATACGTGGGGTCCTTATATAGCGCGGTGTTATTGCGCCACGTTCCTTTGCCCCATCGAACCTTTTTGGTTTGTTCTAGTGTAATTTGTGGGCATAGTATGTGATCCGAAACAGTGTTGGGTATATGGGTTATGTCCGAAATGATGCTATTTACATTGGCCGAGTTATATATCCGGTCTATTCTCCGTCCTTGCGATTTGAAGTGGAAGGTATAGATTTGTTTGTTTGGATATTTTGCACGGTAGGTATCGAATATATTGTTCTGTAGGACGAATTTTCGGAAGATTTTCTCAGGGGGTCGCATTTTGAAGTTGTTGGCATTTGTGACGTCACGAATGTCCAGGACGGCATTGAAATCTCCGACTATTATTAAGTAATTTGATTCGCAGTAATTACTTAGAATGTTGGCAAGATTTTGGTAGAACTCCGTTTTATGAGGGCCGTTTTTCGCCGGGGCGTAAACATTGAATATCTTGATGATCCGCTTGTCCATTTCTATTTCTATACTATCGCACCGATGTGTGATATGTGTGGTGTAAGTTGGTGGCAATATGGTATCACAAACTTTAACCATTATCAACGTGCCTTGCCTGTAAGAGGTATGGAAACCTTCATTCCTATCCAGAGTATTATAATATATATTATATTTTTTATCATTCGCCCACTGGGTCATGAGGGCCTTGTCGACCTTATGGGCCTCTTGTATACAAAGGACATTCGGCTTATCCGTTTCTATAAATTTGTCCAATTCATATCTATGGTGTTGTAGACCATTTACGTTCATGGAAACAATCTTCACCTTAGCCATATATACCTAGTAAAAAGGTGTATGCTACTATTTATGGTATAAGCAAATAATATCCCGAATTATAGTTTATAAGTTTGTACGTCAGTAGACGTATAAGAAGCAGTTTCTGAAAATTTTAAAAGTTTCATTCACTTACGCTTTCCTTTTTTATTTTTTCCAGTCAATTTTGTTTCGGTTGTAGCCGAAAAGGATGATTCCGATGACGATTCTCTATTTCTTTTATTGTTCATGTCGGAGTTGTCCAGGTTTGCGTCCGTCAGATCTACTATGTGTTCGTTATTTCCTAGAACTGCTGGGGCAGAGAGAATTTCATCCGGAACGTCGCTAAATAAAGACGTTGTTGTGTCGTGCGCTTCATATTTATGGACCATGACTTTAACATAGGCCTTCCCTTTTGGTGGAGGGTGGAAAGGCGTATTGCCGATGGTCGAAGTTTGTTTCAGTTTTCTGCTCGGTTCCGGTTGTTTAGGTGTTTGATGGGTATTTCCAGGTTGTGCGTCTTTGGGCGATTCTCCAAGTTGCGCGTCTTTTTGGGGGGTTTGACTCGGACTTGTTGTGATTCCGACATCTTCACATTCCGACCAGTCACTTATTTCACGTAGTTCAGAGGCCGACGGAGAAAATTCGGAGATGGATTTATCCTTGCCACCTTGCGTTGTTTCCTGTTTGTTCTTTGTAGGTGTAATTTCTTCGGTTGATTGGCAATTAACCTGATTAGGTGTAATTACCGGTCGGTTTTGCTTGGTGTTTCCATTGTTTTGTTTTGTTTTGTTAGGTGAATTTGTAGGAATTATCTGTTGTGTCCTCCTTTGTTTGGGAAAAGTCCAGGTTTTTGTGTAATTTCCTATGACTGGAAAGTCTCTAGCTTTTGTTTGGCAGTCCTTTTGTAAATGTCCAGCCTGTCTACAATATCTGCAGACAGGCTCGTTATTACAGTCTATGAATGTGTGTCCAGATTGTAGACATCTTCCACATTTTGGAATGTATAGTTCTTTCGGAAGATATGTTTTACATTTGAGGCCTTTGAACACTACATAGTCTGGTAATCGTTCCTTTTTAAAACCCTCTATTATGAAAGCTATGTAGCCGTTATATACATCAGTCCCTCTGTGCCAATTCTTAATAGCACTCTTTACTGTCCCACAACCCAGCTGGTTGATCGTATGAACAGCTTTGTCATAGGATATTTCGTGAGGTATATCCTTCACTGAAATCCTTACGGGTGCATCGCTCGGCATTTGTACAGCGATTTGTGCTTCTGCTGTTTTAATTTGTCCTTGTGTAGCTTCCAAGAAACTTTCCCTGCAGCTGTTATTTGGACCGTCCGTAGGTGCAAACGTTAAAATCCATTGGCCCTTGCGGGTCTCATATAATCCCTTAATTTCGTTTGTATATTCCTTAGTTTTATCATAGTTTTTCAGTAATTCCATTAATGAGGCGAAGGTAAATTCCGTGTCCGTTTTGAGGAAAACCGTTCTTGGTCTTGCTTCTCCTGGTGATGTTTCTACAGGTGGGTTCGATGCGACAGCCGCAGAATAGTCCCGGGTTGTTGCTTCTCTCCCTGTTGTTGCACTGCCTGCTTTCGCGTAATCCATGCTGTTTGACAGACAGGCGCTTTAACCAACGCTCTACCGACTGAGCTAGCCGGGCGACGAGTCTGATTTCTTACAACGGATCATTTGATCACTGTTTGATTCATTTCAACGGATCGCCATCATTCAATGAGGGAGAAACTTGTCAAAGTGGGTTGAAAAAAGGTGCTACAAGAATTAAAGTCGTTCTGACTAAAATGAATATACCAGACAATTTTAAATAAGCACGCCAGGACTCGAGAGCGTGGAATCTTCTTATCCGAAGTCAGCCGCGTTATCCACTGCGCCACGCGCCCGTCTACCAAACGAAAAAGGTACTATGAAGAAACAATTCGAGTGTAAGATAGAAAAGATAGAAGATCGTAATTTTGTTGACAAATAAAACACAAGACTTTGAGCACTTATAAAACAATTTGTAAAATATATGCGAGCACGCCAGGATTCGAACCTGGAATCTTCTGATCCGTAGTCAGACGCGTTATCCATTGCGCCACGCGTCCGTCTACTAAATGGAAAAAAGTTATTCTGAAGAAACAGTTTGAGTGTACAAATAAAAGGATCTTTAGAACGGAGTACACGGACTATGGAAATGATTTAATTAGACTTTTAACTTACCAAACTCACATATCTATAGACAGTTTGCATTTCAAAAAATCTGTCGAACGCCCAACGTGGGGCTCGAACCCACGACCGTTGGATTAAGAGTCCAACGCTCTACCGACTGAGCTAGCCGGGCGACGAGTCTGAATTCTTACAACGGATCATTTGATCACGGTTTGATTCATTTCAACGGATCGCCACCATTCAATGAGGGAGAAACTTGTCAAAGTGGGTTAAAAAAAGGTTCTACAAGAATTAAAGTCGTTCTGACTAAAATGAATATACCAGACAATTTTAAATAAGCGCGCCAGGACTCGTGCGTGGAATCTTCTTATCCGAAGTCAGCCGCGTTATCCACTGCGCCACGCGCTCGTCTACCAAACGAAAATGCTATTATGAAGAAACAATTCGAGTGTAAGATAGAAAAGATAGAAGATCGTAGTTTTGTTGACAAATAAAACACAAGACTTTGAGAACGGATCGCCTTCATTTAATAAAAAAGAAACATGCCAATGTCATTTGAAAAAAGGTGCAAGAATTTAAGTTGATCTGTCTAAAACTAATACACCAGACAATTTTGAACGAGCGCGCCAGGACTCGAACCTGGAATCTTCTGATCCGAAGTCAGACGCGTTATCCATTGCGCCACGCGCCCGTCTACAAAATGGAGAAAAGCTATTCCGAAGAAACAGTTTGAGTGTACAAATAAAATGATCTTGAGAACCTAGTACACGAAATACGGAAATGTATTAATCAGTCTTTTAACTGACCAAATTCCCAGCATTGTTAAGAGGTTAGAAAAACGATGAAGCAATATTTTCACAAAAAATACATTACAAGAGATAGAAGTTTTAGATTTGTTTGACACAGACAAAAGATAGAATGACTTCGAGGGTTGAATTAAGTTTCTAACAATATACCGACAGAGCTAGCAGGGCAACGGCTTTGATTCTTTTCAACGGATCGCCTTCATTTAATAAAGAAGAAACATGCCAATGTCGCTTGAAAAAAGATGCAAGAATTTAAGTCGATCTGTCTAAAACTAATACACCAGACAATTTGAACGAGCGCGCCAGGACTCGAACCTGGAATCTTCTGATTCGAAGACAGACGCGTTATCCATTGCGACACGCGCCCGCCTACCAAATGGAAAAAAGTTATTCTGAAGAAACAGTTTGAGTGTACAAATAAAAGGATCTTCAGTACGGAGTACACGGACTATGGAAATGACTTAATTAGACTTTTAACTTACCAAACTCACATATCTATAGACAGTTTGCATTTCAAAAAACCTGTCGAACGCCCAACGTGGGGCTCGAACCCACGACCGTTGGATTAAGAGTCCAACGCTCTACCGACTGTGCTAGCCGGGCGACAAGACTGATTTCTTACAACGGATCATTTGATCACGGTTTGATTCATTTCAACGGATCGCCATCATTCAATGAGGGAGAAACTTGTCAAAGTGGGTTGAAAAAAGGTGCTACAAGAATTAAAGTCGTTCTGACTAAAATGAATATACCAGACAATTTTAAATAAGCACGCCAGGACCCGAGAGCGTGGAATCTTCTTATCCGAAGTCAGCCGCGTTATCCACTGCGCCACGCGCTCGTCTACCAAACGAAAATGCTATTATGAAGAAACAATTCGAGTGTAAGATAGAAAAGATAGAAGATCGTAGTTTTGTTGACAAATAAAACACAAGACTTTAAGAACGGATCGCCTTCATTTGATAAAGAAGAAACATGCCAATGTCAAAGACAAAAGATAGAATGACTTTGAGGGTTGGATTAAGTGTCCAACAATATACCGACAGAGCTAGCCGGGCAACGGGTTTGATTCTTTTCAACGGATCGCCTTCATTTAATAAAGAAGAAACATGCCAATGTCGTTTGAAAAAAAGTGCAAGAATTTAAGTCGATCTGTCTAAAACTAATACACCAGACAATTTTGAACGAGCGCGCCAGGACTCGAACCTGGAATCTTCTGATCCGAAGTCAGACGCGTTATCCATTGCGCCACGCGCCCGTCTACCAAGTGGATAAAAGTTATTCTGAAGAAACAGTTTGAGTGTACAAATAAAAGGATCTTTAGAACCGAGTACACGAAATATGGAAATGAGTTAATTAGACTTTTAACTTACCAAACTCACATATCTATAGACAGTTTGCATTTCAAAAAACTTTCGAAAGCCCAACGTGGGGATCGAACCCACGACCGTTGGATTAAGAGTCCAACGCTCTACCGACTGAGCCAGCCGGGCGACGAGTCTGATTTCTTACAACGGATCATTTGATCACGGTTTAATTCATTTCAACGGATCGCCTTTATTCAATGAGGGAGAAACTTGTCAAAGTGGGTTGAAAAAAGGTGCTACAAGAATTAAAGTCGTTCTGACTAAAATGAATATACCAGACAATTTTAAATAAGCACGCCAGGACTCGAGAGCGTGGAATCTTCTTATCCGAAGTCAGCCGCGATATCCACTGCGCCACGCGCCCGTCTACCAAACGAAAAAGCTATTATGAAGAAACAATTCGAGTGTAAGATAGAAAAGATAGAAGATCGTAGTTTTGTTGACAAATAAAACACAAGACTTTGAGCACTTATAAAACAATTTGTAAAATATATGCGAGCACGCCAGGATTCGAACCTGGAATCTTCTGATCCGTAGTCAGACGCGTTATCCATTGCGCCACGCGCCCGTCTACTAAACGGAAAAAAGTTATTCTGAAGAAACAGTTTGAGTGTACAAATAAAAGGTTCTTTAGAACCGAGTATACGAAATATGGAAATGAATTAATTAGACTTTTAACTGACCAAATTCCCAGCATTGTTTCGAGGTTAGAAAAACGATAAAGCAATATATTCTTAAAAAATACATTACAAGAGATAGAAGTTTTAGATTTGTTTGATAAAGACAAAAGATAGAATGACTTTGAGGGTTGGATTAAGTGTCCAACAATATACCGACAGAGCTAACCGGGCAATAGGTTTGATTCTTTTCAACGGATCGCCTTCATTTAATAAAGAAGAAACATGCCAATTTCGTTTGAAAAAAGGTGCAAGAATTTAAGTCGATCTGTCTAAAACTAATACACCAAACAATTTTGAACGAGCGCGCCAGGACTCCAACCTGGAATTTTCTGATCCGAAGTCAGACGCGTTATCCATTGCGCCACGCGCCCGTCTACCAGATTGAAAAAAGCTACTCCCAAGAAACAGTTTGAGTGTACAAATAAAATGATCTTTAGAACCTAGTACACGAAATACGGAAATGTATTAATCAGTCTTTTAACTGACCAAATTCCCAGCATTGTTACGAGGTTAGAAAAACGACGAAGCAATATTTTCACAAAAAATACATTACAAGAGATAATAGTTTTAGATTTCTTTGACAAAGACAAAGGATAGAATGACTTCGAGGGTTGGATTAAGTGTCTAACAATATACCGACAGAGCTAGCCGGGCAACGGGTTTGATTCTTTTCAACGGATCGCCTTCATTTAATAAAGAAGAAACATGCCAATGTAGTTTGAAAAAAGATGCAAGAATTTAAGTCGATTTGTCTAAAATTAATACACCAGACAATTTTGAACGAGCGCCAGGACTCGAACCTGGAATCTTCTGATCCGAAGTCAGACGCGTTATCCATTGCGCCACGCGCCCGTCTACCAAATGGAAAAAAGTTATTCTGAAGAAACAGTTTGAGTGTACAAATAAAAGGATCTTTAGAACGAAGTACACGGACTATGGAAATGACTTAATTAGACTTTTAACTTACCAAATTCCCATATCTATAGACAGTTTGCATTTCAAAAAATCTGTCGAACGCCCAACGTGGGGCTCGAACCCACGACCGTTGGATTAAGAGTCCGACGCTCTACCGACTGAGCTAGCCGGGCGACGAGTCTGAATTCTTACAGCGCATCATTCGATCACGGTTTGATTAATTTCAACGGATCGCCATCATTCAATGAGGGAGAAACTTGTCAAAGTGGGTTAAAAAAAGGTTCTACAAGAATTAAAGTCGTTCTGACTAAAATGAATATACCAGACAATTTTAAATAAGCGCGCCAGGACTCGTGCGTGGAATCTTCTTATCCGAAGTCAGCCGCGTTATCCACTGCGCCACGCGCTCGTCTACCAAACGAAAATGCTATTATGAAGAAACAATTCGAGTGTAAGATAGAAAAAATAGAAGATCGTAGTTTTGTTGACAAATAAAACACAAGACTTTGAGAACGGATCGCCTTCATTTAATAAAAAAGAAACATGCCAATGTCATTTGAAAAAAGGTGCAAGAATTTAAGTTGATCTGTCTAAAACTAATACACCAGACAATTTTGAACGAGCGCGCCAGAACTCGAACCTGGAATCTTCTGATCCGAAGTCAGACGCGTTATCCATTGCGCCACGCGCCCGTCTACAAAATGGAGTAAAGCAATTCCGAAGAAACAGTTTGAGTTTACAAATAAAATGATCTTGAGAACCTAGTACACGAAATACGGAAATGTATTAATCAGTCTTTTAACTGACCAAATTCCCAGCATTGTTACGAGGTTAGAAAAACGATGAAGCAATATTTTCACAAAAAATACATTACAAGAGATAGAAGTTTTAGATTTGTTTGACACAGACAAAAGATAGAATGACTTCGAGGGTTGAATTAAGTTTCTAACAATATACCGACAGAGCTAGCAGGGCAACGGCTTTGATTCTTTTCAACGGATCGCCTTCATTTAATAAAGAAGAAACATGCCAATGTCGTTTGAAAAAGATGCAAGAATTTAAGTCGATCTGTCTAAAACTAATACACCAGACAATTTGAACGAGCGCGCCAGGACTCGAACCTGGAATCTTCTGATTCGAAGACAGACGCGTTATCCATTGCGCCACGCGCCCGTCTACCAAATGGAAAAAAGTTATTCTGAAGAAACAGTTTGAGTGTACAAATAAAAGGATCTTTAGAACGGAGTACACGGACTATGGAAATGACTTAATTAGACTTTTAACTTACCAAACTCACATATCTATAGACAGTTTGCATTTCAAAAAACCTGTCGAACGCCCAACGTGGGGCTCGAACCCACGACCGTTGGATTAGGAGTCCAACGCTCTACCGACTGAGCTAGCCGGGCGACGAGTCTGATTTCTTACAACGGATCATTTGATCACGGTTTGATTCATTTTAACGGATCGCCATCATTCAATGAGGGAGAAACTTGTCAAAGTGGGTTGAAAAAAGGTGCTACAAGAATTAAAGTCGTTCTGACTAAAATGAATATACCAGACAATTTTAAATAAGCACGCCAGGACTCGAGAGCGTGGAATCTTCTTATCCGAAGTCAGCCGCGTTATCCACTGCGCCACGCGCCCGTCTACCAAACGAAAAAGGTATTATGAAGAAACAATTCGAGTGTAAGATAGAAAAGATAGAAGATCGTAGTTTTGTTGACAAATAAAACACAAGACTTTGAGCACTTATAAAACAATTTGTAAAATATATGCGAGCACGCCAGGATTCGAACCTGGAGTCTTCTGATCCGTAGTCAGACGCGTTATCCATTGCGCCACGCGCCCGTCTACTAAATGGAAAAAAGTTATTCTGAAGAAACAGTTTGAGTGTACAAATAAAAGGATCTTTAGAACCGAGTATACAAAATATGGAAATGAATTAATTAGACTTTTAACTTACCAAACTCACATATCTATAGACAGTTTGCATTTCAAAAAATCTGTCTAACGCCCAATGTGGGGCTCGAACCCACGACCGTTGGATTAAGAGTCCAACGCTCTACCGACTGAGCTAGCCGGGCGACGAGTCTGAATTCTTACAACGGATCATTTGATCACGGTTTGATTCATTTCAACGGATCGCCATCATTCAATGAGGGAGAAACTTGTCAAAGTGGGTTAAAAAAATGAATATGACTAAAATGAATATACCAGACAATTTTAAATAAGCACGCCAGGACTCGAGAGCGTGGAATCTTCTTATCCGAAGTCAGCCGCGTTATCCACTGCGCCACGCGCCCGTCTACCAAACGAAAAAGGTATTATGAAGAAACAATTCGAGTGTAAGATAGAAAAGATAGAAGATCGTAGTTTTGTTGACAAATAAAACACAAGACTTTGAGCACTTATAAAACAATTTGTAAAATATATGCGAGCACGCCAGGATTCGAACCTGGAGTCTTCTGATCCGTAGTCAGACGCGTTATCCATTGCGCCACGCGCCCGTCTACTAAATGGAAAAAAGTTATTCTGAAGAAACAGTTTGAGTGTACAAATAAAAGGATCTTTAGAACCGAGTATACAAAATATGGAAATGAATTAATTAGACTTTTAACTTACCAAACTCACATATCTATAGACAGTTTGCATTTCAAAAAATCTGTCGAACGCCCAACGTGGGGCTCGAACCCACGACCGTTGGATTAAGAGTCCAACGCTCTACCGACTGAGCTAGCCGGGCGACGAGTCTGAATTCTTACAACGGATCATTTGATCACGGTTTGATTCATTTCAACGGATCGCCATCATTCAATGAGGGAGAAACTTGTCAAAGTGGGTTAAAAAAAGGTTCTACAAGAATTAAAGTCGTTCTGACTAAAATGAATATACCAGACAATTTTAAATAAGCGCGCCAGGACTCGTGCGTGGAATCTTCTTATCCGAAGTCAGCCGCGTTATCCACTGCGCCACGCGCTCGTCTACCAAACGAAAATGCTATTATGAAGAAACAATTCGAGTGTAAGATAGAAAAGATAGAAGATCGTAGTTTTGTTGACAAATAAAACACAAGACTTTGAGAACGGATCGCCTTCATTTAATAAAAAAGAAACATGCCAATGTCATTTGAAAAAAGGTGCAAGAATTTAAGTTGATCTGTCTAAAACTAATACACCAGACAATTTTGAAAGAGCGCGCCAGGACTCGAACCTGGAATCTTCTGGTCCGAAGTCAGACGCGTTATCAATTGCGCCACGCGCCCGTCTACAAAATGGAGAAAAGCTATTCCGAAGAAACAGTTTGAGTGTACAAATAAAATCATCTTGAGAACCTAGTACACGAAATACGGAAATGTATTAATCAGTCTTTTAACTGACCAAATTCCCAGCATTGTTACGAGGTTAGAAAAACGATGAAGCAATATTTTCACAAAAAATACATTACAAGAGATAGAAGTTTTAGATTTGTTTGACACAGACAAAAGATAGAATGACTTCGAGGGTTGAATTAAGTTTCTAACAATATACCGACAGAGCTAGCAGGGCAACGGATTTGATTCTTTTCAACGGATCGCCTTCATTTGATAAAGAAGAAACATGCCAATGTCATTTGAAAAAAGGTGCAAGAATTTAAATTGATCTGTCTAAAACTAATAAACCAGACAATTTTGAACGAGCGCGCCAGGACTCGAACCTGGAAACTTCTGATCCGAAGTCAGACGCGTTATCCATTGCGCCACGCGCCCGTCTACAAAATGGAAAAAAGCTATTCCGAAGAAACAGTTTGAGTGTACTAATAATATGATCTTGAGAACCTAGTACACGAAAGTCGGAAATGTATTAATCAGTCTTTTAAGTGACCAAATTCCCAGCATTGTTATGAGGTTAGAAAAACGATGAAGCAATATTTTCACAAAAAATACATTACAAGAGATAGAAGTTTTAAATTTGTTTGACACAGACAAAGGATAGAATGATTTCGAGGGTTGGATTAAGTTTCTAACAATATACCGACAGAGCTAGCAGGGCAACGGGTTTGATTCTTTTCAACGGATCGCCTTCATTTAATAAAGAAGAAACATGTCAATGTCGTTTAAAAAAATATGCAAGAATTTAAGTCGATCTGTCTAAAACTAATACACCAGACAATTTCGAACAAGCGCGCCAGGACTCGAACCTGGAATCTTCTGATCCGAAGTCAGACGCGTTATCCACTGCGCCACGCGCCCGTCTACCAAGTGGATAAAAGTTATTCTGAAGAAACAGTTTGAGTGTACAAATAAAAGGATCTTGAGAACCGAGTACACAAAATACGGAAATGTGTTTATCAGAATTTTAACTGACCAAATTCCCAGCATTGTTTTGAGGTTAGAAAAACGATAAAGCAATAATTTCTTAAAAAATACATTACAAGAGGTAGAAGTTTTAGATTTCTTTGACAAAGACAAAGGATAGAATGACTTCGAGGGTTGGATTAAGTGTCTAACAATATACCGACAGAGCTAGCCGGGCAACGGGTTTGATTCTTTTCAACGGATCGCCTTCATTTAATAAAGAAGAAACATGCCAATGTCGTTTGAAAAAAGATGCAAGAATTTAAGTCGATCTGTCTAAAATTAATACACCAGACAATTTTGAACGAGCGCCAGGACTCGAACCTGGAATCTTCTGATCCGAAGTCAGACGCGTTATCCATTGCGCCACGCGCCCGTCTACCAAATGGAAAAAAGTTATTCTGAAGAAACAGTTTGAGTGTACAAATAAAAGGATCTTTAGAACGAAGTACACGGACTATGGAAATGACTTAATTAGACTTTTAACTTACCAAATTCACATATCTATAGACAGTTTGCATTTCAAAAAATCTGTCGAACGCCCAACGTGGGGCTCGAACCCACGACCGTTGGATTAAGAGTCCAACGCTCTACCGACTGAGCTAGCCGGGCGACGAGTCTGAATTCTTACAGCGGATCATTCGATCACGATTTGATTCATTTCAACGGATCGCCATCATTCAATGAGGGAGAAACTTGTCAAAGTGGGTTAAAAAAAGGTTATACAAGAATTAAAGTCGTTCTGACTAAAATGAATATACCAGACAATTTTAAATAAGCGCGCCAGGACTCGTGTGTGGAATCTTCTTATCCGAAGTCAGCCGCGTTATCCACTGCGCCACGCGCTCGTCTACCAAACGAAAATGCTATTATGAAGAAACAATTCGAGTGTAAGATAGAAAAAATAGAAGATCGTAGTTTTGTTGAGAAATAAAACACAAGACTTTGAGAACGGATCGCCTTCATTTAATAAAAAAGAAACATGCCAATGTCATTTGAAAAAAGGTGCAAGAATTTAAGTTGATCTGTCTAAAACTAATACACCAGACAATTTTGAACGAGCGCGCCAGAACTCGAACCTGGAATCTTCTGATCCGAAGTCAGACGCGTTATCCATTGCGCCACGCGCCCGTCTACAAAATGGAGAAAAGCTATTCCGAAGAAACAGTTTGAGTGTACAAATAAAATCATCTTGAGAACCTAGTACACGAAATACGGAAATGTATTAATCAGTCTTTTAACTGACCAAATTCCCAGCATTGTTATGAGGTTAGAAAAACGATGAAGCAATATTTTCACAAAAAATTCATTACAAGAGATAGAAGTTTTAAATTTGTTTGACACAGACAAAGGATAGAATGACTTCGAGGGTTGGATTAAGTTTCTAACAATATACCGACAGAGCTAGCAGGGCAACGGGTTTGATTCTTTTCAACGGATCGCCTTCATTTAATAAAGAAGAAACATGCCAATGTCGTTTAAAAAAATATGCAAGAATTTAAGTCGATCTGTCTAAAACTAATACACCAGACAATTTTGAACAAGCGCGCCAGGACTCGAACCTGGAATCTTCTGATCCGAAGTCAGACGCGTTATCCACTGCGCCACGCGCCCGTCTACCAAGTGGATAAAAGTTATTCTGAAGAAACAGTTTGAGTGTACAAATAAAAGGATCTTGAGAACCGAGTACACAAAATAAGGAAATGTGTTTATCAGAATTTTAACTGACCAAATTCCCAGCATTGTTTTGAGGTTAGAAAAACGATAAAGCAATAATTTCTTAAAAAATACATTACAAGAGGTAGAAGTTTTAGATTTGTTTGACAAAGACAAAAGATAGAATGACTTTGAGGGTTGGATTAAGTGTCCAACAATATACCGACAGAGCTAGCCGGGCAACGGGTTTGATTCTTTTCAACGGATCGCCTTCATTTAATAAAGAAGAAACATGTCAATGTCGTTTGAAAAAAGGTGCAAGAATTTAAGTCGATCTGTCTAAAACTAATACACCAGACAATTTTGAACGAGCGCGCCAGGACTCGAACCTGGAATCTTCTGATCCGAAATCAGACGCGTTATCCATTGCGCCACGCGCCCGTCTACCAAGTGGATAAAAGTTATTCTGAAGAAACAGTTTGAGTGTACAAATAAAAGGATCTTTAGAACCGAGTACACGAAATATGGAAATGAGTTAATTAGACTTTTAACTTACCAAACTCACATATCTATAGACAGTTTGCATTTCAAAAAACTTTCGGACGCCCAACGTGGGGATCGAACCCACGACCGTTGGATTAAGAGTCCAACGCTCTACCGACTGAGCCAGCCGGGCGACGAGTCTGATTTCTTACAACGGATCATTTGATCACGGTTTGATTCATTTCAACGGATCGCCTTTATTCAATGAGGGAGAAACTTGTCAAAGTGGGTTGAAAAAAGGTGCTACAGGAATTAAAGTCGTTCTGACTAAAATGAATATACCAGACAATTTTAAATAAGCACGCCAGGACTCGAGAGCGTGGAATCTTCTTATCCGAAGTCAGCCGCGATATCCACTGCGCCACGCGCCCGTCTACCAAACGAAAAAGCTATTATGAAGAAACAATTCGAGTGTAAGATAGAAAAGATAGAAGATCGTAGTTTTGTTGACAAATAAAACACAAGACTTTGAGCACTTATAAAACAATTTGTAAAATATATGCGAGCACGCCAGGATTCGAACCTGGAATCTTCTGATCCGTAGTCAGACGCGTTATCCATTGCGCCACGCGCCCGTCTACTAAATGGAAAAAAGTTATTCTGAAGAAACAGTTTGAGTGTACAAATAAAAGGTTCTTTAGAACCGAGTATACGAAATATGGAAATGAATTAATTAGACTTTTAACTGACCAAATTCCCAGCATTGTTTCGAGGTTAGAAAAACGATAAAGCAATATATTCTTAAAAAATACATTACAAGAGATAGAAGTTTTAGATTTGTTTGATAAAGACAAAAGATAGAATGACTTTGAGGGTTGGATTAAGTGTCCAACAATATACCGACAGAGCTAGCCGGGCAATAGGTTTGATTCTTTTCAACGGATCGCCTTCATTTAATAAAGAAGAAACATGCCAATGTCGTTTGAAAAAAGGTGCAAGAATTTAAGTCGATCTGTCTAAAACTAATACACCAGACAATTTTGAACGAGCGCGCCAGGACTCCAACCTGGAATCTTCTGATCCGAAGTCAGACGCGTTATCCATTGCGCCACGCGCCCGTCTACCAGATTGAAAAAAGCTATTCCCAAGAAACAGTTTGAGTGTACAAATAAAATGATCTTTAGAACCTAGTACACGAAATACGGAAATGTATTAATCAGTCTTTTAACTGACCAAATTCCCAGCATTGTTACGAGGTTAGAAAAACGATGAAGCAATATTTTCACAAAAAATACATTACAAGAGATAATAGTTTTAGATTTCTTTGACAAAGACAAAGGATAGAATGACTTCGAGGGTTGGATTAAGTGTCTAACAATATACCGACAGAGCTAGCCGGGCAACGGGTTTGATTCTTTTCAACGGATCGCCTTCATTTAATAAAGAAGAAACATGCCAATGTCGTTTGAAAAAAGATGCAAGAATTTAAGTCGATCTGTCTAAAATTAATACACCAGACAATTTTGAACGAGCGCCAGGACTCGAACCTGGAATCTTTTGATCCGAAGTCAGACGCGTTATCCATTGCGCCACGCGCCCGTCTACCAAATGGAAAAAAGTTATTCTGAAGAAACAGTTTGAGTGTACAAATAAAAGGATCTTTAGAACGAAGTACACGGACTATGGAAATGACTTAATTAGACTTTTAACTTACAAAACTCACATATCTATAGACAGTTTGCATTTCAAAAAATCTGTCGAACGCCCAACGTGGGGCTCGAACCCACGACCGTTGGATTAAGAGTCCAACGCTCTACCGACTGAGCTAGCCGGGCGACGAGTCTGAATTCTTACAACGGATCATTTGATCACGTTTGATTCATTTCAACGGATCGCCATCATTCAATGAGGGAGAAACTTGTCAAAGTGGGTTAAAAAAATATGCAAGAATTTAAGTCGATCTGTCTAAAACTAATACACCAGACAATTTTGAACAAGCGCGCCAGGACTCGAACCTGGAATCTTCTGATCCGAAGTCAGACGCGTTATCCACTGCGCCACGCGCCCGTCTACCAAGTGGATAAAAGTTATTCTGAAGAAACAGTTTGAGTGTACAAATAAAAGGATCTTGAGAACCGAGTACACAAAATACGGAAATGTGTTTATCAGAATTTTAACTGACCAAATTCCCAGCATTGTTTTGAGGTTAGAAAAACGATAAAGCAATAATTTTTTAAAAAATACATTACAAGAGGTAGAAGTTTTAGATTTGTTTGACAAAGACAAAAGATAGAATGACTTTGAGGGTTGGATTAAGTGTCCAACAATATACCGACAGAGCTAGCCGGGCAACGGGTTTGATTCTTTTCAACGGATCGCCTTCATTTAATAAAGAAGAAACATGTCAATGTCGTTTGAAAAAAGGTGCAAGAATTTAAGTCGATCTGTCTAAAACTAATACACCAGACAATTTTGAACGAGCGCGCCAGGACTCGAACCTGGAATCTTCTGATCCGAAATCAGACGCGTTATCCATTGTGCCACGCGCCCGTCTACCAAGTGGATAAAAGTTATTCTGAAGAAACAGTTTGAGTGTACAAATAAAAGGATCTTTAGAACCGAGTACACGAAATATGGAAATGAGTTAATTAGACTTTTAACTTACCAAACTCACATATCTATAGACAGTTTGCATTTCAAAAAACTTTCGAACGCCCAACGTGGGGATCGAACCCACGACCGTTGGATTAAGAGTCCAACGCTCTACCGACTGAGCTAGCCGGGCGACGAGTCTGATTTCTTACAACGGATCATTTGATCACGGTTTGATTCATTTCAACGGATCGCCTTTATTCAATGAGGGAGAAACTTGTCAAAGTGGGTTGAAAAAAGGTGCTACAAGAATTAAAGTCGTTCTGACTAAAATGAATATACCAGACAATTTTAAATAAGCACGCCAGGACTCGAGAGCGTGGAATCTTCTTATCCGAAGTCAGCCGCGATATCCACTGCGCCACGCGCCCGTCTACCAAACGAAAAAGCTATTATGAAGAAACAATTCGAGTGTAAGATAGAAAAGATAGAAGATCGTAGTTTTGTTGACAAATAAAACACAAGACTTTGAGCACTTATAAAACAATTTGTAAAATATATGCGAGCACGCCAGGATTCGAACCTGGAATCTTCTGATCCGTAGTCAGACGCGTTATCCATTGCGCCACGCGCCCGTCTACTAAATGGAAAAAAGTTATTCTGAAGAAACAGTTTGAGTGTACAAATAAAAGGTTCTTTAGTACCGAGTATACGAAATATGGAAATGAAATAATTAGACTTTTAACTGACCAAATTCCCAGCATTGTTTCGAGGTTAGAAAAACGATAAAGCAATATATTCTTAAAAAATACTTTACAAGAGATAGAAGTTTTAGATTTGTTTGATAAAGACAAAAGATAGAATGACTTTGAGGGTTGGATTAAGTGTCCAACAATATACCGACAGAGCTAGCCGGGCAATAGGTTTGATTCTTTTCAACGGATCGCCTTCATTTAATAAAGAAGAAACATGCCAATGTCGTTTGAAAAAAGGTGCAAGAATTTAAGTCGATCTGTCTAAAACTAATACACCAGACAATTTTGAACGAGCGCGCCAGGACTCCAACCTGGAATCTTCTGATCCGAAGTCAGACGCGTTATCCATTGAGCCACGCGCCCGTCTACCAGATTGAAAAAAGCTATTCCCAAGAAACAGTTTGAGTGTACAAATAAAAGGATCTTTAGAACCGAGTACACGAAATATGGAAATGAGTTAATTAGACTTTTAACTTACCAAACTCACATATCTATAGACAGTTTGCATTTCAAAAAACTTTCGAACGCCCAACGTGGGGATCGAACCCACGACCGTTGGATTAAGAGTCCAACGCTCTACCGACTGAGCCAGCCGGGCGACGAGTCTGATTTCTTACAACGGATCATTTGATCACGGTTTGATTCATTGCAACGGATCGCCTTTATTCAATGAGGGAGAAAACTTGTTAAAGTGGGTTGAAAAAAGGTGCTACAAGAATTAAAGTCGTTCTGACTAAAATGAATATACCAGACAATTTTAAATAAGCACGCCAGGACTCGAGAGCGTGGAATCTTCTTATCCGAAGTCAGCCGCGATATCCACTGCGCCACGCGCCCGTCTACCAAACGAAAAAGCTATTATGAAGAAACAATTCGAGTGTAAGATAGAAAAGATAGAAGATCGTAGTTTTGTTGACAAATAAAACACAAGACTTTGAGCACTTATAAAACAATTTGTAAAATATATGCGAGCACGCCAGGATTCGAACCTTGAATATTCGGGTTCGAGAATGACTTTGAGGGTTGGATTAAGTGTCCAACAATATACCGACAGAGCTAGCCGGGCAATAGGTTTGATTCTTTTCAACGGATCGCCTTCATTTAATAAAGAAGAAACATGCCAATGTCGTTTGAAAAAAGGTGCAAGAATTTAAGTCGATCTGTCTAAAACTAATACACCAGACAATTTTGAACGAGCGCGCCAGGACTCCAACCTGGAATCTTCTGATCCGAAGTCAGACGTGTTATCCATTGCGCCACGCGCCCGTCTACCAGATTGAAAAAAGCTATTCCCAAGAAACAGTTTGAGTGTACAAATAAAATGATCTTTAGAACCTAGTACACGAAATACGGAAATGTATTAATCAGTCTTTTAACTGACCAAATTCCCAGCATTGTTACGAGGTTAGAAAAACGATGAAGCAATATTTTCACAAAAAATACATTACAAGAGATAATAGTTTTAGATTTCTTTGAAAATGACAAAGGATAGAATGACTTCGAGGGTTGGATTAAGTGTCTAACAATATACCGACAGAGCTAGCCGGGCAACGGGTTTGATTCTTTTCAACGGATCGCCTTCATTTAATAAAGAAGAAACATGCCAATGTCGTTTGAAAAAAGATGCAAGAATTTAAGTCGATCTGTCTAAAATTAATACACCAGACAATTTTGAACGAGCGCCAGGACTCGAACCTGGAATCTTTTGATCCGAAGTCAGACGCGTTATCCATTGCGCCACGCGCCCGTCTACCAAATGGAAAAAAGTTATTCTGAAGAAACAGTTTGAGTGTACAAATAAAAGGATCTTTAGAACGAAGTACACGGACTATGGAAATGACTTAATTAGACTTTTAACTTACCAAACTCACATATCTATAGACCAGTGGTTCCCAACGGCCGGTCCGCGGACCGGTGCCGGTCCGCAAAGCTTTTTTGCCGGTCCGCAAGAAATTTCGTTGTTTTGTTGTTTTTATGCCGTCTCAATCGCTTTACCGAAGACGAGGTTGCGTTTGTTTATTGCGCAATTTCTCTTCCGTCGTCATATTGCGACATCTTGGCGACGTCTTTCGCGACATATTGGCGCCGAGTAATCACACTTTTCGCTTTTTTGGCTGCGATTTATCGCGAATGTGCTTCATCAAATCTCGCAAGATTCAGAAACCTAAAAATCGGCAGGCGTGCTTCTCCTGTTCTGCATGCTTTTCCTGATTAATATGACAATCCATATAAAACGTTATGCATATTTCTTTGTTTGAACCAGAAAACAGAAAAAAACAGTATAAAATCCCAGTAACATATGAACTTGGTGCGACCTTGCAGGTGGTCACGAGATGCGCAAAAAAGCATGGGCCGCTGAGATCTTTTCCAGTATTTTGAGCAGACACAGTAGGATTGATCCTGGTGCCAACTTGTCAAGTTACCGACGACTTTGACATTGTAATGTAAATTCATGTCGTTTGAGCCGTCGGTCAACTGCAGAGGGATTAATATTATGAACCCGATGAAAAAGATAAAACTTGAATAAAACGGAGCACAGAAATCGGCTACACGCTGCTGCAGAGCCACGTGTTGCAGAAACTTCTTTGAGGCCTCGTTTGCAGTTTTATATTGAAAACGAAACAACAGCAAGATTCTAACTAGAGTTAATTGTGTTTTTACATGATTTGGCATGTACATGTTTTTTTTTATGTGAGATATTTTATGTATGCCTTTCTTACGCATAATGGGTGCTCAACACTGCATTTCATTACGCAAATAAATGGTATTATTTTATGTTTCACCTATTTCAATATTTGGCCGACACAATATTTGATAGTTTTTCTTCGTGTGAAATGTTTTCAAGTGTGCCTTTTTTGTCTAAAAGCATATTGAGTGCCCGACATTGCATTATATTAGGCACATATATGTTACTCTTTTCTGTTCCGAACATTCCAATTTTTGCCGGTCCGCCAGTACATTTAATTTAATTTTACCGGTCCGCCAGGGTAAAAAGGTTGGGAACCACTGCTATAGACAGTTTGCATTTCAAAAAATCTGTCGAACGCCCAACGTGGGGCTCGAACCCACGACCGTTGGATTAAGAGTCCAACGCTCTACCGACTGAGCTAGCCGGGCGACGAGTCTGAATTCTTACAACGGATCATTTGATCACGGTTTGATTCATTTCAACGGATCGCCATCATTCAATGAGGGAGAAACTTGTCAAAGTGGGTTAAAAATATATGCAAGAATTTAAGTCGATCTGTCTAAAACTAATACACCAGACAATTTTGAACAAGCGCGCCAGTACTCGAACCTGGAATCTTCTGATCCGAAGTCAGACGCGTTATCCACTGCGCCACGCGCCCGTCTACCAAGTGGATAAAAGTTATTCTGAAGAAACAGTTTGAGTGTACAAATAAAAGGATCTTTAGAACCGAGTACACGAAATATGGAAATGAGTTAATTAGACTTTTAACTTACCAAACTCACATATCTTTAGACAGTTTGCATTTCAAAAAATTTTCGAACGCCCAACGTGGGGATGGAACCCACGACCGTTGGATTAAGAGTCCAACGCCCTACCGACTGAGCCAGCCGGGCGACGAGTCTGATTTCTTACAACGGATCATTTGATCACGGTTTGATTCATTTCAACGGATCGCCTTTATTCAATGAGGGAGAAACTTGTCAAAGTGGGTTGAAAAAAGGTGCTACAAGAATTAAAGTCGTTCTGACTAAAATGAATATACCAGACAATTTTAAATAAGCACGCCAGGACTCGAGAGCGTGGAATCTTCTTATCCGAAGTCAGCCGCGATATCCACTGCGCCACGCGCCCGTCTACCAAACGAAAAAGCTATTATGAAGAAACAATTCGAGTGTAAGATAGAAAAGATAGAAGATCGTAGTTTTGTTGACAAATAAAACACAAGACTTTGAGCACTTATAAAACAATTTGTAAAATATATGCGAGCACGCCAGGATTCGAACCTTGAATATTCGGGTTCGAGAATGACTTTGAGGGTTGGATTAAGTGTCCAACAATATACCGACAGAGCTAGCCGGGCAATAGGTTTGATTCTTTTCAACGGATCGCCTTCATTTAATAAAGAAGAAACATGCCAATGTCGTTTGAAAAAAGGTGCAAGAATTTAAGTCGATCTGTCTAAAACTAATACACCAGACAATTTTGAACGAGCGCGCCAGGACTCCAACCTGGAATCTTCTGATCCGAAGTCAGACGCGTTATCCATTGCGCCACGCGCCCGTCTACCAGATTGAAAAAAGCTATTCCCAAGAAACAGTTTGAGTGTACAAATAAAATGATCTTTAGAACCTAGTACACGAAATACGGAAATGTATTAATCAGTCTTTTAACTGACCAAATTCCCAGCATTGTTACGAGGTTAGAAAAACGATGAAGCAATATTTTCACAAAAAATACATTACAAGAGATAATAGTTTTAGATTTCTTTGACAAAGACAAAGGATAGAATGACTTCGAGGGTTGGATTAAGTGTCTAACAATATACCGACAGAGCTAGCCGGGCAACGGGTTTGATTCTTCTCAACGGATCGCCTTCATTTAATAGAGAAGAAACATGCCAATGTCGTTTGAAAAAAGATGCAAGAATTTAGGTCGATCTGTCTAAAATTAATACACCAGACAATTTTGAACGAGCGCCAGGACTAGAACCTGGAATCTTTTGATCCGAAGTCAGACGCGTTATCCATTGCGCCACGCGCCCGTCTACCAAATGGAAAAAAGTTATTCTGAAGAAACAGTTTGAGTGTACAAATAAAAGGATCTTTAGAACGAAGTACACGGACTATGGAAATGACTTATTTAGACTTTTAACTTACCAAACTCACATATCTATAGACAGTTTGCATTTCAAAAAATCTGTCGAACGCCCAACGTGGGGCTCGAACCCACGACCGTTGGATTAAGAGTCCAACACTCTACCGACTGAGCTAGCCGGGCGCCGAGTCTGAATTCTTACAACGGATCATTTGATCACGGTTTGATTAAATTCAACGGATCGCCATCATTCAATGAGGGAGAAACTTGTCAAAGTGGGTTAAAAAAATATGCAAGAATTTAAGTCGACCTGTCTAAAATGAATATACCAGAAAATTTTAAATAAGCGCGCCAGGACTCGTGCGTGGAATCTTCTTATCCGAAGTCAGCCGCGTTATCCACTGCGCCACGCGCTCGTCTACCAAACGAAAATGCTATTATGAAGAAACAATTCGAGTGTAAGATAGAAAAGATAGAAGATCGTAGTTTTGTTGACAAATAAAACACAAGACTTTGAGAACGGATCGCCTTCATTTAATAAAAAAGAAACATGCCAATGTCATTTGAAAAAAGGTGCAAGAATTTAAGTTGATCTGTCTAAAACTAATACACCAGACAATTTTGAACGAGCGCGCCAGGACTCGAACCTGGAATCTTCTGATCCGAAGTCAGACGCGTTATCCATTGCGCCACGCGCACGTCTACAAAATGGAGAAAAGCTATTCCGAAGAAACAGTTTGAGTGTACAAATAAAATGATCTTGAGAACCTAGTACACGAAATACGGAAATGTATTAATCAGTCTTTTAACTGACCAAATTCCCAGCATTGTTACGAGGTTAGAAAAACAATGAAGCAATATTTTCACAATCTTCTGATCCGAAGTCAGACGCGTTATCCATTGCGCCACGCGCCCGTCTACCAAATGGAAAAAGGTTATTCTGAAGAAACAGTTTGAGTGTACAAATAAAAGGATCTTTAGAACGGAGTACACGGACTATGGAAATGACTTAATTAGACTTTTAACTTACCAAACTCACATATCTATAGACAGTTTGCATTTCAAAAAATCTGTCGAACGCCCAACGTGGGGCTCGAACCCACGACCGTTGGATTAAGAGTCCAACGCTCTACCGACTGAGCTAGCCGGGCGACGAGTCTGAATTCTTACAACGGATCATTTGATCACGGTTTGATTCATTTCAACGGATCGCCATCATTCAATGAGGGAGAAACTTGTCAAAGTGGGTTAAAAAAAGGTTCTACAAGAATTAAAGTCGTTCTGACTAAAATGAATATACCAGACAATTTTAAATAAGCGCGCCAGGACTCGTGTGCGTGGAATCTTCTTATCCGAAGTCAGCCGCGTTATCCATTGCGCCACGCGCCCGTCTACTAAATGGAAAAAAGTTATTCTGAAGAAACAGTTTGAGTGTACAAATAAAAGGATCTTTAGAACGGAGTACACGGACTATGGAAATGACTTAATTAGACTTTTAACTTACCAAACTCACATATCTATAGACAGTTTGCATTTCAAAAAATCTGTCGAACGCCCAACGTGGGACTCGAACCCACGGCCGTTGGATTAAGAGTCCAACGCTCTACCGACTGAGCTAGCCGGGCGACGAGTCTGAATTCTTACAACGGATCATTTGATCACGGTTTGATTCATTTCAACGGATCGCCATCATTCAATGAGGGAGAAACTTGTCAAAGTGGGTTAAAAAAGGTTCTACAAGAATTAAAGTCGTTCTGACTAAAATGAATATACCAGACAACTTTAAATAAGCGCGCCAGGACTCGTGCGTGGAATCTTCCTATCCGAAGTCAGCCGCGTTATCCACTGCGCCACGCGCTCGTCTACCAAACGAAAATGCTATTATGAAGAAACAATTCGAGTGTAAGATAGAAAAGATAGAAGATCGTAGTTTTGTTGACAAATAAAACACAAGACTTTGAGCACTTATAAAACAATTTGTAAAATATATGCGAGCACGCCAGGATTCGAACCTGGAATCTTCTGATCCGTAGTCAGACGCGTTATCCATTGCGCCACGCGCCCGTCTACTAAATGGAAAAAAGTTATTCTGAAGAAACAGTTTGAGTGTACAAATAAAAGGATCTTTAGAACGGAGTACACGGACTATGGAAATGACTTAATTAGACTTTTAACTTACCAAACTCACATATCTATAGACAGTTTGCATTTCAAAAAATCTGTCGAACGCCCAACGTGGGACTCGAACCCACGGCCGTTGGATTAAGAGTCCAACGCTCTACCGACTGAGCTAGCCGGGCGACGAGTCTGAATTCTTACAACGGATCATTTGATCACGGTTTGATTCATTTCAACGGATCGCCATCATACAATGAGGGAGAAACTTGTCAAAGTGGGTTAAAAAAGGTTCTACAAGAATTAAAGTCGTTCTGACTAAAATGAATATACCAGACAACTTTAAATAAGCGCGCCAGGACTCGTGCGTGGAATCTTCCTATCCGAAGTCAGCCGCGTTATCCACTGCGCCACGCGCTCGTCTACCAAACGAAAATGCTATTATGAAGAAACAATTCGAGTGTAAGATAGAAAAGATAGAAGATCGTAGTTTTGTTGACAAATAAAACACAAGACTTTGAGCACTTATAAAACAATTTGTAAAATATATGCGAGCACGCCAGGATTCGAACCTGGAATCTTCTGATCCGTAGTCAGACGCGTTATCCATTGCGCCACGCGCCCGTCTACTAAATGGAAAAAAGTTATTCTGAAGAAACAGTTTGAGTGTACAAATAAAAGGATCTTTAGAACGGAGTACACGGACTATGGAAATGACTTAATTAGACTTTTAACTTACCAAACTCACATATCTATAGACAGTTTGCATTTCAAAAAATCTGTCGAACGCCCAACGTGGGGCTCGAACCCACGACCGTTGGATTAAGAGTCCAACGCTCTACCGACTGAGCTAGCCGGGCGACGAGTCTGAATTCTTACAACGGATCATTTGATCACGGTTTGATTCATTTCAACGGATCGCCATCATTCAATGAGGGAGAAACTTGTCAAAGTGGGTTAAAAAAAGGTTCTACAAGAATTAAAGTCGTTCTGACTAAAATGAATATACCAGACAATTTTAAATAAGCGCGCCAGGACTCGTGCGTGGAATCTTCTTATCCGAAGTCAGCCGCGTTATCCATTGCGCCACGCGCCCGTCTACTAAATGGAAAAAAGTTATTCTGAAGAAACAGTTTGAGTGTACAAATAAAAGGATCTTTAGAACGGAGTACACGGACTATGGAAATGACTTAATTAGACTTTTAACTTACCAAACTCACATATCTATAGACAGTTTGCATTTCAAAAAATCTGTCGAACGCCCAACGTGGGACTCGAACCCACGGCCGTTGGATTAAGAGTCCAACGCTCTACCGACTGAGCTAGCCGGGCAACGAGTCTGAATTCTTACAACGGATCATTTGATCACGGTTTGATTCATTTCAACGGATCGCCATCATTCAATGAGGGAGAAACTTGTCAAAGTGGGTTAAAAAAGGTTCTACAAGAATTAAAGTCGTTCTGACTAAAATGAATATACCAGACAACTTTAAATAAGCGCGCCAGGACTCGTGCGTGGAATCTTCCTATCCGAAGTCAGCCGCGTTATCCACTGCGCCACGCGCTCGTCTACCAAACGAAAATGCTATTATGAAGAAACAATTCGAGTGTAAGATAGAAAAGATAGAAGATCGTAGTTTTGTTGACAAATAAAACACAAGACTTTGAGCACTTATAAAACAATTTGTAAAATATATGCGAGCACGCCAGGATTCGAACCTGGAATCTTCTGATCCGTAGTCAGACGCGTTATCCATTGCGCCACGCGCCCGTCTACTAAATGGAAAAAAGTTATTCTGAAGAAACAGTTTGAGTGTACAAATAAAAGGATCTTTAGAACGGAGTACACGGACTATGGAAATGACTTAATTAGACTTTTAACTTACCAAACTCACATATCTATAGACAGTTTGCATTTCAAAAAATCTGTCGAACGCCCAACGTGGGACTCGAACCCACGACCGTTGGATTAAGAGTCCAACGCTCTACCGACTGAGCTAGCCGGGCGACGAGTCTGAATTCTTACAACGGATCATTTGATCACGGTTTGATTCATTTCAACGGATCGCCATCATTCAATGAGAGAGAAACTTGTCAAAGTGGGTTAAAAAAAGGTTCTACAAGAATTAAAGTCGTTCTGACTAAAATGAATATACCAGACAATTTTAAATAAGCGCGCCAGGACTCGTGCGTGGAATCTTCTTATCCGAAGTCAGCCGCGTTATCCACTGCGCCACGCGCTCGTCTACCAAACGAAAATGCTATTATGAAGAAACAATTCGAGTGTAAGATAGAAAAGATAGAAGATCGTAGTTTTGTTGACAAATAAAACACAAGACTTTGAGAACGGATCGCCTTCATTTAATAAAAAAGAAACATGCCAATGTCATTTGAAAAAAGGTGCAAGAATTTAAGTTGATCTGTCTAAAACTAATACACCAGACAATTTTGAACGAGCGCGCCAGGACTCGAACCTGGAATCTTCTGATCCGAAGTCAGACGCGTTATCCATTGCGCCACGCGCCCGTCTACAAAATGGAGAAAAGCTATTCCGAAGAAACAGTTTGAGTGTACAAATAAAATGATCTTGAGAACCTAGTACACGAAATACGGAAATGTATTAATCAGTCTTTTAACTGACCAAATTCCCAGCATTGTTACGAGGTTAGAAAAACGATGAAGCAATATTTTCACAAAAAATACATTACAAGAGATAGAAGTTTTAGATTTGTTTGACACAGACAAAAGATAGAATGACTTCGAGGGTTGAATTAAGTTTCTAACAATATACCGACAGAGCTAGCAGGGCAACGGCTTTGATTCTTTTCAACGGATCGCCTTCATTTAATAAAGAAGAAACATGCCAATGTCGTTTGAAAAAAGATGCAAGAATTTAAGTCGATCTGTCTAAAACTAATACACCAGACAATTTGAACGAGCGGGCCAGGACTCGAACCTGGAATCTTCTGATTCGAAGACAGACGCGTTATCCATTGCGCCACGCGCCCGTCTACCAAATGGAAAAAAGTTATTCTGAAGAAACAGTTTGAGTGTACAAATAAAAGGATCTTTAGAACGGAGTACACGGACTATGGAAATGACTTAATTAGACTTTTAACTTACCAAACTCACATATCTATAGACAGTTTGCATTTCAAAAAACCTGTCGAACGCCCAACGTGGGGCTCGAACCCACGACCGTTGGATTAAGAGTCCAACGCTCTACCGACCGAGCTAGCCGGGCGACGAGTCTGATTTCTTACAACGGATCATTTGATCACGGTTTGATTCATTTCAACGGATCGCCATCATTCAATGAGGGAGAAACTTGTCAAAGTGGTTGAAAAAAGGTGCTACAAGAATTAAAGTCGTTCTGACTAAAATGAATACACCAGACAATTTTAAATAAGCACGCCAGGATTCGAGAGCGTGGAATCTTCTTATCCGAAGTCAGCCGCGTTATCCACTGCGCCACGCGCCCGTCTACCAAACGAAAAAGGTATTATGAAGAAACAATTCGAGTGTAAGATAGAAAAGATAGAAGATCGTAGTTTTGTTGACAAATAAAACACAAGACTTTGAGCACTTATAAAACAATTTGTAAAATATATGCGAGCACGCCAGGATTCGAACCTGGAATCTTCTGATCCGTAGTCAGACGCGTTATCCATTGCGCCACGCGCCCGTCTACCAAATGGAAAAAAGTTATTCTGAAGAAACAGTTTGAGTGTACAACCGACTGAGCTAGTACACGAAATACGGAAATGTATTAATCAGTCTTTTAACTGACCAAATTCCCAGCATTGTTACGAGGTTAGAAAAACGATAAAGCAATATTTTCAGAAAAAAATACATTACAAGAGATAGAAGTTTTAGATTTGTTTGACAAAGACAAAGGATAGAATGACTTCGAGGGTTGGATTAAGTGTCTAACAATATACCGACAGAGCTAGCCGGGCAACGGGTTTGATTCTTTTCAACGGATCGCCTTCATTTAATAAAGAAGAAACATGCCAATGTCGTTTGAAAAAAGATGCAAGAATTTAAGTCGATCTGTCTAAAATTAATACACCAGACAATTTTAAACGAGCGCGCCAGGACTCGAACCTGGAATCTTCTGATCCGAAGTCAGACGCGTTAGCCATTGCGCCACGCGCCCGTCTACCAAATGGAAAAAAGTTATTCTGAAGAAACAGTTTGAGTGTACAAATAAAAGGATCTTTAGAACGGAGTACACGGACTATGGAAATGACCTAATTAGACTTTTAACTTACCAAACTCACATATCTATAGGCAGTTTGCATTTCAAAAAACCTGTCGAACGCCCAACGTGGGGCTCGAACCCACGACCGTTGGAATAGGAGTCCAACGCTCTACCGACTGAGCTAGCCGGGCGACGAGTCTGATTTCTTACAACGGATCATTTGATCACGGTTTGATTCATTTCAACGGATCGCCATCATTCAATGAGGGAGAAACTTGTCAAAGTGGGTTGAAAAAAGGTTCTACAAGAATTAAAGTCGTTCTGACTAAAATGAATATACCAGACAATTTTAAAAAAAGCGCGCCAGGACTCGTGCGTGGAATCTTCTTATCCGAAGTCAGCCGCGTTATCCAGTGCGCCACGCGCTCGTCTACCAAACGAAAATGCTATTATGAAGAAACAATTCGAGTGTAAGATAGAAAAGATAGAAGATCGTAGTTTTGTTGACAAATAAAACACAAGACTTTAAGAACGGATCGCCTTCATTTAATAAAAAAGAAACATGCCAATGTCATTTGAAATAAGGTGCAAGAATTTAAGTTGATCTGTCTAAAACTGATACACCAGACAATTTTGAAAGAGCGCGCCAGGACTCGAACCTGAAATCTTCTGATCCGAAGTCAGACGCGTTATCCATTGCGCCACGCGCCCGTCTACCAAATGGAAAAAAGTTATTCTGAAGAAACAGTTTGAGTGTACAAATAAAAGGATCTTTAGAACGGAGTACACGGACTATGGAAATGACTTAATTAGACTTTTAACTTACCAAACTCACATATCTATAGACAGTTTGCATTTCAAAAAACCTGTCGAACGCCCAACGTGGTGCTCGAACCCACGACCGTTGGATTAAGAGTCCAACGCTCTACCGACTGAGCTAGCCGGGCGACGAGTCTGATTTCTTACAACTGATCATTTGATCACGGTTTGAATCTTTTCAACGGATCGCCATCATTCAATGAGGGAGAAACTTGTCAAAGTGGGTTGAAAAAAGGTGCTACAAGAATTAAAGTCGTTCTGACTAAAATGAATATACCAGACAATTTTAAATAAGCATGCCAGGACTCGAGAGCGTGGAATCTTCTTATCCGAAGTCAGCCGCGTTATCCACTGCGCCACGCGCCCGTCTACCAAACGAAAAAGGTATTATGAAGAAACAATTCGAGTGTAAGATAGAAAAGATAGAAGATCGTAGTTTTGTTGACAAATAAAACACAAGACTTTGAGAACGGATCGCCTTCATTTAATAAAAAAGAAACATGCCAATGTCATTTGAAAAAAGGTGCAAGAATTTAAGTTGATCTGTCTAAAACTAATACACCAGACAATTTTGAACGAGCGCGCCAGGACTCGAACCTGGAATCTTCTGATCCGAAGTCAGACGCGTTATCCACTGCGCCACGCGCCCGTCTACCAAACAAAAAAGCTATTATGAAGAAACAATTCGAGTGTAAGATATAAAAGATAGAAGATCGTAGTTTTGTTGACAAATAAAACACAAGACTTTGAGAACTTATAAAACAATTTGTAAAATATATGCGAGCACGCCAGGATTCGAACCTGGAATCTTCTGATCCAAAGTCAGACGCGTTATCCATTGCGCCACGCGCCCGTCTACCAACGGAAAAAAGTTATTCTGAAGAAACAGTTTGAGTGTACAAATAAAAGGATCTTTAGAACGGAGTACACGGACTATGGAAATGACTTAATTAAACTTTTAACTTACCAAACTCACATATCTATAGACAGTTTGCATTTCAAAAATTCTGTCGAACGCCCAACGTGGGGCTCGAACCCACGACCGTTGGATTAAGAGTCCAACGCTCTACCGACTGAGCCAGCCGGGGGACGAGTCTGATCTCTTACAACGGATCATTTGGTCACGGTTTGATTCATTTCAACGGGTCGCCATCATTCAATGAGGGAGAAACTTGTCAAAGTGGGTTGAAAAAAGGTTCTACAAGAATTAAAGTCGTTCTTACTAAAATGAATATACCAGACAATTTTAAATAAGCGCGCCAGGACTCGTGCGTGGAATCTTCTTATCCGAAGTCAGCCGCGTTATCCACTGCGCCACGCACTCGTCTACCAAACGAAAATGCTATTATGAAAAAACAATTCGAATGTAAGATAGAAAAGATAGAAGATCGTAGTTTTGTTGACAAATAAAACACAAGACTTTGAGAACGGATCGCCTTCATTTTATAAAGAAGAAACATGCCAATGTCATTTGAAAAAAGGTGCAAGAATTTAAGTTTATCTGTCTAAAACTAATACACCAGACAATTTTGAACGAGCGCGCCAGGACTCGAACCTGGAATCTTCTGATCCGAAGTCAGACGCGTTATCCATTGCGCCACGCGCCCGTCTACAAAGTGGAAAAAAGCTATCCCGAATAAACAGTTTGAGTGTACAAATAAAATGATCTTGAGAACCTAGTACACGAAATACGGAAATGTATTAATCAGTCTTTTAACTGACCAAATTCCCAGCATTGTTACGAGGTTAGAAAAACGATGAAGCAATATTTTCAAAAAAAATACATTACAAGAGATAGAAGTTTTAGATTTGTTTGACACAGACAAAGGATAGAATGACTTCGAGGGTTGGATTAAGTTTCTAACAATATACCGACAGAGCTAGCAGGGCCACGGGTTTGATTCTTTTTAACGGATCGCCTTCATTTAATAAAGAAGAAACATGCCAATGTCGTTTGAAAAAAGGTGCAAGAATTTAAGTCGATCTGTCTAAAACTAATACACCAGACAATTTCGAACGAGCGCGCTAGGACTCCAACCTGGAATCTTCTGATCCGAAGTCAGACGCGTTATCCATTGCGCCACGCGCCCGTCTACCAAATTAAAAAAAAAAATTAACAAGAAACAGTTTGAGTGTACAAATAAAAGGATCTTTAGAACGGAGTACACGGACTATGGAAATGACTTAATTAGACTTTTAACTTACCAAACTCACATATCTATAGACAGTTTGCATTTCAAAAAACCTGTCGAACGCCCAACGTGGGGATCGAACCCACGACCGTTGGATTAAGAGTCCAACGCTCTACCGACTGAGCTAGCCGGGCGACGAGTCTGATTTCTTACAACGGATCATTTGATCACGGTTTGATTCATTTCAACGGATCGCCTTCATTCAATGAGGGCGATACTAGTCAAAATGTGTTGAAAATAGGTGCTACAAGAATTAAAGTCGTTCTGACTAAAGCGAATATACCAGACAATTTTAAATAAGCACGCCAGGACTCGAGCGTGGAATCTATTTATCCGAAGTCAGCCCCGTTATCCACTGCGCCACGCGCCCGTGCACCAAACGAAAAAGCTATTATGAAGAAACAATTCGAGTGTAAGAAAGAAAAGATAGAAGATCGTAGTTTTGTTGACAAATAAAACACAAGACTTTGAGAACTTATAAAACAATTTGTAAAATATACGCGAGCACGCCAGGATTCGAACCTGGAATCTTCTGATCCGTAGTCAGACGCGTTATCTATTGCGCCACGCGCCCGTCTACTAAGTGGAAAAAAGTTATTCTGAAGAAACAGTTTGAGTGTACAAATAAAAGGATGTTTAGAACCGAGTACACGAAATATGGAAATGAATTAATTAGACTTTTAACTGACCAAATTCCCAGCATTGTTTCGAGGTTAGAAAAACGATAAAGCAATATATTCTTAAAAAATATATTACAAGACATAGAAGTTTTAGATTTGTTTGATAAAGACAAAGGATAGAATGACTTCGAGGGTTGGATTAAGTGTCTAACAATATACCGACAGAGCTAGCCGGGCAACGGGTTTGATTCTTTTCAACGTATCGTCTTCATTTAATAAAGAAGAAACATGCCAATGTCGTTTGAAAAAAGATGCAAGAATTTAAGTCGATCTGTCTAAAATTAATACACCAGACAATTTTGAACGAGCGCGCCAGGACTCAAACCTGGAATCTTCTGATCCGAAGTCAGACGCGTTATCCATTGCGCCACGCGCCCGTTTACCAAATGGAAAAAAGTTATTCTGAAGAAACAGCTTGAGTGTACAAATAAAAGGATCTTTAGAACCGAGTACACGAACTATGGAAATGAGTTAATTAGACTTTTAACTCACCAAACTCACATATCTATAGACAGTTTGCATTTCAAAAAATCTGTCAAACGCCCAACGTGGGGCTCGAACCCACGACCGTTGGATTAAGAGTCCAACGCTCTACCGACTTAGCTAGCCGGGCGACGAGTCTGATTTCTTACAACAAATCATTTCATCATGGTTTGATTCATTTCAACGGATCGCCTTCATTCAATGAGGTAGAAACTTGTCAAAGTGGGTTGAAAAAAGGTTCTACAAGAATTAAAGTCGTTCTGACTAAAATGAATATACCAGACAATTTTAAATAAGCACGCCAGGACTCGAGCGTGGAATCTTATTATCCGAAGTCAGCCGCGTTATCCACTGCGCCACGCGCCCGTCTACCAAACGAAAAAGCTATTATGAAGAAACAATTCGAGTGTAAGATATAAAAGATAGAAGATAGTAGTTTTGTTGACAAATAAAACACAAGACTTTGAGAACTTATAAAACAATTTGTAAAATATATGCGAGCACGCCAGGATTCGAACCTTGAATATTCGGGTTCGAGAATGACTTTGAGGGTTGGATTAAGTGTCCAACAATATACCGACAGAGCTAGCCGGGCAATAGGTTTGATTCTTTTCAACGGATCGCCTTCATTTAATAAAGAAGAAACATGCCAATGTCGTTTGAAAAAAGGTGCAAGAATTTAAGTCGATCTGTCTAAAACTAATAAACCAGACAATTTTGAACGAGCGCGCCAGGACTCGAACCTGGAATCTTCTGACCCGAAGTCAGACGCGTTATCCACTGCGCCACGCGCCCGTCTACAAAATGGAAAAAAGCTATTCCGAAGAAACAGTTTGAGTGTACAAATAAAATGATCTTGAGAACCTAGTACACGAAATACGGAAATGTATTAATCAGTCTTTTAACTGACCAAATTCCCAGAATTGTTACGAGGTTAGAAAAACGATGAAGCAATATTTTCACAAAAATACATTACAAGAGATAGAAGTTTTAGATTCGTTTGACAAAGACAAAGGATAGAATGACTTCGAGGGTTGGATTAAGTTTCTAACAATATACCGACAGAGCTAGCTGGGCAACGGGTTTGATTCTTTTCAACGGATCGCCTTCATTTAATAAAGAAGAAACATGCCAATGTCGTTTGAAAAAAGATGCAAGAATTTAAGTCGATCTGTCTAAAATTGATACACCAGACAATTTTGAACGAGCGCGCCAGGACTCAAACCTGGAATCTTCTGATCCGAAGACAGACGCGTTATCCATTGCGCCACGCGCCCGTCTACCAAATGGAAAAAAGTTATTCTGAAGAAACAGTTTGAGTGTACAAATAAAAGGATATTTAGAACCGAGTACACGAACAATGAAAATGAGTTAATTAGACTTTTAAATTACCAAACTCACATATCTATAGACAGTTTGCATTTCAAAAAATCTGTCGAATGCCCAACGTGGGGCTCGAACCCACGACCGTTGGATTAAGAGTCCAACGCACTACCGACTGAGCTAGCCGGGCGACCAGTCTCAATTCTTACAACGGATCATTTGATCACGGTTTGATTCATTTCAACGGATCGCATTCATTCAATGAGGGAGAAACTTGTCAAAGTTGGTTGAAAAAAGGTTCTACAAGAATTAAAGTCGTTTTGACTAAAATGATTATACCAGACAATTTTAAATAAGCGCGCCAGGACTCGAGCGTGGAATATTCTTATCCGAACTCAGCCGCTTTATCCACTGCGCCACGCGCCCGTCTACCAAACGAAAAAGCTATTATGAAGAAACAGTTCGAGTGTAAGATAGAAAAGATAGAAGATCGTAGTTTTGCTGACAAATAAAACACTAGACTTTGAGAACTTATAAAACAATTTGTAAAATATATGCGAGCACGCCAGGATTCAAACCTGGAATCTTCTGATCCGTAGTCAGACGCGTTATCCATTGCGCCACGCTCCCGTCTACTAAGTGGGAAAAAGGTATTCTGAAGAAACAGTTTGAATGTACAAATAAAAGGATATTTAGAACCGAGTACACGAAATATGGAAATGAATTAATTAGACTTTTAACTGACCAAATTCCCAGCATTGTTTCGAGGTTAGAAAAACGATAAAGCAATATATTTTTAAAAAATACATTACAAGAGATAGAAGTTTTAGATTTGTTTGATAAAGACAAAAGATAGAATGACTTTGAGGGTTGGATTAAGTGTCAACAATATACCGACAGAGCTAGCCAGGCAATAGGTTTGATTCTTTTCAACGGATCGCCTTTATTTAATAAAGAAGAAACATGTCAATGTCGTTTGAAAAAAGGTGCAAGAATTGAAGTCGATCTGTCTAAAGTTGATACACCAGACAATTATGAACGAGCGCGCCAGGACTCGAACCTGGAATCTTCTGATCAGAAGTCAGACGCGTTATCCATTGCGCCACGCGCCCGTCTACTAAATGGAAAAAAGTTATTCTGAAGAAACAGTTTGAGTGTACAAATAAAAGGATCTTTAGAACGGAGTACATTGACTATGGAAATGACTTAATTAGACTTTTAACTTACCAAACTCACATATCTATAGACAGTTTGCATTTCAAAAATTCTGTCGAACGCCCAACGTGGGGCTCGAACCCACGACCGTTGGATTAAGAGTCCAACGCTCTACCGACTGAGCTAGCCGGGGGACGAGTCTGATTTCTTACAACGGATCATTTGATCACGGTTTGATTCATTTCAACGGATCTACAACGGTGCTACAAGAATTAAAGTCGTTCTGACTCAAACGAATATACAAGACAATTTTAAATAAGCACGCCAGGACTCGAGCGTGGAATCTTTTTATCCGAAGTCAGCCGCGTTATCCACTGCGCCACGCGCCAGTCTACCAAACGAAAAAGCTATTATGGAGAAACAATTCGAGTGTAAGATAGAAAAGATAGAAGATCGTAGTTTTGTTGACAAATAAAACACAAAACTTTGAGAACTTATAAAACAATTTGTAAAATATATGCGAGCACGCCAGGATTTGAACCTGGAATCTTCTGATCCGTAGTCAGACGCGTTATCCCTTGCGACACGCGCCCGTCTACTAAGTGAAAACAGTTATTCTGAAGAAACAGTTTGAGTGTACAAATAAAAGGATCTTTAGAACCGAGTACACGAAATTGGGAAATGAATTAATTAGACTTTTAACTGACCAAATTCACAGCATTGTTTCGATGTTAGAAAAACGATAAAGCATTATATTCTTAAAAAATATATTACAAGAGATAGAAGTTTTAGATTTGTTTGATAAAGACAAAAGATAGAATGACTTTGAGGGTGGTTGGATTAAGTGTCCAACAATATACCGACAGAGCTAGCCGGGCAATAGGTTTGATTCTTTTCAACGGATCGCCTTAATTTGATAAAGAAGAAACATGCCAATGTCGTTTGAAAAAAGATGCAAGAATTTAAGTCGATCTGTCTAAAACTAATACACCAGACAATTTTGAACGAGCGCGCCAGGACTCCAACCTGGAATCTTCTGATCCGAAGTCAGACGCGTTATCCATTGCGCCACGCGCCCGTCTACCAAATTGAAAAAAGCTATTCCCAAGAAACAGTTTGAGTGTACAAATAAAATGATCTTTAGAACCTAGTTCACGAAATACGGAAATGTATTAATCAGTCTTTTAACTGACCAAATTCCCAACATTGTTACGAGGTTAGAAAAACGATGAAGCAATATTTTCACAAAAAATACATTACAAGAGATAGAAGTTTTAAATTTGTTTGACAAAGACAAAGGATAGAATGACTTCGAGGGTTGGATTAAGTGTCTAACAATATACCGACAGAGCTAGCCGGGCAACGAGTTTGATTCTTTCCAACCTATCGTCTTCATTTACTAAAGAAGAAACATGCCAATGTCGTTTGAAAAAAGATTCAAGAATTTAAGTCGATCTGTCTAAAATTAATACACCAGACAATTTTGAACGAGCGCGCCAGGACTCGAACCTGGAATCTTCAGATCCGAAGTCAGACGCGTTATACATTGCGCCACGCGCCCGTTTACAAAATGGAAAAAAGTTATTCTGAAGAAACAGTTTGAGTGTACAAATAAAAGGATCTTTAGAACCGAGTACACGAACTATGGAAATGAGTTAATTAGACTTTTAACTTACCAAACTCACATATCTATAGACAGTTTGCGTTTAAAAAAATCTGTCGAACACCCAACGTGGGGCTCGAACCCACTACCGTTGGATTAAGAGTCCAACGCTCAACCGACTTAGCTAGCCGGGCGACGAGTCTAATTTTTACAACGGATCATTTGATCACGGTTTGATTCATTTCAACGGATCGCCTTCCTTTAATGAGGGAGAAACTTGTCAAAGTGGGTTGAAAAAAGGTTCTACAAGAATTAAAGTCGTTCTGACTAAAATGAATATACCAGACAATTTTAAATAAGCACGCCAGGAATCGAGAGCGTGGAATCTTCTTATCCGAAGTCAGCCGCGTTATCCACTGCGCCACGCGCCCGTCTACCAAGCGAAAAAGCTATTATGAAGAAACAATTCGAGTGTAAGATAGAAAAGATAGAAGATCGTAGTTTTGTTGACAAATAAAACACAAGACTTTGAGAACTTATAAAACAATTTGTAAAATATATGCGAGCACGCCAGGATTCGAACCTTGAATCTTCGAGTTCGAGAATGACTTTGAGGGTTGGATTAAGTATGAAGCAATATTTTCACAAAAAATACATTACAAGAGAGAGAAGTTTTAGATTTGTTTGACAAATACAAAGGATAGAATGACTTCGAGGGTTGGATTAAGTTTCTAACAATATACCGACAGAGCTAGCAGGGCAACGGGTTTGATTCTTTTCAACGGATCGCCTTCATTTAATAAAGAAGAAACATGCCAATGTCGTTTGAAAAAAGATGCAAGAATTTAAGTCGATCTGTCTAAAATTAATACACCAGACAATTTTGAACGAACGCGCCAGGACTCGAACCTGGAATCTTCTGATCCGAAGTCAGACGCGTTATCCATTGCGCCACGCGCCCGTCTACCAAATTGAAAAAAGTTATTCTGAAGAAACAGTTTGAGTGTACAAATATAATGATCTTTAGAACCGAGTACACGAACTATGGAAATGAGTTAATTCGACTTTTACTTACCAAACTCACATATCTATAGACAGTTTACATTTCAAAAAATCGGTCGAATGCCCAACGTGTGGCTCGAACCCACGACCGTTGGACTAAGAGTCCAACGCTCTACCGACTGAGCTAGCCGGGCGACGAGTCTGGTTTCTTACAACGGATCATTTGATCACGGTTTGATTCATTTCAACGGATCGCCATCATTCAGTGAGGGAAAAACTTGTCAAAGTGGGTTGAAAAAAGGTTTTACAAGAATTAAAGTCGTTCTGACTAAAATGAATATACCAGACAATTTTAAATAAGCGCGCCAGGACTCGTGCGTGGAATCTTCTTATCCGAAGTCAGCCGCATTATCCACTGCGCCACGCGCCCGTCTACCAAACGAAATAGGTATTATGAAGAAACAGTTTGAATGTACAAATAAAAGGATCTTTAGAACCGAGTACACGAAATATGGAAATGAATTAATTAAACTTTTAACTGACCAAATTCCCAGCATTGTTTCGAGGTTAGAAAAACGATAAAGCAATATATTTTAAAAAAATACATTACAAGAGATAGAAGTTTTAGATTTGTTTGATAAAGACAAAAGATAGAATGACTTTGAGAGTTGGATTAAGTGTCCAACAATATACCGACAGAGCTAGCCGGGCAATAGGTTTGATTCTTTTCAACGGATCGCCTTTATTTAATAAAGAAGAAACATGTCAATGTCGTTTGAAAAAAGGTGCAAGAATTTAAGTCGATCTGTCTAAAACTAATACACCAGACAATTTTTAACGAGCGCGCAAAGACTCCAACCTGGAATCTTCTGATCCGAAGTCAGACGCGTTATCCATTGCGCCACGCGCCCGTCTACAAAATTGAAAAAAGCTATTCTAAAGAAACAGTTTGAGTGTACAAATAAAATGATCTTTAGAACCTAGTACACGAAATACGGAAATGTATTAATCAGTCTTTTAACTGACCAAATTCCCAGCATTGTTACGAGGTTAGAAAAACGATGAAGCAATATTTTCACAAAAAATACATTACAAGAGATAGAAGTTTTAGATTTGTTTGACAAAGACAAAGGATAGAATGACTACGAGGGTTGGATTAAGTGTCTAACAATATACCGACAGAGCTAGCCGGGCAACGGGTTTAATTCTTTTCAACGGATCGCCTTCATTTAATAAAGAAGAAACATGCCAATGTCGTTTGAAAAAAGATGCAAGAATTTAAGTCGATCTGTCTAAAATAAATACACCAGAAAATTTTGAACGAGCGCGCCAGGACTCGAACCTGGAATCTTCTGATCCGAAGTCAGACGCGTTATCCATTGCGCCACGCGCCCGTCTACCAAATGGAAAAAAGGTATTCTGAAGAAACAGTTTGAGTGTACAAATAAAAGGATCTTTAGAACAGAGTACACGGACTATGGAAATGACTTAATTAGACTTTTAACTTACCAAACTCGCATATCTATAGACAGTTTGCATTTCAAAAAATCTGTCAAACGCCCAACGAGGGGCTCGAACCCACGACCGTTGGATTAAGAGTCCAACGCTCTACCGACTGAGCAAGCCGGGCGACGAGTCTGATTTCTTACAACGGATCATTTGATCACGGCTTAATTCATTTCAACGGATCGCCATCATTCAATGAGGGAGAAACTTGTCAAAGTGGGTTGAAAAAAGGTTCTACAAGAATTAAAGTCGTTCTGACTAAAATGAATATACCAGACAATTTTAAATAAGCGCGCCAGGACTTGTGCGTGGAATCTTCTTATCCGAAGTCAGCCGCATTATCCACTGCGCCACGCGCCCGTCTACCAAACAAAAAAGCTATTATGAAGAAACAGTTCGAGTGTAAGATAGAAAAGATAGAAAAAACGTAGTTTTGTTGACAAATAAAACACAAGACTTTGAGAACTTATAAAACAATTTGTAAAATATATGCGAGCACGCCAGGATTCGAACCTTCAATCTTCGGGTTCGAGAATGACTTTGAGGGTTGGATTAAGTGTCCAACAATATACAGACAGAGCTAGCCGGGCAATAGGTTTGATTCTTTTCAACGGATCGCCTTCATTTAATAAAGAAGAAACATGCCAATGTCGTTTGAAAAAAGGGTGCAAGAATTTAAGTCGATCTGTCTAAAACTAATACACCAGACATTTTTGAACGAGCGCGCCAGGACTCGAACCTGGAATCTTCTGATCCGAAGTCAGATGCGTTATCCATTGCGCCACGCGCCCGTCTACCAAAAGGAAAAAAGCTATTCCGAAGAAACAGTTTGAGTGTACAAATGAAATGATCTTGAGAACCTAGTACACGAAATACGGAAATGTATTAATCAGTCTTTTAACTGACCAAATTCCCAGCATTGTTACGAGGTTAGAAAAACGATGAAGCAATATTTTCACAAAAATACATTACAAGAGATAGAAGTTTTAGATTTGTTTGCCAAAGACAAGGGATAGAATGACTTCTAGGGTTGGATTAAATTTCTAACAATATACCGACAGAGCTAGCAGGGCAACGGGTTTGATTCTTTTCAACGGATCGCCTTCATTTAATAAAGAAGAAACATGCCAATGTCGTTTGAAAAAAGATGCAAGAATTTAAGTTTATCTGTCTAAAATTAATACACCAGACAATTCTGAACGAGCGCGCCAGGACTCAAACCTGGAATCTTCTGATCCGAAGTCAGGCGCGTTATCCATTGCGCCACGCGCCCGTCTACCAAGTGGAAAAAAGTTATTCTGAAGAAACAGTTTGAGTGTACAAATAGAAGGATCTTTAGAACCGAGTACACGAAATATGGAAATGAGTTAATTAGACTTTTAACTTACTAAACTCACATATCTATAGACAGTTTGAATTTCAAAAAATCTCACGAACGCCCAACGTGGGTCTCGAACCCACGACCGTTGGATTAAGAGTCCAACGCTCTACCGACTGAGCTAGCCGGGCGACGAGACTGATTTCTTACAACGGATCATTTGATCACGGTTTGATTCATTTCAACGGATCGCCTTCATTCAATGAGGGCGATACTAGTCAAAATGGGTTGAAAATAGGTGCTACAAGAATTAAAGTCGTTCTGACTAAAATGAATATACCAGACAATTTATATAAGCACGCCAGTACTCGAGCGTGGAATCTTCTTATCCGAAATCAGCCGCGTTATCCACTGCGCCACGCGCCCGTCTGCCAAACGAAAAAGCTATTATAAAGAAACAATTCGAGTGTAAGATAGAAAAGATAGAAGATCGTAGTTTTGTTGACAAATAAAACACATGACTTTGAGAACTTATAAAACAATTTGTAAAATATATGCGAGCACGCCAGGATTCGAACCTTGAATCTTCGAGTTCGAGAATGACTTTGAGGGTTGGATTAAGTATGAAGCAATATTTTCACAAAAACTACATTACAAGAGAGAGAAGTTTTAGATTTGTTTGACAAATACAAAGGATAGAATGACTTCGAGGGTTGGATTAAGTTTCTAACAATATACCGACAGAGCTAGCCGGGCAATAGGTTCGATTCTTTTCAACGGATCGCCTTCATTTAATAAAGAAGAAACATGCCAATGTCGTTTGAAAAAAGGTGCAAGAATTTAAGTCGATCTGTCTAAAACTAATACACCAGACAATTTTGAACGAGCGCGCCAGGACTCGAACCTGGAATCTTCTGATCCGAAGTCAGATGCGTTATCCATTGCGCCACGCGCCCGTATACCAAATGGAAAAAAGCTATTCCGAAGAAACAGTTTGAGTGTACAAATGAAATGATCTTGAGAACCTAGTACACGAAATACGGAAATGTTTTAATCAGTCTTTTAACTGACCAAATTCCCAGCATTGTTACGAGGTTAGAAAAACGATGAAGCAATATTTTCACAAAAATACATTACAAGAGATAGAAGTTTTAGATTTGTTTGCCAAAGACAAAGGATAGAATGACTTCGAGGGTTGGATTAAATTTCTAACAATATACCGACAGAGCTAGCAGGGCAACGGGTTTGATTCTTTTCAACGGATCGCCTTCATTTAATAAAGAAGAAACATGCCAATGTCGTTTGAAAAAAGATGCAAGAATTTAAGTTGATCTGTCTAAAATTAATAAACCAGACAATTCTGAACGAGCGCGCCAGGACTCGAACCTGGAATCTTCTGATCCGAAGTCAGCCGCGTTATCCACTGCGCCACGCGCCCGTCTACCAAACCAAAAAGCTATTATAAAGAAACAATTCGAGTGTAAGATAGAAAAGATAGAAGATCGTAGTTTTGTTGACAAATAAAACACAAGACTTTGAGAACTTATAAAATAATTTGTAAAATATATGCGAGCACGCCAGGATTCGAACCTTGAATCTTCGAGATCGAGAATGACTTTGAGGGTTGGATAAAGTATGAAGCAATATTTTCACAAAAAATACATTACAAGAGAGAGAAGTTTAAGATTTGTTTGACAAATACAAAGGATAGAATGACTTCGAGGGTTGGATTAAGTTTCTAACAATATACCGACAGATCTAGCCGGGCAATAGGTTCGATTCTTTTCAACGGATCGCCTTCATTTAATAAAGAAGAAACATGCCAATGTCGTTTGAAAAAAGATGCAAGAATTTAAGTCGATCTGTCTAAAACTAATACACCAGACAATTTTGAACGAGCGCGCCAGGACTCGAACCTGGAATCTTCTGATCCGAAGTCAGATGCGTTATCCATTGCGCCACGCGCCCGTATACCAAATGGAAAAAAGCTATTTCGAAGAAACAGTTTGAGTGTACAAATGAAATGATCTTGAGAACCTAGTACACGAAATACGGAAATGTATTAATCAGTCTTTTAACTGACCAAATTCCCAGCATTGTTACGAGGTTAGAAAAACGATGAAGCAATATTTTCACAAAAATACATTACAAGAGATAGAAGTTTTAGATTTGTTTGCCAAAGACAAAGGATAGAATGACTTCGAGGGTTGGATTAAATTTCTAACAATATACCGACAGAGCTAGCAGGGCAACGGGTTTGATTCTTTTCAACGGATCGCCTTCATTTAATAAAGAAGAAACATGCCAATGTCGTTTGAAAAAAGATGCAAGAATTTAAGTTGATCTGTCTAAAATTAATAAACCAGACAATTCTGAACGAGCGCGCCAGGACTCGAACCTGGAATCTTCTGATCCGAAGTCAGCCGCGTTATCCACTGCGCCACGCGCCCGTCTACCAAACGAAAAAGCTATTATAAAGAAACAATTCCAGTGTAAGATATAAAAGATAGAAGATCGTAGTTTTGTTGACAAATAAAACACAAGACTTTGAGAACTTATAAAACAATTTGTAAAATATATGCGAGCACGCCAGGATTCGAACCTTGAATCTTCGAGTTCGAGAATGACTTTGAGGGTTGGATTAAGTATGAAGCAATATTTTCACAAAAAATACATTACAAGAGAGAGAAGTTTTAGATTTGTTTGACAAATACAAAGGATAGAATGACTTCGAGGGTTGGATTAAGTTTCTAACAATATACCTACAGAGCTAGCAGGGCAACGGGTTTGATTCTTTTCAACGGATCGCCTTCATTTAATAAAGAAGAAACATGCCAATGTCGTTTGAAAAAAGATGCAAGAATTTAAGTCGATCTGTCTAAAATTAATACACCAGACAATTTTGAACGAGCGCGCCAGGACTCGAACATGGAATCTTCTGATCCGAAGTCAGACGCGTTATCCATTGCGCCACGCGCCCGTCTACCAAATGGAAAAAAGTTATTCTGAAGAAACAGTTTGAGTGTACAAATAAAAGGATCTTTAGAACCGAGTACACGAACTATGGAAATGAGTTAATTAGACTTTTACTTACCAAACTCACATATCTATAGACAGTTTGCATTTCAAAAAATCTGTTGAATGCCCAACGTGGGGCCCGAACCCACGACCGTTGGATTAAGAGTCCAACGCTCTACCGACTGAGCTAGCCGGGCGACGAGTCTGATCTCTTACAACGGATCATTTGATCACGGTTTGATTCATTTCAACGGATCGCCATCATTTAGTGAGGGAAAAACTTGTCAAAGTGGGTTGAAAAAAGGTTCTACAAGAATTAAAGCTGTTCTGACTAAAATGAATATACCAGACAATTTTAAATAAGCGCGCCAGGACTCGTGCGTGGAATCTTCTTATCCCAAGTCAGCCGCATTATCCACTGCGCCACGCGCCCGTCTACCAAACGAAAAAGCTATTATGAAGAAACAGTTCTAGTGTAAGATAGAAAAGATAGAAGATCGTAGTTTTGTTGACAAATAAAACACAAGACTTTGAGAACCTTTTAAAACAATTTGTAAAATATATGCGAGCACGCCAGGATTCAAACCTGGAATCTTCTGATCCGTAGTCAGACGCGTTATCCATTGCGCCACGCGCCCGTCTACTAAGTGGAAAAAAGGTATTCTGAAGAAACAGTTTGAATGTACAAATAAAAGGATATTAAGAACCGAGTACACGAAATATGGAAATGAATTAATTAGACTTTTAACTGACCAAATTCCCAGCATTGTTTCGAGGTTAGAAAACGATAAAGCAATATATTTTTAAAAAATACATTACAAGAGATAGAAGTTTTAGATTTGTTTGATAAAGACAAAAGATAGAATGACTTTGAGGGTTGGATTAAGTGTCAACAATATACCGACAGAGCTAGCCGGGCAATAGGTTTGATTCTTTTCAACGGATCGCCTTTATTTAATAAAGAAGAAACATGTCAATGTCGTTTGAAAAAAGGTGTAAGAATTGAAGTCGATCTGTCTAAAGTTAATACACCAGACAATTATGAACGAGCGCGCCAGGACTCGAACCTGGAATCTTCTGATCCGAAGTCAGACGCGTTATCCATTGCGCCACGCGCCCGTCTACCAAATGGAAAAAAGTTATTCTGAAGAAACAGTTTGAGTGTACAAATAAAAGGATCTTTAGAACGGAGTACATTGACTATGGAAATGACTTAATTAGACTTTTAACTTACCAAACTCACATATCTATAGACAGTTTGCATTTCAAAAATTCTGTCGAACGCCCAATGTGGGGCTCGAACCCACGACCGTTGGATTAAGAGTCCAACGCTCTACCGACTGAGCTAGCCGGGGTCGAGTCTGATTTCTTACAACGGATCATTTGATCACGGTTTGATTCATTTCAACGGATCTACAACGGTGCTACAAGAATTAAAGTCGTTCTGACTCAAACGAATATACCAGACAATTTAAAAAAAGCACGCCAGGACTCGAGCGTGGAATCTTTTTATCCGAAGTCAGCCGCGTTATCCACTGCGCCACGCGCCAGTCTACCAAACAGAAAAGCTATTATGAAGAAACAATTCGAGTGTAAGATAGAAAAGATAGAAGATCGTAGTTTTGTTGACAAATAAAACACAAAATTTTGAGAACTTATAAAACAATTTGTAAAATATATGCGAGCACGCCAGGATTCGAACCTGGAATCTTCTGATCCGTAGTCAGACGCGTTATCCCTTGCGACACGCGCCCGTCTACTAAGTGGAAAAAAGTTATTCTGAAGAAACAGTTTGAGTGTACAAATAAAAGGATCTTTAGAACCGAGTACACGAAATATGGAAATGAATTTATTAGACTTTTAACTGACCAAATTCACAGCATTGTTTCGATGTTAGAAAAACGATTAAGCAATATATTCTTAAAAAATATATTACAAGAGATAGAAGTTTTAGATTTGTTTGATAAAGACAAAAGATAGAATGACTTTGAGGGTGGTTGGATTAAGTGTCCAACAATATACCGACAGAGCTAGCCGGGCAATAGGTTTGATTCTTTTCAACGGATCGTCTTTATTTGATAAAGAAGAAACATGCCAATGTCGTTTGAAAAAAGATGCAAGAATTTAAGTCGATCTGTCTAAAACTAATACACCAGACAATTTTGAACGAGCGCGCCAGGACTCCAACCTGGAATCTTCTGATCCGAAGTCAGACGCGATATCCATTGCGCCACGCGCCCGTCTACCAAATTGAAAAAAGCTATTCCCAAGAAACAGTTTGAGTGTACAAATAAAATGATCTTTAGAATCTAGTTCACGAAATACGGAAATGTATTAATCAGTCTTTTAACTGACCAAATTCCCAACATTGTTACGAGGTTAGAAAAACGATGAAGCAATATTTTCACAAAAAATACATTACAAGAGATAGAAGTTTTAGATTTGTTTGACAAAGACAAAGGATAGAATGACTTCGAGGGTTGGATTAAGTGTCTAACAATATACCGACAGAGCTAGCCGGGCAACGGGTTTGATTCTTTCCAACGTATCGTCTTCATTTACTAAAGAAGAAACATGCCAATGTCGTTTGAAAAAAGATTCAAGAATTTAAGTCGATCTGTCTAAAATTAATACACCAGACAATTTTGAACGAGCGCGCCAGGACTCGAACCTGGAATCTTCAGATCCGAAGTCAGACGCGTTATCCATTGCGCCACGCGCCCGTTTACCAAATGGAAAAAAGTTATTCTGAAGAAACAGTTTGAGTGTACAAATAAAAGGATCTTTAGAACCGAGTACACGAACTATGGAAATGAGTTAATTAGACTTTTAACTTACCAAACTCACATATCTATAGACAGTTTGCGTTTAAAAAAATCTGTCGAACACCCAACGTGGGGCTCGAACCCACGACCGTTGGATTAAGAGTCCAACGCTCAACCGACTTAGCTAGCCGGGCGACGAGTCTAATTTTTACAACGGATCATTTGATCACGGTTTGATTCATTTCAACGGATCGCCTTCCTTTAATGAGGGAGAAACTTGTCAAAGTGGGTTGAAAAAAGGTTCTAGAAGAATTAATGTCGTTCTGACTAAAATGAATATACCAGACAATTTTAAATAAGCACGCCAGGAATCGAGCGTGGAATCTTCTTATCCGAAGTCAGCCGCGTTATCCCTTGCGCCACGCGCCCGTCTACCAAGCGAAAAAGCTATTATGAAGAAACAATTCGAGTGTAAGATAGAAAAGATAGAAGATCGTAGTTTTGTTGACAATTAAAAACACAAGACTTTGAGAACTTATAAAACAATTTGTAAAATATATGCGAGCACGCCAGGATTCGAACCTTGAATCTTCGAGTTCGAGAATGACTTTGAGGGTTGGATTAAGTATGAAGCAATATTTTCACAAAAAAATACATTACAAGAGAGAGAAGTTTTAGATTTGTTTGACAAATACAAAGGATAGAATGACTTCGAGGGTTGGATTAAGTTTCTAACAATATACCGACAGAGCTAGCAGGGCAACGGGTTTGATTCTTTTCAATGGATCGCCTTCATTTAATAAAGAAGAAACATGCCAATGTCGTTTGAAAAAAGATGCAAGAATTTAAGTCAATCTGTCTAAAATTAATACACCAGACAATTTTGAACGAGCGCGCAAGGACTCGAACCTGGAATCTTCTGATCCGAAGTCAGACGCGTTATCCATTGCGCCACGCGCCCGTCTACCAAATGGAAAAAAGTTATTCTGAAGAAACAGTTTGAGTGTACAAATAAAAGGATCTATAGAACAGAGTACACGGACTATGGAAATGACTTAATTAGACTTTTAACTTACCAAACTCGCATATCTATAGACAGTTTGCATTTCAAAAAATCTGTCAAACGCCCAACGAGGGGCTCGAACCCACGACCGTTGGATTAAGAGTCCAACGCTCTACCGACTGAGCTAGCCGGGCGACGAGTCTGACTTCTTACAACGGATCATTTGATCACGGCTTAATTCATTTCAACGGATCGCCATCATTCAATGAGGGAGAAACTTGTCAAAGTGGGTTGAAAAAAGGTTCTACAAGAATTAAAGTCGTTCTGACTAAAATGAATATACCAGACAATTTTAAATAAGCGCGGCAGGACTTGTGCGTGGAATCTTCTTATCCGAAGTCAGCCGCATTATCCACTGCGCCACGCGCCCGTCTACCAAACAAAAAAGCTATTATGAAGAAACAGTTCGAGTGTAAGATAGAAAAGATAAAAGATCGTAGTTTTGTTGACAAATAAAACACAAGACTTTAAGAACTTATAAAACAATTTGTAATATATATGCGAGCACGCCAGGATTCGAACCTTCAATCTTCGGGTTCGAGAATGACTTTGAGGGTTGGATTAAGTGTCCAACAATATACCGACAGAGCTAGCCGGGCAATAGGTTTGATTCTTTTCAACGGATCGCCTTCATTTAATAAAGAAGAAACATGCCAATGTCGTTTGAAAAAAGGGTGCAAGAATTTAAGTCGATCTGTCTAAAACTAATACACCAGACAATTTTGAACGAGCGCGCCAGGACTCGAACCTGGAATCTTCTGATCCGAAGTCAGATGCGTTATCCATTGCGCCACGCGCCCGTCTACCAAGTGGAAAAAAGTTATTCTGAAGAAACAGTTTGAGTGTACAAATAAAAGGATCTTTAGAACCGAGTACACGAAATATGGAAATGAGTTAATTAGACTTTTAACTTACTAAACTCACATATCTATGACAGTTTGAATTTCGAAAAATCTCACGAACGCCCAACGTGGGGCTCGAACCCACGACCGTTGGATTAAGAGTCCAACGCTTTACCGACTGAGCTAGCCGGGCGACGAGACTGATTTCTTACAACGGATCATTTGATCACGGTTTGATTCATTTCAACGGATCGCCTTCATTCAATGAGGGCGATACTAGTCAAAAAGGATTGAAAATAGGTGCTACAAGAATTAAAGTCGTTCTGACTAAAATGAATATACCAGACAATTTTAAATAAGCACGCCAGTACTCGAGCGTGGAATCTTCTTATCCGAAATCAGCCGCGTTATCCACTGCGCCACGCGCACGTCTACCAAACGAAAAAGCTATTATAAAGAAACAATTCGAGGGTAAGATAGAAAAGATAGAAGATCGTAGTTTTGTTGACAAATAAAACACAAGACTTTGAGAACTTATAAAACAATTTGTAAAATATATGCGAGCAGGCCAGGATTCGAACCTTGAATCTTCGAGTTCGAGAATGACTTTGAGGATTGGATTAAGTATGAAGCAATATTTTCACAAAAACTACATTACAAAAGAGAGAAGTTTTAGATTTGTTTGACAAATACAAAGGATAGAATGACTTCGAGGGTTGGATTAAGTTTCTAACAATATACCGACAGAGCTAGCCGGGCAATAGGTTCGATTCTTTTCAACGGATCGCCTTCATTTAATAAAGAAGAAACATGCCAATGTCGTTTGAAAAAAGGTGCAAGAATTTAAGTCGATCTGTCTAAAACTAATACACCAGACAATTCTGAACGAGCGCGCCAGGACTCGAACCTGGAATCTTCTGATCCGAAGTCAGATGCGTTATCCATTGCGCCACGCGCCCGTATACCAAATGGAAAAAAGCTATTCCGAAGAAATAGTTTGAGTGTACAAATGAAATGATCTTGAGAACCTAGTACACGAAATACGGAAATGTATTAATCAGTCTTTTAACTGACCAAATTCCCAGCATTGTTACGAGGTTAGAAAAACGATGAAGCAATATTTTCACAAAAATACATTACAAGAGATAGAAGTTTTAGATTTGTTTGCCAAAGACAAAGGATAGAATGACTTCGAGGGTTGGATTAAATTTCTAACAATATACCGACAGAGCTAGCAGGGCAACGGGTTTGATTCTTTTCAACGGATCGCCTTCATTTAATAAAGAAGAAACATGCCAATGTCGTTTGAAAAAAGATGCAATAATTTAAGTTGATCTGTCTAAAATTAATATACCAGACAATTCTGAACGAGCGCGCCAGGACTCGAACCTGGAATCTTCTGATCCGAAGTCAGCCGCGTTATCCACTGCGCCACGCGCCCGTCTACCAAACGAAAAAGCTATTACAAGAAACAATTCGCGTGTAAGATAGAAAAGATAGAAGATCGTAGTTTTGTTGACAAATAAAACACAAGACTTTGAGAACTTATAAAACAATTTGTAAAATATATGCGAGCACGCCAGGATTCGAACCTTGAATCTTCGAGATCGAGAATGACTTTGAGGGTTGGATTAAGTATGAAGCAATATTTTCACAAAAAATACATTACAAGAGAGAGAAGTTTAAGATTTGTTTGACAAATACAAAGGATAGAATGACTTCGAGGGTTGGATTAAGTTTCTAACAATATACCGACAGAGCTAGCCGTGCAATAGGTTCGATTCTTTTCAACGGATCGCCTTCATTTAATAAAGAAGAAACATGCCAATGTCGTTTGAAAAAAGGTGCAAGAATTTAAGTCGATCTGTCTAAAACTAATACACCAGACAATTTTGAACGAGCGCGCCAGGACTCGAACCTGGAATCTTCTGATCCGAAGTCAGATGCGTTATCCATTGCGCCACGCGTCCGTATACCAAATGGAAAAAAGCTATTCCGAAGAAATAGTTTGAGTGTACAAATGAAATGATCTTGAGAACCTAGTACACGAAATACGGAAATGTATTAATCAGTCTTTTAACTGACCAAATTCCCAGCATTGTTACGAGGTTAGAAAAACGATGAAGCAATATTTTCACAAAAATACATTACTAGAGATAGAAGTTTTAGATTTGTTTGCCAAAGACAAAGGATAGAATGACCTCGAGGGTTGGATTAAATTTCTAACAATATACCGACAGAGCTAGCAGGGCAACGGGTTTGATTCTTTTCAACGGATCGCCTTCATTTAATAAAGAAGAAACATGCCAATGTCGTTTGAAAAAAGATGCAAGAATTTAAGTTGATCTGTCTAAAATTAATAAACCAGACAATTCTGAACGAGCGCGCCAGGACTAGAACCTGGAATCTTCTGATCCGAAGTCAGCCGCGTTATCCACTGCGCCACGCGCCCGTCTACCAAACCAAAAAGCTATTATAAAGAAACAATTCGAGTGTAAGATAGAAAAGATAGAAGATCGTAGTTTTGTTGACAAATAAAACACAAGACTTTGAGAACTTATAAAACAATTTGTAAAATATATGCGAGCACGCCAGGATTCGAACCTTGAATCTCCGAGTTCGAGAATGACTTTGTGTGTTGGATTAAATATGAAGCAATATTTTCACAAAAAATACATTACAAGAGAGAGAAGTTTTAGATTTGTTTGACAAATACAAAGGATAGAATGACTTCGAGGGTTGGATTAGGTGTATAACAATATACCGACAGAGCTAGCAGGGCAACGGGTTTGATTCTTTTCAACGGATCGCCTTCATTTAATAAAGAAGAAACATGCCATTGTCGTTTGAAAAAAGATGCAAGATTTTAAGTCGATCTGTCTAAAATTAATACACCAGACAATTTTGAACGAGCGCGCCAGGACTCGAACCTGGAATCTTCTGATCCGAAGTCAGACGCGTTATCCATTGCGCCACGCGCCCGTCTACCAAATGGAAAAAAGTTATTCTGAAGAAACAGTTTGAGTGTACAAATAAAAGGATCTTTAGAACCGAGTACACGAACTATGGAAATGAGTTAATTAGACTTTTACTTACCAAACTCACATATCTATAGACAGTTTGCATTTCAAAAAATCTGTCGAATGCCCAACGTGGGGCTCGAACCCACGACCGTTGGATTAAGAGTCCAACGCTCTACCGACTGAGCTAGCCGGGCGACGAGTCTGATTTCCTACAACCGATCATTTGATCACGGTTTGATTCATTTCAACTGATCGCCATCATTCAGTGAGGGAAAAACTTGTCAAAGTGGGTTGAAAAAAGGTTCTACAAGAATTAAAGCCGTTCTGACTAAAATGAATATACCAGACAATTTTAAATAAGCGCGCCAGGACTCGTGCGTGGAATCTTCTTATCCGAAGTCAGCCGCATTATCCACTGCGCCACGCACCCGTCTACCAAACGAAAAAGCTATTATGAAGAAACAGTTCTAGTGTAAGATAGAAAAGATAGAAGATCGTAGTTTTGTTGACAAATAAAACACAAGACTTTAAGAACTTATAAAACAATTTGTAAAATATATGCGAGCACGCCAGGATTCGAACCTGGAATCTTCTGATCCGTAGCCAGACGGGTTATCCATTGCGCCACGCGCCCCTCTACTAAACGGGAAAAAGTTATTCTGAAGAAACAGTTTGAATGTACAAATAAAAGGATCTTTAGAACCGAGTACACGAAATATGGAAATGAATTTTTAGACTTTTAACTGACCAAATTCCCAGCATTTTTTCGAGGTTAGAAAAACGATAAAGCAATATATTCTTAAAAAATACATTACAAGAGATAGAAGTTTTAGATTTGTTTGAAAAAGACAAAAGATAGAATGATTTTGAGATATGGATTAAGTGTCCAACAATATACCGACAGAGCTAGCCGGGCAATAGGTTTGATCCTTTTCAACGGATCGCCTTCATTTAATAAAGAAGAAACATGCCAATGTCGTTTGAAAAAAGGTGCAAGAATTTAAGTCGATCTGTCTAAAACTAATACACCAGACCATTTTGAACGAGCGCGCCAGGACTCCAACCTGGAATCTTCTAATCCGACGTCAGACGCGTTATCCATTGCTCCACGCGCCCGTCTACCAAATCTAAAAAAGCTATTCCCAAGAAACAGTTTGAGTGTACAAATAAAATGATCTTTAGAACCTAGTACACGAAATACGGAAATGTATTAATCTGTATTTTAACTGACCAAATTCCCAGCATTGTTACGAGGTTAGAAAAACGATGAAGCAATATTTTCACAAAAAAATACATTACAAGAGATAGAAGTTTTAGATTTGTTTGACAAAGACAAAGGATAGAATGATTTCGAGGGTTGGATTAAGTGTCTAACAATATACCGACAGAGCTAGCCGGGCAACGGGTTTGATTCTTTTCAACGGATCGCCTTCATTTAATAAAGAAGAAACATTCCAATGTCGTTTGAAAAAAGATGCTAGAATTTAAGTCGATCTGTCTAAAATAATACACCAGACAATTTTGAACGAGCGCGCCAGGACTCGAACCTGGAATCTTCTGATCCGAGGTCAGACGCGTTATCCATTGCGCCACGCGCCCGTCTACCAAGTGGAAAAAAGTTATTCTGAAGAAACAGTTTGAGTGTACAAATAAAAGGATCTTTAGAACCGAGTACACGAAATATGGAAATGAATTAATTAGACTTTTAACTGACCAAATTCCCAGCATTGTTTCGAGGTTAGAAAAACGATAAAGCAATATTTTCTTAAAAAATACATTACAAGAGATAGAAGTTTTAGATTTGTTTGACAAAGACAAAAGATAGAATGACTTTGAGGGTTGGATTAAGTGTCCAACAATATACCGACAGAGCTAGCCGGGCAATAGGTTTGATTCGTTTCAACGGATCGCCTTTATTTAATAAAGAAGAAACATGCCAATGTCGTTTGTAAAAAGATGCAAGAATTTAAATCGATCTGTCTAAAGTTAATACACCAGACAATTTTGAACGAGAGCGCCAGGACTCGAAACTGGAATCTTCTGATCCGAAGTCAGACGCGTTATCCATTGCGCCACGAGCCCGTCCACCAAATGAAAAAAAATAATTCTAAAGAAACATTTTGAGTGTACAAATAAAAGGATCTTTAGAACCTAGTACACGAAATACGGAAATGTATTAATCCGTCTTTTGACTGACCAAATTCCCAGCATTGTTACGAGGTTAGAAAAACGATGAAGCAATATTTTCACAAAAAATACATTACAAGAGATAGAAGTTTTAGATTTGTTTGATAAAGACAAAAGATAAAATGACTTAGAGGGTTGGATTAAGTGTCCAACAATATACCGACAGAGCTAGCCGGGCAACGGGTTTGATTCTTTTCAAAGGATCGCCTTCATTTAATAAAGAAGAAACATGCCAATGTCGTTTGAAAAAAGGTGCAAGAATTTAAGTCGATCTGTCTAAAACTAATACACCAGACAATTTTGAACGAGCGCGCCAGGACTCGAACCTGGAATCTTCTGATCCGAAGTCAGACGCGTTATCCATTGCGCCATGCGCCCGTCTACCAATGGAAAAAAGTAATTCTGAAGAAACAGTTTGAGTGTACAAATAAAAGGATCTTTAGAACCGAGTACACGAAATATGGAAATGAATTAATTAGACTTTTAACTGACCAAATTCCCAGCATTGTTTCGAGGTTAGAAAAACGATAAAGCAATATTTTCTTAAAAAATACATTACAAGAGATAGAAGTTTTAGATTTGTTTGACAAAGACAAAAGATAGAATGACTTTGAGGGTTGGATTAAGTGTCCAACAATATACCGACAGAGCTAGCCGGGCAATAGGTTTGATTCGTTTCAACGGATCGCCTTCATTTAATAAAGAAGAAACATGCCAATGTCGTTTGTAAAATGATGCAAGAATTTAAATCGATCTGTCTAAAGTTAATACACCAGACAATTCTGAACGAGAGCGCCAGGACTCGAAACTGGAATCTTCTGATCCGAAGTCAGACGCGTTATCCATTGCGCCACGAGCCCGTCTACTAAATGAAAAAAAAAAAATTCTAAAGAAAAATTTTGAGTGTACAAATAAAAGGATCTTTAGAACCTAGTACACGAAATACGGAAATGTATTAATCCGTCTTTTGACTGACCAAATTCCCAGCATTGTTACGAGGTTAGAAAAACGATGAAGCAATATTTTCACAAAAAATACATTACAAGAGATAGAAGTTTTAGATTTGTTTGACAAAGACAAAGGATAGAATGATTTTGAGGGTTGGATTATGTGTCTAACAATATACCGACAGAGCTAGCCGGGCAACGGGTTTGATTTTTTTCAACGGATCGCCTTCATTTAATAAAAAAGAAACATGCCAATGTCGTTTGAAAAAAGATGTAAGAATTTAAGTCGATCTGTCTAAAATTAATACACCAGACAATTTGAACGAGCGCGCCAGGACTCGAACCTGGAATCTTCTGATCCGAAGTCAGACGCGTTATCCATTGCGCCACGCGCCCGTCTACCAAATGAAAAAAAAATAATTCTAAAGAAAAATTTTGAGTGTACAAATGAAAGGATCTTTAGAACCTAGTACACGAAATACGGAAATGTATTAATCCGTCTTTAAACTGACCAAATTCCCAGCATTGTTACGAGGTTAGAAAAACGATGAAGCAATATTTTCACAAAAAATACATTACAAGAGATAGAAGTTTTAGATTTGTTTGACAAAGACAAAGGATAGAATGATTTCGAGGGTTGGATTAGGTGTATAACAATATACCGACAGAGCTAGCCGGGCAACGGGTTTGATTCTTTACAACGGATTGCCTTCATTTAATAAAGAAGAAACATGCCAATGTCGTTTGAAAAAAGATGCAAAAATTTAAGTCGATCTGTCTAAAATTAATACACCAGACAATTTTGAACAAGCGCGCCAGGACTCGAACCTGGAATCTTCTGATCCGAAGTCAGACGCGTTATCCATTGCGCCACGCGCCCGTCTACCAAATGGAAAAAAGTTATTCTGAAGAAACAGTTTGAGTTTACAAATAAAAGGATCTTTAGAGCCGAGTACACGGACTATGGAAATGACTTAATTAGACTTTTAACTTACCAAACTCACATATCTATAGACAGTTTGCATTTCAAAAAATCTGTCGAACGCCCAACGTGGGGCTCGAACCCACGACCGTTGGATTAAGAGTCCAACGCTCTACCGACTGAGCTAGCCGGGCGACGAGTATGATTTCTTACAACGGGTCATTTGATCACGGTTTTATTCATTTCAACGGATCGCCATCATTCAATGAGGGAGAAACTTGTCAAAGTTGGTTGAAAAAAGGTTCTACAAGAATTAAAGTAGTTCTGACTGAAATGAATATACCAGACAATTTTAAATAAGCGCGGCAGGACTCGTGCGTGGAATCTTCTTATCCGAAGTCAGCCGCATTATCCATTGCGCCACGCGCCCGTCTACCAAACGAAAAAGCTATTATGAAGAAACAGTTCGAGTGTAAGATAGAAAAGATAGAAGATCGTAGTTTTGTTGACAAATAAAACACAAGACTTTGAGCACTTATAAAACAATTTGTGAAATATATACGAGCAAGCCAGGATTCGAACCTGGAATCTTCTGATCCGTAGTCAGACGCGTTATCCATTGCGCCACGCGCCCGTCTACTAAATGGAAAAAAGTTATTCTGAAGAAACAGTTTGAATGTACAAATAAAAGGATATTTGGAACCGAGTACACGAAATATGGAAATGAATTAATTAGACTTTTAACTGACCAAATTCCCAGCATCGTTTCGAGGTTAGAAAAACGATAAAGCAATATATTCTTAAAAAATACATTACAAGAGATAGAAGTTTTAGATTTGTTTGATAAAGACAAAAGATAGAATGACTTAGAGGGTTGGATTAAGTGTCCAACAATATACCGACAGAGCTAGCCGGGCAACGGGTTTAATTCTTTTCAAAGGATCGCCTTCATTTAATAAAGAAGAAACATGCCAATGTCGTTTGAAAAAAGGTGCAAGAATTTAAGTCGATCTGTCTAAAACTAATACACCAGACAATTTTGAACGAGCGCGCCAGGACTCGAACCTGGAATCTTCTGATCCGAAGTCAGACGCGTTATCCATTGCGCCACGCGCCCGTCTACCAATGGAAAAAAGTAATTCTGAAGAAACAGTTTGAGTGTACAAATAAAAGGATCTTTAGAACCTAGTACACGAAATACGGAAATGTATTAATCCGTCTTTTGACTGACCAAATTCCCAGCATTGTTACGAGGTTAGAAAAACGATGAAGCAATATTTTCACAAAAAATACATTACAAGAGATAGAAGTTTTAGATTTGTTTGACAAAGACAAAGGATAGAATGATTTCGAGGGTTGGATTAGGTGTCTAACAATATACCGACAGAGCTAGCCGGGCAACGGGGTTGATTCTTTTCAACGGATCGCCTTCATTTAATAAAAAAGAAACATGCCAATGTCGTTTGAAAAAAGATGCAAGAATTTAAGTCGATCTGTCTAAAATTAATACACCAGACAATTTGAACGAGCGCGCCAGGACTCGAACCTGGAATCTTCTGATCCGAAGTCAGACGCGTTATCCATTGCGCCACGCGCCCGTCTACCAAATGAAAAAAAAATAATTCTAAAGAAACATTTTGAGTGTACAAATGAAAGGATCTTTAGAACCTAGTACACGAAATACGGAAATGTATTAATCCGTCTTTTAACTGACCAAATTCCCAGCATTGTTACGAGGTTAGAAAAACGATGAAGCAATATTTTCACAAAAAATACATTACAAGAGATAGAAGTTTTAGATTTGTTTGACAAAGACAAAGGATAGAATGATTTCGAGGGTTGGATTAGGTGTCTAACAATATACCGACAGAGCTAGCCGGGCAACGGGTTTGATTCTTTTCAACGGATCGCCTTCATTTAATAAAAAAGGAACATGCCAATGTCGTTTGAAAAAAGATGCAAGAATTTAAGTCGATCTGTCTAAAATTAATACACCAGACAATTTGAACGAGCGCGCCAGGACTCGAACCTGGAATCTTCTGACCCGAAGTCAGACAAGTTATCCATTGCGCCACGCGCCCGTCTTCCAAATGGAAAAAAGTTATTCTGAAGAAACAGTTTGAGTGTACAAATAAAAGGATCTTTAGAGCCGAGTACACGGACAATGGAAATGACTTAATTAGACTTTTAACTTACCAAACTCACATATCTATAGACAGTTTGCATTTCAAAAAATCTGTCGAACGCCCAACGTGGGGCTCGAACCCACGACCGTTGGATTAAGATTCCAACGCTCTACCGACTGTGCTAGCCGGGCGACGAGTCTGATTTCTTACAACGGATCATTTGATCACGGTTTTATTCATTTCAACGGATCGCCATCATTCAATGAGGGAGAAACTTGTCAAAGTGGGTTGAAAAAAGGTTCTACAAGAATTAAAGTAGTTCTGACTAAAATGAATATACCAGACAATTTTAAATAAGCGCGCCAGGACTCGTGCGTGGAATCTTCTTATCCGAAGTCAGCCGCATTATCCACTGCGCCACGCGCCCGTCTACCAAACGAAAAAGCTATTATGAAGAAACAGTTCGAGTGTAAGATAGAAAAGATAGAAGATCGTAGTTTTGTTGACAAAAAAACACAAGACTTTGAGAACTTATAAAACAATTTGTAAAATATATGCGAGCACGCCAGGATTCAAACCTGGAATCCTCTGATCCGTTGTCAGACGCGTTATCCATTGCGCCACGCGCCAGTCTACTAAGTGGAAAAAAGGTATTCTGAAGAAACAGTTTGAATGTACAAATAAAAGGATATTTAGAACCGAGTACACGAAATATGGAAATGAATTAATTAGACTTTTAACTTACCAAACTCACATATCTATAGACAGTTTAAATTTCAAAAAATCTGTCGAACGCCCAACGTGGCAAGCAATATTTTCTTAAAAAATACATTACAAGAGATAGAAGTTTTAGATTTGTTTGATAAAGACAAAAGATAGAATGACTTTGAGGGTTGGATTAGGTGTCCAACAATATACCGACAGAGCTAGCCGGGCAACGGGTTTGATTTTTTTCAACGGATCGCCTTCATTTAATAAAGAAGAAACATGCCAATGTCGTTTGAAAAAAGGTGCAAGAATTTAAGTCGATCTGTCTAAAACTAATACACCAGACAATTTTGAACGAGCGCGCCAGGACTCCAACCTGGAATCTTCTGATCCGAAGTCAGATGCGTTATCCATTGCGCCACGCGCCTGTCTACCAAATTGCAAAATGCTATTCCCAAGAAACAGTTTGAGTGTACAAATAAAATGATCTTCAGAACCTAGTACAAGAAATACGGAAATGTATTAATCAGTCTTTTAACTGACCAAATTCCCAGCATTGTTACGAGGTTAGAAAAACGATGAAGCAATATTTTCACAAAAAATACATTACAAGAGATAGAAGTGTTAGATTTGTTTGACAAAGACAAAGGATAGAATGACTTCGAGGGTTGGATTAAGTGTCTAACAATATACCGACAGAGCTAGCCGGGCAACGGGTTTGATTCTTTTCAACGGATCGCCTTCATTTAATAAAGGAGAAACATTCCAATGTCGTTTGAAAAAAGATGCAAGAATTTAAGTCGATCTATCTAAAATTAATACACCAGACAATTTTGAACGAGCGCGCCAGGACTCGAACCTGGGATCTTCTGATCCGAAGTCAGACGCGTTATCCATTGCGCCACGCGCACGTCTACCAAGTGGAAAAAAGTTATTCTGAAGAAACAGTTTGAGTGTACAAATAAAAGGATCTTTAGAACCGAGTACACGAAATATGGAAATGAATTAATTAGACTTTTAACTGACCAAATTCCCAGCATTGTTTCGAGGTTAGAAAAACGATAAAGCAATATTTTCTTAAAAAATACATTACAAGAGATAGAAGTTTTAGATTTGTTTGACAAAGACAAACGATAGAATGATTTCGAGGGTTGGATTAGGTGTCTAACAATATACCGACAGAGCTAGCCGGGCAACGGGTTTGATTCTTTACAACGGATCGCCTTCATTTAATAAAGAAGAAACATGCCAATGTCGTTTGAAAAAAGATGCAAGAATTTAAGTCGATCTGTCTAAAATTAATACACCAGACAATTTTGAACGAGCGCGCCAGGAGTCGAACCTGGAATCTTCTGATCCGAAGTCAGACGCGTTATCCATTGCGCCACGCGCCCGTCTACCAAATGGAAAAAAGTTATTCTGAAGAAACAGTTTGAGTGTACAAATAAAAGGATCTTTAGAACCGAGTACACGAAATATGGAAATGAGTTAATTAGACTTTTAACTTACCAAACTCACATATCTATAGACAGTTTAAATTTCAAAAAATCTGTCGAACGCCCAACGTGGCAAGCAATATTTTCTTATAAAAAATACATTACAAGAGATAGAAGTTTTAGATTTGTTTGATAAAGACAAAAGATAGAATGACTTTGAGGGTTGGATTAGGTGTCCAACAATATACCGACAGAGCTAGCCGGGCAACGGGTTTGATTTTTTTCAACGGATCGCCTTCATTTAATAAAGAAGAAACATGCCAATGTCGTTTGAAAAAGGTGCAAGAATTTAAGTCGATCTGTCTAAAACTAATACACCAGACATTTTTGAACGAGCGCGCCAGGATTCGAACCTGGAATCTTCTGATCCGAAGTCAGATGCGTTATCCTTTGCGCCACGCGCCCGTCTACCAAATGGAAAAGAATTATTCTGAAGAAACAGTTTGAGTGTACAAATAAAAGGATCTTTAGAACCGAGTACACGAAATATGGAAATGAGTTAATTAGACTTTTAACTTACCAAACTCACATATCTATAGACAGTTTAAATTTCAAAAAATCTGTCGAACGCCCAACGTGGCAAGCAATATTTTCTTAAAAAATACATTACAAGAGATAGAAGTTTTAGATTTGTTTGATAAAGACAAAAGATAGAATGACTTTGAGGGTTGGATTAGGTGTCCAACAATATACCGACAGAGCTAGCCGGGCAACGGGTTTGATTTTTTTCAACGGATCGCCTTCATTTAATAAAGAAGAAACATGCCAATGTCGTTTGAAAAAAAATGCAAGAATTTAAGTCGATCTGTCTAAAACTAATACACCAGACAATTTTGAACGAGCGCGCCAGGACTCCAACCTGGAATCTTCTGATCCGAAGTCAGATGCGTTATCCATTGCGCCACGCGCCCGTCTACCAAATTGAAAAAAGCTATTCCCAAGAAACAGTTTGAGTGTACAAATAAAATGATCTTTAGAACCTAGTACAAGAAATACGGAAATGTATTAATCAGTCTTTTAACTGACCAAATTCCCAGCATTGTTACGAGGTTAGAAAAACGATGAAGCAATATTTTCACAAAAAATACATTACAAGAGATAAAAGTTTTAGATTTGTTTGACAAAGACAAAGGATAGAATGACTTCGAGGGTTGGATTAAGTGTCTAACAATATACCGACAGAGCTAGCCGGGCAACGGGTTTGATTCTTTTCAACGGATCGCCTTCATTTAATAAAGAAGAAACATTCCAATGTCGTTTGAAAAATGATGCTAGAATTTAAGTCGATCTGTCTAAAATTAATACACCAGACAATTTTGAACGAGCGCGCCAGGACTCGAACCTGGAATCTTCTGATCCGAAGTCAGACGCGTTATCCATTGCGCCACGCGCCCGTCTACCAACTGGAAAAAAGTTATTCTGAAGAAACAGTTTGAGTGTACAAATAAAAGGATCTTTATAACCGAGTACACGAAATATGGAAATGAATTAATTAGACTTTTAACTGACCAAATTCCCAGCATTGTTTCGAGGTTAGAAAAACGATAAAGCAATATTTTCTTAAAAAATACATTACAAGAGATAGAAGATTTAGATTTGTTTGACAAAGACAAACGATAGAATGACTTCGAGGGTTGGATTAAGTGTCTAACAATATACCGACAGAGCTAGCCGGGCAACGGGTTTGATTCTTTACAACGGATCGCCTTCATTTAATAAAGAAGAAACATGCCAATGTCGTTTGAAAAAAGATGCAAGAATTTAAGTCGATCTGTCTAAAATTAATACACCAGACAATTTTGAACGAGCGCGCCAGGACTCGAACCTGGAATCTTCTGATCCGAAGTCAGACGCGTTATCCATTGCGCCACGCGCCCGTCTACCAAATGGAAAAAAGTTATTCTGAAGAAACAGTTTGAGTGTACAAATAAAAGGATCTTTAGAACCGAGTACACGAAATATGGAAATGAGTTAATTAGACTTTTAACTTACCAAACTCACATATCTATAGACAGTTTAAATTTCAAAAAATCTGTCGAACGCCCAACGTGGCAAGCAATATTTTCTTAAAAAATACATTACAAGAGATAGAAGTTTTAGATTTGTTTGATAAAGACAAAAGATAGAATGACTTTGAGGGTTGGATTAGGTGTCCAACAATATACCGACAGAGCTAGCCGGGCAACGGGTTTGATTTTTTTCAACGGATCGCCTTCATTTAATAAAGAAGAAACATGCCAATGTCGTTTGAAAAAAGGTGCAAGAATTTAAGTCGATCTGTCTAAAACTAATACACCAGACAATTTTGAACGAGCGCGCCAGGACTCCAACCTGGAATCTTCTGATCCGAAGTCAGATGCGTTATCCATTGCGCCACGCGCCCGTCTACCAAGTCGAAAAAAGTCATTCTGAAGAAACAGTTTGAGTGTACAAATAAAATGATCTTTAGAACCTAGTACAAGAAATACGGAAATGTATTAATCAGTCTTTTAACTGACCAAATTCCCAGCATTGTTACGAGGTTAGAAAAACGATGAAGCAATATTTTCACAAAAAATACATTACAAGAGATAGAAGTTTTAGATTTGTTTGACAAAGACAAAGGATAGAATGACTTCGAGGGTTGGATTAAGTGTCTAACAATATACCGACAGAGCTAGCCGGACAACGGGTTTGATTCTTTTCAACGTATCGCCTTCATTTAATAAAGAAGAAACATTCCAATGTCGTTTGAAAAAAGATGCTAGAATTTAAGTCGATCTGTCTAAAATTAATACACCAGACAATTTTGAACGAGCGCGCCAGGACTCGAACCTGGAATCTTCTGATCCGAAGTCAGACGCGTTATCCATTGCGCCACGCGCCCGTCTACCAAGTCGAAAAAAGTCATTCTGAAGAAACAGTTTGAGTGTACAAATAAAAGGATCTTTGGAACCGAGTACACGAAATATGGAAATGAATTAATTAGACTTTTAACTGACCAAATTCCCAGCATTGTTTCGAGGTTAGAAAAACGATAAAGCAATATTTTCTTAAAAAATACATTACAAGAGATAGAAGTTTTAGATTTGTTTGACAAAGACAAACGATAGAATGATTTCGAGGGTTGGATTAGGTGTCCAACAATATACCGACAGAGCTAGCCGGGCAACGGGTTTGATTCTTTACAACGGATCGCCTTCATTTAATAAAGAAGAAACATGCCAATGTCGTTTGAAAAAAGATGCAAGAATTTAAGTCGATCTGTCTAAAATTAATACACCAGACAATTTTGAACGAGCGCGCCAGGACTCGAACCTGGAATCTTCTGATCCGAAGTCAGACGCGTTATCCATTGCGCCACGCGCCCGTCTACCAAATTGAAAAAAGCTATTCCCAAGAAACAGTTTGAGTGTACAAAGAATATGATCTTGAGATCCTTGTACACGAAATACGAAATGTATTAATCAGTCTTTTAACTGACCAAATGCCCAGCATTGATACGAGGTTAGAAAACGATGAAGCAATATTTTCTCAAAAAATACATTACAAGAGATAGAAGTTTTAGATTTGTTTGACAAAGACAAAGGATAGAATGACTTCGAGGGTTGGATTAAGTGTCCAACAATATACCGACAGAGCTAGCCGGGTAACGGGTTTGATTCTTTTCAACGGATCGCCTTCATTTAATAAAGAAGAAACATGCTAATGTCGTTTGAAAAAAGGTGCAAGAATTTAAGTCGATCTGTCTAAAACTAATACACCAGACAATTTTGAACGAGCGCGCCAGGACTCGAACCTGGAATCTTCTGATCCGAAGTCAGACGCGTTAACCATTGCGCCACGCGCCCGTCTACCAATGGAAAAAAGTTATTCTGAAGAAACAGTTTGAGTGTACAAATGAAAGGATCTTTAGAACCGAGTACACGAAATATGGAAATGAGTTAATTAGACTTTAGACTTACCAAACTCATATATCTATAGACAATTTGCATTTCAAAAAATCTTTCGAACGCCCAACGTGGGGCTCGAACCCAAGACCGTTGGATTAAGAGTCCAACGCTCTACCGACTGAACTAGCCGGGCGACGAGTCTGATTTCTTACAACGGATAATTTGATTACGGTTTGATTCATTTCAACGGATCGCCTTCATTCAATGAGGGAGAAACTTGTCAAAATGGGTTGGAAAAAGGTGCTACAAAAATTAAAGTCGTTCTGACTAAAACGAATATACCAGACAATTTTAAATAAGCACGCCAGGACTCGAGCGTGGAATCTTTTTATCCGAAGTCAGCCGCGTTATCCACTGCATCACGCGCCCGTCTACCAAACAAAAAAGCTATTATGAAGAAACAAATCGAGTGTAAGATAGAAAAGATAGAAGATCGTAGGTTTGTTGACAAATAAAACACAAGACTTTGAGAACTTATAAAACAATTTGTAAAATATATGCGAGCACGCCAGGATTCCAACCTTGAATCTTCGAGTTCGAGAATGACCTTGAGGGTTGGATGAAGTATGAAGCAATATTTTCACAAAAAATACATTACAAGAGATAGAAGTTTTAGATTTGTTTGACAAAGACAAAAGATAGAATGACTTCGAGTGTTGGATTAAGTTTCTAACAATATACCGACAGAGCCAGCAGGGCAACGGGTTTGATTCTTTTCAACGAATCGCCTTCATTTAATAAAGAAGAAACATGCCAATGTCGTTTGAAAAAAGATGCAAGAATTTAGGTCGATCTGTCTATAATTAATACACCAGACAATTTTGAACGAGCGCGCCAGGATTCGAACCTGGAATCTTCTGATCCGAAGTCAGACGCGTTATCCATTGCGCCACGCGCCCGTCTACCAAATGGAAAAAAGTTATTCTGAAGAAACAGTTTGAGTGTACAAATAAAAGGATCTTTAGAACCGAGTACACGAACTATGGAAATGAGTTAATTAGACTTTTACTTACCAAATTCACATATCTATAGACAGTTTGCATTTTAAAAAATCTGTCGAATGCCCAACGTGGGGCTCGAACCCACGACCGTTGGATTAAGAGTCCAACGCTCTACCGACTGAGCTAGCCGGGAGACGAGTCTGATTTCTTACAACGGATCATTTGATCACGGTTTGATTCATTTCAACGGATCGCCATCATTCAATGAGGGAGAAACTTGTCAAAGTGGGTTGAAAAAAGGTTCTACAAGAATTAAAGTCGTTCTGACTAAAATGAAAATACCAGAACGTGGAATCTTCTTATCCGAAGTCAGCCGCGTTATCCACTGCGCCACGCGCCCGTCTACCAAACGAAAAAGCTATTATGAAGAAACAATTCGAGTGTAAGATAGAAAAGATAGAAGATCGTAGTTTTGTTGACAAATGAAACACAAAACTTTGAGAACTTATAAAACAATTTGTAAAATATATGCGAGCACGCCAGGATTCGAACCTTGAATCTTCGAGTCCGAGAATGACTTTGAGGGTTGGAATAAGTATGAAGCAATATTTTCACAAAAAATACATTACAAGAGATAGAAGTTTTAGATTTGTTTGACAAAGATAAAGGATAGAATGACTTCGAGGGTTGGATTAAGTTTCTAACAACATACCGACAGAGCTAGCAGGGCAACGGGTTTGATTCTTTTCAACGGATCGCCTTCATTTAATAAAGAAGAAACATGCCAATGTCGTTTGAAAAAAGATGCAAGAATTTAAGTCGATCTGTCTAAAATTAATACACTAGACAGTTTTGAACGAGCGCGCCAGGACTCGAACCTAGAATCTTCTGATTCGAAGTCAGACGCGTTATCCATTGCGCCACGCGCCCGTCTACCAAATGGAAAAAAGTTATTCTGAAGAAACAGTTTGAGTGTACAAATAAAAGGATGTTTAGAACCGAGTACACGAACTATGGAAATGACTTAATTAGACTTTTACTTACCAAACTCAAATATCTATAGACAGTTTGCATTTCAAAAAATCTGTCGAATGCCCAACGGGGGGCTCGAACCCACGACCGTTGGATTAAGAGTCCAACGCTCTACCGACTGAGATAGCCGGGCGACGAGTCTGATTTCTTACAACGGATCATTTGATCACGGGTTGATTCATTTCAACGGATCGCCATCATTCAATGAGGGAGAAACTTGTCAAAGTGGGTTGAAAAAAGGTTCTACAAGAATTAAAGTCGTTCTGAATAAAATGAATATATACCAGACAATTTTAAATAAGCGCGCCAGGACTCGTGCGTGGAATCTTCTTATCCGAGGTCAGCCGCATTATCCACTGCGCCATGCGCCCGTCTACCAAACGAAAAAGCTATTATGAAGAAACAGTTCGGGTGTAAGATAGAAAAGATAGAAGATCGTAGTTTTGTTGACAAATAAAACACAAGACTTTGAGAACTTATAAAACAATTTGTAAAATATATGCGAGCACGCCAGGATTCAAACCTGGAATCTTCTGATCTGTAGTCAGACGCGTTATCCATTGCGCCACGCGCCCGTCTACGAAGTGGAAAAAAGGTATTCTGAAGAAACAGTTTGAATGTACAAATAAAAGGATCTTTAGAAGCGAGTACACGAAATATGGAAATGAATTAATTAGACTTTTAACTGACCAAACGATAAAGCAATATATTTTAAAAAAATACATTACAAGAGATAGAAGTTTTAGATTTGTTTGATAAAGACAAAAGATAGAATGACTTTGAGGGTTGGATTAAGTGTCCAACAATATACCGACAGAGCTAACCGGGCAATAGGTTTGATTCTTTTCAACGGATCGCCTTCATTTAATAAAGAAAAAACATGCCAATGTCGTTTGAAAAAAGGTGCAAGAATTTAAGTCGATCTGTCTAAAACTAACACACCAGACAATTTTGAACGAGCGCGCCATGATTCAAACCTGGAATCTTCTGATCCGAAGTCAGACGCGTTATCCATTGCGCCACGCGCCCGTCTACCAAATTGAAAAAAGCTATTCCCAAGAAACAGTTTGAGTGTACAAAGAAAATGATCTTGAGATCCTTGTACACGAAATACGGAAATGTATTAATCAGTCTTTTAACTGACCAAATGCCCAGCATTGATACGAGGTTAGAAAAACGATGAAGCAATATTTTCTCAAAAAATACATTACAAGAGATAGAAGTTTTAGATTTGTTTGACAAAGACAAAGGATAGAATGACTTCGAGGGTTGGATTAAGTGTCCAACAATATACCGACAGAGCTAGCCGGGCAACGGGTTTGATTCTTTTCAACGGATCGCCTTCATTTAATAAAGAAGAAACATGCCAATGTCGTTTGAAAAAAGGTACAAGAATTTAAGTCGATCTGTCTAAAACTAATACACCAGACAATTTTGAACGAGCGCGCCAGGACTCAAACCTGGAATCTTCTGATCCGAAGTCAGACGCGTTATCCATTGTGCCACGCGCCCGTCTACCAATGGAAAAAAGTTATTCTGAAGAAACAGTTTGAGTGTACAAATGAAAGGATCTTTAGAACCGAGTACACGAAATATGGAAATGAGTTAAGTAGACTTTTGACTTACCAAACTCATATATCTATAGACAATTTGCATTTCAAAAAATCTTTCGAACGCCCAAAGTGGGGCTCGAACCCACGACCGTTGGATTAGGAGTCCAACGCTCTACCGACTGAGCTAGCCGGGCGACGAGTCTGATTTCTCACAACGGATAATTTGATCACGGTTTGATTCATTTCAACGGATCGCCTTCATTCAATGAGGGAGAAACTTGTCAAAATGGGTTGAAAAAAGGTGCTACAAGAATTAAAGTCGTTCTGACTAAAACGAATATACCAGACAATTTTAAATAAGCACGCCAGGACTCGAGCGTGGAATCTTTTTATCCGAAGTCAGCCGCGTTATCCACTGCGCCACGCGCCCGTCTACCAAACGAAAAAGCTATTATTAAGAAACAATTCGAGTGTAAGATAGAAAAGATACAAGATCGTAGTTTTGTTGACAAACAAAACACAAGACTTTGAGAACTTATAAAACAATTTGTAAAATATTTGCGAACACGCCAGGATTCGAACCTGGAATCTTCTGATCCGTATTCAGACGCTTTATCCATTGCGCCACGCGCCCCTCTACTAAATGGGAAAAAGTTATTCTGAAGAAACAGTTTGAGTGTACAAATAAAAGGATCTTTAGAACCGAGTACACAAAATATGGAAATGAATTTTTAGACTTTTAACTGACCAAATTCCCAGCATTGTTTCGAGGTTAGAAAAACGATAAAGCAATATATTCTTAAGAAATACATTACAAGAGATAGAAGATTTAGATTTGTTTGATAAAGACAAAAGATAGAATGATTTTGAGGTATGGATTAAGTGTCCAACAATATACCGACAGAGCTAGCCGGGCAATAGGTTTGATCCTTTCCAACGGATCGCCTTCATTTAATAAAGAAGAAACATGTCAATTTCGTTTGAAAAAAGGTGCAAGAATTTAAGTCGATCTGTCTAAAACTAATACACCAGACAATTTTGAACGAGCGCGCCAGGACTCCAACCTGGAATCTTCTGATCCGACGTCAGACGCGTTATCCATTGCTCCACGCGCCCGTCTACCAAATTGAAAAAAGCTATTCCCAAGAAACAGTTTGAGTTTACAAATAAAATGATCTTTAGAACCTAGTACACGAAATACGGAAATGTATTAATCAGTCTTTTAACTGACCAAATTCCCAGCATTGTTACGAGATTACAAAAACGATGAAGCAATATTTTCACAAAAAATACATTACAAGAGATAGAAGTTTTAGATTTGTTTGACAAAGACAAAAGATAGAATGACTTTGAGGGTTGGATTAAGTGTCCAACAATATACCGACAGAGCTAGCCGGGCAACGGATTTGATTCTTTTCAACGGATCGCCTTCATTTAATAAAGAAGAAACATGCCAATGTCGTTTGAAAAAAGGTGCAAGAATTTCAGTCGATCTGTCTAAAACTAATACACCAGACAATTTTGAACGAGCGCGCCAGGACTCGAACCTGGAATCTTCTGATCCGAAGTCAGACGCGTTATCCATTGCGCCACGCGCCCGTCTACCAAATGGAAAAAAGTTATTCTGAAGAAACAGTTTGAGTGTACAAATAAAAGGATCTTTAGAACCGAGTACACGAAATACGGAAATGTATTAGTCAGTCTTTTAACTGACCAAATTCCCAGCATTGTTACGAGATTACAAAAACGATGAAGCAATATTTTCACAAAAAATACATTACAAGAGATAGAAGTTTTGGATTTGTTTGACAAAGAAAAAAGATAGAATGACTTTGAGGGTTGGATTAAGTGTCCAACAATATACCGACAGAGCTAGCCGGGCAACGGATTTGATTCTTTTCAACGGATCGCCTTCATTTAATAAAGAAGAAACATGCCAATGTCGTTTGAAAAAAGGTGCAAGAATTTAAGTGGATCTGTCTAAAACTAATACACCAGACAATTTTGAACGAGCGCGCCAGGACTCGAACCTGGAATCTTCTGACCCGTAGTCAGACGCGTTATCCATTGCGCCACGCGCCCGTCTACGAAGTGGAAAAAAGGTATTCTGAAGAAACAGTTTGAATGTACAAATAAAAGGATCTTTAGAACCGAGTACACGAAATATGGAAATGAATTAATTAGGTTTAGGTTTGATTCTTTTCAACGGATCGCCTTTATTTTATAAAGAAGAAACAGGCCAATGTCGTTTGAAAAAAGGTGCAAGAATTTAAGTCGATCTGTCTAAAACTAATACACCAGACAATTTTTAACGAGCGCGCCAGGACTCCAACCTGGAATCTTCTGATCCGAAGTCAGACGCGTTATCCGTTGCGCCACGCGCCCGACTACCAAATTGAAAAAAGCTATTCTCAAGAAACAGTTTGAGTGTACAAATAAAATGATCTTTAGAACCTAGTACACGAAATACGGAAATGTAATAATCAGTCTTTTAACTGACCAAATTCCCAGCATTGTTACGAGGTTAGAAAAACGATGAAGCAATATTTTCACAAAAAATACATTACAAGAGATAGAAGTTTTAGATTTGTTTGACAAAGACAAAGGATAGAATGACATCGAGGGTTGGCTTAAGTGTCTAACAATATACCGACAGAGCTAGCCGGGCAACGGGTTTGATTCTTTACAACGGATCGCCTTCATTTAATAAAAAAGAAACATGCCAATGCCAAAGAATTTAAGTCGAACTGTCTAAAATTAATACACCAGACAATTTTGAACGAGCGCGCCAGGACTCGAACCTGGAATTTTCTGATTCGAAGTCAGACGCGTTTTCCATTGAGCCACGCGCCCGTCTACCAAATGGAAAAAAGTTATTCTGAAGAAACAGGTTGAGTGTACAAATAAAAGGATCTTTAGAACCGAGTACACGGACTATGGAAATGACTTAATTAGACTTTTAACTTACCAAACTCACATATCTATAGACAGTTTGCATTTCAAGAAATCTGCCGAATGCCCAAAGTTGGGCTCGAACACACGACCGGTGGATTAAGAGTCCAACGCTCTACCGACTGAGCTAGCCGGGCGACGATTCTGATTTCTTACAACGGATCATTTGATCACGGTTTTATTCATTTCAACGGATCGCCATCATTCAATGAGGGAGAAACTTGTCAAAGTGGTTGAAAAAATGTTCTACAAGAATTAAAGTCGTTCTGACTAAAATGAATATACCAGACAATTTTAAATAAGCGCGCCAGGACTCGTGCGTGGAATCTTCTTATCCAAAGTCAGCCGCATTATCCACTGCGCCACGCGCCCGTCTACCAAACGAAAAAGCTATTATGAAGAAACAGTTCGAGTGTAAGATAGAAAAGATAGAAGATCGTAGTTTTGTTGACAAATAAAACACAAGACTTTGAGAACTTATAAAACAATTTGTAAAATATATGCGAGCACGCCAGGTTTCAAACCTGAAATCTTCTGACCCGTAGTCAGACGCGTTATCCATTGCGCCACGCGCCCGTCTACGAAGTGGAAAAAAGGTATTCTGAAGAAACAGTTTGAATGTACAAATAAAAGGATCTTTAGAACCGAGTACACGAAATATGGAAATGAATTAATTAGGTTTAGGTTTGATTCTTTTCAACCGATCGCCTTTATTTAATAAAGAAGAAACATGCCAATGTCGTTTGAAAAAAGGTGCAAGAATTTAAGTCGATCTGTCTAAAACTAATACACCAGACAATTTTTAACGAGCGCGCCAGGACTCCAACCTGGAATCTTCTGATCCGAAGTCAGACGCGTTATCCATTGCGCCACGCGCCCGTCTACCAAATTGAAAAAAGCTATTCTCAAGAAACAGTTTGAGTGTACAAATAAAATGATCTTTAGAACCTAGTACACGAAATACGGAAATGTAATAATCAGTCTTTTAACTGACCAAATTCCCAGCATTGTTACGAGGTTAGAAAAACGATGAAGCAATATTTTCACAAAAAATACATTACAAGAGATAGAAGTTTTAGATTTGTTTGACAAAGACAAAGGATAGAATGACTTCGAGGGTTGGCTTAAGTGTCTAACAATATACCGACAAAGCTAGCCGGGCAACGGGTTTGATTCTTTTCAACGGATCGCCTTCATTTAATAAAGAAGAAACATGCCAATGTAGTTTGAAAAAAGATGCAAGAATTTAAGTCGATCTGTCTAAAATTAATACACCAGACAATTTTGAACGAGCGCGCCAGGACTCGAACCTGGAATTTTCTGATCGGAAGTCAGACTCGTTATCCATTGAGCCACGCGCCCGTCTACCAAATGGAAAAAAGGTATTCTGAAGAAACAGTTTGAGTGTACAAATAAAAGGATCTTTAGAACCGAGTACACGAAATATGGAAATGAATTAATTAGACTTTTAACTGACCAAACGATCAATTCCAACGCTCTACCGACTGAGCTAGCCGGGCGACGAGTCTGACATCTTACAACGGATCATTTGATCACGGTTTTATTCATTTCAACGGATCGCCATCATTCAATGAGGGAGAAAATTGTCAAAGTGGGTTGAAAAAATGTTCTACAAGAATTAAAGTCGTTCTGACTAAAATGAATATACCAGACAATTTGAAATAAGCGCGCCAGGACTCGTGCGTGGAATCTTCTTATCCGAAGTCAGCCGCATTATCCACTGCGCCACGCGCCCGTCTACCAAACGAAAAAGCTATTATGAAGAAACAGTTCGAGTGTAAGATAGAAAAGATAGAAGATCGTAGTTTTGTTGACAAATAAAACTCAAGACTTTGAGAACTTAAAAAACAATTTGTAAAATATATGCGAGCACGCCAGGATTCAAACCTGGAATCTTCTGATCCGTAGTCAGACGCGTTATCCATTGCGCCACGCACCCGTCTACGAAGTGGAAAAAAGGTATTCTGAAGAAACAGTTTGAATGTACAAATAAAAGGATCTTTAGAATCGAGTACACGAAATATGGAAAAGAATTAATTATACTTTTAACTGACCAAACGATAAAGCAATATATTCTTAAAAAAATACATTACAAGAGATAGAAGTTTTAGATTTTTTTGATAAATACAAAAGATAGAATGACTTTGAGGGTTGGATTAAGTGCCAAACAATATACCGACAGAGCTAGCCGGGCAATAGGTTTGATTCTTTTCAACGGATCGCCTTCATTTAATAAAGAAAAAACATGCCAATGTCGTTTGAAAAAAGGTGCAAGAATTTAAGTCGATCTGTCTAAAACTAACACACCAGACAATTTTGAACGAGCGCGCCAGGATTCGAACCTGGAATCTTCTGATCCGAAGTCAGACGCGTTATCCATTGCGCCACGCGCCCGCCTACCAAATTGAAAAAAGCTATTCCCAAGAAACAGTTTGAGTGTACAAATAAAATGATTTTGAGAAACTTGTACACAAAATACGGAAATGTATTAATCAGTCTTATAACTGGCCAAATTCCCAGCATGGTTACGAGATTAGAAAAACGATGAAGCAATATTTTCACAAAAAATACATTACAAGAGATAGAAGTTTTAGATGTGTTTGACAAAGACAAAGGATAGAATGACTTCGAGGGTTGGATTAAGTGTCTAACAATATACCGACAGAGCTAGCCGGGCAACGGGTTTGATTTTTTTTAACGGATTGCCTTCATTTAATAAAGAAGAAACATGCCAATGTCGTTTGAAAAAAGGTGCAAGAATTTAAGTCGATCTGTCTACAATTAATACACCAGACAATTTTGAACGAGCGCGCCAGGACTCGAACCTGGAATTTTCTGATCGGAAGTCAGACTCGTTATCCATTGAGCCACGCGCCCGTCTACCAAATGGAAAAAAGGTATTCTGAAGAAACAGTTTGAGTGTACAAATAAAAGGATCTTTAGAACCGAGTACACGAAATATGGAAATGAATTAATTAGACTTTTAACTGACCAAACGATCAATTCCAACGCTCTACCGACTGAGCTAGCCGGGCGACGAGTCTGACATCTTACAACGGATCATTTGATCACGGTTTTATTCATTTCAACGGATCGCCATCATTCAATGAGGGAGAAAATTGTCAAAGTGGGTTGAAAAAATGTTCTACAAGAATTAAAGTCGTTCTGACTAAAATGAATATACCAGACAATTTGAAATAAGCGCGCCAGGACTCGTGCGTGGAATCTTCTTATCCGAAGTCAGCCGCATTATCCACTGCGCCACGCGCCCGTCTACCAAACGAAAAAGCTATTATGAAGAAACAGTTCGAGTGTAAGATAGAAAAGATAGAAGATCGTAGTTTTGTTGACAAATAAAACACAAGACTTTGAGAACTTATAAAACAATTTGTAAAATATATGCGAGCACGCCAGGATTCAAACCTGGAATCTTCTGATCCGTAGTCAGACGCGTTATCCATTGCGCCACGCACCCGTCTACGAAGTGGAAAAAAGGTATTCTGAAGAAACAGTTTGAATGTACAAATAAAAGGATCTTTAGAACCGAGTACACGAAATATGGAAAAGAATTAATTATACTTTTAACTGACCAAACGATAAAGCAATATATTCTTAAAAAATACATTACAAGAGATAGAAGTTTTAGATTTGTTTGATAAAGACAAAAGATAGAATGACTTTGAGGGTTGGATTAAGTGCCAAACAATATACCGACAGAGCTAGCCGGGCAATAGGTTTGATTCTTTTCAACGGATCGCCTTCATTTAATAAAGAAAAAACATGCCAATGTCGTTTGAAAAAAGGTGCAAGAATTTAAGTCGATCTGTCTAAAACTAACACACCAGACAATTTTGAACGAGCGCGCCAGGATTCGAACCTGGAATCTTCTGATCCGAAGTCAGACGCGTTATCCATTGCGCCACGCGCCCGCCTACCAAATTGAAAAAAGCTATTCCCAAGAAACAGTTTGAGTGTACAAATAAAATGATCTTGAGAAACTTGTACACAAAATACGGAAATGTATTAATCAGTCTTTTAACTGGCCAAATTCCCAGCATGGTTACGAGATTAGAAAAACGATGAAGCAATATTTTCACAAAAAATACATTACAAGAGATAGAAGTTTTAGATGTGTTTGACAAAGACAAAGGATAGAATGACTTCGAGGGTTGGATTAAGTGTCTAACAATATACCGACAGAGCTAGCCGGGCAACGGGTTTGATTTTTTTTAACGGATCGCCTTCATTTAATAAAGAAGAAACATGCCAATGTCGTTTGAAAAAAGGTGCAAGAATTTAAGTCGATCTGTCTACAATTAATACACCAGACAATTTTGAACGAGCGCGCCAGGACTCGAACCTGGAATCTTATGATCCGAAGTCATACGCGTTATCCATTGCGCACGCGCCCGTCTACCAAATGGAAAAAGGCTATTATGAAGAAACAGTTTGAGTGTAGAAATAAAAGAATCATTAGAACCGAGTACACGAAATATGGAAATGAGTTAATTAGACTTTTAACTGACCAAACTCCCATATCTAAAGACAGTTTGCATGTCAAAAATTTTATCGAACCAACGACCGTTGGATTAAGAGTCCAACGCTCTACCGACTGAGCTAGCCGGGTGACGAGTCTGATTTCAGACAACGGATCATTTGATCACGGTTTGATTCATTTCAACGGATCACCTTCATTCAATGAGGGAGAAACTTGTCAAAGTGGGTTGAAAAAAGGTGCTACAAGAATTAAAGTCCTTCTGACTAAAATGAATATACCAGACAATTTTAAAAAAGCGCGCCAGGCTCCGAGCATGGAATTTTCTTATCCGAAGTCAGCCGCGTTATCCACTGCGCCACGCGCCAGTCTACCAAACGAAAAAGCTATTATGAAAGAAACAGTTCGAGTGTACAAATGATTTGTTTGACAAAGACAAAAGATAGAAGATCGTAGTTTTGTTGACAAATAAAACACAAGACTTTGAGAACTTATAAAACAATTTGTAAAATATCTGCGAGCACGCCAGGATTCGAACCTGGAATCTTCTGATCCGTAGTCAGACGCGTTATCCATTGTGCCACGCGCCCGTCTCCATATGTAGAGAAATCAATATGTATGAAAGAATTTTCATAACAATTCGAGTGTACGAATCAAAGAGGGGTTAGATTAATTGTTCAACAATATACAGACTGACCTACCCAGGCGAAGGGTTTGATTCTTTTAAAACAATGAGGGAGAAACTTGCCGAGGTCGGCTGGAAAAAGGTGTTGCAAGAATTTTTAAGTCGATCTGATCCATTGCGTCAAGCGCCCGTCTACCAAATGGAAAAAAAGCTATTCCGAAGAAACAGTTTGAGTGCGCAAAAAAATGATCTTTAGAACCGAGTACACGAATTACGGAAATGTGTTTATCAGAATTTTAACTGCATTGTTTCGAGGTTGGAAAAACGTTAAAGCAATATTTTCACAAACAAATACATTACAAGAGATAGAAGTTTTGGATTTGTTTGACAAAGACAAAAGACTTATGACTGATAATCAGACTTTTAACTGACCAAATTCCCAGACTTGTTTCGAGGTTAGAAAAACGATAAAGCAATATTTTCTCAAAAAATACATTACAAGAGATAGAAGTTTTAGATTTGTTTGACAAGGACAAAAGATAGAATGACTTTGAGGGTTGGATTGGGGGTCCAACAATACACCGACAGAGCTAGCCGGGCAACGGGTTTGATTCTTTACAACGGATCGCCTTCATTTAATAAAAAGAAACATGCCAATGTCGTTTGAAAAAAGGTGCAAGAATTTAAGTCGATCTGTCTACAATTAATACACCAGACAATTTTGAACGAGCGCGCCAGGACTCGAACCTGGAATCTTATGATCCGAAGTCATACGCGTTATCCATTGCGCACGCGCCCGTCTACCAAAGGGAAAAAGGCTATTATGAAGAAACAGTTTGAGTGTACAAATAAAATGATCTTGAGAAACTTGTACACAAAATACGGAAATGTATTAATCAGTCTTTTAACTGGCCAAATTCCCAGCATGGTTACGAGATTAGAAAAACGATGAAGCAATATTTTCACAAAAAATACATTACAAGAGATAGAAGTTTTAGATGTGTTTGACAAAGACAAAGGATAGAATGACTTCGAGGGTTGGATTAAGTGTCTAACAATATACCGACAGAGCTAGCCGGGCAACGGGTTTGATTTTTTTTAACGGATCGCCTTCATTTAATAAAGAAGAAACATGCCAATGTCGTTTGAAAAAAAGTGCAAGAATTTAAGTCGATCTGTCTACAATTAATACACCAGACAATTTTGAACGAGCGCGCCAGGACTCGAACCTGGAATCTTTTGATCCGAAGTCATACGCGTTATCCATTGCGCACGCGCCCGTCTACCAAATGGAAAAAGGCTATTATGAAGAAACAGTTTGAGTGTAGAAATAAAAGAATCATTAGAACCGAGTACACGAAATATGGAAATGAGTTAATTAGACTTTTAACTGACCAAACTCCCATATCTAAAGACAGTTTGCATGTCAAAAATTTTATCGAACCAACGACCGTTGGATTAAGAGTCCAACGCTCTACCGACTGAGCTAGCCGGGTGACGAGTCTGATTTCAGACAACGGATCATTTGATCACGGTTTGATTCATTTCAACGGATCACCTTCATTCAATGAGGGAGAAACTTGTCAAAGTGGGTTGAAAAAAGGTGCTACAAGAATTAAAGTCCTTCTGACTAAAATGAATATACCAGACAATTTTAAAAAAGCGCGCCAGGCTCCGAGCGTGGAATTTTCTTATCCGAAGTCAGCCGCGTTATCCACTGCGCCACGCGCCAGTCTACCAAACGAAAAAGCTATTATGAAAGAAACAGTTCGAGTGTACAAATGATTTGTTTGACAAAGACAAAAGATAGAAGATCGTAGTTTTGTTGACAAATAAAACACAAGACTTTGAGAACTTATAAAACAATTTGTAAAATATCTGCGAGCACGCCAGGATTCGAACCTGGAATCTTCTGATCCGTAGTCAGACGCGTTATCCATTGTGCCACGCGCCCGTCTCCATATGTAGAGAAATCAATATGTATGAAAGAATTTTCATAACAATTCGAGTGTACGAATCAAAGAGGGGTTAGATTAATTGTTCAACAATATACAGACTGACCTACCCAGGCGAAGGGTTTGATTCTTTTAAATCAATGAGGGAGAAACTTGCCGAGGTCGGCTGGAAAAAGGTGTTGCAAGAATTTTTAAGTCGATCTGATCCATTGCGTCAAGCGCCAGTCTACCAAATGGAAAAAAAGCTATTCCGAAGAAACAGTTTGAGTGCGCAAAAAAATGATCTTTAGAACCGAGTACACGAAATACGGAAATGTGTTTATCAGAATTTTAACTGCATTGTTTCGAGGTTGGAAAAACGTTAAAGCAATATTTTCACAAACAAATACATTACAAGAGATAGAAGTTTTGGATTTGTTTGACAAAGACAAAAGACTTATGACTGATAATCAGACTTTTAACTGACCAAATTCCCAGACTTGTTTCGAGGTTAGAAAAACGATAAAGCAATATTTTCTCAAAAAATACATTACAAGAGATAGAAGTTTTAGATTTGTTTGACAAGGACAAAAGATAGAATGACTTTGAGGGTTGGATTGGGGGTCCAACAATACACCGACAGAGCTAGCCGGGCAACGGGTTTGATTCTTTACAACGGATCGCCTTCATTTAATAAAAAGAAACATGCCAATGTCGTTTGAAAAAAGGTGCAAGAATTTAAGTCGATCTGTCTACAATTAATACACCAGACAATTTTGAACGAGCGCGCCAGGACTCGAACCTGGAATCTTATGATCCGAAGTCATACGCGTTATCCATTGCGCACGCGCCCGTCTACCAAATGGAAAAAGGCTATTATGAAGAAACAGTTTGAGTGTAGAAATAAAAGAATCATTAGAACCGAGTACACGAAATATGGAAATGAGTTAATTAGACTTTTAACTGACCAAACTCCCATATCTAAAGACAGTTTGCATGTCAAAAATTCTATCGAACGCCCAACGTGGGGCTCGAACCCACGACCGTTGGATTAAGAGTCCAACGCTCTACCGACTGAGCTGACCGGGCGACGAGTCTGATTTCTTACAACGGATCAGTTGATCACGGTTTGATTCTTTTCAACGGATCACCTTCATTTAATGAGGGAGGAACTTGTCAAAGTGGGTTGAAAAAAGGTGCTACAAGAATTAAAGTCCTTCTGACTAAAATGATTATACCAAACAATTTTATACAAGCGAGCCAGGTCTCGAGCGTGCAATTTTCTTATCCGAAGTCAGCCGCGATATCCACGCGCCACGCGCCCGTCTACCAAACGAAAAACCTATTAGGAAGAAACAGTTCGGGTGTACAAATGATTTGTTTGACAAAGACAAAAGATAGAAGATCGTAGTTTTGTTGACAAATAAAACACAAGACTTTGAGAACTTTTAAAACAATTTGTAAAATATCTGCGAGCACGCCAGGATTCGAACCTGGAATCTTCTGATCCGTAGTCAGACGCGTTATCCATTGTGCCACGCGCCCGTCTTAATATTAAGAGAAATCAATATGTATGAAAGAATTTTCATAACAATTCGAGTGTACGAATAAAAGAGGGGTTTGATTAATTGTCCAACAATATACAGACTGACCTACCCAGGCGAAGGGTTTGATTTTTTTTCAATCAATGAGGGAGAAACTTGCCGAGGTCGGCTGGAAAAAGGTGCTGCAAGAATTAAGTCGATCTGATCCATTGCGCCAAGCGCCCGTCTACCAAATGGAAAAAAGATATTCCGAAGAAACAGTTTGAGTATACAAATAAAATGATCTTAAAAATCTAGTACACGAAATACGGAAATGTACTAATCAGTCTTTTAACTGACCAAATTCCCAGCATTGTTTCGAGGTTAGAAAAACGATAAAGCAATATTTTCTTAAAAAATACATTACAAGAGATAGAAGTTTTAGATTTGTTTGACAAAGACAAAAGATAGAATGACTTTGAGGGTTGGATGAAGTGTCCAATAATATACCGACAGAGCTAGCCGGGCAACGGGTTTGATTCTTTTCAACGGATCGCCTTCATTTAATAAAGAAGAAACATGCCAATGTCGTTTGAAAGAAGTTGCAAGAATTAAGTCGATCTGTCTAAAATTAATACACCAGACAATTTTGAACGAGCGCGCCAGGACTCGAACCTGGAATCTTCTGATCCGAAGTCAGGCGCGTTATCCATTGCGCCACGCGCCCGTCTGCCAAATGGAATAAAGCTATTCCGAAAAAACAGTTAGAGTGTACAAATAAAATGATCTTGAGAACCGAGTACACGAAATACGGAAATGTGTTTATCGGAATTTTAACTGACCAAATTCCCAGCAATGTTTCGAGGTTAAAAAAACGATAAAGCAATATTTTCACAAAAAAAATACATTACAAGAGAGAGAAGTTTTAGATTTTTTTGACAAAGACAAAAGATAGAATGACTTTGAGGGTTGGATTAAGTGTCCAACAATATACCGACAAACCTATCCGGGCAACGGGTTTGATTCTTTTCAACGGATCGCCTTCATGTAATAAAGAAGAAACATGCTAATGTCGTTTAAAAAAAGGTGCAAGAATTTAAGTAGATCTGTCTAAAATAAATACACCAGACAATTTTAAACGAGCGTGCCAGGACTCGAACCTGGAATCTTCTGATCCGCAGTCAGGCGCGTTATTCATTGCGCCACGCGCCCGTCTACCAAATGGAAAAGGCTATTCTGAAGAAACAGTTTGAGTGTACAATTAAAAGGATCTTTAGAACCGAGTACAAGAAATATGGAAATAAGTTAATTAGACTTTTACCTGACCAAACTCCCATATTTATAGAAAGTTTGCCTTTCCAAAAACTATCGAACGCCCAAGGTGGGGCTCGAACCCACGACCGTTGGATTAAGAGTCCAACGCTCTACCGACTGAGCTAGCCGGGCGACGAGTTCGATTTCTTACAACGGATCATTTGATCACGGTTTGATTCATTTCAACGGATCACCCTCATTCAATGAGGGAGAAACTTGTCAAAGTGGGTTGAAAAAGGGTGCTACAAAAATTAAAGTCGTTTTGACTTAAATGAATAAACCAGACAATTTTAAACAGTCGCGCCAGGACTCGAGCGTGGAATCTTCTTTTTCGAATTCAGCCGCGTTATCCACTGCGCCACGCGCCCGTCTACCAAACGAAAAAGTTATTATGAAGAAACAGTTCGAGTGTACAAATGATTTGTTTGACAAAGACAAAAGATAGAAGATCGTAGTTTTGTTGACAAATAAAACATAAGATTTTGAGAACTTATAACACAATTTGTAAAATATCTGCCAGCACGCCAGGATTCGAACCTGGAATCTTCTGATCCGTAGGCAGACGCGTTATACATTGCGCCACGCGCCCGTCTTCATATTTAGAGAAATCAATATGTATGAAAGAATTTTCATAACAATTCGAGTGTACGAATAAAAGAGGGGTTAGATTAATTGTCCAACAATATACAGACTGACCTAGCCAGGCGAAGGGTTTGATTCTTTTCAATTCATGAGGAAGAAAATTGCCGAAGTCGGCTGGAAAAAGGTGCTGCAAGAATTTAAGTCGATCTGAGTCAACACGAAACACGAACACGAGTACACGAAATACGGAAATGTGTTAATCAGACTTTTAACTGACCAAATTCCCAGCATTGTTACGAAGTTAGAAAAATGATAAAGCAATATTTTCACAAAAAATGTATTACAAGAGATAGAAGTTTTAGATTTGTTTGACAAAGACAAAAGATAGAATGACTTTGAGGGTTGGATTAAGTGTCCAACAATATTCCGACAAAGCTATCTGGGCAGCGGGTTTGATTCTCTTCAACGGATTGCCTTCATTTAATAAAGAATAAACATGCCAATGTCGTTTGAAAAAAGATGCAAGAATTTAAGTCGATACGCGTTATCCATTGCGGCACGCGCCCTTCTAGCAAATGGAAAAAGGCTATTCTGAATGAACAGTTTGAGTGTACAAATAAAACGATCTTTAGAACCGAGTACACGGAATATGGAAATGAGTTAATTAGACTTTTAACTGAAGACAGTTTGCCTTTCCCAAAAATACCGAACGCCCAACGTTGGGTTCGAACCCACGACCGTTGGATTAAGAGTCCAACGCTCTACCGACTGAGCAAGCTGGGCGATGAGTATGATTTCTTACAACTGATCATTTGATCACGGTTTGATTCATTTCAACGGATCGCCTCCATTCAATGAGGGAGAAACTTGTCAAAGTGGGTTGAAAAAAGGTGCTACAAGAATTAAAGTCGTTCTGACTAAAATGAATATACCAGACAATTTTAAACAGGCGCGCCAGGACTCGAGCGTGGAATCTTCTTATCCAAATTCAGCCGCGTTATCCACTGCGCCACGCGCCCGTCTACCAAACGTAAAAGCTATTATGAAGAAACAGTTCGAGTGTACAAATGATTTGTTTGACAAAGACAAAAGATAGAAGATCGTAGTTTCGTTGACAAATAAAACATAAGTCTTTGAGAACTTATAAAACAATTTGTAAAATATCTGCGAGCACGCCAGGATTCGAACCTGGAATCTTCTGATCCGTAGTCAGACGCGTTATCCATTGCGCCACGCGCCCGTGTTCATATTTAGGGAATGAGGGAGAAACTTGCCGAGGTCGGCTGGAAAAAGGTGCTGCAAGAATTTAAGTCGATCTGACTCAACACGGAACACGAACACACGAGTACACGAAATACGGAAATGTGTTAATCAAACTTTTACCTGACCAAATTCCCAGCATTGTTACGAAGTTAGAAAAATGATAAACCAAAATTTTCTCAAAAAATGCATTAGAAGAAATAGAAGTTTTAGATTTGTTTGACAAAGACAAAAGATAGAATGACTTTTATGGTTGGATTAAGTGTCCAACAATATACCGACAAAGCTAGCCGGGCAGCGGGTTTGATTCTCTTCAACGGATTGCCTTCATTTAATAAAGAATAAACATGCCAATGTCGTTTGAAAAAAGATGCAAGAATTTAAGTCGATACGCGTTATCCATTGCGGCACGCGCCCTTCTAGCAAATGGAAAAAGGCTATTCTGAATGAACAGTTTGAGTGTACAAATAAAACGATCTTTAGAACCGAGTACACGGAATATGGAAATGAGTTAATTAGACTTTTAACTGAAGACAGTTTGCCTCTCCCAAAACTACCGAACGCCCAACGTGGTGCTCAAACCCACGACCGTTGGATTAAGAGTCCAACGCTCTACCGACTGAGCAAGCTCGGCGATGAGTATGATTTCTTACAACTGATCATTTGATCACGGTTTGATTCATTTCAACGAATCGCCTCCATTCAATGAGGGAGAAACTTGTCAAAGTGGGTTGAAAAAAGGTGCTACAAGAATTAAAGTCGTTCTGACTAAAATGAATATACCAGACAATTTTAAACAGGCGCGCCAGGACTCGAGCGTGGAATCTTCTTATCCGAATTCAGCCGCGTTATCCACTGCGCCACGCGCCCGTCTACCAAACGTAAAAGCTATTATAAAGAAACAGTTCGTGTGTACAAATGATTTGTTTGACAAAGACAAAAGATAGAAGATCGTAGTTTTGTTGACAAATAAAACATAAGTCTTTGAGAACTTATAAAACAATTTGTAAAATATCTGCGAGCACGCCAGGATTTGAACCTGGAATCTTCTGATCCGTAGTCAGACGCGTTATCCATTGCGCCACGCGCCCGTGTTCATATTTAGGGAATGAGGGAGAAACTTGCCGAGGTCGGCTGGAAAAAGGTGCTGCAAGAATTTAAGTCGATCTGATTCGAAACGGAACACGAACACACGAGTACACGAAATACGGAAATGTGTTAATAAAACTTTTAACTGACCAAATTCCCAGCATTGTTACGAAGTTAGAAAAATGATAAACCAAAATTTTCTCAAAAAATGCATTAGAAGAAATAGAAGTTTTATATTTGTTTGACAAAGACAAAAGATAGAATGACTTTTATGGTTGGATTAAGTGTCCAACAATATACCGACAAAGCTAGCCGGGCAACGGGTTTGATTCTTTTCAACGGATCGCCTTCATTTAATAAAGAAGAAACATGCCAATGTCGTTTGAAAAAAGGTGCAAGAATTTAAGTCGATCGGTCTAAAATTAATACACCAGACAATTTTGAACGAGCGCGACAGGACTCGAACCTGGAATCTTCTTTTCCGAAGTCAGACGCGTTATCCATTGCGCCACGCGCCCGTCTACCAAATGGAAAAAGCTATTCTGAAGAAACAGTTTGAGATTACAAACAAAACCATCTTTAAAACCGAGTACCCCAAATATGGAAAAGAGTTAATTAGACTTTTAACTGACCAAACTCCCATATCTAATGACAGTTTGCATTTCAAAAAATCTACCGAACGCCCAACGTGGAGCTCGAACCCACGACCGTTGGATTAAGAGTCCAACGCTCTACCGACTGAGCTAGCCGGGCGACGAGTCTGATTTCTAACAACGGATCATTTGATCACGGTTTGATTCATTTCAACGGATTGCCTTCATTCAATGAGAGAGAAACTTGTCAAAGTGGGTTGAAAAAAGGTGCTACAAGAATTAAAGTCGTTCTGACTAAAATGAATATACCAGACAATTTTAAACAAGCGCGCCAGGACTCGAGCATGGAATCTTCTTATCCGAAGTCAGCCGCGTTATCCACTGCGACACGCGCCCGTCTACCAAACGAAAAAGCTATTATGAAGAAACAGTTCGAGTGTACAAATAAAAGGATCCTTAAAACCGAGTACACGAAATATGGAAAAGAGTTAATTAGACTTTCAACTGACCAAAGTCCCATATCTAAAGTTAGAGTTTGCATTTCAAAATATCTACCGAACGCCCAACGTGGGGCTCGAACCCACGGCCGTAGGATTAAGAGTCGAAGGCAGTCGCGTTATCCACTGCGCCACGCGCCCGTCTACCAAACGAAAAAGCTGTTATGAAGAAACAGTTCGAGTGTACAAATGATTTGTTTGACAAAGACAAAAGATAGAAGATCGTAGTTTTGTTGACAAATAAAACATAAGACTTTGAGAACTTATAAAACAATTTGTAAAATATCTGCGAGCACGCAAGGATTCGAACCTGGAATCTTCTGCTCCGTAGTCAGACGCGTTATCCATCGCGCCACGCGCCCGTCTACATATTTAGGAAAATCAATATTTATGAAAGAATTTTCATAACAATTCGAGTGTAGGAATAAAAGAGGGGTTAGATTAATTGCCCAACAATATACAGACTGACCTACCCAGGCGAAGGGTTTGATTCTTTTCAATCAATCAGGGAGAAACTTGCCGAAGTCGGCTGGAAAAAGGTGCTGCAAAAATTAAGTCGATCTGACTCAACTCGAAACACGAACACGAGTACACGAAATACGAAAATGTGTTAATCAGACTTTTAACTGACCAAATTCCAAGCATTGTTACGAAGTTAAAAAATCGATAAAGCAACATTTTCACTAAAAATGCATTATAAGAGATAGAAGTTTTAGATTCGTTTGGCAAAGTCAAAAGATAGAATGACTCTGAGGGTTGGATTAAGTGTCCAACAATATACCGACAGAGCTATCCGGGCAACGGGTTTGATTCTTTTCAACGGATCGCCTTCATTTAATGAAGAAGAAACATGCCAATGTCGTTTGAAAAAAGGTGCAAGAATTTAAGTCGATCTGTCTAAAATTAACGCGTTGAAAGCTTTTGTGAGTCATAATAAAACATTTATTATGAATCATAAAAGCTTATAATCGTCAGACAAGGAGAATTTGCGAGATAAAACGCCTGACTTTTTTTTGGTGAGGCAGCTGCGATCAAACGACTCGATATTTTTATAACTTCCTGACGTTGTGAGATGTCCACTCTCCTATGTTATGTAGCATATAAAATGACCTTCAAAATAACACCTTATCATACTAGCTTTTGTTATTGGTTAGCGCGCAACGCAAAGGTTTATGGAATCATTTTCTTGTTGTGCGACGTTTTTATATCGCAGCGGGAAGTACACGCGTGATATGTAAGCAAAATTTTATCACTTCTAAATGTCATATAAGGTTCATTCTCATATTGTTGTGTGGGGAATGAGATTTCCTTTCAAGCAAGACGATAACAAACATTCCAGACCTCATGGTATACACACAGCATTGCAAAACGTCTGAAACGTCGCGCATGCGTCAGACCGGGAGGATTAGGTTAAGTCGATTTGTCTAAAATTAACACACCAGACAATTTTGAACGAGCGCGCCAGGACTCGAACCTGGAATCTTCTGATCCGAAGTCAGACGCGTTATCCATTGCGCCACGCGCCCGTCTGCCAAATGGAATAAAGCTATTCCGAAAAAACAGTTAGAGTGTACAAATAAAATGATCTTGAGAACCGAGTACACGAAATACGGAAATGTGTTTATCGGAATTTTAAATGACCAAATTCCCAGCATTGTTTCGAGGTTAAAAAAACGATAAAGCAATATTTTCACAAAAAAAATACATTACAAGAGAGAGAAGTTTTAGATTTTTTTGACAAAGACAAAAGATAGAATGACTTTGAGGGTTGGATTAAGTGTCCAACCATATACCGACAAAGTTATCCGGGCAACGGGTTTGATTCTTTTCAACGGATCGCCTTCATGTAATAAAGAAGAAACATGCTAATGTCGGTTAAAAAAAGGTGCAAGAATTTAAGTAGATCTGTCTAAAATAAATACACCAGACAATGTTAAACGAGCGCGCCAGGACTCAAACCTGGAATCTTCTGATCCGCAGTCAGGCGCGTTATTCATTGCGCCACGCGCCCGTCTACCAAATGGAAAAGGCTATTCTGAAGAAACAGTTTGAGTGTACAATTAAAAGGATCTTTAGAACCGAGTACACGAAATATGGAAATGAGTTAATTAGACTTTTACCTGACCAAACTCCCATATTTATAGACAGTTTGCCTTTCCAAAAACTATCGTACGCCCAACGTGGGGCTCGAACCCACGACCGTTGGATTAAGAGTCCAACGCTCTACCGACTGAGCTAGCCGGGCGACGAGTTCGATTGCTTACAACGGATCATTTGATCACGGTTTGATTCATTTCAACGGATCGCCCTCATTCAATGAGGGAGAAACTTGTCAAAGTGGGTTGAAAAAAGGTGGTACAAAAATTAAAATCGTTTTGACTTAAATGAATAAACCAAAACGTCTGAAACGTCGCGCATGCGTCAGACCGGGAGGATTAGGTTAAGTCGATTTGTCTAAAATTAACACACCAGACAATTTTGAACGAGCGCGCCAGGACTCGAACCTGGAATCTTCTGATCCGAAGTCAGACGCGTTATCCATTGCGCCACGCGCCCGTCTGCCAAATGGAATAAAGCTATTCCGAAAAAACAGTTAGAGTGTACAAATAAAATGATCTTGAGAACCGAGTACACGAAATACGGAAATGTGTTTATCGGAATTTTAAATGACCAAATTCCCAGCATTGTTTCGAGGTTAAAAAAACGATAAAGCAATATTTTCACAAAAAAAATACATTACAAGAGAGAGAAGTTTTAGATTTTTTTGACAAAGACAAAAGATAGAATGACTTTGAGGGTTGGATTAAGTGTCCAACCATATACCGACAAAGTTATCCGGGCAACGGGTTTGATTCTTTTCAACGGATCGCCTTCATGTAATAAAGAAGAAACATGCTAATGTCGGTTAAAAAAAGGTGCAAGAATTTAAGTAGATCTGTCTAAAATAAATACACCAGACAATGTTAAACGAGCGCGCCAGGACTCGAACCTGGAATCTTCTGATCCGCAGTCAGGCGCGTTATTCATTGCGCCACGCGCCCGTCTACCAAATGGAAAAGGCTATTCTGAAGAAACAGTTTGAGTGTACAATTAAAAGGATCTTTAGAACCGAGTACACGAAATATGGAAATGAGTTAATTAGACTTTTACCTGACCAAACTCCCATATTTATAGACAGTTTGCCTTTCCAAAAACTATCGTACGCCCAACGTGGGGCTCGAACCCACGACCGTTGGATTAAGAGTCCAACGCTCTACCGACTGAGCTAGCCGGGCGACGAGTTCGATTGCTTACAACGGATCATTTGATCACGGTTTGATTCATTTCAACGGATCGCCCTCATTCAATGAGGGAGAAACTTGTCAAAGTGGGTTGAAAAAAGGTGGTACAAAAATTAAAATCGTTTTGACTTAAATGAATAAACCAGACAATTTTAAACAGTCGCGCCAGGACTCGAGCGTGGAATCTTCTTTTTCGAATTCATCCGCGTTATCCACTGCGCCACGCGCCCGTCTACCAAACGAAAAAGTTATTATGAAGAAACAGTTCGAGTGTACAAATGATTTGTTTGACAAAGACAAAAGATAGAAGATCGTAGTTTTGTTGACAAATAAAACATAAGATTTTGAGAACTTATAACACAATTTGTAAAATATCTGCCAGCACGCCAGGATTCGAACCTGGAATCTTCTGATCCGTAGTCAGACGCGTTATACATTGCGCCACGCGCCCGTCTACTAAACGAAAAAGCTATTATGAAGAAACAGTTCGAGTGTACAAATAAAAGGATCCTTAAAACCGAGTACACGAAATATGGAAAAGAGTTAATTAGACTTTTAACTGACCAAACTCCCATATCTAATGATAGTTTGCATTTCAAAATATCTACCGAACGCCCAACGTGGGGCTCGAACCCACGGCCGTAGGATTAAGAGTCGAAGGCAGCCGCGTTATCCACTGCGCCACGCGCCCGTCTACCAAACGAAAAAGCTATTATGAAGAAACAGTTCGAGTGTACAAATGATTTGTTTGACAAAGACAAAAGATAGAAGATCGTAGTTTTGTTGACAAATAAAACATAGGACTTTGAGAACTTATAAAACAATTTGTAAAATATCTGCCAGCACGCCAGGATTCGAACCTGGAATCTTCTGATCCGTAGTCAGACGCGTTATACATTGCGCCACGCGCCCGTCTTCATATTTAGAGAAATCAATATGTATGAAAGAATTTTCATAACAATTCGAGTGTACGAATAAAAGAGGGGTTAGATTAATTGTCCAACAATATACAGACTGACCTAGCCAGGCGAAGGGTTTGATTCTTTTCAATCCATGAGGAAGAAAATTGCCGAAGTCGGCTGGAAAAAGGTGCTGCAAGAATTTAAGTCGATCTGACTCAACACGAAACACGAACACGAGTACACGAAATACGGAAATGTGTTAATCAGACTTTTAACTGACCAAATTCCCAGCATTGTTACGAAGTTAGAAAAATGATAAAGCAATATTTTCACAAAAAATGTATTACAAGAGATAGAAGTTTTAGATTTGTTTGACAAAGACAAAAGATAGAATGACTTTGAGGGTTGGATTAAGTGTCCAACCATATACCGACAAAGTTATCCGGGCAACGGGTTTGATTCTTTTCAACGGATCGCCTTCATGTAATAAAGAAGAAACATGCTAATGTCGGTTAAAAAAAGGTGCAAGAATTTAAGTAGATCTGTCTAAAATAAATACACCAGACAATGTTAAACGAGCGCGCCAGGACTCGAACCTGGAATCTTCTGATCCGCAGTCAGGCGCGTTATTCATTACGCCACGCGCCCGTCTACCAAATGGAAAAGGCTATTCTGAAGAAACAGTTTGAGTGTACAATTAAAAGGATCTTTAGAACCGAGTACACGAAATATGGAAATGAGTTAATTAGACTTTTACCTGACCAAACTCCCATATTTATAGACAGTTTGCCTTTCCAAAAACTATCGTACGCCCAACGTGGGGCTCGAACCCACGACCGTTGGATTAAGAGTCCAACGCTCTACCGACTGAGCTAGCCGGGCGACGAGTCCGATTTCTTACAACGGATCATTTGATCACGGTTTGATTCATTTCAACGGATCGCCCTCATTCAATGAGGGAGAAACTTGTCAAAGTGGGTTGAAAAAAGGTGGTACAAAAATTAAAATCATTTTGACTTAAATGAATAAACCAGACAATTTTAAACAGTCGCGCCAGGACTCGAGCGTGGAATCTTCTTTTTCGAATTCAGCCGCGTTATCCACTGCGCCACGCGCCCGTCTACCAAACGAAAAAGTTATTATGAAGAAACAGTTCGAGTGTACAAATGATTTGTTTGACAAAGACAAAAGATAGAAGATCGTAGTTTTGTTGACAAATAAAACATAAGATTTTGAGAACTTATAACACAATTTGTAACATATCTGCCAGCACGCCAGGATTCGAACCTGGAATCTTCTGATCCGTAGTCAGACGCGTTATACATTGCGCCACGCGCCCGTCTACTAAACGAAAAAGCTATTATGAAGAAACAGTTCGAGTGTACAAATAAAAGGATCCTTAAAACCGAGTACACGAAATATGGAAAAGAGTTACTTAGACTTTTAACTGACCAAACTCCCATATCTAATGATAGTTTGCATTTCAAAATATCTACCGAACGCCCAACGTGGGGCTCGAACCCACGGCCGTAGGATTAAGAGTCGAAGGCAGCCGCGTTATCCACTGCGTCACGCGCCCGTCTACCAAACGAAAAAGCTATTATGAAGAAACAGTTCGAGTGTACAAATGATTTGTTTGACAAAGACAAAAGATAGAAGATCGTAGTTTTGTTGACAAATAAAACATAGGACTTTGAGAACTTATAAAACAATTTGTAAAATATCTGCCAGCACGCCAGGATTCGAACCTGGAATCTTCTGATCCGTAGTCAGACGCGTTATACATTGCGCCACGCGCCCGTCTTCATATTTAGAGAAATCAATATGTATGAAAGAATTTTCATAACAATTCGAGTGTACGAATAAAAGAGGGGTTAGATTAATTGTCCAACAATATACAGACTGACCTAGCCAGGCGAAGGGTTTGATTCTTTTCAATCCATGAGGAAGAAAATTGCCGAAGTCGGCTGGAAAAAGGTGCTGCAAGAATTTAAGTCGATCTGACTCAACACGAAACACGAACACGAGTACACGAAATACGGAAATGTGTTAATCAGACTTTTAACTGACCAAATTCCCAGCACTGTTACGAAGTTAGAAAAATGATAAAGCAATATTTTCACAAAAAATGTATTACAAGAGATAGAAGTTTTAGATTTGTTTGACAAAGACAAAAGATAGAATGACTTTGAGGGTTGGATTAAGTGTCCAACAATATTCCGACAAAGCTATCTGGGCAACGGGTTTGATTCTCTTCAACGGATTGCCTTCATTTAATAAAGAATAAACATGCCAATGTCGTTTGAAAAAAGATGCAAGAATTTAAGTCGATACGCGTTATCCATTACGGCACGGGCCCGTCTAGCAAATGGAAAAAGGCTATTCTGAAGTAACAGTTTGAGTGTACAAATAAAAGGATCTTTAGAACCGAGTACACGGAATATGGAAATGAGTTAATTAGACTTTTAACTGAAGACAGTTTGCCTTTCCCAAAACTACCGAACGCCCAACGTTGGGTTCGAACCCACGACCGTTGGATTAAGAGTCCAACGCTCTACCGACTGAGCAAGCTGGGCGATGAGTATGATTTCTTACAACTGATCATTTGATCACGGTTTGATTCATTTCAACGGATCGCCTCCATTCAATGAGGGAGAAACTTGTCAAAGTGGGTTGAAAAAAGGTGCTACAAGAATTAAAGTCGTTCTGACTAAAATGAATATACCAGACAATTTTAAACAGGCGCGCCAGGACTCGAGCGTGGAATCTTCTTATCCAAATTCAGCCGCGTTATCCACTGCGCCACGCGCCCGTCTACCAAACGTAAAAGCTATTATGAAGAAACAGTTCGAGTGTACAAATGATTTGTTTGACAAAGACAAAAGATAGAAGATCGTAGTTTCGTTGACAAATAAAACATAAGTCTTTGAGAACTTATAAAACAATTTGTAAAATATCTGCGAGCACGCCAGGATTCGAACCTGGAATCTTCTGATCCGTAGTCAGACGCGTTATCCATTGCGCCACGCGCCCGTGTTCATATTTAGGGAATGAGGGAGAAACTTGCCGAGGTCGGCTGGAAAAAGGTGCTGCAAGAATTTAAGTCGATCTGACTCAACACGGAACACGAACACACGAGTACACGAAATACGGAAATGTGTTAATCAAACTTTTACCTGACCAAATTCCCAGCATTGTTACGAAGTTAGAAAAATGATAAACCAAAATTTTCTCAAAAAATGCATTAGAAGAAATAGAAGTTTTAGATTTGTTTGACAAAGACAAAAGATAGAATGACTTTTATGGTTGGATTAAGTGTCCAACAATATACCGACAAAGCTAGCCGGGCAGCGGGTTTGATTCTCTTCAACGGATTGCCTTCATTTAATAAAGAATAAACATGCCAATGTCGTTTGAAAAAAGATGCAAGAATTTAAGTCGATACGCGTTATCCATTGCGGCACGCGCCCTTCTAGCAAATGGAAAAAGGCTATTCTGAATGAACAGTTTGAGTGTACAAATAAAACGATCTTTAGAACCGAGTACACGGAATATGGAAATGAGTTAATTAGACTTTTAACTGAAGACAGTTTGCCTCTCCCAAAACTACCGAACGCCCAACGTGGTGCTCAAACCCACGACCGTTGGATTAAGAGTCCAACGCTCTACCGACTGAGCAAGCTCGGCGATGAGTATGATTTCTTACAACTGATCATTTGATCACGGTTTGATTCATTTCAACGGATCGCCTCCATTCAATGAGGGAGAAACTTGTCAAAGTGGGTTGAAAAAAGGTGCTACAAGAATTAAAGTCGTTCTGACTAAAATGAATATACCAGACAATTTTAAACAGGCGCGCCAGGACTCGAGCGTGGAATCTTCTTATCCGAATTCAGCCGCGTTATCCACTGCGCCACGCGCCCGTCTACCAAACGTAAAAGCTATTATAAAGAAACAGTTCGTGTGTACAAATGATTTGTTTGACAAAGACAAAAGATAGAAGATCGTAGTTTTGTTGACAAATAAAACATAAGTCTTTGAGAACTTATAAAACAATTTGTAAAATATCTGCGAGCACGCCAGGATTCGAACCTGGAATCTTCTGATCCGTAGTCAGACGCGTTATCCATTGCGCCACGCGCCCGTGTTCATATTTAGGGAATGAGGGAGAAACTTGCCGAGGTCGGCTGGAAAAAGGTGCTGCAAGAATTTAAGTCGATCTGATTCGAAACGGAACACGAACACACGAGTACACGAAATACGGAAATGTGTTAATAAAACTTTTAACTGACCAAATTCCCAGCATTGTTACGAAGTTAGAAAAATGATAAACCAAAATTTTCTCAAAAAATGCATTAGAAGAAATAGAAGTTTTATATTTGTTTGACAAAGACAAAAGATAGAATGACTTTTATGGTTGGATTAAGTGTCCAACAATATACCGACAAAGCTAGCCGGGCAACGGGTTTGATTCTTTTCAACGGATCGCCTTCATTTAATAAAGAAGAAACATGCCAATGTCGTTTGAAAAAAGGTGCAAGAATTTAAGTCGATCGGTCTAAAATTAATACACCAGACAATTTTGAACGAGCGCGACAGGACTCGAACCTGGAATCTTCTTTTCCGAAGTCAGACGCGTTATCCATTGCGCCACGCGCCCGTCTACCAAATGGAAAAAGCTATTCTGAAGAAACAGTTTGAGATTACAAACAAAACCATCTTTAAAACCGAGTACCCCAAATATGGAAAAGAGTTAATTAGACTTTTAACTGACCAAACTCCCATATCTAATGACAGTTTGCATTTCAAAAAATCTACCGAACGCCCAACGTGGGGCTCGAACCCACGACCGTTGGATTAAGAGTCCAACGCTCTACCGACTGAGCTAGCCGGGCGACGAGTCTGATTTCTAACAACGGATCATTTGATCACGGTTTGATTCATTTCAACGGATTGCCTTCATTCAATGAGAGAGAAACTTGTCAAAGTGGGTTGAAAAAAGGTGCTACAAGAATTAAAGTCGTTCTGACTAAAATGAATATACCAGACAATTTTAAACAAGCGCGCCAGGACTCGAGCATGGAATCTTCTTATCCGAAGTCAGCCGCGTTATCCACTGCGACACGCGCCCGTCTACCAAACGAAAAAGCTATTATGAAGAAACAGTTCGAGTGTACAAATAAAAGGATCCTTAAAACCGAGTACACGAAATATGGAAAAGAGTTAATTAGACTTTCAACTGACCAAAGTCCCATATCTAAAGTTAGAGTTTGCATTTCAAAATATCTACCGAACGCCCAACGTGGGGCTCGAACCCACGGCCGTAGGATTAAGAGTCGAAGGCAGTCGCGTTATCCACTGCGCCACGCGCCCGTCTACCAAACGAAAAAGCTGTTATGAAGAAACAGTTCGAGTGTACAAATGATTTGTTTGACAAAGACAAAAGATAGAAGATCGTAGTTTTGTTGACAAATAAAACATAAGACTTTGAGAACTTATAAAACAATTTGTAAAATATCTGCGAGCACGCAAGGATTCAAACCTGGAATCTTCTGCTCCGTAGTCAGACGCGTTATCCATCGCGCCACGCGCCCGTCTACATATTTAGGAAAATCAATATTTATGAAAGAATTTTCATAACAATTCGAGTGTAGGAATAAAAGAGGGGTTAGATTAATTGCCCAACAATATACAGACTGACCTACCCAGGCGAAGGGTTTGATTCTTTTCAATCAATCAGGGAGAAACTTGCCGAAGTCGGCTGGAAAAAGGTGCTGCAAAAATTAAGTCGATCTGACTCAACTCGAAACACGAACACGAGTACACGAAATACGAAAATGTGTTAATCAGACTTTTAACTGACCAAATTCCAAGCATTGTTACGAAGTTAAAAAATCGATAAAGCAACATTTTCACTAAAAATGCATTACAAGAGATAGAAGTTTTAGATTCGTTTGGCAAAGTCAAAAGATAGAATGACTCTGAGGGTTGGATTAAGTGTCCAACAATATACCGACAGAGCTATCCGGGCAACGGGTTTGATTCTTTTCAACGGATCGCCTTCATTTAATGAAGAAGAAACATGCCAATGTCGTTTGAAAAAAGGTGCAAGAATTTAAGTCGATCTGTCTAAAATTAACGCGTTGAAAGCTTTTGTGAGTCATAATAAAACATTTATTATGAATCATAAAAGCTTATAATCGTCAGACAAGGAGAATTTGCGAGATAAAACGCCTGACTTTTTTTTGGTGAGGCAGCTGCGATCAAACGACTCGATATTTTTATAACTTCCTGACGTTGTGAGATGTCCACTCTCCTATGTTATGTAGCATATAAAATGACCTTCAAAATAACACCTTATCATACTAGCTTTTGTTATTGGTTAGCGCGCAACGCAAAGGTTTATGGAATCATTTTCTTGTTGTGCGACGTTTTTATATCGCAGCGGGAAGTACACGCGTGATATGTAAGCAAAATTTTATCACTTCTAAATGTCATATAAGGTTCATTCTCATATTGTTGTGTGGGGAATGAGATTTCCTTTCAAGCAAGACAATAACAAACATTCCAGACCTCATGGTATACACACAGCATTGCAAAACGTCTGAAACGTCGCGCATGCGTCAGACCGGGAGGATTAGGTTAAGTCGATTTGTCTAAAATTAACACACCAGACAATTTTGAACGAGCGCGCCAGGACTCGAACCTGGAATCTTCTGATCCGAAGTCAGACGCGTTATCCATTGCGCCACGCGCCCGTCTGCCAAATGGAATAAAGCTATTCCGAAAAAACAGTTAGAGTGTACAAATAAAATGATCTTGAGAACCGAGTACACGAAATACGGAAATGTGTTTATCGGAATTTTAAATGACCAAATTCCCAGCATTGTTTCGAGGTTAAAAAAACGATAAAGCAATATTTTCACAAAAAAAATACATTACAAGAGAGAGAAGTTTTAGATTTTTTTGACAAAGACAAAAGATAGAATGACTTTGAGGGTTGGATTAAGTGTCCAACCATATACCGACAAAGTTATCCGGGCAACGGGTTTGATTCTTTTCAACGGATCGCCTTCATGTAATAAAGAAGAAACATGCTAATGTCGGTTAAAAAAAGGTGCAAGAATTTAAGTAGATCTGTCTAAAATAAATACACCAGACAATGTTAAACGAGCGCGCCAGGACTCAAACCTGGAATCTTCTGATCCGCAGTCAGGCGCGTTATTCATTGCGCCACGCGCCCGTCTACCAAATGGAAAAGGCTATTCTGAAGAAACAGTTTGAGTGTACAATTAAAAGGATCTTTAGAACCGAGTACACGAAATATGGAAATGAGTTAATTAGACTTTTACCTGACCAAACTCCCATATTTATAGACAGTTTGCCTTTCCAAAAACTATCGTACGCCCAACGTGGGGCTCGAACCCACGACCGTTGGATTAAGAGTCCAACGCTCTACCGACTGAGCTAGCCGGGCGACGAGTTCGATTGCTTACAACGGATCATTTGATCACGGTTTGATTCATTTCAACGGATCGCCCTCATTCAATGAGGGAGAAACTTGTCAAAGTGGGTTGAAAAAAGGTGGTACAAAAATTAAAATCGTTTTGACTTAAATGAATAAACCAAAACGTCTGAAACGTCGCGCATGCGTCAGACCGGGAGGATTAGGTTAAGTCGATTTGTCTAAAATTAACACACCAGACAATTTTGAACGAGCGCGCCAGGACTCGAACCTGGAATCTTCTGATCCGAAGTCAGACGCGTTATTCATTGCGCCACGCGCCCGTCTGCCAAATGGAATAAAGCTATTCCGAAAAAACAGTTAGAGTGTACAAATAAAATGATCTTGAGAACCGAGTACACGAAATACGGAAATGTGTTTATCGGAATTTTAAATGACCAAATTCCCAGCATTGTTTCGAGGTTAAAAAAACGATGAAGCAATATTTTCACAAAAAAAATACATTACAAGAGAGAGAAGTTTTAGATTTTTTTGACAAAGACAAAAGATAGAATGACTTTGAGGGTTGGATTAAGTGTCCAACCATATACCGACAAAGTTATCCGGGCAACGGGTTTGATTCTTTTCAACGGATCGCCTTCATGTAATAAAGAAGAAACATGCTAATGTCGGTTAAAAAAAGGTGCAAGAATTTAAGTAGATCTGTCTAAAATAAATACACCAGACAATGTTAAACGAGCGCGCCAGGACTCGAACCTGGAATCTTCTGATCCGCAGTCAGGCGCGTTATTCATTGCGCCACGCGCCCGTCTACCAAATGGAAAAGGCTATTCTGAAGAAACAGTTTGAGTGTACAATTAAAAGGATCTTTAGAACCGAGTACACGAAATATGGAAATGAGTTAATTAGACTTTTACCTGACCAAACTCCCATATTTATAGACAGTTTGCCTTTCCAAAAACTATCGTACGCCCAACGTGGGGCTCGAACCCACGACCGTTGGATTAAGAGTCCAACGCTCTACCGACTGAGCTAGCCGGGCGACGAGTTCGATTGCTTACAACGGATCATTTGATCACGGTTTGATTCATTTCAACGGATCGCCCTCATTCAATGAGGGAGAAACTTGTCAAAGTGGGTTGAAAAAAGGTGGTACAAAAATTAAAATCGTTTTGACTTAAATGAATAAACCAGACAATTTTAAACAGTCGCGCCAGGACTCGAGCGTGGAATCTTCTTTTTCGAATTCATCCGCGTTATCCACTGCGCCACGCGCCCGTCTACCAAACGAAAAAGTTATTATGAAGAAACAGTTCGAGTGTACAAATGATTTGTTTGACAAAGACAAAAGATAGAAGATCGTAGTTTTGTTGACAAATAAAACATAAGATTTTGAGAACTTATAACACAATTTGTAAAATATCTGCCAGCACGCCAGGATTCGAACCTGGAATCTTCTGATCCGTAGTCAGACGCGTTATACATTGCGCCACGCGCCCGTCTACTAAACGAAAAAGCTATTATGAAGAAACAGTTCGAGTGTACAAATAAAAGGATCCTTAAAACCGAGTACACGAAATATGGAAAAGAGTTAATTAGACTTTTAACTGACCAAACTCCCATATCTAATGATAGTTTGCATTTCAAAATATCTACCGAACGCCCAACGTGGGGCTCAAACCCACGGCCGTAGGATTAAGAGTCGAAGGCAGCCGCGTTATCCACTGCGCCACGCGCCCGTCTACCAAACGAAAAAGCTATTATGAAGAAACAGTTCGAGTGTACAAATGATTTGTTTGACAAAGACAAAAGATAGAAGATCGTAGTTTTGTTGACAAATAAAACATAGGACTTTGAGAACTTATAAAACAATTTGTAAAATATCTGCCAGCACGCCAGGATTCGAACCTGGAATCTTCTGATCCGTAGTCAGACGCGTTATACATTGCGCCACGCGCCCGTCTTCATATTTAGAGAAATCAATATGTATGAAAGAATTTTCATAACAATTCGAGTGTACGAATAAAAGAGGGGTTAGATTAATTGTCCAACAATATACAGACTGACCTAGCCAGGCGAAGGGTTTGATTCTTTTCAATCCATGAGGAAGAAAATTGCCGAAGTCGGCTGGAAAAAGGTGCTGCAAGAATTTAAGTCGATCTGACTCAACACGAAACACGAACACGAGTACACGAAATACGGAAATGTGTTAATCAGACTTTTAACTGACCAAATTCCCAGCATTGTTACGAAGTTAGAAAAATGATAAAGCAATATTTTCACAAAAAATGTATTACAAGAGATAGAAGTTTTAGATTTGTTTGACAAAGACAAAAGATAGAATGACTTTGAAGGTTGGATTAAGTGTCCAACCATATACCGACAAAGTTATCCGGGCAACGGGTTTGATTCTTTTCAACGGATCGCCTTCATGTAATAAAGAAGAAACATGCTAATGTCGGTTAAAAAAAGGTGCAAGAATTTAAGTAGATCTGTCTAAAATAAATACACCAGACAATGTTAAACGAGCGCGCCAGGACTCGAACCTGGAATCTTCTGATCCGCAGTCAGGCGCGTTATTCATTGCGCCACGCGCCCGTCTACCAAATGGAAAAGGCTATTCTGAAGAAACAGTTTGAGTGTACAATTAAAAGGATCTTTAGAACCGAGTACACGAAATATGGAAATGAGTTAATTAGACTTTTACCTGACCAAACTCCCATATTTATAGACAGTTTGCCTTTCCAAAAACTATCGTACGCCCAACGTGGGGCTCGAACCCACGACCGTTGGATTAAGAGTCCAACGCTCTACCGACTGAGCTAGCCGGGCGACGAGTCCGATTTCTTACAACGGATCATTTGATCACGGTTTGATTCATTTCAACGGATCGCCCTCATTCAATGAGGGAGAAACTTGTCAAAGTGGGTTGAAAAAAGGTGGTACAAAAATTAAAATCATTTTGACTTAAATGAATAAACCAGACAATTTTAAACAGTCGCGCCAGGACTCGAGCGTGGAATCTTCTTTTTCGAATTCAGCCGCGTTATCCACTGCGCCACGCGCCCGTCTACCAAACGAAAAAGTTATTATGAAGAAACAGTTCGAGTGTACAAATGATTTGTTTGACAAAGACAAAAGATAGAAGATCGTAGTTTTGTTGACAAATAAAACATAAGATTTTGAGAACTTATAACACAATTTGTAACATATCTGCCAGCACGCCAGGATTCGAACCTGGAATCTTCTGATCCGTAGTCAGACGCGTTATACATTGCGCCACGCGCCCGTCTACTAAACGAAAAAGCTATTATGAAGAAACAGTTCGAGTGTACAAATAAAAGGATCCTTAAAACCGAGTACACGAAATATGGAAAAGAGTTACTTAGACTTTTAACTGACCAAACTCCCATATCTAATGATAGTTTGCATTTCAAAATATCTACCGAACGCCCAACGTGGGGCTCGAACCCACGGCCGTAGGATTAAGAGTCGAAGGCAGCCGCGTTATCCACTGCGCCACGCGCCCGTCTACCAAACGAAAAAGCTATTATGAAGAAACAGTTCGAGTGTACAAATGATTTGTTTGACAAAGACAAAAGATAGAAGATCGTAGTTTTGTTGACAAATAAAACATAGGACTTTGAGAACTTATAAAACAATTTGTAAAATATCTGCCAGCACGCCAGGATTCGAACCTGGAATCTTCTGATCCGTAGTCAGACGCGTTATACATTGCGCCACGCGCCCGTCTTCATATTTAGAGAAATCAATATGTATGAAAGAATTTTCATAACAATTCGAGTGTACGAATAAAAGAGGGGTTAGATTAATTGTCCAACAATATACAGACTGACCTAGCCAGGCGAAGGGTTTGATTCTTTTCAATCCATGAGGAAGAAAATTGCCGAAGTCGGCTGGAAAAAGGTGCTGCAAGAATTTAAGTCGATCTGACTCAACACGAAACACGAACACGAGTACACGAAATACGGGAATGTGTTAATCAGACTTTTAACTGACCAAATTCCCAGCACTGTTACGAAGTTAGAAAAATGATAAAGCAATATTTTCACAAAAAATGTATTACAAGAGATAGAAGTTTTAGATTTGTTTGACAAAGACAAAAGATAGAATGACTTTGAGGGTTGGATTAAGTGTCCAACAATATTCCGACAAAGCTATCTGGGCAACGGGTTTGATTCTCTTCAACGGATTGCCTTCATTTAATAAAGAATAAACATGCCAATGTCGTTTGAAAAAAGATGCAAGAATTTAAGTCGATACGCGTTATCCATTACGGCACGGGCCCGTCTAGCAAATGGAAAAAGGCTATTCTGAAGTAACAGTTTGAGTGTACAAATAAAAGGATCTTTAGAACCGAGTACACGGAATATGGAAATGAGTTAATTAGACTTTTAACTGAAGACAGTTTGCCTTTCCCAAAACTACCGAACGCCCAACGTTGGGTTCGAACCCACGACCGTTGGATTAAGAGTCCAACGCTCTACCGACTGAGCAAGCTGGGCGATGAGTATGATTTCTTACAACTGATCATTTGATCACGGTTTGATTCATTTCAACGGATCGCCTCCATTCAATGAGGGAGAAACTTGTCAAAGTGGGTTGAAAAAAGGTGCTACAAGAATTAAAGTCGTTCTGACTAAAATGAATATACCAGACAATTTTAAACAGGCGCGCCAGGACTCGAGCGTGGAATCTTCTTATCCAAATTCAGCCGCGTTATCCACTGCGCCACGCGCCCGTCTACCAAACGTAAAAGCTATTATGAAGAAACAGTTCGAGTGTACAAATGATTTGTTTGACAAAGACAAAAGATAGAAGATCGTAGTTTCGTTGACAAATAAAACATAAGTCTTTGAGAACTTATAAAACAATTTGTAAAATATCTGCGAGCACGCCAGGATTCGAACCTGGAATCTTCTGATCCGTAGTCAGACGCGTTATCCATTGCGCCACGCGCCCGTGTTCATATTTAGGGAATGAGGGAGAAACTTGCCGAGGTCGGCTGGAAAAAGGTGCTGCAAGAATTTAAGTCGATCTGACTCAACACGGAACACGAACACACGAGTACACGAAATACGGAAATGTGTTAATCAAACTTTTACCTGACCAAATTCCCAGCATTGTTACGAAGTTAGAAAAATGATAAACCAAAATTTTCTCAAAAAATGCATTAGAAGAAATAGAAGTTTTAGATTTGTTTGACAAAGACAAAAGATAGAATGACTTTTATGGTTGGATTAAGTGTCCAACAATATACCGACAAAGCTAGCCGGGCAACGGGTTGGATTCTTTTCAACGGATCGCCTTCATTTAATAAAGAAGAAACATGCCAATGTCGTTTGAAAAAAGATGCAAGAATTTAAGACTATCTGTCTAAAATTATTACACCAGACAATTTTGAACGAGCGCGACAGGACTCGAACCTGGAATCTTCTGATCCGAAGTCAGACGCGTTATCCATTGCGCCACGCGCCCGTCTACCAAATGGAAAAAAGCTATTCTGAAGAAACAGTTTGAGTGTACAAATAAAACCATCTTTAAAACCGAGTACACGAAATATGGAAAAGAGTTAATTAGACTTTTAACTGACCAAACTCCCATATCTAATGACAGTTTGCATTTCAAAAAATCTACCGAACGCCCAACGTGGCGCTCGAACCCACGACCGTTGGATTAGGAGTCCAACGCTCTACCGACTGAGCTAGCCGGGCGACGTGTCCGATTTCTTACAACGGATTATTTGATCACGGTTTGATTCATTTCAACGTGCCTTCATTCAAGGAGAGAGAAACTTGTCAAAGTGGGTTGAAAAAAGGTGCTACAAAAATTAAAGTCGTTTTGACTTAAATGAATAAACCAGACAATTTTAAACAGTCGCGCCAGGACTCGAGCGTGGAATCTTCTTTTTCGAATTCAGCCGCGTTATCCACTGCGCCACGCGCCCGTCTACCAAACGAAAAAGTTATTATGAAGAAACAGTTCGAGTGTACAAATGATTTGTTTGACAAAGACAAAAGATAGAAGATCGTAGTTTTGTTGACAAATAAAACATAAGATTTTGAGAACTTATAACACAATTTGTAAAATATCTGCCAGCACGCCAGGATTCGAACCTGGAATCTTCTGATTCGTAGTCAGACGCGTTATACATTGCGCCACGCGCCCGTCTTCATATTTAGAGAAATCAATATGTATGAAAGAATTTTCATAACAATTCGAGTGTACGAATAAAAGAGGGGTTAGATTAATTGTCCAACAATATACAGACTGACCTAGCCAGGCGAAGGGTTTGATTCTTTTCAATCCATGAGGAAGAAAATTGCCGAAGTCGGCTGGAAAAAGGTGCTGCAAGAATTCAAGTCGATCTGACTCAACACGAAACACGAACACGAGTACACGAAATACGGAAATGTGTTAATCAGACTTTTAACTGACCAAATTCCCAGCATTGTTACGAAGTTAGAAAAAAAAGAAAAAGCAATATTTTCACAAAAAATGTATTACAAGAGATAGAAGTTTTAGATTTGTTTGACAAAGACAAAAGATAGAATGACTTTGAGGGTTGGATTAAGTGTCCAACAATATTCCGCCAAAGCTATCTGGGCAACGGGTTTGATTCTCTTCAACGGATTGCCTTCATTTAATAAAGAATAAACATGCCAATGTCGTTTGAAAAAAGATGCAAGAATTTAAGTCGATACGCGTTATCCATTGCGGCACGCGCCCGTCTAGCAAATGGAAAAAGGCTATTCTGAAGTAACAGTTTGAGTGTACAAATAAAAGGATCTTTAGAACCGAGTACACGGAATATGGAAATGAGTTAATTAGACTTTTAACTGAAGACAGTTTGCCTTTCCCAAAACTACCGAACGCCCAACGTGGGGCTCGAACCCACGACCGTTGGATTAAGAGTCCAACGCTCTACCGACTGAGCTAGCCGGGCGACGAGTCTGATTTCTTACAACGGATCATTTGATCACGGTTTGATTCATTTCAACGGATTGCCTTCATTCAATGAGAGAGAAACTTGTCAAAGTGGGTTGAAAAAAGGTGCTACAAGAATTAAAGTCGTTCTGACTAAAATGAATATACCAGACAATTTTAAACAAGCGCGCCATTACTCGAGCATGGAATCTTCTTATCCGAAGTCAGTCGTGTAATCCACTGCGACACGCGCCCGTCTACCAAACGAAAAAGCTATTATGAAGAAACAGTTCGAGTGTACAAATAAAAGGATCCTTAAAACCGAGTACACGAAATATGGAAAAGAGTTAATTAGACTTTTAACTGACCAAACTCCCATATCTAATGACAGTTTGCATTTCAAAATATCTACCGAACGCCCAACGTGGGGCTCGAACCCACGGCCGTAGGATTAAGAGTCGAAAGCAGCCGCGTTATCCACTGCGCCACTCGCCCGTCTACCAAACGAAAAAGCTATTATGAAGAAACAGTTCAAGTGTACAAATGATTTGTTTGACAAAGACAAAAGATAGAAGATCGTAGTTTTGTTGACAAATAAAACATAGGACTTTGAGAACTTATAAAACATTTTGTAAAATATCTGCGAGCACGCCAGGATTCGAACCTGGAATCTGCTGATCCGTAGTCCGTATGAAAGAATTTTCATAACAATTCGAGTGTACGAATAAAAGAGGGGTTAGATTAATCGTCCAACAATATACAGACTGACCTATCCAGGCGAAGGGTTTGATTCTTTTCAATCAATGAGTGAGAAACTTGCCGAAGTCGGCTGGAAAAAGGTGCTGCAAGAATTTAAGTCGGTCTGACTCAACACGAAACACGAACACGAGTACACGAAATACGGAAATGTGTTAATCAGACTTTTAACTGACCAAATTGCCAGGATTGTTACGAAGTTAGAAAAACGATAAAGCAATATTTTCACAAAAAACGCATTACAAGAGATAGAAGTTTTAGATTTGTTTGACAAAGACAAAAGATAGAATGACTTTGAGGGTTGGATTAAGTGTCCAACAATATACCGACAGAGCTAGCCGGGAAACGGGTTTGATTCTTTTCAACGGATCTCCTTCATTTAACAAAGAAGAAACATGCCAATGTCGTTTGAAAAAAAGGTGCAAGAATTTAAATCGATCTGTCTAAAATTAATACACCAGACAGTTTTCAACGAGCGCGCCAGGACTCGAACCTGGAATCTTCTGATCCGTAGTCAGACGCGTTATGCGTTGCGCCACGCGCCCGTCTACCAAATGGAAAAAAGCTATTCCGAAGAAACAGTTTGAGTGTACAAATAAAATGATCTTGAGAACCTAGTACACGAAATACGGAAATGTCGTAATCAGACTTTTACCTGACCAAATTCCTAGCATTGTTACGAGGTTAGAAAAACGATAATGCAATATTTTCACAAAAAATACAGTACAAGAGATAAAAGTTTTAGATTTGTGTGACGAAGACAAAAGATAGAATGACTTTGAGGGTTTGATTAAGTGTCCTACAATATACCAACAGAACTAGTCGGGCAACGGGTTTGATTCTTTTCAACGGATCGCCTTCATTTAATAAAGAAGGAACATGCCAATGTCGTTTGAAAAAAGGTACAAGAATTTAAAACGATCTGTCTAAAATTGATACACCAGAAAATTTTGAACGAGCGCGCCAGGACTCGAACTTGGAATCTTCTGATCCGAAGTCAGAAGCTTTATCCATTGCTCCACGCGCCCGTTTACCAAATGGAAAAAAGCTATTCCGAAGAAACAGTTTGAGTGTACAAATAGAATGATCTTGAGAACCTACTACACGAATGACCGAAATGTGTTAATGCAGACTTTTAACTGACCAAATTCCCAGCATTGTTTCGAGGTTAGAAAAACGACAAAGCAATATTTTCACAAAAAATATATTACGAGAGATAGAAGTTTTAGATTTGTTTGACAAAGAAAAAAGATAGAATGACTTTGAGGGTTGAATTAATTGTCCTACAATATACCGACAGAGCTAGCCGGGCAACAGGTTTGATTCTTTGCAACGGATCGCCTTCATTTAATAAAGAAGAAACATGTCAATGTCGAATTTAAAGTTTCAGCAAACTGCAATTTTGTGGTGAAAAATATTTGCTACTCTGGTGTGGTACATCTTCAACAGAATGTGAACTACACCGAAGCCCTGGAGATTTTTAAGAAACAAAACCAAATAGTTGGTTTGATTCGAGACGAAGAATCGTACAATGAAATTATGAGCTTTTTGGGGCAAATACCTGAAAGGCACATTTGGACAGGCATGTGGACAGGAGTTCGCTTCGATCCATTAGTAAGTGTAAACATTGTTGCCATTTCTCTTCGGTGACATTTTGAAACCCGGGCACCTGTATACGATGACTAAGTGTGTACGTGTGTCCTTTTTAATTTTTAGACTGGCGTTTTCACACCTGCGGATTCGTTTAAAAATTGGTTTAAAGATTATCCGACAATAGGAAAAATAAATGAAAACCGGACAAATGTTCGAATTGTCACTTATCCAAAACTTGGTGGATTACCTGAAGGATTGGTGAACGAGGAATGTTCAGTGGACACCCACGGAGTTCTTTGTGAAATCCAGATCTAGTTTCTGAAACTTTGATCTGCAATTTTCTTTTCAGACTTTTCAGACAGACTTTTCTTGTAAAATAATTTTTTTTTACTTTCGTTGAAAAATTTGGAATTTCATATTAATCCGGATCAAAATTTCGTCCGATCATAGAGAGTTAGAAAAAAACAACTTTGCATACAACGCCGATTCCAAAGCTCCACGGATCCTCCGGGGCCTTATTTATACATGTATATTGTTTGCTACCTGCAAATTGGGCATTTCTGCGTGAATGATACTGAGTAAAGTTTTTGAATTTGTAGTCATACAAATCAAGTAAATGTTGGAATTAAAACAAGTGGTGTGTTAATTTGTGTATGTTTGACTGATCATTGCAAAATCTTGGATAGTTTTTCATACTGACGTCCTAAGTTTGGTGATAATTAGTACAGGTTAAGGTGATTCATATCCCATGGCCACCAACTCGCCCGGTATGTAATAGGTTGAGTAGGCAATGGCGACGTAAATTAATCAATTTTTTTTTTATTTTGTTTACATTGTATAAAAAATTTAGTCTTTTCATGAGTGATGCTTATTCTACAGAATTCACTCACACAATGCAGTTTTATATGAAACGAGATTTCAATAGAATTTTGAGTCAAGGATTTATATGCTTGATTTAGGAAGAATTTAGGTAATTTCAAGATCGTAATAGAAATCATGTCAAGTTTATTTTTTAACTGTATCAACCTTCTAAGCTCATTCAATCAATCAATTCGTATTACTAGCCATTCGGGAGAAAAACAATAAAATGAAAGCGATACAGATCACGGTATATCTGTATATATTCATGCTTTTTTTCCGGATTGGAAACAGCGGAAACAGCGAATAAAAAAATACCACAACTCAGACCCTTTTATGTAAGAACAGCATCGCCTCAAAATGCAAGGCAATATTTCGACTTATTTAATTTTCAGTGAACAGGATTTGACGAAATGTCCACGTAAAAGTTACAAATAGACAAATGATTACGAGGAAAATTTGGTAGAACCCTGTGAACCACAATTATCTAGCAAAGCCTGATTAGGTTATGTACTTTTATAATTTGACGAAATCAAACGATATTGAGGGCTTTGGGTGCGACGTGGACGCAGGATCAGAATGGCAAGAAATTCAGATTATTGGAATAATCTTGATAAGAGATCTTACGTAATAAATTAGATACCTGAGCATTTTATACACTGGGAAATCATGAGAGTCACACTCTGTATTTCCCGGCGGCCGCCAATGCAATTCATAACAAAGCTTGAAGTTGTTCAGCTTCCAAGATAAGATGATATCTGGCGCTTTTCACGTGGAGTGAGCAGTGAAATGCAAAGAATAATTTGCTTACAATGTCTTTTGGTACTATATTTTGGGGATAGTCTTGAAATCCTGAATGATTAATCATTAGTGCAAATTATTATATTCTCCCAGCAATACGAGTAATATACGAACCCGGTGCAGACCACTTTCCTTCATCTACCGAAACAAAATTGTTTGGATGATGTAATCCAAAACAAGGAATGTTAATTAATTAATAAATTATAAAACATGAGCAATCCTACAAACCTCAATATCCTCGATTTTTCACCCACGTAAACACTACCCAATTTCGACATTGATTAACGTCCGAAATTAGATGTGATAGAGTGCTTTCAGCAAATCGTACTTCAACTTTATTTTTGAATTTGATATAAGTTTTGATACGTTTGTAAACTTAATTAGGATAGTATGAACCAAAATAGGGTAATTCACTATTAAAAACCAATGAAAGCTACGACCCTCGGTAGTTCCTGTTAATTAACTAGCATGTTGAAAACAAAACAAACAACAACAAACCAAAACAACATTTTTGTGATTAGGTCAAATTTCCACCTTAGTTCCCGATAGATTACTAGCCGACAATACTTTCCAATTAGTGGGCTTGTCTCTTAGACAACCTACTGCATTTTCTATCCGATGGCGACTTTTTTTTCTAATTTTTTTTTCAAGTCGGGAATTTTTGTTAAAAATAAACCATTTAGGGCTTGTGGGTCTTTTTTATTTTCTTCCACCTTTCCAACTTCTTTGAAAAATAAAGAATGACGAACCAAACAAAAATATATGTAACTTAAACTTTTCGACTCGAAATTAAGTCTGATATCATGAAAAAATGAGACATTAGAAGATAAACGTTGCAAAAAGTAGTTTTGATTTATAATCTATGGGCCTTGCAAAGTATATGCTCATCCAGATATATGCTAACAATAACTTGAACATCTATAAATCCATGGCTTATACATCAACGGCCATAAAGCAAGCGAGAAATATTTACTGATGATCAGTACACATTATCTATATATACATTGCATTAAAATTCAAGGAAATTATTTTTTTCTATTATATCATATCAATTCTTTAATAAAGTGAAGTTGAATGAAGTTCTGTCAGATCTGTTGCTGGTTTTATATTTCGCAGATGACACCGTTGTAACCAAACCAATCAGGAACGTTGTAGATTCCCTGAATTGCATGATCTGGATCTTGGTGAACCTGAAATCCGACATTTGCGCGTGACGCATCAGATAACGGATAACTAGGAGGTAGCCAAATTTCTGGTGGCATAGTGACTGTTTTTCCATCGGTCAGCACACGCTGATCATTCTGTAACAATTTAACAGAAATATAAAATTCATATATAAATTAAAACACATTTATAAGTATGATTGGTTAGGCTACGTCAGACCACTTGTGTGTTGGGAACTGAGTGAAAAACTCTGGATGAAAACCGTTATCTAAACGTCTCAATCGTGACGTCACAATATTTTTTCATATTATTTCCATAAATTAAGTTTTTCGGCTTGCTAAATATCCAGTCTCTCTAATAAATTATTGGATATCGCACGCCATTCCAGTATGTAATGATTTCATTATAAAAAGGATTTGGGCGAAATCTTCGATTCTAGTAAAATATTAGTCAAACTCCTACGATTACTCAAATTGCGAATTATCATACTGACTTGATACTCCAACCCGGTCCAGACGTCAATATATCCGTCAATCAGACCAGCAGGGACCACTGAATGTAGACAAGTTTGCAACAACTGGTAATGCGTTTTGTCGTAAATATTCGCAAGCTTTCCGTTGTTCATTGATTTTCAAAGTGTTATAGCGTTTCTGATGCTGACTTTCTTTGTACCATACACAATTACTCGAAAGGATTTTGAATTGTATGTGATGTCACATTTGTCTAAATACAACATTATCGTTGTCACGTCATTTAGTATCATAAAGAAAATGGCTCCATATCAAATTTTTCATTTAGTTCATCTAATAAACTTTATTCAGAAATACTGTACTGTAATATTACCAGGAGGGTAAAAGCCGATGGCACAAAATATTAGTATGAGACAAATGTGACAATTTCAAATGTAAGAATAGTCAAAAATTTCAGATGCATGGTTGGTAGACAAAGTCAAAGAAACGTAATCGACTAGGGTTTGGGTTGACTCCCATGAGACGAAGAATGCCTCAATCTTTAAATGTTTTGTTATCCAATCTAGATTCAAACCAACGTGTGATTAACCCTTCAATTTTCAAGATTTCTAACTCCTGGGTGAGCGTGACAATTTTTAGATAAAATTAACAAATTTTAAAACATATTTAAATTTACTTTGAGCTGATTTCTTCTCATCAAGACTCTTTTTGATCAGTCTGGCAATTTCTGTGAAGGATAATAAATTTGTTGTTTTGGAAACCAACGAGATTATTTACCATTTCATGTATCAGTATTGTTGCAATTGTAACATTATCTTATCCTATATGGCATATGTCATATATGGCATTCAAATACCGTATAACACTTACAGTATTAAATATATTTGAACGCTGAATATAAAGTAGGGCAAACTCACCAGATCCATCGTTTTTCTGTGAAATAGATATAAAATGCTGCTAATTAGTATTAATTTTGCCATCGAAAATAAGATGCCTAACCATTAAGATTTATATTGAAAACTAGTAAATCGTTGAATATCATTGACTAGTTTTAGAGTCGGATTGTGAAAACACCTATTGAAAAGAAGAACTTTATGTTTACCACGCAATCTCCAATTTGAACCAGCTTTCCATTCACGATCTTGGAAACGCAGCTTTCAGCTACCAAATATAAAACATGATATTTATGAGTTGAAAAGGGCAATAAAATTTTAAGGTGTTACTAGAAGAGTGATTGATTGTGATGTCTTTTGAAATCATTCAAAAATTTTTATATAGTCTAGCACAGTGTTCTTCAACCTTTTTTATCGTTGTATACCTTTTAGAATTTGCAAGAACTTTGTATACCTTACAAATAACAATGTTTATTTATTAAGGCCTAAATAAACAATCAATTATAAGAACATATTGTACTGCAATATTATCATGCAATCTAATAGGCTAGTGACCGCAAGTTATAAATTTGACTGACGGCCCTACCGTCAAAGGGAATAATGTTCAACGTAGATCAAACGAAGTGCATGGCAGCCGAAATCACCAACACATCCACGTAACCGCATTATCTATATAATTTGTGATGTAACAATGTGCTCACGTCGATTCTTTGCGTAAATAACATTTTATATTTCAAGTGCGCCGCGTTTGCATTGTTGTCTCCGCTTGAATATTTTATAGTTTATTATATTAGAGTTTATAATCCCTGACTTTGGCTGTACATACTTCGTATACCCTTTATCAGTTGTATTCCCAACTTATGGTCCGGTATACACTTGAGTATACCGTAAACCCGGTTGAAGAGCCCTGGTCTAGCATTTCGGTACCGAATGTAGACACACATTGCTTGTAAACTAATGATGCAAATTTTAACAAGTAATTGTAACTCAAAACAAATCTTACCAGGTAATTTTTACTCTGCATACAAGCCACAGATGAGAGAGAAAATGAGAATTATTTCGAGTAAGTCCATGTTCGGTTTTGAAAAGATTAGATGACGAAACTAAGGCTTATGAAGTAAATATCTGTTGAAAAAAACGCTAAATCAAGTGAGCTTTTGTGATAAATAATTATCACAACCAAATCGATAATGTATACCATATATTAAAGATATAAAAAACGCCCGTATGACTCATTGTTCAAACAATATTTAGTTATTATACAGTAATTGTGCAGTTGAAAACAGTTTATATACTTGCGTAGTGTTTTGTTTTGCCTCCTGAAATATATAGTAAACATGTTAAAAATAGGCTATTAGAATAACAAACTTTGTTAAACCATTAAAATAGTATTTGCAAGCAATTTTTTATGGTTTAAATTATTGTTTCATCTATTACACTTTGCCAAATTTATAACATAGAATGGTGAAAATGGCATTGCGCAAGAACTGGACATTGGTGAACCTTTATAATAGCGCATCTGAGGGCAATTTTGTTTTTAGTTAAATTTTTTGTTGCACCCCTCTAACCTGTGCCATATCTATAATATAGAATAGTGAAAACGATTGTATTACGCAACAAATAAACTTAATTCACTTTTTATGATAATGCATTTGTCGGAATGTTTTTTTGCACTCTTTTTCCTAGTTTACATTTATAAATCTAGAAGCGTGAAATTGACTGAATTACGCAACAATCAAACGTCAGACTTCCTCAGACAAGCAATTTACGACAACAACAACAACAACATTGTTGTAAAATGCTTGTCTGAGAAAGTCTGACTCTGGCCGGACGAAACGTTACAGAAATACATTTATGCTAATGTACAGCTGGACTCTTCATTTAGATAGAACAGTCATGTTTTTATAGCTACAGCCTCCTTGCAGCATACGCTTACGGATCCACTAGCATAAAGGCATCAAAAAAAGATAGGGAATTAGTCTCGCGCGACCCGACTCAAATTTATATTCAAAATTGTCCGCAAATGCACTATTATAATGGTTAAGGCGATGGACTGCTAATCCATTGTGCTCTGCACGCGTGTGTTCGAATCTCACTCGCGTCGTGGTGCAAAAAGGCCTATCCGATTACTTATTCTCTTTGATTTGAAATCAATATAGTTCCAGTGAAAACACAATAACTGCTACTATCCGTATACTGTATAAGGAATTTATCGATGATTGGAATGAGAATTGAATTAAGTGTTTTGTAAACAATAAACAACAATTATCTAGTTAATCTCGTACTCTGTAACGAATACAAGATTGAGCTATTTAATGTATTCGTTTGAGCTAGGCGCAATTGGTTCAATCCGTACCAAGCCATCAATGTGCCTTCGAAAAAAAAAACGGTGTAATAATTCCAAAACTAGGCAGCTTCAATAAAAGTATCTGATAATCGTTTGGGCAAGTTTTATGTAATCTTTGCTCGAAGTTGTAAACCTGCTTAATAAAATCACAAATAACGTTGTCGGCATGGTAAATGCCAAACAGATTTATAGTCTGTCGCCCTAACCACTCGGTCACGACAAACGGTGACCGCAGGCTGAATCAATTGATAATTGAAAAGAAATAGTCGTAGTCGGAGTCAAGTTTATTTTTTTCATCCATTAAAAAAATATTATCATGCAATGGTTTAGGCGAATAATATTGAATACACATTTATATTGGATTTTTATGATCTACTCAAACTCAGCTAAGATTAATTCCACACAAGTTTTTAAATATGGGATTCTCCAAAATTAAAATATAATATTCGAGGAAAAAGTTTAATCATCACAGTACTAGTGTAGGGTATAATGATCGAGTATTTCCTTACAACAAGAGTAAACTTAACATTGATGAATTCTTGCAACGAATTTTCTGTTCGCAATTAGATTGCGAGTTTGTAGCATCTTTATGAATTTATTCAAATCCTGATCTCATCATTCATTGAACTGACATGGACGACCTGAATTGAAATCTCTAGTTTTTCCGTATTTCTCATTAGTTTTCCCTCTGCTCTGAGTTAAATTGAATTACCAATTGCTCCGCTATAATTTGATTTCCATTCACAGGAGTCCGCACGTAATATGCTCGTTGAATGTTTTTTGCAATATTGCTGAACTGCTGAATTGTTTCTTCACTCTTTTTTAGTCTGACAATCCTTAAGATTCAGCCAATAGTCCACGTCCACGACGTTGAAATCATCTGATCTCGACTAACCTCGAGATCTGATTTATATTGAATTGGTCTCCGTTCGGTAATAACAAATGTCGTGAGTTCATTTAAATGATTTAAACAGCTAATAACTATTTAAATTTGAGTTGGGTTGCGCGAGACTAACTTCCTATCTTTTCTCTATGATTTATGCTAGTGGATCCGTATGCGTATACTGCAAGGATACTGTAGCTGGAATAAACATGACTATTCTATTCAATAAAGAGCCCAGCTGCACACTAACACAAATGTATTTCTGTAACGTTTCGTCCGACTAGAGTCAGACTTCCTCAGACAAGCAGTTTACAACAATCTTTTTTTTTTTTTTTTTTACTGTGTATAAGGTTGTTTATTCTATTCAATTAAAGAGTCCAGCTGCACACTAACACAAATGTATTTCTGTAACGTTTCGTCCGACCAGAGTCAGACTTCCTCAGACAAGCAGTTTACAACAATGGCAAGAAATAAATTTGGTAAATGAATTTGAAATATCAAATCAAGTATGACGTAACAATGCATAAACATTTAATTTGCATTTAGCCGTAGAAGTAATGATGGGAAAATTAGAACAACAAATATCAGTGGAACTCATTTCAGATGTAATTAAAAAAAAAAAAAAAAAAATTTTATTATTGCATTTACGAAAATGATGGGTAACTAAATGTAATTAAAATTATGGGCACCTAGAGAACTATTTCTGTTTACAATCTTGTTATTTCGAAATGTATTCATTTTACTATTCTATATTCATAAATATAGTAACGGGTAATAGGGTGCAACAAAAATTTAAACGATAAATAATATTACTAGGAATTGCATCTTTAGCAAAGTTAAACTAAGCTTGGTTGTTTCGTGACGCATACGCTTTTACTCCTTAAATATATTTTTTTAAATAGCGTAAGATGATATCGCCTAACAATGGTAGCGAGAAAAATCGCTCGCGAATGCACTATAAAAATAGGTGAAACAAGTTCGGTTGAGGCGAAGTGCGAGCGTTTGTGCTGATCAATTTTTGTATATAAAGCTGAGTAAAATGGCGTGCGGCAAAGGTATATGCCACGTATATATTGGTATTGAATAAAGTTGAACAAGAGAACAGAGGGCAACTTACTATTTTGGTTTCGAAGGTAAATATCCATGCATATTTTTACAGAAATTCAAATATAGTACTCTGTGATATCTGATTCAAATAATAATTTTTAAAACCGGTTTGCTATCATCTTTTTCCTACATCCAAGCCATGAATATATAGTTTTCGTTATATTTGTCACAGACAAATGAGCATATAAACTGATTTAACAAGTGTATCTGAATGATAATATTATATTTTTAAGCATGTGTTATACATAGCATAGGGCCCGACATTAAACAAACAGTTTACGAGAGTATAAACTGCTTTCAACTACAAAATGATAATTAGCGAATGGAGTGTGGGTGTTGCGTCATGTGGGCGTTTTTTTTTAGTATTTTTTGTTTTAGATATAGCACAGACCAAACCACTGTTTGATCACTTGTTGCTGCCAGTCGCCGTAAATGGACTCGCTACATATCAGTTGCCTGTCGACTTTTAAACTTTTTAGTGAGTAGACTTGGAATCTGGGTGAGATTAGTGTCGTGCAGATTAGGCTCCTATTGAATATGATGTGTGTGTGCGACAACGTAAATGTTTCACAGTTTTTACTGCTGAGTGGACACATATATTATCATTTATTTTTACAAAGGTACAAGGTTTTCAGAACAAAACAAAAAACTTCTCATAGCGCACAAAATAATCTCCAAAAATGTTATCTCGATTTAATCCAGGCAGTTGGGGTTAGTGTGTTTTATACAATAAGAGATTGGTAGTCGAATTTTTCATTTCAACGAAATCATCAAGTTTAGCTACTGCGGTATTTTGGCATTTTTATTATTTTGATTTCTAGATGTAGCACGGGGAAATAGCGTTAAGTTAAATGCGAAACAATCGTAGTAAACGCTATTTGCTTTTTAATAACATGAATGTTAAACACAGTGAAAAGAATGGAACAACCAGTATTTGTCACTGCGGGAGAGAATTTGTTCCAAAACTAATCATTTTTAACTTTTGCAAAGATTACCATTCCCAATTAAAAGTTCGGCCATGGTGTTTGTCTTGTTATTTTTTTATTACGATGCCTATTCACTCCATTCGCTCCGAGCACGGCCCCGTATAATCAGTCAGTGATATCTGATGATGTGTTCTCAAATGCAGTATTATATTGGGTGAATCCGACTTGGTCATTGCATAATACCTTTTTGCTGATTTATGTGATAAATATGGCACAGGTTAATAGAGTGCAACGCTAATAATCAAAATTCTATCTAATTAAAGACCCTATATAATAAACTTTGGTCACTTTTTATAATAGTGCATTAGTTTAAATTTCCGCTGCACTCATTTGCCCGGTGTTTCATTTATAAATCTAGAATCATGAAAATAACTGAAATGCGCAACAATCAAACGTAGTTTAACCTTTATAATAGTGCATTTGTGGGCAATTTTCATTATGGACTCATTATGGTTTTGTTGCACAACCTGTGCCATTTTTAAAATATAGAATAGTGAAAACAATTGTATTACGTAACAAACAGACCTAATTCACTTTTTATAATAGTTAAATAAATATTTGTCGCGCTGTTTTGCCTGTTGTTACATTTATAAATCTACAATCGTAAAAACAATTCAGGCCGCTTCTCTATGGCAATTTTGCATGGGTATTTTTAAAATAATTTTTTCCGTCAACCATTAAGCCCTAAAGATTCACTAATGGGTTCTTATAAGCGTGTGCTATAGTTCTATTCAGCGATATATCTTTAAAACACACTCCTCTAATAATATTTTTTCTATGCGACAAAATTTAGAAAATTTCCAATAAAAAACCTTGGTCTGGAGAGATTTTGCGTCTAGTAGAGGGTTAATAATTATTTATAATTAATTAATTTTTATTTCACCGTTTTTTTGAAGTTTTTTCCAAGAGAACAATACCAAAACCTCTGTTATAGCCAGAATGGTTACTCTGAAATTCACAATTGTATTTACAGAATTTCCAAGTTCAAGACCCAAATTGGCAATTTTGATGACGTCACAGCCTTAATTATTACTGCACAGAGCCCCCACCAATGCATAAAATGTCACTTTTTTCTACGGAAATGTGCGCAGACAGATGTAAACCATCTAATAAGCTCTGTTACGCGTGAAAATTACCATTAATTTTACATTTTTGTCACGTTTAAAAAATCCCCATACCTATGCCAAGTATGGTGCAGTCGAAATCATATTTTCCAAAACATCACAGCGCCAGGGATGGTATGTATTACTGAAATTACTTGCTAAACCAATACTAAGTAATTAATAAGGAGTCAGTGCTATTCATTTCCTGTCTGAGTCATGTCAGCATTTCACACTTCTGACTAGCGATTTTGAAAACGACGGTATTTATACGATTTGCACTCTGCGTCACAGCTGGATGGTTTTTCTTTTCTCTCTTATCGTGGCAACACGAGAATAAATAGCTAAGACCGATATTAACTCGTTTAGTACAAGATTTTGACAGAAGATGATACCTTCTAAAATATGGGTGCCCGAGCTGGAAAAGGGATTAACCACTCGGCCACCTCGTCACGTGTGCATCAGATATACAGTATACGGATAGTAGCAGTTATTGTGTTTTTACTGTCTCGTGGGCATGTAATCAAAGTTTGAATAGTAACCGACGTGAGCTGAGAAAATTGAACTTTTTTGCTGCTTCGCCAGATCCTGAGATGTCTATTTGTTGGTGATTTCAATTTGATTTGAATTCCGTTTCTGGTCACCGTTGCCGTGGCCGAGTGGTTAAGTCGACAGACTTGAAATCTGTTGGGCATTGCCCGCGCAGGTTCGAATCCTGCCGAATTCGTTCAGCAGGATTAAAACATCGAGAAAAGATTAGATAAAACTTGCCCAAACGATTATCAGATATTTTTATTAGAGCTGCCTGGTTTTGGAATTATTATACCGTTTTGTTTTTGAAGGCACATTGATGGCTTGGAACGGATTGAGACCAATTACGCCTAGCTCAAACGAATACATTAAATAGCCCAATCTTGTATTCGTTACAAAGTACGAGATTAACTAGATAATTGTTGTTTATTGTTTACAAAACACTTAATCCATTTCTCATCCCAATCAATGGTCTGCTGTAACGCTCATTCACAATACGTGGCAGCATGCGAACGCTTTATATAGCTGAGATCTCGAATCATTGTCTTGCCTATAACGGTGAATATCGACCTTTGTCTATAATGCAAGTGGCACTTTATGCCTGAAACGCCATCAATCGATAATTACTTATGACTTAGCCTCGCTAAACAGATGAATAAAATTCCTTATACACTATACGGATAGTAGCAATTACTGTGTTTTCACTGAGCTATAATGATTTCAAATCAAACATAAGAGAATAAGTTATCGGATAGGCATTCTAGCACCACAACGAGGATGGGATTCGAACCAACACGTACAGAGCACAATGGATTAGCGAACTTTTATCAGATTAGTGAACTTTTTGGTTCATTCGCCAGGTGCTGAAATGTCTAATTGTTGGTAATAACAATCTGATTTGAATTTCAATTACTTCAGAGCTTTCTCTTGACATATTTCAGCAATGCTAACATGATTTCATTTCAAAAAAATTATCAATTCTGAAATGGAGATGCCGGGGATTGAACCCGGTGACTCACACATGCGAAGCGTGCGCTCTACCACTGAGCTACATCCCCAGGACGACGAGGATGGGATTCGAACCCACGCGTGCAGAGCACAATGGATTAGCAGCCCATCGCCTTAACCACTCGGCCACCTCGTCACATGTGCATCAGATTAGGTTTTGATGATTTGAATCTTGACCTAATTTCGATGATTACAAGATTAGCTAGATAATTGTTGTTTATTGTTCACAAAACACTTAATCCATTTCTCATCCCAATCAATGGTATGCTGTAACGCTCATTCACAATACGTGTCAGCATGCGAACGCTTTATATAGCTGGGATCTCGAATCATTGTCTTGCCTATAGCGGTGAATATCGACCTTTGTCTATAATGTAACTGGCAGTTTATGACTGAAACGCAGTCAATAGATAAATCCTTATGACTTAGCCTCGCTAAACGAAAGAATAAAATTCCTTATACACTATACGGATAGTAGCAATTACTGTGTTTTTACTGAGCTATAATGATTTCAAATCAAAGATAAGAGAATAAGTAATCGAATAGGCATTCTAGCACCACGACGAGGATGTGATTCGAACTCACGTGTGCAGAGCACAATGAATTAGCAAACTTTTATCTAATTAGTGAACTTTTTGGTTTCTTCGTCAGATCCTGAAATGTCTAATTGTTGGTAATTACAATCTGATTTGAATTTCAATTAATTCGGAGTTATCTCTCGACATATTTCAGGAATGCTAACACGATTTTATTTCGGAAAAATTATAAATTCTCAAATGGAGATGCCGGGGATTGAACCCGGGGCCTCACACATGCAAAGCGTGCGCTCTACCACTGAGCTACATCCCCAGGACGACGAGGATGGGATTCGAACCCACGCGTGCAGAGCACAATGAATTAGCAGTCCATCGCCTTAACCACTCGGCCACCTCGTCACATGTGCACCAGATTAGGTTTTGATGATTTGAATCTTGACCTAATTTCGATGATTACGAGATGAGCTAGATAATTGTTGTTTATTGTTCACAAAACACTCAATCCATTTCTCATCCCAATCAATGGTCTGCTGTAACGCTCATTCACAATACGTGCCAGCATGCGAACGCTTTATATAGCTGAGATCTAGAATCTTGTCTTACCTATAACGGTGAATATCGACCTTTGTCTATAATGTAAGTCGCAGTTTATGACTGAAACGCAGTCAATCGATAAATCCTTATGGCTTAGCCTCGCTAAACGAAAGAATAAAATTTCTTATACACTATACGGATAGTAGCAATTACTGTGTTTTTACTGAGCTATAATGATTTCAAATCAAAGATAAGAGAATAAGTTATCGAATAGGCATTCTAGCACCACGACGAGGATGTGATTCGAACTCACGTGTGCAGAGCACAATGAATTACCAAACTTTTATCTGATTAGTGAACTTTTTGGATCCTTCGTCAAATCCTAAAATGTCTAATTGTTGGTAATTACAATCTGATTTGAATTTCAATTACTTCAGAGTTTTCTCTCGACATATTTCAGCAATGCTTACACGATTTTATTTCGAAAAAATTATTAATTCTCAAATGGAGATGCCGGGTATTGAACCCGGGGCCTCACACATGCGAAGCGTGCGCTCTACCACTGAGCTACATCCCCAGGACGACGAGGATGGGATTCGAACCCACGCGTGCAGAGCACAATGGATTAGCGGTCCATCGCCTTAACCACTCGGCCACCTCGTCACACGTGCACCAGATTAGGTGTTGATGGTTTGAATCTTGACCTAATTTCGATTATACCGAAATCATCTCGTGGAATGTAATCAAAGTTTGAATAGTAACCGACGTGAGAAAATTGAACTTTTTTGCTGCTTCGCCAGATCCTGAGATGTCTAATTGTTGGTGATTTCAATTTGATTTGAATTCAGTCTCCGGTCACCGTTGTCGTGGCCGAGTGGTTAAGGCGACAGACTCGAAATCTGTTGGGCGTTGCCCGCGCAGGTTCGAATCCTGCCGACAACGTTATTTGAGATTTAATTTAGCAGGATTAACAACATCGAGCAAAGATTAGATGAAACTTGCCCAAAGGATTATCAGATATTTTTATTGGAGCTGCCTGGTTTTGGAATTATATTACCGTTTTGTTTTTGAAGAATTATTGATGGCTTGGGACGGATTGATACCTATTGCGCCTAGCCCAAACGAATACATTAAATAGCCCAATCTTGTATTCGTTACTGATTACGAGATTAGCTAGATAATTGTTGTTTATTGTTTACAAAACACTTAATCCTTTCTCATCCCAATCAATGGTCTGCTGTAACGCTCATTCACAATACGTGGCAGCATGCGAACGCTTTATATAGCTGAGATCTCGAATCATTGTCTTGCCTATAACGGTGAATATCGACCTTTGTCTATAATGTAAGTCGCAGTTTATGACTGAAACGCAGTCAATCGATAAATACTTATGACTTAGCCTCGCTAAACGAAAAAATAAAATTTCATATACACTGTACGGATAGTAGCAATTACTGTGTTTTTACTGAGCTATAATGATTTCAAATCAAAGATAAGAGAATAAGTTATCGAATAGGCATTCTAGCACCACGACGAGGATGTGATTCGAACTCACGTGTGCAGAGCACAATGAATTACCAAACTTCTATCTGATTAGTGAACTTTTTGGTTCCTTTGTCAGATCCTAAAATGTCTAATTGTTGGTAATTACAATCTGATTTGAATTTCAATTACTTCAGAGTTTTCTCTCGACATATTTCAGCAATGCTAACAAGATTTTATTTTGAAAAAATTATTAATTCTCAAATGGAGATGCCGGGGAATGAACCCGGGGCTTCACACATGCGAAGCGTGCGCTCTACCACTGAGCTACATCCCCAGGACGACGAGGATGGGATTCGAACCCACGCGTGCAGAGCACAATGGATTAGCAGTCCATCGCCCTAACCACTCGGCCACCTCGTCACATGTGCACCAGATTAGGTGTTGATGATTTGAATCTTGACCTAATTTCGATTATACCGAAATCATCTCGTGGAATGTAATCAAAGTTTGAATAGTAACCGACGTGAGCAGAGAAAATTGAACTTTTTTGCTGCTTCGTCAGATCCTGAGATGTCTAATTGTTGGTGATTTCAATTTGATTTGAATTCAGTCTCCGGTCACCGTTGTCGTGGCCGAGTGGTCAAGTCGACAGACTCGAAATCTGTTGGGCGTTGCCCGCGCAGGTTCGAATCCTGCCGACAACGTTATTTGAGATTTCATTTAGCATCATTACAACATTGAGCAAAGATTAGATAAAAATTGCCCAAACGATTATCGGATATTTTTATTGAAGCTGCCTGATTTTGGAAATATCATACCGTTTTGTTTTTGAAGACTTATTGATGGCTTGAGACGGATTGATACCTATTGCGCCTAGCTCAAACGAATACATTAAATAGCCCAATCTTGTATTCGTTACTGATTACGAGATTAGTTAGATAATTGTTGTTTATTGTTTACAAAACACTTAATCCATTTCTCATCCCAATCAATGGTCTGCTGTAACGCTCATTCACAATACGTGGCAGCATGCGAACGCTTTATATAGCTGAGATCTCGAATCATTGTCTTGCCTATAACGGTGAATATCGACCTTTGTCTATAATGTAAGTGGCACTTTATGACTGAAACGCAGTCATAAATACTTATGACTTAGCCTCGCTAAACGAAAGAATAAAATTTCTTATACACTATACGGATAGTAGCAATTACTGTGTTTTTACTGAGCTATAATGATTTCAAATCAAAGATAAGAGAATGAGTTATCGAATAGGCATTCTAGCACCACGACGAGGACGTGATGCGAACTCACGTGTGCAGAGCACAATTGATTAGCAGTCCATTGCCTTAACCACTCGGCCACCTCGTCACATGTGCACCAGATTAGGTGTTGATGGTTTGAATCTTGACCTAATTTCGATTATTCCGAAATCATCTCGTGGAATGTAATCAAAGTTTGAATAGTAACCGACGTGAGCAGAGAAAATTGAACTTTTTTGCTGCTTCGCCAGATCCTGAGATGTCTAATTGTTGGTGATTTCAATTTGATTTGAATTCAGTCTCCGGTCACCGTTGTCGTGGCCGAGTGGTTAAGGCGACAGACTCGAAGTCTGTTGGGCGTTGCCTGCGCAGGTTCGAATCCTGCCGACAACGTTATTTGAGATTTCATTTAGCAGGATTAACAACATCGAGCAAAGATTAGATGGAACTTGCCCAAACGATTATCAGATATTTTTATTGGAGCTGCCTGGTTTTGGAATTATATTACCGTTTTGTTTTTGAAGAATTATTGATGGCTTGGGACGGATTGATACCTATTGCGCCTAGCTCAAACGAATACATTAAATAGCCCAATCTTGTATTCGTTACCGATTACGAGATTAGCTAGATAATTGTTGTTTGTCGTTTACAAAAAACATAATTCATTTCTCATCCCAATCAATGGTCTGCTGTAACGCTCATTCACAATACGTGGCAGCATGCGAACGCTTTATATAGCTGAGATCTCGAATCATTATCTTGCCTATAACGGTGGATATCGACCTTTGTCTATAATGTAAGTGGCACTTTATGACTTTATGACTGAAACGCTGTCAATCGATAAAGCCTTATGACTTAGCCTCGCTAAACGAAAAAATAAAATTTCATATACACTGTACGGACAGTAGCAATTACTGTTTTATTACTGAGCTATAATGATTTCAAATCAAAGATAAGAGAATAAGTTATCGGATAGGCATTCTAGCACCACGACGAGAATGGGATTTGAACCCACGTGTGCAGAGCACAATGAATTAGCGAACTTTTATCAGATTAGTTAACTTTTTGGTTCCTTCGTCAGATCCTAAAATGTCTAATTGTTGGTAATTACAATCTGATTTGAATTTCAATTACTTCAGAGTTTTCTCTCGACATATTTCAGCAATGCTAACACGATTTTATTTCGAAAAAATTATCAACTCTCAAATGGAGATGCCGGGGATTGAACCCGGGGCCTCACACATGCAAAGCGTGCGCTCTACCACTGAGCTACATCCCCAGGACGACGAGGATGGGATTCGAACCCACGCGTGCAGAGCACAATGGATTAGCAGTCCATCGCCTTAACCACTCGGCCACCTCGTCACATGTGCACCAAATTAGGTGTTGATGGTTTGAATCTTGACCTAATTTCGATTATACCGAAATCATCTCGTGGAATGTAATCAAAGTTTGAATAGTAACCGACGTGAGCAGAGAAAATTGAACTTTTTTGCTGCTTCGCCAGATCCTGAGATTTCTAATTGTTGGTGATTTCAATTTGATTTGAATTCAGTCTCCGGTCACCGTTGTCGTGGCCGAGTGGTTAAGGCGACAGACTCGAAATCTGTTGGGCGTTGCCCGCGCAGGTTCGAATCCTGCCGACAACGTTATTTGAGATTTCATTTAGCAGGATTAACAACATCGAGCAAAGATTAGATGAAACTTGCCCAAAGGATTATCAGATATTTTTATTGGAGCTGCCTGGTTTTGGAATTATATTACCGTTTTGTTTTTGAAGAATTATTGATGGCTTGGGACGGATTGATACCTATTGCGCCTAGCCCAAACGAATACATTAAATAGCCCAATCTTGTATTCGTTACTGATTACGAGATTAGCTAGATAATTGTTGTTTATTGTTTACAAAACACTTAATCCTTTCCCATCCCAATCAATGGTCTGCTGTAACGCTCATTCACAATACGTGGCAGCATGCGAACGCTTTATATAGCTGAGATCTCGAATCATTGTCTTGCCTATAACGGTGAATATCGACCTTTGTCTATAATGTAAGTCGCAGTTTATGACTGAAACGCAGTCAATCGATAAATACTTATGACTTAGCCTCGCTAAACGAAAAAATAAAATTTCATATACACTGTACGGATAGTAGCAATTACTGTGTTTTTACTGAGCTATAATGATTTCAAATCAAAGATAAGAGAATAAGTTATCGAATAGGCATTCTAGCACCACGACGAGGATGTGATTCGAACTCACGTGTGCAGAGCACAATGAATTACCAAACTTCTATCTGATTAGTGAACTTTTTGGTTCCTTTGTCAGATCCTAAAATGTCTAATTGTTGGTAATTACAATCTGATTTGAATTTCAATTACTTCAGAGTTTTCTCTCGACATATTTCAGCAATGCTAACAAGATTTTATTTTGAAAAAATTATTAATTCTCAAATGGAGATGCCAGGGAATGAACCCGGGGCTTCACACATGCGAAGCGTGCGCTCTACCACTGAGCTACATCCCCAGGACGACGAGGATGGGATTCGAACCCACGCGTGCAGAGCACAATGGATTAGCAGTCCATCGCCCTAACCACTCGGCCACCTCGTCACATGTGCACCAGATTAGGTGTTGATGATTTGAATCTTGACCTAATTTCGATTATACCGAAATCATCTCGTGGAATGTAATCAAAGTTTGAATAGTAACCGACGTGAGCAGAGAAAATTGAACTTTTTTGCTGCTTCGTCAGATCCTGAGTTGTCTAATTGTTGGTGATTTCAATTTGATTTGAATTCAGTCTCCGGTCACCGTTGTCGTGGCCGAGTGGTCAAGTCGACAGACTCGAAATCTGTTGGGCGTTGCCCGCGCAGGTTCGAATCCTGCCGACAACGTTATTTGAGATTTCATCCGTCTCCGGTCATCGTTGTCGTGGCCGAGTGGTTAAGGCGACAGACTCGAAATCTGTTGGGCGTTGCCCGCGCAGGTTCGAATCCTGCCGACAACGTTTTTTGAGATTTCAATTAGCAGGATTAACAACATCGAGCAAAGATTAGATGAAACTTGCCGAAACGATTATCATATATTCTTATTGGAGCTGCCTGGTTTTGGAATTATTATAATGTTTTGTTTTTGGAGGAACATTGATGGCTTGGAACGGATTGAGACCAATTGCGCCTAGCTCAAATAAATACATGAATTAGCCCAATCTTGTATTCGTTACTGATTACAAGATTAGCTAGATAACTGTTGTATGTCGTTTACAAAACACTTAATCCATTTCTCATCCCAATCAATGGTCTGCTGTAACGCTCATTCACAATACGTGGCAGCATGCGAACGCTTTATATAGCTGAGATCTCGAATCATTGTCTTGCCTATAACGGTGAATATCGACCTTTGTCTATAATGCAAGTGGCACTTTATGCCTGAAACGCCATCAATCGATAATTACTTATGACTTAGCCTCGCTAAACAGATGAATAAAATTCCTTATACACTATACGGATAGTAGCAATTACTGTGTTTTTACTGAGCTATAATGATTTCAAATCAAACATAAGAGAATAAGTTATCGGATAGGCATTCTAGCACCACGACGAGGATGGGATTCGAACCAACACGTACAGAGCACAATGGAATAGCGAACTTTTATCAGATTAGTGAACTTTTTGGTTCATTCGCCAGGTGCTGAAATGTCTAATTGTTGGTAATAACAATCTGATTTGAATTTCAATTACTTCAGAGCTTTCTCTTGACATATTTCAGCAATGCTAACATGATTTCATTTCAAAAAAATTATCAATTCTGAAATAGAGATGCCGGGGATTGAACCCGGTGACTCACACATGCGAAGCGTGCGCTCTACCACTGAGCTACATCCCCAGGACGACGAGGATGGGATTCGAACCCACGCGTGCAGAGCACAATGGATTAGCAGTCCATCGCCTTAACCACTCGGCCACCTCGTCACATGTGCATCAGATTAGGTTTTGATGATTTGAATCTTGACCTAATTTCGATGATTACGAGATGAGCTAGATAATTGTTGTTTATTGTTCACAAAACACTCAATCCATTTCTCATCCCAATCAATGGTCTGCTGTAACGCTCATTCACAATACGTGCCAGCATGCGAACGCTTTATATAGCTGAGATCTAGAATCTTGTCTTACCTATAACGGTGAATATCGACCTTTGTCTATAATGTAAGTCGCAGTTTATGACTGAAACGCAGTCAATCGATAAATCCTTATGGCTTAGCCTCGCTAAACGAAAGAATAAAATTTCTTATACACTATACGGATAGTAGCAATTACTGTGTTTTTACTGAGCTATAATGATTTCAAATCAAAGATAAGAGAATAAGTTATCGAATAGGCATTCTAGCACCACGACGAGGATGTGATTCGAACTCACGTGTGCAGAGCACAATGAATTACCAAACTTTTATCTGATTAGTGAACTTTTTGGATCCTTCGTCAAATCCTAAAATGTCTAATTGTTGGTAATTACAATCTGATTTGAATTTCAATTACTTCAGAGTTTTCTCTCGACATATTTCAGCAATGCTTACACGATTTTATTTCGAAAAAATTATTAATTCTCAAATGGAGATGCCGGGTATTGAACCCGGGGCCTCACACATGCGAAGCGTGCGCTCTACCACTGAGCTACATCCCCAGGACGACGAGGATGGGATTCGAACCCACGCGTGCAGAGCACAATGGATTAGCGGTCCATCGCCTTAACCACTCGGCCACCTCGTCACACGTGCACCAGATTAGGTGTTGATGGTTTGAATCTTGACCTAATTTCGATTATACCGAAATCATCTCGTGGAATGTAATCAAAGTTTGAATAGTAACCGACGTGAGAAAATTGAACTTTTTTGCTGCTTCGCCAGATCCTGAGATGTCTAATTGTTGGTGATTTCAATTTGATTTGAATTCAGTCTCCGGTCACCGTTGTCGTGGCCGAGTGGTTAAGGCGACAGACTCGAAATCTGTTGGGCGTTGCCCGCGCAGGTTCGAATCCTGCCGACAACGTTATTTGAGATTTAATTTAGCAGGATTAACAACATCGAGCAAAGATTAGATGAAACTTGCCCAAAGGATTATCAGATATTTTTATTGGAGCTGCCTGGTTTTGGAATTATATTACCGTTTTGTTTTTGAAGAATTATTGATGGCTTGGGACGGATTGATACCTATTGCGCCTAGCCCAAACGAATACATTAAATAGACCAATCTTGTATTCGTTACTGATTACGAGATTAGCTAGATAATTGTTGTTTATTGTTTACAAAACACTTAATCCTTTCTCATCCCAATCAATGGTCTGCTGTAACGCTCATTCACAATACGTGGCAGCATGCGAACGCTTTATATAGCTGAGATCTCGAATCATTGTCTTGCCTATAACGGTGAATATCGACCTTTGTCTATAATGTAAGTCGCAGTTTATGACTGAAACGCAGTCAATCGATAAATACTTATGACTTAGCCTCGCTAAACGAAAAAATAAAATTTCATATACACTGTACGGATAGTAGCAATTACTGTGTTTTTACTGAGCTATAATGATTTCAAATCAAAGATAAGAGAATAAGTTATCGAATAGGCATTCTAGCACCACGACGAGGATGTGATTCGAACTCACGTGTGCAGAGCACAATGAATTACCAAACTTCTATCTGATTAGTGAACTTTTTGGTTCCTTTGTCAGATCCTGAAATGTCTAATTGTTGGTAATTACAATCTGATTTGAATTTCAATTACTTCAGAGTTTTCTCTCGACATATTTCAGCAATGCTAACAAGATTTTATTTTGAAAAAATTATTAATTCTCAAATGGAGATGCCGGGGAATGAACCCGGGGCTTCACACATGCGAAGCGTGCGCTCTACCACTGAGCTACATCCCCAGGACGACGAGGATGGGATTCGAACCCACGCGTGCAGAGCACAATGGATTAGCAGTCCATCGCCCTAACCACTCGGCCACCTCGTCACATGTGCACCAGATTAGGTGTTGATGATTTGAATCTTGACCTAATTTCGATTATACCGAAATCATCTCGTGGAATGTAATCAAAGTTTGAATAGTAACCGACGGGAGCAGAGAAAATTGAACTTTTTTGCTGCTTCGTCAGATCCTGAGATGTCTAATTGTTGGTGATTTCAATTTGATTTGAATTCAGTCTCCGGTCACCGTTGTCGTGGCCGAGTGGTCAAGTCGACAGACTCGAAATCTGTTGGGCGTTGCCCGCGCAGGTTCGAATCCTGCCGACAACGTTATTTGAGATTTCATTTAGCATCATTACAACATTGAGCAAAGATTAGATAAAAATTGCCCAAACGATTATCGGATATTTTTATTGAAGCTGCCTGATTTTGGAAATTTCATACCGTTTTGTTTTTGAAGACTTATTGATGGCTTGAGACGGATTGATACCTATTGCGCCTAGCTCAAACGAATACATAAATAGCCCAATCTTGTATTCGTTACTGATTACGAGATTAGTTAGATAATTGTTGTTTATTGTTTACAAAACACTTAATCCATTTCTCATCCCAATCAATGGTCTGCTGTAACGCTCATTCACAATACGTGGCAGCATGCGAACGCTTTATATAGCTGAGATCTCGAATCATTGTCTTGCCTATAACGGTGAATATCGACCTTTGTCTATAATGTAAGTGGCACTTTATGACTGAAACGCAGTCATAAATACTTATGACTTAGCCTCGCTAAACGAAAGAATAAAATTTCTTATACACTATACGGATAGTAGCAATTACTGTGTTTTTACTGAGCTATAATGATTTCAAATCAAAGATAAGAGAATGAGTTATCGAATAGGCATTCTAGCACCACGACGAGGACGTGATGCGAACTCACGTGTGCAGAGCACAATTGATTAGCAGTCCATTGCCTTAACCACTCGGCCACCTCGTCACATGTGCACCAGATTAGGTGTTGATGGTTTGAATCTTGACCTAATTTCGATTATTCCGAAATCATCTCGTGGAATGTAATCAAAGTTTGAATAGTAACCGACGTGAGCAGAGAAAATTGAACTTTTTTGCTGCTTCGCCAGATCCTGAGATGTCTAATTGTTGGTGATTTCAATTTGATTTGAATTCAGTCTCCGGTCACCGTTGTCGTGGCCGAGTGGTTAAGGCGACAGACTCGAAGTCTGTTGGGCGTTGCCTGCGCAGGTTCGAATCCTGCCGACAACGTTATTTGAGATTTCATTTAGCAGGATTAACAACATCGAGCAAAGATTAGATGGAACTTGCCCAAACGATTATCAGATATTTTTATTGGAGCTGCCTGGTTTTGGAATTATATTACCGTTTTGTTTTTGAAGAATTATTGATGGCTTGGGACGGATTGATACCTATTGCGCCTAGCTCAAACGAATACATTAAATAGCCCAATCTTGTATTCGTTACCGATTACGAGATTAGCTAGATAATTGTTGTTTGTCGTTTACAAAAAACATAATTCATTTCTCATCCCAATCAAAGGTCTGCTGTAACGCTCATTCACAATACGTGGCAGCATGCGAACGCTTTATATAGCTGAGATCTCGAATCATTATCTTGCCTATAACGGTGGATATCGACCTTTGTCTATAATGTAAGTGGCACTTTATGACTTTATGACTGAAACGCCGTCAATCGATAAAGCCTTATGACTTAGCCTCGCTAAACGAAAAAATAAAATTTCATATACACTGTACGGACAGTAGCAATTACTGTTTTATTACTGAGCTATAATGATTTCAAATCAAAGATAAGAGAATAAGTTATCGGATAGGCATTCTAGCACCACGACGAGAATGGGATTTGAACCCACGTGTGCAGAGCACAATGAATTAGCGAACTTTTATCAGATTAGTTAACTTTTTGGTTCCTTCGTCAGATCCTAAAATGTCTAATTGTTGGTAATTACAATCTGATTTGAATTTCAATTACTTCAGAGTTTTCTCTCGACATATTTCAGCAATGCTAACACGATTTTATTTCGAAAAAATTATCAACTCTCAAATGGAGATGCCGGGGATTGAACCCGGGGCCTCACACATGCAAAGCGTGCGCTCTACCACTGAGCTACATCCCCAGGACGACGAGGATGGGATTCGAACCCACGCGTGCAGAGCACAATGGATTAGCAGTCCATCGCCTTAACCACTCGGCCACCTCGTCACATGTGCACCAGATTAGGTGTTGATGGTTTGAATCTTGACCTAATTTCGATTATACCGAAATCATCTCGTGGAATGTAATCAAAGTTTGAATAGTAACCGACGTGAGAAAATTGAACTTTTTTGCTGCTTCGCCAGATCCTGAGATGTCTAATTGTTGGTGATTTCAATTTGATTTGAATTCAGTCTCCGGTCACCGTTGTCGTGGCCGAGTGGTTAAAGCGACAGACTCGAAATCTGTTGGGCGTTGCCCGCGCAGGTTCGAATCCTGCCGACAACGTTATTTGAGATTTAATTTAGCAGGATTAACAACATCGAGCAAAGATTAGATGAAACTTGCCCAAAGGATTATCAGATATTTTTATTGGAGCTGCCTGGTTTTGGAATTATATTACCGTTTTGTTTTTGAAGAATTATTGATGGCTTGGGACGGATTGATACCTATTGCGCCTAGCTCAAACGAATACATTAAATAGCCCAATCTTGTATTCGTTACTGATTACGAGATTAGCTAGATAATTGTTGTTTATTGTTTACAAAACACTTAATCCTTTCTCATCCCAATCAATGGTCTGCTGTAACGCTCATTCACAATACGTGGCAGCATGCGAACGCTTTATATAGCTGAGATCTCGAATCATTGTCTTGCCTATAACGGTGAATATCGACCTTTGTCTATAATGTAAGTCGCAGTTTATGACTGAAACGCAGTCAATCGATAAATACTTATGACTTAGCCTCGCTAAACGAAAAAATTAAATTTCATATACACTGTACGGATAGTAGCAATTACTGTGTTTTTACTAAGCTATAATGATTTCAAATCAAAGATAAGAGAATAAGTTATCGAATAGGCATTCTAGCACCACGACGAGGATGTGATTCGAACTCACGTGTGCAGAGCACAATGAATTAAAAAACTTCTATCTGATTAGTGAACTTTTTGGTTCCTTTGTCAGATCCTAAAATGTCTAATTGTTGGTAATTACAATCTGATTTGAATTTCAATTACTTCAGAGTTTTCTCTCGACATATTTCAGCAATGCTAACAAGATTTTATTTTGAAAAAATTATTAATTCTCAAATGGAGATGCCGGGGAATGAACCCGGGGCTTCACACATGCGAAGCGTGCGCTCTACCACTGAGCTACATCCCCAGGACGACGAGGATGGGATTCGAACCCACGCGTGCAGAGCACAATGGATTAGCAGTCCATCGCCTTAACCACTCGGCCACCTCGTCACATGTGCACCAGATTAGGTGTTGATGATTTGAATCTTGACCTAATTTCGATTATACCGAAATCATCTCGTGGAATGTAATCAAAGTTTGAATAGTAACCGACGTGAGCAGAGAAAATTGAACTTTTTTGCTGCTTCGTCAGATCCTGAGATGTCTAATTGTTGGTGATTTCAATTTGAATTGAATTCAGTCTCCGGTCACCGTTGTCGTGGCCGAGTGGTCAAGTCGACAGACTCGAAATCTGTTGGGCGTTGCCCGCGCAGGTTCGAATCCTGCCGACAACGTTATTTGAGATTTCATTTAGCATCATTACAACATTGAGCAAAGATTAGATAAAAATTGCCCAAACGATTATCGGATATTTTTATTGAAGCTGCCTGATTTTGGAAATATCATACCGTTTTGTTCTTGAAGACTTATTGATGGCTTGAGACGGATTGATACCTATTGCGCCTAGCTCAAACGAATACATTACTGATTACGAGATTAGTTAGATAATTGTTGTTTATTGTTTACAAAACACTTAATCCATTTCTCATCCCAATCAATGGTCTGCTGTAACGCTCATTCACAATACGTGGCAGCATGCGAACGCTTTATATAGCTGAGATCTCGAATCATTGTCTTGCCTATAACGGTGAATATCGACCTTTGTCTATAATGTAAGTGGCACTTTATGACTGAAACGCAGTCATAAATACTTATGACTTAGCCTCGCTAAACGAAAGAATAAAATTTCTTATACACTATACGGATAGTAGCAATTACTGTGTTTTTACTGAGCTATAATGATTTCAAATCAAAGATAAGAGAATGAGTTATCGAATAGGCATTCTAGCACCACGACGAGGACGTGATGCGAACTCACGTGTGCAGAGCACAATGGATTAGCAGTCCATCGCCTTAACCACTCGGCCACCTCGTCACATGTGCGCCAGATTAGGTGTTGATGGTTTGAATCTTGACCTTATTTCGATTATTCCGAAATCATCTCGTGGAATGTAATCAAAGTTTGAATAGTAACCGACGTGAGCAGAGAAAATTGAACTTTTTTGCTGCTTCGCCAGATCCTGAGATGTCTAATTGTTGGTGATTTCAATTTGATTTGAATTCAGTCTCCGGTCACCGTTGTCGTGGCCGAGTGGTTAAGGCGACAGACTCGAAGTCTGTTGGGCGTTGCCTGCGCAGGTTCGAATCCTGCCGACAACGTTATTTGAGATTTCATTTAGCAGGATTAACAACATCGAGCAAAGATTAGATGGAACTTGCCCAAACGATTATCAGATATTTTTATTGGAGCTGCCTGGTTTTGGAATTATATTACCGTTTTGTTTTTGAAGAATTATTGATGGCTTGGGACGGATTGATACCTATTGCGCCTAGCTCAAACGAATACATTAAATAGCCCAATCTTGTATTCGTTACTGATTACGAGATTAGCTAGATAATTGTTGTTTATTGTTTACAAAACACTTAATCCATTTCTCATCCCAATCAATGGTCTGCTGTAACGCTCATTCACAATACGTGGCAGCATGCGAACGCTTTATATAGCTGAGATCTCGAATCATTGTCTTGCCTATAACGGTGAATATCGACCTTTGTCTATAATGTAAGTGGCAGTTTATGACTAAAACGTAGTCAATCGATAAATCCTTATGACTTATCCTCGCTAAACGAAAGAATAAAATTTCTTATACACTATACAAAGACAGTAGCAATTACTGTGATTTTACTGAGCTATAATGATTTCAAATCAAAGATAAGAGAATAAGTTATCGGATAGGCATTCTAGCACCACGACGAGGATGTGATTCGAACCCACGTGTGCAGAGCACAATGAATTAGCGAACTTTTATCTGATTAGTGAACTTTTTGGTTCCTTCGTCAGATCCTGCAATGTCTAATTGTTGGTAAATACAATCTGATTTGAATTTCAATTACTTCAGTGTTTTCTCTCGACATATTTCAGCAATGCTAACACGATTTTATTTCGCAAAAATTATCAACTCTGAAATGGAGATGCCGGGGATTGAACCCGGGGCCTCACACATGCAAAGCGTGCACTCTACCACTGAGCTACATCCCCAGGACGACGAGGATGGGATTCGAACCCACGCGTGCACAATGGATTAGCAGTCCATCGCCTTAACCACTCGGCCACCTCGTCACATGTGCACCAGATTAGGTGTTGATGGTTTGAATCTTGACCTAATTTCGATTATACCAAAATCATCTCGTGGAATGTAATCAAAGTTTGAATAGTAACCGACGTGAGCAGAGAAAATTGAACTTTTTTGCTGCTTCGCCAGATCCTGAGATGTCTAATTGTTGGTGATTTCAATTTGATTTGAATTCAGTCTCCGGTAACCGTTGTCGTGGCCGAGTGGTTAAGGCGACAGACTCGAAATCTGTTGGGCGTTGCCCGCGCAGGTTCGAATCCTGCCGACAACGTTATTTGAGATTTCATTTAGCAGGATTACCAACATCGAGCAAAGATTAGATGAAACTTGCCCAAACGATTATCAGATATTTTTATTGGAGCTGCCTTGTTTTTGGAATTATATAACCGTTTTGTTTTTGAAGAATTATTGATGGCTTGGGACGGATTGATACCTATTGCGCCTAGCTCAAACGAATACATTAAATAGCCCAATCTTGTATTCGTTACTGATTACGAGATTAGCTAGATAATTGTTGTTTATTGTTTACAAAACACTTAATCCATTTTTCATCCCAATCAATGGTCTGCTGTAAAGCTCATTCACAATACGTGGCAGCATGCGAACGCTTTATATAGCTGAGATCTCGAATCATTGTCTTGCCTATAACGGTGAATATCGACCTTTGTCTATAATGTAAGTCGCAGTTTATGACTGAAACGCAGTCAATCGATAAATACTTACGACTTAGCCTCGCTAAACGAAAGAATAAAATTTCTTATAAACTATACGGATAGTAACAATTACTGTGTTTTTACTGAGCTATAATGACTTCAAATCAAAGATAAGAGAATAAGTTATCGAATAGGCATTCTAGCACCACGACGAGGATGTGATTCGAACTCACGTGTGCAGAGCACAATGAATTAACAAATTTTTATCTGATTTGTGAACTTTTTGGTTCCTTCGTCAGATCCTAAAATGTCTAATTGTTGGTAATTACAATATGATTTGAATTTCAATTACTTCAGAGTTTTCTCTCGACATATTTCAGCAATACTAACACGATTTTATTTCGAAAAAATTATTAATTCACAAATGGAGATGCCGGGGATTTAACCCGGGGCCTCACACATGCGAAGCGTGCGCTCTACCACTGAGCTACATCCCCAGGACGACGAGGATGGGATTCGAACCCACGCGTGCACAATGGATTAGCAGTCCATCGACTTAACCACTCGGCCACCTCGTCACATGTGCACCAGATTAGGTGTTGATGATTTGAATCTTGACCTAATTTCGATTATACCGAAATCATCTCGTGGAATGTAATCAAAGTTTGAATAGTAACCGACGTGAGCAGAGAAAATTGAACTTTTTTGCTGCTTCGTCAGATCCTGAGATGTCTAATTGTTGGTGATTTCAATTTGATTTGAATTCAGTCTCCGGTCACCGTTGTCGTGGCCGAGTGGTCAAGTCGACAGACTCGAAATCTGTTGGGCGTTGCCCGCGCAGGTTCGAATCCTGCCGACAACGTTATTTGAGATTTCATTTAGCATCATTACAACATTGAGCAAAGATTAGATAAAAATTGCCCAAACGATTATCGGATATTTTTATTGAAGCTGCCTGATTTTGGAAATATCATACCGTTTTGTTTTTGAAGACTTATTGATGGCTTGAGACGGATTGATACCTATTGCGCCTAGCTCAAACGAAAACATTAAATAGCCCAATCTTGTATTCGTTACTGATTACGAGATTAGTTATATAATTGTTGTTTATTGTTTACAAAACACTTAATCCATTTCTCATCCCAATCAATGGTCTGCTGTAACGCTCATTCACAATACGTGGCAGCATGCGAACGCTTTATATAGCTGAGATCTCGAATCATTGTCTTGCCTATAACGGTGAATATCGACCTTTGTCTATAATGTAAGTGGCACTTTATGACTGAAACGCAGTCATAAATACTTATGACTTAGCCTCGCTAAACGAAAGAATAAAATTTCTTATACACTATACGGATAGTAGCAATTACTGTGTTTTTACTGAGCTATAATGATTTCAAATCAAAGATAAGAGAATGAGTTATCGAATAGGCATTCTAGCACCACGACGAGGACGTGATGCGAACTCACGTGTGCAGAGCACAATGGATTAGCAGTCCATCGCCTTAACCACTCGGCCACCTCGTCACATGTGCACCAGATTAGGTGTTGATGGTTTGAATCTTGACCTAATTTCGATTATTCCGAAATCATCTCGTGGAATGTAATCAAAGTTTGAATAGTAACCGACGTGAGCAGAGAAAATTGAACTTTTTTGCTGCTTCGCCAGATCCTGAGATGTCTAATTGTTGGTGATTTCAATTTGATTTGAATTCAGTCTCCGGTCACCGTTGTCGTGGCCGAGTGGTTAAGGCGACAGACTCGAAGCCTGTTGGGCGTTGCCTGCGCAGGTTCGAATCCTGCCGACAACGTTATTTGAGATTTCATTTAGCAGGATTAACAACATCGAGCAAAGATTAGATGGAACTTGCCCAAACGATTATCAGATATTTTTATTGGAGCTGCCTGGTTTTGGAATTATATTACCGTTTTGTTTTTGAAGAATTATTGATGGCTTGGGACAAATTGATACCTATTGCGCCTAGCTCAAACGAATACATTAAATAGCTCAATCTTGTATTCGTTACCGATTACGAGATTAGCTAGATAATTGTTGTTTGTCGTTTACAAAAAACATAATTCATTTCTCATCCCAATCAATGGTCTGCTGTAACGCTCATTCACAATACGTGGCAGCATGCGAACGCTTTATATAGCTGAGATCTCGAATCATTTTCTTGCCTATAACGGTGGATATCGACCTTTGTCTATAATGTAAGTTGCACTTTATGACTTTATGACTGAAACGCCGTCAATCGATAAAGCCTTATGACTTAGCCTCGCTGAACGAAAAAATAAAATTTCATATACACTGTACGGATAGTAGCAATTACTGTTTTATTACTGAGCTATAATGATTTCAAATCAAAGATAAGAGAATAAGTTATCGGATAGGCATTCTAGCACCACGACGAGAATGGGATTTGAACCCACGTGTGCAGAGCACAATGAATTAGCGAACTTTTATCAGATTAGTTAACTTTTTGGTTCCTTCGTCAGATCCTAAAATGTCTAATTGTTGATAATTACAATCTGATTTGAATTTCAATTACTTCAGAGTTTTCTCTCGACATATTTCAGCAATGCTAACACGATTTTATTTCGAAAAAATTATCAACTCTCAAATAGAGATGCCGGGGATTGAACCCGGGGCCTGAGCTACATCCCCAGGACGACGAGGATGGGATTCGAACCCACGCGTGCAGAGCACAATGGATTAGCAGTCCATCGCCTTAACCACTCGGCCACCTCGTCACATGTGCACCAGATTAGGTGTTGATGGTTTGAATCTTGACCTAATTTCGATTATACCGAAATCATCTCGTGGAATGTAATCAAAGTTTGAATAGTAACCGACGTGAGCAGAGAAAATTGAACTTTTTTGCTGCTTCGCCAGATCCTGAGATTTCTAATTGTTGGTGATTTCAATTTGATTTGAATTCAGTCTCCGGTCACCGTTGTCGTGGCCGAGTGGTTAAGGCGACAGACTCGAAATCTGTTGGGCGTTGCCCGCGCAGGTTCGAATCCTGCCGACAACGTTATTTGAGATTTCATTTAGCAGGATTAACAACATCGAGCAAAGATTAGATGAAACTTGCCCAAACGATTATCAGATATTTTTATTGGAGCTGCCTGGATTTGGAATTATATTACCGTTTTGTTTTTGAAGAATTATTGATGGCTTGGGACGGATTGATACCTATTGCGCCTAGCTCAAACGAATACATTAAATAGCCCAATCTTGTATTCGTTACTGATTACGAGATTAGCTAGATAATTGTTGTTTATTGTTTACCAAACATTTAATCCATTTCTCATCCCAATCAATGGTCTGCTGTAACGCTCATTCACAATGCGTGGCAGCATGCGAACGCTTTATATAGCTGTCTTGCCTATAACGGTTAATATCGACCTTTGTCTATAATGTAAGTTGCAGTTTATGACTGAAACGCAGTCAATCGATAAATACTTATGACTTAGCCTCGCTAAACGAAAGAATAAAATTTTTTATACACTTTACGGATAGTAACAATTACTGTGTTTTTACTGAGCTATAATGATTTCGAATCAAAAATAAGAGAATAAGTTATCGAATAGGCATTCTAGCACCACGACAAGGATGTGATTCGAACTCACGTGTGCAGAGCACAATGAATTACCAAACTTTTATCTGATTAGTGAACTTTTTGGATCCTTCGTCAAATCCTAAAATGTCTAATTGTTGGTAATTACAATCTGATTTGAATTTCAATTACTTCAGAGTTTTCTCTCGACATATTTCAGCAATGCTTACACGATTTTATTTCGAAAAAATTATTAATTCTCAAATGGAGATGCCGGGGATTGAACCCGGGGGCTCACACATGCGAAGCGTGCGCTCTACCACTGAGCTACATCCCCAGGACGACGAGGATGGGATTCGAACCCACGCGTGCAGAGCACAATGGATTAGCGGTCCATCGCCTTAACCACTCGGCCACCTCGTCACACGTGCACCAGATTAGGTGTTGATGGTTTGAATCTTGACCTAATTTCGATTATACCGAAATCATCTCGTGGAATGTAATCAAAGTTTGAATAGTAACCGACGTGAGAAAATTGAACTTTTTTGCTGCTTCGCCAGATCCTGAGATGTCTAATTGTTGGTGATTTCAATTTGATTTGAATTCAGTCTCCGGTCACCGTTGTCGTGGCCGAGTGGTTAAGGCGACAGACTCGAAATCTGTTGGGCGTTGCCCGCGCAGGTTCGAATCCTGCCGACAACGTTATTTGAGATTTAATTTAGCAGGATTAACAACATCGAGCAAAGATTAGATGAAACTTGCCCAAAGGATTATCAGATATTTTTATTGGAGCTGCCTGGTTTTGGAATTATATTACCGTTTTGTTTTTGAAGAATTATTGATGGCTTGGGACGGATTGATACCTATTGCGCCTAGCTCAAACGAATACATTAAATAGCCCAATCTTGTATTCGTTACTGATTACGAGATTAGCTAGATAATTGTTGTTTATTGTTTACAAAACACTTAATCCTTTCTCATCCCAATCAATGGTCTGCTGTAACGCTCATTCACAATCCGTGGCAGCATGCGAACGCTTTATATAGCTGAGATCTCGAATCATTGTCTTGCCTATAACGGTGAATATCGACCTTTGTCTATAATGTAAGTCGCAGTTTATGACTGAAACGCAGTCAATCGATAAATACTTATGACTTAGCCTCGCTAAACGAAAAAATAAAATTTCATATACACTGTACGGATAGTGGCAATTACTGTGTTTTTACTGAGCTATAATGATTTCAAATCAAAGATAAGAGAATAAGTTATCGAATAGGCATTCTAGCACCACGACGAGGATGTGATTCGAACTCACGTGTGCAGAGCACAATGAATTAACAAACTTCTATCTGATTAGTGAACTTTTTGGTTCCTTTGTCAGATCCTAAAATGTCTAATTGTTGGTAATTACAATCTGATTTGAATTTCAATTACTTCAGAGTTTTCTCTCGACATATTTCAGCAATGCTAACAAGATTTTTTTTTGAAAAAATTATTAATTCTCAAATGGAGATGCCGGGGAATGAACCCGGGGCTTCACACATGCGAAGCGTGCGCTCTACCACTGAGCTACATCCCCAGGACGACGAGGATGGGATTCGAACCCACGCGTGCAGAGCACAATGGATTAGCAGTCCATCGCCTTAACCACTCGGCCACCTCGTCACATGTGCACCAGATTAGGTGTTGATGATTTGAATCTTGACCTAATTTCGATTATACCGAAATCATCTCGTGGAATGTAATCAAAGTTTGAATAGTAACCGACGTGAGCAGAGAAAATTGAACTTTTTTGCTGCTTCGTCAGATCCTGAGATGTCTAATTGTTGGTGATTTCAATTTGAATTGAATTCAGTCTCTGGTCACCGTTGTCGTGGCCGAGTGGTCAAGTCGACAGACTCGAAATCTGTTGGGCGTTGCCCGCGCAGGTTCGAATCCTGCCGACAACGTTATTTGAGATTTCATTTAGCATCATTACAACATTGAGCAAAGATTAGATAAAAATTGCCCAAACGATTATCGGATATTTTTATTGAAGCTGCCTGATTTTGGAAATATCATACCGTTTTGTTTTTGAAGACTTATTGATGGCTTGAGACGGATTGATACCTATTGCGCCTAGCTCAAACGAATACATTAAATAGCCCAATCTTGTATTCGTTACTGATTACGAGATTAGTTAGATAATTGTTGTTTATTGTTTACAAAACACTTAATCCATTTCTCATCCCAATCAATGGTCTGCTGTAACGCTCATTCACAATACGTGGCAGCATGCGAACGCTTTATATAGCTGAGATCTCGAATCATTGTCTTGCCTATAAAGGTGAATATCGACCTTTGTCTATAATGTAAGTGGCAGTTTATGACTAAAACGTAGTCAATCGATAAATCCTTATGACTTATCCTCGCTAAACGAAAGAATAAAATTTCTTATACACTATACAAAGACAGTAGCAATTACTGTGATTTTACTGAGCTATAATGATTTCAAATCAAAGATAAGAGAATAAGTTATCGGATAGGCATTCTAGCACCACGACGAGGATGTGATTCGAACCCACGTGTGCAGAGCACAATGAATTAGCGAACTTTTATCTGATTAGTGAACTTTTTGGTTCCTTCGTCAGATCCTAAAATGTCTAATTGTTGGTAATTACAATCTGATTTGAATTTCAATTACTTCAGTGTTTTCTCTCGACATATTTCAGCAATGCTAACACGATTTTATTTCGAAAAAATTATCAACTCTCAAATGGAGATGCCGGGGATTGAACCCGGGGCCTCACACATGCAAAGCGTGCGCTCTACCACTGAGCTACATCCCCAGGACGACGAGAATGGGATTCGAACCCACGCGTGCAGAGCACAATGAATTAGCGAACTTTTATCTGATTAGTGAACTTTTTGGTTCCTTCGTCAGATCCTGAAATGTCTAATTGTTGGTAATTACAATCTGATTTGAATTTCAATTACTTCAGAGTTTTCTCTCGACATATTTCAGCAATGCTAACACGATTTTATTTCGAAAAAATTATCAACTCTCAAATAGAGATGCCGGGGATTGAACCCGGGGCCTGAGCTACATCCCCAGGACGACGAGGATGGGATTCGAACCCACGCGTGCAGAGCACAATGGATTAGCAGTCCATCGCCTTAACCACTCGGCCACCTCGTCACATGTGCACCAGATTAGGTGTTGATGGTTTGAATCTTGACCTAATTTCGATTATACCGAAATCATCTCGTGGAATGTAATCAAAGTTTGAATAGTAACCGACGTGAGCAGAGAAAATTGAACTTTTTTGCTGCTTCGCCAGATCCTGAGATTTCTAATTGTTGGTGATTTCAATTTGATTTGAATTCAGTCTCCGGTCACCGTTGTCGTGGCCGAGTGGTTAAGGCGACAGACTCGAAATCTGTTGGGCGTTGCCCGCGCAGGTTCGAATCCTGCCGACAACGTTATTTGAGATTTCATTTAGCAGGATTAACAACATCGAGCAAAGATTAGATGAAACTTGCCCAAACGATTATCAGATATTTTTATTGGAGCTGCCTGGATTTGGAATTATATTACCGTTTTGTTTTTGAAGAATTATTGATGGCTTGGGACGGATTGATACCTATTGCGCCTAGCTCAAACGAATACATTAAATAGCCCAATCTTGTATTCGTTACTGATTACGAGATTAGCTAGATAATTGTTGTTTATTGTTTACCAAACATTTAATCCATTTCTCATCCCAATCAATGGTCTGCTGTAACGCTCATTCACAATGCGTGGCAGCATGCGAACGCTTTATATAGCTGTCTTGCCTATAACGGTTAATATCGACCTTTGTCTATAATGTAAGTTGCAGTTTATGACTGAAACGCAGTCAATCGATAAATACTTATGACTTAGCCTCGCTAAACGAAAGAATAAAATTTCTTATACACTTTACGGATAGTAACAATTACTGTGTTTTTACTGAGCTATAATGATTTCGAATCAAAAATAAGAGAATAAGTTATCGAATAGGCATTCTAGCACCACGACAAGGATGTGATTCGAACTCACGTGTGCAGAGCACAATGAATTACCAAACTTTTATCTGATTAGTGAACTTTTTGGATCCTTCGTCAAATCCTAAAATGTCTAATTGTTGGTAATTACAATCTGATTTGAATTTCAATTACTTCAGAGTTTTCTCTCGACATATTTCAGCAATGCTTACACGATTTTATTTCGAAAAAATTATTAATTCTCAAATGGAGATGCCGGGGATTGAACCCGGGGGCTCACACATGCGAAGCGTGCGCTCTACCACTGAGCTACATCCCCAGGACGACGAGGATGGGATTCGAACCCACGCGTGCAGAGCACAATGGATTAGCGGTCCATCGCCTTAACCACTCGGCCACCTCGTCACACGTGCACCAGATTAGGTGTTGATGGTTTGAATCTTGACCTAATTTCGATTATACCGAAATCATCTCGTGGAATGTAATCAAAGTTTGAATAGTAACCGACGTGAGAAAATTGAACTTTTTTGCTGCTTCGCCAGATCCTGAGATGTCTAATTGTTGGTGATTTCAATTTGATTTGAATTCAGTCTCCGGTCACCGTTGTCGTGGCCGAGTGGTTAAGGCGACAGACTCGAAATCTGTTGGGCGTTGCCCGCGCAGGTTCGAATCCTGCCGACAACGTTATTTGAGATTTAATTTAGCAGGATTAACAACATCGAGCAAAGATTAGATGAAACTTGCCCAAAGGATTATCAGATATTTTTATTGGAGCTGCCTGGTTTTGGAATTATATTACCGTTTTGTTTTTGAAGAATTATTGATGGCTTGGGACGGATTGATACCTATTGCGCCTAGCTCAAACGAATACATTAAATAGCCCAATCTTGTATTCGTTACTGATTACGAGATTAGCTAGATAATTGTTGTTTATTGTTTACAAAACACTTAATCCTTTCTCATCCCAATCAATGGTCTGCTGTAACGCTCATTCACAATCCGTGGCAGCATGCGAACGCTTTATATAGCTGAGATCTCGAATCATTGTCTTGCCTATAACGGTGAATATCGACCTTTGTCTATAATGTAAGTCGCAGTTTATGACTGAAACGCAGTCAATCGATAAATACTTATGACTTAGCCTCGCTAAACGAAAAAATAAAATTTCATATACACTGTACGGATAGTGGCAATTACTGTGTTTTTACTGAGCTATAATGATTTCAAATCAAAGATAAGAGAATAAGTTATCGAATAGGCATTCTAGCACCACGACGAGGATGTGATTCGAACTCACGTGTGCAGAGCACAATGAATTAACAAACTTCTATCTGATTAGTGAACTTTTTGGTTCCTTTGTCAGATCCTAAAATGTCTAATTGTTGGTAATTACAATCTGATTTGAATTTCAATTACTTCAGAGTTTTCTCTCGACATATTTCAGCAATGCTAACAAGATTTTTTTTTGAAAAAATTATTAATTCTCAAATGGAGATGCCGGGGAATGAACCCGGGGCTTCACACATGCGAAGCGTGCGCTCTACCACTGAGCTACATCCCCAGGACGACGAGGATGGGATTCGAACCCACGCGTGCAGAGCACAATGGATTAGCAGTCCATCGCCTTAACCACTCGGCCACCTCGTCACATGTGCACCAGATTAGGTGTTGATGATTTGAATCTTGACCTAATTTCGATTATACCGAAATCATCTCGTGGAATGTAATCAAAGTTTGAATAGTAACCGACGTGAGCAGAGAAAATTGAACTTTTTTGCTGCTTCGTCAGATCCTGAGATGTCTAATTGTTGGTGATTTCAATTTGAATTGAATTCAGTCTCTGGTCACCGTTGTCGTGGCCGAGTGGTCAAGTCGACAGACTCGAAATCTGTTGGGCGTTGCCCGCGCAGGTTCGAATCCTGCCGACAACGTTATTTGAGATTTCATTTAGCATCATTACAACATTGAGCAAAGATTAGATAAAAATTGCCCAAACGATTATCGGATATTTTTATTGAAGCTGCCTGATTTTGGAAATATCATACCGTTTTGTTTTTGAAGACTTATTGATGGCTTGAGACGGATTGATACCTATTGCGCCTAGCTCAAACGAATACATTAAATAGCCCAATCTTGTATTCGTTACTGATTACGAGATTAGTTAGATAATTGTTGTTTATTGTTTACAAAACACTTAATCCATTTCTCATCCCAATCAATGGTCTGCTGTAACGCTCATTCACAATACGTGGCAGCATGCGAACGCTTTATATAGCTGAGATCTCGAATCATTGTCTTGCCTATAAAGGTGAATATCGACCTTTGTCTATAATGTAAGTGGCAGTTTATGACTAAAACGTAGTCAATCGATAAATCCTTATGACTTATCCTCGCTAAACGAAAGAATAAAATTTCTTATACACTATACAAAGACAGTAGCAATTACTGTGATTTTACTGAGCTATAATGATTTCAAATCAAAGATAAGAGAATAAGTTATCGGATAGGCATTCTAGCACCACGACGAGGATGTGATTCGAACCCACGTGTGCAGAGCACAATGAATTAGCGAACTTTTATCTGATTAGTGAACTTTTTGGTTCCTTCGTCAGATCCTAAAATGTCTAATTGTTGGTAATTACAATCTGATTTGAATTTCAATTACTTCAGTGTTTTCTCTCGACATATTTCAGCAATGCTAACACGATTTTATTTCGAAAAAATTATCAACTCTCAAATGGAGATGCCGGGGATTGAACCCGGGGCCTCACACATGCAAAGCGTGCGCTCTACCACTGAGCTACATCCCCAGGACGACGAGAATGGGATTCGAACCCACGCGTGCAGAGCACAATGAATTAGCGAACTTTTATCTGATTAGTGAACTTTTTGGTTCCTTCGTCAGATCCTGAAATGTCTAATTGTTGGTAATTACAATCTGATTTGAATTTCAATTACTTCAGAGTTTTCTCTCGACATATTTCAGCAATGCTAACACGATTTTATTTCGAAAAAATTATCAATTCTGAAGTGGAGATGCCGGGGATTGAACCCGAGGCCTCACACATGCGAAGCATGCGCTCTACCACTGAGCTACATCCCCAGGACGACGAGGATGGGATTCGAACCCACGCGTGCAGAGCACAATGGATTAGCAGTCCATCGCCTTAACCACTCGGCCACCTCGTCACATGTGCACCAGATTAGGTGTTGATGGTTTGAATCTTGACCTAATTTCGATTATACCGGAATCATCTCGTGGAATGTAATCAAAGTTTGAATAGTAACCGACGTGAGCAGAGAAAATTGAACTTTTTTGCTGCTTCGCCAGATCCTGAGATGTCTATTTGTTGGTGATTTCAATTTGATTTGAATTTAGTCTCCGGTCACCGTTGTCGTGGCCGAGTGGTTAAGGCGACAGACTAGAAATCTGTTGGGCGTTGCCCGCGCAGGTTCGAATCCTGCCGACAACGTTATTTGAGATTTCATTTAGCAGCATTACAACATTGAGCAAAGATTAGATAAAACTTGCCCAAACGATTATCGGATATTTTTATTGGAGCTGCCTGATTTTGGAAATATCATACCGTTTTGTTTTTGAAGACTTATTGATGGCTTGGGACGGATTGATAACTATTGCGCCAAGCTCAAACGAATACATTAAATAGCCCAATCTTGTATTCGTTACTGATTACGAGATTAGCTAGATAATTGTTGTTTATTGTTTACAAAACACTTAATCCATTTCTCATCCCAATCAATGGTCTGCTGTAACGCTCATTCACAATACGTGGCAGCATGCGAACGCTTTATATAGCTGAGATCTCGAATCATTGTCTTGCCTATAACGGTGAATATCGACCTTTGTCTATAATGTAAGGGGCAGTTTATGACTAAAACGTAGTCAATCGATAAATCCTTATGACTTATCCTCGCTAAACGAAAGAATAAAATTTCTTATACACTATACAAAGACAGTAGCAATTACTGTGATTTTACTGAGCTATAATGATTTCAAATCAAAGATAAGAGAATAAGTTATTGGATAGGCATTCTAGCACCACGACGAGGATGTGATTCGAACCCACGTGTGCAGAGCACAATGAATTAACGAACTTTTATCTGATTAGTGAACTTTTTGGTTCCTTCGTCAGATCCTGCAATGTCTAATTGTTGGTAATTACAATCTTATTTGAATTTCAATTACTTCAGTGTTTTCTCTCGACATATTTCAGCAATGCTAACACGATTTTATTTCTAAAAAATTATCAACTCTCAAATGGAGATGCCGGGGATTGAACCCGGGGCCTCACACATGCAAAGCGTGCGCTCTACCACTGAGCTACATCCCCAGGACGACGAGAATGGGATTCGAACCCACGCGTGCAGAGCACAATGAATTAGCGAACTTTTATCTGATTAGTGAACTTTTTAGTTCCTTCGTCAGATCCTGAAATGTCTAATTGTTGGTAATTACAATCTGATTTGAATTTCAATTACTTCAGAGTTTTCTCTCGACATATTTCAGCAATGCTAACACGATTTTATTTCGAAAAAATTATCAATTCTGAAGTGGAGATGCCGGGGATTGAACCCGATGCGATGGGATCGAACACATGCGAAGCATGCGCTCTACCACTGAGCTACATCCCCAGGACGACGAGGATGGGATTCGAAGCCACGCGTGCAGAGCACAATGGATTAGCAGTCCATCGCCTTAACCACTCGGCCACCTCGTCACATGTGCACCAGATTAGGTGTTGATGATTTGAATCTTGACCTAATTTCGATTATACCGAAATCATCTCGTGGAATGTAATCAAAGTTTGAATAGTAATCGACGTGAGCAGAGAAAATTGAACTTTTTTGCTGCTTCGCCAGATCCTGAGATGTCTATTTGTTGGTGATTTCAATTTGATTTGAATTTAGTCTCCGGTCACCGTTGTCGTGGCCGAGTGGTTAAGGCGACAGACTAGAAATCTGTTGGGCGTTGCCCGCGCAGGTTCGAATCCTGCCGACAACGTTATTTGAGATTTTATTTAGCAGCATTACAACATTGAGCAAAGATTAGATAAAACTTGCCCAAACGATTATCGGATATTTTTATTGAAGCTGCCTGATTTTGGAAATATCACACCGTTTTGTTTTTGAAGACTTATTGATGGCTTGGGACGAATTGATACCTATTGCGCCAAGCTCAAACGAATACATTAAAAAGCCCAATCTTGTATTCGTTACTGATTACGAGATTAGCTAGATAATTGTTGTTTATTGTTTACAAAACACTTAATCCATTTCTCATCCCAATCAATGGTCTGCTGTAACGCTCATTCACAATACGTGGCAACATGCGAACGCTTTATATAGCTGAGATCTCGAATCATTGTCTTGCCTATAACGGTGAATATCGACCTTTGTCTATAATGTAAGTGGCAGTTTATGACTAAAACGTAGTCAATCGATAAATCCTTATGACTTATCCTCGCTAAACGAAAGAATAAAATTTCTTATACACTATACAAAGATAGTAGCAATTACTGTGATTTTACTGAGCTATAATGATTTCAAATCAAAGATAAGAGAATAAGTTATCGGATAGGCATTCTAGCACCACGACGAGAATGTGATTCGAACCCACGTGTGCAGAGCACAATGAATTAGCGAACTTTTATCTGATTAGTGAACTTTTTGGTTCCTTCGTCAGATCCTGCAATGTCTAATTGTTGGTAATTACAATCTGATTTGAATTTCAATTACTTCAGTGTTTTTTCTCGACATATTTCAGCAATGCTAACACGATTTTATTTCGAAAAAATTATCAACTCTCAAATGGAGATGCCGGGGATTGAACCCGGGGCCTCACACATGCAAAGCGTGCGCTCTACCACTGAGCTACATCCCCAGGACGACGAGGATGGGATTCGAACCCACGCGAGCAGAGCACAATGGATTAGCAGTCCATCGCCTTAACCACTCGGCCACCTCGTCACATGTGCACCAGATTAGGTGTTGATGATTTGAATCTTGACCTAATTTCGATTATACCGAAATCATCTCGTGGAATGTAATCAAAGTTTGAATAGTAACCGACGCGAGCAGAGAAAATTGAACTTTTTTGCTGCTTCGCCAGATCCTGAGATGTCTAATTGTTGGTGATTTCAATTTGATTTGAATTCAGTCTCCGGTCACCGTTGTCGTGGCCGAGTGGTTAAGGCGACAGACTCGAAATCTGTTGGGCGTTGCCCGCGCAGGTTCGAATCCTGCCGACAACGTTATTTGAGATTTCATTTAGCAGGATTAACAACATCGAGCAAAGATTAGATAAAACTTGCCCAAACGATTATCAGATATTTTTATTGGAGCTGCCTTGTTTTGGAATTAATATACCGTTTTGTTTTTGGAGGCACATTGATGGCTTGGAACGGATTGAGACCAATTGCGCCTAGCTCAAACAAATACAATAAAAAGCCCAATCTTGTATTCGTTACCGATTACGAGATTAGCTAGATAATTGTTGTTTGTCGTTTACAAAAAACATAATCCATTTCTCATCCCAATCAATGGTCTGCTGTAACGCTCATTCACAAGACGTGGCAGCATGCGAACGCTTTATATAGCTGAGATCTCGAATCATTGTCTTGCCTATAACGGTGAATATCGACCTTTGTCTATAATGTAAGTGGCACTTTATGACTGAAACGCCGTCAATCGATAAAGCCTTATGACTTAGCCTCGCTAAACGAAAAAATAAAATTTTATATACACTATACCGATAGGAGCAATTACTGTGTTTTTACTGAGCTATAATGATTTCAAATCAAAGATAAGAGAATAAGTTATCGAATAGGCATTCTAGCACCACGACGAGAATGTGATTCGAACCCACGCGTGCAGAGCACAATGAATTTGCGAACTTTTATCTGATTAGTGAACTTTTTGGTTCCTTCGTCAGATCCTGAAATGTCTAATTGTTGGTAATTACAATCTGATTTGAATTTCAATTACTTCAGAGTTTTCTCTCGACATATTTCAGCAATGCTAACACGATTTTATTTCGAAAAAATTATCAATTCTGAAGTGGAGATGCCGGGGATTGAACCCGATGCGAAGGGATCGAACACATGCGAAGCATGCGCTCTACCACTGAGCTACATCCCCAGGACGACGAGGATGGGATTCGAACCCACGCATGCAGAGCACAATGGATTAGCAGTCCATCGCCTTAACCACTCGGCCACCTCGTCACATGTGCACCAGATTAGGTGTTGATGATTTGAATCTTGACCTAATTTCGATTATACCGAAATCATCTCGTGGAATGTAATCAAAGTTTGAATAGTAACCGACGTGAGCAGAGAAAATTGAACTTTTTTGCTGCTTCGCCAGATCCTGAGATGTCTATTTGTTGGTGATTTCAATTTGATTTGAATTTAGTCTCCGATCACCGTTGTCGTGGCCGATTGGTTGAGGCGACAGACTAGAAATCTGTTGGGCGTTGCCCGCGCAGGTTCGAATCCTGCCGACAACGTTATTTGAGATTTAACTTAGCAGCATTACAACATTGAGCAAAGATTAGATAAAACTTGCCCAAACGATTATCGGATATTTTTATTGAAGCTGCCTGATTTTGGAAATATCATACCGTTTTGTTTTTGAAGACTTATTGATGGCTTGGGACGGATTGATACCTATTGCGCCAAGCTCAAACGAATACATTAAATAGCCCAATCTTGTATTCGTTACTGATTACGAGATTAGCTAGATAATTGTTGTTTATTGTTTACAAAACACTTAATCCATTTCTCATCCCAATCAATGGTCTGCTGTAACGCTCATTCACAATACGTGGCAACATGCGAACGCTTTATATAGCTGAGATCTCGAATCATTGTCTTGCCTATAACGGTGAATATCGACCTTTGTCTATAATGTAAGTGGCAGTTTATGACTAAAACGTAGTCAATCGATAAATCCTTATGACTTATCCTCGCTAAACGAAAGAATAAAATTTCTTATACACTATACAAAGATAGTAGCAATTACTGTGATTTTACTGAGCTATAATGATTTCAAATCAAAGATAAGAGAATAAGTTATCGGATAGGCATTCTAGCACCACGACGAGAATGTGATTCGAACCCACGTGTGCAGAGCACAATGAATTAGCGAACTTTTATCTGATTAGTGAACTTTTTGGTTCCTTTGTCAGATCCTGCAATGTCTAATTGTTGGTAATTACAATCTGATTTGAATTTCAATTACTTCAGTGTTTTCTCTCGACATATTTCAGCAATGCTAACACGATTTTATTTCGAAAAAATTATCAACTCTCAAATGGAGATGCCGGGGATTGAACCCAGGGCCTCACACATGCAAAGCGTGCGCCCTACCACTGAGCTACATCCCCAGGACGACGAGGATGGGATTCGAACCCACGCGAGCAGAGCACAATGGATTAGCAGTCCATCGCCTTAACCACTCGGCCACCTCGTCACATGTGCACCAGATTAGGTGTTGATGATTTGAATCTTGACCTAATTTCGATTATACCGAAATCATCTCGTGGAATGTAATCAAAGTTTGAATAGTAACCGACGCAAGCAGAGAAAATTGAACTTTTTTTCTGCTTCGCCAGATCCTGAGATGTCTAATTGTTGGTGATTTCAATTTGATTTGAATTCAGTCTCCGGTCACCGTTGTCGTGGCCGAGTGGTTAAGGCGACAGACTCGAAATCTGTTGGGCGTTGCCCGCGCAGGTTCGAATCCTGCCGACAACGGTATTTGAGATTTCATTTAGCAGGATTAACAACATCGAGCAAAGATTAGATAAAACTTGCCCAAACGATTATCAGATATTTTTATTGGAGCTGCCTTGTTTTGGAATTAATATACCGTTTTGTTTTTGGAGGCACATTGATGGCTTGGAACGGATTGAGACCAATTGCGCCTAGCTCAAACAAATACAATAAAAAGCCCAATCTTGTATTCGTTACTGATTACGAGATTAGCTAGATAATTGTTGTTTATTGTTTACAAAACACTTAATCCATTTCTCATCCCAATCAATGGTCTGCTGTAACGCTCATTCACAATACGTGGCAGCATGCGAACGCTTTATATAGCTGAGATCTCGAATCATTGTCTTTCCTATAACGGTGAATATCGACCTTTGTCTTTAATGTAAGTCGCAGTTTATGACTGAAACGCAGTCAATCGATAAATACTTATGACTTAGCCTCGCTGAACGAAAGAATAAAATTTCTTATACACTATACGGGTAGTAGCAATTACTGTGTTTTTACTGAGCTATAATGATTTCAAATCAAAGATAAGAGAATAAGTTATCGAATAGGCATTCTAGCACCACGACGAGGATGTGATTCGAACTCACGTGTGCAGAGCACAATGAATTAACAAACTTTTATCTGATTAGTGAACTTTTTGGTTCCTTCGTCAGATCCTAAAATGTCTAATTGTTGGTAATTACAATCTGATTTGAATTTCAATTACTTCAGAGTTTTCTCTTGACATATTTCAGCAATGCTAACATGATTTTATTTCGAAAAAATTATTAATTCTCAAATGGAGATGCCGGGGATTGAACCCGGCGCCACAATGGATTAGCAGTCCATCGCCTTAACCACTCGGCCACCTCGTCACATGTGCACCAGATTAGGTGTTGATGATTTGAATCTTGACCTAATTTCGATTATACCGAAATCATCTCGTTGAATGTAATCAAAGTTTGAATAGTAACCGACGCGAGCAGAGAAAATTGAACTTTTTTGCTGCTTCGCCAGATCCTGAGATGGCTAATTGTTGGTGATTTCAATTTGATTTGAATTCAGTCTCCGGTCACCGTTGTCGTGGCCGAGTGGTTAAGGCGACAGACTCGAAATCTGTTGGGCGTTGCCCGCGCAGGTTCGAATCCTGCCGACAACGGTATTTGAGATTTCATTTAGCAGGATTAACAACATCGAGCAAAGATTAGATAAAACTTGCCCAAACGATTATCAGATATTTTTATTGGAGCTGCCTTGTTTTGGAATTAATATACCGTTTTGTTTTTGGAGGCACATTGATGGCTTGGAACGGATTGATACCTATTACGCCAAGCTCAAACGAATACATTAAATAGCCCAATCTTGTATTCGTTACTGATTACGAGATTAGCTAGATAATTGTTGTTTATTGTTTACAAAACACTTAATCCATTTCTCATCCCAATCAATGGTCTGCTGTAACACTCATTCACAATACGTGGCAGCATGCGAACGCTTTATATAGCTGAGATCTCGAATCATTGTCTTGCCTATAACGGTGAATATCGACCTTTGTCTATAATGTAAGTGGCAGTTTATGACTAAAACGTAGTCAATCGATAAATCCTTATGACTTATCCTCGCTAAACGAAAGAATAAAATTTCTTATACTCTATACAAAGATAGTAGCAATTACTGTGATTTTACTGAGCTATAATGATTTCAAATCAAAGATAAGAGAATAAGTTATCGGATAGGCATTCTAGCACCACGACGAGGATGTGATTCGAACCCACGTGTGCAGAGCACAATGAATTAGCGAACTTTTATCTGATTAGTGAACTTTTTGGTTCCTTCGTCAGATCCTGCAATGTCTAATTGTTGGTAATTACAATCTGATTTGAATTTCAATTACTTCAGTGTTTTCTCTCGACATATTTCAGCAAGGCTAACACGATTTCATTTCGAAAAAATTATCAACTCTCAAATGGAGATGCCGGGGATTAAACCCGGAGCCTCACACATGCAAAGCGTGCGCTCTACCACTGAGCTACATCCCCAGGACGACGAGGATGGGATTCGTACCCACGCGTGCAGAGCACAATGTATTAGCAGTCCATCGCCTTAACCACTCGGCCACCTCGTCACATGTGCACCAGATTAGGTGTTGATGATTTGAATCTTGACCTAATTTCGATTATACCGAAATCATCTCGTGGAATGTAATCAAAGTTTGAATAGTAATCGACGCGAGCAGAGAAAATTGAACTTTTTTGCTGCTTTGCTGCTTCGCCAGATCCTGAGATGTCTAATTGTTGGTGATTTCAATTTGATTTGAATTCAGTCTCCGGTCACCGTTGTCGTGGCCGAGTGGTTAACCGCTTGAACCCGGCAAGCCGGTTTACCGGCTTGTTTGAGTACGCTCTGTGCCCCGGCAAGCCGGTTTACCGGCTTGTTTTTCGTGTCGGAGGGAATCAACTTTATGATCTCGTATCTCAAGAACCACAATGAGTATTTAAATAAATTTTATATTGCATGAAAGCTTGTTATTGGGACTAATTATATTGTGATGATCGGTGCTCTAATATACGATGTTTCAGTAAAATTGGCAATTTGAAAGTGCGTATGAAATTATTGTATGATAACAAATATTTAATATAAAGAATTTCGACTTCTTGCCTAAATAGCCACATATTCAATCGGCAATATATGTGGAGAATTTGAATAGCTTTTTATATACGTATCCAAAACGATTTTACGATGAGCCATTCAAATTTTATGACCAAATATATTCGATTATCTGTAGATTTAACAGCGACGCTGCGTCAAATTGATGTTCTCTTTGAAGAGAGGCAACGTCTCGTCACGCACAACTTTACGCATATTACGCAAATGCAACTAAACGTGACGATATCCGCAATAATGTTACGTCGAGATGTTATTATTTAAATGTCCGCAGGAAGTAATTAATTAACCCGATGCTACGCATTCAAAATTCGCACTACGCTTTGACTTTGACTGCCCGCTCAAGCCCCATTAAGTTGTGGTTACGTATACGCAATATGAACAAGATTGTGATTTTATTAGCGGATAACGGAACAATAAAGACCATGAAAAATGTATGTACATAAAAGACTGCTTGCTAAAAATTTTAAATTGAATATTGCACTTTGTTGTGCCCGGAACAATGAAGAACATGAAAATATTAGGCAGACTAAATCCAATATTGCACTTTGTTGTGCCAGTTATACCAATGGTTGTTGGTTTCGTTACCTATACATAGGTACTCATTACAGTATTTGTACTTATATACTGTCTCGCATCGTTTCAGCAACGCTTTGTCTTTAGCAGCTGGATTGTTTTTTTGGCAATAATGTAAATTTTGCTGCATACGACGCATCTATTATTAGAACTGGCGTTTTGCGGTGGGGTATCTAGTTCTGGCGACGCATATGATCTTGTTGGAATAAGAGTTGCTCTTTCTGCATTATTAGTGCTCTCAGATATTATTCCATCCACTTGCTTCGCCTAACATTCTTAAAATCAGATATTTTGATCTGCAGAGCAGGCAAGTACTTATTTTGGTTGATATTTGAACAAATACTCATGGGCGAATAAATGATTTTCCACGTGAAATTTTATATGACGATATTAACTTCACTTCGCTAATACTGCACGCATTACTCGACGTCGGTACTTCAATCCATACAGGGTTAATATCATATCGAAACTCGGCGACCGATGTCCCGCTGAGAACGTCGTCGTGAAAGTTATCTTGCGCATTTTGCCACGCAATACGTTTCGAAAGTACTTATCAACATCTTCATGACGGTAGTCACGTGATCGGCGTTTGCGTAGCTGCGTAATCAGTGCGTCATGGCCGCTTATCGATGTTGTTCACCCGATACAATGTTACACAATTAAATATTTAAATATAAAATTGGTTATATGGCAGCCACAATAGTAATTCGAATATCAACAAAAAGCTTATAAAAAACTCTTTATGAACATCAAATATTGGCAGTATATTTTGTACCAAACTAACAAAATTTCAATCCAAAACTCACATACATGCGGAAAAATGACTGTTAGATTGAGGTCAATTTTATTAATTTTGACAAAATGTATTTTAAAATGGAAAATACATTCTGAATGCACGATAAAATTTCCTTTCGATTGAAATGTCTCACAACGTGCTACCTATAATTGGTAAAAAGTTACAAGCATGCCAAATAGCCAGTATTTAGACTTATTTTATTGTTCTACCAATACGGCGCCGCGAACCTTCAGGGTGAGCGAGTAACTTCGCTCAGAGCCGTCAGAGTTCAAAGATTTAAGGCGACAGACTCGAAATCTGTTGGGCGTTGCCCGCGCAGGTTCGAATCCTGCCGACAACGGTATTTGAGATTTCATTTAGCAGGATTAACAACATCGAGCAAAGATTAGATAAAACTTAAGTCGTCGTCGTGAAAGTTATCTTGCGCATTTTGCCACGCAATACGTTTCGAAAGTACTTATCAACATCTTCATGACGGTAGTCACGTGATCGGCGTTTGCGTAGCTGCGTAATCAGTGCGTCATGGCCGCTTATCGATGTTGTTCACCCGATACAATGTTACACAATTAAATATTTAAATATAAAATTGGTTATATGGCAGCCACAATAGTAATTCGAATATCAACAAAAAGCTTATAAAAAACTCTTTATGAACATCAAATATTGGCAGTATATTTTGTACCAAACTAACAAAATTTCAATCCAAAACTCACATACATGCGGAAAAATGACTGTTAGATTGAGGTCAATTTTATTAATTTTGACAAAATGTATTTTAAAATGGAAAATACATTCTGAATGCACGATAAAATTTCCTTTCGATTGAAATGTCTCACAACGTGCTACCTATAATTGGTAAAAAGTTACAAGCATGCCAAATAGCCAGTATTTAGACTTATTTTATTGTTCTACCAATACGGCGCCGCGAACCTTCAGGGTGAGCGAGTAACTTCGCTCAGAGCCGTCAGAGTTCAAAGATTTAAGGCGACAGACTCGAAATCTGTTGGGCGTTGCCCGCGCAGGTTCGAATCCTGCCGACAACGGTATTTGAGATTTCATTTAGCAGGATTAACAACATCGAGCAAAGATTAGATAAAACTTGCCCAAACGATTATCGGATATTTTTATTGAAGCTGCCTGATTTTGGAAATATCATACCGTTTTGTTTTTGAAGACTTATTGATGGCTTGGGACGGATTGATACATATTGCGCTAAGCTCAAACGAATACATTAAATAGCCCAATCTTGTATTTGTTACTGATTACGAGATTAGCTAGATAATTGTTGTTTATTGTTTACAAAACACTTAATCCATTTCTCATCCCAATCAATGGTCTGCTGTAATGCTCATTCACAATACGTGGCAGCATGCGAACGCTTTATATAGCTGAAATCTCGAATCATTGTCTCGCCTATAACGGTGAATATCGACCTTTGTCTATAATGTAAGTGGCAGTTTATGACTAAAACGTAGTCAATCGATAAATCCTTATGACTTAGCCTCGCTAAACGAAAGAATAAAATTTCTTATACACTATACAAAGATAGTAGCAATTACTGTGATTTTACTGAGCTATAATGATTTCAAATCAAAGATAAGAGAATAAGTTATCGGATAGGCATTCTAGCACCACGACGAGGATGTGATTCGAACTCACGTGTGCAGAGCACAATGAATTAACAAACTTTTATCTGATTAGTGAACTTTTTGGTTCCTTCGTCAGATCCTAAAATGTCTAATTGTTGGTAATTACAATCTGATTTGAATTTCAATTACTTCAGAGTTTTCTCTCGACATATTTCAGCAATGCTAACACGATTTTATTTCGAAAAAATTATCAACTCTGAAGTGGAGATGGCGGGGATTGAACCCGAGGCCTCACACATGCGAAGCATGCGCTCTACCACTGAGCTACATCCCCAGGACGACGAGGATGGGATTCGAAACCACGCGTGCAGAGCACAATGGATTAGCAGTCCATTGCCTTAACCACTCGGCCACCTCGTCACATGTGCACCACATTAGGTGTTGATGATTTGAATCTTGACCTAATTTCGATTATACCGAAATCATCTCGTGGAATGTAATCAAAGTTTGAATAGTAACCGACGTGAGCAGAGAAAATTGAAATTTTTTGCTGCTTCGCCAGATCCTGAGATGTCTAATTGTTGGTGATTTCAATTTGATTTGAATTCAGTCTCAGGTCACCGTTGTCGTGGCCGAGTGGTTAAGGCGACAGACTCGAAATCAGTTGGGCGTTGCCCGCGCAGGTTCGAATCCTGCCGACAACGGTATTTGTGATTTCATTTAGCAGGATTAACAACATCGAGCAAAGATTAGATAAAACTTGTCCAAACGATTATCAGATATTTTTATTGGAGCTGCCTGGTTTTGGAATTATTATACCGTTTTGTTTTTGGAGGCACATTTATGGCTTGGAACGGATTGAGACCAATTGCGCCTAGCTCAAACAAATACAATGAAAAGCCCATTCTTGTATTCGTTACAAATTACGAGATTAGCTAGATAATTGTTGTTTGTCGTTTACAAAAAAACATAATCCATTTCTCATCCCAATCAATTGTCTGCTGTAACGCTCATTCACAATACGAGGCAGCATGCGAACGCTTTATATAGCTGAGATCTCGAATCATTGTCTTGCCTATAACGGTGAATATCGACCTTTGTCTATAATGTAAGTGGCACTTTATGACTGAAACGCCGTCAATCGATAAAGCCTTATGACTTAGCCTCGCTAAACGAAAAAATAAAATTTCATATACACTGTACGAGTAGTAGCAATTACTGTGTTTTTACTGAGCTATAATGATTTCAAATCAAAGATAAGAGAATAAGTTATCGGATAGGCATTCTAGCACCACGACGAGAATGGGATTCGAACCCACGTGTGCAGAGCACAATGAATTAGCGAACTTTTATCAGATTAGTGAACTTTTTGGTTCCTTCGTCAGATCCTAAAATGTCTAATTGTTGGTAATTACAATCTGATTTGAATTTCAATTACTTCAGAGTTTTCTCTCGACATATTTCAGCAATGCTAACACGATTTTATTTTGAAAAAATTATCAATTCTGAAGTGGAGATGCCGGGGATTGAACCCGAGGCCTCACACATACAAAGCATGCGCTCTACCACTGAGCTACATCCCCAGGACGACGAGGACGGAATTCGAACCCACGCGTGCAGAGCACAATGGATCAGCAGTCCGTCGCCTTAACCACTCGGCCACCTCGTCACATGTGCACCAGATTAGGTGTTGATGATTTGAATCTTGACCTAATTTCGATTATACCGAAATCATCTCGTGGAATGTAATCAAAGTTTGAATAGTAACCGACGTGAGCAGAGAAAATTGAACTTTTTTGCTGCTTCGCCAGATCCTGAGATGTCTATTTGTTGGTGATTTCAATTTGATTTGAATTTACTCTCCGGACACCGTTGTCGTGGCCGAGTGGTTAAGGCGACAGACTCGAAATCTGTTGGGCGTTGCCCGCGCAGGTTTGAACCCTGCCGACAACGTTATTTGAGATTTCATTTAGCAGCATTACAACATTGAGCAAAGTTTAGATAAAACTTGCCCAAACGATTATCGGATATTTTTATTGAAGCTGCCTGATTTTGGAAATATCATACTGTTTTGTTTTTGGAGGCACATTGATGGCTTGGAACGGATTGAGACCAATTGCGCCTAGCTAAAACAAATACAATAAAAAAACCAATCTTGTATTCGTTACCGATTACGAGATTAGCTAGATAATTGTTGTTTGTCGTTTACAAAAAACATAATCCATTTCTCATCCCAATCAATGGTCTGCTGTAACGCTCATTCACAATACGTGGCAGCATGCGAACGCTTTATATAGCTGAGATCTCGAATCATTGGCTTGCCTATAACGGTGAATATCGACCTTTGTCTATAATGTAAGTGGCAGTTTATGACTAAAACGCTGTCAATCGATAAATACTTATGACTTAGCCTCGCTAAACGAAAGAATAAAATTTCTTATACACTATACGGATAGTAGCAATTACTGTGTTTTTACTGAGCTATAATGATTTCAAATCAAAGATAAGAGAATAAGTTATCGAATAGGCATTCTAGCACCACGACGAGAATGTGATTCGAACCCACGTGTGCAGAGCACAATGAATTAGCGAACTTTTATCAGATTAGTGAACTTTTTGGTTCCTTCGTCAGATCCTAAAATGTCTAATTGTTGGTAATTACAATCTGATTTGAATTTCAATTACTTCAGAGTTTTCTCTCGACATATTTCAGCAATGCTAACACGATTTTATTTCGAAAAATTATTAATTCTCAAATGGAGATGCCGGGGATTGAACCCGGGGCCTCACACACGCAAAGCGTGCGCTCTACCACTGAGCTACATCCCCAGGACGACGAGGATGGGATTCGAACCCACGCGTGCAGAGCACAATGGATTAGCAGTCCATCGCCTTAACCACTCGGCCACCTCGTCACATGCGCACCAGATTAGGTGTTGATGATTTGAATCTTGACCTAATTTCGATTATACCGAAATCATCTCGTGGAATGTAATCAAAGTTTGAATAGTAACCGACGTGAGCAGAGAAAATTGAACTTTTTTGCTGCTTCGCCAGATCCTCAGATGTCTACTTGTTGGTGATTTCAATTTGATTTGAATTCAGTCTCCGGTCACCGTTGTCGTGGCCGAGTGGTTGAGGCGACAGACTCGAAATCTGTTGGGCGTTGCCCGCGCAGGTTCGAATCCTGCCGACAACGTTATTTGAGATTTCACTTAGAAGGATTAACAACATCGGGCAAAGATTAAATGAAACTTGCCCAATCGATTATTAGATATTTTTATTGGAGCTGCCTGGTTTTGGAATTATATTACCGTTTTGTTTTTGAAGAATTATTGATGGCTTGGGACGGATTGATAGCTATTGCGTCTAGCTCAACGAATACATTAAAAAGCCCAATCTTGTATTCGTTACTGATTACGAGATTAGCTAGATAATTGTTGTTTATTGTTTACAAAACACTTAATCCATTTCTCATCCCAATCAATGGTCTGCTGTAACGCTCATTCACAATACGTGGCAGCATGCGAACGCTTTATATAGCTGAGATCTCGAATCATTGTCTTGCCTATAACGGTGAATATCGACCTTTGTCTATAATTTAAGTCGCAGTTTATGACTGAAACGCAGTCAATCGATAAATACTTATGACTTAGCCTCGCTAAACGAAAGAATAAAATTTCTTATACACTATACGGATAGTAGCAATTACTGTGTTTTTACTGAGCTATAATGATTTCAAATCAAAGATAAGAGAATAAGTTATCGAATAGGCATTCTAGCACCACGACTAGGATGTGATTCGAACTCACGTGTGCAGAGCACAATGAATTAACAAACTTTTATCAGATTAGTGAATTTTTTGGTTCCTTCGTCAGATCCTAAAATGTCTAATTGTTGGTAATTACAATCTGATTTGAATTTCAATTACTTCAGAGTTTTCTCTCGACATATTTCAGCAATGCTAACACGATTTTATTTCGAAAAATTACTAATTCTCAAATGGAGATGTCGGGGATTGAACCCGGGGACTCACACACGCGAAGCGTGCGCTCTACCACTGAGCAACATCACCAGGACGACGAGGATGGGATTCGAACCCACGCGTGCAGAGCACAATGGATTAGCAGTCCATCGCCTTAACCACTCGGCCACCTCGTCACATGTGCACCAGATTAGGTGTTGATGATTTGAATCTTGACCTAATTTCGATTATACCGAAATCATCTCGTGGAATGTAATCAAAGTTTGAATAGTAACCGACGTGAGCAGAGAAAATTGAACTTTTTTGCTGCTTCGCCAGATCCTGAGATGTCTATTTGTTGGTGATTTCAATTTGATTTGAATTCAGTCTCCGGTCACCGTTGTCGTGGCCGAGTGGTTAAGGCGACAGACTCGAAATCTGAGCAAAGATTAGATAAAACTTGCCCAAACGATTATCGGATATTTTTATTGAAGCTGCCTGCCCAATCTTGTATTCGTTACTGATTACGAGATTAGCTAGATAATTGTTGTTTATTGTTTACAAAACACTTAATCCATTTCTCATCCCAATCAAGGGTCTGCTGTAACGCTCATTCATAATACTTGGCAGCATGCGAACGCTTTATATAGCTGAGATCTCGAATCATTGTCTTGCCTACAACGGTGAATATCGACCTTTGTCTATAATGTAAGTGGCAGTTTATGACTAAAACGTAGTCAATCGATAAATCCTTATGACTTAGCCTCGCTAAACGAAAGAATAAAATTTCTTATACACTATACAAAGATAGTAGCAATTACTGTGATTTTACTGAGCTATAATGATTTCAAATCAAAGATAAGCGAATAAGTTATCGGATAGGCATTCTAGCACCACGACGAGAATGTGATTCGAACCCACGTGTGCAGAGCACAATGAATTAGCGAACTTTATCTGATTAGTGAACTTTTTGGTTCCTTCGTCAGATCCTAAAATGTCTAATTGTTTGTAATTACAATCTGATTTGAATTTCAATTACTTCAGAGTTTTTTCTCGACATATTTCAGCAATGCTAACACGATTTTATTTCGAAAAAATTATTAATTCTCAAATGGAGATGCCGGGGATTGAACCCGGGGCCTCACACATGCGAAGCGTGCGCTCTACCACTGAGCTACATCCCCAGGACGACGAGGATGGGATTCGAACCCACGCGTGCAGAGCACAATGGATTAGCAGTCCATCGCCTTAACCACTCGGCCACCTTGTCACATGTGCACCAGATTAGATGTTGATGATTTGAATCTTGACCAAATTTCGATTATACCGAAATCATCTCGTGGAATGTAATCAAAGTTTGAATAGTAACCGACGCGAGCAGAGAAAATTGAACTTTTTTTGCTGCTTCGCCAGATCCTGAGATGTCTAATTGTTGGTGATTTCAATTTGATTTGAATTCAGTCTCCGGTCACCGTTGTCGTGGCCGAGTGGTTAAGGCGACAGACTCGAAATCTGTTGGGCGTTGCCCGCGCAGGTTCGAATCCTGCCGACAACGTTATTTGAGATTTCATTTAGCAGGATTAACAACATCGAGCAAAGATTAGATAAAACTTGCCCAAACGATTATCAGATATTTTTATTGGAGCTGCCTGGTTTTGGAATTATTATACCGTTTTGTTTTTGGAGGCACATTGATGGCTTGGAACGGATTGAGACCAATTGCGCCTAGCTCAAACAAATACAATGAAAAGCCCAATCTTGTATTCATTACCAATTACGAGATTAGCTAGATAATTGTTGATTGTCGTTTACAAATAACATAATCCATTTCTCAACCCAATCAATGGTCTGCTGTAGCGCTCATTCACAATACGTGGCAGCATGCGAACGCTTTATATAGCTGAGATCTCGAATCATTGTCTTGCCTATAACGGTGAATATCGACCTTTGTCTATAATGTAAGTGGCAGTTTATGACTAAAACGTAGTCAATCGATAAATCCTTATGACTTAGCCTCGCTAAACGAAATGATAAAATTTCTTATGAACTATACAAAGATAGTAGCAATTACTGTGATTTTACTGAGCTATAATGATTTCAAATCAAAGATAAGAGAATAAGTTATCGGATAGGCATTCTAGCACCACGACGAGAATGTGATTCGAACCCACGTGTGCAGAGCACAATGAATTAGCGAACTTTTATCAGATTAGTGAACTTTTTGGTTCCTTCGTCAGATCCTGAAATGTCTAATTGTTGGTAATTACAATCTGATTTGAATTTCAATTACTTCAGTGTTTTCTCTCGACATATTTCAGCAATGCTAACACGATTTTATTTCGAAAAAATTATCAACTCTCAAATGGAGATGCCGGGGATTGAACCCGGGGCCTCACACATGCAAAGCGTGCGCTCTACCACTGAGCTACATCCCCAGGACGACGAGGATGGGATTCGAACCCACGCGTGCAGAGCACAATGGATTAGCAGTCCATCGCCTTAACCACTCGGCCACCTCGTCACATGTGCACCAGATTAGGTGTTGATGATTTGAATCTTGACCTAATTTCGATTATACCGAAATCATCTCGTGGAATGTAATCAAAGTTTGAATAGTAACCGACGTGAGCAGAGAAAATTAAACTTTTTTGCTGCTTCGCCAGATCCTCAGATGTCTACTTGTTGGTGATTTCAATTTGATTTGAATTCAGTCTCCGGTCACCGTTGTCGTGGCCGAGTGGTTAAGGCGACAGACTCGAAATCTGTTGGGCGTTGCCCGCGCAGGTTCGAATCCTGCCGACAACGTTATTTGAGATTTCATTTAGCAGGATTAACAACATCGAGCAAAGATTAGATGAAACTTCCCCAAACGATTATTAGACATTTTTATTGGAGCTGCCTGGTTTTGGAATTATATTACCGTTTTGTTTTTGAAGAATTATTGATGGCTTGGGACGGATTGATACCTATTGCGCCTAGCTCAAACGAATACATTAAATAGCCCAATCTTGTATTCGTTACTGATTACGAGATTAGCTAGATAATTGTTGTTTATTGTTTACAAAACACTTAATCCATTTCTCATCCCAATCAATGGTCTGCTGTAACGCTCATTCACAATACGTGGCAGCATGCGAATGCTTTATATAGCTGAGATCTCGAAACATTGTCTTGCCTATAACGGTGAATATCGACCTTTGTCTATAATGTAAGTCGCAGTTTATGACTGAAACGCAGTCAATCGATAAATACTTAGGACTTAGCCTCGCTAAACGAAAGAATAAAATTTCTGATACACTATACGGATAGTAGCAATTACTGTGTTTTTACTGAGCTATAATGATTTCAAATCAAAGATAAGAGAATAAGTTATCGAATAGGCATTCTAGCACCACGACGAGAATGTGATTCGAACCCACGCGTGCAGAGCACAATGAATTAGCGAACTTTTATCTGATTAGTGAACTTTTTGGTTCCTTCGTCAGATCCTAAAATGTCTAATTGTTTGTAATTACAATCTGATTTGAATTTCAATTACTTCAGAGTTTTCTCTCGACATATTTCAGCAATGCTAACACGATTTTATTTCGAAAAAATTATTAATTCTCAAATGGAGATGCCGGGGATTGAACCCGGGGCCTCACACATGCGAAGCGTGCGCTCTACCACTGAGCTACATCCCCAGGACGACGAGGATGGGATTCGAACCCACGCGTGCAGAGCACAATGGATTAGCAGTCCATCGCCTTAACCACTCGGCCACCTCGTCACATGTGCACCAGATTAGATGTTGATGATTTGAATCTTGACCAAATTTCGATTATACCGAAATCATCTCGTGGAATGTAATCAAAGTTTGAATAGTAACCGACGCGAGCAGAGAAAATTGAACTTTTTTGCTGCTTCGCCAGATCCTGAGATGTCTAATTGTTGGTGATTTCAATTTGATTTGAATTCAGTCTCCGGTCACCGTTGTCGTGGCCGAGTGGTTAAGGCGACAGACTCGAAATCTGTTGGGCGTTGCCCGCGCAGGTTCGAATCCCGCCGACAACGTTATTTGAGATTTCATTTAGCAGGATTAACAACATCGAGCAAAGATTAGATAAAACTTGCCCAAACGATTATCCGATATTTTTATTGGAGCTGCCTGGTTTTGGAATTATTATACCGTTTTGTTTTTGGAGGCACATTGATGGCTTGGAACGGATTGAGACCAATTGCGCCTAGCTCAAACAAATACAATAAAAAGCCCAATCTTGTATTCATTACCGATTACGAGATTAGCTAGATAATTGTTGTTTGTCGTTTACAAATAACATAATCCATTTCTCATCCCAATCAATGGTCTGCTGTAACGCTCATTCACAATACGTGGCAGCATGCGAACGCTTTATATAGCTGAGATCTCGAATCATTGTCTTGCCTATAACGGTGAATATCGACCTTTGTCTATAATGTAAGTGGCAGTTTATGACTAAAACGTAGTCAATTGATAAATCCTTATGACTTAGCCTCGCTAAACGAAATGATAAAATTTCTTATACACTATACAAAGATAGTAGCAATTACTGTGATTTTACTGAGCTATAATGATTTCAAATCAAAGATAAGAGAATAAGTTATCGGATAGGCATTCTAGCACCACGACGAGAATGTGATTCGAACCCACGTGTGCAGAGCACAATGAATTAGAGAACTTTTATCAGATTAGTGAACTTTTTGGTTCCTTCGTCAGATCCTAAAATGTCTAATTGTTGGTAATTACAATCTGATTTGAATTTCAATTACTTCAGTGTTTTCTCTCGACATATTTCAGCAATGCTAACACGATTTTATTTCGAAAAAATTATCAACTCTCAAATGGAGATGCCGGGGATTGAACCCGGGGCCTCACACATGCAAAGCGTGCGCTCTACCACTGAGCTACATCCCCAGGACGACGAGGATGGGATTCGAACCCACGCGTGCAGAGCACAACGGATTAGCAGTCCATCGCCTTAACCACTCGGCCACCTCGTCACATGTGCACCAGATTAGGTGTTGATGGTTTGAATCTTGACCTAATTTCGATTATACCGAAATCATCTCGTGGAATGTAATCAAAGTTTGAATAGTAACCGACGTGAGCAGAGAAAATTGAACTTTTTTGCTGCTTCGCCAGATCCTGAGATGTCTACTTGTTGGTGATTTCAATTTGATTTGAATTCAGTCTCCGGTCGCCGTTGTCGTGGCCGGGTGGTTAAAGCGACAGACTCGAAATCTGTTGGGCGTTGCCCGCGCAGGTTCGAATCCTGCCGACAACGTTATTTGAGATTTCACTTAGAAGGATTAACAACATCGAGCAAAGATTAAATGAAACTTGCCCAATCGATTATTAGATATTTTTATGGAGCTGCCTGGTTTTGGAATTATATTACCGTTTTGTTTTTGAAGAATTATTAATGGCTTGGGACGGATTGATAGCTATTGTGCCTAGCTCAACGAATACATTAAATAGCCCAATCTTGTATTCGTTACTGATTACGAGATTAGCTAGATAAATGTTGTTTATTGTTTACAAAACACTTAATCCATTTCTCATCCCAATCAATGGTCTGCTGTAACGCTCATTCACAATACGTGGCAGCATGCGAACGCTTTATATAGCTGAGATCTCGAATCATTGTCTTGCCTATAACGGTGAATATCGACCTTTGTCTATAATTTAAGTCGCAGTTTATGACTGAAACGCAGTCAATCGATAAATACTTATGACTTAGCCTCGCTAAACGAAAGAATAAAATTTCTTATACACTATACGGATAGTAGCAATTACTGTGTTTTTACTGAGCTATAATGATTTCAAATCAAAGATAAGAGAATAAGTTATCGAATAGGCATTCTAGCACCACGACGAGGATGTGATTCAAACTCACGTGTGCAGAGCACAATGAATTAACAAACTTTTATCTGATTAGTGAACTTTTTGGTTCCTTCGTCAGATCCTAAAATGTCTAATTGTTGGTAATTACAATCTGATTTGAATTTCAATTACTTCAGAGTTTTCTCTCGACATATTTCAGCAATGCTAACACGATTTTATTTCGAAAAATTATTAATTCTCAAATGGAGATGCCGGGGATTGAACCCGGGGACTAACACATGCGAAGCGTGCGCTCTACCACTGAGCTACACCCCCAGGACGACGAGGATGGGATTCGAACCCACGCGTGCAGAGCACAATGGATTAGCAGTCCATCGCCTTAACCACTCGGCCACCTCGTCACATGTGCACCAGATTAGGTGTTGATGATTTGAATCTTGACCTAATTTCGATTATACCGAAATCATCTCGTGGAATGTAATCAAAGTTTGAATAGTAACCGACGTGAGCAGAGAAAATTAAACTTTTTTGCTGCTTCGCCAGATCCTCAGATGTCTACTTGTTGGTTATTTTAATTTGATTTGAATTCAGTCTCCGGTCACCGTTGTCGTGGCCGAGTGGTTGAGGCGACAGACTCGAAATCTCTTGGGCATTGCCCGCGCAGGTTCGAATCCTGCCGACAACGTTATTTGAGATTTTATTTAGAAGGATTAACAACATCGAGCAAAGATTAGATGAAACTTGCCCAATCGATTATTAGATATTTTTATTGGAGCTGCCTGGTTTTGGAATTATATTACCGTTTTGTTTTTGAAGAATTATTGATGGCTTGGGACGGATTGATAGCTATTGCGTCTAGCTCAACGAATACATTAAATAGCCCAATCTTGTATTCGTTACTGATTACGAGATTAGCTAGATAATTGTTGTTTATTGTTTACAAAACACTTAATCCATTTCTCATCCCAATCAATGGTCTGCTGTAACGCTCATTCACAATACGTGGCAGCATGCGAATGCTTTATATAGCTGAGATCTCGAAACATTGTCTTGCCTATAACGGTGAATATCGACCTTTGTCTATAATGTAAGTCGCAGTTTATGACTGAAACGCAGTCAATCGATAAATACTTAGGACTTAGCCTCGCTAAACGAAAGAATAAAATTTCTGATACACTATACGGATAGTAGCAATTACTGTGTTTTTACTGAGCTATAATGATTTCAAATCAAAGATAAGAGAATAAGTTATCGAATAGGCATTCTAGCACCACGACGAGAATGTGATTCGAACCCACGCGTGCAGAGCACAATGAATTAGCGAACTTTTATCTGATTAGTGAACTTTTTGGTTCCTTCGTCAGATCCTAAAATGTCTAATTGTTTGTAATTACAATCTGATTTGAATTTCAATTACTTCAGAGTTTTCTCTCGACATATTTCAGCAATGCTAACACGATTTTATTTCGAAAAAATTATTAATTCTCAAATGGAGATGCCGGGGATTGAACCTGGGGCCTCACACATGCGAAGCGTGCGCTCTACCACTGAGCTACATCCCCAGGACGACGAGGATGGGATTCGAACCCACGCGTGCAGAGCACAATGGATTAGCAGTCCATCGCCTTAACCACTCGGCCACCTCGTCACATGTGCACCAGATTAGATGTTGATGATTTGAATCTTGACCAAATTTCGATTATACCGAAATCATCTCGTGGAATGTAATCAAAGTTTGAATAGTAACCGACGCGAGCAGAGAAATTTGAACTTTTTTGCTGCTTCGCCAGATCCTGAGATGTCTAATTGTTGGTGATTTCAATTTGATTTGAATTCAGTCTCCGGTCACCGTTGTCGTGGCCGAGTGGTTAAGGCGAAAGACTCGAACTCTGTTGGGCGTTGCCCGCGCAGGTTCGAATCCTGCCGACAACGTTATTTGAGATTTCATTTAGCAGGATTAACAACATCGAGCAAAGATTAGATGAAACTTGCCCAAACGATTATCAGATATTTTTATTGGAGCTGCCTGGTTTTGGAATTATTATACCGTTTTGTTTTTGGAGGCACATTGATGGCTTGGAACGGATTGAGACCAATTGCGCCTAGCTCAAACAAATACAATAAAAAGCCCAATCTTGTATTCATTACCGATTACGAGATTAGCTAGATAATTGTTGTTTGTCGTTTACAAATAACATAATCCATTTCTCATCCCAATCAATGGTCTGCTGTAACGCTCATTCACAATACGTGGCAGCATGCGAACGCTTTATATAGCTGAGATCTCGAATCATTGTCTTGCCTATAACGGTGAATATCGACCTTTGTCTATAATGTAAGTGGCAGTTTATGACTAAAACGTAGTCAATCGATAAATCCTTATGACTTAGCCTCGCTAAACGAAATGATAAAATTTCTTATACACTATACAAAGATAGTAGCAATTACTGTGATTTTACTGAGCTATAATGATTTCAAATCAAAGATAAGAGAATAAGTTATCGGATAGGCATTCTAGCACCACGACGAGAATGTGATTCGAACCCACGTGTGCAGAGCACAATGAATTAGCGAACTTTTATCAGATTAGTGAACTTTTTGGTTCCTTCGTCAGATCCTAAAATGTCTAATTGTTGGTTATTACAATCTGATTTGAATTTCAATTACTTCAGTGTTTTCTCTCGACATATTTCAGCAATGCTAACACGATTTTGTTTCGAAAAAGTTATCAACTCTCAAATGGAGATGCCGGGGATTGAACCCGGGGCCTCACACATGCAAAGCGTGCGCTCTACCACTGAGCTACATCCCCAGGACGACGAGGATGGGATTCGAACCCACGCGTGCAGAGCACAATGGATTAGCAGTCCATCGCCTTAACCACTCGGCCACCTCGTCACATGTGCACCAGATTAGGTGTTGATGATTTGAATCTTGACCTAATTTCGATTATACCGAAATCATCTCGTGGAATGTAATCAAAGTTTGAATAGTAACCGACGTGAGCAGAGAAAATTAAACTTTTTTGCTTCTTCGCCAGATCCTCAGATGTCTACTTGTTGGTGATTTCAATTTGATTTGAATTCAGTCTCCGGTCACCGTTGTCGTGGCCGAGTGGTTGAGGCGACAGACTCGAAATCTCTTGGGCGTTGCCCGCGCAGGTTCGAATCCTGCCGACAACGTTATTTGAGATTTTATTTAGAAGGATTAACCACATCGAGCAAAGATTAGATGAAACTTGCCCAATCGATTATTAGATATTTTTATTGGAGCTGCCTGGTTTTGGAATTAATAGACCGTTTTGTTTTTGGAGGCACATTGATGGCTTGGAACGGATTGAGACCAATTGCGCCTAGCTAAAACAAATACAATAAAAAAACCAATCTTGTATTCGTTACCGATTACGAGATTAGCTAGATAATTGTTGTTTGTCGTTTACAAAAAACATAATTCATTTCTCATCCCAATCAATGGTCTGCTGTAACGCTCATTCACAATACGTGGCAGCATGCGAACGCTTTATATAGCTGAGATCTCGAATCATTGGCTTGCCTATAACGGTGAATATCGACCTTTGTCTATAATGTAAGTGGCAGTTTATGACTAAAACGTAGTCAATCGATAAATCCTTATGACTTAGCCTCGCTAAACGAAAGAATAAAATTTCTTATACAGTATTCAAAGATAGTAGCAATTACTGTGATTTTACTGAGCTATAATGATTTCAAATCGAAGATAAGAGAATAAGTTATCGGATAGGCATTCTAGCACCACGACGAGAATGTGATTCGAACCCACGTGTGCAGAGCACAATGAATTAGCGAACTTTTATCAGATTAGTGAACTTTTTGGTTCCTTCGTCAGATCCTAAAATGTCTAATTGTTGGTAATTACAATCTGATTTGAATTTCAATTACTTCAGTGTTTTCTCTCGACATATTTCAGCAATGCTAACACGATTTTATTTCGAAAAAATTATCAACTCTCAAATGGAGATGCCGGGGATTGAACCCGGGGCCTCACACACGCAAAGCGTGCGCTCTACCACTGAGCTACATCCCCAGGACGACGAGGATGGGATTCGAACCCACGCGTGCAGAGCACAATGGATTAGCAGTCCATCGCCTTAACCACTCGGCCACCTCGTCACATGTGCACCAGATTAGGTGTTGATGGTTTGAATCTTGACCTAATTTCGATTATACCGAAATCATCTCGTGGAATGTAATCAAAGTTTGAATAGTAACCGACGTGAGCAGAGAAAATTGAACTTTTTTGCTGCTTCGCCAGATCCTGAGATGTCTACTTGTTGGTGATTTCAATTTGATTTGAATTCAGTCTCCGGTCGCCGTTGTCGTGGCCGAGTGGTTAAGGCGACAGACTCGAAATCTGTTGGGCGTTGCCCGCGCAGGTTCGAATCCTGCCGACAACGTTATTTGAGATTTCATTTAGAAGGATTAACAACATCGGGCAAAGATTAAATGAAACTTGCCCAATCGATTATTAGATATTTTTATTGGAGCTGCCTGGTTTTGGAATTATATTACCGTTTTGTTTTTGAAGAATTATTGATGGCTTGGGACGGATTGATAGCTATTGCGCCTAGCTCAACGAATACATTAAATAGCCCAATCTTGTATTCGTTACTGATTACTAGATTAGCTAGATAAATGTTGTTTATTGTTTACAAAACACTTAATCCATTTCTCATCCCAATCAATGGTCTGCTGTAACGCTCATTCACAATACGTGGCAGCATGCGAACGCTTTATATAGCTGAGATCTCGAATCATTGTCTTGCCTATAACGGTGAATATCGACCTTTGTCTATAATTTAAGTCGCAGTTTATGACTGAAACGCAGTCAATCGATAAATACTTATGACTTAGCCTCGCTAAACGAAAGAATAAAATTTCTTATACACTATACGGATAGTAGCAATTACTGTGTTTTTACTGAGCTATAATGATTTCAAATCAAAGATAAGAGAATAAGTTATCGAATAGGCATTCTAACACCACGACGAGGATGTGATTCGAACTCACGTGTGCAGAGCACAATGAATTAACAAACTTTTATCTGATTAGTGAACTTTTTGGTTCCTTCGTCAGATCCTAAAATGTCTAATTGTTGGTAATTACAATCTGATTTGAATTTCAATTACTTCAGAGTTCTCTCTCGACATATTCCAGCAATGCTAACACGATTTTATTTCGAAAAATTTATTAATTCTCAAATGGAGATGCCGGGGATTGAACCCGGGGCCTCACACATGCGAAGCGTGCGCTCTACCACTGAGCTTCTCAAATGGAGAGAGATGCCGGGGATTGAACCCGGAGCCTCACACAGGCGAAGCGTGCGCTCTACCACTGAGCTACATCCCCAGGACGACGAAGATGGGATTCGAACCCACGCCTGCAGAGCAGAATGGATTAGCAGTCCATCTCCTTAACCCCTCGGCCACCTCGTCACATGTGCACCAGATTAGGTGTTGATGATTTGAATCTTGACCTAATTTCGATTATACCAAAATCATCTTGTGGAATGTAATCAAAGTTTGAATAGTAACCGACGTGAGCAGAGAAAATTGAACTTTTTTGCTGCTTCGCCAGATCCTGAGATGTCTATTTGTTGGTGATTTCAATTTGATTTGAATTTTCTCTCCGGACACCGTTGTCGTGGCCGAGTGGTTAAGGCGACAGACTCGAAATCTGTTGGGCGTTGCCCGCGCAGGTTCGAACCCTGCCGACAACGTTATTTAAGATTTCATTTAGCAGCATTACAACATTGAGCAAAGATTAGATAAAACTTGCCCAAACGATTATCGGATATTTTTATAGAAGCTGCCTGATTTTGGAAATATCATACTGTTTTGTTTTTGGAGGCACATTGATGGCTTGGAACGGATTGAGACCAATTGCGCCTAGCTAAAACAAATACAATAAAAAAACCAATCTTGTATTCGTGACCGATTACGAGATTAGCTAGATAATTGTTGTTTGTCGTTTACAAAACACTTAATCCATTTCTCATCCCAATCAATGGTCTGCTGTAACGCTCATTCACAATACGTGGCAGCATGCGAACGCTTTATATAGCTGAGATCTCGAATCATTGTCTTGCCTATAACGGTGAATATCGACCTTTGTCTATAATTTAAGTCGCAGTTTATGACTGAAACGCAGTCAATCGATAAATACTTATGACTTAGCCTCGCTAAACGAAAGAATAAAATTTCTTATACACTATACGGATAGTAGCAATTACTGTGTTTTTACTGAGCTATAATGATTTCAAATCAAAGATAAGAGAATAAGTTATCGAATAGGCATTCTAACACCACGACGAGGATGTGATTCGAACTCACGTGTGCAGAGCACAATGAATTAACAAACTTTTATCTGATTAGTGAACTTTTTGGTTCCTTCGTCAGATCCTAAAATGTCTAATTGTTGGTAATTACAATCTGATTTGAATTTCAATTACTTCAGAGTTCTCTCTCGACATATTCCAGCAATGCTAACACGATTTTATTTCGAAAAATTTATTAATTCTCAAATGGAGGTGCCGGGGATTGAACCCGGGGCCTCACACATGCGAAGCGTGCGCTCTACCACTGAGCTTCTCAAATGGAGATGCCGGGGATTGAACCCGGAGCCTCACACAGGCGAAGCGTGCGCTCTACCACTGAGCTACATCCCCAGGACGACGAAGATGGGATTCGAACCCACGCCTGCAGAGCAGAATGGATTAGCAGTCCATCTCCTTAACCCCTCGGCCACCTCGTCACATGTGCACCAGATTAGGTGTTGATGATTTGAATCTTGACCTAATTTCGATTATACCAAAATCATCTTGTGGAATGTAATCAAAGTTTGAATAGTAACCGACGTGAGCAGAGAAAATTGAACTTTTTTGCTGCTTCGCCAGATCCTGAGATGTCTATTTGTTGGTGATTTCAATTTGATTTGAATTTTCTCTCAGGACACCGTTGTCGTGGCCGAGTGGTTAAGGCGACAGACTCGAAATCTGTTGGGCGTTGCCCGCGCAGGTTCGAACCCTGCCGACAACGTTATTTGAGATTTCATTTAGCAGCATTACAACATTGAGCAAAGATTAGATAAAACTTGCCCAAACGATTATCGGATATTTTTATAGAAGCTGCCTGATTTTGGAAATATCATACTGTTTTGTTTTTGGAGGCACTTTGATGGCTTGGAACGGATTGAGACCAATTGCGCCTAGCTAAAACAAATACAATAAAAAAACCAATCTTGTATTCGTGACCGATTACGAGATTAGCTAGATAATTGTTGTTTGTCGTTTACAAAAAACATAATCCATTTCTCATCCCAATTAATGGTCTGCTGTAACGCTCATTCACAATACGTGGCAGCATGCGAACGCTTTATATAGCTGAGATCTCGAATCATTGGCTTGCCTATAACGGTGAATATCGACCTTTGTCTATAATGTAAGTGGCAGTTTATGACTAAAACGTAGTCAATCGATAAATCCTTATGACTTAGCCTCGCTAAACAAAAGAATAAAATTTCTTATACAGTATACAAAGATAGTAGCAATTACTGTGATTTTACTGAGCTATAATGATTTCAAATCAAAGATAAGAGAATAAGTTATCGGATAGGCATTCTAGCACCACGACGAGAATGTGATTCGAACCCACGTGTGCAGAGCACAATGAATTAGCGAACTTCTATCAGATTAGTGAACTTTTTGGTTCCTTCGTCAGATCCTAAAATGTCTAATTGTTGGTAATTACAATCTGATTTGAATTTCAATTATTTCAGAGTTTTCTCTCGACATATTTCAGCAATGCTAACACGATTTTATTTCGAAAAAATTATTAATTCTCAAATGGAGATGCCGGGGATTGAACCCGGGGCCTCACACATGCGAAGCGTGCGCTCTACCACTGAGCTACATCCCCAGGACGACGAGGATGGGATTCGAACCCACGCGTGCAGAGCACAATGGATTAGCAGTCCATCGCCTTAACTACTCGGCCACCTCGTCACATGTGCACCAGATTAGGTGTTGATGATTTGAATCTTGACCTAATTTCGATTATACCGAAATCATCTCGTGGAATGTAATCAAAGTTTGAATAGTAACCGACGCGAGCAGAGAAAATTGAACTTTTTTGCTGCTTCGCCAGATCCTGAGATGTCTAATTGTTGGTGATTTCAATTTGATTTGAATTCAGTCTCCGGTCACCGTTGTCGTGGCCGAGTGGTTGAGGCGACAGACACGAAATCTGTTGGGCGTTGCCCGCGCAGGTTCGAATCCTGCCGACAATGTTATTTGAGATTTCATTTAGCAGGATTAACAACATCGAGCAAAGATTAGATAAAACTTGCCCAAACGATTATCAGATATTTTTATTGGAGCTGCCTGGTTTTGGAATTATTATACCGTTTTGTTTTGGAGGCACATTGATGGCTTGGAACGGATTGAGACCAATTTGCGCCTAGCTCAAACAAATACAATAAAAAGCCCAATCTTGTATTCGTTACCGATTACGAGATTAGCTAGATAATCGTTGTTTGTCGTTTACAAAAAAACATAATCCATTTCTCATCCCAATCAATGGTCTGCTGTAACGCTCATTCACAATACGTGGCAGCATGCGAACGCTTTATATAGCTGAGATCTCGAATCATTGTCTTGCCTATAACGGTGAATATCGACCTTTGTCTATAATGTAAGTGGCACTTTATGACTAAAACGCCGTCAATCGATAAAGCCTTATGACTTAGCCTCGCTAAACGAAAAAATAAAATTTCATATACACTATATGGATAGTAGCAATTACTGTGTTTTTACTGAGCTATAATGATTTCAAATCAAAGATAAGAGAATAAGTTATCGAATAGGCATTCTAGCACCACGACGAGAATGTGATTCGAACCCACGCGTGCAGAGCACAATGAATTAGCGAACTTTTATCTGATTAGTGAACTTTTTGGTTCCTTCGTCCGATCCTAAAATGTCTAATTGTTGGTAATTACAATCTGATTTGAATTTCAATTACTTCAGAGTTTTCTCTCGACATATTTCAGCAATGCTAACACGATTTTATTTCGAAAAAATTATTAATTCTCAAATGGAGATGCCGGGGATTGAACCCGGGGCCTCACACATGCGAAGCGTGCGCTCTACCACTGAGCTACATCCCCAGGACGACGAGGATGGGATTCGAACCCACGCGTGCAGAGCACAATGGATTAGCAGTCCATCGCCTTAACCACTCGGCCACCTCGTCACATGTGCACCAGATTAGGTGTTGATGATTTGAATCTTGACCTAATTTCGATTATACCGAAATCATCTCGTGGAATGTAATCAAATTTTGAATAGTAACCGACGTGAGCAGAGAAAATTGAACCAGATCCTGAGATGTCTAATTGTTGGTGATTTCAATTTGATTTGAATTCAGTCTCCGGTCACCGTTGTCGTGGCCGAGTGGTTAAGGCGACAGACTCGAAATCTGTTGGGCGTTGCCCGTGCAGGTTCGAATCCTGCCGACAACGTTATTTGAGATTTCATTTAGCAGGATTAACAACATCGAGCAAAGATTAGATGAAACTTGCCCAAACGATTATTAGCTATTTTTATTGGAGCTGCCTGGTTTTGGAATTATATTACCGTTTTGTTTTTGAAGAATTATTGATGGCTTGGGACGGATTGATACCTATTGCGCCTAGCTCAAACGAATACATTAAATAGCCCAATCTTGTATTCGTTACTGATTACGAGATTAGCTAGATAATTGTTGTTTATTGTTTACAAAACACTTAATCCATTTCTCATTCCAATCAATGGTCTGCTGTAACGCTCATTCACAATACGTGGCAGCATGCGAACGCTTTATATAGCTGATATCTCGAATCATTGTCTTGCCTATAACGGTGAATATCGACCTTTGTCTATAATGTAAGTGGCACTTTATGACTAAAACGCCGTCAATCGATAAAGCCTTATGACTTAGCCTCGCTAAACGAAAGAATAAAATTTCATATACACTATATGGATAGTAGCAATTACTGTGTTTTTACTGAGCTATAATGATTTCAAATCAAAGATAAGAGAATAAGTTATCGAATAGGCATTCTAGCACCACGACGAGAATGTGATTCGAACCCACGCGTGCAGAGCACAATGAATTAGCGAACTTTTATCTGATTAGTGAACTTTTTGGTTCCTTCGTCCGATCCTAAAATGTCTAATTGTTGGTAATTACAATCTGATTTGAATTTCAATTACTTCAGAGTTTTCTCTCGACATATTTCAGCAATGCTAACACGATTTTATTTCGAAAAAATTATTAATTCTCAAATGGAGATGCCGGGGATTGAACCCGGGGCCTCACACATGCGAAGCGTGCGCTCTACCACTGAGCTACATCCCCAGGACGACGAGGATGGGATTCGAACCCACGCGTGCAGAGCACAATGGATTAGCAGTCCAACGCCTTAACCACTCGGCCACCTCGTCACATGTGCACCAGATTAGGTGTTGATGATTTGAATCTTGACCTAATTTCGATTATACCGAAATCATCTCGGGGAATGTAATCAAATTTTGAATAGTAACCGACGTGAGCAGAGAAAATTGAACTTTTTTGCTGCTTCGCCAGATCCTGAGATGTCTAATTGTTGGTGATTTCAATTTGATTTGAATTCAGTCTCCGGTCACCGTTGTCGTGGCCGAGTGGTTAAGGCGACAGACTCGAAATCTGTTGGGCGTTGATCGTGCAGGTTCGAATCCTGCCGACAACGTTATTTGAGATTTCATTTAGCAGGATTAACAACATCGAGCAAAGATTAGATGAAACTTGCCCAAACGATTATTAGATATTTTTATTGGAGCTGCCTGGTTTTGGAATTACATTACCGTTTTGTTTTTGAAGAATTATTGATGGCTTGGGACGGATTGATACCTATTGCGCCTAGCTCAAACGAATACATTAAATAGCCCAATCTTGTATTCGTTACTGATTACGAGATTAGCTAGATAATTGTTGTTTATTGTTTACAAAACACTTAATCCATTTCTCATTCCATTCAATGGTCTGCTGTAACGCTCATTCACAATACGTGGCAGCATGCGAACGCTTTATATAGCTGATATCTCGAATCATTGTCTTGCCTATAACGGTGAATATCGACCTTTGTCTATAATGTAAGTCGCAGTTTATGACTGAAACGCAGTCAATCGATAAATACTTATGACTTAGCCTCGCTAAACGAAAGAATAAAATTTCTTATACACTATACGGATAGTAGCAATTACTGTGTTTTTACTGAGCTATAATGATTTCAAATCAAAGATAAGAGAATAAGTTATCGAATAGGCATTCCAGCACCCCGACGAGAATGTGATTCGAACCCACGCGTGCAGAGCACAATGAATTAGCGAACTTTTATCTGATTAGTGAACTTTTTGGTTCCTTCGTCAGATCCTAAAATGTTTAATTGTTGGTAATTACAATCTGATTTGAATTTCAATTACTTCAGAGTTTTCTCTCGACATATTTCAGCAATGCTAACACGATTTTATTTCGAAAAAATTATTAATTCTCAAATGGAGATGCCGGGGTTTGAACCCGGGGCCTCACACATGCGAAGCGTGCGCTCTACCACTGAGCTACCCCCCAGGACGACGAGGATGGGATTCGAACCCACGCGTGCAGAGCACAATGGATTAGCAGTCCATTGCCTTAACCACTCGGCCACCTCGTCACATGTGCACCAGATTAGGTGTTGATGATTTGAATCTTGACCTAATTTCGATTATACCGAAATCATCTCGTGGAATGTAATCAAAGTTTGAATAGTAACCGACACGAGCAGAAAAAATTGAACTTTTTTGCTGCTTCGCCAGATCCTGAGATGTCTAATTGTTGGTGATTTCAATTTGATTTGAATTCAGTCTCCGGTCACCGTTGTCGTGGTCGAGTGGTTGAGGCGACAGACACGAAATCTGTTGGGCGTTGCCCGCGCAGGTTCGAATCCTGCCGACAATGTTATTTGAGATTTCATTTAGCAGGATTAACAACATCGAGCAAAGATTAGATAAAACTTGCCCAAACGATTATCAGATATTTTTATTGGAGCTGCCTGGTTTTGGAAATATTATACCGTTTTGTTTTGGAGGCACATTGATGGCTTGGAACGGATTGAGACCAATTGCGCCTAGCTCAAACAAATACAATAAAAAGGCCAATCTTGTATTCGTTACCGATTACGAGATTAGCTAGATAATTGTTGTTTGTCGTTTACAAAAAAACATAATCCATTTCTCATCCCAATCAATGGTCTGCTGTAACGCTCATTCACAATATGTGGCAGCATGCGAACGCTTTATATAGCTGAGATCTCGAATCATTGTCTTGCCTATAACGGTGAATATCGACCTTTGTCTATAATGTAAGTGGCACTTTATGACTGAAACGCCGTCAATCAATAAAGCCTTATGACTTAGCCTCGCTAAACGAAAAAATAAAATTTCATATACACTATATGGATAGTAGCAATTACTGTGTTTTTACTGAGCTATAATGATTCCAAATCAAAGATAAGAGAATAAGTTATCGGATAGGCATTCTAGCACCACGACGAGAATGTGATTCGAACCCACGCGTGCAAAGCACAATGAATTAGCGAACTTTTATCTGATTAGTGAACTTTTTGGTTCCTTCGTCAGATCCAGAAATGTCTAATTGTTGGTAATTACAATCTGATTTGAATTTCAATTACTTCAGAGTTTTCTCTCGACATATTTCAGCAATGCTAACACGATTTTATTTCGAAAAAATTATCAACTCTCAAATGGAGATTCCGGGGATTGAACCCGGGGCCTCACACATGCAAAGCGTGCGCTCTACCACTGAGCTACATCCCCAGGACGACGAGGATGGGATTCGAACCCACGCGTGCAGAGCACAATGGATTAGCAGTCCATCGCCTTAACCACTCGGCCACCTCGTCACATGTGCACCAGATTAGGTGTTGATGGTTTGAATCTTGACCTAATTTCGATTATACCGAAATCATCTCGTGGAATGTAATCAAAGTTTGAATAGTAACCGACGTGAGCAGAGAAAATTGAACTTTTTTGCTGCTTCGCCAGATCCTGAGATGTCTACATGTAGGTGATTTCAATTTGATTTGAATTCAGTCTCCGGTCACCGTTGTCGTGGCCGAGTGGTTAAGGCGACAGACTCGAAATCTGTTGGGCGTTGCCCGCGCAGGTTCGAATCCTGCCGACAACGTTATTTGAGATTTCATTTAGAAGGATTAACAACATCGAGCAAAGATTAGATGAAACTTGCCCAATCGATTATTAGATATTTTTATTGGAGCTGCCTGGTTTTGGAATTATATTACCGTTTTGTTTTTGAAGAATTATTGATGGCTTGGGACGGATTGATAGCTATTGCGCCTAGCTCAACGAATACATTAAATAGCCCAATCTTGTATTCGTTACTGATTACGAGATTAGCTAGATAATTGTTGTTTATTGTTTACAAAACACTTAATCCATTTCTCATTCCAATCAATGGTCTGCTGTAACGCTCATTCACAATACGTGGCAGCATGCGAACGCTTTATATAGCTGAGATCTCGAATCATTGTCTTGCCTATAACGGTGAATATCGACCTTTGTCTATAATTTAAGTCGCAGTTTATGACTGAAACGCAGTCAATCGATAAATACTTATGACTTAGCCTCGCTAAACGAAAGAATAAAATTTCTTATACACTATACGGATAGTAGCAATTACTGTGTTTTTACTGAGCTATAATGATTTCAAATCAAAGATAAGAGAATAAGTTATCGAATAGACATTCTAGCACCACGACGAGGATGTGATTCGAACTCACGTGTGCAGAGCACAATGAATTAACAAACTTTTATCTGATTAGTGAACTTTTTGGTTCCTTCGTCAGATCCTAAAATGTCTAATTGTTGGTAATTACAATCTGATTTGAATTTCAATTACTTCAGAGTTTTCTCTCGACATATTTCAGCAATGCTAACACGATTTTATTTCGAAAAAATTATCAACTCTCAAATGGAGATGCCGGGGATTGAACCCGGGGCCTCACACATGCGAAGCGTGCGCTCTACCACTGAGCTACATCCCCAGGACGACGAGGATGGGATTCGAACCCACGCGTGCAGAGCACAATGGATTAGCAGTCCATCGCCTTAACCACTCGGCCACCTCGTCACATGTGCACCAGATTAGGTGTTGATGGTTTGAATCTTGACCTAATTTCGATTATACCGAAATCATCTCGTGGAATGTAATCAAAGTTTGAATAGTAACCGACGTGAGCAGAGAAAATTGAACTTTTTTGCTGCTTCGCCAGATCCTGAGATGTCTACATGTTGGTGATTTCAATTTGATTTGAATTCAGTCTCCGGTCACCGTTGTCGTGGCCGAGTGGTTAAGGCGACAGACTCGAAATCTGTTGGGCGTTGCCCGCGCAGGTTCGAATCCTGCCGACAACGTTATTTGAGATTTCATTTAGAAGGATTAACAACATCGAGCAAAGATTAGATGAAACTTGCCCAATCGAATATTAGATATTTTTATTGGAGCTGCCTGGTTTTGGAATTATATTACCGTTTTGTTTTTGAAGAATTATTGATGGCTTGGGACGGATTGATAGCTATTGCGCCTAGCTCAACGAATACATTAAATAGCCCAATCTTGTATTCGTTACTGATTACGAGATTAGCTAGATAATTGTTGTTTATTGTTTACAAAACACTTAATCCATTTCTCATCCCAATCAATGGTCTGCTGTAACGCTCATTCACAATACGTGGCAGCATGCGAACGCTTTATATAGCTGAGATCTCGAATCATTGTCTTGCCTATAACGGTGAATATCGACCTTTGTCTATAATTTAAGTCGCAGTTTATGACTGAAACGCAGTCAATCGATAAATACTTATGACTTAGCCTCGCTAAACGAAAGAATAAAATTTCTTATACACTATACGGATAGTAGCAATTACTGTGTTTTTACTGAGCTATAATGATTTCAAATCAAAGATAAGAGAATAAGTTATCGAATAGACATTCTAGCACCATGACGAGGATGTGATTCGAACTCACGTGTGCAGAGCACAATGAATTAACAAACTTTTATCTGATTAGTGAACTTTATGGTTCCTTCGTCAGATCCTAAAATGTCTAATTGTTGGTAATTACAATCTGATTTGAATTTCAATTACTTCAGAGTTTTCTCTCGACATATTTCAGCAATGCTAACACGATTTTATTTCGAAAAATTATTAATTCTCAAATGGAGATGCCGGGGATTGAACCCGGGGCCTCACACATGCGAAGCGTGCGCTCTACCACTGAGCTACATCCCCAGGACGACGAGGATGGGATTCGAACCCACGCGTGCAGAGCACAATGGATTAGCAGTCCATCGCCTTAACCACTCGGCCACCTCGTCACATGTGCACCAGATTAGGTGTTGATGATTTGAATCTTGACCTAATTTCGATTATACCGAAATCATCTCGTGGAATGTAATCAAAATTTGAATAGTAACCGACGCGAGCAGAGAAAATTGAACTTTTTTGCTGCTTCGCCAGATCCTGAGATGTCTAATTGTTGGTGATGTCAATTTGATTTGAATTCAGTCTCCGGTCACCGTTGTCGTGGTCGAGTGGTTAAGGCGACAGACTCGAAATCTGTTGGGCGTTGCCCGCGCAGGTTCGAATCCTGCCGACAACGGTATTTGAGATTTCATTTAGCAGGATTAACAACATCGAGCAAAGATTAGATAAAACTTGCCCAAACGATTATCAGATATTTTTATTGGAGCTGCCTGGTTTTGGAATTATTATACCGTTTTGTTTTTGGAGGCAAATTGATGGCTTGGAACGGATTGAGACCAATTGCGCCTAGCTCAAACAAATACAATAAAAAGCCCAATCTTGTATTCGTTACCGATTACGAGATTAGCTAGATAATTGTTGTTTGACGTTTACAAAAAACATAATCCATTTCTCATCCCAATCAATGGTCTGCTGTAACGCTCATTCACAATACGTGGCAGCATGCGAACGCTTTATATAGCTGAGATCTCGAATCATTGTCTTGCCTATAACGTTGAATATCGACCTTTGTCTATAATGTAAGTGGCAGTTTATGACTAAAACGTAGTCAATCGATAAATCCTTATGACTTAGCCTCGCTAAACGAAAGAATAAAATTTCTTATACACTATACAAAGATAGTAGCAATTACTGTGATTTTACTGAGCTATAATGATTTCAAATCAAAGATAAGAGAATAAGTTATCGGATAGGCATTCTAGCACCACGACGAGAATGTGATTCGAACCCACGTGTGCAGAGCTGAATGAATTAGCAAACTTTTATCAGATTAGTGAACTTTTTGGTTCCTTCGTCAGATCCTAAAATGTCTAATTGTTGGTAATTACAATCTGATTTGAATTTCAATTACTTCAGTGTTTTTTCTGGACATATTTCAGCAATGCTAACACGATTTTATTTTGAAAAAATTATCAACTCTCAAATGGAGATGCCGGGGATTGAACCCAGGGCCTCACACATGCAAAGCGTGCGCTCTACCACTGAGCTACATCCCCAGGACGACGAGGATGGGATTCGAACCCACGCGAGCAGAGCACAATGGATTAGCAGTCAATCGCCTTAACCACTCGGCCACCTCATCACATGTGCACCAGATTAGGTGTTGATGGTTTGAATCTTGACCTAATTTCGATTATACCGAAATCATCTCGTGGAATGTAATCAAAGTTTGAATAGTAACCGACGTGAGCAGAGAAAATTGAACTTTTTTGCTGCTTCGCCAGATCCTGAGATGTCTACATGTTGGTGATTTCAATTTGATTTGAATTCAGTCTCCGGTCACCGTTGTCGTGGCCGAGTGGTTAAGGCGACAGACTCGAAAGCTGTTGGGCGTTGCCCGCGCAGGTTCGAATCCTGCCGACAACGTTATTTGAGATTTCATTTAGAAGGATTAACAACATCGAGCAAAGATTAGATGAAACTTTCCCAATCGATTATTAGATATTTTTATTGGAGCTGCCTGGTTTTGAAATTATATTACCGTTTTGTTTTTGAAGAATTATTGATGGCTTGGGACGGATTGATAGCTATTGCGCCTAGCTCAACGAATACATTAAATAGCCCAATTTTGTATTCGTTACTGATTACGAGATTAGCTAGATAATTGTTGTTTATTGTTTACAAAACACTTAATCCATTTCTCATCCCAATCAATGGTCTGCTGTAACGCTCATTCACAATACGTGGCAGCATGCGAACGCTTTATATAGCTGAGATCTCGAATCATTGTCTTGCCTATAACGGTGAATATCGACCTTTGTCTATAATTTAAGTCGCAGTTTATGACTGAAACGCAGTCAATCGATAAATACTTATGACTTAGCCTCGCTAAACGAAAGAATAAAATTTCTTATACACTATACGGATAGTAGCAATTACTGTGTTTTTACTGAGCTATAATGATTTCAAATCAAAGATAAGAGAATAAGTAATCGAATAGGCATTCTAGCACCACGACGAGGATGTGATTCGAACTCACGTGTGAAGAGCACAATGAATTACCAAACTTTTATCTGATTAGTGAACTTTTTGGTTCCTACGTCAGATCCTAAAATGTCTAATTGTTGGTAATTACAATCTGATTTGAATTTCAATTACTTCAGAGTTTTCTCTCAACATATTTTAGCAATGTTAACACGATTTTATTTCGAAAAATTATTAATTCTCAAATGGAGATGCCGGGGATTGAACCCGGGGCCTCACACATGCGAAGCGTGCGCTCTACCACTGAGCTACATCCCCAGGACGACGAGGATGGGATTCGAACCCACGCGAGCAGAGCACAATGGATTAGCAGTCCATCGCCTTAACCACTCGGCCACCTCGTCACATGTGCACGAGATTAGGTGTTGATGGTTTGAATCTTGACCTAATTTCGATTATACCGAAATCATCTCGTGGAATGTAATCAAAGTTTGAATAGTAACCGACGTGAGCAGAGAAAATTGAACTTTTTTGCTGCTTCGCCAGATCCTGAGATGTCTAATTGTTGGTGATTTCAATTTGATTTGAATTCAGTCTCCGGTCACCGTTGTCGTGGCCGAGTGGTTAAGGCGACAGACTCGAAATCTGTTGGGCGTTGCCCGCGCAGGTTCGAATCCTGCCGACAACGTTATTTGAGATTTCATTTAGCAGGATTAACAACATCGAGCAAAGATTAGATGAAACTTGCCCAAACGATTATTAAATATTTTTATTGGAGCTGCCTGGTTTTGGAACTATATTACCGTTTTGTTTTTGAAGAATTATTGATGGCTTGGGACGTATTGATACCTATTGCGCCTAGCTCAAACGAATACATTAAATAGCCCAATCTTGTCTTCGTTACTGATTACGAGATTAGCTAGGTAATTGTTGTTTATTGTTTACAAAACACTTAATCCATTTCTCATCCCAATCAATGGTCTGCTGTAACGCTCATTCACAATACGTGGCAGCATGCGAACGCTTTATATAGCTGAGATCTCGAATCATTGTCTTGCCTATAACGGTGAATATCGACCTTTGTCTATAATGTAAGTCGCAGTTTATGACTGAAACGCAGTCAATCGATAAATACTTATGACTTAGCCTCGCTAAACGAAAGAATAAAATCCCTTACACACTATACGGATAGTTGCAATTACTGTGTTTTTACTGAGCTATAATGATTTCAAATCAAAGATAAGAGAATAAGTTATCGAATAGGCATTCTAGCACCACGACGAGAATGTGATTCGAACCCACGCGTGCAGAGCACAATGAATTAGCGAACTTTTATCTGATTAGTGAACTTTTTGGTTCCTTCGTCAGATCCTAAAATGTCTAATTGTTGGTAATTACAATCTGATTTGAATTTCAATTACTTCAGAGTTTTCTCTCGACATATTTCAGCAATGCTAACACGATTTTATTTCGAAAAAATTATTAATTCTCAAATGGAGATGCCGGAGATTTAACCCGGGGCCTCACACATGCGAAGCATGCGCTCTACCACTGAGCTACATTCCCAGGACGACGAGGATGAGATTCGAAGCCACGCGTGCAGAGCACAATGGATTAGCAGTCCATCGCCTTAACCACTCGGCCACCTCGTCACATGTGCACCAGATTAGGTGTTGATGATTTGAATCTTGACCTAATTTCGATTATACCGAAATCATCTCATGGAATGTAATCAAAGTTTGAATAGTAACCGACGCGAGCAGAGAAAATTGAACTTTTTTGCTGCTTCGCCAGATCCTGAGATGTCTAATTGTTGGTGATTACAATTTGATTTGAATTCAGTCTCCGGTCACCGTTGTCGTGGCCGAGTGGTTAAGGCGACAGGCTCGAAATCTGTTGGGCGTTGCCCGCGCAGGTTTAAATCCTGCCGACAACGTTATTTGAGATTTCATTTAGCAGGATTAACAACATCGAGCAAAGATTAGATAAAACTTGCCCAAACGATTATCAGATATTTTTATTGGAGCTGCCTGGTTTTGGAATTATTATACCGTTTTGTTTTGGAGGCACATTGATGGCTTGGAACGGATTGAGACCAATTGCGCTTAGCTCAAACAAATACAATAAAAAGGCCAATCTTGTATTCGTTACCGATTACGAGATTAGCTAGATAATTGTTGTTTGTCGTTTACAAAAAAACATAATCCATTTCTCATCCCAATCAATGGTCTGCTGTAACGCTCATTCACAATACGTGGCAGCATGCGAATGCTTTATATAGCTGAGATCTCGAATCATTGTCTTGCCTATAACGGTGAATATCGACCTTTGTCTATAATGTAAGTGGCACTTTATGACTGAAACGCAGTCAATCGATAAAGCCATATGACTTAGCCTCGCTAAACGAAAAAATAAAATTTCATATACACTATATGGATAGTAGCAATTACTGTGTTTTTACTGAGCTATAATGATTTCAAATCAAAGATAAGAGAATAAGTTATCGGATAGGCATTCTAGCACCACGACGAGAATGTGATTCGAACCCACGCGTGCAAAGCACAATGAATTAGCGAACTTTTATCTGATTAGTGAATTTTTTGGTTCCTTCGTCAGATCCTGAAATGTCTAATTTTTGGTAATTACAATCTGATTTGAATTTCAATTACTTCAGAGTTTTCTCTCGACATATTTCAGCAATGCTAACACGATTTTTTTTTGAAAAAATTATCAACTCTCAAATGGAGATGCCGGGGATTGAACCCGGAGCCTCACACATGCAAAGCGTGCGCTCTACCACTGAGCTACATCCCCAGGACGACGAGGATGGGATTCGAACCCACGCGTGCAGACCACAATGGATTAGCAGTCCATCGCCTTAACCACTCGGCCACCTCGTTACATGTGCACCAGATTAGGTGTTGATGGTTTGAATCTTGACCTAATTTCGATTATACCGAAATCATCTCGTGGAATGTAATCAAAGTTTGAATAGTAACCGACGTGAGCAGAGAAAATTGAACTTTTTTGCTGCTTCGCCAGATCCTGAGATGTCTACATGTTGGTGATTTCAATTTGATTTGAATTCAGTCTCCGGTCACCGTTGTCGTGGCCGAGTGGTTAAGGCGACAGACTCGAAATCTGTTGGGCGTTGCCCGCGCAGGTTCGAATCCTGCCGACAACGTTATTTGAGATTTCATTTAGAAGGATTAACAACATCGAGCAAAGATTAGATGAAACTTGCCCAATCGATTATTAGATATTTTTATTGGAGCTGCCTGGTTTTGGAATTATATTACCGTTTTGTTTTTGAAGAATTATTGATGGCTTGGGACGGATTGATAGCTATTGTGCCTAGCTCAACGAATACATTAAATAGCCCAATCTTGTATTCGTTACTGATTACGAGATTAGCTAGATAATTGTTGTTTATTGTTTACAAAACACTTAATCCATTTCTCATCCCAATCAATGGTCTGCTGTAACGCTCATTCACAATACGTGGCAGCATGCGAACGCTTTATATAGCTGAGATCTCGAATCATTGTCTTGCCTATAACGGTGAATATCGACCTTTGTCTATAATTTAAGTCGCAGTTTATGACTGAAACGCAGTCAATCGATAAATACTTATGACTTAGCCTCGCTAAACGAAAGAATAAAATTTCTTATACACTATACGGATAGTAGCAATTACTGTGTTTTTACTGAGCTATAATGATTTCAAATCAAAGATAAGAGAATAAGTTATCGAATAGACATTCTAGCACCACGACGAGGATGTGATTCGAACTCACGTGTGCAGAGCACAATGAATTAACAAACTTTTATCTGATTAGTGAACTTTTTGGTTCCTTCGTCAGATCCTAAAATGTCTAATTGTTGGTAATTACAATCTGATTTGAATTTCAATTACTTCAGTGTTTTCTCTCGACATATTTCAGCAATGCTAACACGATTTTTTTTCGAAAAAATTATCAACTCTCAAATGGAGATGCCGGGGATTGAACCCGGGGCCTCACACATGCAAAGCGTGCGCTACACCACTGAGCTACATCCCCAGGACGACGAGGATGGGATTCGAACCCACGCGTGCAGAGCACAATGGATTAGCAGTCCATCGCCTTAACCACTCGGCCACCTCGTCACATGTGCACCAGATTAGGTGTTGATTATTTGAATCTTGACCTAATTTCGATTATACCGAAATCATCTCGTGGAATGTAATCAAAGTTTGAATAGTAACCGACGTGAGCAGACAAAATTGAACTTTTTTGCTGCTTCGCCAGATCCTGAGATGTCTACATGTTGGTGATTTCAATTTGATTTGAATTCAGTCTCCGGTCACCGTTGTCGTGGCCGAGTGGTTAAGGCGACAGACTCGAAATCTGTTGGGCGTTGCCCGCGCAGGTTCGAATCCTGCCGACAACGTTATTTGAGATTTCATTTAGCAGGATTAACAACATCGAGCAAAGATTAGATAAAACTTGCCCAAACGATTATCAGATATTTTTATTGGAGCTGCCTGGTTTTGGAATTATTATACCGTTTTGTTTTTGGAGGCAAATTGATGGCTTGGAACGGATTGAGACCAATTGCGCCTAGCTCAAACAAATACAATAAAAAGCCCAATCTTGTATTCGTTACCGATTACGAGATTAGCTAGATAATTGTTGTTTGACGTTTACAAAAAACATAATCCATTTCTCATCCCAATCAATGGTCTGCTGTAACGCTCATTCACAATACGTGGCAGCATGCGAACGCTTTATATAGCTGAGATCTCGAATCATTGTCTTGCCTATAACGTTGAATATCGACCTTTGTCTATAATGTAAGTGGCAGTTTATGACTAAAACGTAGTCAATCGATAAATCCTTATGACTTAGCCTCGCTAAACGAAAGAATAAAATTTCTTATACACTATATATATTTTATAAATGGAGATGCCGGGGATTGAACCCGGGGCCTCACACATGCAAACCGTGCGCTCTACCACTGAGCTACACCCCCAGGACGACGAGGATAGGATTCGAACCCACGCGTGCAGAGCACAATGGATTAGCAGTCAATCGCCTTAACCACTCGGCCACCTCGTCACATGTGCACCAGATTAGGTGTTGATGGTTTGAATCTTGACCTAATTTCGATTATACCGAAATCATCTCGTGGAATGTAATCAAAGTTTGAATAGTAACCGACGTGAGCAGAGAAAATTGAACTTTTTTGCTGCTTCGCCAGATCCTGAGATGTCTACATGTTGGTGATTTCAATTTGATTTGAATTCAGTCTCCGGTCACCGTTGTCGTGGCCGAGTGGTTAAGGCGACAGACTCGAAAGCTGTTGGGCGTTGCCCGCGCAGGTTCGAATCCTGCCGACAACGTTATGTGAGATTTCATTTAGAAGGATTAACAACATCGAGCAAAGATTAGATGAAACTTGCCCAATCGATTATTAGATATTTTTATTGGAGCTGCCTGGTTTTGGAATTATATTACCGTTTTGTTTTTGAAGAATTATTGATGGCTTGGGACGGATTGATAGCTATTGCGCCTAGCTCAACGAATACATTAAATAGCCCAATCTTGTATTCGTTACTGATTACGAGATTAGCTAGATAATTGTTGTTTATTGTTTACAAAACACTTAATCCATTTCTCATCCCAATCAATGGTCTGCTGTAACGCTCATTCACAATACGTGGCAGCATGCGAACGCTTTATATAGCTGAGATCTCGAATCATTGTCTTGCCTATAACGGTGAATATCGACCTTTGTCTATAATTTAAGTCGCAGTTTATGACTGAAACGCAGTCAATCGATAAATACTTATGACTTAGCCTCGCTAAACGAAAGAATAAAATTTCTTATACACTATACGGATAGTAGCAATTACTGTGTTTTACTGAGCTATAATGATTTCAAATCAAAGATAAGAGAATAAGTTATCGAATAGACATTCTAGCACCACGACGAGGATGTGATTCGAACTCACGTGTGCAGAGCACAATGAATTAATGAACTTTTATCTGATTAGTGAACTTTTTGGTTCCTTCGTCAGATCCTAAAATGTCTAATTGTTGGTAATTACAATCTGATTTGAATTTCAATTACTTCAGTGTTTTCTCTCGACATATTTCAGCAATGCTAACACGATTTTTTTCCGAAAAAATTATCAACTCTCAAATGGAGATGCCGGGGATTGAACCCGGGGCCTCACACATGCAAAGCGTGCGCTCTACCACTGAGCTACATCCCCAGGACGACGAGGATGGGATTCGAACCCACGCGTGCAGAGCACAATGGATTAGCAGTCCATCGCCTTAACCACTCGGCCACCTCGTCACATGTGCACCAGATTAGGTGTTGATGGTTTGAATCTTGACCTAATTTCGATTATACCGAAATCATCTCGTGGAATGTAATCAAAGTTTGAATAGTAACCGACGTGAGCAGAGAAAATTGAACTTTTTTGCTGCTTCGCCAGATCCTGAGATGTCTACATGTTGGTGATTTCAATTTGATTTGAATTCAGTCTCCGGTCACCGTTGTCGTGGCCGAGTGGTTAAGGCGACAGACTCGAAATCTGTTGGGCGTTGCCCGCGCAGGTTCGAATCCTGCCGACAACGTTATTTGAGATTTCATTTAGCAGGATTAACAACATCGAGCAAAGATTAGATAAAACTTGCCCAAACGATTATCAGATATTTTTATTGGAGCTGCCTGGTTTTGGAATTATTATACCGTTTTGTTTTTGGAGGCAAATTGATGGCTTGGAACAGATTGAGACCAATTGCGCCTAGCTCAAACAAATACAATAAAAGGCCCAATCTTGTATTCGTTACCGATTACGAGATTAGCTAGATAATTGTTGTTTGACGTTTACAAAAAACATAATCCATTTCTCATCCCAATCAATGGTCTGCTGTAACGCTCATTCACAATACGTGGCAGCATGCGAACGCTTTATATAGCTGAGATCTCGAATCATTGTCTTGCCTATAACGGTGAATATCGACCTTTGTCTATAATGTAAGTGGCAGTTTATGACTAAAACGTAGTCAATCGATAAATCCTTATGACTTAGCCTCGCTAAACGAAAGAATAAAATTTCTTATACACTATACAAAGATAGTAGCAATTACTGTGATTTTACTGAGCTATAATGATTTCAAATCAAAGATAAGAGAATAAGTTATCGGATAGGCATTCTAGCACCACGACGAGAATGTGATTCGAACCCACGTGTGCGGAGCACAATGAATTAGCGAACTTTTATCAGATTAGTGAACTTTTTGGTTCCTTCGTCAGATCCTAAAATGTCTAATTGTTGGTAATTACAATCTGATTTGAATTTCAATTACTTCAGTGTTTTCTCTCGACATATTTCAGCAATGCTAACACGATTTTATTTTGAAAAAATTATCAACTCTCAAATGGAGATGCCGGGGATTGAACCCGGGGCCTCACACATGCAAACCGTGCGCTCTACCACTGAGCTACATCCCCAGGACGACGAGGATGGGATTCGAACCCACGCGTGCAGAGCACAATGGATTAGCAGTCAATCGCCTTAACCACTCGGCCACCTCGTCACGTGTGCACCAGATTAGGTGTTGATGGTTTGAATCTTGACCTAATTTCGATTATACCGAAATCATCTCGTGGAATGTAATCAAAGTTTGAATAGTAACCGACGTGAGCAGAGAAAATTGAACTTTTTTGCTGCTTCGCCAGATCCTGAGATGTCTACATGTTGGTGATTTCAATTTGATTTGAATTCAGTCTCCGGTCACCGTTGTCGTGGCCGAGTGGTTAAGGCGACAGACTCGAAAGCTGTTGGGCGTTGCCCGCGCAGGTTCGAATCCTGCCGACAACGTTATGTGAGATTTCATTTAGAAGGATTAACAACATCGAGCAAAGATTAGATGAAACTTGCCCAATCGATTATCAGATATTTTTATTGGAGCTGCCTGGTTTTGGAATTATATTACCGTTTTGTTTTTGAAGAATTATTGATGGCTTGGGACGGATTGATAGCTATTGCGCCTAGCTCAACGAATACATTAAATAGCCCAATCTTGTATTCGTTACTGATTACGAGATTAGCTAGATAATTGTTGTTTATTGTTTACAAAACACTTAATCCATTTCTCATCCCAATCAATGGTCTGCTGTAACGCTCATTCACAATACGTGGCAGCATGCGAACGCTTTTAGTAGCTGAGATCTCGAATCATTGTCTTGCCTATAACGGTGAATATCGACCTTTGTCTATAATTTAAGTCGCAGTTTATGACTGAAACGCAGTCAATCGATAAATACTTATGACTTAGCCTCGCTAAACGAAAGAATAAAATTTCTTATACACTATACGGATAGTAGCAATTACTGTGTTTTTACTGAGCTATAATGATTTCAAATCAAAGATAAGAGAATAAGTTATCGAATAGACATTCTAGCACCACGACGAGGATGTGATTCGAACTCACGTGTGCAGAGCACAATGAATTAATAAACTTTTATCTGATTAGTGAACTTTTTGGTTCCTTCGTCAGATCCTAAAATGTCTAATTGTTGGTAATTACAATCTGATTTGAATTTCAATTACTTCAGTGTTTTCTCTCGACATATTTCAGCAATGCTAACACGATTTTTTTTCGAAAAAATTATCAACTTTCAAATGGAGATGCCGGGGATTGAACCCGGGGCCTCACACATGCAAAGCGTGCGCTCTACCACTGAGCTACATCCCCAGGACGACGAGGATGGGATTCGAACCCACGCGTGCAGAGCACAATGGATTAGCAGTCCATCGCCTTAACCACTCGGCCACCTCGTCACATGTGCACCAGATTAGGTGTTGATGGTTTGAATCTTGACCTAATTTCGATTATACCGAAATCATCTCGTGGAATGTAATCAAAGTTTGAATAGTAACCGACGTGAGCAGAGAAAATTGAACTTTTTTGCTGCTTCGCCAGATCCTGAGATGTCTACATGTTGGTGATTTCAATTTGATTTGAATTCAGTCTCCGGTCACCGTTGTCGTGGCCGAGTGGTTAAGGCGACAGACTCGAAATCTGTTGGGCGTTGCCCGCGCAGGTTCGAATCCTGCCGACAACGTTATTTGAGATTTCATTTAGCAGGATTAACAACATCGAGCAAAGATTAGATAAAACTTGCCCAAACGATTATCAGATATTTTTATTGGAGCTGCCTGGTTTTGGAATTATTATACCGTTTTGTTTTTGGAGGCAAATTGATGGCTTGGAACGGATTGAGACCAATTGCGCCTAGCTCAAACAAATACAATAAAAAGCCCAATCTTGTATTCGTTACCGATTACGAGATTAGCTAGATAATTGTTGTTTGACGTTTACAAAAAACATAATCCATTTCTCATCCCAATCAATGGTCTGCTGTAACGCTCATTCACAATACGTGGCAGCATGCGAACGCTTTATATAGCTGAGATCTCGAATCATTGTCTTGCCTATAACGGTGAATATCGACCTTTGTCTATAATGTAAGTGGCAGTTTATGACTAAAACGTAGTCAATCGATAAATCCTTATGACTTAGCCTCGCTAAACGAAAGAATAAAATTTCTTATACACTATACAAAGATAGTAACAATTACTGTGATTTTACTGAGCTATAATGATTTCAAATCAAAGATAAGAGAATAAGTTATCGGATAGGCATTCTAGCACAAACGACGAGAATGTGATTCGAACCCACGTGTGCGGAGCACAATGAATTAGCGAACTTTTATCAGATTAGTGAACTTTTTGGTTCCTTCGTCAGATCCTAAAATGTCTAATTGTTGGTAATTACAATCTGATTTGAATTTCAATTACTTCAGTGTTTTCTCTCGACATATTTCAGCAATGCTAACACGATTTTATTTTGAAAAAATTATCAACTCTCAAAGGGAGATGCCGGGGATTGAACCCGGGGCCTCACACATGCAAACCGTGCGCTCTACCACTGAGCTACATCCCCAGGACGACGAGGATGGGATTCGAACCCACGCGTGCAGAGCACAATGGATTAGCAGTCAATCGCCTTAACCACTCGGCCACCTCGTCACATGTGCACCAGATTAGGTGTTGATGGTTTGAATCTTGACCTAATTTCGATTATACCGAAATCATCTCGTGGAATGTAATCAAAGTTTGAATAGTAACCGACGTGAGCAGAGAAAATTGAACTTTTTTGCTGCTTCGCCAGATCCTGAGATGTATACATGTTGGTGATTTCAATTTGATTTGAATTCAGTCTCCGGTCACCGTTGTCGTGGCCGAGTGGTTAAGGCGACAGACTCGAAAGCTGTTGGGCGTTGCCCGCGCAGGTTCGAATCCTGCCGACAACGTTATGTGAGATTTCATTTAGAAGGATTAACAACATCGAGCAAAGATTAGATGAAACTTGCCCAATCGATTATTAGATATTTTTATTGGAGCTGCCTGGTTTTGGAATTATATTACCGTTTTGTTTTTGAAGAATTATTGATGGCTTGGGACGGATTGATAGCTATTGCGCCTAGCTCAACGAATACATTAAATAGCCCAATCTTGTATTCGTTACTGATTACGAGATTAGCTAGATAATTGTTGTTTATTGTTTACAAAACACTTAATCCATTTCTCATCCCAATCAATGGTCTGCTGTAACGCTCATTCACAATACGTGGCAGCATGCGAACGCTTTATATAGCTGAGATCTCGAATCATTGTCTTGCCTATAACGGTGAATATCGACCTTTGTCTATAATTTAAGTCGCAGTTTATGACTGAAACGCAGTCAATCGATAAATACTTATGACTTAGCCTCGCTAAACGAAAGAATAAAATTTCTTATACACTATACGGATAGTAGCAATTACTGTGTTTTACTGAGCTATAATGATTTCAAATCAAAGATAAGAGAATAAGTTATCGAATAGACATTCTAGCACCACGACGAGGATGTGATTCGAACTCACGTGTGCAGAGCACAATGAATTAATGAACTTTTATCTGATTAGTGAACTTTTTGGTTCCTTCGTCAGATCCTAAAATGTCTAATTGTTGGTAATTACAATCTGATTTGAATTTCAATTACTTCAGTGTTTTCTCTCGACATATTTCAGCAATGCTAACACGATTTTTTTCCGAAAAAATTATCAACTCTCAAATGGAGATGCCGGGGATTGAACCCGGGGCCTCACACATGCAAAGCGTGCGCTCTACCACTGAGCTACATCCCCAGGACGACGAGGATGGGATTCGAACCCACGCGTACAGAGCACAATGGATTAGCAGTCCATCGCCTTAACCACTCGGCCACCTCGTCACATGTGCACCAGATTAGGTGTTGATGGTTTGAATCTTGACCTAATTTCGATTATACCGAAATCATCTCGTGGAATGTAATCAAAGTTTGAATAGTAACCGACGTGAGCAGAGAAAATTGAACTTTTTTGCTGCTTCGCCAGATCCTGAGATGTCTACATGTTGGTGATTTCAATTTGATTTGAATTCAGTCTCCGGTCACCGTTGTCGTGGCCGAGTGGTTAAGGCGACAGACTCGAAATCTGTTGGGCGTTGCCCGCGCAGGTTCGAATCCTGCCGACAACGTTATTTGAGATTTCATTTAGCAGGATTAACAACATCGAGCAAAGATTAGATAAAACTTGCCCAAACGATTATCAGATATTTTTATTGGAGCTGCCTGGTTTTGGAATTATTATACCGTTTTGTTTTTGGAGGCAAATTGATGGCTTGGAACAGATTGAGACCAATTGCGCCTAGCTCAAACAAATACAATAAAAGGCCCAATCTTGTATTCGTTACCGATTACGAGATTAGCTAGATAATTGTTGTTTGACGTTTACAAAAAACATAATCCATTTCTCATCCCAATCAATGGTCTGCTGTAACGCTCATTCACAATACGTGGCAGCATGCGAACGCTTTATATAGCTGAGATCTCGAATCATTGTCTTGCCTATAACGGTGAATATCGACCTTTGTCTATAATGTAAGTGGCAGTTTATGACTAAAACGTAGTCAATCGATAAATCCTTATGACTTAGCCTCGCTAAACGAAAGAATAAAATTTCTTATACACTATACAAAGATAGTAGCAATTACTGTGATTTTACTGAGCTATAATGATTTCAAATCAAAGATAAGAGAATAAGTTATCGGATAGGCATTCTAGCACCACGACGAGAATGTGATTCGAACCCACGTGTGCGGAGCACAATGAATTAGCGAACTTTTATCAGATTAGTGAACTTTTTGGTTCCTTCGTCAGATCCTAAAATGTCTAATTGTTGGTAATTACAATCTGATTTGAATTTCAATTACTTCAGTGTTTTCTCTCGACATATTTCAGCAATGCTAACACGATTTTATTTTGAAAAAATTATCAACTCTCAAATGGAGATGCCGGGGATTGAACCCGGGGCCTCACACATGCAAACCGTGCGCTCTACCACTGAGCTACATCCCCAGGACGACGAGGATGGGATTCGAACCCACGCGTGCAGAGCACAATGGATTAGCAGTCAATCGCCTTAACCACTCGGCCACCTCGTCACGTGTGCACCAGATTAGGTGTTGATGGTTTGAATCTTGACCTAATTTCGATTATACCGAAATCATCTCGTGGAATGTAATCAAAGTTTGAATAGTAACCGACGTGAGCAGAGAAAATTGAACTTTTTTGCTGCTTCGCCAGATCCTGAGATGTCTACATGTTGGTGATTTCAATTTGATTTGAATTCAGTCTCCGGTCACCGTTGTCGTGGCCGAGTGGTTAAGGCGACAGACTCGAAAGCTGTTGGGCGTTGCCCGCGCAGGTTCGAATCCTGCCGACAACGTTATGTGAGATTTCATTTAGAAGGATTAACAACATCGAGCAAAGATTAGATGAAACTTGCCCAATCGATTATCAGATATTTTTATTGGAGCTGCCTGGTTTTGGAATTATATTACCGTTTTGTTTTTGAAGAATTATTGATGGCTTGGGACGGATTGATAGCTATTGCGCCTAGCTCAACGAATACATTAAATAGCCCAATCTTGTATTCGTTACTGATTACGAGATTAGCTAGATAATTGTTGTTTATTGTTTACAAAACACTTAACCCATTTCTCATCCCAATCAATGGTCTGCTGTAACGCTCATTCACAATACGTGGCAGCATGCGAACGCTTTTAGTAGCTGAGATCTCGAATCATTGTCTTGCCTATAACGGTGAATATCGACCTTTGTCTATAATTTAAGTCGCAGTTTATGACTGAAACGCAGTCAATCGATAAATACTTATGACTTAGCCTCGCTAAACGAAAGAATAAAATTTCTTATACACTATACGGATAGTAGCAATTACTGTGTTTTTACTGAGCTATAATGATTTCAAATCAAAGATAAGAGAATAAGTTATCGAATAGACATTCTAGCACCACGACGAGGATGTGATTCGAACTCACGTGTGCAGAGCACAATGAATTAATAAACTTTTATCTGATTAGTGAACTTTTTGGTTCCTTCGTCAGATCCTAAAATGTCTAATTGTTGGTAATTACAATCTGATTTGAATTTCAATTACTTCAGTGTTTTCTCTCGACATATTTCAGCAATGCTAACACGATTTTTTTTCGAAAAAATTATCAACTTTCAAATGGAGATGCCGGGGATTGAACCCGGGGCCTCACACATGCAAAGCGTGCGCTCTACCACTGAGCTACATCCCCAGGACGACGAGGATGGGATTCGAACCCACGCGTGCAGAGCACAATGGATTAGCAGTCCATCGCCTTAACCACTCGGCCACCTCGTCACATGTGCACCAGATTAGGTGTTGATGGTTTGAATCTTGACCTAATTTCGATTATACCGAAATCATCTCGTGGAATGTAATCAAAGTTTGAATAGTAACCGACGTGAGCAGAGAAAATTGAACTTTTTTGCTGCTTCGCCAGATCCTGAGATGTCTACATGTTGGTGATTTCAATTTGATTTGAATTCAGTCTCCGGTCACCGTTGTCGTGGCCGAGTGGTTAAGGCGACAGACTCGAAATCTGTTGGGCGTTGCCCGCGCAGGTTCGAATCCTGCCGACAACGTTATTTGAGATTTCATTTAGCAGGATTAACAACATCGAGCAAAGATTAGATAAAACTTGCCCAAACGATTATCAGATATTTTTATTGGAGCTGCCTGGTTTTGGAATTATTATACCGTTTTGTTTTTGGAGGCAAATTGATGGCTTGGAACGGATTGAGACCAGTTGCGCCTAGCTCAAACAAATACAATAAAAAGCCCAATCTTGTATTCGTTACCGATTACGAGATTAGCTAGATAATTGTTGTTTGACGTTTACAAAAAACATAATCCATTTCTCATCCCAATCAATGGTCTGCTGTAACGCTCATTCACAATACGTGGCAGCATGCGAACGCTTTATATAGCTGAGATCTCGAATCATTGTCTTGCCTATAACGGTGAATATCGACCTTTGTCTATAATGTAAGTGGCAGTTTATGACTAAAACGTAGTCAATCGATAAATCCTTATGACTTAGCCTCGCTAAACGAAAGAATAAAATTTCTTATACACTATACAAAGATAGTAGCAATTACTGTGATTTTACTGAGCTATAATGATTTCAAATCAAAGATAAGAGAATAAGTTATCGGATAGGCATTCTAGCACAAACGACGAGAATGTGATTCGAACCCACGTGTGCGGAGCACAATGAATTAGCGAACTTTTATCAGATTAGTGAACTTTTTGGTTCCTTCGTCAGATCCTAAAATGTCTAATTGTTGGTAATTACAATCTGATTTGAATTTCAATTACTTCAGTGTTTTCTCTCGACATATTTCAGCAATGCTAACACGATTTTATTTTGAAAAAATTATCAACTCTCAAAGGGAGATGCCGGGGATTGAACCCGGGGCCTCACACATGCAAACCGTGCGCTCTACCACTGAGCTACATCCCCAGGACGACGAGGATGGGATTCGAACCCACGCGTGCAGAGCACAATGGATTAGCAGTCAATCGCCTTAACCACTCGGCCACCTCGTCACATGTGCACCAGATTAGGTGTTGATGGTTTGAATCTTGACCTAATTTCGATTATACCGAAATCATCTCGTGGAATGTAATCAAAGTTTGAATAGTAACCGACGTGAGCAGAGAAAATTGAACTTTTTTGCTGCTTCGCCAGATCCTGAGATGTATACATGTTGGTGATTTCAATTTGATTTGAATTCAGTCTCCGGTCACCGTTGTCGTGGCCGAGTGGTTAAGGCGACAGACTCGAAAGCTGTTGGGTGTTGCCCGCGCAGGTTCGAATCCTGCCGACAACGTTATGTGAGATTTCATTTAGAAGGATTAACAACATCGAGCAAAGATTAGATGAAACTTGCCCAATCGATTATTAGCTGTTTTTATTGGAGCTGCCTGGTTTTGGAATTATATTACCGTTTTGTTTTGGAAGAATTATTGATGGCTTGGGACGGATTGATAGCTATTGCGCCTAGCTCAACGAATACATTAAATAGCCCAATTTTGTCTTCGTTACTGATTACGAGATTAGCTAGATAATTGTTGTTTATTGTTTACAAAACACTTAATCCATTTCTCATCCCAATCAATGGTCTGCTGTAACGCTCATTCACAATACGTGGCAGCATGCGAACGCTTTATATAGCTGAGATCTCGAATCATTGTCTTGCCTATAACGGTGAATATCGACCTTTGTCTATAATTTAAGTCGCAGTTTATGACTGAAACGCAGTCAATCGATAAATACTTATGACTTAGCCTCGCTAAACGAAAGAATAAAATTTCTTATACACTATACGGATAGTAGCAATTACTGTGTTTTTACTGAGCTATAATGATTTCAAATCAAAGATAAGAGAATAAGTTATCGAATAGGCATTCTAGCACCACGACGAGGATGTGATTCGAACTCACGTGTGCAGAGCACAATGAATTACCAAACTTTTATCTGATTAGTGAACTTTTTGGTTCCTACGTCAGATCCTAAAATGTCTAATTGTTGGTAATTACAATCTGATTTGAATTTCAATTACTTCAGAGTTTTCTCTCGACATATTTCAGCAATGCTAACACGATTTTTTTTCGAAAAAATTATCAACTTTCAAATGGAGATGCCGGGGATTGAACCCGGGGCCTCACACATGCAAAGCGTGCGCTCTACCACTGAGCTACATCCCCAGGACGACGAGGATGGGATTCGAACCCACGCGTGCAGAGCACAATGGATTAGCAGTCCATCGCCTTAACCACTCGGCCACCTCGTCACATGTGCACCAGATTAGGTGTTGATGGTTTGAATCTTGACCTAATTTCGATTATACCGAAATCATCTCGTGGAATGTAATCAAAGTTTGAATAGTAACCGACGTGAGCAGAGAAAATTGAACTTTTTTGCTGCTTCGCCAGATCCTGAGATGTCTACATGTTGGTGATTTCAATTTGATTTGAATTCAGTCTCCGGTCACCGTTGTCGTGGCCGAGTGGTTAAGGCGACAGACTCGAAATCTGTTGGGCGTTGCCCGCGCAGGTTCGAATCCTGCCGACAACGTTATTTGAGATTTCATTTAGCAGGATTAACAACATCGAGCAAAGATTAGATAAAACTTGCCCAAACGATTATCAGATATTTTTATTGGAGCTGCCTGGTTTTGGAATTATTATACCGTTTTGTTTTTGGAGGCAAATTGATGGCTTGGAACGGATTGAGACCAATTGCGCCTAGCTCAAACAAATACAATAAAAAGCCCAATCTTGTATTCGTTACCGATTACGAGATTAGCTAGATAATTGTTGTTTGACGTTTACAAAAAACATAATCCATTTCTCATCCCAATCAATGGTCTGCTGTAACGCTCATTCACAATACGTGGCAGCATGCGAACGCTTTATATAGCTGAGATCTCGAATCATTGTCTTGCCTATAACGGTGAATATCGACCTTTGTCTATAATGTAAGTGGCAGTTTATGACTAAAACGTAGTCAATCGATAAATCCTTATGACTTAGCCTCGCTAAACGAAAGAATAAAATTTCTTATACACTATACAAAGATAGTAGCAATTACTGTGATTTTACTGAGCTATAATGATTTCAAATCAAAGATAAGAGAATAAGTTATCGGATAGGCATTCTAGCACAAACGACGAGAATGTGATTCGAACCCACGTGTGCGGAGCACAATGAATTAGCGAACTTTTATCAGATTAGTGAACTTTTTGGTTCCTTCGTCAGATCCTAAAATGTCTAATTGTTGGTAATTACAATCTGATTTGAATTTCAATTACTTCAGTGTTTTCTCTCGACATATTTCAGCAATGCTAACACGATTTTATTTTGAAAAAATTATCAACTCTCAAAGGGAGATGCCGGGGATTGAACCCGGGGCCTCACACATGCAAACCGTGCGCTCTACCACTGAGCTACATCCCCAGGACGACGAGGATGGGATTCGAACCCACGCGTGCAGAGCACAATGGATTAGCAGTCAATCGCCTTAACCACTCGGCCACCTCGTCACATGTGCACCAGATTAGGTGTTGATGGTTTGAATCTTGACCTAATTTCGATTATACCGAAATCATCTCGTGGAATGTAATCAAAGTTTGAATAGTAACCGACGTGAGCAGAGAAAATTGAACTTTTTTGCTGCTTCGCCAGATCCTGAGATGTATACATGTTGGTGATTTCAATTTGATTTGAATTCAGTCTCCGGTCACCGTTGTCGTGGCCGAGTGGTTAAGGCGACAGACTCGAAAGCTGTTGGGTGTTGCCCGCGCAGGTTCGAATCCTGCCGACAACGTTATGTGAGATTTCATTTAGAAGGATTAACAACATCGAGCAAAGATTAGATGAAACTTGCCCAATCGATTATTAGCTGTTTTTATTGGAGCTGCCTGGTTTTGGAATTATATTACCGTTTTGTTTTGGAAGAATTATTGATGGCTTGGGACGGATTGATAGCTATTGCGCCTAGCTCAACGAATACATTAAATAGCCCAATTTTGTCTTCGTTACTGATTACGAGATTAGCTAGATAATTGTTGTTTATTGTTTACAAAACACTTAATCCATTTCTCATCCCAATCAATGGTCTGCTGTAACGCTCATTCACAATACGTGGCAGCATGCGAACGCTTTATATAGCTGAGATCTCGAATCATTGTCTTGCCTATAACGGTGAATATCGACCTTTGTCTATAATTTAAGTCGCAGTTTATGACTGAAACGCAGTCAATCGATAAATACTTATGACTTAGCCTCGCTAAACGAAAGAATAAAATTTCTTATACACTATACGGATAGTAGCAATTACTGTGTTTTTACTGAGCTATAATGATTTCAAATCAAAGATAAGAGAATAAGTTATCGAATAGGCATTCTAGCACCACGACGAGGATGTGATTCGAACTCACGTGTGCAGAGCACAATGAATTACCAAACTTTTATCTGATTAGTGAACTTTTTGGTTCCTACGTCAGATCCTAAAATGTCTAATTGTTGGTAATTACAATCTGATTTGAATTTCAATTACTTCAGAGTTTTCTCTCGACATATTTCAGCAATGCTAACACGATTTTATTTCGAAAAATTATTAATTCTCAAATGGAGATGCCGGGGATTGAACCCGGGGCCTCACACATGCGAAGCGTGCGCTCTACCACTGAGCTACATCCCCAGGACGACGAGGATGGGATTCGAACCCACGCGCGCAGAGCCCAATGGATTAGCAGTCCATCGCCTTAACCACTCGGCAACCTCGTCACATGTGCACCAGATTAGGTGTTGATGATTTGAATCTTGACCTAATTTCGATTATACCGAAATCATCTCGTGGAATGTAATCAAAGTTTGAATAGTAACCGACGTGAGCAGAGAAAATTGAACTTTTTTGCTGCTTCGCCAGATCCTGAGATGTCTAATTGTTGGTGATTTCAATTTGATTTGAATTCAGCCTCCGGTCACCGTTGTCGTGGCCGAGTGGTTAAGGCGACAGACTCGAAATCTGTTGGGCGTTGCCCGCGCAAGTTCGAATCCTGCCGACAACGCTATTTGAGATTTCATTTAGCAGGATTAACAACATCGAGCAAAGATTAGATGAAACTTGCCCAAACGATTATTAGATATTTTTATTGGAGCTGCCTGGTTTTGGAATTATATTACCGTTTTGTTTTTGAAGAAATATTGATGGCTTGGGACGGATTGATACCTATTGCGCCTAGCTGAAACGAATACAATAAATAGCCCAATCTTGTATTCGTTACTGATTACGAGATTAGCTAGATAATTGTTGTTTATTGTTTACAAAACACTTAATCCATTTCTCATCCCAATCAATGGTCTGCTGTAACGCTCATTCACAATACGTGGCAGCATGCGAACGCTTTATATAGCTGAGATCTCGAATAATTGTCTTGCCTATAACGGTGAATATCGACCTTTGTCTATAATGTAAGTCGCAGTTTATGACTGAAACGCAGTCAATCGATAAATACTTACGACTTAGCCTCGCTAAACGAAAGAATAAAATTTCGTATACACTATACGGATAGTTGCAATTACTGTGTTTTTACTGAGCTATAATGATTTCAAATCAAAGATAAGAGAATAAGTTATCGAATAGGCATTCTAGCACCACGACGAGAATGTGATTCGAACCCACGCGTGCAGAGCACAATGAATTAGCAAACTTTTATCTGATTAGTGAACTTTTTGGTTCCTTCGTCAGATCCTAAAATGTCTAATTGTTGGTAATTACAATCTGATTTGAATTTCAATTACTTCAGAGTTTTCTCTCGACATATTTCAGCAATTCTAACACGATTTTATTTCGAAAAAATTATTAATTCTCAAATGGAGATGCCGGGGATTTAACCCGGGGCCTCACACATGCGAAGCATGCGCTCTACCACTGAGCTACATCCCCAGGACGACGAGGATGGGATTCGAAGCCACGCGTGCAGAGCACAATGGATTAGCAGTCCATCGCCTTAACCACTCGGCCACCTCGTCACATGTGCACCAGATTAGGTGTTGATGATTTGAATCTTGACCTAATTTCGATTATACCGAAATCATCTCATGGAATGTAATCAAAGTTTGAATAGTAACCGACGCGAGCAGAGAAAATTGAACTTTTTTGCTGCTTCGCCAGATCCTGAGATGTCTAATTGTTGGTGATTTCAATTTGATTTGAATTCAGTCTCCGGTCACCGTTGTCGTGGCCGAGTGGTTAAGGCGACAGGCTCGAAATCTGTTGGGCGTTGCCCGCGCAGGTTCGAATCCTGCCGACAACGTTATTTGAGATTTCATTTAGCAGGATTAACAACATCGAGCAAAGATTAGATAAAACTTGCCCAAACGACTGTCAGATATTTTTATTGGAGCTGCCTGGTTTTGAAATTATTATACCGTTTTGTTTTGGAGGCACATTGATGGCTTGGAACGGATTGAGACCAATTGCGCCTAGCTCAAACAAATACAATAAAAAGCCCAATCTTGTATTCGTTACCGAATACGAGATTAGCTAGATAATTGTTGTTTGTCGTTTACAAAAAACATAATCCATTTCTCATCCCAATCAATGGTCTGCTGTAACGCTCATTCACAATACGTGGCAGCATGCGAACGCTTTATATAGCTGAGATCTCGAATCATTGTCTTGCCTATAACGGTGAATATCGACCTTTGTCTATAATGTAAGTGGCACTTTATGACTGAAACGCCGTCAATCGATAAAGCCTTATGACTTAGCCTCGCTAAACGAAAAAATAAAATTTCATATACACTATACGGATAGTAGCAATTGATGTGTTTTTACTGAGCTATAATGATTTCAAATCAAAGATAAGAGAATAAGTTATCGGATAGGCATTCTAGCACCACGACGAGAATGTGATTCGAACCCACGTCTGCAGAGCACAATGAATTAGCGAACTTTTATCAGATTAGTGAACTTTTTGGTTCCTTCGTCAGATCCTAAAATGTCTAATTGTTGGTAATTACAATCTGATTTGAATTTCAATTACTTCAGAGTTTTCTCTCGACATATTTCAGCAATGCTAACACGATTTTATTTCGAAAAATTATTAATTCTCAAATGGAGATGCCGGGGATTGAACCCGGGGCCTCACACATGCGAAGCGTGCGCTCTACCACTGAGCTACATCCCCAGGACGACAAGGATGGGATTCGAACCCACGCGCGCAGAGCCCAATGGATTAGCAGTCCATCGCCTTAACCACTCGGCAACCTCGTCACATGTGCACCAGATTAGGTGTTGATGATTTGAATCTTGACCTAATTTCGATTATACCGAAATCATCTCGTGGAATGTAATCAAAGTTTGAATAGTAACCGACGTGAGCAGAGAAAATTGAACTTTTTTGCTGCTTCGCCAGATCCTGAGATGTCTAATTGTTGGTGATTTCAATTTGATTTGAATTCAGCCTCTGGTCACCGTTGTCGTGGCCGAGTGGTTAAGGCGACAGACTCGAAATCTGTTGGGCGTTGCCCGCGCAAGTTCGAATCCTGCCGACAACGCTATTTGAGATTTCATTTAGCAGGATTAACAACATCGAGCAAAGATTAGATGAAACTTGCCCAAACGATTATTAGATATTTTTATTGGAGCTGCCTGGTTTTGGAATTATATTACCGTTTTGTTTTTGAAGAAATATTGATGGCTTGGGACGGATTGATACCTATTGCGCCTAGCTGAAACGAATACAATAAATAGCCCAATCTTGTATTCGTTACTGATTACGAGATTAGCTAGATAATTGTTGTTTATTGTTTACAAAACACTTAATCCATTTCTCATCCCAATCAATGGTCTGCTGTAACGCTCATTCACAATACGTGGCAGCATGCGAACGCTTTATATAGCTGAGATCTCGAATAATTGTCTTGCCTATAACGGTGAATATCGACCTTTGTCTATAATGTAAGTCGCAGTTTATGACTGAAACGCAGTCAATCGATAAATACTTACGACTTAGCCTCGCTAAACGAAAGAATAAAATTTCGTATACACTATACGGATAGTTGCAATTACTGTGTTTTTACTGAGCTATAATGATTTCAAATCAAAGATAAGAGAATAAGTTATCGAATAGGCATTCTAGCACCACGACGAGAATGTGATTCGAACCCACGCGTGCAGAGCACAATGAATTAGCAAACTTTTATCTGATTAGTGAACTTTTTGGTTCCTTCGTCAGATCCTAAAATGTCTAATTGTTGGTAATTACAATCTGATTTGAATTTCAATTACTTCAGAGTTTTCTCTCGACATATTTCAGCAATTCTAACACGATTTTATTTCGAAAAAATTATTAATTCTCAAATGGAGATGCCGGGGATTTAACCCGGGGCCTCACACATGCGAAGCATGCGCTCTACCACTGAGCTACATCCCCAGGACGACGAGGATGGGATTCGAAGCCACGCGTGCAGAGCACAATGGATTAGCAGTCCATCGCCTTAACCACTCGGCCACCTCGTCACATGTGCACCAGATTAGGTGTTGATGATTTGAATCTTGACCTAATTTCGATTATACCGAAATCATCTCATGGAATGTAATCAAAGTTTGAATAGTAACCGACGCGAGCAGAGAAAATTGAACTTTTTTGCTGCTTCGCCAGATCCTGAGATGTCTAATTGTTGGTGATTTCAATTTGATTTGAATTCAGTCCCCGGTCACCGTTGTCGTGGCCGAGTGGTTAAGGCGACAGGCTCGAAATCTGTTGGGCGTTGCCCGCGCAGGTTCGAATCCTGCCGACAACGTTATTTGAGATTTCATTTAGCAGGATTAACAACATCGAGCAAAGATTAGATAAAACTTGCCCAAACGACTGTCAGATATTTTTATTGGAGCTGCCTGGTTTTGAAATTATTATACCGTTTTGTTTTGGAGGCACATTGATGGCTTGGAACGGATTGAGACCAATTGCGCCTAGCTCAAACAAATACAATAAAAAGCCCAATCTTGTATTCGTTACCGATTACGAGATTAGCTAGATAATTGTTGTTTGTCGTTTACAAAAAACATAATCCATTTCTCATCCCAATCAATGGTCTGCTGTAACGCTCATTCACAATACGTGGCAGCATGCGAACGCTTTATATAGCTAAGATCTCGAATCATTGTCTTGCCTATAACGGTGAATATCGACCTTTTTCTATAATGTAAGTGGCACTTTATGACTGAAACGCCGTCAATCGATAAAGCCTTATGACTTAGCCTCGCTAAACGAAAAAATAAAATTTCATATACACTATACGGATAGTAGCAATTGATGTGTTTTTATTGAGCTATAATGATTTCAAATCAAAGATAAGAGAATAAGTTATCGGATAGGCATTCTAGCACCACGACGAGAATGTGATTCGAACCCACGTCTGCAGAGCACAATGAATTAGCGAACTTTTATCAGATTAGTGAACTTTTTGGTTCCTTCGTCAGATCCTAAAATGTCTAATTGTTGGTAATTACAATCTGATTTGAATTTCAATTACTTCAGGGTTTTCTCTCGACATATTTCAGCAATGCTAACACGATTTTATTTTGAAAAAATTATCAACTCTCAAATGGAGATGCCGGAGATTGAACCCGGGGCCTCACACATGCAAAGCGTGCGCTCTACCACTGAGCTACATCCCCAGGACGACGAGGATGGGATTCGAACCCACGCAATCAGAGCACAATGGATTAGCAGTCCATCGCCTTAACCACTCGGCCACCTCGTCACATGTGCACCAGATTAGGTGTTGATGATTTGAATCTTGACCTAATTTCGATTATACCGAAATCATCTCGTGGAATGTAATCAAAGTTTGAATAGTAACCGACGTGAGCAGAGAAAATTGAACTTTTTTGCTGCTTCGCCAGATCCTGAGATGTCTAATTGTTGGTGATTTCAATTTGATTTGAATTCAGCCTCCGGTCACCGTTGTCGTGGCCGAGTGGTTAAGGCGACAGACTCGAAATCTGTTGGGCGTTGCCCGCGCAAGTTCGAATCCTGCCGACAACGCTATTTGAGATTTCATTTAGCAGGATTAACAACATCGAGCAAAGATTAGATGAAACTTGCCCAAACGATTATTAGATATTTTTATTGGAGCTGCCTGGTTTTGGAATTATATTACCGTTTTGTTTTTGAAGAAATATTGATGGCTTGGGACGGATTGATACCTATTGCGCCTAGCTGAAACGAATACAATAAATAGCCCAATCTTGTATTCGTTACTGATTACGAGATTAGCTAGATAATTGTTGTTTATTGTTTACAAAACACTTAATCCATTTCTCATCCCAATCAATGGTCTGCTGTAACGCTCATTCACAATACGTGGCAGCATGCGAACGCTTTATATAGCTGAGATCTCGAATAATTGTCTTGCCTATAACGGTGAATATCGACCTTTGTCTATAATGTAAGTCGCAGTTTATGACTGAAACGCAGTCAATCGATAAATACTTACGACTTAGCCTCGCTAAACGAAAGAATAAAATTTCGTATACACTATACGGATAGTTGCAATTACTGTGTTTTTACTGAGCTATAATGATTTCAAATCAAAGATAAGAGAATAAGTTATCGAATAGGCATTCTAGCACCACGACGAGAATGTGATTCGAACCCACGCGTGCAGAGCACAATGAATTAGCAAACTTTTATCTGATTAGTGAACTTTTTGGTTCCTTCGTCAGATCCTAAAATGTCTAATTGTTGGTAATTACAATCTGATTTGAATTTCAATTACTTCAGAGTTTTCTCTCGACATATTTCAGCAATTCTAACACGATTTTATTTCGAAAAAATTATTAATTCTCAAATGGAGATGCCGGGGATTTAACCCGGGGCCTCACACATGCGAAGCATGCGCTCTACCACTGAGCTACATCCCCAGGACGACGAGGATGGGATTCGAAGCCACGCGTGCAGAGCACAATGGATTAGCAGTCCATCGCCTTAACCACTCGGCCACCTCGTCACATGTGCACCAGATTAGGTGTTGATGATTTGAATCTTGACCTAATTTCGATTATACCGAAATCATCTCATGGAATGTAATCAAAGTTTGAATAGTAACCGACGCGAGCAGAGAAAATTGAACTTTTTTGCTGCTTCGCCAGATCCTGAGATGTCTAATTGTTGGTGATTTCAATTTGATTTGAATTCAGTCTCCGGTCACCGTTGTCGTGGCCGAGTGGTTAAGGCGACAGGCTCGAAATCTGTTGGGCGTTGCCCGCGCAGGTTCGAATCCTGCCGACAACGTTATTTGAGATTTCATTTAGCAGGATTAACAACATCGAGCAAAGATTAGATAAAACTTGCCCAAACGACTGTCAGATACTTTTATTGGAGCTGCCTGGTTTTGAAATTATTATACCGTTTTGTTTTGGAGGCACATTGATGGCTTGGAACGGATTGAGACCAATTGCGCCTAGCTCAAACAAATACAATAAAAAGCCCAATCTTGTATTCGTTACCGATTACGAGATTAGCTAGATAATTGTTGTTTGTCGTTTACAAAAAACATAATCCATTTCTCATCCCAATCAATGGTCTGCTGTAACGCTCATTCACAATACGTGGCAGCATGCGAACGCTTTATATAGCTGAGATCTCGAATCATTGTCTTGCCTATAACGGTGAATATCGACCTTTGTCTATAATGTAAGTGGCACTTTATGACTGAAACGCCGTCAATCGATAAAGCCTTATGACTTAGCCTCGCTAAACGAAAAAATAAAATTTCATATACACTATACGGATAGTAGCAATTGATGTGTTTTTACTGAGCTATAATGATTTCAAATCAAAGATAAGAGAATAAGTTATCGGATAGGCATTCTAGCACCACGACGAGAATGTGATTCGAACCCACGTCTGCAGAGCACAATGAATTAGCGAACTTTTATCAGATTAGTGAACTTTTTGGTTCCTTCGTCAGATCCTAAAATGTCTAATTGTTGGTAATTACAATCTGATTTGAATTTCAATTACTTCAGGGTTTTCTCTCGACATATTTCAGCAATGCTAACACGATTTTATTTTGAAAAAATTATCAACTCTCAAATGGAGATGCCGGGGATTGAACCCGGGGCCTCACACATGCAAAGCGTGCGCTCTACCACTGAGCTACATCCCCAGGACGACGAGGATGGGATTCGAACCCACGCAATCAGAGCACAATGGATTAGCAGTCCATCGCCTTAACCACTCGGCCACCTCGTCACATGTGCACCAGATTAGGTGTTGATGGTTTGAATCTTGACCTAATTTCGATTATACCGAAATCATCTCGTGGAATGTAATCAAAGTTTGAATAGTAACCGACGTGAACAGAGAAAATTGAACTTTTTTGCTGCTTCGCCAGATCCTGAGATGTCTATTTGTTGGTGATTTCAATTTGATTTGAATTTAGTCTCCGGTCGCCGTTGTCGTGGCCGAGTGGTTAAGGCGACAGACTCGAAATCTGTTGGGCGGTGCCCGCGCAGGTTCGAATCCTGCCGACAACGTTATTTGAGATTTCATTTAGCAGGATTACAACATTGAGCAAAGATTAGATAAAACTTGCCCAAACGATTATCGGATATTTTTATTGGAGCTGCCTGATTTTGGAAATATCATACCGTTTTGTTTTTGAAGACTTATTGATGGCTTGGGACGGATTGATACCTATTGCGCCTAGCTCAAACGAATACATTAAATAGCCCAATCTTGTATTCGTTACTGATTACGAGATTAGCTAGATAATTGTTGTTTATTGTTTACAAAACACCTAATCCATTTCGCATCCCAATCAATGGTCTGCTGTAACGCTCATTCACAATACGTGGCAGCATGCGAACGCTTTATATAGCTGAGATCTCGAATCATTGTCTTGCCTAAAACGGTCAATATCGACCTTTGTCTATAATGTAAGTGGCAGTTTATGACTAAAACGTAGTCAATCGATAAATCCTTATGACTTAGCCTCGCTAAACGAAAGAATAAAATTTCTTATACACTATACAAAGATAGTAGCAATTACTGTGATTTTACTGAGCTATAATGATTTCAAATCAAAGATAAGAGAATAAGTTATCGAATAGGCATTCTAGCATCACGACGAGAATGTGATTCGAACCCACGTGTGCAGAGCACAATGAATTAGCGAACTTTTATCAGATTAGTGAACTTTTTGGTTCCTTCGTCAGATCCTGCAATGTCTAATTGTTGGTAATTACAATCTGATTTGAATTTCAATTATTTCAGTGTTTTCTCTCGACTTATTTCAGCAATGCTAACAGGATTTTATTTCGAAAAAATTATCAACTCTCAAATGGAGATGCCGGGGATTGAACCCGGGGCCTCACACATGCAAAGCGTGCGCTCTACCACTGAGCTACATCCCCAGGTCGACGAGGATGGGATTCGAACCCACGCGATCAGAGCACAATGGACCAGCAGTCCATCGCCTTAACCACTCGGCCACCTCGTCACATGTGCACCAGATTAGGTGTTGATAGTTTGATTCTTGACCTAATTTCGATTATACCGAAATCATCTCGTGGAATGTAATCAAAGTTTGAATAGTAACCGACGTGAGCAGAGAAAATTGAACTTTTTTGCTGCTTCGCCAGATCCTGAGATGTCTATTTGTTGGTGATTTCAATTTGATTTGAATTAAGTCTCCGGTCATCGTTGTCGTGGCCGAGTGGTTAAGGCGACAAACTCGAAATCTGTTGGGCGTTGCCCGCGCAGGTTCGAATCTTGCCGACAACGTTATTTGAGATTTCATTTAGCAGGATTACAACATTGAGCAAAGATTAGATAAAACTTGCCCAAACGATTATCGGATATTTTTATTGAAGCTACCTGATTTTGGAAATATCATACCGTTTTGTTTTTGAAGACTTATTGATGGCTTGGGACGGATTGATACCTATTGCGCCTAGATCAAACGAATACATTAAATAGCCCAATCTTGTATTCGTTACTGATTACGAGATTAGCTAGATAATTGTTGTTTATTGTTTACAAAACACTTAATCCATTTCTTATCCCAATCAATGGTCTGCTGTAACGCTCATTCACAATACGTGGCAGCATGCAAACGCTTTATATAGCTGAGATCTCGAATCATTGTCTTGCCTATAACGGTGAATATCGACCTTTGTCTATAATGTAAGTGGCAGTTTATGACTAAAACGTAGTCAATCGATAAATCCTTATGACTTAGCCTCGCTAAACGAAGGAATAAAATTTCTTATACACTATACAAATATAGTAGCAATTACTGTGATTTTACTGAGCTATAATGATTTCAAATCAAAGATAAGAGAATAAGTTATCGGATAGGCATTCTAGCACCACGACGAGAATGTGATTCGAACCCACGTGTGCAGAGCACATTGAATTAGCGAACTTTTATCAGATTAGTGAACTTTTTGGTTCCTTCGTCAGATCCTGCTATGTTTAATTGTTGGTAATTACAATCTGATTTGAATTTCAATTACTTCAGAGTTTTCTCTCGACATATTTCAGCAATGCTAACACGATTTTATTTCGAAAAAATTATCAACTCTCAAATGGAGATGCCGGGGATTGAACCCGGGGCCTCACACATGCGAAGCGTGCGCTCTACCACTGAGCTATATCCCCAGGACGACGAGGATGGGATTCGAACCCACGCGTGCAGAGCACAATGGATTAGCAGTCCATCGCCTTAACCACTCGGCCACCTCGTCACATGTGCACCAGATTAGGTGTTGATGGCTTGAATCTTGACCTAATTTCGATTATACCGAAATCATCTCGTGGGATGTAATCAAAGTTTGAATAGTAACCGACGTGAGCAGAGAAAATTGAACTTTTTTGCTGCTTCGCCAGATCCTGAGATGTCTATTTGTTGGTGATTTCAATTTGATTTGAATTTAGTCTCCGGTCACCGTTGTCGTGGCCGAGTGGTTAAGGCGACAGACTCGAAATCTGTTGGGCGTTGCCCGCGCAGGTTCGAATCATGCCGACAACGTTATTTGAGATTTCATTTAGCAGGATTACAACATTGAGCAAAGATTAGATAAAACATGCCCAAACGATTATCGGATGTTTTTATTGAAGCTGCCTGATTTTGGAAATATCATACCGTTTTGTTTTTGAAGACTTATTGATGGCTTGGGACGGATTGATACCTATTGCGCCTAGCTCAAACGAATACATTAAATAGCCCAATCTTGTATTCGTTACTGATTACGAGATTAGCTAGATAATTGTTGTTTATTGTTTACAAAACACCTAATCCATTTCGCATCCCAATCAATGGTCTGCTGTAACGCTCATTCACAATACGTGGCAGCATGCGAACGCTTTATATAGCTGAGATCTCGAATCATTGTCTTGCCTATAACGGTGAATATCGACCTTTGTCTATAATGTAAGTCGCAGTTTATGACTGAAACGCAGTCAATCGATAAATACTTATGACTTAGCCTCGCTAAACGAAAGAATAAAATTTCTTATACACTATACGGATTGTAGCAATTACTGTGTTTTTACTGAGCTATAATGATTTCAAATCAAAGATAAGAAAATAAGTTATCGAATAGGCATTCTAGCACCACGACGAGAATGTGATTCGAACCCACACGTGCAGAGCACAATGAATTAGCGAACTTTTATCTGATTAGTGAACTTTTTGGTTCCTTCGTCAGATCCTAAAATGTCTCTAATTGTTGGTAATTACAATCTGATTTGAATTTCAATTACTTCAGAGTTTTCTCTCGACATATTTCAGCAATGCTAACACGATTTTATTTCGAAAAACATATTAAATTCTCAAATGGAGATGCCGGGGATTGAACCCGGGGCCTCACACATGCGAAGCATGCGCTCTACCACTGAGCTACATCCCCAGGACGACGAGGATGGGATTCGAACCCACGCGTGCAGAGCACAATGGATTAGCAGTCCATCGCCTTAACCACTCGGCCACCTCGTCACATGTGCACCAGATTAGGTGTTGATGATTTGAATCTTGACCTAATTTCGATTATACCGAAATCATCTCGTGGAATGTAATCAAAGTTTGAACAGTAACCGACGCGAGCAGAGAAAATTGAACTTTTTTGCTGCTTCGCCAGATCCTGATATGTCTAATTGTTGGTGATTTCAATTTGATTTGAATTCAGTCTCCGGTCACCGTTGTCGTGGCCGAGTGGTTAAGGCGACAGACTCAAAATCTGTTGGGCGTTGCCCGCGCAGGTTCGAATCCTGCCGAAAACGTTATTTGAGATTTAATTTAGCAGGATTAACAACATCGAGCAAAGATTAGATAAAACTTGCCCAAACGATTGTCAGATATTTTTATTGGAGCTGCCTGGTTTTGGAATTATTATACCGTTTTGTTTTGGAGGCACATTGATGGCTTGGAACGGATTGAGACCAATTGCGCCTAGCTCAAACAAATACAATAAAAAGCCCAATCTTGTATTCGTTACCGATTACGAGAGTAGCTAGATAATTGTTGTTCATTGTTTACAAAACACCTAATCCATTTCGCATCCCAATCAATGGTCTGCTGTAACGCTCATTCACAATATGTGGCAGCATGCGAACGCTTTATATAGCTGAGATCTCGAATCATTGTCTTGCCTATAACGGTGAATATCGACCTTTGTCTATAATGTAAATGGCAGTTTATGACTGAAACGCCGTCAATCGATAAAGCCTTATGACTTAGCCTCGCTAAACGAAAAAATAAAATTTCATATACACTATACGGATAGTAGCAATTACTGTGTTTTTACTGAGCTATAATGATTTCAAATCAAAGATAAGAGAATAAGTTATCGGATAGGCATGCTAGCACCACGACGAGAATGTGATTCGAACCCACGTGTGCAGAGCACAATGAATTAGCGAACTTTTATCAGATTAGTGAACTTTTTGGTTCCTTCGTCAGATCCTAAAATGTCTAATTGTTGGTAATTACAATCTGATTTGAATTTCAATTACTTCAGTGTTTTCTCTCGACATATTTCAGCAATGCTAACACGATTTTATTTCGAAAAAATTATCAAATCTCAAATGGAGATGCCGGGGATTGAACCCGGGGCCTCACACATGCAAAGCGTGCGCTCTACCACTGAGCTACATCCCCAGGACGACGAGGATGGGATTCGAACCCACGCGATCAGAGCACAATGGATTAGCAGTCCATCGCCTTAACCACTCCGCCACCTCGTCACATGTGCACCAGATTAGGTGTTGATAGTTTGAATCTTGACCTAATTTCGATTATACCGAAATCATCTCGTAGAATGTAATCAAAGTTTGAATAGTAACCGACGTGATCAGAGAAAATTGAACTTTTTTGCTGCTTCGCCAGATCCTGAGATGTCTATTTGTTGGTGATTTCAATTTGATTTGAATTTAGTCTCCGGTCACCGTTGTCGTGGCCGAGTGGTTAAGGCGACAGACTCGAAATCTGTTGGGCGTTGCCCGCGCAGGTTCGAATCCTGCCGACAACGTTATTTGAGATTTCATTTAGCAGGATTACAACATTGAGCAAAGATTAGATAAAACTTGCCCAAACGATTATCGGATATTTTTATTGAAGCTGCCTGCCCAATCTTGTATTCGTTACTGATTACGAGATTAGCTAGATAATTGTTGTTTATTGTTTACAAAACACTTAATCCATTTCTCATCCCAATCAATGGTCTGCTGTAACGCTCATTCATAATACGTGGCAGCATGCGAACGCTTTATATAGCTGAAATCTCGAATCATTGTCTTGCCTATAACGGTGAATATCGACCTTTGTCTATAATGTAAGTGGCAGTTTATGACTAAAACGTAGTCAATCGATAAATCCTTATGACTTAGCCTCGCTAAACGAAAGAATAAAATTTCTTAAACACTATACAAAGATATTAGCAATTACTGTGATTTTACTGAGCTATAATGATTTCAAATCAAAGATAAGAGAATAAGTTATCGGATAGGCATTCTAGCACCACGACGAAAATGTGATTCGAACCCACGTGTGCAGAGCACAATGAATTAGCGAACTTTTATCAGATTAGTGATCTTTTTGGTTCCTTCGTCAGATCCTGCAATGTCTAATTGTTGGTAATTACAATCTGATTTGAATTGCAATTACTTCAGAGTTTTCTCTCGACATATTTCAGCAATGCTAACACGATTTTATTTCGAAAAACATATTAATTCTCAAATGGAGATGCCGGGGATTGAACCCGGGGCCTCACACATGCGAAGCATGCGCTCTACCACTGAGCTACATCCCCAGGACGACGAGGATGGGATTCGAACCCACGCGTGCAGAGCACAATGGATTATTTTTTTTTTTTTTTTTTTTTTTTTTTTTTTTTTTATTTTGCGGATCAGAATTTTCCAAGGCACAGATCAGTGTCTAATGCCACGTCATATCCGTGTCATATCGGTATAACGCTTCATAAGCATGCCACTGCATAAGCAGCAGTCATAAACTTATGGAGGCTTCAGTATCTGCCGCGCCATTGCACAGCACAAACTTCCACCCCGGGGTTCGGTATACACTGTATGTCACAGCATAACTTTCGCCCAGGGCTTCCGTCTGCACCATGCATAGCATAGCTCAACTTCCGCCCCCCGGCTTCCGTACATACTGCGTGACGCTTAACACGCACACAGCATGACATCCACCGTGAAGCTTCCGATTCATCACGTCCGCTTAATATGTGATGGTATTTCCGACATAAAAAATGGATAAAATTGCAGAGTCCACTTGGGCAGATATGCTTTTGTTTATGGTGGATTGCGTTATGTAGCTGAATATCCATTTAGGATCTCCTTCCAGTTATTTACTATTCCGAGAAAATTAAGGTTAGTAAAAGTGTTCTCCATTGTGTTTAAAAATTGCGTAAAGTGAGATATTGTTTTTGAAATTATATCATCGTCCATAGGGGTCAAATATTTATTTTGGATATCCAGTCTTATTTTGGTGCCAATTAAGTTCTTTTTCCATATTACATAACATTTGGTGACTACTATTCGGTTATGCCCCCTGTAACTATTGTAGAATATTTCCTTTAGAGTTATTTTGATGGAGTTGCTTAGTACGCTGTTAAGAATTTTTAAAAGTTTTACCGCATATTTCCTCGTTGATTTACAGTTTATAATTATATGTCCTGTATTGTCTACAGGCCCTTTGCAAAATTTGCAGCCTAATATTTTTAAGTTTCCGAGAGCATCATACCTGAGGGACATTCCCCTCAAGCGATCGCCGAATATGTACCCCTCTCTTATAATGCGATACGAGATTATTCGTTCCGCGTTAGTAAACTTATTTTTATAATCATGGTTAAATAGGTGAGCTTCTTCCCAATTCACATTCAGCAGCTGTTGTTTTTCTTTGGCTGTTCTGTTGTTCTTCAATTTCATGTACAGGTCTTTATGTCTTGCAACCTCCCAGGTGGATTGCGAGAAATTCAATTCTTTATAGATGTCGAGGATGTATGCCCATTGCTCTGGAATAGTATTGCTGTGGGGCATTGAGTTGGTGTATCTATCCTTGTTGATTTGCTTGACTCTGGATCCCAAAGAGTATAATGCCTCTATTTGCCAAAATTGAGTTAGGGGTTCGTTACCCACGATGTATCTCATTTTTTCCACTGCACATGCCTTTATTTTTGCATCAACATCAATCATATTGATCCCACCATCGTTCCACATTCTTTGTAGCGATTTTCTGCTAATGGCCTCTATCTTTTGCGGGTGCCAGAGGAACTTAAACAGCGCACTCTCGATTTTCTTTATATACGTTTTCGGGATTCTCTTTACTCTCGTATGGAAGATTATGACAGACATAATCATGGAGTTGATTGATATCAGTTTACCATACCAGGTGAGGTTTCGCAGCTTAACGTAATTTAGGGTTCGTATCATCTTATTTTCGATTACCTGCCACATATTGTTTAAGTCCATATTTCCAAATTGTATTCCAAGTATTATGGTGTTTCGTTTTATGTAGTTCCCATGTGGCGAATTGTTCACTAAATTATGCGATTCTTTTGTAATACAGAGAATTTCGGTCTTATCTTTATTTATTTTTTGTCCTGTTGCTAAATGGAAATTGTCTAGCTCGTGAAAGATTTCTGTAATAGATAATTGATCTCTAACTGCGAACGTGATATCATCAGCAAACTGATCGAGTTTATGCTCGTATCTCCCCAGTTGGATACCATGTATATTGGCATTTAATTGTACCGATCTTGCTAGGGGCTCTATATTGATGGCGTAGAGAAGCATACTTAACGGGCATCCTTGCCTAATTCCTTGCCCTATATCGATTTCCTGCGTGAGTCTACCGTTTACATCTACCTGACTTTTAATTCCGTAATACATGCTTTTAATTGCTTTTGAGATTCTATTTCCAAGTCCAATTTGATGTAAAATTTTAAATAAGAAGTCATGATTCACTCTATCAAAAGCTTTAAGATTGTCTATTATTATTAGTGATCCGGGGATATTTTTCATTTTGCAGTGTCTAATTATAGCGTCTATATTATAATGAACATCTTCCATACATCTTTGCTTGAGTGCGCATTTCTGGGATGGACTTATGATTTTGTTTAGTACTGGTTCTAATCGTTTAACAAGGATTCTTGATAGGATTTTATAATCTGCATTGAGCGTTGTGATTGGCCTCCAATTTTTTAAATTTGTTTTGTCTCCCTTCTTGTATACTAATTTAACTTTCGCTATGGTAGCAGATTTTGGTATTTGGCCGAAATATAATATGTTATTCATAAGTTGAGTAAATTGCTTTTTAATAGAGTTCCAGAAGGTCAGGTAGAATTCTTTGGATAGACCATCAAATCCTGGGGATTTATCGTTTCCCATAAATTTTATTGCCCTATATACCTCTTCTTGTGAGATATAGCTTTCTAGTATAATATTATCCTCATCTGCAATTTTAGAAGAGCCCATTAAGTTTAGATAACGATTTTGGTATTGTTCTTGCGTTATATTCTCTTTGCCCCATAGGTTCTTATAGAAACTTTCTACTATTGATATGATCTCCCCGGGATTTGTCTGTACATTTTGGTCATTTGTCACCAGCTCTTCTATTGTTGTTTGCCTAGATCTGCGCCGGATTTTTTCATAAAAGGTTTTGGTGGGCCTTTCCCCTTCTTCAAGGTTTTTCATTTTTGCCATTAGTATGTCCCTTTTGTTTCGTTCATCTTGAATTATCTCGATCTGCGATTTTAGCCTTTTGATTTCGATCATGTTTTCCGCTTTCCCCTCATTGATTAGTATATCAAATCTTTTTCGAATTTGCATTAAGCTATTATTGTGGTCACGTGTCCGGAATTTCGAGTAGGCAATGGTTTGTTTTTTAACCCTCTTTTTCACATAGTCCCACCAGTCCGACAAGTAATCAAAGTTTTCGATATCCGTGAGTGCGTCTTTATATGTATTTTGGATGATGGTGATATACGTGGGGTCCTTATATAGCGCGGTGTTATTGCGCCACGTTCCTTTGCCCCATCGAACCTTTTTGGTTTGTTCTAGTGTAATTTGTGGGCATAGTATGTGATCCGAAACAGTGTTGGGTATATGGGTTATGTCCGAAATGATGCTATTTACATTGGCCGAGTTATATATCCGGTCTATTCTCCGTCCCTGCGATTTGAAGTGGAAGGTATAGATTTGTTTGTTTGAATATTTTGCACGGTAGGTATCGAATATATTGTTCTGTAGGACGAATTTTCGGAAGATTTTCTCAGGGGGTCGCATTTTGAAGTTGTTGGCATTTGTGACGTCACGAATGTCCAGGACGGCATTGAAATCTCCGACTATTATTAAGTAATTTGATTCGCAGTAATTACTTAGAATGTTGGCGAGATTTTGGTAGAACTCCGTTTTATGAGGGCCGTTTTTCGCCGGGGCGTAAACATTGAATATCTTGATGATCCGCTTGTCCATTTCTATTTCTATACTATCGCACCGATGTGTGATATGTGTGGTGTAAGTTGGTGGCAATAGGGTATCACAAACTTTAACCATTATCAACGTGCCTTGCCTGTAAGAGGTATGGAAACCTTCATTCCTATCCAGAGTATTATAATATATATTATATTTTTTATCATTCGCCCACTGGGTCATGAGGGCCTTGTCGACCTTATGGGCCTCTTGTATACAAAGGACATTCGGCTTATCCGTTTCTATAAATTTGTCCAATTCATATCTATGGTGTTGTAGACCATTTACGTTCATGGAAACAATCTTCACCTTAGCCATATATACCTAGTAAAAAGGTGTATGCTACTATTTATGGTATAAGCAAATAATATCCCGAATTATAGTTTATAAGTTTGTACGTCAGTAGACGTATAAGAAGCAGTTTCTGAAAATTTTAAAAGTTTCATTCACTTACGCTTTCCTTTTTTATTTTTTCCAGTCAATTTTGTTTCTGTTATAGCCGAAAAGGATGATTCCGATGACGATTCTCTATTTCTTTTATTGTTCAGGTCGGAGTTGTCCAGGTTTGCGTCCGTCAGATCTACTATGTGTTCGTTATTTCCTAGAACTGCTGGGGCAGAGAGAATTTCATCCGGAACGTCGCTAAATAAAGACGTTGTTGTGTCGTGCGCTTCATATTTATGGACCATGACTTTAACATAGGCCTTCCCTTTCGGTGGAGGGTGGAAAGGCGTATTGCCGATGGTCGAAGTTTGTTTCAGTTTTCTGCTCGGTTCCGGTTGTTTAGGTGTTTGATGGGTATTTCCAGGTTGTGCGTCTTTGGGCGATTCTCCAAGTTGCGCGTCTTTTTGGGGGGTTTGACTCGGACTTGTTGTGTTTCCGACATCTTCACATTCCGACCAGTCACTTATTTCACGTAGTTCAGAGGCCGACGGAGAAAATTCGGAGATGGATTTATCCTTGCCACCTTGCGTTGTTTCCTGTTTGTTCTTGGTAGGTGTAATTTCTTCGGTTGATTGGCAATTAACCTGATTAGGTGTAATTACCGGTCGGTTTTGCTTGGTGTTTCCATTGTTTTGTTTTGTTTTGCTAGGTGAATTTGTAGGAATTATCGGTTGCGTCCTCCTTTGTTTGGGAAAAGTCCAGGTTTTTGTGTAATTTCCTATGGCTGGAAAGTCTCTAGCTTTTGTTTGGCAGTCCTTTTGTAAATGTCCAGCCTGTCTACAATATCTGCAGACAGGCTCGTTATTACAGTCTATGAATGTGTGTCCAGATTGTAGACATCTTCCACATTTTGGAACGTATAGTTCTTTCGGAAGATATGTTTTACATTTGAGGCCTTTGAACACTACATAGTCTGGTAATCGTTCCTTTTTAAAACCCTCTATTATGAAAGCTATGTAGCCGTTATATACATCAGTCCCTCTGTGCCAATTCTTAATAGCACTCTTTACTGTCCCACAACCCAGCTGGTTGATCGTATGAACGGCTTTGTCATAGGATATTTCGTGAGGTATATCCTTCACTGAAATCCTTACGGGTGCATCGCTCGGCATTTGTACAGCGATTTGTGCTTCTGCTGTTTTAATTTGTCCTTGTGTAGCTTCCAGGAAACTTTCCCTGCAGCTGTTATTTGGACCGTCCGTAGGTGCAAACGTTAAAATCCATTGGCCCTTGCGGGTCTCATATAACCCCTTAATTTCGTTTGTATATTCCTTAGTTTTTTCATTGTTTTTCAGTAATTCCATTATTGAGGCGAAGGTGAATTCCGTGTCCGTTTTGAGGAAAACCGTTCTTGGTCTTGCTTCTCCTGGTGATGTTTCTACTGGTGGGTTCGATGCGACAGCCGCAGAATAGTCCCGGGTTGTTGCTTCTCTCCCTGTTGTTGCACTGCCTGCTTTCGCGTAATCCATACTGTTTGACAGACAGGCGCTTTAACCAACGCTCTACCACAACTAACAGATAGTAAGGTTTAGGATTAGCAGTCCATCGCCTTAACCACTCGGCCACCTCGTCACATGTGCACCAGATTAGGTGTTGATGATTTGAATCTTGACCTAATTTCGATTATACCGAAATCATCTCGTGGAATGTAATCAAAGTTTGAACAGTAACCGACGCGAGCAGAGAAAATTGAACTTTTTTGCTGCTTCGCCAGATCCTGATATGTCTATTTGTTGGTGATTTCAATTTGATTTGAATTTAGTCTCCGGTCACCGTTGTCGTGGCCGAGTGGTTAAGGCGACAGGCTCGAAATCTGTTGGGCGTTGCCCGCGCAGGTTCGAATCCTGCCGACAACGTTAATTGAGATTTCATTTAGCAGGATTACAACATTGAGCAAAGATTAGATAAAACATGCCCAAACGATTATCGGATATTTTTATTGAAGCTGCCTGATTTTGGAAATATCATACCGTTTTGTTTTTGAAGACTTATTGATGGCTTGGGACGGATTGATACCTATTGCGCCTAGCTCAAACGAATACATTAAATAGCCCAATCTTGTATTCGTTACTGATTACGAGATTAGCTAGATAATTGTTGTTTATTGTTTACAAAACACCTAATCCATTTCGCATCCCAATCAATGGTCTGCTGTAACGCTCATTCACAATACGTGGCAGCATGCGAACGCTTTATATAGCTGAGATCTCGAATCATTGTCTTGCCTATAACGGTGAATATCGACCTTTGTCTATAATGTAAGTCGCAGTTTATGACTGAAACGCAGTCAATCGATAAATACTTATGACTTAGCCTCGCTAAGCGAAAGAATAAAATTTCTTATACACTATACGGATAGTAGCAATTACTGTGTTTTTACTGAGCTATAATGATTTCAAATCAAAGATAAGAAAATAAGTTATCGAATAGGCATTCTAGCACCACGACGAGAATGTGATTCGAACCCACACGTGCAGAGCACAATGAATTAGCGAACTTTTATCAGATTAGTGAACTTTTTGGTTCCTTCGTCAGATCCTAAAATGTCTCTAATTGTTGGTAATTACAATCTGATTTGAATTTCAATTATTTCAGAGTTTTCTCTCGACATATTTCAGCAATGCTAACACGATTTTATTTCGAAAAACATATTAATTCTCAAATGGAGATGCCGGGGATTAAACCCGGGGCCTCACACATGCGAAGCATGCGCTCTACCACTGAGCTACATCCCCAGGACGACGAGGATGGGATTCGAACCCACGCGTGCAGAGCACAATGGATTAGCAGTCCATCGCCTTAACCACTCGGCCACCTCGTCACATGTGCACCAGATTAGGTGTTGATGATTTGAATCTTGACCTAATTTCGATTATACCGAAATCATCTCGTGGAATGTAATCAAAGTTTGAACAGTAACCGACGCGAGCAGAGAAAATTGAACTTTTTTGCTGCTTCGCCAGATTCTGATATGTCTAATTGTTGGTGATTTCAATTTGATTTGAATTCAGTCTCCGGTCACCGTTGTCGTGGCCGAGTGGTTAAGGCGACAGACTCAAAATCTGTTGGGCGTAGCCCGCGCAGGTTCGAATCCTGCCGAAAACGTTATTTGAGATTTAATTTAGCAGGATTAACAAAATCGAGCAAAGATTAGATAAAACTTGCCCAAACGATTGTCAGATATTTTTATTGGAGCTGTCTGGTTTTGGAATTATTATACCGTTTTGTTTTGGAGGCACATTGATGGCTTGGAACGGATTGAGACCAATTGCGCCTAGCTCAAACAAATACAATAAAAAGCCCAATCTTGTATTCGTTACCGATTACGAGAGTAGCTAGATAATTGTTGTTCATTGTTTACAAAACACCTAATCCATTTCGCATCCCAATCAATGGTCTGCTGTAACGCTCATTCACAATATGTGGCAGCATGCGAACGCTTTATATAGCTGAGATCTCGAATCATTGTCTTGCCTATAACGGTGAATATCGACCTTTGTCTATAATGTAAATGGCAGTTTATGACTGAAACGCCGTCAATCGATAAAGCCTTATGACTTAGCCTCGCTAAACGAAAAAATAAAATTTCATATACACTATACGGATAGTAGCAATTACTGTGTTTTTACTGAGCTATAATGATTTCAAATCAAAGATAAGAGAATAAGTTATCGGATAGGCATTCTAGCACCACGACGAGAATGTGATTCGAACCCACGTGTGCAGAGCACAATGAATTAGCGAACTTTTATCAGATTAGTGAACTTTTTGGTTCCTTCGTCAGATCCTAAAATGTCTAATTGTTGGTAATTACAATCTGATTTGAATTTCAATTACTTCAGTGTTTTCTCTCGACATATTTCAGCAATGCTAACACGATTTTATTTCGAAAAAAATATCAAATCTCAAATGGAGATGCCGGGGATTGAACCCGGGGCCTCACACATGCAAAGCGTGCGCTCTACCACTGAGCTACATCCCCAGGACGACGAGGATGGGATTCGAACCCACGCGATCAGAGCACAATGGATTAGCAGTCCATCGCCTTAACCACTCCGCCACCTCGTCACATGTGCACCAGATTAGGTGTTGATAGTTTGAATCTTGACCTAATTTCGATTATACCGAAATCATCTCGTGGAATGTAATCAAAGTTTGAATAGTAACCGACGTGAACAGAGAAAATTGAACTTTTTTGCTGCTTCGCCAGATCCTGAGATGTCTATTTGTTGGTGATTTCAATTTGATTTGAATTTAGTCTCCGGTCACCGTTGTCGTGGCCGAGTGGTTAAGGCGACAGACTCGAAATCTGTTGGGCGTTGCCCGCGCAGGTTCGAATCCTGCCGACAACGTTATTTGAGATTTCATTTAGCAGGATTACAACATTGAGCAAAGATTAGATAAAACTTGCCCAAACGATTATCGGATATTTTTATTGAAGCTGCCTGCCCAATCTTGTATTCGTTACTGATTACGAGATTAGCTAGATAATTGTTGTTTATTGTTTACAAAACACTTAATCCATTTCTCATCCCAATCAATGGTCTGCTGTAACGCTCATTCATAATACGTGGCAGCATGCGAACGCTTTATATAGCTGAAATCTCGAATCATTGTCTTGCCTATAACGGTGAATATCGACCTTTGTCTATAATGTAAGTGGCAGTTTATGACTAAAACGTAGTCAATCGATAAATCCTTATGACTTAGCCTCGCTAAACGAAAGAATAAAATTTCTTAAACACTATACAAAGATATTAGCAATTACTGTGATTTTACTGAGCTATAATGATTTCAAATCAAAGATAAGAGAATAAGTTATCGGATAGGCATTCTAGCACAACGACGAGAATGTGATTCGAACCCACGTGTGCAGAGCACAATGAATTAGCGAACTTTTATCAGATTAGTGATCTTTTTGGTTCCTTCGTCAGATCCTGCAATGTCTAATTGTTGGTAATTACAATCTGATTTGAATTTCAATTACTTCAGTGTTTTCTCTCGACTTATTTCAGCAATGCTAACACGATTTTATTTCGAAAAAATTATCAACTCTCAAATGGAGATGCCGGGGATTGAACCCGGGGCCTCACACATGCAAAGCGTGCGCTCTACCACTGAGCTACATCCCCAGGACGACGAGGATGGGATTCGAACCCACGCGATCAGAGCACAATGGATTAGCAGTCCATCACCTTAACCACTCGGCCACCTCGTCACATGTGCACCAGATTAGATGTTGATGATTTGAATCTTGACCTAATTTCGATTATACCGAAATCATCTCGTGGAATGTAATCAAAGTTTGAATAGTAACCGACGTGAGCAGAGAAAATTGAACTTTTTTGCTGCTTCGCCAGATCCTGAGATGTCTATTTGTTGGTGGATTCAATTTGATTTGAATTTAGTCTCCGGTCACCGTTGTCGTGGCCGAGTGGTTAAGGCGACAGACTCGAAATCTGTTTGGCGTTGTCCGCGCAGGTTCGAATCCTGCCGACAACGTTATTTGAGATTTCATTTAGCAGGATTACAACATTGAGCAAAGATTAGATAAAACTTGCCCAAACGATTATCGGATATTTTTATTGAAGCTGCCTGATTTTGGAAATATCATACCGTTTTGTTTTTGAAGACTTATTGATGGCTTGGGACGGATTGATAACTATTGCGCCTAGCTCAAACGAATACATTAAATAGCCCAATCTTGTATTCGTTACTGATTACGAGATTAGATAGATAATTGTTGTTTATTGTTTACAAAACACTTAATCCATTTCTCATCCCAATCAATGGTCTGCTGTAACGCTCATTCACAATACGTGGCAGCATGCGAACGCTTTATATAGCTGAGATCTCGAATCATTGTCTTGCCTATAACGGTGAATATCGACCTTTGTCTATAATGTAAGTGGCAGTTTATGACTAAAACGTAGTCAATCGATAAATCCTTATGACGTAGCCTCGCTAAACGAAGGAATAAAATTTCTTATACACTATACGTATAGTAGCAATTACTGTGATTTTACTGAGCTATAATGATTTCAAATCAAAGATAAGAGAATAAGTTATCGGATAGGCATTCTAGCACCACGACGAGAATGGGATTCGAACCCACGTGTGCAGAGCACAATGAATTAGCGAACTTTTATCAGATTAGTGAACTTTTTGGTTCCTTCGTCAGATCCTAAAATGTCTAATTGTTGGTAATTACAATCTGATTTGAATTTCAATTACTTCAGAGTTTTCTCTCGACATATTTTAGCAATGCTAACACGATTTTATTTTGAAAAAATTATCAACTCTCAAATGAAGATTCCGGAGATTGAACCCGGGGCCTCGCACATGCAAAGTGTGCGCTCTACCACTGAGCTACATCCCCAGGACGACGAGGATGGGATTCGAACCCACGCGTGCAGAGCACAATGGATTAGCAGTCCATCGCCTTAACCACTCGGCCACCTCGTCACATGTGCGCCAGATTAGGTGTTGATGGTTTGAATCTTGACCTAATTCCAATTATACCGAAATCATCTCGTGGAATGTAATCAATGTTTGAATAGTAACCGACGTGAGCAGAGAAAATTGAACTTTTTTGCTGCTTCGTCAGATCCTGATATGTCTATTTGTTGGTGATTTCAATTTGATTTGAATTCAGTCTCCGGTCACCGTTGTCGTGGCCGAGTGGTTAAGGCGACAGGCTCGAAATCTGTTGGGCGTTGCCCGCGCAGGTTCGAATCCTGCCGACAACGTTATTTGAGATTTTATTTAGCAGGATTACAACATTGAGCAAAGATTAGATAAAACATGCCCAAACGATTATCGGATATTTTTATTGAAGCTGCCTGATTTTGGAAATATCATACCGTTTTGTTTTTGAAGACTTATTGATGGCTTGGGACGGATTGATACCTATTGCGCCTAGCTCAAACGAATACATTAAATAGCCCAATCTTGTATTCGTTACTGATTACGAGATTAGCTAGATAATTGTTGTTTATTGTTTACAAAACACCTAATCCATTTCGCATCCCAATCAATGGTCTGCTGTAACGCTCATTCACAATACGTGGCAGCATGCGAACGCTTTATATAGCTGAGATCTCGAATCATTGTCTTGCCTATAACGGTGAATATCGACCTTTGTCTATAATGTAAGTCGCAGTTTATGACTGAAACGCAGTGAATCGATAAATACTTATGACTTAGCCTCGCTAAACGAAAGAATAAAATTTCTTATACACTATACGGATAGTAGCAATTACTGTGTTTTTACTGAGCTATAATGATTTCAAATCAAAGATAAGAAAATAAGTTATCGAATAGGCATTCTAGCACCACGACGAGAATGTGATTCGAACCCACACGTGCAGAGCACAATGAATTAGCGAACTTTTATCTGATTAGTGAACTTTTTGGTTCCTTCGTCAGATCCTAAAATGTCTCTAATTGTTGGTAATTACAATCTGATTTGAATTTCAATTACTTCAGAGTTTTCTCTCGACATATTTCAGCAATGCTAACACGATTTTATTTCGAAAAACATATTAATTCTCAAATGGAGATGCCGGGGATTGAACCCGGGGCCTCACACATGCGAAGCATGCGCTCTACCACTGAGCTACATCCCCAGGACGACGAGGATGGGATTCGAACCCACGCGTGCAGAGCACAATGGATTAGCAGTCCATCGCCTTAACCACTCGGCCACCTCGTCACATGTGCACCAGATTAGGTGTTGATGATTTGAATCTTGACCTAATTTCGATTATACCGAAATCATCTCGTGGAATGTAATCAAAGTTTGAACAGTAACCGACGCGAGCAGAGAAAATTGAACTTTTTTGCTGCTTCGCCAGATCCTGATATGTCTAATTGTTGGTGATTTCAATTTGATTTGAATTCAGTCTCCGGTCACCGTTGTCGTGGCCGAGTGGTTAAGGCGACAGACTCAAAATCTGTTGGGCGTTGCCCGCGCAGGTTCGAATCCTGCCGAAAACGTTATTTGAGATTTAATTTAGCAGGATTAACAACATCGAGCAAAGATTAGATAAAACTTGCCCAAACGATTGTCAGATATTTTTATTGGAGCTGCCTGGTTTTGGAATTATTATACCGTTTTGTTTTGGAGGCACATTGATGGCTTGGAACGGATTGAGACCAATTGCGCCTAGCTCAAACAAATACAATAAAAAGCCCAATCTTGTATTCGTTACCGATTACGAGAGTAGCTAGATAATTGTTGTTCATTGTTTACAAAACACCTAATCCATTTCGCATCCCAATCAATGGTCTGCTGTAACGCTCATTCACAATATGTGGCAGCATGCGAACGCTTTATATAGCTGAGATCTCGAATCATTGTCTTGCCTATAACGGTGAATATCGACCTTTGTCTATAATGTAAATGGCAGTTTATGACTGAAACGCCGTCAATCGATAAAGCCTTATGACTTAGCCTCGCTAAACGAAAAAATAAAATTTCATATACACTATACGGATAGTAGCAATTACTGTGTTTTTACTGAGCTATAATGATTTCAAATCAAAGATAAGAGAATAAGTTATCGGATAGGCATTCTAGCACCACGACGAGAATGTGATTCGAACCCACGTGTGCAGAGCACAATGAATTAGCGAACTTTTATCAGATTAGTGAACTTTTTGGTTCCTTCGTCAGATCCTAAAATGTCTAATTGTTGGTAATTACAATCTGATTTGAATTTCAATTACTTCAGTGTTTTCTCTCGACATATTTCAGCAATGCTAACACGATTTTATTTCGAAAAAATTATCAAATCTCAAATGGAGATGCCGGGGATTGAACCCGGGGCCTCACACATGCAAAGCGTGCGCTCTACCACTGAGCTACATCCCCAGGACGACGAGGATGGGATTCGAACCCACGCGATCAGAGCACAATGGATTAGCAGTCCATCGCCTTAACCACTCCGCCACCTCGTCACATGTGCACCAGATTAGGTGTTGATAGTTTGAATCTTGACCTAATTTCGATTATACCGAAATCATCTCGTGGAATGTAATCAAAGTTTGAATAGTAACCGACGTGAACAGAGAAAATTGAACTTTTTTGCTGCTTCGCCAGATCCTGAGATGTCTATTTGTTGGTGATTTCAATTTGATTTGAATTTAGTCTCCGGTCACCGTTGTCGTGGCCGAGTGGTTAAGGCGACAGACTCGAAATCTGTTGGGCGTTGCCCGCGCAGGTTCGAATCCTGCCGACAACGTTATTTGAGATTTCATTTAGCAGGATTACAACATTGAGCAAAGATTAGATAAAACTTGCCCAAACGATTATCGGATATTTTTATTGAAGCTGCCTGCCCAATCTTGTATTCGTTACTGATTACGAGATTAGCTAGATAATTGTTGTTTATTGTTTACAAAACACCTAATCCATTTCTCATCCCAATCAATGGTCTGCTGTAACGCTCATTCATAATACGTGGCAGCATGCGAACGCTTTATATAGCTGAAATCTCGAATCATTGTCTTGCCTATAACGGTGAATATCGACCTTTGTCTATAATGTAAGTGGCAGTTTATGACTAAAACGTAGTCAATCGATAAATCCTTATGACTTAGCCTCGCTAAACGAAAGAATAAAATTTCTTAAACACTATACAAAGATATTAGCAATTACTGTGATTTTACTGAGCTATAATGATTTCAAATCAAAGATAAGAAATAAGTTATCGGATAGGCATTCTAGCACCACGACGAGAATGTGATTCGAACCCACGTGTGCAGAGCACAATGAATTAGCGAACTTTTATCAGATTAGTGATCTTTTTGGTTCCTTCGTCAGATCCTGCAATGTCTAATTGTTGGTAATTACAATCTGATTTGAATTTCAATTACTTCAGTGTTTTCTCTCGACTTATTTCAGCAATGCTAACACGATTTTATTTCGAAAAAATTATCAACTCTCAAATGGAGATGCCGGGGATTGAACCCGGGGCCTCACACATGCAAAGCGTGCGCTCTACCACTGAGCTACATCCCCAGGACGACGAGGATGGGATTCGAACCCACGCGATCAGAGCACAATGGATTAGCAGTCCATCGCCTTAACCACTCGGCCACCTCGTCACATGTGCACCAGATTAGATGTTGATGATTTGAATCTTGACCTAATTTCGATTATACCGAAATCATCTCGGGGAATGTAATCAAAGTTTGAATAGTAACCGACGTGAGCAGAGAAAATTGATCTTTTTTGCTGCTTCGCCAGATCCTGAGATGTCTATTTGTTGGTGGATTCAATTTGATTTGAATTTAGTCTCCGGTCACCGTTGTCGTGGCCGAGTGGTTAAGGCGACAGACTCGAAATCTGTTTGGCGTTGTCCGCGCAGGTTCGAATCCTGCCGACAGCGTTATTTGAGATTTCATTTAGCAGGATTACATCATTGAGCAAAGATTAGATAAAACTTGCCCAAACGATTATCGGATATTTTTATTGAAGCTGCCTGATTTTGGAATTATATTACCGTTTTGTTTTTGAAGACTTATTGATGGCTTGGGACGGATTGATAACTATTGCGCCTAGCTCAAACGAATACATTAAATAGCCCAATCTTGTATTCGTTACTGATTACGAGATTAGATAGATAATTGTTGTTTATTGTTTACAAAACACTTAATCCATTTCTCATCCCAATCAATGGTCTGCTGTAACGCTCATTCACAATACGTGGCAGCATGCGAACGCTTTATATAGCTGAGATCTCGAATCATTGTCTTGTCTATAACGGTGAATATCGACCTTTGTCTATAATGTAAGTCGCAGTTTATGACTGAAACGTAGTCAATCGATAAATCCTTATGACTTAGCCTCGCTAAACGAAGGAATAAAATTTCTTATACACTATACGTATAGTAGCAATTACTGTGATTTTACTGAGCTATAATGATTTCAAATCAAAGATAAGAGAATAAGTTATCGGATAGGCATTCTAGCACCACGACGAGAATGGGATTCGAACCCACGTGTGCAGAGCACAATGAATTAGCGAACTTTTATCAGATTAGTGAACTTTTTGGTTCCTTCGTCAGATCCTAAAATGTCTAATTGTTGGTAATTACAATCTGATTTGAATTTCAATTACTTCAGAGTTTTCTCTCGACATATTTTAGCAATGCTAACACGATTTTATTTCGAAAAAATTATCAACTCTCAAATGAAGATGCCGGAGATTGAACCCGGGGCCTCGCACATGCAAAGCGTGCGCTCTACCACTGAGCTACATCCCCAGGACGACGAGGATGGGATTCGAACCCACGCGTGCAGAGCACAATGGATTAGCAGTCCATCGCCTTAACCACTCGGCCACCTCGTCACATGTGCGCCAGATTAGGTGTTGATGGTTTGAATCTTGACCTAATTCCGATTATACCGAAATCATCTCGTGGAATGTAATCAATGTTTGAATAGTAACCGACGTGAGCAGAGAAAATTGAACTTTTTTGCTGCTTCGTCAGATCCTGAGATGTCTAATTGTTGGTGATTTCAATTTGATTTGAATTCAGTCTCCGGTCACCGTTGTTGTGGCCGAGTGGTTAAGGCGACAGACTCGAAATCTGTTTGGCGTTGCCCGCGCAGGTTCGAATCCTGCCGACAACATTATTTGAGATTTCATTTAGCAGGATTAACAACATCGAGCAAAGATTAGATAAAACTTCAAACGATTATCAGATATTTTTATTGGAGCTGCCTGGTTTTGGAATCATATTACCGTTTTGTTTTTGAAGAATTATTGATGGATTGGGACGGATTGATACCTATTGCGCCTAGCTCAAACGAATACATTAAATAGCCCAATCTTGTATTCGTTACTGATTACGAGATTAGCTAGATAATTGTTGTTTATTGTTTACAAAACACTTAATCCATTTCTCATCCCAATCAATGGTCTGCTGTAACGCTCATTCACAATACGTGGCAGCATGCGAACGCTTTATATAGCTGAGATCTCGAATCATTGTCTTGCCTATAACGGTGAATATCGACCTTTGTCTATAATGTAAGTCGCAGTTTATGACTGAAACGCAGTCAATCGATAAATACTTATGACTCAGCCTCGCTAAACGAAAAAATAAAATTTCTTATACACTATACGGATAGTAGCAATTACTGTGTTTTTACTGAGCTATAATGATTTCAAATCAAAGATAAGAGAATAAGTTATCGGATAGGCATTCTAGCACCACGACGAGAATGTGATTCGAACCCACGTGTGCAGAGCACAATGAATTAGCGAACTTTTATCAGATTAGTGAACTTTTTGGTTCCTTCGTCAGATCCTAAAATGTCTCTAATTGTTGGTAATTACAATCTGATTTGAATTTCAATTACTTCAGAGTTTTCTCTCGTCATATTTCAGCAATGCTAACACGATTTTATTTCGAAAAAATTATTAATTCTCAAATGGAGATGCCGGGGATTGAACCCAGGGCCTCACACATGCGAAGCATGCGCTCTACCACTGAGCTACATCCCCAGGACGACAAGGATGGGATTCGAACCCACGCGTGCAGAGCACAATGGATTAGCAGTCCATCGCCTTAACCACTCGGCCACCTCGTCACATGTGCACCAGATTAGGTGTTGATGATTTGAATCTTGACCTAATTTCGATTATACCGAAATCATCTCGTGGAATGTAATCAAAGTTTGAACAGTAACCGACGCGAGCAGAGAAAATTGAACTTTTTTGCTGCTTCGCCAGATCCTGATATGTCTAATTGTTGGTGATTTCAATTTGATTTGAATTCAGTCTCCGGTCACCGTTGTCGTGGCCGAGTGGTTAAGGCGACAGACTCGAAATGTTTTGGGCGTTGCCCGCGCAGGTTCGAATCCTGCCGAAAACGTTATTTGAGATTTAATTTAGCAGGATTAACAACATCGAGCAAAGATTAGATAAAAGTTGCCCAAACGATTGTCAGATATTTTTATTGGAGCTGCCTGGTTTTGGAATTATTATACCGTTTTGTTTTGGAGGCACATTGATGGCTTGGAACGGATTGAGACCAATTGCGCCTAGCTCAAACAAATACAATAAAAAGCCCAATCTTGTATTCATTACCGATTACGAGAGTAGCTAGATAATTGTTGTTCATTGTTTACAAAACACCTAATCCATTTCGCACCCCAATCAATGGTCTGCTGTAACGCTCATTCACAATATGTGGCAGCATGCGAACGCTTTATATAGCTGAGATCTCAAATCATTGTCTTGCCTATAACGGTGAATATCGACCTTTGTCTATAATGTAAGTCGCAGTTTATGACTGAAACGCAGTCAATCGATAAATACTTATGACTTAGCCTCGCTAAACGAAAGAATAAAATTTCTTATACACTATACGGATAGTAGCAATTACTGTGTTTTTACTGAGCTATAATGATTTCAAATCAAAGATAAGAAAATAAGTTATCGAATAGGCATTCTAGCACCACGACGAGAATGTGATTCGAACCCACACGTGCAGAGCACAATGAATTAGCGAACTTTTATCTGATTAGTGAACTTTTTAGTTCCTTCGTCAAATCCTGCTATGTCTAATTGTTGGTAATTACAATCTGATTTGAATTTCAATTACTTCAGAGTTTTCTCTCGACATATTTCAGCAATGCTAACACGATTTTATTTCGAAAAAATTATTAATTCTCAAATGGAGATGCCGGGGATTGAACCCGGGGCCTCACACATGCGAAGCGTGCGCTCTACCACTGAGCTACATCCCCACGCCGACGAGGATGGGATTCGAACCCACGCGTGCAGAGCACAATGGATTAGCAGTCCATCGCCTTAACCACTCGGCCACCTCGTCACATGTGCACCAGATTAGGTGTTGATGGTTTGAATCTTGACCTAATTTCGATTATACCGAAATCATCTCGTGGAATGTAATCAAAGTTTGAATAGTAACCGACGTGAGCAGAGAAAATTGAACTTTTTTGCTGCTTCGCCAGATCCTGAGATGTCTATTTGTTGGTGGATTCAATTTGATTTGAATTTAGTCTCCGGTCACCGTTGTCGTGGCCGAGTGGTTAAGGCGACAGACTCGAATACTGTTGGGCGTTGCCCGCGCAGGTTCGAATCCTGCCGACAACGTTATTTGAGATTTCATTTAGCAGGATTACAACATTGAGCAAAGATTAGATAAAACTTGCCCAAACGATTATCGGATATTTTTATTGAAGCTGCCTGATTTTGGAAATATCATACCGTTTTGTTTTTGAAGACTTATTGATGGCTTGGGACGGATTGATAACTATTGCGCCTAGCTCAAACGAATACATTAAATAGCCCAATCTTGTATTCGTTACTGATTACGAGATTAGATAGATAATTGTTGTTTATTGTTTACAAAACACTTACTCCATTTCTCACCCCAATCAATGGTCTGCTGTAACGCTCATTCACAATACGTGGCAGCATGCGAACGCTTTATATAGCTGAGATCTCGAATCATTGTCTTGCCTATAACGGTGAATATCGACCTTTGTCTATAATGTAAGTGGCAGTTTATGACTAAAACGTAGTCAATCGATAAATCCTTATGACTTAGCCTCGCTAAACGAAGGAATAAAATTTCTTATACACTATACGGATAGTAGCAATTACTGTGTTTTTACTGAGCTATAATGATTTCAAATCAAAGATAAGAGAATAAGTTATCGGATAGGCATTCTAGCACCACGACGAGAATGTGATTCGAACCCACACGTGCAGAGCACAATGAATTAGCGAACTTTTATCTGATTAGTGAACTTTTTAGTTCCTTCGTCAAATCCTGCTATGTCTAATTGTTGGTAATTACAATCTGATTTGAATTTCAATTACTTCAGAGTTTTCTCTCGACATATTTCAGCAATGCTAACACGATTTTATTTCGAAAAAATTATTAATTCTCAAATGGAGATGCCGGGGATTGAACCCGGGGCCTCACACATGCGAAGCGTGCGCTCTACCACTGAGCTACATCCCCACGCCGACGAGGATGGGATTCGAACCCACGCGTGCAGAGCACAATGGATTAGCAGTCCATCGCCTTAACCACTCGGCCACCTCGTCACATGTGCACCAGATTAGGTGTTGATGGTTTGAATCTTGACCTAATTTCGATTATACCGAAATCATCTCGTGGAATGTAATCAAAGTTTGAATAGTAACCGACGTGAGCAGAGAAAATTGAACTTTTTTGCTGCTTCGCCAGATCCTGAGATGTCTATTTGTTGGTGGATTCAATTTGATTTGAATTTAGTCTCCGGTCACCGTTGTCGTGGCCGAGTGGTTAAGGCGACAGACTCGAAATCTGTTGGGCGTTGCCCGCGCAGGTTCGAATCCTGCCGACAACGTTATTTGAGATTTCATTTAGCAGGATTACAACATTGAGCAAAGATTAGATAAAACTTGCCCAAACGATTATCGGATATTTTTATTGAAGCTGCCTGATTTTGGAAATATCATACCGTTTTGTTTTTGAAGACTTATTGATGGCTTGGGACGGATTGATAACTATTGCGCCTAGCTCAAACGAATACATTAAATAGCCCAATCTTGTATTCGTTACTGATTACGAGATTAGATAGATAATTGTTGTTTATTGTTTACAAAACACTTACTCCATTTCTCACCCCAATCAATGGTCTGCTGTAACGCTCATTCACAATACGTGGCAGCATGCGAACGCTTTATATAGCTGAGATCTCGAATCATTGTCTTGCCTATAACGGTGAATATCGACCTTTGTCTATAATGTAAGTGGCAGTTTATGACTAAAACGTAGTCAATCGATAAATCCTTATGACTTAGCCTCGCTAAACGAAGGAATAAAATTTCTTATACACTATACGGATAGTAGCAATTACTGTGTTTTTACTGAGCTATAATGATTTCAAATCAAAGATAAGAGAATAAGTTATCGGATAGGCATTCTAGCACCACGACGAGAATGTGATTCGAACCCACGTGTGCAGAGCACAATGAATTAGCGAACTTTTATCTGATTAGTGAACTTTTTGGTTCCTTCGTCAGATCCTAAAATGTCTCTAATTGTTGGTAATTACAATCTGATTTGAATTTCAATTACTTCAGAGTTTTCTCTCGACATATTTCAGCAATGCTAACACGATTTTATTTCGAAAAAATTATTAATTCTCAAATGGAGATGCCGGGGATTGAACCCGGGGCCTCACACATGCGAAGCATGCGCTCTACCACTGAGCTACATCCCCAGGACGACAAGGATGGGATTCGAACCCACGCGTGCAGAGCACAATGGATTAGCAGTCCATCGCCTTAACCACTCGGCCACCTCGTAACATGTGCACCAGATTAGGTGTTGATGATTTGAATCTTGACCTAATTTCGATTATACCGAAATCATCTCGTGGAATGTAATCAAAGTTTGAACAGTAACCGACGCGAGCAGAGAAAATTGAACTTTTTTGCTGCTTCGCCAGATCCTGATATGTCTAATTGTTGGTGATTTCAATTTGATTTGAATTCAGTCTCCGGTCACCGTTGTCGTGGCCGAGTGGTTAAGGCGACAGACTCGAAATGTTTTGGGCGTTGCCCGCGCAGGTTCGAATCCTGCCGAAAACGTTATTTGAGATTTAATTTAGCAGGATTAACAACATCGAGCAAAGATTAGATAAAACTTGCCCAAACGATTGTCAGATATTTTTATTGGAGCTGCCTGGTTTTGGAATTATTATACCGTTTTGTTTTGGAGGCACATTGATGGCTTGGAACGGATTGAGACCAATTGCGCCTAGCTCAAACAAATACAATAAAAAGCCCAATCTTGTATTCATTACCGATTACGAGAGTAGCTAGATAATTGTTGTTCATTGTTTACAAAACACCTAATCCATTTCGCATCTCAATCAATGGTCTGCTGTAACGCTCATTCACAATATCTGGCAGCATGCGAACGCTTTATATAGCTGAGATCTCGAATCATTGTCTTGCCTATAACGGTGAATATCGACCTTTTTCTATAATGTAAATGGCAGTTTATGACTGAAACGCCGTCAATCGATAAAGCCTTATGACTTAGCCTCGCTAAACGAAAAAATAAAATTTCATATACACTATACGGATAGTAGCAATTACTGTGTTTTTACTGAGCTATAATGATTTCAAATCAAAGATAAGAGAATAAGTTATCGGATAGGCATTCTAGCACCACGACGAGAATGTGATTCGAACCCACGTGTGCAGAGCACAATGAATTAGCGAACTTTTATCAGATTAGTGAACTTTTTAGTTCCTTCGTCAGATCCTGCTATGTCTAATTGTTGGTAATTACAATCTGATTTGAATTTCAATTACTTCAGAGTTTTCTCTCGACATATTTCAGCAATGCTAACACGATTTTATTTCGAAAAAATTATTAATTCTCAAATGGAGATGCCGGGGATTGAACCCGGGGCCTCACACATGCGAAGCCTGCGCTCTACCACTGAGCTACATCCCCACGCCGACGAGGATGGGATTCGAACCCACGCGTGCAGAGCACAATGGATTAGCAGTCCATCGCCTTAACCACTCGGCCACCTCGTCACATGTGCACCAGATTAGGTGTTGATGGTTTGAATCTTGACCTAATTTCGATTATACCGAAATCATCTCGTGGAATGTAATCAAAGTTTGAATAGTAACCGACGTGAGCAGAGAAAATTGAACTTTTTTGCTGCTTCGCCAGATCCTGAGATGTCTATTTGTTAGTGGATTCAATTTGATTTGAATTTAGTCTCCGGTCACCGTTGTCGTGGCCGAGTGGTTAAGGCGACAGACTCGAAATCTGTTGGGCGTTGCCCGCGCAGGTTCGAATCCTGCCGACAACGTTATTTGAGATTTCATTTAGCAGGATTACAACATTGAGCAAAGATTAGATAAAACATGCCCAAACGATTATCGGATATTTTTATTGAAGCTGCCTGATTTTGGAAATATCATACCGTTTTGTTTTTGAAGACTTATTGATGGCTTGGGACGGATTGATAACTATTGCGCCTAGCTCAAACGAATACATTAAATAGCCCAATCTTGTATTCGTTACTGATTACGAGATTAGATAGATAATTGTTGTTTATTGTTTACAAAACACTTAATCCATTTCTCACCCCAATCAATGGTCTGCTGTAACGCTCATTCACAATACGTGGCAGCATGCGAACGCTTTATATAGCTGAGATCTCGAATCATTGCCTTGCCTATAACGGTGAATATCGACCTTTGTCTATAATGTAAGTGGCAGTTTATGACTAAAACGTAGTCAATCGATAAATCCTTATGACTTAGCCTCGCTAAACGAAGGAATAAAATTTCTTATACACTATACGAATAGTAGCAATTACTGTGATTTTACTGAGCTATAATGATTTCAAATCAAAGATAAGAGAATAAGTTATCGGATAGGCATTCTAGCACCACGACGAGAATGGGATTCGAACCCACGTGTGCAGAGCACAATGAATTAGCGAACTTTTATCAGATTAGTGAACTTTTTGGTTCCTTCGTCAGATCCTAAAATGTCTAATTGTTGGTAATTACAATCTGATTTGAATTTCAATTATTTCAGAGTTTTCTCTCGACATATTTTAGCAATGCTAACACGATTTTATTTCGAAAAAATTATCAACTCTCAAATGAAGATGCCGGAGATTGAACCCGGGGCCTCGCACATGCAAAGCGTGCGCTCTACCACTGAGCTACATCCCCAGGACGACGAGGATGGGATTCGAACCCACGCGTGCAGAGCACAATGGATTAGCAGTCCATCGCCTTAACCACTCGGCCACCTCATCACATGTGCGCCAAATTAGGTGTTGATGGTTTGAATCTTGACCTAATTCCGATTATACCGAAAACATCTCGTGGAATGTAATCAATGTTTGAATAGTAACCGACGTGAGCAGAGAAAATTGAACTTTTTTGCTGCTTCGTCAGATTCTGAGATGTCTAATTGTTGGTGATTTCAATTTGATTTGAATTCAGTCTCCGGTCACCGTTGTCGTGGCCGAGTGGTTAAGGCGACAGACTCGAAATCTGTTGGGCGTTGCCCGCGCAGGTTCGAATCCTGCCGACAACGTTATTTGAGATTTCATTTAGCAGGATTAACAACATCGAGCAAAGATTAGATGAAACTTGCCCAAACGATTATCAGATATTTTTATTGGAGCTGCCTGGTTTTGGAATCATATTACCGTTTTGTTTTTGAAGAATTATTGATGGATTGGGACGGATTGATACCTATTGCGCCTAGCTCAAACGAATACATTAAATAGCCCAATCTTGTATTTGTTACTGATTACGAGATTAGCTAGATAATTGTTGTTTATTGTTTACAAAACACTTAATCCATTTCTCATCCCGATCAATGGTCTGCTGTAACGCTCATTCACAATACGTGGCAGCATGCGAACGCTTTATATAGCTGAGATCTCGAATCATTGTCTTGCCTATAAAGGTGAATATCGACCTTTGTCTATAATGTAAGTGGCAGTTTATGACTAAAACGTAGTCAATCGATAAATCCTTATGACTTAGCCTCGCTAAACGAAGGAATAAAATTTCTTATACACTATACGGATAGTAGCAATTACTGTGTTTTTACTGAGCTATAATGATTTCAAATCAAAGATAAGAGAATAAGTTATCGGATAGGCATTCTAGCACCACGACGAGAATGTGATTCGAACCCACGTGTGCAGAGCACAATGAATTAGCGAACTTTTATCTGATTAGTGAACTTTTTGGTTCCTTCGTCAGATCCTAAAATGTCTCTAATTGTTGGTAATTACAATCTGATTTGAATTTCAATTACTTCAGAGTTTTCTCTCGACATATTTCAGCAATGCTAACACGATTTTATTTCGAAAAAATTATTAATTCTCAAATGGAGATGCCGGGGATTGAACCCGGGGCCTCACACATGCGAAGCATGCGCTCTACCACTGAGCTACATCCCCAGGACGACAAGGATGGGATTCGAACCCACGCGTGCAGAGCACAATGGATTAGCAGTCCATCGCCTTAACCACTCGGCCACCTCGTAACATGTGCACCAGATTAGGTGTTGATGATTTGAATCTTGACCTAATTTCGATTATACCGAAATCATCTCGTGGAATGTAATCAAAGTTTGAACAGTAACCGACGCGAGCAGAGAAAATTGAACTTTTTTGCTGCTTCGCCAGATCCTGATATGTCTAATTGTTGGTGATTTCAATTTGATTTGAATTCAGTCTCCGGTCACCGTTGTCGTGGCCGAGTGGTTAAGGCGACAGACTCGAAATGTTTTGGGCGTTGCCCGCGCAGGTTCGAATCCTGCCGAAAACGTTATTTGAGATTTAATTTAGCAGGATTAACAACATCGAGCAAAGATTAGATAAAACTTGCCCAAACGATTGTCAGATATTTTTATTGGAGCTGCCTGGTTTTGGAATTATTATACCGTTTTGTTTTGGAGGCACATTGATGGCTTGGAACGGATTGAGACCAATTGCGCCTAGCTCAAACAAATACAATAAAAAGCCCAATCTTGTATTCATTACCGATTACGAGAGTAGCTAGATAATTGTTGTTCATTGTTTACAAAACACCTAATCCATTTCGCATCCCAATCAATGGTCTGCTGTAACGCTCATTCACAATATCTGGCAGCATGCGAACGCTTTATATAGCTGAGATCTCGAATCATTGTCTTGCCTATAACGGTGAATATCGACCTTTTTCTATAATGTAAATGGCAGTTTATGACTGAAACGCCGTCAATCGATAAAGCCTTATGACTTAGCCTCGCTAAACGAAAAAATAAAATTTCATATACACTATACGGATAGTAGCAATTACTGTGTTTTTACTGAGCTATAATGATTTCAAATCAAAGATAAGAGAATAAGTTATCGGATAGGCATTCTAGCACCACGACGAGAATGTGATTCGAACCCACGTGTGCAGAGCACAATGAATTAGCGAACTTTTATCAGATTAGTGAACTTTTTAGTTCCTTCGTCAGATCCTGCTATGTCTAATTGTTGGTAATTACAATCTGATTTGAATTTCAATTACTTCAGAGTTTTCTCTCGACATATTTCAGCAATGCTAACACGATTTTATTTCGAAAAAATTATTAATTCTCAAATGGAGATGCCGGGGATTGAACCCGGGGCCTCACACATGCGAAGCGTGCGCTCTACCACTGAGCTACATCCCCACGCCGACGAGGATGGGATTCGAACCCACGCGTGCAGAGCACAATGAATTAGCAGTCCATCGCCTTAACCACTCGGCCACCTCGTCACATGCGCACCAGATTAGGTGTTGATGGTTTGAATCTTGACCTAATTTCGATTATACCGAAATCATCTCGTGGAATGTAATCAAAGTTTGAATAGTAACCGACGTGAGCAGAGAAAATTGAACTTTTTTGCTGCTTCGCCAGATCCTGAGATGTCTATTTGTTAGTGGATTCAATTTGATTTGAATTTAGTCTCCGGTCACCGTTGTCGTGGCCGAGTGGTTAAGGCGACAGACTCGAAATCTGTTGGGCGTTGCCCGCGCAGGTTCGAATCCTGCCGACAACGTTATTTGAGATTTCATTTAGCAGGATTACAACATTGAGCAAAGATTAGATAAAACTTGCCCAAACGATTATCGGATATTTTTATTGAAGCTGCCTGATTTTGGAAATATCATACCGTTTTGTTTTTGAAGACTTATTGATGGCTTGGGACGGATTGATAACTATTGCGCCTAGCTCAAACGAATACATTAAATAGCCCAATCTTGTATTCGTTACTGATTACGAGATTAGATAGATAATTGTTGTTTATTGTTTACAAAACACTTAATCCATTTCTCACCCCAATCAATGGTCTGCTGTAACGCTCATTCACAATACGTGGCAGCATGCGAACGCTTTATATAGCTGAGATCTCGAATCATTGTCTTGCCTATAACGGTGAATATCGACCTTTGTCTATAATGTAAGTGGCAGTTTATGACTAAAACGTAGTCAATCGATAAATCCTTATGACTTAGCCTCGCTAAACGAAGGAATAAAATTTCTTATACACTATACGTATAGTAGCAATTACTGTGATTTTACTGAGCTATAATGATTTCAAATCAAAGATAAGAGAATAAGTTATCGGATAGGCATTCTAGCACCACGACGAGAATGGGATTCGAACCCACGTGTGCAGAGCACAATGAATTAGCGAACTTTTATCAGATTAGTGAACTTTTTGGTTCCTTCGTCAGATCCTAAAATGTCTAATTGTTGGTAATTACAATCTGATTTGAATTTCAATTATTTCAGAGTTTTCTCTCGACATATTTTAGCAATGCTAACACGATTTTATTTCGAAAAAATTATCAACTCTCAAATGAAGATGCCGGAGATTGAACCCGGGGCCTCGCACATGCAAAGCGTGCGCTCTACCACTGAGCTACATCCCCAGGACGACGAGGATGGGATTCGAACCCACGCGTGCAGAGCACAATGGATTAGCAGTCCATCGCCTTAACCACTCGGCCACCTCATCACATGTGCGCCAAATTAGGTGTTGATGGTTTGAATCTTGACCTAATTCCGATTATACCGAAAACATCTCGTGGAATGTAATCAATGTTTGAATAGTAACCGACGTGAGCAGAGAAAATTGAACTTTTTTGCTGCTTCGTCAGATCCTGAGATGTCTAATTGTTGATGATTTCAATTTGATTTGAATTCAGTCTCCGGTCACCGTTGTCGTGGCCGAGTGGTTAAGGCGACAGACTCGAAATCTGTTGGGCGTTGCCCGCGCAGGTTCGAATCCTGCCGACAACGTTATTTGAGATTTCATTTAGCAGGATTAACAACATCGAGCAAAGATTAGATGAAACTTGCCCAAACGATTATCAGATATTTTTATTGGAGCTGCCTGGTTTTGGAATCATATTACCGTTTTGTTTTTGAAGAATTATTGATGGATTGGGACGGATTGATACCTATTGCGCCTAGCTCAAACGAATACATTAAATAGCCCAATCTTGTATTTGTTACTGATTACGAGATTAGCTAGATAATTGTTGTTTATTGTTTACAAAACACTTAATCCATTTCTCATCCCGATCAATGGTCTGCTGTAACGCTCATTCACAATACGTGGCAGCATGCGAACGCTTTATATAGCTGAGATCTCGAATCATTGTCTTGCCTATAAAGGTGAATATCGACCTTTGTCTATAATGTAAGTCGCAGTTTATGACTGAAACGCAGTCAATCGATAAATACTTATGACTTAGCCTCGCTAAACGAAAGAATAAAATTTCTTATACACTATACGGATAGTAGCAATTACTGTGTTTTTACAGAGCTATAATGATTTCAAATCAAAGATAAGAGAATAAGTTATCGAATAGGCATTCTAGCACCACGACGAGGATGTGATTCGAACTCACGTGTGCAGAGCACAATGAATTTACAAACTTTTATCTGATTAGTGAACTTTTTGGTTCCTTCGTCAGATCCTAAAATGTCTAATTGTTGGTAATTACAATCTGATTTGAATTTCAATTACTTCAGAGTTTTCTCTCGACATATTTCAGCAATGCTAACACGATTTCATTTCGAAAAAATTATTAATTCTAAAATAGAGATGCCGGGGATTGAACACGGGGCCTCACACATGCGAAGCGTGCGCTCTACCACTGAGCTACATCCCCAGGACGACAAGGATGGGATTCGAACCCACGCTTGCAGAGCACAATGGATTACCAGTCCATCGCCTTAACCACTCGGCCACCTCGTCACATGTGCACCAGATTAGGTGTTGATGGTTTGAATCTTGACCTAATTTCGATTATAACGAAATCATCTCGTGGAATGTAAGTGGCAGTTGATGACTATAACGTAGTCAATCGATAAATCCTTATGACTTAGCCTCGCTAAACGAAAGAATAAAATTTCCTATACACTATACAAAGATAGTAGCAATTACTGTGATTTTACTGAGCTATAATGATTTCAAATCAAAGATAAGAGAATAAGTTATCGGATAGGCATTCTAGCACCACGACGAGAATGTGATTCGAACCCACGTGTGCAGAGCACAATGAATTAGCAAACTTTTATCAGATTAGTGAACTATTTGGTTCCTTCGTGAGATCCTGAAATGTCTAATTGTTGGTATTTACAATCTGATTTGAATTTCAATTACTTCAGAGTTTTCTCTCGACATATTTCAGCAATGCTAACACGATTTTATTTCGAAAAAATCATCAACTCTCAAATGGAGATGCCGGGGATTGAACCCGGGGCCTCACACATGCAAAGCGTGCGCTCTACCACTGAGCTACATCCCCAGGACGACGAGGATGGGATTCGAACCCACGCGTGCAGAGCACAATGGATTAGCAGTCCATCGCCTTAACCACTCGGCCACCTCGTCACATGTGCACCAGATTAGGTGTTGATGGTTTGAATCTTGACCTAATTTCGATTATACCGAAATCATCTCGTGGAATGTAATCAAAGTTTGAATAGTAACCGACGTGAGCAGAGAAAATTGAACTTTTTGGCGGCTTTGCCAGATCCTGAGATGTCTAATTGTTGGTGATTTCAATTTGATTTGAATTCAGTCTCCGGTCACCGTTGTCGTGGCCGAGTGGTTAAGGCGACAGACTCGAAGTCTGTTGGGCGTTGCCTGCGCAGGTTCGAATCCTGCCGACAACGTTATTTGAGATTTCATTTAGCAGGATGAACAACATCGAGCAAAGATTAGATGAAACTTGCCCAAACGATTATCAGATATTTTTATTGGAGCTGCCTGGTTTTGTAATTATATTACCGTTTTGTTTTTGAAGAATTATTGATGGCTTGGGACGGATTGATACCTATTGCGCCTAGCTCAAACGAATACATTAAATAGCCCAATCTTGTATTCGTTACTGATTACGAGATTAGCTAGATAATTGTTGTTTATTGTTTACAAAACACTTAATCCATTTCTCATCCCAATCAATGGTCTGCTGTAACGGTCATTCACAATACGTGGCAGCATGCGAACGCTTTATATAGCTGAGATCTCGAATCATTGTCTTGCCTATAACGGTGAATATCGACCTTCGTCTATAATGTAAGTCGCAGTTTATGACTGAAACGCAGTCAATCGATAAATACTTATGACTCAGCCTCGCTAAACGAAAAAATAAAATTTCTTATACACTATACGTATAGTAGCAATTACTGTGTTTTTACTGAGCTATAATGATTTCAAATCAAAGATAAGAGAATAAGTTATCGAATAGGCATTCTAGCACCACGACGAGAATGTGATTCGAACCCACGTGTGCAGAGCACAATGAATTAGCGAACTTTTATCAGATTAGTGAACTTTTTTGTTCCTTCGTCAGATCCTGCAATGTCTAATTGTTGGTAATTGCAATCTGATTTGAATTTCAATTACTTCAGAGTTTTCTCTCGACATATTTCAGCAATGCTAACACGATTTTATTTCGAAAAAATTATCAACTCTCAAATGGAGATGCCGGGGATTGAACCCGGGGCCACACACATGCAAAGCGTGCGCTCTACCACTGAGCTACATCCCCAGGACGACGAGGATGGGATTCGAACCCACCCAGCTGAGATCTCGAATCAATGTCTTGCCTATAACGGTGAATAATGACCTTTGTCTATAATGTAAGTCGCAGTTTATGACTGAAACGCAGTCAATCGATAAATACTTATGACTTAGCCTCGCTAAACGAAAGAATAAAATTTCTTATACACTATACGGATAGTAACAATTACTGTGTTTTCACCGAGCTATAATGATTTCAAATCAAAGATAAGAGAATAAGTTATCTGATAGGCATTCTAGCACCACGACGAGGATGTGATTCGAACTCACGTGTGCAGAGCACAATGAATTAACAAACTTTTATCTGATTAGTGAACTTTTTGGTTCCTTCGTCAGATCCTAAAATGTCTAATTGTTGGTAATTACAATCTGATTTGAATTTCAATCACTTCAGAGTTTTCTCTCGACATATTTCAGCAATGCTAACACGATTTTATTTCGAAAAAATTATTAATTCTAAAATGGAGATGCCGGGGATTGAACCCGGGGCCTCACACATGCGAAGCGTGCGCTCTACCACTGAGCTACATCCCCACGCCGACGAGGATGGGATTCGAACCCACGCGTGCAGAGCACAATGGATTAGCAGTCCATCGCCTTAACCACTCGGCCACCTCGTCACATGTGCACCAGATTAGGTGTTGATGGTTTGAATCTTGACCTAACTTCGATTATACCGAAATCATCTCGTGGAATGTAATCAAAGTTTGAATAGTAACCGACGTGAGCAGAGAAAATTGAACTTTTTTGCGGCTTTGCCAGATCCTGAGATGTCTAATTGTTGGTGATTTCAATTTGATTTGAATTCAGTCTCCGGTCACCGTTGTCGTGGCCGAGTGGTTAAGGCGACAGACTCGAAGTCTGTTGGGCGTTGCCTGCGCAGGTTCGAATCCTGCCGACAACGTTATTTGAGATTTCATTTAGCAGGATTAACAACATCGAGCAAAGATTAGATGAAACTTGCCCAAACGATTATCAGATATTTTTATTGGAGCTGCCAGGTTTTGGAATTATATTACCGTTTTGTTTTTGAAGAATTATTGATGGCTTGGGACGGATTGATACCTATTGCGCCTAGCTCAAACGAATACATTAAATAGCCCAATCTTGTATTCGTTACTGATAACGAGATTAGCTAGATAATTGTTGTTTATTGTTTGCAAAACACTTAATCCATTTCTCATCCCAATCAATGGTCTGCTGTAACGCTCATTCACAATACGTGGCAGCATGCGAACGCTTTATATAGCTGAGATCTCGAATCATTGTCTTGCCTATAACGGTGAATATCGACCTTTGTCTATAATGTAAGTCGCAGTTTATGACTGAAACGCAGTCAATCGATAAATACTTATGACTTAGCCTCGCTAAACAAAAAAAAGAAATTTCTGATACACTATACGGATAGTAGCAATTACTGTGTTTTTACTGAGCTATAATGATTTCAAATCAAAGATAAGAGAATAAGTTATCGAATAGGCATTCTAGCACCACGAAGAGGATGTGATTCGAACTCACGTGTGCAGAGCACAATGAATTAACAAACTTTTATCTGATTAGTGAACTTTTTGGTTCCTTCGTCCGATCCTAAAATGTCTAATTGTTGGTAATTACAATCTGATTTGAATTTCAATTACTTCAGAGTTTTCTCTCGACATATTCCAGCAATGCTAACACGATTTTATTTCGAAAAAATTATCCATTCTGAAGTGGAGATTCCGGGATTGAACCCGGGGCCTCACACATGCAAAGCGTGCGCTCTACCACTGAGCTTCATCCCCAGGACGACGAGGATGGGATTCGAACCCACGCGTGCAGAGTACAATGGATTAGCAGTCCCTCGCCCTAACCACTCGGCCACCTCGTCACATGTGCACCAGATTAGGTGTTGATGATTTGAATCTTGACCTAATTTCGATTATACCGAAATCATCTCGTGGAATGTAATCAAAGTTTGAATAGTAACCGACGTGAGCAGAGAAAATTGAACTTTTTTGCTGCTTTGCCAGATCCTGAGATGTCTAATTGTTGGTGATTTCAATTTGATTTGAATTCAGTCTCCGGTCACCGTTGTCGTGGCCGAGTGGTTGAGGCGACAGACTCGAAATCTGTCGGGCGTTGCCCGCGCAGGTTCGAATCCAGCCGACAACGTTATTTGAGATTTCATTTAGCAGGATTAATAACATCGAGCAAAGATTAGATGAAACTTGCCCAAACGATTATCAGATATTTTTATTGGAGCTGCCTGGTTTTGGAATTATTATACCGTTTTGTTTTTGGAGGCACATTGATGGCTTGGAACGGATTGAGACCAATTGCGCCTAGCTCAAACAAATACAATAAAAAGCCCAATTTTGTATTCGTTACCGATTACGAGATTAGCTAGATAATTGTTGTTTGTCATTTACAAAAAACATAATCCATTTCTCATCCCAATCAATGGTCTGCTGTAACGCTCATTCACAATACGTGGCAGCATGCGAACGCTTTATATAGCTGAGATCTCGAATCATTGTCTTGCCTAAAACGGTGAATATCGACCTTTGTCTATAATGTAAGTCGCAGTTTATGACTGAAACGCAGTCAATCGATAAATATTATGACTTAGCCTCGCTAAACGAAAGAATAAAATTTCTTATACACTATACGGATAGTAGCAATTACTGTGTTTTTACTGAGCTATAATGATTTCAAATCAAAGATAAGAGAATAAGTTATCGAATAGGCATTCTAGCACCACGACGAGGATGTGATTCGAACTCACGTGTGCAGAGCACAATGAATTAACAAACTTTTATCTGATTAGTGAACTTTTTGGTTCCTTCGTCAGATCCTAAAATGTCTAATTGTTGGTAATTACAATCTGATTTGAATTTCAATTACTTCAGAGTTTTCTCTCGACATATTTCAGCAATGCTAACACGATTTTATTTCGAAAAAATTATCAATTTTCAAATGGAGGCGCCGGAGATTGAACCCGGGGCCTCATACATGCGAAGCGTGCGCTCTACCACTGAGCTACATCCCCAGGACGACGAGGATGGGATTCGAACCCACTCGTGCAGAGCACAATGGATTAGCAGTCCATCGCCTTAACCACTCGGCCACCTCGTCACATGTGCGCCAGATTAGGTGTTGATGATTTGAATCTTGACCTAATTTCGATTATACCGAAATCATCTCGTGGAATGTAATCAAAGTTTGAATAGTAACCGACGTGAGCAGAGAAAATTGAACTTTTTTGTTGCTTCGCCAGATCCCGAGATGTCTATTTGTTGGTGATTTCATTTTGATTTGAATTCAGTCTCCGGTCACCGTTGTCGTGGCCGAGTGGTTAAGGCGACAGACTCGAAATCTCTTGGGCGTTGCCCGCGCAGGTTCGAATCCTGCCGACAACGTTATTTGAGATTTCATTTATCAGGATTAACAACATCGAGCAAAGATTAGATGAAACTTGCCATAACGATTATCAGATATTTTTATTGGAGCTGGCTGGTTTTGGAATTATTATACCGTTTTGTTTTTGGAGGCACATTGATGGCTTGGAACGGATTGAGACCAATTGCGCCTACTTCAAACCAATACAATAAATAGCCCAATCTTGTATTCGTTAAAACAGGGGTCTCAAACTCGCGGCCCACGGGACAATTGCGGCCCGTAGGACAATAGTTTGCGGCCCCCCGCCTTGGTATGAAAGTTTAATGTTTGTGCGGCCCGTAAGTCACTCAGCTTAGTTAGAATGATTGATGCATTTAATATATGATCAGGACAAATAGAGCGAAACAAAATATTTTATAATCTATCCCCCGAAAGGAATATGCGGTACGGTAACCTACTGGTACCTACTGGTAACTACTGGTACCGTACCTGTAAGCATGATATTCGAAAGACCTTTGACCCCGAAGAAAATTTTCTTATACTATGCAAATTCTTGGACTTTTTGGTTACTTCGTCAGATCCTGAGATGTCTAATTGTTGATTATTACAATCTGATTTGAATTTAGTCTCAGGTCACCGTTGTCGTGGCCGAGTGGTTAAGGCGGCAGACTCGAAATCTGTTGGGCATTGCCCGCGCAGATCACTTCGTCACACGTGCACCAAATTAGGTGTCGAAGATTTAAATCTGGACAAATTTCGATTGAACCGAAATCATCTCGTGGCATGTAATCAAAGTTTGAATAGTAACCGATGTGAGCAGAGACAAGGGAACTTTTTGGTTACTTCGTCAGATCCCATGTCTAATTGTCGGTAATTACAATGTTGTTTGAATTTCAATTACTTCAGAGTTTTCTCCTGACATATTTTAGCAATGTTAAACACGCTTTTATTTTGAAAAAATTGAACTTTTTGGTTACTTTGCCAGATCCTGAAATGTCTAATTATCGGTAATTACAATCTTATTTGAATTTCAATCACATCAGAGATTTCTCTTCTTACCATTATTATTATTAAACTATAATGCGATAGAATAATTCTGTCGCGTCGTCTTCATGCAAACAAATTTCACGCATTCGGAAAGACACACATATATATAACTTGTTTATGCGGTGTTAGCATAATCGGACATTGCGTGACGTTTGTTATCGGATAAACAATGACATCGTAGAATTAATTTTAGTTTTTTTGCAAAATTCCATTTCTAGAGTAATCGCGAATAATTGTTATATACAAGGTAACAACTTTCATTAAAATCAGCAGCCAACCTACTTGAACTCATCAGTGATTTAAAAATAAACGTGATCTGTTTCATACTACGTGGCACTTGCTATGCTACTTGTAATGTACTACTTGCTACTTGCTATGTACTTTTTTGTAAATGTAACCAAACTTATTTATTAATTTAAATTTGCATTTTTAAACTACACACCGTTTTGCGTAATGTAGGCTCAACAATAGGAGTGAATATATAAGTTTCAAATGTAATAGAAGAGACACTTGAAGCCCAGTTCGAAAGTAAATGTTGTTGGCACTGTCACCAGGACCGGTATTATCTTTTAGCTAGGCAGGCTGAATTATAGAGCCTCAAAATCCATACAGCCTTGACATTCAATCTTGAACTTTCCTTTTTCAATTTTATTTCCAATTTTATGTACGAAACAGTTAGTATAACTTATTTTTCTGGTTTCAGCACATTATATAACAGGTCATTTTATTACGCATTATTCTTGCGTGATGGGATTACGTGGCTACCTTGTAATTAAAATTTTGTGTTTTATTGGACAATTTAGTGGAAATAACGATCGTTTCAATATTATGTTGTTGTTATTTTTCTTCGACATCATCATCATTATAAAATCGCTTTTCTCTTCGAATACTGGACCAATTGCTTCGAAATTTCAGTGGTTAATTTTTTTTTTTTTCAGAAGGCTATTACTTTTATTTAATCCTGAATTTCTTATGAATCCTATGAGATCTGATATTTTGTTCAAAATTTTGCTGTTTTACTCATCAGAACACTGTTTTAAACTTATTTCAAGCGGTTGCGTGAACGAGCCTGCAGATACGTACTGCTCAGTTACCGTACCACAGTGAAATTGACTTATTCCTTTCGCGATCTTACTATTTCAGTAATGTCAAATGTAGGTTTTCTAGCAAATCTAGCTTACCGTATATGTTAAATTTGATAAAAGCAAATTGAATTGAGTTTTTTATATGCCAGAGAAGAACCGTTCCACGATCGAATAACAGGCCTACAGTACAGCAACAGGTACTGGTAAGGTACCGCACGGTACCTCTGTGAATTACGCTCTCATCTTCTTGTTACAGTTCTGATGTAAACAACATTTACTTTATCACAGGACATGGAAGAGCTATGTCAGTCCCTGTACCGTTATTTGTACCCAAGTACTTGTAAGTCAGTTACCATAGCCATGTAGCTGTTTCGCTGTTCAGATTTGTGCAGGATACCGTACCGAAGGCCTTGGGTACCCTATGGTTTTCGGTGAAGTGATGATAATACATTTCGTTTCATTCTAAGTGTCCATATATTTGATCATAGCTCTCTTGTTTCAAATATTCCTCCGTGACATCATAAACTATTTTACCTAAGATATAAAAAAAATTATTATGGCATCAATTTAAATCTATAAATGGAATAATTTCAAAATCAAAAATTACTTGACAATTAATAGGTCACGGGACAACTCAAAAACAAAGATATTATCGAAAAAAGGAATTTGGACAAAGACTGCAAAATTAGGCCCTGCCTTCTGATCTATACATTGAAAAACTACTGTCCCTTTGTATATTTTAACTCGGCCCACTTGATGTTTCCATATTCTGTTGTTCTCAATCAATTCTATGTCCACAACTGCTTCATTTTTATCCCAGTTTTAAAGTAATTGTTTAATATCTGTGTGACCAAGGCTAAATTTACTCATAACAGGCTAAAGCCCAGAGCCTCAAATTCAATAGTGGCCTCAACCTTCAATTTTGAATGATCAATTTTTCAAAATCGTTTTTAATTTATAAAGACTTTTCAAGGCTAGAATTTAACTAGTTTAACTTATTTCAGTCGACTTAATTACTCTTGTTCCAAAAATTTTCTGTTCAAAAATTGAATTTGGTTGAATTGTTTTAAATTCAAAAAACTACAAATATGATAAAAACAGATTATAAAATCAAATAATGCCTGTATATTTTTTTAAAACGATAACATGATGTCAATGAAGAAATCAACTAATCCATGAATTAGGGGATATTTTTTACTATTGAAGGATATATTTTGTATTCCACCTGTTTATTTTAAAGAAAGGATTTGGAATGGAAAGAATTTTATTCATCAGTGAATTCGGACTGGGATAACCTCCTTCGCGACCAAAAACTAGTATTAGGACGTCACTTTATCTAATGTCATGACGTTGTATTGCAACTTTCAAATTATTTAAGTTTTAGGTAAATCATTCAATATACCTGCGTTAGGTATTGTACGTATTCTGCTTGGTTTTAAGAATTTTATTATGACATGAAAAAAAAAACTTTTTACAAGATATAGAATCAAGTAGAATGACAGAATAATGAAATTCGTGAAAATCCTCTGTGACAACAATATGTATTTTTTTGTTGTTCAAAATATGATATCATTATTAAATGATATGTATTCCTGAGTACGCCACAGTGGGATGGGACCCCACCAATAGAATAGTCCCGGATCTCATCGTGATACACTCCAATTGGTCCCTTTGACGGGATTAATGGACGTACGTTTGAATTGAGCCATTCTTTGCTACCGAAATGAAAAACTTCATGAAACAACATGGCACAACCTGTAACCAGTTTATAATAATTGAATTAATAAATTCTATTTTTTTTTTCAAGCTCCTATACTGATATATATGAGGTATTCATCTGTTGCCGGCCACTGTGAATCATTTTGAAATGATTTTGATAATCTATATATTTCCCAGCCTTATATATCACAGAAAAATTGATTCGTCTTCTATGTTGCCTATTTTTACACTTGTGTCGGGACAGTTTCCGCGTTTACGCTTGTGTTGGTTGATCTCTTCAATGTCTTACGACCGCTTTTAGCTTTGTATGAGTCCGAATCTGAGAATATAAATCTTTATATTCTGTTAGGATAGCTGCTATTCTAGGGGTGGGCATTTACTTTCCTGAGTGGGCCAGTTGCAGATAATAGACTTGTTAATGGGCCGGAGGCTTGGAACTCGATACAAAAAAAAATTAGTAAAATACAGTTTATTTACAACATTTTATCCAACAGCTAGGCAAACGTTTATATAATATTAGAAAGCACAATGTAACAATTGGGGTCATTATGACGTTGTTCCAACTGAATTTTATATTCATAAGAACTATAGTCGTGATTTGAGCAGACACAAGTGGGCTGAATGAAATACTTCGGTGGGCTGGATCCAATGTTCCCTCTAATTTTTGTAGTATGTGTGCGCAGAAATTTTGGTGTGTGCGCACTTTTTTGGAAATGACTAATATTTGTGCAAAAACCAATGAAGAAATTTTGGCGTTCTAACCGGGTAATAAGTGGGCTTATTAAGAAAATTTTGGGTATTTATTAAGTTTTTCTATAGATTATAAATGCTTTAGTGAAGACTATATGTTATCAGTAGATAACAATGAACATACATGGGAAATAATAAATGAAATTGATTGTAACAGATGGTTTTATTTGAATTCAAATAAAGGGTGAAAAAAGAACATTGTTACATTACATCGAAATACGTCTGTGCGCAGTAAATCTATGCGTGTGCGCAGCCTCTGGAAGCTGTGTGCGCGCGCACACGCGCACACCTTAGAGGGAACACTGGCTGGATCTAGCCCGCGGGCAGTATATTTGCCCATCTCTGGGATAATATTTTGATACACATGAACCACAGACCAGCCATGGGCTAGCGAATAACCCAGTTATGGTCAGTTGTCAAGCAAACCTCTTGAACATAATAAAACTCTTCTTGATTCAAACATACAGGGTGTTTATCAGCCTTGCCATGGCAAGCGATCTTTGAGTGTAGTATGTATATAAAAATATAAGAATTAGCCGCCCAAGAAACACTTCCATCTTCATCGTGTACTGGAAAAGTTGGAACGAATTTAAACTTGGTTGCGGTACGTCGGTAATATATATAGACATAAATTAGGAAAAGTTTCAATTTGTATTCAATTAATTCAAGTCTTGCAGATTGAGTTTTATTAACTGGAAAGTTTATCTGAAGCACCACGCATTAATGATCCAGCAAGTCAATGCTTTTCGGTGGTGCTCGAACTCAGAAACATGTTAGGGAAAGATAGAATCAAATATTAAATTGAACGAGAAGTAGAAAGACAAAATTCCTCGCTTATTCCACGTTTCGTGTAACAAAATATTTTGTTCGCATGAAGAAACCAGATTATTTGTTATAATTTTCGTGCATTTCATCCATTCACGAAAATAAGGCTTTAAACTCCACCATTAGAAATAAACGCAAAAGATGAATATATCACACAATTGGTTTCTTTCTTGTGGGATGGCAATTGGCTTTTATTCTGACGTCTTCAACAAGATACATCAATTTAGTAATAAAGTATAGTAATAAAATTGTTTCAAAAATCAGAATAAAATTATTTCCATTGACTACTCCTGTACTGTTTGCTCGAGCAAACATGCTGAAAATTCGTGTGTTGATGATAAATTGTGCAAAGTAACCTTCAACAAAATGTACTGTTCTCCCTCTTGTACATAAGTCATTCGAATTGAGCCACCAGTTTGCTATCAATACGAAATATTCAAGCTTGGCCTTAAGCCTATTGGAGAGTTCAAATTGTTCTGAATAATTCAGCTCTGATAATAAAATGAACACTGATTTACTCTGAACATGTTTCAATCTTTCTATTTATCATTCGATGTGAGGGAAATCGAGAGTTTTTACTTTAAACATGAGTTTCTAATCAGTTTAGTAAAAAAGAAACATAACACACAGAAGTTGAATTTATTTCAAATGAATGGAGCAACCTTATAATGTTTTTATCCTAGAATTTTCACAATTACGTAAATTAAGCATTCACATCTCCAAATTTCACATAAACTTATATTTTATGAACTCAAAGTAGTTAGATAAGCAACATTATCTTTCACCGAAATCTGGATCATGGGTAATTAGTGAAATATATCTGTATTCTAAAAAAAAAATTTGCAATGTTGGAATTTTTAAAACAAAAATCGGGAATCATTCATTGGCTTACGTGGCGTGAGTATATTTCAAAATTTCAATCAAGCAAATAATGAGTTTTTAACATCAAATCAAGTTATCGAATAATTGCTGTGGTAGCTATTTAAATTGTTGGATCTATGATTTATATTTTACTTATGACGATTCAAGAGAGAGCAAATGCAACGAGTAAGACTTTAGATCAGGATCTCACAAATAACTCCATGATACTCCCAGGTAGGATGAACATTCCACATCCCTTGATAAAGATCATTCGGATTGGATTGAACACTAAGATAAACATTTGTACGATCCTTATAATCAATTCCCGTGGATGGATTACCTGGATACCATTTAATAAATGAATCCACAGGTGTGACGTCACTAGTCTGAAAAAATATTGAATATATGGCATTCATCATATTATCGTGCATTCTAATCGATATCAAAAATAACCCTATATTTATCGTCCATAATTCGAAATATTATACAGGATGTCTGGTAAATTGTAGGGTAGTTTTTTTAGTATTTCATGTGTTAGAAAAAAACTTCAAGTTCACGCGATGAGACGATTTGTCCAAAACTATTACACTGTTCAATTTAGCCTTAACGACTAAAAACAATCTTCAATGTAATCGTAAGAATACTGATACTGTCTGCGTATTCTGGCTTTAACAAAACTGTCACATTCATATTTGTTCACACGAGTATTAATAGCATAACTATAAGATACTAACTATCGGATCAAAGTGGATTCCTGTCCATATCCAAACCCATGAATCTCCCAATGGAATGTTACTCTTCAAAAATTTCATAATCGTATTGTAGGATTCTTCATCTCGGATCGAACCAACATCTGCGTTACGTTCCTTGCAGAGCTCAACTGCTTTGTAGTAATTGACACCATCTTTACCAGAGATCACAGCAAAATAACAAACATTTCCAATCTTCAACTTGCAGATTTCTGGAAGATAATATCTGTATGTTTAAGAATCAAACAATATAAGTAGTTCGTTTCTTGCAAGAAGCACCAATACTTCAATCTTAAAACGTCTATCGCTCACTAAAATTAATCAGAAGTTTATTTTTTTCTACCATTCTGAGAGAACACTAGATATACAAATTACATAAATTTATAAAACATGCATTTCAGGGTGAGGGAAGCAACATTGGTAAAGAAAAATCCCCTAAAAAAATTCTAACAGAAATAACTATAGCTCTTGTGAACTACTCGTCAAATATCCTAACCTACAAATAAGATGATATTTGAATAAATCTTCACCTTGAGAAATAGTTGGTTTCAATGTTGTTTGAGTATTTATTGTTGGGCGGGTGATCTGTCTAGATCTAGGTTGACGTTGCTGAGGATCCTCTGTTACAGCAAGTTTTCGTTCAATCCGAAAAATTGCTTTAATATAACAAAAACGCCAGATATCACCAACACAAGAAAGCTTTGGCAAACGCATTTCAGTGCTTGCAAAGACGGTTAATCTCTTTCTTTTTGGTTTTAAAAATATATTATGCCTATTTAATTTATGTAAATAAATCTATAAATATGTAAACGTAGAACAAGAAATTATAATTTTCTGGGGCAAGATAATGTCTTTTCGATCAGTTTTCTGAAATAATTCCCTTTCTTCAAATTAGTGAAAAGGTTATTCAAAAATATTAGAGAAGCATTAATTGACTTAGTAATGAATTGAGCGCTGCATTAATTCATCATTCACTTTTAATTATTTTGCAAACAATGAAATAGCTTTCACGTCGTTTCTCGTTTGCGACTGTATAATTAGGGCTTCCCGAATATTTATACGCATTTATAAAACTGCACAAAATCAAATTAAATAACGTAGAATACTACCCAACAGCCATTACCTTCTTTCATCTCATCGTTAGTTTTCTTTTGTTTATTCAATTCTTTTACCAACTTGCTATTAATTTCTTGTAGTTCAACCAAATCTAATGAAAGAAACATCATTAAAAATAGTGAAAGAAAAGCTCCAAACAAAACATATTCAGGTAATCGTTTTTTCAGTGTTTTTTCATAATATATTCAAAATAAACGGCTTTTAATATATTAACAATGTTGCAATGAAAATATTCAGCAAAATCAATCGAAAAAATAAAATTGAAGGTGGAAACTTCAAGAATGCTTTAATATAGAAATATTCCGAACCTCCAACAATTCGTGAGAAGTTATAACTTTTGTTAGCAGTAATATGTGTGGTTATCATCCTACTTTCTATTTTCTACGTCATAGTTAGTTTCAAGGGTTCAGCTGTTACACTCTTATCGTTATATGTAGGCGAATATATCACCAACCTTCCTTCAATTTCTTCATTTCATCAGATTGTTGTGTGTCTTTTCTTTTGAGATTGTTAAATTCTTTCGATTGTTCTTCAATTTTGTTCCGATACTTGCGATTTTCTGGTTAAAAATTGAAGGACTCTAGTTTTCATTTTTTGGAACAACACAAAATCATATGAATGATTTCAATTTCTTCCGTAAACATTCTAAACAAAATGTACGCATAGAATATTTGCGAAGAAACCTCTACCGGATAATGAAAAGTATCATGACAACTAAATTCATATTTTTACCAGATATTTGCTTTCCAAAACCGGCAATGTTTTTCATTTTATTTTAAACAAAATGTACGCATAGAATATTAGCGAGGAAACATCAACCTGATAAGGAAAAATACCTTGACAACAAAATTCATATTTTACCAGATATTTCCTTTCCAAAACCGTTAATGTCTTTCATTTTATCATTGAGATCCTCTTCCAGTTCTTTTAAATCTAACTTAACATTCTCGATATCTGAATGAGAATTCAACTTATTGATTGATTCTTAATTCAATGAATTACAAGTGATGTTACTGGTTTCATTATAACGTCATGTCTAATCGTTATGGAAAAATTTGGCAAAAAAAAAATTCTCGAAGGCGATTGATTCAAAGATAAAATATATTTATTGATCCTATGTGTTTACCTACGTATTTGCGGATTCAAGTTACTGGGGAAAATAGTGATAATAAGATAAGAAACTAAACGAGAAACAAAAATTCAAAACTAGTCGTTTATTAGTTCTTATTTTGCTTTTCATTCCGAACGAACAAGAATTGTGTACAGCGCAATATCGATACGACTCGCATTAATAAGATTATGCATAAAGAAGGGGGGATCAGTATATTTTGTTTTTAGGTGATCAGAATTATTGAAAATATCAGTCACTTACCTAAAATATTCCTTGATACCAAATGAAACAGGTTGACAGTATTCTGGGTTTGTGCCGGTTTCTTAGATTTGCATGTTATTGGAAATTCTTTGTCACGAAGATGTTCATCAATGTTGAGACCTGGTTTGTCCCATCCTATAGCAACCGGGTCACATCTTGCTATCTCACAACCAGGTCTAGGAGAGCAGTGGAACACTGTTTCATCTTGACAACAGGTTGAAGTGATGGCGTAGAACAAGATAAAGATGATTTTCATCTTGAGATTCTAGCTTGTAAAATAATAGCTGAAAGCAGATAGCTTTATTTTGTTTATTTCGATAATTTAATGCCTAGTTATTCAAAATAACTTGAATTTTATTTAGAAGGAAATGAATAATCAAATTTATTTTCAACAATTTTCACAGTGCACGATTACGCTATTTGTCATAAAAAAAACCTTGCTTCTGATACCGCTAATGCGGACTAACTCACCGAGCGAGTTTTCTATACCATGATAACACAAGATCGGAGTGAGATCATCGGAAATCGAATTTTATAATATATTTTCATTAACAATAGATCCAGATGAAAAAAAAAGCTAAAATGCTGCATTATAAGCCCTGATTGATATAGGTTGCCATTCACAGGCATGGTAATACACATTGGCAGATTGTCTGATGAAATCATAAAAACACACACAAAAAACGATACCTTATATTCACACTCCGCAGACAAAAATTCTATCTGGTATGATTTATGCCTTTCTATCTGGTGTAGTTTATGCCTTTCTATCTGGTGTACATTTTGACTTTCTATCTGTTGTAGTTTATGCCTTTCTATCTGGTAATGTTTATGAATTTCTGTCAGCTTTGTTCCACGACCGTCTGCGGCGTGTAGAAAAGGCCTTATATCTAGTTCGCCGAAATAGCCCCAGGCTTTTTAGCCTACAATGAGTTATGGAATGTCTCATGCTTCTTCTGAATTTTTTATTAAATAAGTCAACTGACTAACCCCTCAAAGGATAAAAGATACTGAATTTATATAAAATATGTTGGTGAGGTACTATGCGCCGATCTAGATCCTATTTTAAGGGGTGGGCTTATTTTAAAATCATTTTTAAAATTCAGACTAGGTTTTGTTTTCTAAAAACCCGGTAGGTATAGAACGGTTTTCAGGATTATTATTTAGTTTCTAAGTAAGCCCTTGACATCAAATTAATTTATCCACATAATGCTGTGTTATTTATTTCCAGCCAGGAATCAATGACTTATATTTTACTATTGACAGTTTGAGTGAGACCATATGCAACGAGTCAGACGTTAGGTCAGGATCTCACAAAGAACTCCATGAAACCACCAGGAAGGTTCAGCATTATTCCACAACCCTTCATAACGATCATTCGTGTTGGTTCGAACACTAAGATAAATATTTGTCCAATTTTTAAATTCAATTCCCGTAACCAGATTTTCTTTGAAGAATGAATTCGCAGGTGTGACGTCAGGCGTCTGAAAAAAGATTGAATATATGGCGTTCATCACGAGATCATGCTTGTTATTCTATATAAAAAATAAACGTTCATTCATCGTTAATAATTCTAAATATTATTGAGGATTCATGCCTGGTAAATACTCCGGTGAACGAATAAGAGCAAAAAAGACTATTTAATTCCATTGATGAACTAAAACGACAGCACAAAAAGCTTTTTGATTGTTCCCACCCAAAATTGCAAGTTTAGGGTATTTTGCGACTGTGGTGGCTTATATACCACTATTTGATACTGCCTGCGCATTTTAGAGTTTACCAAACTGACACAAACTGTATTTGTCTACACGAGTATAAATAGCCTAACCATAAGATACTAACGATTGGATCAAAGTGGTTTCCCGTCCATATATCAATCCATGACTCTTTCTTTGGAAGATTTCTCTTCAAAAACTTCATAATCGCATCGTAAGATTCTTCATCTCGAATCAAATCAACATCTGCGTTACGTTTCTTACAGTGCTCAACTGCTTTGTAGTAATTGATGAGATGATCTTCATCAAGGATCACAAAATAACAAACATTTCCAATCTTCAATTTGCAGTTTTCTGTAAGGTAATATCTGTATGTTTAAGAATCAACTAATTTAAGTAGTTTGTTTCTTGTAAGACGCACCAACACTTCAATGTTTTCAAATCAAATTATCTGACTGAAATGTCGAGTTGGGACAAGCAATAGAGCCTGACATTTAAAGCTTATGTTGTTGCTGGTTTCAATTATCCAGGAGATTAACCTTAAACATCTAACGCTCACTAACAGTAATCAGCAATTTATCTTTTTCATCATATTGAAAGAACACTAGATATTCAAATTACAAAAAATTATTAAAAATGCATTCTAGAGTGAGGGAAGCAACATTGGTTATAGAGCAGCGACACCCATAAAAAAGACTTTAGCTGTAAATAATAATAAAAATTAGAACTATATATATGTTGTTTGGAAAAAAACAATAAATACGTCAAGTCAACCTGGTATGCCCAAAACGACTCCGTGCGCCAAAATTATAAATAACCATGGCGATAGCTGTGTACTCAACTCTATTGAATGCAGAAATAACTATAGTCACTCTCTTGCGAATTATTTGTCAAATATCCTAACCTACAAATAGAATGATATTTAAATCAAAATTTACCTTGAGAACTTGTTGGCTTCAATGTTGTTTGGGTATTGATTGTTGGGCGGGCGATCTGTCTAGATTTAGGTTGACGCTGCTGAGTCTTCTCTGTTATAGCAAGTTTTTGTTCAATCCGAGATATTGCTTAATATAACAACATTTTTATGAATGTTAGATTTCAGAGGTAAGAAAGTATACAATGACATGTTGTTTGTTGGTTTGTGGAGAGAAGGTTTTCTCTGTCGTTGGACAACGACGAACAGCAACAGCAGCGCCTGCACTGCTCATTTCCCCACGTCTTTGCCAAACACTCTAACAAGACAATGTTTTTGTTTATCTGCTCTCAATTTACAATCACGGTACATTAGTAGGCCCACGCAAGGATCAGGTACAATACGATACTATGATTGTATCAGTCAATTAGTGAATATTTAAAACCAATTACCGATGCAAGAAAATATTCTAATCGAGTGTTTAATTTGACCTTTCAGAATATTCATGCCCATTCATAAATAATGAACCAAATCAAACTAAATGATGTAGAAGACTACTCATTAGCTATCACCTTCTTTCATCTCATCGTTAGCTTTCTTTTGTTCATTCAATTCTTTCAACAACTTTTCATTCATTCCCTGAACTTTGACCAAATCTGAAAAAAAAGAAATATATTTCAAATCACCGACAGAAAAACTTGAAAAAAAAAATGTGGACCGGTAAACTGAAATATCAGGTTACCTCTAATTGACGTTGCATTTAGTCTTATGTATTCAACTCGACGCTTAAAATGTTAATAAATTTATAACACTACCAACCGTTACCATACTATTAGCATTTCTTCCAGTGTTTTTGTTGTAATATATTAATAATAAACGGCGCTTAACATGATCAATAAAACTTCTTAACAAAAATGAGAACCCTTTATGGCAACTCTAGACACGCCAAGAACATTTAAAAATTGCTTAGTATTCAAAGCGGAGGATAAAATCTTGTTCCTCGTTTTTTTCACTCACAATTAAATATTCATGTTGTTGGATCACTTATCTAACGTCCAATAAATTATTTAAACAAAATATACTTTTGTAAACGCTTTTTGATTGCTCTCACCCCTTTTCATCTCTTTGTTTTTTTCTTTCAAGTTTTTGTTCAATTCTTGTACTTCATTCATATCTAGAAATACAGAAAATGTAATATACGTTTGTTGCGGCATTCAGAATATGTTTGGTCCCTTTTTTTTTAAATAAATTGCTTTTCTAATTACTTTGAAATGAAAATAATCTCTGACTGAGTATTTGGATCCCTATCTAATTATTTGATTCGAGACACGCAAACGTTATCATTTTATTCATGAGTTCAACAGTTCATGGGTGCAAATGTTTCTAATTGCAATATGTATGTGGGTGCAATTGTTTTGTTTTGTTTTTTTTGGGGGGGGGGGGGGGTGCAAATGTCCGATGGTGTAAAAATAAGAGACGCTTTATTGGATTCACCAACCTTTTCTCAGCTCTTCAATCTCAGCAGACTGTTCTGTCGCTTTTCCCAATAGATAGGTAATTTTAGTAGATTGATCTTTAATTTTTTGGCGAGATTCACGATTTTCTGCAAAATAAAAGAAAATTTACTTTTAATTATAAATTCAAATTCTTATGATTACAATATATATAATATATCTCATTGGTTTCATTAGGAAAACTCTAGAACGCCATGTTACAAACAGAGGGCAATAATTCTAATCTAAAGATGAAAAAAATATGCTTGCCTAAGATATTCCCGGAAACAAGAGAATGTAACATGGCAGTATTAGGAGTTTGCGCCGTATTTTTAGATTTGCATGTAATCGGAAATTCTTTGTCATGCAGATGTTCATCAATGTTAAACCCTGGTCTATCCCAACTTACAGCAACCGGATCACATTGTGCAATCCGGCAACCGCGCTTGGGTGAGCAGTGAAACACTGTTTCATCTTGACACCAGGATGAAGCGATAACGTAGAAAAAGATAAAAATGGTTTTCATCTCGAGGTTCTAGGTTGTAAAGTAATAACTGACTGCAGAAAAGTTTAGGCCTTAGTTTGTTTATTTCTTTAATTTAATGTTTAGGATTTTTTTTTAAATTGTTTTAATCAATCGTGAATTTCAATTAGCAGTGAATATTCCAATATATTTACAAAAACTTTTATAATGTATGAATTACGCTATTTGTTATCAAAGAAACATAAAATTTTGCTTTTGATACCGCTAATGCGGACTGGCTCACCGAGCGAGTGCTCCATGCCAGGATAACACTCCAAGGTTGAAGTGAGATCACCGGACATCGAATTCTATAATATATTTTTATACAATGATTATACAATGATTCAAATAAAATAGCTAAAATGTTGCATTATTAGCTATGATCGATAGACAGTGTGCAAATGCATGGTAACTGTACTGTTTATTTATAATACATAAATAAAGCAAGCTCGCAAATTATACAAGTTACTTGAAAAGTATATTAGAGTATATCTAGAGAAAAACATGCAAGCGCGACCAGCTACACTATCCGAATGCCCCTCAAGAATGTCCGCAAGGTCCGCTTGATCAACATATAGCGGCAATTCGCCAACACAACAGTAACACGCCAAGGCCATTCGACTCTCTGAGGCAACCACAAATAAGGCCATTCGACTCTATGAGGCAACCACAAAAAACACAAACACAACAAAAAAATCTTTTTAATCACACTTGCAGCTAAAATTCTGGCATTCTCCAAAAGTATGTGTACCAATACGGAATTAAATAATTGTATTCGCCTACTTTATATCACGTTGTGTAAATGGACAGATGCCTATGGGCAAAGGGTGTATTCACTCGGCTAACACAGACAGTCTCAGAATTCGTAATAGAACTAAAATAAGGAAAATCGAAATAAAACTATGCCCCAACCTTAAACTGGTAGGGGGTACCAATATTCTATCTATTATAGTCTATACCTTTCTGCCAGCTTTGCTTCACGACCATCTGTGCTGTGTAGAATAAGACTTATATCTATCTACCACGCCAAAGTAACCACAAGCCCTTTAGACTGCTATATGCTTCTTCTGAATTTGTTATTGAATAATTCAACCGCCGAACCAAGCAAGTGATAAAAGATACTGAGGGTATAATAAATATGGTGGGAGGGTACTACGCGCCGAAAAATGCCCATTTATACCAAACTTGAAAAAATTGAAAGCAATTCCACTAAGAAAACCGCCATGTGGTAGTTTGTTTCGTGTATATGGCAATTTTGTCTGTTGAGAATACTGACATTAAACGAATGAAAAGCTTAACTTTTCTGCTGCCCGGGGCGAGTTTCTGAGTATGTCTAACTTCAAAAGTAATTTAGATATACAATTAAACTTATCTAACTGCTGATTTCATAGTTAACTAACTGTTATTAATTAACCGATATCCATAGTGTTAAATTACTCTAAATATTGCTAGCTTTGTAAACAGGTACTCAGAGCAAAACAAACTATTTTATCGACCAGTTGCCTTCATACTACTGTAACTAAACTATAATGGGATAGGATATTTTGTTTATGCGCTGCGCTGTTGACTTAATCCGACATCGCGTGACCTTTATATTGAAATAAACAATGACAATTCAGAATTAATTTTAGTTATTTGCAATTTTCTATTTCTAGAGAAATCGAAACTAATTTTTACATGCAACGTTATAATTCCAAATAAAAATTGACAAAAAAGTAAATAATTTTATCAGTACTTTAAAAATAAACGTAATCTGTTTCATATTTAAACGTTGAAAATGCTACTAAAAATTGACTGTAAAATTATTAATTAAAAACGTTCGTAAATTTACCCAAAATTTCCCGCAATTCATTTATGTAAATCCACTGCTATAAAACTAACTTGCCAGTTTAACAATATTTGTGATATGCAAAGCGATATTAACATTTTCATGGAGAGATCACTGGAAAATCTTGCAAAAATTTAGCCCGTTATGGAGTAAATGTTTACTAGTATCGTCATCAGGTTCGGGCAAATCAGGCTGAAGCTTCGGACCTCAAAGTTTGGTAACGCCCCAACATTCAAGTAAAGTCAAATTTTTCACACTTTTTTAATACTTTTTGAGACCAGAATTTAACCGTTTTAAAATTATTCAATATTCCATACTGAAATTAGTTATATTTCTTATCAGCTTAATTCTTTTTTCATTCTCCGTTTAAAATATTTAAAAATGAAATGCGTTTTAATAAATAATTTTGTTTCTAAGATTGCAAAGACGCCATTTTAACTCTATAAAAAAACCACACAGCTTTTCAATTATTAGACAGTTTGGGCAACAAGAATACCTTCGCAAGGAGGCGCTTTGCAAAATAAATTGCCCCGGATCTGAGCGCAAAATCCTCTTCTTATTGTGACACTGTGCAACTGGTCCCCATAGCGTGGACGATCGGCTAAATGTTATCTTTACAACAAGACACAGCCTGAAACACAGCTTTTATTTTATTAAATAATATATTTGATTTATTCAAATCTTCTATAGCAGTGGTTATCAAACGATGGAGCGCGTTTTACAAGGGGTCGTGGAAAATTTTTAGTGTAAACGTGAAGCTAGTTGAAAATAAAAAATATTTGTTTACATTTGATCTTGCTCGCTTTCTTCCGATATTTACTTTTTTTTATTGTTGACATATCTTTATTATGTACACGTATTTTTCAACGTGTTTTTATAATAAAAATACATTCCCCTTACTACCTGTTATTTGCAGGTTATTGTTAGCTAGTTATTTTGAGGTGGGGCGTGAGACTTGACAAATTCTAAAACGGGGACAATTTCAAGACGTTGGTCCCAGAATAATTCTATTCGTCTTTTGTCGTTGGATATTCCTATACTTATTTTGAGACAGTTGTCGCAATTTTGCTTGGAAAATTGGTTGATCTCATGAATATACCTATTACCTTGTCGCACTATTTTGACCACAGCGATCAAAATGTACTCACCACTGATTTATCCTAGTGAAATCCCAAGCTGTATAAAACTGTAAAGTTTGTGAGTCAATCAAATGATGAATCAGCGATACCCTTCGTGACAAGAAAATTCTGCCAAATAGATTTTTTTTTTTGGTATCAATCGAATTAACTTATCGGACTTAACATTAATATATTAGCAAGGATATAATGAATTTGAGTCGGAAGAGAACTCAACATTTTTAACACCATCGAGCTATGGATTAGCGCAGTGTTTCCAAGCCTATAGGTTGTGGCACGAAAACTGGGTCGCCTTAAAATCTTCTTGCGTCACGCGTTCTTTCAACAAAAACCTAACAGTTATTGATTTTCCTTTTTAGTAAATTTTATTGTTTATTTATATTTAGTATTGAAGTGCTGCTTTATAATAATTGTATACAATGAAAGTACTACATTGTATACCTTTGGCAGTATCTAATCCGCTTGAAGACACGCCACTATTCTTAAAACTCGTTAATGGCAAACAAGCGCAGCTTATTTCTTTTGAAGTGGGAAAGTAATGTTTTATGTAAAAGTGATTTTTTGTAGTTAGTACTTGATTTTGCGACCATAAAACACTACAGAACGTTTAGTCGAAATTATTCTTGTGTTGCGAGACCATACAAAATCATTTTTTTACCTTGGGTCGCTTGAAATGAGGTTGGGAACCACTAAATTGGCGAACCGACTTGTAATTGCGACAATCCATCATACATAATTCTCGTACATAATACAAATAGATTCAATCTACCGTTCGAGAACCACTGCTCTATATTCATTCGATTCATTGCTGTGGTTGAAAGCTATCTTTGAGTCTGCTTGTTTGCCACGCTTTGACGAAAATGGGATTTTGGGTAAGTGGGCACAATTGTTGACAACTATCTTGAAAGGGAACTTTTTGTCGGTTTTGCTAATTTTTCGACGTTCCGACACTTTTGATTTGCCATACGGCGCTCGTACGACGGAACTGCATGTCGGACAGTCCCTTATAGGTTTCAATTGGTAAAACAATGGGAACAGTGTGTCAAGAAAATAATTTGAAATCAAATTTAAGTTATTTTCTGGAGATTCTAAAACACTACGACATAAGAAACATAAAGAAAGTAGCTGAATTTATTTCAAGTTAAGAATTTTTCATCTTGGAATTTGCATAACGATGTTGAAGTATTCAAATCTCCGTATATTACCACATAAAGTACAACTTTAGGAAATCAAAGTAATTAGACCAGCTGAACGAAACAACATCGCATATCTTTCATGGCTATATAGGTATAGGGCGGCGTGAATTTCCGGTATTTTTATTCACTTATAAGTGAATTTTTGACATCAAATTAATTTAAGAATCGATGATTTATATTTTACTTATGGCGGTTCGAGAGAGAGCAAATGCAACGACTAAGACGTTATGTCAGGATCTCACAAAGAACTCCGTTATACTCTCAGGCAGTATGAACATTCAGCATTCCTTGATGAAGATCATTCGGGTTGATAAACATTTGTCCGTTTTTTATAATTATTTCTTGTGAATGGATAACCTGGATACCATTTAATGAATAAATCCGCTGATGTCACGCCACGGATCTGAAAAAAAGATTGAATATGTGTCGTTCATTACGAGATCATGCATTTTAATCGACATAAAAAAATAACATGTACGACATGTGCTTTTATTAGATTATCATTGGTACATTTGCCAGTAAACCTGGCCTCCCCCGCACAGAAGGGCAATACGATATTTGTATCGTTACATGTAGACGAATATACCACCGACCTTCCTTCAATATCTTCTTTTCATTAGAGTGTTGTGTAGCTTTTCTCTTGAGGCTGATAAGTTTTTTCAATGCGAGGAAACATCTACCTGATAATGAAAAATAACTTGACAACAAAATTCATATTTTTGAAGCTACTGAAGGAAACAGGTTGACGGTATTCTGCGTCAGTGGCGCATTCTCAGTTAAAGATAGCAGTGAAACACTGTTTCATCTGGACACCATAATGAAACCAGGATGAAGAGATGACGAAGATTGAGATAAAAACTATCGAAATTTTCATCTCGAGGTTTCAGGGTATTTGAGTAATAATTTAATGAAGAGTTGAAAAAAGTAACATGGAACTCAATCTAATCATTTAAAATAATTGAACCTTTTGCAAAGTCAACTAGATTAAACAAGAAGATTAAACACCTGAGAATCTTAATTTTTTAGTCCATAAATATTCGGTAATTGTAGTTTCAAGAGAGTGCAGAAATCCAACACATTAAGTTAAATAAAAAGAAATTATAATAAGTCTAAATCTCAAGCAAGTCTGATCACCCTAAATCAAATAGATTTTGTCTTATATGCCTTGAAGAATTTATCTTTATACGTAGTTTGGGTGATGTATATTTTTGTCACATTGTAGTAACTCTAATGCTCAGTGTTCATATTATCTGTTGAGATTGCCAGAAGCATTTTCTTTGCCACTATGGAAACATTCGAAGTATTGGAAAAAATGGTCATAGAACTATTGCGTTTTAAAACACTCGTTGACTGCATTTTGAGTTTTTTATTTTAAGTTGTTCAACAACAATAATACACAATTTCGCGCAAACAAGACAATAATTTTCATTTATAGCTTAACTTGAAATTAATATTTGTTATTGGCGTAACACTGCTGTTATAAAAAGTTAATTATAAATGAATAGCAAAGTTTTGAGAGATTTGTTAAGCAAGAGGGTATGCAACATTTATAAAAAGATACACATCTATGAATAATAATAAAGCTATAGTACGATAAGTAAAAAAAATTAATAAAACCATAATATTAAGACTTAGACTTAAAAGTAATATATAGACTTAGTAATAAGTCACTCTGATTATAAATATAAACTTTTTTTTTTCATTCAAACTCGGAGAATATATCAACTTATTGTATCAACTAGTTGCCTACATGCTATCAACATTGAATATAACTGATATGGTTTAATTAATCGCGTCGTTTTTAAATTTACAAATTTATCGCGCTTTAATATACAAAGACATACGCGTATTAAGTTTATACAAGACGAGTTCAAATCTTTATCAGATTCGCGGCCGCGCGTGGTGTTGGTTATATGATAAACAATGACGTCGCAGAATTAATCTTATTTTTTTGCAGAATTCTATTTTTAAAGAAATCGCAATAAATTATAAAATATCAGTTTACGACTGCTATTAGGAACCGACATCAAAGTTACTTGAATTTAGCAGTAATTTAAAAGTAAAAATAGGTAAATCATTCCGAACTCACACGGATTAGAAAACTATGAATCTAGTGTCTGACAATCCCGAAGCATTTGTACAAAATATCAATTTCAACTAAACCACAATACACTATGTTAAATTCATCAGTTCATACAGTTCATTCAGCATTAACTGCAAACTCGTCACTATGGATAATTACAAAAACTTTGACTCCTAACCCCAGTGGTTCTCAAACTTCTTGGTATTGCGACGCCCTTTAAAAAATATGTTCAAGTTGCGACTCCCCGTGAAAAACGTCTTGATATCTTTCAATAAAAGACCTCTTTTGCAATGAGTTTTATTTAAGTTGTGCCGAAGAAAACTGCCGCGGTGTCAATATTAATATCCGTTCGAGTTCACACGCAGGCGAAGTGCTGAACGTTGCTCAACAACGCTCTATACGTCCATGTTCATAAAAGGATTAAAAATAAATGACATGCAAGACTCAAGCCTACCTAGTGTGTATGTGATGTAATAATGGGAACAGTATTAACTGTATTGATCCATGACATTAGAGAGGTCTCATATAAATAACGTTGATCGTTACAACTTTTAAATCGATAATCTTCTCCAGTTTTCAAGTGTGATTCAAACAATAATAACGAGAAGTTTGACTTTGTCTACTCTCAGGTATAATTCCGCAAAAAAGAAAAAGTTTTTTCGACGCCCTAGAAAAAGTGAAACGACGCCCACTTTGAGAACCACTGCCTAACTCTAAGGAGTTTGAAAATCAACAGCCAGGGCCCAGGATTGGCATTGGATAATTGGACCGCTCTTACGCGGTATCGATTGATTACAAAATATAACTTTCGCCTGATTTATGCCTATTATGATGAACCGCAACCAAGTTCAGATTCCTAAGACAAAATTTAATTGAACTGATAACCGCACAAAAGGCCGCCCTATGGTTAGACTGTCTCATCGGCTTTTCTCGCCCCGGGATAAATATGTAAATCCTATCCTATGATATTTGTCGATTCCCTTCAATTTTTTCAGCACACGATCCCTATATTTATATTCATACTACACTAAAAGATCGCTTGACATCGCAAGGATGATGAACACCCTGTATGTTTGAATCAAGAAGAGTTTAAATATGTTCAAGAGGTTTGCTTGACAGACAAGCCGCCTAATCCCACCACGCAAGGATATTGCGTAATAAGATAACCTATAAGAAAACGTGCTGGCACCAGAAAAATAAGTTGTGTTTCGACCTCATAATTTGAAAATGAAAGTTCAAGATTCAATGTCGAGGCCTTATGGATTTTGAAGCTCTATGTTTCAGCCTGCCTAGCCAAAGAATAATACCGGTCCTGGTGACGATGCCAACAACATTTACTTTCGAACTGGGATAAAAATGTGGCTAGCATTTTAAGTGACTCTTCTGTTACATTTAAAATTTATATATTCACTCCTATTGTTGAGCCTACATCGCGCAAAAGATGTGTGGTTTAGAAATGGCAGATTAGAATTGATATATTACGCGAAATTTTGGTTAATTTTACAAACAAGTACAAGTAGCATAGCAAGTGAAAAGTAGTATGAAACAGATCGCCATATATTTTTAAGTTACTGCTAAGTTCTAGTAACTTTGCTTTGCGGCTAATTTTTAGTAAAGGTTGTACAGTTGTATATAAAAATTATCTAGAAATCTCTAGAAATAGAATATTGCAAAAACAATTAAAATTAATTCTGCGATGTCATTGTTTATCCAGTCATTGTCTGTGTTTAATAAACGTCACGTGATGTCTGATAAAGGCGACGCGATAGAACTATCATATTACATTATTGTTTAATAATAACAGTATGAAGACAACTGATTAATGAAACAGCTTGCTATATTCTCAAGGTAGTGATATTCAAGGTGACATATCATTATTGATATAGGTTCATTAATAAGAGTTTGTTAATAATGAAATTAGAAAAAGTGTAAGGCAATTGTTTATATGAGGAGTGAAACAGCCTGAAATTAAAGCAATAACAAGCGAGTGTAGTGATTGTGTATACTTTCAAAAATAATATTTTTCACGCAATTTTTCTTTGTTTGAAATATCTTCCTTGATTTTAAAAATACGTTCTGTAAAACAAAAGTATAATATAAAACCAAAGTCTTGTCGATCAATTGATACATTACCACTGATATATATTTAAATTTAAAGTCGGAAAACTATGGCTAAACTACCTCATGAATGTTTTATTGGTAGCGTTGCTCTTAAATGTTATGGCAATTTCTGGCGCGTATTGACCATATTTCTATAAAGTTACATTATCCTTGGATATCTTGTCGCCCGTAAATATCGTACTGAGTTCAGCTGGACCCGACGGCCTCACAAACAATTTTCCATCTGTCATACTCGGCTAATATAGGCGTGCCTAGGGAAAGAGCACAAGGGCAGCTGTCCCGGCCAGCACGTTATAGGGTGAACTTATTGCTTAGTTTAACGATTTAATGAATAATATTACAAATATTTCACTCTTGCTCGGCTTTCAATTCATTTATTCACGTGTGCAATAACATCTATGATTTGTTTATGCCTCGAACTATTTTTGAAGTTAGGAAGAAGGGGCACCATTATCAGTAACTCGTCCCGGACCGCAGAAAAGTTGGGCCCGCCCCTAGCTGTAGGAACTCATTCCTTTAATTAATGTCAGTGTACCCGACAGAGAAAAATGTCAGCTATGCGGAACATGGCAGTTTTTCTCAGTCACATTTCTTTCAAATTCTCCAAGTTTCGCTTAAATAAGCATTTCTAGGCACGTTGCACCCTACCATACATAATCTTTATATTTAATTTATAAAGCTTCTTTTATCACTTGCGTGGTTTGGTGGTTTGTCGATTGATTTATTCAGAAACAAATTCAGAAGACGGATAAGGCAGACCACGATCCATATATAACCTGGGGCTACTTTAACGAACTAGATACAAGCCGTATTCTACACGACGCAGATGGCCGTCAAAGCGGACAGAAAGGCGGACAGAAAGGCATAAACTACGCTAGATATAATTTTAATCTGCGAAGTGTGATAAAAAGATTTTTTTGTGTTATTGTGGCTGCCTCAAACAACCTGCCAATGAGAGTCGAATGGCATCGGTGTGTTACTGTTGTGTTGGGGAACTACCGCTATATCTTGATCAAGAGCTAAGACGTCATTTTCAAGCACGTTGCGTCGCGGACACTCTTGAAAGGCAGTCGAATAGTAAAGCTGGTATCGCTAACATTTCTGTCGCTTGATATACTCTAATAGACTTTACAGATAACTTGAATAACTTGAAACCATGCTTTATTTATGCATTATTAATAAACAGTACAGTTACCATGCATTCTTGTCTGTCTATCGATCATAGCTGTGTCATCTGATGCAACATTTTAGCCATTTTAATTTGAATCATTGTTCTATAAAAATACATTATAAAATTCGATTATCGGTGATATCATTTCAACCTTGGAGTGTTATCCTGGCATAGAGAACTTGTTCGATGGCTTAGTCCGCATTAGCGGTATCAAGAGCAAGATTTTGTTTTTTGATAACAAATTGCCTAATTCATGGACTGTAAAAGTTTTTTGGATATTGACTTCCTTTTAAATAAAATTAACAATTGGTTGAAGCGATTTTTAGAAATTAAACACTAAATTAACGAAATAAACAAACTAAAGCCCAAATTTTTCTGCTTTTATTTCCAACTTTACTAACTAGAACTTCGAGATGAAAGCCATTTTTATCATATTCTACGTCATCACTTCATCATGGTGTCAAGATGAAACTGTGTTTCACTGCTCAGCCAAACCCGAAAGACTAAAGTTCAACATTGATGAACATAGCAAAGAATATCCGATTACATGCAAGTCTAATAGTACAGTTCTCAGCTGGCTTGATTTGGCATCCCGAAATTTGGGTGGGTGGTTACTTTATTTGATTCACTGTTTACCAAATTATTATTTCAAGCAGGGGCATAGCCAGTAGATGGTTTTCAGAGGTCGAAACCCCCTTTTCAAAATGTAAAAAAATAAACGCATCTTTATGTATCATACATAGCAATTTTTCGCAGCTTGGAAGCTTTTTTTGGACCCTCAAGAGTCACGAAAACAAGCGTTTTCCGGTCCGGACCCGCTGGCTGTTTCAATATAACATGGCAAATAGAAATTTTCAGAACCCCCCTTTTGAAAATTTCTGTCTACGAACCAGATTTTTAGCATATTGTGAGTGATCGCTCAGCAAAAAATGAAGTATTTCCGTAATTATTCTTCGTTTGCGGTTTTCAATCTCATATGTGTATGATGCAGACTATATTTAAACCAGCATTTATTATTTTCATGCAGATATAACAAATATCAGAACGAGACTGAACAAATTAGAAAACAAGTTTGATGAAAACATAGGCCTATCTGGAAAAGGAAATTTTGGCAAGTGTTTACAATATTTCAGATACTTGCTGGTGGCAATGTTCATTGCATTACAAACTTTTATCCTGTGGCAAAAAACAGCCGACATTCATTCAATTTTTACTCAAATACCCTGAAACATCGAGATGAAAATTTCGATAGTTTTTATCTTATTCTACGTCATAACTTTATCCTGGGTCAAGATAAATCAGTGTTTCACTGCTCTCTCAGACCAGGTTGCACAATGTGACCCGGTTGATGAACGATAGGGCAGGCCATGTTTCCATATTAATGAACTTATGAACAACAAAGAATTTCCGATTACATGCAAACCTAAAAATGCGTTGCAAACTCCTAATACTGCCATCCTGCATTCTCTTGTTTCCGGGAATATCTTAGGCAAGCATATGTTTCATACTTTCGAATTGTTGTCCTGTGAATGGACATGTCGTTATAAACTTTTCTTCGTTAAGCCATCATGTATTATATATTACGATATTATATAATAATAAAATCATAAAAATTCAAATTTATAATTACAGTACGTTATAATTAGACCGTGTTTTACGAAAGCTTTAAGTGTTCTCAGAGATAGTGAAAATTAATTTTTTTTTGTTCCCTTTTTCAGAAAATCGTGAATCTCGCCAAAAAATTAAAGAGCAATCTACTAAAATTACCTATCTATTGGGAGAAACGAAAGAACAGTCTACTGAGATCAAAAAGCTGGAGAAAGGTAAGTGAATAAAAAAAGGTTCCAGTATGTTTGCACACAGAACAATTGAACCTGCAGATTGTGGCTCCCACGTACAGATTGTAATCAAGAAACATTTGTACCCATAAACATTTGTACATGCATACTCTTTTGCACCCTCGGGACATTTGCACCCCCGAGCAATTGCACCCATACATTTGCACCCGCAGATTTTAGCACCCGCATATAAATTGCAATCAAGAACAACTGCGCCCATGAATAAAATTATAATGTTTGCATGTGCAGAATTAGAACGAGAGTCTGATTAGTTTCAAGAGCAATTTTTTATTTGTGATCTAAAATCTAAATAAATAAGGCTTAAAGCAACGTCTATGGTAGGTAACCTGCTATTTCAGTGTACCGGTCTATATTTTGTTTCAAGTGTTGCTGTCGGCGATTTGAAATATATTCCTTTTATTTAGATTTGGTTGAAGTACAAGAAATTAATAGCAAGTTGTTAGAAGAATTGGATAAACAAAAGAAAACCAACGACGAAATGAAAAAAGGTAATGGCTGTTGGGTAGTATTTTACGTTATTTAATTTGATTTAAGGCAGTTTTATAAATGCGTATAAACATTTTGATAGTTCGAGAAAGTGGAAAACGAGAAGCGTGACTTACATGCTATTTTATTGTTTGCGAAATAAGTAAAAATGAATGATGAATCAATGCCGCGCTCAAATCATTCCTAAGTTAATTCATGCTTTTCGAATATGATGATGTACAGTGCTCAGATAAGCATGTCATTTTCTCTAAATTGAAGGAATGGATTTATTTCAGAAAACTCATCAAACAGACATTATCCTTCCTAAAAATTATAATTGCTTGTCATATTTATACGTTCGTTTATACAAATTATACATCCACAATATATTTCTAAAATTAGAAAGAAAGAGGAACATCTACCATATTACAAACATCGAAATGCGTTTAGCTTTCATGTGTTAATGATATCTAACGATTTTGATTCATTAAGCAATATCACGGATTGAACGAAAACTCGCTGTAACAAAGAAGCCTCAGAAACGCCAACCCGGATCGAGACAGATCACCCGACCAACAATAAATACCAAAACAACATTGAAACCAACTCGTTCTCAAGGTGAATTTGTATTTTAATATCATCCTATTTGTAAATGATTGACACGAGAGAGTGATTATAGGTATTTCGGCACTTCCGTAGTATGTGTACCAGGTTAGGTTTAGGCCTCAATTTCTGCATTCGATGGATTTGAGTAATGTTAGTGAGTGATAAATGTTTTAAGATAGTCATCTGCATTACTGAAACTAGGAACAACATAGGCTTCATATGTTAGACTTTGTCCAAACACGACAGTTAAGTCGGATAATTTGATTTGAAAATATTGAAATATTGCTACAAAGTACCTGGTGATTATTGAAGAAATAAACTGCTTAAATTAATTGATTCCTAAATATGCATATATTATCCTCCAGATAACTGCGAATTGAAAATTGGAAATGTTTGTTATTTTGCTGTGAGCCCTGGTAAAAATGGTGTCAATTACTACAAAGCAGTAGAGCTCTGTAAAAAACGTAACGCAGATGTTGGTTGGATTCGAGATGAAGAATCTTACAATGAGATTATGAAGTTTTTGAAGACGAAAATCCCAAAGGGAGATCCATGGATTCGGATATGGACAGGAATGCACTTTGATCCAATGGTTAGTGTCTTGTAAATCAGCGATTCCAAACCAGGGGCATTGCCATTCAAGAGGGCCACCGAACAGTTGGGGGTGGGCCACAATGCTAGACACAAAAATGACCACAAACCTTCCACCGAACAAGAAAAGTCCCGGGTGGACACAGGGTATTTTTACGGTGCTCCAGAAGTATTCGTATCAATATTGAGGTAACTAATTTTGTTCGCTTACTTTACATCAAGTTGTGTGGAGAGACTGAGCCTGCGGGCAGGGGGTATATTCACTTGGCTAACACAGACAGTCCCCGACTGGTAATAGAACTACAATAATGGACAAATCGGAATGAAATTATGGCCTAACCCTAAATTGGTTACATTTACTCTAGGTGTACTGTTTTTACTTTGTTCAACATGAATTGATTAAACACAATGGTATTTTAAATTTACCAATAAAATAACACTATAAATAACACTGGAATAATAAACAGTTATAAATAAGTGTCAGAATTCTCCAGAAAAGGTGCAGGTCCTTTTGTAAAAGTCAATTTGAATTATAATACCAGAGTAGCACTGAACTAAATAGAAATTTTAAAAATAGTAAGTGAAGAGTGTGATAGTATCGAACAAATGGTCTAGCCCAGGGGGGAGGGGGCAAACTACGGCCCGCGGGCCAAATCTGACCCGTTGGGTCCTTCAATTTGGCCCGCCTGATTCTGCCACAGCCAGAGTGAAACCAAATTTTGGTGTTTCAGCCAAATATTAGCTCAAGGAATTTGATAAACTTAGTTTTAGCACGAGGCTTATTGTTTTTCACCTTTGCTTTTGTAACACTGTAAATATTGTTCATAAAATATAACATTTACATCACACTCACATGGCCCGCCAATCTAGGTGGGCCAAATTTTTGGCCCTCGCTGTAAAAACATGGCTCTCCCGTGGTCTAGCCGCATGGGTAGTTGTAGTTTAATTACTAACGAATGAAAGACTGAATGAAAGTTGCCATGCGATTTACCAGGCATGAAGCCTCAAATATTATATATTTAGAATTAAAATGAAAAATGAACGGTTATTCTCTATATCGATTTCCATACATGATCTCGTGATGAACGCCATATATTCATTCTTTTTTCAGACCCGTGACGTCACACCCGGGGATTCATTCATTAAATGGTATCCAGATTTACCATCTACAGGAAATAAATATAAAGAAAGGACAAATGTTCATCTTAGAACCGTCCTTCAGAACCGTTGTGATTTAAAATTCTGAAATTAGTTATATTTATGCCACACAAAATGACTATTTGTAAGTAATGTAACTCAATGCAATTACCTGGTTTAGTGATCCCTTAATCCGTTGCCCAAACCTGTAGATACATTTTATTCTTTTTTCTCTCTTCATATTATCCTCGTGTACAAATTCGTCCCCAGCCTTTATGAACCATGCATCAGCACAGTGCCGGTACCGTCCAACTCAGCTTGCAATATGGTGCTCCAGTCACTTAGACGTTACCGTATTTGTGCCGTAGTTGTCATGGTTATCTGCCAGTCGGCGTTCGGAGTCGTTTGCTTAGTGAGTCCGGAAATATCCGGTCTTTTTGAACATATTTCTGCCAATGTTAGTATTTTGGCGTCCGACTCCTCACTTTAGTACTGTATTTAGTTCGATTTTTGTTCTTGTATAACCCAATGTTAGACTATTCATAGGTGTCGTTGCTCGATAACCAATGCTGGTTTATCGCGTCCCCTTTCACCCTGAAATGCATTATTTTCCTCTCTTTTCTTATCTCGTTCTGTATGTACAGTGTGTATTTCTTGGTGATAAAATAAATTACTGATTACTGATTACTGATTAGTGTTCAATCCAACCCGAATGATGTTTACCAAGGGATGTGGAATGTTCAGCCTGACTGGGAGAATAATGGAGTTCTTTGTGAGAGCCAGACGTAACGTCTCACTGTTGCATTTGGTCTCTCTCAAGCTGTTCTGAAGTACAATATTGACTTCTATATTGACTAATATCATTGAATTCTAACTTTAAATAAATAAAAGAGCAATAATGGATAAATTATCCGATGTCAAAAACTCTCTTAGAAATTGATTGAAAATACAAAAATTCTGACACATCCTTATAACTACCGCGTGTCCCTGAAAATAAGATCTAGCCTGAATTTTGAAATGATATCATCATAAGCCCTCCTCTTAAAATAAGACTCAATTGACAGTGCATTATTTTTTTGACCTGGTCGATGGCAAGGAATCTCTTCTACGCGTTTCAAATTATTGATAATTTATGTTTAGCACTTATTTTAAATAAAAACGTGTTATTCATAAGTAAATGGATATCGATTTTCATATTTTATATATTTTCGAAATCTCCTAATTCTCTACTTTGTAATTATGTTTTCGATAAATGAAAATAAAAGACATCCCCTCAAAATAGGCCCAAGTGTTGTTTTTAGGAAGAAAATTGAAATAAGACTCTGTCTTGTGTTCGGGGAAACACGGTGTATACCAGTGAAAATTATTTGTGATGTTGTTTTGTATAACTGATCTAATTACTTTGATTTCTTAAAGTATTACTTTGTGTGAAATTCAGAGATCTGTGTGCTACATTTGCGTTATTATAGAGTTCCAATGACTTGAAATAAATTCAGCTTCTATCAGCTTCAGCTATCAGCTATTCAGCTTCTATGTATTCTACGTTTTCTTATTTCGTGATTTTTTCAGAAACTTTGGAAAACAACATATATTTAATTTCAAGTTTTCCTCTGCACACAATGGGTCCATGGGTTCACCAATTATTCTCTTTGTTGGACTATCCGACATGTGTTTCGCCGTACGAACGTCGTATGACCGTGCGATACAACTTTCATGGCCACATAAATGATTGCTGTTGTCTTATTTCACTTGCAATACATCTACACTTCGATTTTTCCCCCAACGCAATGCAAAAAAAGTTTCATCAGCAAACAAACATGAAGCATTGGGAGAACATGACAAAAAACTGTGGATGACACACATATTTATTGTAAACGTTAGTTTATAACGTTTGTTAACGAATATTGATAATATTGTTAACGAAACGACCTCGTATTAGAAGGTTGGGTACTGTCGTAGTACGTGTACCAGGTTAAGGTTAGACCATAATTTTGTTCGGATTTTTTTTTATTTTAGTTCTATTACGAGTTTGGGACTGTCTGTGTTAGCCAAATGAATATACCCCCTGCCCATAGATTTTAGTCCCTTAACAAAGTTAATATTGCCATATTGGTACACATACTTCTGGAGCGACAAAAATTGATGTACACTTAGCCATCGTTGTTCACACAAGTCGCAAAGATAGCATGCCGTCACAGCAATAATGAACTCGCCGTAAGCTTGAATCTAATGCAGTGTTTTTCAAACGGTGGGCGCGCAACCTTTTTTTAAGCGACCCAAATCAGAAATAATAAATGTTGTTTAATTTCACTAACTCACTAATCAGGTACTAACTCTATAAAACAACTTTTACATAAAACATTATTTTCTCACTTTAAAAGAAGAAATCTGCTCTGGTTTGTCATCAACGAGTTCTTAGAATAGTGGCGTGGCTCTATGCAAAACAAATGCTGTCAAGCTTTTTGCTGTGTTACTTTCAACGTTTAAAATTACTATCAAGCAACATTTCAATACCAAATATAAAATTACCAATAATTAGAATAAAATGATAAGTAAGTTCGATATAAGTTTTGTCGATTGACACCACAAAAAGCAAAAACTATTTTGGCAGATTCTCCTTGTCTACTGATTCATCATCTCCAATTTGCTTGCCTCACTAGCATGTGTTGTCTTGCCGAACACATTAAGCATATATATATATATATATATAGTAAGAGAGAGAGAGAGAGAGAGAGAGAGAGAGAGAGTGAGAGAGAGAGAGAGTGAGAGAAAGAGAGCATTGGTTCTCAAACAGTGGGTCGCGCAACACAATAGGGGCGTAGACAATTTTTGAAGGGGCGTGAAGCAATTAAAATTGAAAATAATTGGTTAGATTTGATCTTGTTCGTCTTCTTTTGGATATTTACATTTCCTTTTTTTTTGGATATTTACGTTTTATCCACGTATTTTCAACGTGTTTTTGAACAAACATACTTTCGCTTTAACTATTTTTTGTTTGTATCTTATTGTTAGTTATTTTGAGGAGATCGCGAGGCTTGACGAATTCTAAAAAGATGGGGGGTCTCAAAAAGTTTGAGAATTACTACCATAGGTTACATATAGCAGATATTAAGTTTGTATTCTAAAACTAATTGCCAATTTTTAAAACTATAATATTGCAAAAACAAACATTAAATCTGCGATGTCACTGATTATCCTATAATTAACGTCTTACTGTCGGGCAAAACCAATAATCAGATAAAGATAAACGCCGCGACTGCGCGTACGCTTCTATAAATAAATATTCGACTGCGGTAAATTTTTAGGCGTAAAAGCGACGCGATGGAATTATAACAGTATAGTTTGTTGTATGTAGATTTCTGGTTGATAGAAAATAGCGCTAGATAATTTAGACAGAAGTCATTGCATATGAGCTGATCAGCCTTATAATAAGAAGTTCTTAGGCGTTAAGTTATTTAGTGATCTTAGAAATCTAATAAATATAAATTTAGCTTCGTATTTATTGCAGGCCATTTTAAATTTTTAGGATTTTATTTTAAATCAACATAATCAATAAACTCAAATTCAAATTGGAATTTTCTTGAAAAATCAATACCATTATTAGTTTGAAGAAATATTTTGCAAATTATTTAAATTTGTGCATTTTGTATATAGAAATAAATAGGAACAAACTTTTTTTGATTCAGTTAATACTTAACTACACTGAAACCTCGAGATGGAAACAACAATCATTTTTATCTTGATCTACGTCATCACTTCATCCTGGTGTCAAGATGAAACAGTGTTTCACTGCTCACCCAAGCCTGGTTGTGAGATTGCACAATGTGATCCGGTTGCTGTAGAGTGGGGCAGTCCAGGTTTCAACATTGATGAACATCTGCATGACAAAGAGTTTCCGATTACATGCAAATCTAAGAATGCGGTATCAACTCAGAATACTGTCAATCTCTTTCCTTTAGTATCGAGAAATATTTTAGGCAAGTATTTTCTTCATTCAATAATTCTAAACACTTGAAAACGAAATATCCCAATTCAGAAAATTTAGACTCTACACACAGTCTTGAAAAATAAGAACCATAATGGAATTGATTGAGTTGATGGCAATTTTGTTTTAATTTTGCCTAGTTTAAACGAATTTGATTTTAAATATTTTAAACTAAGAATATTTGTGAAAAAAAGGATTTAGCTGATAATATAAATAACTAATTTCAATTTTGTATAATTCTAAGCTGAATGAATTTTGACCTCAAAATGTCTTCAAAATGTTAAAATATTTACTAAAGACTTTGAGGTCCTTGGCTTCAGCCTTTTTTTACCCAGTTGATTTGAGTTGCCCAACATTTGTGAAAGCTAGAAAGGAATTGACTTAGTCACAGCTCTCTTCAATCATTATATACATTCTCAGATATCGGAAGTATCAAATCAGACTTGAAAGAACTGGAAGAAAACATCGATGATAAAATGAAAAACATTGACGGTTTTGGAAAGGACGGTTAGAATCAGACTTTTTATATAGTCAAGATTTTCTTGGTAATAAATTTCTTCGTAAATATTCTTTGTGTACATTTTTTAAATATACTGGAGTTTATTGACAGAAAAAACTGACCGGAAATCTCCCGATCCCGATTTTGAGTTATTTCATCTAAAAAACTAAAGTACTTGAACTTTTCACCAGAAAGTCGCAACTCTAACAACAAAATTGAAGAACAAGCAAAGGAAATTAGCAATCTTCAAACAAAAGCGATAGAGCAGTCTGAAGAAATGAAAAAACTGAAGAAAGGTTGGTCGACATATTACGACAATGGTGTATCTTGTGAAAACTTGAAACATATTAAAATAGAGAAAGTAAAATTATTACCTTTAATGGTGTTCACCACCAACAATAACCCGACGTCATTGAAGGGGTTGAAACTTTTTATATTGAAATTATCCCGAACGTTCTACGTTCAATTTTATTTTTCTCGTTTTTGTTTTCCCTAATTTTAATTGCAAAATTACATTATGAATATATAAAGTGCGCCCGTAATGTCCCTTTACAATTTCAATTTTGTCATGAAACCAGTTCTCAATACATCTTAACCAGGTTTGTTGCTTTTTATTCAGTAACTGTTCAAGTATTTTTACTTCATTTAATACATCTGTGAGGGCCAAAACAATATAGCATATCGATAAATTCCCTTTGCCATTTTAAGAAATTTTAAGACTTTATGGACACCCTATATATACAACAAAAACTATGAAAGCAACGTTATATAGATGAAACCTGCAATTTCAGTTTGCCAGAATTGTTTTTTAAGCATTTTTTTCAGCATTCTGAATATTTGTTTTGTTAGATTTGGTCGGAGTTCAAGAAATGAATAAAGTGTTGGTAGCAGAATTGAACGGACAGAAGAAAATAAATTTTCAGACAAAGATAGGTAAAATAGACCAAATAATTTTAGCTGCTGCTATTTTATATGATCGTGTGTAGCCAGCTCCAAATTGGGGAAAGGGCACATTTTGGGGGCCATGTTTACAAAACGACGTAAGTACTTCTAGTCCCATTCTACTTTTATATTATGTTATTCCTAACCCCACACGACTACGTCATCACATCTACGTCATTTTGGGCGATACTCTGACAAGCTCTTTGATGTGATTATGAGGTCGTACTGACGCATACGTGCCACGACAAATAGCAGTACTTATGTCGTTTAGTGAACATGCGCCCAATTTTTCGCATAATGACGTAAATAAGTTTACTCGTTCTTTTTTCTTTCGAACGAAGCTGGATAAAAGCAGCCACTGACATTTAAACAATATCTCTTCCCAGACTTTCTTCGCTCTCAAAGTTATACAGGGTATACAAGCGCGCATTTTTATCTATTTCAGTTGGTTCATTTGGTAAAAGGATTATTGCTAGCAAGTCAAAGAAAGTCAGTATATCGTTTAGGAATATAGAAAAATAATGTTTGAAAAGGCGTAAGAATTTATGTATCAATACAAATGCCGCAATTTGCATTGAAAAATGTTGAAAATTTTGTTGCGGGAGAGGAAGGCATGGTTCAGCCCCCTCGACTCACCCCTGGCCATGCCTATGTAATTATATGCTTTGTTTGAGGTATTCCAGTAACAACATTATTAAAGTACAAAGCGAAAAATAACTATCGATATTAATATTTTTATTCCAAGCTACTACTGAATGCTATTCATATTTTTAGATTTGGTTGAAATACAAGAAAAAAATAAACAGTTGGAAAAAGAAATGGATGAACAAATGAAAACAAACAATGAGATGACCGAAGGTAAAATCAATCGATAGTTTTCTGCACCCGAAGCAAGACAAGTTCAATTTAGAGCATCGCATAAATAATATTTTCTACTATCTTCGTAGGAATTGAAATGCTCTAGAACAGTGAGGCGCGCCCCACAATGGGGGCGTAGACAATTTTTTGAAGGAGCGTAACCATAATTAAATAGAAAATAGTTGTTAGATTTAATCTTGACCGCCCGTTTTTTTTTTGTTTTTGTTTTTTTGAATAAAACATACTTTGCCTTACTTTCTGTTATTTGTAGTTTATTGATAGCTAGTTATTATTGCGTCGGGACGCGAGACTTGACAAATTCTATAAAAAGGCGCGGCTTCCAAACTGCTCTAGAAGAGTCCATTCATTGTACTATGTTGTAGTTATAGAGTTGTATCTAATAAATCATTCGAATAATATTATATTCAGCAATATCACGAATTGAACAAAAATATGCTGCAATGGAGAGGTTCCAGCGTCTTGGACCTACAACAAGGCCGATCACCAGGGCAGCGACAACGTATCCAACAACATTGAGACCAACTCCTTCCCCAGGTAATTTTTTTCCTAAATTTCCATTCATCTTTCATTTCTATGTTACCGACATTAATACGATTAATGACATTAAAATTGTGTCCATAAATTCCCTTTACAAGTTGAATTTTGGTATGAAGTTCGTTCTAAATATATTTTAACCCGGTTTGTTGTCTTTTAATCAGTAATTGTTTAAGTAAGTTTACGTCGGCTTGTTTGATTTCAAAATATTTCAGCGTTTTTTTTTAGGCGTTATCTTGTATTTCACGCTATTTTTAGTGTTTTTGTACGTTATCGCAAGGTCTTCGGTGGGTTGTTTTTTTTTTGTGTGTTTTTTTTGCGGTTGTCATTAGTTTTTTTTTTTGATGATTTTCAGTGTTTTCCCACGTGTTTGCAAGATTTTTGGTTGTTTTTACAGTTTCTGAGTCTCACAGTTTTTTGCACATTCAAAGATTTTAACCATTTATTGGAATTACTACCATTGCCAAAATTTCATTTTCAAATCTGCAATTGTTAATTTTCAGGATACTGCACTGTGAAGTTTGGAAATATGTGTTATTTCGCTTGGATGCAAGATAAATTGGAAATCACCTACAGAGAAGCGGTGGATATTTGCAAGTATCGTAATGCAAACGTGGGTTTGCCTAAAGATGAAGAATCGTACAATGCAATTGTGAATTTCTTTAGAAAGAAAGTTCCAGCTGGAAGCCGTGAGATTTATATATGGATAAGACTTTTTGTCAATCCAAAGGTAGTAACTTATGGCTTCTCTTTTTATATGACTAGGATATTTTGGCGCTTCAGAAGTGTGTGTACCAAAATGGAGGTAACTAATTTTGTTCGCCTATTTTACATCCAGTTGTGTAAAGGGACAGAAGTCTATGGGTAGGGGGATACTCAACATAGACAGTCCCCAAACTCATAATAGAACTAAAATAAAGAAAATTTATGGTCTAATCCTAAACTGGTACACAGTACACACACTAGCGGGAGTATCGATATTTTTAGTTTTAGGTCTTACGTGGTCTTAGATGCAGTGGCCTATCTGCATCAACTTCCAATTTCCAAACAGCCAGTGGATTTCTTACAAAGTCACCTCCGCTTTATTCCACACTGCTTTGATGTTTCATATCGTTTTCATTCTGAGCTACGAAGTAGTTATTTCATAATTTATTTTTTATTTATGTAATTTACGTTTTTTTGCACATTATACACAAGAAGAAACTGTAGAAATTATTTCCCATATTTTGTACAAAATGATAACGAACGTTTATACCCTTTTTTGAATTCGAGTACGTTGGAAGTCATTTCAATACCATTCACATATCTAATCCACTTGTGACTACTTTAATTTTAGAGCAACAGAATGTTTAATTTATAGGGTGTCCATAAAGTCTCTGGCCCTCACAGATGTAGTAAATGAAGTAAAAACACTTAAACAATTACTGATTAAAAAACAACAAACCTGATTAAGATATATTGAGAACTGACTTCATACCAAAATTGAAATTGTAAAGGGACTTTATGGTCATTGTTTTACAAACAACTCCCAGTAGGTCAGTAGCATGGGCATGGTGTTTTATTTGGTGGCCATTTCATTGGTCAGGCTTGAGCTTACACTAATATTCTTCAACAAATCTCTTTTTTCTCAGACTCTACGCGTCACACCTGCAAATTCCTTTCAAAAATGGCATCCAGGTTTTCCAACAATTGAATACACAAATGTTTTTCTGGGTGTTAATGCGAGAGCAAATGATCAATATCAAGGGATGAGAAATGGTGAACCTGACTGGAAGCTTGATGGAGTTATCTGTGAGATCCAGATTTAAAGAAGCATCTTCTTGTTTGTATTTTCTTTTCTGGATCTATAATCAGTAAAATGTAAATCATCGGTTTTAAATTTAAAATTTATACAATTTGTATTTAAATTAATGACTTGTCATGGGCTTGTCAATACTGGTCAAAAATTTATTAAACACTAATTTTCACAAATTTTATTTGTCAGATTGTTTTCTATTGCTGACTAAACTGTGTAGAATTATGCACAATATAAATATATTAAATTCGAAGATTTAAATAATTGATTCAAATTGAGTTTGAAACATTCAGTGTTATAAATACAAACTTGCCATATTAAATCGAAATAAATTCAGCTTCTGTGTAATATTATTGTTGTTCTCTGGAGTCTTTGAACCTATTGTAAATCGATAGAATGTCACGTGTAAACAGGAGACGAATAATAATAGCCTATTGCAGATTCAGATTCATATATTCATTTTCGCCATGCAAAACCAATATACGATATGAAATAAATCAAAAGTACATATATAACAGAGTACAAAAACGAATATCGGCATGTTGCAATAGACGAGGGGTCGCGAAAGACTTGAAGAGTCATCCAGTCAACGACACCTTGTAGCTGCATTGAAGCAGCAGAAATAGGCCTAGCAACCGAACAACTCAATATTAAACATTTACTTAACTTTACACAATCATATAAAAAAGGACAACAAAAAGAATACCAACTGCAGATGCCACAATGACTTTGGAACATTACCTAAACATTCACTTAATGTAGTTCAATTTTTTTTAACACAGTGACAAAAAAGTTTTTTTAGTAACAATTTTTTGTCACTGTGTTATTTTTGCAATGAAATTGAACTAAGGCATCACCATTTTACTTCAACGAGTGTTTTTCTTCCATATTTTTGTAGGAAAAGCACTGTTTTGATACACATACCATAGCCATGCATTCCATCCTATCAAAGTGTATTTAATAATTGGGACCCACGAGTATTTGTGTTTGACGCCCGAACGATACCCGTTCGTGTATTTTTTATTTTGAATATATATATGTTTGTGTGTTGAATGTGGGTAAACTGGCGCATGTATATTTCCATGTAAAACTTTATAGGTTTTGCTAGTTTCCCCGATTTTCCCAATCTTCTGTGTGTTCATTGTTTGTGTTTTGTGTACGATTTTTTTGTGAGAAAATCAAAATATACTTATATTTAATTAGACTCAGTCATACAAAAAAGAACAACAAAGTTTAAAAAAAAAATACAGGATGCCATAATAATCATAATCATAAGATATTAGACATTTACCTAATTAAAGTCAGTCATACAAAGTAAGAACATCATGAAATTCGGAATAAACCGCGAGATACAACAATGATTATGGCGTATTAGATGGCCCAACAGCGACATCTGTAAACAGGATATAATTGCATCAATCGTTCTACATATATAAAAGAGGTTAAAACCGATTTAATGTGATGCTGATGATAGTTTATTAGTTTTGATATCGGTAATCCATAAGCTAATCTGCTGTAGATTGAGAAATTGTCAGATGTAAAGTTATTTGACAATTTGAGAGTTTTGCTTTAATCGCGTTTCTGTTAGGATATTTTTGCGCTAAGTTTAATAATAAAGAACAAAACGACAGTAAAAGAATACATTGCAGCCATTGCTTCGATCAAAGTACAGCAATTTCTATAAATTACGAAGAGATCGCCACACACAATTTTGAAGTGTATCACAAAGAGGACACATAGTTTTTAAATAGATAAAAGTAATAACCTTCGAACGAAAAATTCAATCTTTCACCACTGAAAGTTTCAAAGCAATTGATCCAGTAGTTAATAAGAAAAGCAATTTTTAATACCAAGGAAAAAAATAGAAAAAGACCTTTAACCTTGAACGTGAACGCGTTTATTACGTTATAAACTTATTTTTTAGGTTTTGTTCACTTTCAAGGTTCTTCGCCTTTCTCTTTTTTGTTTATTGTTTCTTTTTTTGTAAATGAATCAAAAATGTAATTCGTCTATCTGATCTTCTTGGCGCAGCCTTGTGGATTGCTGGACTCCTCGCCGCCGTAAGGTGGTTCACGTAATCGCTGGTGGTCCACCATCAAGTCCATGCTTCCGAAACAAATTACTAACTAATCCCATACCCGACCAGCACTGGTAACCGGACGAGAGCCGTGATTCGCCATTCCGTTAGCCGTCTTATTGGTTTTTCTCTCCCCCGGGATAAATATCCAAATCCCATCTTCAAAGATAAAAATCATTCAACCATAAGAAAAAATTCGCTGTAGCAATCCTTTTTCCCGGACTTTTCAATTTGTTATATGCCCTTTCTTTTTAGATTTTCATTTCAGTGGCCTGCGCTCTTATTGTTGGCTGCCTTTTACGTATTAGTTTCCAAATATTGCCAGTTGCATTTTTATTTACAAACGTTTTATTTATTGTGAAGTTGAAGCCTCAAAATGATGTCGTCACATTCAAGAATTCTTGCCAATTTGAGTTCCAAAGAAAACATGTCACCTCGGAGAAAGGTGGGTTCTGTAAGTTAAGTTAGTTGTAGACTAGTTTGATCTAAATTTACAGTGCCAACGCATGAGCACGTACGTGTATAGCAGTACCTGTACCGTATGCAGGTATGGCACAGACTGCAGTCCAATACCACTGCGGTACCGGTACTGTGTGAGTACGACACACTGTACAGATCGAGAGACATTGTCTCGTTTTAAAGAATCCTGTTTCGCCGCTGAACAAATGCCCCTCCTTTCGAGGACGTCTGGAAATTGTTGTCTCTCAATATTGGTAAAAATACAGTAAAATGGAGTTGCGCAAAAAACTACAAAGAAGCACAATCTAAAAACGTCATCATTGAATTTCTCTGGAAAAAAATAATCCGATTTACCAAAGGAAAAATTTTTCACTGTGGCATTCTGGCATTTGAGAGTTTCTAGCAAAAAACAGCAATTTTGGTCATGTGCTGTGGTCATGGTTAGCCGGGATAAATTTAGATTATTATCGAGACAAGCATGACGCATCTGCCGTTGTGCCAGGCATCCCTCGTTTGTGAGACACATGGAGTGTTTGTTTTTTTGAACCAAATGACGGAACATTCTTGGAATTTGGATAGTGTGCCAGACTGTCGGACTGTTACGGAGTTGGTTGACACTGGTACTAATTCATACCACTTCTTTTTCTTTTTGACAAAACCTTCCATCCTATATTCTGTACGTTTCGAACCTTATTCAAGGTTTTGTTTGCTCTCCTGATTTCATAATTCGTTTTTATTTATTTGTTTTCATCAATCATTTTATTGCCTTTTATGCTGATTATGGAAATCAAGTCGAAATCAACTTAACTTTTATTATCTATCGTATGATCGATGAATACAGAATAATATATACCCTACCAGTTGCCAGTAGAAACCCTAATATCATGATATTGTCATTTCTGCTATAATATTACCAGGGTACTGTTTGATATTCTATTATATATATATTTTTTCATATATTTTTAGGGTCTAGCGAAGTATACAATATAACTACCAAAATACTGAAATAGCGCCAAACAAAATTGTGATATGAAATTTTTATGTTTTCTCTGAATAAAATTCTTGACAGACACTTTTAGTTAAAATGAACATATATATTGAACTAATCAGGTGCAATATGTCTCATGCCGAGCAAAATATATTGTTCCGCGCCAGACAAACTTTTATTCAAAAAACCTATTAAAAATATAGGCTTTATTTTTAATTTCACCTTTTTGTTTGGCATTATTTAATCATTTCGTCGTTTACTTAGCTATACCCTATTTTTATTCCCTTTTTCAGTTATATAACCAAAAATTTCTAACTATTTAGAGATCTTCAGAAGAAGCGTTTTCATCTACTAACCCAGAGAATGCATCAAAACGGCGAACCGTTGATTCCTTCATGCTGCCAAAAACAAAATCTTTATTTTCATCAAAGTCAACCAATAAGGGAGCAATAAAAAAGTATGATTTAGTACCATTATTTTACAACGCTCATTTATGCTGTTCGCTACGACCCTGTACAAGCAGTCAATGATATCTACCAAGAATTGGTTTTCAGTCTCTTGGGGATCCGGATGATACTAAAACAAACAGATCCCAGAATTCAATGAACCAAATGCTAAATGTCATTTTCATCTAGGTATTTGGTCACTCACTACTCTCATAGTCAAGTTTATTTTTTCCAACCAGTAAAATAATGAATGATGCAAAAAATAAGCAAAAATTCAAGAACATAATTTTACTGGAGAAGGGAAGCAGTGGGGAACCAAAGTTGGTTATCTAGCAGCGGCACCCAAAACATAGACTTAGACAACTCTTAGATAAATAACAAGTCTCATGCAACAAACTTAATAGAGTTTTTGAATTTTATGTTTTCCCATTATACTAAACATATTCTAAGTAAATATTTTCATATGGGGTGTCAAGTAACAAGGAACATGTAGAAATCTGTGTATATTCAATAAATATAAATTTTGTTGTGCAAAAAAGTGAGTGAACTAAACAGTGGATAAATTGATTTTCAGATTTTTGCAGATTCATATGGAGGTATTAGATTCAATAATTTCAATACCAAATATTTTTGAATTTGTTCTATTCATTTTCGACTTCCCTCATTTAAAAAACTTTGCCCAAATCCATTCTTATTTTTAAAATACGGTATATGTTAATATGATTTTTATTTTTAGACAAACATCTATAAAAACCTATTATAAAGAAGGTTTAAAAGAAAAATCTAAAAATGTGATGACCATTTTCGATGAAAATAATAAGAATACCAAAAAGGTAAAATCTATTGTTCTAACGAAGCATGGGTAAAACAGCAGCGCTGCATCAACATAAGTCCTGGATGAATTATAATGATTAAAAATGATTTTTAGAAATTATTTGTAATTGATTATCTTGGAAACATCGTTGAATTCTGAAAATACAGGTTCAAGAACCAATGCCCTAGACCAGGGCTACTCAACTATTTTTATCGAAGGTCCACAAACAAAACTTCAAAATTATTTGGGTCCGGTCTTTCCAGAACTGATATTTCAGCATCCTTAAACGAGCACTTCCTCGACCGACTAATGATTAGTAGCAAATTAAAATTGTTTATTATGGCGGTATAGTTCTTTTCGTATATATTCAAAACTATGAAAGTCATTTTATAATAGGAAATTCAAAAAGTGGGGCTAATGATCCAAAATAAATAATTAGGTGCGGTCCAAATCCAATACTCGAAAGGTCCGGATTTGCACCGCGGTCCGCCAGTTGAGTACCCCTGCCCTAGACCAGTGGTTCTCAAACTTTTTAAGCCGCGCCCCATTTTTAGAATTTGTCAAGTCTCGTATCCCACCTCAAAAATAACTAGCTAACAATAAACTACAAATAACACAAAGTAAGGCGAAAGTATGTTTTATCCAGAAAACACATTGGAAATACTGAATGGAACTTAAATATCCAAAATAAGGCGGGCAAGATCAAATCGAACAAATATTTTTAATTTGCTTCACATTTCTCAAAAAGTTGTCTACGCTTCCCCGTTTGAGAACTACTTCCCTAGACCCAACGAATAGAAAATGTCAAATAGCATAAATCTTCCAAGTTTAGGTTTTTGTTTAATTTATTCATGTGAATGCATGTCTAATAACTGTTTTAGAATAATTCTAATTAGGCTTGAAATATTTTGAAAGCTATTTCAAGTTTTTATATTTTTCATTATTTAAGAAAACATCTAACAATGAAGATGATGCATTCAGTATGATGTGTTCAGAAGAAGCTCCTGAAAAATATTGGGAATTATTAGCTGAAGAAAGAAGGAAAGGACTGGAATCTGCTTTGAAAGAAAATAAAGAGGTTTGACATTAATGGTAGTATGCGAATCAAGATGGCGGACACTGAAAAGTAGTGTGTGTACCACGTTATGGTTAGGCCATAATTTCAGGTACAAGTACTACAGGAGTCAACTTGGCTAGTTCCCGAACTCGTAATAGAACTAAAACGAAAAAAATTGGAATAAAATTATGCTGTAACTTGGTACACATACTACGTTCCGGTGTCCGCCATCCTGGTTTGCATACTAAAGGAGCATAATATGGCGAACCATGGCATCTCTTCCGGTTACCAGTCCCATGTCAGGCTTGGTATTAGTTATACATAATTAAAATAGTGAATAAGGGGAAAGCTAACTCTGATTTCTGCATGGTCATTCATGTACTTGTAAACTCAGTACTACTGTGTCAGAAGATTCAGCAGATATGTATATTGGTGAGGTGTCGCTGTGCCTGAATATAGGCATAAACAATGAAAAACAATGATTCTCTATTCCGTATATATATACTGAAAAAAAATATTTTTTTTATAAATATAGATTTCACAAATTATATGTATCCGTAGTAAATGTGTATTAGTTTAAAGCAGAGGTAGACAACCTTTAATACATGCAGGATAGATGCAAATAACTGGGCGAAACCGCGGGCCGTACCTCCATTTAACATAGACTTTCTAATAGTTGCAGACACAAAAGTTTTCAAGCCAGCGGTTAGGGCATTGTAACGTTATCTGGTAAAAGCATCCAGTAAAAGATTTGCAACACTAAGGGATTGGAAATATTTGCATGTACCTGATTGAACTACATTTAAAACTCTTTTCGTGCGCAGCAAACAATTCAAAATTGGCACTTGTCCATGGACCGCACAATTTTCCCTTGTGTGTCGTTTTTTCCTGCGAGCCATAGGTTGCACACCCTTGGTTTAAAGAATATATAGTAGAGAATAAGGTTGTGATTAGTTTACTATTTCTGATATATCACAAATTAAATGAGAAAAATTCAATTTTTTTTTCAAGGATTTCCTAGTGATGATAATCTCTTTTTTCACAGCTTGCAGATGAAATCAGGGCAAAAGATGAAACAATCCTGGAATTACGAACAGAAGTTTCAGAACTGAAGGAGACTGCAAAACATGCTGAATATCTGGCAACAGTACTCGAAGAATTAGGAAAAGATTGCAATGTTGCTGTGAGTGAGGTATAACTTATTCTATATTTGTTTCTTGCCTTCCATTTTTGTTTTGAAACGGTAATTTCAGTATATTTGGGCTAATGTAGAACGAGGGCATTGGAATGGTTAGATGTTAGCATCCTATGCTTTCTTTGTGGCGTTTTAGAAGATTAAGACGGTTTTCCAGAAATTTTCGGTAATATTGTATGGTGTAACTAATAGGTGTGTCTGAAGAATTTCAGAAATGAACTAATGCAGGGCAGCGGTTTCCAAACTTTTTGTTCATGCGGCACCAAATTATCATGGGGAAAAACTCACGGCGCATTTACACAGAAAAAATTCTGCTTTCAAGTAAAACTCAATTTTGTGATCGTTAATGTGTGTACTTTTGAAGTTTTTGAACATGTAGCTTAAGAGATAAATGCAAAAAGTCAACTTTTCTTCCTCATTTCTCTTTGAAATGCTAAAAAAATCACTCATGTTCACTAAACTCGATTCAGCAGATGAATAAACTGCAGCTCATGAATTGCAGCAAGTAGTGTCTATCTCTGTTGTTACTTACGTAACAATAGAGGTAGACCCTGCGTAACAGAAAGTAGACGACATAAAAAGGTTAAATAAATTTATTGATTTATATACACAGCATTTAAAATAAGAAACAATAAAACATTTATAGCGAATACAATATGTAAAGTATCCAATTATATTTTAGTTATGTGTAGCACAATTCTGTTAATTATCGCGACGTACTTGACAACCTGGCGCATATTTTGGGAACCGCTGCACTAATAAATAACAGTGATCGGTACAAGTTTCTGAAACACTGGTTCACCAGTCAAATCAGAGTCTCATTAAATCCTAGAGTTAGACTCCCAAGTCGAGTCACTGCAGTCCAGGGGTCTTGAGTCGAGTCACTGCACTCCAGAGTGTCCTGTTGCAGGTCAAGGTATTGTACACCCCAAGTCTAGTCAGGGGTCCTGATTTGTGCCATTGTACTCTCGAGTCATAAGTCTAGTCATGGCACTCACAAGTCTAGTGACTGCCCTCCCAATCAAGTAGTCACTGACGCACTGTACTCCTGATAGAGTCGAGTCATTGCACTCCCCAGAGTGTCATGTCACAGGTCCCAAGTCGATTCATTACACTCACAGGTCGAGTGACTGCGCTCCCGATCGAGTAGAGTCACCGATGAGTCATACTGCGTCGCAACTTGTAATTCCCAAGTTGTGTTATTGTACTCTTCGACCCAAGTCAAAAGTTGATTTTTTGCACTCCCAACTTGAGAGTCGAATGTCGAGTGTCATTCAACTCAGGGTCCTGTCGTGTCCAAAGTTATGGTATCCTACTCTATAGTCGAGTCACAGATTGTGTCTTTGTACTCCCCAAGTCTTTGTAATTCACCCCAGGCCTCATTCAACATAAGCTATCACATTTTAGTGATTACCAAAACTTTTTCACAATGAAGTTTATAATTTTATTTTAGGACGAAAGCTCAGACGATGAGACTGACGAAGAAAATGAAGTTTTTGATGAAAAAGATATTTCAGTTTCATATCCTACACAAAGTGATGATGCTGACAAAGAAGTGGGTGCTAATCTTTCTGAATTTTTCCATTTTATACATGTCACCATAGTAAAACTAAAATATTTTATGTCAAGTTTTGCAGTTTAGAAATGAGCTTTCCTGGTATTCTGTTATTCTTGACGAGGGGCCGTCTATTGGTACTGGTTTCAAAGCTATATCTTTTGGTCTGTTTTTCAAAGCTTTATCTGTTGTGGGTTTGACTTTAGGTCTTATTCCCATTTTCAGGTTCGGCTGTCAGAACTAAACCGTTACAAAAATGTGACAAAAGCTAATTTGGTTCTGCTGGCCGCTAGGTATGATCTAACTTTGCAATTATACATTTTAGAACCCTTTTTTAAAATTCTTGGCTATGCCCCTGGTGAACATGTTAAAACACTCATGAAAATAACTGACAGTAAGGAAAAGTAAATGTAAATATATATATATTTCCTTCCTAGGATGAAAAATCAGAGCCAAGCGATGAAAACAACCCTCCAATTCTGGACCCAGAACTGAACCTAGATGAAAACAAGGACATCGAATCAGAAGGGTTTCCAGAATCACAGCAAGCATTGGATGAAAAGGTTGATATGCCAAAGGAATTAGACCCTTCAGTTTCAAACCCTGGGCAAAACTTTGATGACAATAAGGACATTGATCAAAGACTGCCACCAAAGTCTCAACAAGCATCTGGTGAAACATTGGATATACCAAAGGAATTAGATCAAAACTATGAATCTGATGCTGAGTGTTCGGTTAAAACTAATTCTAATCTCAGCCCAGATAATGATTCTGAATCTGGTGGGGAAGCAATACCAGGCGGTTTATAGACGATGAGTACAAGACTTCATTTACTTGTTGGTAACTCCATATTTCTACTCACTCAACTCAAAGATCTGAATGAGCCAATGCCTATGGCTGCGTTGGTCGTTAACTTGACCCAATTGATTGGTACCTGATGGAACCGCCTTGAAGCGATATTACCAAAATGGCACTGTGGCCCGGAATTCTAACTTAGCCTTTCACCGCTACCACGGAAAGCCATCCCCTACTCAATATATCTTTTAAGGCTTTAATAAAAGTGTGAATTACCACATACTGTTATCTTTCCCGGTGAAAAGCAGGTGGATTCTTTTGAAGTTGTCCACTAAAACTAGAGTTTTTTTCTGTTTTTGGATTAAAGTATTCCTCCTTTAAATCCACTTATGATTTATTGCGAGGTTTTTAAATTGTTTTTTTTGGCGTTGTTTCAATTAGTTTAATTTCGTTTTACCACCATCGGTGCGCTGAGATCTTTTCCAGTCCTTGTGCTGGATTTGTCCCTTACTGTGACTTTGACATTTTTTAATGCATGATATGGAACTCTGACACTGCCAGACTTTTGTCCTTAATTCGAAATTGTTTTTATTTGTACACTGTGTTTTTAAAAAGAAATGAGCGTTCATTATTGCTTTCTGTGTTTCTTATGAATGTGGCGGGAAATCCTTGATCACCCTCTAAAAGGAAATTAAGTTCTTTTCAGGAAAAAGATAATTTTAGAAACTAAATGTTCACTTGGTAAGCCTTCATGTATGCTTGCCAGTCAAGTGATGAAATGCCCATGACTTCTCAATTCATATTTGGTTGTGGGTAGATTGATTATTCGCAGCAATTTAAAGGATTTCTCAAACAAAATTCATTTGTAAAAATTTGACTCCAAGCACAGGATCAAAAGCTGTGGCGTACACTAGTCCTTCTGGTGCTTCAGAAGTGCGTGTACCAAGATGGCGCACAGCCTGAACGTAGTATGTGTACCCGGTTAGGGTTATCAGGTTGTGCGCCATACTTCTAAAGCGCTGTCCTTCTAATATACTGGAAAGAACTTTTGGTGATACCTAATTCTTTTTAGAAGAAAGCCTGATTCGTTCATCAATATTGAAATTCCTACTTTCGGGTCCAGGGAGTTGAAAACGCGACCCTCGTTCCAGTGAAAAAAAAATGCCATATAACTGTAAAAGCTAGCAGGTGCTGGTGGGTTTTCAAGATTCTGAGGGGTCTGAAAAGCTACGCAAAAATTGATATGCATGATACAGAAAAATGCCATTTTTACAACACCCACCCTCGACTTGCTTCGAAAAAAGCATAAGAAGATGAAGTGTAAAATAGGACCGCATATAAACAGAGAACGATACGATGTCTCGGTAACTTTTTGTGACCTGTACTACTACACTCTGATATCCCCTGACTTGATGAACAATAGACACAAAATTCGCATTCTGGAATTAAAAATTTTGGTTGATAAATGTGGCAACCTTGAATGTCGCGATTATGACATCAAAATCATTGTTCGGCGAAGCGTGTTGCCGTGTTGGTCCTTGTTCTGATAACAGTCACCAGAAAAGGGCTAATGGCGATACCTGTTGGGAATATACCATGGTTCCCGCCTACTGGGCGTTGTGATGACGTTTAAACAAGGAATATGGATGTAATGTAACTCCGCACAATGCGTAGAATTAGATTATTCTGTTGCACAAAAAGTTTCAGCAGGAACGCAGTGTGCAACATCGATCATCCATGCAGTCCTTGCAATTGGGTAAGTCGTAGGTTTTCTATTTATTTTTATCTCTGAAGTGGCAGTGTTGCCTTTTACTCTAACCCGCAATGCTAACATATGTTTATTTGTCAAATATTATCTAACTCTTGTTGTTAGTTTTAACCTGCCTGACCAAAAATATACTGAATCAAACAAAATTAGTGGGGCGCAATAACATGGAAGTGTACAACCTCGCACGAGACGTCTACCAGCAATTTACGGAAAGTATTTCGTTTTTTTAGTTACTTATGGGCTGTATATTGAAGGGTTCCATTACATTTGAACCCACGACAATTGCACCTGCATACTATGTGGAAATTTTATTTTTTACGGATATTTGAACCCCTACTTACCCTAACCCACGGATTTTAGCACACGCATATAGATTAAACCCGCGGATATACCGGTTCAAATGTACGGTCATCATATTTATTATTTACAAGTGAAAAAAAAGGTATTCCAATATAGGGGAGCAAAAATCAATGCACTCCATGTGTAACGTAGCGGGTTTAAAGGCGACGGCGATCGACATATAGAAAATATCGTCTTCCTCGCTGAAACATAAACTGACAATTGTACATATCATCGTTGCGCCGTACCTCTTTGCCTTGTGTATTGTACAAAAGTTTTATTTGTATATTTCATGTCTGTTGTCCTGCTAAAACACAGCAGTCCTAAACTGCAGTTATACTTGTTGGGGTGCATGTCGCACATCTGTGTCCTAGGCCAGTAAGGTCATGAACATGTATCCCGTCTCTCTTATACCGTTTATTTATTATGCAGATACCGTTACATATTTGAGGCAAATAAACATACAAACGACCATTGAACTGACTTTGGAATATTGTACTGTCATAATACTCAGCTTTTTTGTAGTCCCTGTATACAAAATGAAGCGATCACAAATATTAACATTGATCCAACGGTGCACTTGTGTATTGCAAGTGTTCAGATAGATAATATACGAAGTGAATATAATGAATAAACAAACAATTGAAAATACGGGACAATGACGTACCAACGTAGGAAGGAGCGTCATACGACAGAAGGAGCGAACTAACGTATACGCATTAGGAACAAACGTAAGACATACGTATTACATTACACATGCATTCAAATAGAGACATGGGTTCCATTATCTTTGAACCCGCGTACATTTGAACCCGTACATCTGAACCCGTAATTTGAACCCAGAACAATTGCACCTGTATACTATTGCACCTATGAACATTTGCACCTACGGACACTTGAACCCATACATTTCCACCCATGGATTTTAGCACCCGCATATAGATTGAACCCGCGGACATTTGAACCCGTGTACGTTTGCACCCGCGTACATTTGAACCCATGTACATTTGCACCCGCGGACATTTGAACCCGTGTACGTTTGCACCCGCGTACATTTGAACCCTGGACATTTGCACCCGCGGACATTTGAACCCATGTACATTTGAACCCACGAACATTTGCACCCGCGGACATTTGAACCCTTGTATATTTCCACCCACAGACATTTGAACCCGCGTACATTTGAACCCATGTACATTTGCACCTGCGGACATTTGAACCCATGTACATTTGAACCCACGAACATTCGCACCCTGGACATTTGCACCCGCGGACATTTGAACCCATGTACATTTGAACCCACGAACATTTGCACCCGCGGACATTTGAACCCATGTATATTTCCACTCACAGACATTTGAACCCACGTATATTTGAACCCGCGTACATTTGAACCCACGGACATTTGAACCCGCGTATATTTGAACCAACATATATTATATTTGAACTCGCGTACATTTGAACCCACGCACATTTGCACAAAAAATGTTTGCCCCAACGGCAATTTCCAGTCGCAAATAATTTTCATGTTACAGGCGCAAGCTCAATATTCTAAATTTCAACACTGTTTCACTTGTAGTTAGTTTTGGTGTATATGCATTTACCCGCTTCTACGAAGCGAGCATTTTTGAGTGTCATTGTAGTCCGAGGGATAAACGTCTCTTAACGATATAAACAACATTGTTCTGCCAAGGTCTTTTCTTTTGCTGTTTTCTTTACATTGACATTTGTAAATCCTTTTCTCATTCGTTAGCCGCGATCTCCAAAACAGACGATGACCTAGAAAGCGGTATTTCGTTGAAATACCTGAAACCAGGGCTAATACGGAACAAATATCTCACAGACCAATGAAGTCTCAAATGAGGGTCTTACTAAAACTAGCTTTACAGTAATATTTTTAGTGGTCAACTCTTATAAATTTGTTCTGAAATTATTGCACCGAAAACGCCTACTATAATATCCCGCCCAGCATGAGATTTGGGAGCTCTGTGGCCACTTCATGTTTTCTTGCTAGCATGCTTACAAAATTGTTATATATATGCATACACGACCACGCTTTACTGTTGAAAATGAGTGTTGTCTCAAATCAGGTTTTGCCATTTTTCCTAAAATCAATCTATAAATTGAATACTATTGTCTGTATATAAATAAATAAACGCACAGATTCTTCGTTTCTAAGAAAATATGAAATTAAGATAATGAAACTATGCCATTTTTGTAACAACATGTTCATAGCCAAATGCCAGTTTTATTGAAGTATTGTTTCATTAGAATGTCAGAACAAAACTATACATAGAAATCGTAAGTCATGTAAATATGTTGAATATTCGAAAGTGAAGAAGTTTTAAAATCATTATCGTGGCCAAAAATGGTTTTTGCTGTTTACACTATTTAGAGTAAATCGAACATATTCAGCATATAGGGTCTGTTAAATATGATATTGCAATTTACAAACGACGTCATAGGTTACGGATTACATTTATTTTAATATCTCAATAAAGTTATCACTCACAAATTTGTGTCGAATGGGCGATCAATTTTGAGTTAGAGTAGCTAAGGACGTTTTACAAAATAGGAATTTATCAATTATGATACAATAGTTAAACAACAAATCAAAATAATGACGATAAACGAAATTTTACGATATCACGATCAAAGTCAAAATCAAATAGACTGCATTTGATCTATTGAATGGAGATACCTCAGCTTGTCGGTTTCAGTTCCATATGAAAAAACTTTAACTGACAACCTAACAGCAAGTTGTACATACTTTGATCTTTGGTGGGTCGTAACTCCTACATGAGCATTTGCCGCAGTCAGTTTGTGGACCGCAATGTCTTTTCGTAGGCCATTCAGCAAACCCCATATACTCGGATGTTTGCATCGGAACATTCCTTGTAAGGCGTTGTGAAATCCTTCTACAGCGTTTGTTGTTCTTGGGGCCGAAGGCATCATTTCAATCTCTTTGGCATAGTTCCACAATCGAGGGGGAAATCTTGCTTCTCTTGGACGTGAACCCACTTGAGGTTCACGAATGTAGGTAGATTCAAAATATTGCAAAAGTTGATTGCATTCGGGCGAATCTTCGAAGGTGTCGCAAAGCAAGGTGAAGACTTCGGCAACCTCGTTAATGGGAACAAAAGCCAGAGCTGCCAAACTTCTAATTTTCAGATTGAAAGAGGGTAAACATTCAAACTTCTCTTTTAATCCGATAGAACCAACTTTTCGAATTATAGCTTGTGACAGGTGAAAATAACATCCTTTAATATCGGCCAGAGGAAATTGTGCATGGAATGCATTGATAGCTGCTATTTCAAAATCAACAATGATTTTGGTGGGGTTAGCATTTGGGAAAATGATTTTCAACCTCGTTAATGGGAACAAAAGCCAGAGCTGCCAAACTTCTAATTTTCAGATTGAAAGAGGGTAAACATTCAAACTTCTCTTTTAATCCGATAGAACCAACTTTTCGAATTATAGCTTGTGACAGGTGAAAATAACATCCTTTAATATCGGCCAGAGGAAATTGTGCATGCAATGCATTGATAGCTGCTATTTCAAAATCAACAATGATTTTGGTGGGGTTAGCATTTGGGAAAATGATTTTCAACACTTCCCACATCTGAACGTATGTTTCTTGTCGCTTGTCTCGTAATAGGAAATATACGCACGGTGGATAGGATGCGCCCACTTTACAGTGAATTGTATACAACTGGAAGAAAATATCGGGCACCACATCAAATGTACCGTCGCCCAGATATGTGTCACTATCTAGATGTGCAAGTAGTGATCGATCTCCAATGGCCATTATCCGATGACGATCCTTCGGGCCAGTGTCATGCAAAATGATATCTAAATATTCGCTCGGAATATCAAAGCTTGCACTTGTAGGATTCGTACGTGAACAATTTTTCTGTCGCCTATCGCCTTACTCTGCGTATATTGGCCTCCAGAGTCGACATGCCTGGCAAGCGCATTAGTACATCTGTTGATCTATTATTCAATACTTCACCTAAAATATATCTTGTCGATGTATTTGATGGTGTTGACGCTGCTTCTTTTAATGTTGCACGGATGATCCCAACTTCAGTCTTAATGCTGTCGCCAGAATGACTGTGATATCCTAGTTCTTTTATTACATTTGCACCGATCGTAACAACAGTCGATTTACATCGAAATTTCCTAAACTGACGGCAGCGCCAATGCGTAGCATCTGAAACCCGATCATTTCGCTTACAATATTCGTGGCCTTTGTAAATCAGTAAGTCGTTTCGTCTTCCACTTGTGGTCTTGGAAAATGTAGGCGCCATGTTTCCAACTTATTTTCGCAAAGGGACTTGTCATCTTCGCTGCTGCAATGTCCTGAAGAAACAGTTTGGAATTGTCTGCGAGGGAAAAAGGGCATTGGTGCGAGGAAAAACTTTGCGCGGGATCGAACTATCTGCGAGGGAAAAAGGGCATTGATGCGAGGAAAAACTTTGCGCGGGATCGAACTAACACATCAATTAAAATCCTTGCTCGCGCTCTTCAAGAGTCGTCGACCGTTCAAAGCGCAAATCATACTCCCCAATTTTGGCTCGCATTCTACAGCGGAACATTTTGTCCATTGAGTCTTATGATATCGACAATTGCGATGACAATGACAGACGGAGTATAATATAAATATATAATATAATTTAAATATATAGAAAATAGTTGTAATAAAGCCTTCGAGTATATAATCGAGAATTCCATGGTAATATTGATTGTTTTCGCAACGTATGCATTTGGAGAAAGAATCCTAAGTGTACCTTCCAATCCTATATACTATAGTATATAGCATGGAAGGATAAGGGTGTATATGTAAAGACGCTAATATCCGTAAATGCAAATGCCCATGGGTGTAGATGTTCATGGGTGCAAATGTCTGTGGGTACAATTGTACGCGGGTGTAAAAGTACGCGGGTGTAAATGTATGTAGGTTCAAATGTCCGCGGGTGCAAATGTACATGGGTTCAAATGTCCGCGGGTGCAAATGTTCGTGGGTTCAAATGTACATGGGTTCAAATGTCCGCGGGTGCAAATGTACATGGATTCAAATGTACGCGGGTGCAAACGTACACGGGTGCAAATGTCCGCTGGTGCAAATGTACATGGGTTCAAATGTTCGCGGGTGCAAATGTTCGTGGGTTCAAATGTACATGGGTTCAAATGTCCGCGGGTGCAAATGTCCAGGGTTCAAATGTACGCGGGTGCAAACGTACACGGGTTCAAATGTCCGCGGGTGCAAATGTACATGGGTTCAAATGTACGCGGGTGCAAACGTACACGGGTTCAAATGTACGCGGGTTCAATCTATATGCGGGTGCTAAAATCCATGGGTGGAAATGTATGGGTTTAAATGTCTGTAGGTGCAAATGTCCATAGGTGCAATAGTATACAGGTGCAATTGTCCTGGGTTCAAATTACGGGTTCAGATGTACGGGTTCAAATGTACGTAGGTTCAAATGTGCTGTCACCAGAGACATGTATTCCCGCTCTTCGATTTATATTTCCTACGAAACATGGGTGTGACGACGCAGAGGCGTGTTAAACTTTTCTGCTCCCGGGGGCGAGTTTCTGATAATGATGCCCCTTATGCATAACTTCAAAAAAATGACGTGGATAACAAATTTATAGATGTTGTTATACCCCCTCTAGGCACGCCACTGTGACCAAGGATGGGCGAGATTTTATTTGCGAGGACGCGCAATTTCTTCTTCCATTTACTATGATAAAGTCGAATTCAATAGTGGCTGATATTATTGAACCGATGATGAAAAATAGTAATAATATTATTTACACATTTCATATTAGATATCCTAACTAACGTTCAGAGATAATTGAAGATGTAAGAAATTTTCACTACTTTATCCCAGCAGATAATTTTGTGCCGGGGAGTGCAGAAAATACTTTGGCGTGCGTAGTTTTCTCGTCCCTACTGTTGCAAATATTTAGATTGTGTATTCGATGTCATACACGACCGCTACACGCTGCGTATCACGTATTCTGGTAAACGATTAAATACGCCACATACATTTTCGTGAGATACATTTTCAAGATTTTAAATAAATGCTTCGAAAGAGAAAAAGCCCAGATTTTACAAAAAGATTTCAAATATTTGAATTGGGAGACAAATTTTCTTCCTTTGATAAAATTTGGGTAGTGTTCATGATTCGATGGTCATGTATTGCATGGATGATTCAGTCCTGAGTGATATATATGCGCATGGATGCATGTCAAGGGGAGCAGAAGAACATTACCGATCTTTGACTGTGTGGCTACATGGTGCTGGTTCTAATATATTGTTATTACCTGTTTGATTGTATGCGAATATCGTGTGTTGCTTTGGAAAAATCTTAAGAGATAAATAAGTAACTTGCAGATAGAGGCGAGACACTACAATTTGTGTGCCCAAATTGGAAAACACTTCAATATACTTGGCAACTTGAGATAGAGTACCTGAAGCTAAAGCGCGCTGATATTATTTATGTGATTGATATGGGCGGCGAGGATCCCTCGCGCAAACTTTCTAAACATTTTTAGAACAACAAGTGAAATTCATAAGAATTGTAAATTTGAAGCAAAGCCGTTATCGTGCTGGACTAGAAACATTCTGAGATAGGTGAAATAAATTTTCCATGTTTGAATTAAACATGAACACTAAATGTGTAATAATTTGTAAAGGCCTCTGGCCCTCCGACATACCTGGCAGAGCAAATCATATATGTGTTTTAATGTGGCTGTTTGCTTGTTATCAGTCGTATCCCGACGATCTGAAGTTTTAGTTTCAGGTTGAGTTAATAACCAAGCGTTTAATTTGACATTTTTTCGATTTAAATATTGTTCTTGCTTATATTTATTTCCAATCTGTGTTTTATTTATTAGATACTGCCTTGGCCCACTCAAATGATAATTAAAGTAACAAGCATTGAGTAAATCTTTGAGTTGGTATTTCCGAACCCTTGTTAATAGTCTATGCAGTCAATACTTGAATTAAGTGTATTAGTTTAATGTAAATTTTCAGCATTTACCATTGAATAGGAAACCCTTTGGGAACCGCCCAAAAGCTTACTCAAATCCCGCTAAAAATAAAATAGACTTCGGCATGAGAAACGAGAGAAATATTTCGGTCGTTCCTCGCATGACAAAGTATTAAATTATTTCACTCAGTTGTTTCCATTACATTGTTAACTTGAACCTATTTAATTCCCACACGTCATGGGTTGTTTTAAACTCTCAAATTAGCATATTTCCACTTTTAGTTAGAAATTGAAATCTTGCTTTGAGCAACCCTAATTATGAATAAATATCCTATTCAATTTTTCAGACTCTGCAACATATTTTTCACCTAAAATTGATAATCAAGCGCTAATTTTGGGGCGTCAGCATTCTATCGTTCCACCTTCTTCAACCTGTTTCCATCTCAAACAAGCGACTAAACAAGATAACTTATTTTTAAGTATTCTCTGCTGAGTAATAACTGATGTACACAATAAAATGTCATAAAAAGCAATCACACATTTATTATAATATGCAATTCAAGAGTCCTGCTGCAGACCATTGGTTGTAAACTGCTTGTCCGGAGAAATCTGATTTTGGTCAAACGAAAAGACAGAAATGTATTTGTGTTAGTGTGCAACGGGACTCTTGAATTGCATATTATGGTATGTTATACGCATACAGATCCACTAGCGCAATGGCATTGAGAAATGATTGGGAGTTAGTCTCGCGCAACCCCTACTGGTAGACACATCTATTATATTAAAAAATACCCTGGGGGTTCGCGAACCCCTGTTTTAGGGGATCTGTCAAAGACTGTTACACATTAGATTCCAGTACATCGCCACATATGTTGTACGCTGGGGTGTACTTCTTAGTGATAGCCTTTCAGATGCTTTCTGCTTGTGAGCACGAAATATCTTAGATATTTATGACAAACCTTGAGGTTTAAAGCTAATTACTTTCGTCAACGACATCTTATTATAACTGGTTGTGTAACTGAATTACATTGACCAAAATATTTGTCCGGCCCGTTTCAACACAGTTTGAGTCACACCTGGCCCGCGGTCAAAAAAGTTTGGTGACCCCTGCTTTAACGAAACATGTTCAAAGTGAAGATAAAATTATGAGTTATTTGCACACTGCAAAAGTAGATTTCAAATTCGGCTTACCCCATTCGAATTTTGTATTACATTTGCTTGGACCAGAACTAAAACAAGCATTCATAAGATTATTACATTATGAGCTATTAACATAGCTCACTCTGACATGGCTCTTGTTGACAATTGTGTTCTTGTTCATCTCTTGTTCCTATATTTCAGTTGGCTTACACTTCTGGACTCTGGATAACGTTACCTCCAATAATTCCTTATTTTAAAACTGATCAACTTCTATAACTAAAGTATACGACTTCCTAATATCGAGACTTATTTGCGCATAATAAATCAATTGCGCATAAATGAATATATTGGGTTCCCATAAAGTCTTAAAAAAAATTCAATTTCAAAATTGTTTTGTTCCTCGCAAATGTATTGGATGAAGTGAAAATACTTGAACAATTACTGATTAAAAATAACAAACCTGGTTAAGATATATTGAGAATTGACTTCACAACAAAATTGAAATTGTAAAGAAACTGTAGAACATTATATAGGAGTTCTTACTTTGAAACTACTATCGGTATATTTTATCAGCGACTCGCCTTCATACAATTGACACCTAAAATTCTGATATAATTTCTTCGCGTTGCTTTTTAATAATTATACAATTTAAAGTTATATACACCAAAGTGCTCTGAATTCAGTAATTTAAAAAGAAACATAGTTTGCTCGGATGTGCATACGCTACTAAAAGTTGGTTGTAAAATTAATTTCCGCATTTCCGGTAATTTCAAATCAAATAGAACATCATAATTCTTACCACAGCATTCTTGCATTCTATGCATACGGATTCACTTGCACAAAGGCAATAAGTAATGAAAGGTAGTTAGCCATACGCAACCCCGACTGGTAGATGCTTTACTTTAATTGTACGTAACTGCGACGGAAATAGATCCCAGAACATTGCTATTTTCCAATAAAACAACAGCTTTGAATTTATAACTGAATGCGTTTTTAAATCAGGCTTAACTACGCTACTTTGGTGCATTTCGCAATCTAAATAATTCAAAAATGCTTATGAAGGCGATATTTACAAGTCTTTCGCTCGTTTTCAAGTCTTGATGGTTTAAGAAGCAAAGGAAAACTGGCATGTACGATACAGAAAAAAAAATTGTTCACATTTCAAATAGAAGGGTTCCGATAAGTTAACAGTGTCGGCGCATTTAAAATCACCTTGGATATTCAATAATTTTACAGAAAGATTTCCAAGCATCGTTTGAAACTTTAACGCCCGTTTGTAGTTTTTTTTTTAATTTGCGATCTTTGGCCACGTTTCTAAATTATAAGTGAAAATGAAATCTCTGAATTGCCATTTTGCGGTCAAAAATGAAAAAAGCAAATATATATATATACATAGCCAAGTTTATTTTTCCATCCAGTAAAATAATATAACGTTCGTATTAAAAAAAAAAAACGAATAAAATTCAACATACGTTTTACTGGGGATAAGAAGTCACCAGGAACCGAAACTGGTTATCGTGCACAGCGACACCCAAGATTCAATATCTAATAAATTTATATGGATTCGAATTACGTTTTTATAACACCGTTATCATTGGTCAGTATGGTTTTAACAGCGAAACCACCAATAACATCCATTTTAGGTTATATAAGTAGATATATATAAAACCAACAGATGAAAGTCTCGGACGGAATCCATACATCTGTGATATAACTACACCCCAAGGGGTAGGAAACCCGTCTAAAATTTCAATCTTCCTAATTTCGAGGTGTAACAACACACTTTAAATGAAATTTCAAACTTTAATATAATTGTATTCGAATGACACATTTTTATGGATTACAAATAGTTTTATTAATTATAGAAAAATATTCACCACCCCCTAAATTTGGAAACATCCCGCCCCCGAGAATAAAAAGCTGGGGAGCATACAGCCATATATATATATACAAGTCAAACATACGCAAAATAAAGTGCGCAGGACCACAAGAAGGCGAGAATACAAATTTTAAAAAAATGCACAGTTGCATTGCAGTTTTTATATAGGCGTATACAAAGCCCCAACCACTAATGCAAAAATGTTAAAACTAACACCCGCCACGTTTCGAAATAAATATTAGTATTTATTCAGTTAGGGTTAAAAATGATTTGAAAATTGGAACTTCCAGTGCAATCTGCATTCCAAAACCTAAATAGATAATTACTAATTTTCTTATTTTGAGGGTTGGCGGGGTCTTTGTACAAAACATCCGAATTCTACGAGGCATTGTTAGAAGTAATTCCACTTCGGCATAAGACGCCGTCAGACGGAGAATCACGAGGCATATTTCGCATTCCTGTCAGTATTACTGAATAAAGATCAACAACAAGAACTATATTACCGACGGACCACGGAAAAGAATTCAGTGACTCTCTAGGATAATCTGCAAACCATTTTGTAAATACGTATTCTGGTGTAGTTTCGCCTGTCTGCAAAATAATAACGAAAACTATAAGCATATAACTATCAGTTGAGGTTACACAAGACTAACTAACTGCCTTCTTTGCTCTATGCCTTTGTGGAAGTGGGGTCGTAGCGTGTAATGCAAGGACGCTGTAGCAGGAGAACAAATTTAAGTTGTAAAATTTTCAATGTTTACAGCAGTGGTCGGCAAACTATGGCCCGTTGCAAACAATATTTTGTGGCCCCCGAACGACTTTACTTTTAATGCACAAAACAGGGATTGATCGTCTGCACACTGATTTATGTTGTCAACACATCATGTGGCATGCTTCCTGCAGGAATAGAAGTAGCGAGTGCGCCGCAATTTGAAGTTAATATGTGGCGATTGTTTGTAAGCGAAAATTGGACCTCCAGAAGTATGCGCACCAAGATGGCGCACAACCTGAACATAGTATGTGTGTACCGGTTAGGATTCAGGTTGTGCGACATCTTGGCGCGCATACTTCTGGAGCAGCCCGCACGCTTTCGGAAATGTGTATATTAGACCCACTAAAAAATGAAGTTTGCCGATCACTGGTTTAAAGTTTCCCAGAAACAAGATGGTACTACTATGAGCCAGTTATCGAGTTAAAAATATTTATTAATTATGGATGAAAATCAGTTTCGTCCATTTTATACCCCGTATGAAATTCAAAGATGTTTGAATGTTCGTTTCATGTCAATCAATATAAAAACTGTAATTGACAACAAAACAAAATGTGGAAAATTCTGCCGCACTTGAAATTTAATTAAAATCTTCTAATATAAACTTGAGTTCCAATAAAGCAGTGGTTCTCAACCTTTTATGACTCGTGGCCCCCTTTCGGAGACTTTTAGCACTCATGGCCCCCACTTTAATATTCCAGAGGTATTAATAGGGTTATTTTCATTGATAGATTCCAAATCCCATTATGTTAAAACAATTTGCACAAAAGAGAGCGAAAACACCCTGCGAAATAACCTTGTTGAGCAGCAAACTTGGAAAAACTGTAAGATTTCTTTTAAAGTGAAAAGTAAATTCAGATTTCAGCCCATCCTTGTGGCCCCCCTCCAACTCCTCTGTGGCCCCCTTAGGGGGCCGAGGGCCCCCGGTTGAGAACCGCTGCAATAAAGGAATGTAATAATATTTTTTTAAATAGGGTCATCTCCGAGTAATACTGAATTTTCCTCCATTCTTAATGAACGATTTATAGACAAACATATAGAAGCCAAAATCATACCTAAATAAATTTCTCAATGACAAAAAATAATATTTCACACCGTTAAATCGATAGTCGTTTCAATCCAAATATATACATTGAACTTTCCTTTCGGTATCCTTGCTCGTAAAGTCTTTACAATTACATCATATTCTTGTTCGTTTTTTATATTAGCAACGACCATATTATGTTTTGTACACTTAGCATCAGTTGCGTTAAACATCATCGTTCTACCAGGACTTATCTCAATCCCAAATATACTTCCATCATCGGCAATGTATATTTCTATACAAAATAAAATAAGTTAATATGGTACTTTCATTCTGAAAAAGAATCGACATACGCAGATGCAGAAACGTAAAAATCACCCGCTACTAATGCAAAAATGTGAGATTTGAGAAAAACATTAAAACGCTTCAAAATAAAATAAAAACTAGCAAATATCTAGTAGGTGTTTGGGTTAGTAATGGTTGTAAAATTTTAATTTTCAGCGCAATATGCATCCATCACTAGGCCATGTACAAAACCTGACTGAGTAATTACTAAATTTTTTTATTCTGAGCGTTGGCGCGGGTGTTTTTTTGGCGGGTGCTTTGTACAAGAGATCCAAGGTTCGACATACGCAGACTCAGAAACGTAAAAATATATTATTTTCAGATCATTTTTTTTATTATAGGCCAGATGAGGTTGTCGACAATAGTATTGAACCCGAGATGCCATTTGACAACTTTCAGTATATGTAGCACTCCCGTAATATGAAAATATAAAGCACATACAAAACATGGATAATCATGTAATCATAGTTTGAAATTACTTTAGACCAGTGTTTCCCAACCCGAGTCCGCGGTCTCAAATGAGTCCGCGGAGCGGTTGAATGAGTCCGCAACGAGCCAGAAATTCACTGCGGGCCGCAAACGTTTTTGCGAAACTTAACTATCAGCCAAGTTACGATTCACGTTAGAATTTACACAAAACATAAAGAGCAAGTTTATTCACATATCATTAATTGAGTCAATAATTAATGGTTACTGAGTAGTGCTGGGCAAATATTCGAATATTCTACTATTAGAATAGAAATTACTATTCGAAAATTGGTAACAAGTGGCGGACAGGTCACTCGCGCGTCGCTTAATCAAACGATCGGATTTCAGCTTGGCGGATTTTCGACGAAAACACGAGCCTGCACAGCAGGGGCGTAGCCAGGAATTTTCAAAGGGAGGTGTCCGAAATTTAGGTGTGTACGAAATGTCGCACAACCTGAAAATAGTATGTGTCCCCGGTTAGGGTTCAGGTTGTGCGTCATCTTGGTACGAATACTTTCGAAGCGCCGAAATTTGTGATTGCCAAGTTCGACAGCAACAGGTGGTCTGGCCGGAGGCCGCAAAACGCAAGTTTCTAAGAGAACTGATGTTCTAAAAATTGCTATGGGCATCAAATGTAAATTGCGGACTGAATGGATGTTTCCCCGAGCATCGACTTCCTTGTTTACTTCGGGACATTGGCCAATCAGCAAGATGCAAAGAGTGACGTGGTTTCGCATCCGCTCAGACACTTTCCTCGCTCAGACTGATTTTCAGGCGTCGTCGTAAACATTACCTCGTTTTGCGCGTTTTTGAAATCTATTCGTTAATTTCTAGTTCTGTTTCGGATATTTAAATATAAATCAAATAATTCAATGATCACTTTGTCTTCTTAGAAGTTTCAGTTTAACTGCGGTAATAAAAAAAATAGTGTAGAAATAGCTGCAATAGACTAGGCTAAAATTCTTCACCGGTACTTTTGAAAAACAGATTGTTGAATGCTATGAATCAGAATAATGGCTTGAAGCAAAATACCCCATTTTACAGGCGCCAACTCGCAAAACCACTCTTTAAATAAGCACCGAAAATTTTGCGATGGTAAAGTATAGGAAGAAATTTACGGGGGTCAAAGGTCGAGGAAAGGTCCATAAATCGCCTTATTCAGTCACAATCACGTCGCTTCTACTTGACGGCATCCGGAGCCATGACGTTTTATGCGCTTATTCGGCGCGTGGCAAGTCGCGTCTATTAGTCGTCATTTTTACACATTTCAAAAAGGGGGGGGGGGGGGGGTCGACCCGGAACATAAAACGGAGAATAGCATAAGTTTTGTTTTATGATTGTACGCGACCGATTGAAAACGCCTTTTTTGACATTGCGAATCGCAAAATTTTGGGTGCTGAAATACGTATACGTACCAGGGCATTTTCCCTTAGGATTCTTTGCATTACCGCGTTCACATTGGTACGTACAGTGCTGGAGCGCCGTAAGTGTTGTACGAACAACTCAGATTTGTCGAATTCACAAAAACGACGAATTAAAACAAAATGTAATCGGATTGTGTCCATGGATTGTCACGATATTTTCTGAGTAGTATTGCTTTTACTTCGTCAACACAACCGCAGATTAAAATGATAACAATTAAATTAGTGATAAAGCAAGGCGATGATTGTAGTTTTAATTTACTATTAAAATTTAAATATATTTTTAATAAGTACTAAATCAAGTTGTACTTTCTGGTTTGCCGGTGAGAAAATAATCCGCGAACAAAAAAGATTTGGAAACGCTGCTTTAGACAAAATTCTTCGTTTTCGAGGATATGAGATCAGAATCAAACTGGGTTCTGTAACTTTGAATATAGCATACTAAGTTTATACCTGATAATGCATATTATGATTCTTAAGGTAAGAAATAAGTTTGAAACAAATAACATTGCATCGCAATTTTGAAGGTTAACTTTAACGCTACCAAGCAGTTGAACACAATAATTAGGTTTTCAAGAATTCTTTCGTTCTTCTCATAATTGTGTATTTTAAGTTAATTTCTCATAAAATTGTTTCTTCCCTATTTTTGCTACTTGAATTAAGCAAACAAGGTGTCTCTGACTGGATGACTTTTACGCGACCCTTTCATGAATTGCTATGAGGTTAGTTTTATTATATACTTTACAATTACATTGATGATTAGTTACTCCCGAAGTATGTGAACCAAGATGGCGTACACCGGAAAGTAGTATGTGTACCAGGTTAGGTTTAGGCCATAATTTTTTTTCAATTTTCCCTATTTCAGTTCTAGTACGAGTTAGGGGACTAGCCAAGTGACTCCCGTAGTATTTGTACTCGAAATTATGGCCTAATCGTAACCGGGTACACATACTACGTTCCGGTGTCCGCCATCTTGATTCACACACTTCTGGAGTCCTACCGATTATTGCATGATGAAAATCTATTTCTGAATCAGTTCAATCTAAATTTCAAACCGTGGCACGCTGACGCATTATACTGCACGATAAGCTAATTCAAAAACATCAAACGTGTATAAGTTAGTTTACCTGTGGAAAAAGAATTCACAACAGATTTCATACGATTTATAGTAGTTTTCAACACATCCAACTTTGTTTGCCCCTTATCAAATGCACTCTGAATGTTGTTCATCGCTTGCGTGTTCGTCTGGTGAACTGAAATAAACTAAAATAATTTTATATCAGTACTACCAAATTAAAAATATTAATTAAATAATAACAAAACTATCCAACATGAGAGCAATGCTCAATTATTTGGACACGAAAGCCAAAACGAAGTAGTTGTTATGATATGACTTAATATACCCTATTGCGCCACCTGAGTTTATCTGTCCTTGGTTGTCCTGGTAAAACGTGGTAGTCACATTTTTTTCAATGTTTTACCGAACGGTGCTTTTTATGTTTACCGATAATATAAGTTGGTGATGTCGAGTCATGTGTTGAGAACCTGTAAAGCTATATAGAGAACGGAACGGTAGTACGGTATGCAATATGTCATAGTAGAATACTTTTACCGCAGCTTAACGACTTTGCCCGCGGAACAGACACAAGTTGCGCAATATTTAATTTTGATGACGTCATCAAACACAAAAAAACTTAGAGATCACAGGAATTTTAGAAATAGATAAAGAAATAGCCTTCCAGCAAAAAATGCAATTTTCAACAACTAATGGAAATTTCAAACAGTTGGTCCAGTATTTAACAAGAAAAGCAATGCTTTCACGACAATAAAAAGAGTAATTCTAACAACAGCCTAATAACAAAACCATTCATATGTATTTTTCGTTTCGCGTTCTGGTGGCAAGGGTTCTAGTGGTTTTTGACGACTTTTCACTGTCTTTGCACGTTTTGGCAAACTTTCTAGTGTTTTTTGACGGTTTTTCACTGTTTTTGCAGGTTTCGACAAGGTTTCTAGCGTTTTATTACGGTTTTTCCAGGTTTTGACAAGGTTTCTAGTGGTTTTTGACGGGTTTTCACTGTTTTTGCGCTTTTTTTTCACGTTTTGGAAAGGTTTCTAGTGCTTTTTGACGGTTTTTCACCGTTTTGAAGTTTTGGGCAAAGTTTCTAGTGATTTTTGGCGGTTTTTCACTGTTTTTGCGAGTTTTGGCGAGGTTTCTAATGGTTTTTTGGCGGTTTTCACCGTTTTTGCACGTTTGGCAAGGTTTATAGTGCTTTTTGACGGTTTTGCACGTTTTGACATGGAGGTAGTGGTTTTTGTCGGATTTTCACTGTTTTTGCACGTTTGGCAAGGTTTCTTTCTAGTGGTTTTTGACGATTTTTTACTGTTTTTGCACGTTTTGGCAAACTTTCTAGTGGTTTTTGACGATTTTTCACTGTTTTCGCAAATTTTGACAAGGTTTCCAGTGCTTTTTGACGATTTTTCACTGTTTTTGAACGTTTTATAAAGGTTTCTAATGCCTTTTAACGGGTTTACAGTGTTTTTGCTAATTTTGGCAAGGTAGCTAGTAGTTTTTGACGGTTTTTTACTGACTTTGCGCGTTCGCGTATGTACCAACGGTTGGCGTCTACTAACAGTTATCTTTTATTCAATATGAAGAAATAAACTTATCGATATAAGTATCGATTTCTTTTCTGCTGTTTAGTGACAATGACTATGAGCTTGTGGAAATATTAACAAAGACAAAGCTCTTGCAAGTGCTGTGAACATTAGTTAATTGAAACTAGAGCAACAAATATGATTGATTCATAGTTTGTGACATACAACTTCCGGTACTCCCGAAGTATGTGAATCAAAATGATGGACACCGGAACGAAGTATGTGTACCAGGTTGGGGTTAGGCCATAATTTTATCCCAATTATCCTTATTTTCGTTCTATTATGAGTTCGGGGGCTAGCCAAGTGACTCCTATAGTATTTGTATTTGAAATTATGGCCTAACCATAACCTGGTACACATATTACGTTCTGGGGTCGGCCATATTGGTTCTCATACTTCGGGAGTACCCACTTTCCTTTGCGCTTAAAAATTTTCTGCGTATATATGCTTATCGGTTGTGCATCTCCAAACGAAGTTGGTTTATTTATAAACACAGTATACCATATAGAAGAGCCACAAACAAAGCAACACTTTGCCAAGGAAAAATTGTCGAAACTTTTGTGAGCGAAAAGACTCCCCTATTTGTCACTATGTTTGACATCAAACTCCAGATGTTCAAATAGGTTTCAACATCACCAGTTCAAATGCGACTCTAATGATGTATCGGACACATACTTTACATGTATGTAGGTTTGGTGAATTCTGCATATTGACGTGTTAATTTATTTATTTTCTTTATATTGAAACCTTCCCTGTTTTTAGTTGCACGAATACTCTTATTGTCTTACTGTGTGGGGGAGGGCAGTCTAAAGGCGAGTGTACCAACTTCATAATAACAGTTTATAAAGTCAAAATTGCCTTTGTTGTGAGAAATTGTAACTAATTTTTTTTTTGTAACTGATGGGCCAATCAAATCCCAATTCTCAGTATTTGAAGATGGTTGATTTCACTCATGTTTTTGGAATTTTGTCCCGATACTATTCGCCACCCACTTCACCCAAATTTTGCCGTTTCATTTTTATTCAAGTAAACGCTTGTATATTACAGGGGGACCCAAAAAACTGAACCCATATAATATGCTCCAAATGAACTGGGTTCCGGTTTTTTTTTGGACGGGAGGGGGGGGGGGTATACCCATACCTAAAACGGTTTTGTATAGCCTATATATAGTTATATAGCCTATATATTTGATCATTTTCTACTTATTGTAGAAAGTATAGTTACTTTAATTCAAAATGTTCAACTTACGAATAACTAATCCCAACATCAATCCAAGAAGGATGAGAAGTAGTAAAACGATCAACATAGAATGTTTCCTACAACTGTTTCTCAATACTGTGAAATATAACAAATTTGAAGTGGACTTCAAATGAATTCTTGAAATATATAACGAACACTTAACGATTTTTATAGTTGCAAAAACAGTTTCAAGTAAGAAAATATTATATGAAAAGGTGAAGCAAGTCGAGGATAGACAATCGATTTCCTGTAGGCCTATGTCAACTATCGTTTTAGGGTATTTATGCCGCCATACAAATATGTTTGACGTATACATGCCAATTTCTACGCCTATTACTTTCTGGATATAGAAATTAAGAAGATTTGGGGATAGTCATGTAGTACGTGAACCAAGATGTCGGACACCGGAACGCAGTATGTGCGCCAGGTTAGGATTAGGCCATATTTTCAGGTACAAATACTACGAGAGTCACTTGGCTAGTCCCCGAACTCTTAATAGAACTAAAATAAAGCAGATTGGAATAAAATTATGTTCTAACCCCAACAAGGTACACATACTACGTTCCGGTGTTCGCGATCTTGGTTCACATACTACTAGAGCGTCAATTTGAGAATGACTATGTTTCCGAACATATAATTGCAAAAAGAAAAAAAAGAATACCTGTTCCCCCTCTGTCTTCTCGCACAGCGTTGTCCATTTTCCAATCTCAGTATTAAACGTATAATTCAAAACAACATTTTTGTTCAAATGGAAAAATATTTTAAATCATTATATGAACTGTACCAGATATTTTGGCCACTGGCAAGACTCCGACCAATCAACCGAGTTCCGACCTCGACCTCGGAGTTCCTGGACGTAGCTATTTTTACTCTAGTATAGGTTGATTATTTATTTCTATTTTCTTAGCTGAAGCTTCTTAAATTCTATTTTCTTTCTTTCTCTCAAATCGGCTTAGGGCTTAAATCTCATTTTGTATCTTTCGTATCTAACCAAGATTTTTTTTATTAGCATATTCAAATATTTCTATTCTATTTCCAACTGCCTCAGTAATCGCTGAGAAAAACTCTGATGGCCAGTCTTTCTAATTTGAAAATAAATTTATAGCATAGTTTTATTTTATGTGTATCCGTAGTATATTGAGTTATCATCATTTATTCAGTTTATTTAGCTTGTCGCCTTATTTTAAGGAAAATCTCACTAGTGCCACAGATTAACCTGGAATGAAATGATCATCGTGAATAATGTACTATATAACATAAGAACGATGCTCAAATAAAGATTCATAGATTTTTTCAAAACTATACGAAGAGAAAAAATAGCAATATTATTAGGAACAACAACAACAACATAATAACTAAACAATCTCTATGTCCACTCAGTGTTCAATTAACAAAAAAATGCATAAACCAGGTATAAATAACTTCTGTTTCGTACCCTCGGATTCCAACAAATAAACGACTTTGTGATGTGCATTCAGATATGAATAGGATATCAAATAATGCAAAGCGAAAGTTATTTTCGGTTTTATATAACGTGTTGCTAATGTTCGACTAGTAATGGATTTAATGACATAAAATTGATGTAAATTATCACAGAGTGTTCAAGACAGAAATATAACTATTCTATAAAAAAAGGCAATATCGATCAATTTTAATGTGGAAGCAGTACTGAGACCCATCACGGAAATAAAGCTAAGATTCTATCTTTTGTGTGAGAATGCGCAAGCACATCGGTCTCATTAAATGTATTGTCAACTTTATTATTTATTTAATACTTTCGGTATTATTAAATTTTACTTTTTTTTTTTATCTCAGTTCCTGAAATCGCAAAAAAAATTGGCCCTACCAAAGTGGGTCGTGATGAAAAAAGTTTAAATAACACTCGACTATAAAATCAATAAACAGCTGCATAATCCAGATAAAATAACCTCACGGATTCCAACAAATCCCAACTTTGTGAATTGCATCAGATATATGAATGAGAAAATCAAATTATTCAAAGCAAAAGTTATTTTCTGTTTTATAACATTTATTGCTGATGTTCGACTAGTAATGGATTTAATGAGATAAAATTGATGTAAATTATCACAGAGTGTTCAAGACAGACATATTAATATTCTATAAAATAAGGCATGATTTTATATGATTTAAAGTTGTTTTTCATGTCGATTATCTCTACTTAGGTGTTTAAGCTGCAGCATTGGTTGTAACATAATCGACGAAACTTGGTACTCCCGTAGTATGTGAAACAAGATGGCGAACACTGGAACGTAGCACCAATTCCTGGTGCAAATACTACGGAAGTCACTTGGCTAGTCCCCGAATTCGTAATAGAACTAAAATAAGAACAATTTGAATCAAATTATGGCCTAACCCGAACCTGGTACACATACTACGTTCCGGTGTCCGCCATCTTGATTCACATACTGCCGGAGCACCCAAAATTCAATACAAGTAATATCACATTTAGCTTCAAACCATGCCCTGTTCTTTTTTCTACACACCAGTTGTACTCGCTATTTAATTTTAAAATAGACAACCAAAATCGTAAGTAAATCGATCACAGACTCGATCGCGGACCCTCAGATCTGATTACTGTTGTGTGTTTAAAATAATTTTGTTTTAGTGCAGACAACATTTAAAAACCTGGGACATCCCCAAAAATCTGTAAATAACGTATTATTGTCACATCACAATTAATGGCCAAGTGACAGTAATTACCAATTTATCTGTCTATCGGAAGAATGAAGGATTTGTGCGCATGGTTATATTTCGATGTGCCTGAAGTTGTATTTGATTGCCGTGGAATGCAAAATTGCTCCTTAGCGTTCATATTAAATCGTATTATATTTGCCACTTGAATATCTGTGGTATACAGACGATGCACATCTTAATATAAAGCAGTGGTTCCAAATATTTTTTTGAAGCATTCCTGACTTGGCCTACTCTTTATTCCTCTCTCACTGCGGATAAATGAAAGATACTTTTGCCTTAATATATGTTATTTTAGCTTATTAGTAGTTATGCCCGAGACAACTTCTAAAAGGGGGCGCGGCTTAAAAAGTTTGAGAACCACTAGATAAGGTTCATGTTCATTGAGCGAGATTTATTTCAGCAAAACAATGTTTAAGAAAAGACAATATTCCAGATTTTTGTAGGAATAAAATGCAGTGAGTGAATAATTTAAGCTTCGAATTGTGTTGGCAAGTCAATACCTTCGCAAGCCCCGACATTTTGTTTACACTGTTATCTAGATTTCATAATGTGAAAATAAAATAAAAAGACAGAAAATGAGTCGTCAAATATTTATTCTACGATTCGACACTTTATAATCAGCATAAAGTTACAATACACTGTGATCCAGTGCAGTACTGATCACTTTCACGGAGCCCGAAACCATTGAGTGAAAGCAACGCAGATAAAATCAAAATTTATAATATCAGATTTTGAATCTGTTTGATTGTACAATAATTGTAGAAAACTCAACTTGTATATATTAAGATTATGGGTAAATGAGACCGAATCGAGGTATTAAATAATAAAATTAATGCTTGCCCGAAATATTTCTGGCTATTAGCGAAAACATGTTGCCAGTATTTTGAAATTGTGCTTCATTCTTAGATCTGCAGGTAATCGGAAACTCTTTGTCATGCAGATGTTCATCAATGTTAAAACCTGGTCTGTCTCATCCTACAGCAACCGGATCATATTGTGCAATCTGGCAACCCGGTTTGGGGGAGCAGTGAAACACCGTTTCCCCTTGACACCAGGATGAAGCGATGACACAGATTAAGATAAAAATGACTGATGTTTTCATCTCGAGGTTTCAGTATATTTAAGTTCAATCTGAAAAAAAGGTTTGCGTTTGAGATGCCTTGGTTGTGTTGAAATCAAATAAATTATTAGAATTATCAATGGTTTGCAATAGGGGTGACAAGTGAATTTAATAACATACCTCAAAAATTTACCTTGAATCAGTTTTATGCCTGCTGTGTGTTTGAAAACAGGAAGCACACTTTACTCTATATGCGCCTATTCGAGTCTGGGCAAGCCCAATAGAGCATATTGTTACCTGACTTTTGCCGTTGCCAAGGTTCAGACGTGCGATTATTGTGTGTCTTGACGGACAAACAATCCTAAAATAACTTCTGCAGTATGCAAATGTTATTATGTTACTCCAAGAGTAGCGTGATAAAAAAGATGTATCTTGCAAATATGTATAAAGACTATTCTATGAAAAAAAAATTCTATAGCCAAAGATCTTACAATGGTTACGACTAATGCTGAATATAATATTATACGTCATTCTATCACGAATATGTCACTTTATCTATAAATTAACCACAACGAGACAACACGTACTTAATTGTAAAGAGTTTGCAGTTATAAAGGAGGCAATTTTTCACTTCTTTTTAACGTGCGTGGTTGGCGGATGTGTCCCGATTCAAAAAGTGAAATATGATCCCCACACAATCCGTCATATTATCGCGAATTATGACAGTATCTATAAATTAATTAACCACAACGATACAACACGTTAATAACTGTAAAGAGTTTGCAGTTATAAAGAAGGCAGTTTTTAACTAAAATATTTTTTTTTATTTTGGTTGCTTAATTTCAATTTTTTTTTCAGTAACTGTTAGGCCCTGGAGATTCACTCATGGCTATTTACGAACGTATGCTAGAGTTCTATTTGGCGATATAACTTTCAAAACCACTTCTCTAATCATCCAGAGCGGACTGTATGGCGTTCGACATCAGCTTTCTACCAGCATTAAAAAATAAAAAGTTTATGTGCGAATGGTCAATTGTAGAAAAAATCCCTTTCAAATGCTGATGCTGGAGTGACTTAAAAAGTGAAATATGATCCACGATACAATTACCGACAAGCACGATAAATCTGTGAATAGAGTCAATTACGTAGCTTTTTAAAAAGACTTAGTCCCCCTGTTATTAATAAGTTGGCAATGGCCATGCCACTGTTTTTTCAGCTAAGTGCTAATAGGACACGGAATTTTTGTGCAACAAAATGGGCCACGACAGAAAAATGGATGAGAATCATTGCTTTAGCCTTTATAACAGATGCATGGCCCATTCAAAAGAGACAAAACAAAAGGCCAAGCATTTTTTTAAAAAGAATCATGGTCTTCCAAAATTGGGCTCGATCTTTATAAATGTAAAGTAGAATTATTTAAAGCGAGATAGCGGGCGTATAGTGGGCACAACATTTTCTAGAAGGGTCCATCACTACTCTCGCAAGGTAAAGTACATTGAAATAAGTAAGTACATAGATTTATTTTGATTATTGCAAAATATTTCTCAAGTACTTCAAACTTTAATGCTGCGTACCTGACATGGGCAAACTACGGCCCGTGGGCCAAATACGGCCCGCTGGGTAATTCAATCTGGCCCGCCTGATGCTGCCACAACCAAACTGAAAGCAAATTTTGATGTTTATCTAAACTATAGTTCAAGGAATTCATTGAGATTGCGATTAAATTTAGTTTTGCCACGAGGCTCACTGTTTTCCACTTTTGCTTTTGTAACACTCTAAATATTGTTCACAAACCTGACACCTGTTGCAAAAACCTCGTCAACCCCTGCTGTATAATGTAATATGATCCATGATTTCAGTCCACAATTCTCAGGTGAACAAATAGGTTTTATTCTCTGATTTCTACTTCCACGAAATTTATTGACTGATGATGAGGCAATTTCAAGATATCAAGACTTTACAGCGTATAATGAATAATTATATCACGCAGTTTCGCATCTCAATCAGATAAGAAGAATCGCCTAACATTATTACTGGATAAACATTGGCAACCCAGAATAATTAGTTATTTGCAATATTCTATTTTTAAGTAAATCGCAATAAATTATATTATTTAACTTTCTGAAAGCATTTAAAAGGAATAGCAAAGTTCCGCTTACTTACACTTTCGCACGGACAAAACCCATTCACAGACGACATTACATTTTTAGAAAAGACACAAACGTTTTTTAAAGAGCGGTCAATTTCAAGGGTTTTTTCCTTATAAAGAAATTTTTTAAAGGGACAAAGATTATATAAAAATACCTTGGCCCTGTTAAGGAGACATATCGAAATAGGTATAGACCTTTTTTACGAATGTGTTCATGCTTTTCGTTGACTGGTATTGTTGTCTGTTGCCAACCGCAGGTTTCTTTCAGGATCCACCAAACTGTTTAACGATATCGTTTGAACAATATCAAGAATTTTCAGCGCATAAAAAATACGTTTCAATATTACCAGTATCATAAGCGGTTTCTATCTTTTAAACTTGAGATTCTATCGAACTATTCTATCGACCAGTTTTCCTCATACAATTACATATAATTCAACGGCACTACAGGAGTGTATGTACTATTATGGAGGTAACTAATTCTGTTCGCCTACTTTACATCAAGTTGTGTAAAGGGTCTGAAACCTATGGGCAGGGGGTATATTCACTTGGCTAACACAGACAGTCCTCGAACTCGTAATAAAACTAAAATAAAGAAAATTATGATAAAATTATGGCCTAACCAACACAACGGGAGTACTGCCTGAGTTACATCAATGATAGAGCATTTGACGTAATATTGCGATTGTAGCAGCGATATTGACGCATTCAAGTAAAGGTGCTTTTATTCACAGTTTGAAGTAGGTGTTAACTATTATCATGACCAACTTTATCTGCCTTATGAGGCGTGGCTTATTTTTGCATAGGTAGGCTAACTTTGATTCATTCGATATCAATTATAATAGCCATTTCGCATGTTGAGCTTGTGTTTGAACATTTATGAAATGCAGGGGTGTGCAACCTGCGGCCAGCGGGCTATATGCGGCCCGCAACTAAAACTTATGCGGCCCACGAAGAAGCGCCATATTTGAATGATGTACGTCCCGCGAAACGAGTTTTTAATTTAGTATGTGCAAGTAATTCTAATTCCTGTGTGTTGCAATGTCTTTATCTGCTTGTGCAAAGCGAACAACGCTTGTCACAAGATCAATAACCAAATTTTGTATCTGCAATTACTAGAAAGCGCTTAAGTAAAGGTGCGACCCGTGGATTCATTCATTTAGTTGTATCTGGCCTTCTTGTATCAAAGATCGCACACCCCTAAATTATTATCTAACATTATGACAGTCATTGCGAATCAGCTGGGATTCGCTTTGATGATTATATATACGTCTAGTAATCAGTAACTTATAGTATGAGAGTGTTGGCATATGGGAATGGGAATGTTTTTTCGGTACTGCCCTAGTATTGTACCAGATTAAGGTTAGGGCATAATTTTATTTCAATTATTTTTAGTTTAGTTCTATTACGAGTTAGGGGACTGTTTGTGTTACCCAAGTGAATATACCCCCACCCATAGTAATCAGTCCCTTTAGACAATTTGATGTAAAGTAGGCGAACGAAATTAATTACCTCCATATTGGTACACACATTTCTGGAGCGCCGCCCTTTTTTTTATTTATTCCCAGAAGAAGGTTTAATTATGCAAAATGACAAGCTTATAGCTGAATTACTGGGAATTTCAGGGGTATTATACGACTAACTTTTAGTAGCATATGCGAAGTTGCAATCTTCAACAGAATATTTTACTATCAAATTACTGGTATATTTAGAAAGATGTTAATCGCATATGTAATCTTATATTTTAAATTTATTGCGAGTTCCTAAAAATAGAATATTGCGAGAAACTAAAATTAATTCTTCGATGTCATTGTTTATCAAATAATGAACGTCACGCTCAACCGCAAATCCGATTGAAATCTGAACTGCGTCATGACATACCTGCGCGTATGCTTCTATATATATCCGATTGCGGTAAATTTTTGAGCATAAGATGAACTTCCTCAGTTAAATTTAATGTCGATTGTATGCTCATATTTTGAAAGTGAGAAGTAATTGATAATTCCATCCAATAAAAGAGTCCAGTTGCACACTAACACAAATGAAACTAACACAGATATACATTTGTGTTAGTGTACAGCTGGACTCATTAATTGGTTAGAATAGTCATGTTTAGTCCAGCTACAGCATTCTTGTATTATACGTATACGGAATCACTAGCATAAAGGCATAGAGGAAAGATAGGGAGTTAGTCTCGGGAAATCCAACTCAAAGTTAGTTTATTTAATAATGCTTGTATTTTATTATTTATAGTGATTTGATAGACGTACATAACTATTGATATTAGGAATTCTTATACCGTAGATTAGGTTTTCTATAAGTTCGTCTATTTTGTGATCATAAATTGTCGTAAATAAAGTTATATGACAATTCCAGTAATGCAACCAAACCGGAATATTTGGTTCATTATATAGCAGGACACATTCAGAAAAAGTTTGATAATTGCAAGAAAATATGTACAGTATTCGATGTACATTAGCCAACGAGAGTAGAATCTTTACATAATAAATTAACCATTCATGTTTTATATACCCTCCAAAAGGCCATGACGCTTTTAAAAATAAAATGTTGTTCCCCCTTTAGAAGAATTAGGTGTTGGCGAAAAGTAATTCAATTCAATTCTAAAACCCTACGTCCTATAAGGCATAAGGGTAACTGAACCTAGATATAGCCTTTATGGAGCTAAAAAAAAAGGAACACTAGCGCCGCAGAAAGACATCATGCTACTCGGTGCGGTTAAGCGTAAGGCAAAGCTAAGAATAACGCTCAAAAATATTGAAAAAAGGAAAAAAACTTGAGATTAAGTCAGCAAAAATAGTCAATGTCAAGTATTTGACTTTGTCTATTTTGGTTCAGACAATCCGCAATTGAGAGTCATTTTTTTATTCATCCACAAAATCGGAATCAATGTGCCTATCGACCAAGAGCTTCCAATGCAAGGGTCTCCAACATGTGGCCAGAGGCACACGACTAACGTACGAGCATTTGCATGCTGTTAAGACTAGCAAACCAACACAGCATAAAGTCAAACATCAACTTTCTTACAGTGCCAATCATCCGGCATACGTTGAAGAATAAGTTTCATGTCTAGCTTGGTGTAAGATTCAAGTGTAATTTCTACAAATAAATTCAGATTCATTTTGTTATCTTTACTTTTGTACCTAATTTGTTGATTTGTGGCATGCGTCGTCAATAAAGTTAAAACTAGAGCTCGACCGATATATCGGCCAACCGATATATCGGGCCGATATTGCGTGTTTGCCGATATATCATATCGGCCCAATCGGCCGATATATCTGGCCGATATATATCAGTGTTAGTCGCTTTTCCACGTTCTAAAAAATGAGTATTTTTCCCCGGGAAATATCTGCGGTCGAGCGTTTTCTTTTTTTCGCTTCTCTCATTTTGCCTTTAGAGTTCTCTTCTATATTTCTCGGTCTCTTTTATCTCTTCGTGCGGCGCAAAATCCTCGCCTTCGAATATCTTGCGTCCCCACTAGGCTTGCACGTAATTGACAAAAATCAATTCTGTAATTACGGCAAAATTGATTACGTAATTGCGATATTTTTTCATACATTTAAACTTATCATAAAAACCATTTGAATCCACTTCTTTTCCGAACGGGACATCGAAATTGGTTTTCATATTACCGACAGTACTACACGCCGGCGACAGATGTTAAAGACAAATACCAAGGAGTGAATTCAAATTAAATTTATTCTGATTTTTATCTTTTGTGTTGGCTGTGATTTTCCTTTATCACCTTCGCAAATTAACCGTCCCAATTTTACGCGATCAATTTTATCATTACCGACACTGGTATACGGATATTTATTAAACGATAGTTGCCTTTTTTAAAATGGACTTTCGTATTGAATAAAAATTTCGGGTTTCTAAGTTATTAATCAACGACAAGCGTATTCTCTCGTTTGATTATACCTGCGCTTGCCTTGTTATTGCTACGTTTTTTACATTGTCCGACTTTGCTACCTAGTTAGCATTTCATAATAATTATTGATGCTGAATTATTGACGATATTCCGATTACCAAGCTTCATTTTATATCAAATCATTTCGCGGCCTAAATGTTATAACATTATTTGCGATAAATTTAGATCAAATATTAATTATTTAGCCGGCGATGAATTCTTACCCGTAACTCGTTGTAAATTAATGCTAATAAATTCTATTTTGTTTTTTAATGCGCCATGATTTGTATTAATAAAAGTGATTGAGTCGGGAAAAGAAAGTAGCCTTCTCTCCATTTGAGGGCCCATAGCGGCGGTAAAATTCGTTTCATGTCTGTTTCACGGAGAGAAAGAAAAATACGCCTTCCGGAATTACAATCAACTATCACACATTCCTATTTATCATCATCAGCGCCGAATAAAAAAGATACCAAATCGTGACAAAAAAGCCTGTCGGTGTTAATTGCGTTACGGTGATAACGCTCATAATAAAATCGTTTTGACCATGAAACCAAACGCTCGAACGGGGTGGCAACGCGTCATGCCTTCCCCCACCTGCGTAACAAGAGAGAGAAAAACGAAGCGAATACCGTAACTGTAACCCCTTCTACTTGTTAAACTTTCATTTTTACAATCGACGGAATTGACTGCTTTGAAGGAGCACGTTTCAAACGCGAAAGCGCTCGACCAATAATTACGACTTTACGTAATTTGTAACTCGAAATAATTACGTAATTCCGTAAATTACGTGCAAGCCTACTCCCCACCTACTACTGTATGGATCAAAACGGACTTCTATAAGCTCTTTACTGACTGCCTTTTTTCTTTTGTGCTTGGTTTTTTCAAACATTGCCTTCTGTTTTGTGCATTAATGTGTGTTCTTATTATTTGCTGTGAAACTTTTATCAATGATGCAAGCACTGTGTAGGACTGCTTTACTTTTCAACATAAACTTTTGATTGACTGAAACTGAATTTTTCTTACTAGTTGTATTTACTGCGGGTTCAGGTTGTAGATGTCGGTATGTCGATATCGGTTATCGGCCACTAGTTGGCCGATATATCGTTATCGGTATCGGTGCCAAAAAGTGATATCGGTCGAGCTCTAGTTAAAACCATGACATATTTTGAGTTGGAGACGCCTGTCCAAATTCAACACTTTAATTATGCTTGTCTTGATTCTGTGGTCAAAACAAATACCTTACAAAAGCCCAATAGGTAAAAAGAGATCGAAATCTGCGAATTTGCGTCCTAAGCTTGCAATTCATACAAAACTATATATATGTCAAAATTCATTTGAATTTGGTGGGTTTACGATTCCCAAACTTTATTGGGCGCGGGCCAAAATCAGAATCGGAAGAAAGTTCGCGGGCCAGAAGAGTGTAGCGACCTTAAGTTTGCGACGGTTTCGCTGGGGTTCTGTCGATTCACTTTCATTTGACATTTTTTTGAAACATGTTTGTTTGACTCATAATGGCGCTTATTGTCTTATTTCCTCATATATGGAATAGTTCGTTGGCAAAGAAGACAAATCGCCGAAGTTTGATTTCTTTGAATGCAGAAATACAAACGCTCACATTTATTCAAGGAACGTCTGTTTTCAGCGTCTAGTTTTGGTTTGCTTCTTGGTATCTCTAAGCTTTCTAACGTGACTGTTACGATAAACACGTTTTTAAACTGTGGTAGTGACATTGCAACTAGCGGTATCTAGATCGCAAACAGGTAGAAACAACACCATTTCACTTAAGCTCGGCGGGTCATTTTAAATCGGATTTGGCCCGCGGGCCGCGGTTCGGGAACCCCTGGTTTAGAGTATTCGAGTAGATAAGAAGTCTTAATCAAATATTCAACATTAGCGGTAACTATAAATGATGTTAATTCATGTAAAAGTTTTTATAAATGGATCAAAAATACACCTTGTGTCTGTTCGCAAACACCGTTATTTGTTGCAGATCATTTACAATTTTCATTTACATCGACATAAGAAAATAGATAAAATTACGCTTTTTACTCAGTCGCACTTAACTAAGCTGAGATGAAAATCGCTGTCGTTATTATCCTAATCTACGCCATCACTACATCATGGTGTCAAGATGAAAAAGTGTTTCACTGCTCTCCCAAACCTGGTTGTGACATAGCACGATGTGATCCGGTTGCTGTAGGATGGGACAGACCAGGTTTCAACATTGATGAACATCTTCGTGACATGGAATTTCCGATTTCATGCAAATCCAATAGTACTGTTCTCAGCTGGCTTGATTTAGCATCCAGAAATTTGGGTAAGTGGTAATTTATTTGATTTATCAATTAACAAATTATCGTTTCTTGTTTATTGTGGGTGATCACTTAGCAAGTGTTGTGTCTGTGTTGGCCGAGTGAATATACCCATAAGTTTTGTTCCTTCACACAACTTGATGTAAAGTAGCCGAACAAAATTAGTCACCTCCATATTCGTACACATACCTCTGACGCGCCCATCATTCTGTGTTTGCGATTGGCATGATGCAGACTAATTAATCAAGACCAATCTTTAATATTTGCATTCAGATATAACAAATATCAGAATGGGATTGAACAAATTGGAAAACAAGTTTGACGAAAAAATCGGCATATTTGGAAAAAAAAATGTTGGTCAGTGTTCAAAATATAGTTGATACTTGCTGGTGACAATAAACTTTCTGGCTTAATGTGATTTCTGTTAATTGTATTTTAAACTTTCATTCTATCCTAAAAATTCCGTACAACGTACAGCCGACTGTTTGCTAAGGTCTATGCACCAAATCTACGTTTATGACAAAAGACTAAAAGCCATATTGAAATCAAACAAACCGAACTGTCGATTAAAACCTTATAAATGTAAATGATTTTTCGTACGGTTTGATTATATAATTTGATTTTTTAATTAGATATATTTTTTTAGGAAAAATTTGAAACGTCATTGTCAGAAAATTAAACTCTTGTATAAAATGCAACGCTGAATTTGTCAATTCCTAAAATTTGGTAAGAAAATATCTCAATTCGACTCTATTGTCCACGAATGGTTTAATAGATTAACGGGTGTGAAAACTGCGGCCCGCGGGCAAAATGCGGTCCGCAAAGAAAAATTGTGCAGCCCGCGAGGAAATGCCAATTTTCAATGGTGTGTCCGTGAAACGAATTTTTAGTTTAGTTAATCTGGTCGAGCGAGCTATTCCAATCTTTTTGCGTGTCAAAGCCTATACCATTACCTAAGTGGCACTTTCATATTACCAAAAATTATCAAAATCCTGTTGCAAAATAACAATGTTAAAAAAACCTGTTTCTCACTGGAGTCAGAAAATTTGAATAGCAGCTTTATTTATAAATTTATGCGTTTTAAGTAAGTTTTATCGCACGCTAATAAACCATTGGCAGATATTTGTATTTATTAGCAGAACAGTTTCGATTTATTTTAAAACTATTCCAACTGGGAATAGTCCTTTTCCAAATCCTGATGTTTGGAAAATCACAGAATTTCATTATTGTATCTATAAACGTCTAAATGGGAATGACGTCCTGTGATCGGTAAAAGGAGAATGAATTGTCTTGTGTAGACAGGACCAAGCCGATGAGATGAGCTCCTCATTTGAAGAGGCGTTTTGTGCCTTTATTTTATTCGAAACACTCTTCTATTTTCAAACGTTGGCCATGTGACAGCAGTGACGAATAGCAGAGCTGACTTAGTGCCGCGCGATCCATTTTTTGTATCTAGATCCGAGGTCCCAACTTAGGCGGACTTGGTTGTTTTTTGACGGTAGCACTAGGCCTGCTCACGCTACAAATAATAAATGTTTTCAAATATAACAATTCATCATACAATGTGTGTAGAAAAAAGTGGCCGAAGTAAACTGAGAGGAAACGTATTTCCTTAACCACAAAAACATTAAACCACAGCGTCTGGTGTGTTTCCACGAATATCCGTCACGAAAGAATATAATTTCAAGCGACATTACAAAATCAAACACGAGAAATGATACCAAAAATTCCACGTTTTTTTTTAAATACTTTATATAGTTTCCTTGAAAAACAGATTAGAACGATAAAGTCTCATTTTTAAATATATTTGAGAAGAATAAACTCTCAATGTTTTGATAACCTTTGGGTTTTCTCCGACCACGGCCCGCGAGATCTCCTCAAAAGATTTTGCGGCCCTTCAACCTCGCAACCTTGGACCCCCCTGATTTAGATTATAACGTTGGTCGTGATTTAGTAAAACTATTTGGGAAAATTCATTTCATTTCCAAACAGAAAATGACAAGTGTTGCAAACAAATTAACCAGCAATCAACTGCAATAAACAATCTATCGAAGAAAGCTATGAAACAATTCACTGAGATCAAACAGTTGAAGAAAGGTTTGTAACAACTTGATTTTAGATTTACTTGTTTGAAGAGTGGTAGGAACTGTACGTAACTTGAAAGGCCTTCTGTTTTTGCTATCAACATTATATTTAAATCATTTTCAAGTTATCGATCAGTAACATTGTTTTCTTATGGCTGAAACATTTTTTGTGATAACATTAAATAAGGAATAAATGAGGCTTATTTTTTAAACTCATAACGTCCATAACATGATATAGAACGAACGATTAATGAGCGGATATTATTAATTTTAGAATTGGCTCAAGTTGAGGAAATCAATAAAAATTTGATAGAAGACAACAATGAACTGAAAAGAGGTGAGATTAAACTGCTGGGCCTTAACGCTTATATGCTATTTTATTAAAATGTTTTAACCTTTCTTTATGGTCGTGGGTAACAACTAACATGACTCTTTTCTTTGCTTATTGAAAAACAATATATATATAAATTAAACAGTAGTTGAACTATGTATGTCTGAAGAAGTCTGACCTTGGTCAGACGAAACGTTACAGAAATATATTTGTGTTAGTGTGCAGCAAGACTCTTGAATCACTTAGAATATATAAATTAAATTTGGAAAAAATATAATATTCTGTACTGAGCTACTGAATGGGATTCTTCTACTACAGTTCAAGACATGATTAGCAGGTTGACAGAACACAACGAAAAAATGAAAAAAGATAAAATCTTTCGAATAATATTCTTGTTAACAATATATAAATATATTTGGCTAAAAACATTCCTCGTAGGTCATTGAACTACTCTAGGAAGATATGAAAAAATTAGAAACCAAAAACTGCTTTTTCATAATGACAAATGAATAGATTTTCCAACAATCTGTGTAAATTTAGAAAGGAAAAGTAACAATAATTAAGAAATTGTATTTTTCGAATTGAAATGTATTTCATGGTCAATGGAAATTCAAACTTCTCAAATGGTTGTGGATATTTATTGCCTTGTCTAATATTAGTGAGAGCGTTTCAAATAAATTTCCAACTATAATACGGAATAATTAAAAAAATAGAAATTTGTAAAGATTGATTGTTGTTTAGACAATTATGTAGTTTCTAGCATTTATATTAACATTTAGCAATATCCCGTATTGAACAAAAACTTGCTGTAACGGAGAAGCCTCAGATGCTTCTAAATAGATCAAGACAGATCACCAAACCAACAACAAAGACTCAGACAACAATGAAACCGACTCCTGCCCCAGGTAAAATTTAATTTAGAATCATTCAATTTGTAAACTGCGAGTATTTGACAAATGTTTCGCATAAAAGTTGAAATAAATTGATAGATTCCATATGATTATTTACTTGATTATAGTATTTCCTTGTGGTAAATTAGGGTCAAAATAAACGTTAGGCATTATATAATAAACCTGACTTGTTGTACGTCCCAATTCTACCACTGCGTGTTAAACCGTATAATTTGATTATAAAATATTGAAGTTCAATTTTTTTCCAAGTTACTTGGTGCTTTTTGTCTAAATCAAAGATTTTTAAAAAAAAGTGCTTGACGAATTTATCTATATCACCACGGGTGGTCGTTACTTTTCAGAAAACTGCAAATTAAAGATGGGAATTATATGTTATTTTGCTTTGATACTGGGTCAACCTGATGTCGACTATGAAAATGCAGTTGAATTTTGTAAGGAACGTAACGCAGATGTTGCTTTGATACAAAATGAAGCATCTTACAATGTAATTGTGAATTATTTGAGAAAAAATATTCCCAAGGGAAAGTCAGAGATCAGAATATGGACAAAGTTACACTTTGATCCAACGGTTAGTGTCGTATGGGTATGCTATTTATACTTGGATGGGGAATATAGAAATCTGATATCGGGGTAGAATGTCTGGTCAGGCGCGACAGAGAAACCCAAAGGCTTCTCGAAGTTATATCTAATTTAAATTTTTAGACTTCTGATTCGAAACACAATTCAACACTAAAGAAAAACATGAATCTCACGATTTCGAAAAAATAAATAGAATCAGGCGCGCTTGCCTACCAATGCCAACGTAACAGGGATCGCAAAAAATGTTTTGGCGCAATTCTTGCGGCCCCTAGAAGTTGTTGCGCCAGCGTGGTCGCGACCCCCAGTTTAGGAAGCCTTGCTGTAAGGCACAACCTAATAGGATACTTGCAAAAATTTTCAAAAGTCTTGTCGCGTACCACATCGCAAACAGACAATAGTTTGTATTATGAAATTTGCAACGTAGACAAAATCCCGTAAAATACATAACAACAAACTTAAATACACGTGTAAGGAAAGAAAAACTATTTTCTCACTCAAATTGATGTCCTAGAAATCAACTGCTTTGAAAACGTTTTTATCGGACCAAATTTAAAATGTTAATCCTCGAAAGAAAAATTGAGATACTAATATTCTTCAGATATCACAAGACTTCAGTGATAAACGCCATTTACCAATAAAGTTCTTCTTTTTTTCAGACTCGTGTCGTCACACCTGCAGATTCCTTTATTAAATGGTTTCAATATTATCCATTGACTGGAAGTGATTATAAATCTTATACAAATGTTCATCTTTATGTCACTCCCAAGTCGAATAGAGGGTATCAAGCGATGTTCAATAATCCTCCTAGCAGGAAGGTTCATGGAGTTCTTTGTGAGATCCAGAACTAATGAAACGTCTACCTGGTTACAATTTGCTCCTCCGGATCTATCATCAGTAAAATTAGTATTTCTAACAATGGGCAGTATAATATAAATCATTGATTTGTAATTTAAAATCATTACCTAATTTGAATTTATACCAGGGGTGGGCAAAGTGCGGCCCGCAGGCCAAATGCGGCCCGTGAGGGGGAAATTGTGCAGCTCGCGGAAAAGTGCCAATTTTGAATGGTGTGCGACCAGTTAAGCTAGTTTTTAATTTAGTTTGATCTGGTTCCCGTTGCGTTGCAAAGCTTATATTCGAGTCCAATTTATTATCTATGCCTATGACGTCATAACGCCATAACAGCGAAGCGAACAACGCGATTCACAAAGCTGTCACTTGCTGAGCAGCGAACAATTGAAAGGAAAATGCGGAGCAGACGCTAATGAATTTGTAAGAACGGGCAATTGGGGATTAGGCTACTGGAAAGCAATTTGAAAAAATTGAATATTTAAAGATACAAAAGCTAAATGAGTTTTGGTTCCAGCCTATCAGTTGATTTTGTTTAAATCTAATCTAGAATAAAATTTGACAGCAATATGTTTGGAAATGAATCTTGTCGTATTGTACTGAAAACATCTCAACAAAGATAACTTTCCACATTTGAAAAAAGTCATGGCTTCAAATATGGCACTTTTCAGTTACATATTTTTTTCTAAAATGGGCGTCATATCGAATTGCTAGCACTTCCATTTAAGCAAATTCGGATAAAAGTAGTCGGGAAAAGAATCCAGCAGCAAATTTCTCTCTGAATTCGTTTAAATTGGGTGTGACAATATATTTAAATTACAATTTTATGAAACTTATGCGTTTTCTGCAAGGACCCCTGAGGATGACGACATGAGATCAATATCAAAAATACACTATTTTGTGCCTGCAACTAATAGAAAGTCTATGATGAAAATGCGGCCCGCGGTTTACCCAGTTATTGATATTTGGCCCGCCTGCGAAAAATATTGCACACCCCTGATTTATTGGTATTTCTTTTTATTAAAATAGATTTCGCAGCAATCTTGCTGTGTAGTGTCGAAAAATCAAATATCGATAATTTTTGAAAGTGCACCTTACATTAGTTAAGCATGGAAAGTGAATTTATAAAGATTCTATAGAAAAATGTAAGCCCCATGGAAAAACTTTTACCGCAACTTATTTTTCAAATTATCTCGTCTCTCTGATCTGAGTATTTTGAATATAATAATTTTAATTTGATAAATTTGTTGATGAAAATTTGTCTTATCAACTTTGAATGAATTCAGCTTCTGTATAATATCTTTCATTCCTATAGATATCATTTTAAAAAATAAATAAATCCAGGGGCACCACAAGTCTTTTTTATTATTTATTTTTATAGTAAAGCCCCATCTTCTTGCACAAATTTTTTATTACACTCACTACACATATTGAAAATTCAACCACAAAATGGTAAACATTTTACTCTACCAAGGCATATTATAAACAAGAATAATGGTAATGATGGCGTAATGGTCACATTCGTTGTAACAGCACACATTAAGTTGTTTACGACTTACTGTGCCGACAATTAATACATTCGCCGTTTTCAGAAGCTTTTATGTAGAAATAAATAGGGAGTGACGTCATCGAAATATCATGTGCAGTGTTGAATTTTACAACCATAATTGTGAATTTCTCGGTAAGGATTTTAGTTATAATAATAGTTGGGGTGGTGTTTTGTTGGGAAATTACAGAAGAAAACAATAAGACTGAATGTAGATGTGTTTAATTAGCATTCACTAGACACACATTGATGTGGCAAATTTCGCATTAGGTCGCATGCGTTTAATATTTTTAGGTAACTCTTGTTCAGCGACATCTCGCGGAATATAATTTTAGCATACGCTTCCAAAGAGTCGTGTATGAACTTTAGGGCCCAATGGTTAAGGATTCGAAAAAAACATAGAAACTGACTTAAAAATAGGCTCGGAGATCCCAGCCAGATTCGGTATTAAATGTACCTTTGATAAAATGCTATGAAGCTTGCTAACTTTTATCAATGCTGAGCGTTCTTGTTAGTCCGTCGTGCAAATAAAATACACAATTTGGCAAATCCTGAAATGAGAACTGCGTTTTTATTTAAATTAACTCTTGTTGATTTTAGTATAATGCGCGAGTCACACTTGCGCTTTTCTACAGTTTAGGTAGTTTATGTATGAATAAATAAGCATTATTGTAACAATTGTACTGCAGCAAATACCAAATGAAAAGCTTCCCCTGGAATGACAAAGTTCTCCCCCTGTTGGGAAACGTTAGTCTAAATCCACAAATATGGTTTTTGATGGAACCGCTGGTCTTGCGGACCATTAATTAAGTATTTTGGCCAGTCCACAGAGAATTTTTTCTTCCGCCAGCGTATGCACTTGGTTACCGAACAAACGAAGCTATGTTGCTTTTCAGATTTGTTTTCTGCTATTGAATCTGGCGTTTAACAAGTATCATGGTGTTGATTGTCAGACGGTGTCTTGGCCGACAAACATTTACACTTCCCAAGTTCCGATTCGCCGTGAATCGTCTTGAAAACCTAAAGTGTCCAAAATACACGAAAGAGTTTTTCTAGTCCGCGAGAATAGAAAAGTTGGATTCTCGACTGGACTACATTGAGACAACATATCTAGTTTTAAAGTAGTAGATATTGTCATTGATCATCATTGATCAATTTTGGGCAATTTCCAGTACCCATCATCAGCTCGTACAAAAGTTATATATAATCTGAGGGAGATTATGTTTAATTTTGAATTACAGGTAATTTTGCTGATAATTGGTAATAGCATATGCAAACTTATATTTTGAAATTCATTGTCATTTCTTTAAAAATGAACTATTACAAAAAACTAAAATTAATTCGGCGATGTCATTGTTTATCTCATAATGAACATCACGCGTAACCGCTAATCCGATTAAGATCTGAAATTACGTCACGACATAACTGCGCCTATGCTTCTATATATATATTCGATTGCGGTAAATTTTCATGCAGATAAGGGACGAGATTGAAATATATCAGGTAATTTTAAAAGGTATATATGAAGACAACTGGTTGATAGAACAGTCTGTTATGTTTTCAAGTTTGATAGAAAAAATACGTTTACGAAGCTATTAATATTTAGAGCAAAGCGCTAAAATTTCTTGATATCGGTAAATTCTAAAAGTTATTTAATATGCGATGAAAGGTGTTGATGTAGGTAAATCCTCAAAGTAGCCTAATATTTGTAAATAACATTTGAAGTCAGAAATATGAGTAGCTAAAGCTATTTGTTCATCTAAGAAGTGAACCAGTCTGAAATATAGGTCTATATCACAATATAACAGGATAATAAAATTCGAAGCCATCGGAAATAATTTAGTTACAAGCAAAGAATTTCTGTATTTCTGTAACCTTATTTCTTTTTAAATTTGGGTTTTTCGAAAATGAGGGTATTTCCGCAAAATGGAAAAAGCATAAAACTTTAAATACAACATAGTCTGGTGATATTCTTTAGTGTTTATTCTTTAGTCTTTAGTTTTGTTATTTCCGAGATTTTTTTCTTGTGTTATATGTAAGAAACCTTGAAGAAATTAATACAAACATATGTTAATATAATTTAATTAATAGCTAACAAACTCGGTGCTTAATAGGCAGACGAAGTATATTTCGAGGATTAGCGCCATTACCGTACTTACTGTGGATGGTCATGAAATAAAACTGAGACAAACGTACAAATAATACAAAAAAGGGAAACTGAAAGATTACTCTGCCAAAAGTCACAGTAATTGGTAGGAGTGTTAGAGTACTCAGGTACATTGGATTCGTTCAGTTAAGTTATTCAGCATTAACAGTAACAGTGACAATAGACAGACAATGGTTTTCCCGGAGTGTCGACTTCCTTGTTTACTTCGGGACATTGGCCAATCAGCAAGATGCAAAAAGTGACGTAACAATGTTACCTTTTCGCATCCGCTCAGACACATTTCTCACTCAGACAAATTTTCAAGCGTGGTCGTAAACATTACCTCGTTTTCGCGCTTTTGAACTCTATTCGTTAGTTTTCAGTTGTGTTTCCCGAAACTTAAATATAGATCAGATATTTCAATGATCACTCGGTCTTTCTGGAAGTTTTACTTTAATTGCACTAAACAAAAATTAGTGTGGAAATAACTGTGATAGACTAGGCTAAAACTCTTTACCGGTACTTTTAAAAAAACAGATTGTTGTATGCGATTAATAATGACGGTTTGAAATACATACCCCATTTTACAGGCTCCAACTCGCAAAAGCTTACTATAGTTACTACTCAACTAAACTAAAACCTTGAGATGAGAATATCAATAATTTTCATCTTATTTTACGTCATCACTTCATCTTGGTGTCAAGATGAAACAGTGTTTCACTGCTCATCCAAGCCTGGTTGCAAGATTGCACAATGTGATCCGGTTGCTGTAGGTTGGGACAGACCAGGTTTCAACATAGATCAACATCTGCATGACAAAGTGTTTCCGATTACGTGCAAATCTAAGAATGCGGCGCAATCTCAGAAATCTGCCAACTTGCTCCATTCAGTATCAATGAATGGCAAGTATCTGCTTCATTTAATAATTCTTAGTATTTGGAAACGAAATTTCCCAAGCAGTTTTTCATTACACGCAATCATGATTGCTAAGGCATTGACATCGATTAAGAATGATCTGAAAACGATGACCCTCGGAACATCAGTTTTTTATTTTGATTCTTCCATCATTATTTTTTGGCGTTTCTGAAGTATGTGTACCAACATGAAGGTAACTAATTTTGTTCGCCTACTTTACACAAAGTTGGTGTAAAGTAGGCTGTAGGGCAGGGGTGGCCAACCTATGGCGCATGCGCCAAACGTGGCGCATTGCATGATTAGAGGTGGCGCATTGCATCTTTAACCCTTTTTATGCCAAAATTGTTAATTGCACTTGGCTTCCCCACGCCAAGCCGTTTTTTGCGAATTACATGGTGACTTTTGATTGTACCTAAAATCTATTCTTCTTAGTCCACGTCGCCCACTTACGGTACGGCTTGTTGGAATTAGAAACAACAGGCGATTATCGACGTTAGCTTTTGGACGGACTTTATGACATTCATTCTAGACTTTTAGCAAAAATTAGTAAAATTTACTATTTTTTCCCTACTGGAGTAAAAAGTTCAGAACTTCTGGAAAAATAGAAAATCGTCATTTATCAGCTTGAAACATGGATTTTCCATTGCCCAGACTTCCCAAATATCTCCCAATAACCATTGAACAACCAGTTAAATTGCCCCAAGCCTAAAAAATTTAATATAAATCAACCCACAACATGCTGAAAATGACCCTAAATACCACCTTTTTCATCCAAACTTCAAATGACCGTTGTCAACAAAAGCGAAGCGTAAAATCGCTTGCTGTGACGCAAGTACTAATTTCGAAGAAGCCTGGAGTAAAATCACGCGACGCTAGGCCAAACAGCTGATTAGCAAAGGCCAATTAGAATCGAGGGTAGAGTAGAGTAGATATTGATACTAAAGGCCTGTTGTCACAATATTCCGCCTAACTTTACTTCTTAATCGTACCTTTCCTCTTCGTTGTTAAAAACAGCTTTATTGCGCAATGCTCATAACTGAGAAAATTTGCCCAGGGTTTTATATGTCGTTTCGGAACGACATATAGATGTGAACAAACATTTTCTGCCATGAAACTAATTAAAAGCAAAGCGAGGTCAAGACTTACAGATTTAAATTTGAATAATGCACTGCTCCTCTCAGTAACAAACTTAACTCCAAGAATAAAAAAACTGGCGAAAGTAAAACAGCAGAAAAGTCTCATAAAGGCGGTACTTAATAAAAATTGATCAGTTTTATTTATTATACTTCCTTGCTTAATTTCTATTCATTTGAAGTTGTAAACTGTAAAAACTACATATACGTGTGTATATATGTGTGTGTATTATAAATTTTATAATTTCAACAAGAAGCGGACGTTAGGCGTGGGTATACAAGAGATTTACGGCGCATCTGAAACATTATGTTTAAAACGTGGCGCATGGTATGTGAAAGGTTGGCCACCCCTGCTGTAGGGTGTAAATATACTTTACACAAAGTTGTGTAAAAGGACTGAAACCTACGGGCAGGGAGTATATTCACTTGTCTAACACAGACAGTTCCCGAACTCGTAATGGGACTAAAATAAAGAAAACGGAATAAAATTATGCCCTAACCCTAACCTGGTACACATACTACGGGAGTGCCTTTTTTTTATCCATTATTCACTTGAAACTTTTAACACCCTGGGGAAGGGGAAATTGGAGCAATCAGTTTTGGATAAGTTGTTCAAATCGACCTTTTTCACAGACTATGGCGCCGTGGAGTTATCTCTGATTTAAACCGGCGATACCATTCATACCTCGTGTGTTGTGTTATATGTTTTATGGCGCTCATAACGTTAGTGGTCTTTTGCGCCATTGATCAATTCGAATTAAAGATCCTATTCTAACATATTATACATTATTTACAAATAAATAATTATACAATTAAATCAATTACAATAGTTAACTTATTCGAAACATTTCTGCCTGTAGACGGTACAAATTCAATGACAGTTTTATTAATGTCCATGTTACTGAGCACTATTTCTAAAGTCAGTTTCAATTTAAGTTTTCTGGTTTTGCGAATGACTGGAATTCTCTGATGATTATATTGCTAAAAATGCACAATGCATATAGTCAAATTACTTTTATGTGTTGAGTGATATATCGAAAACATCAAATAGGATGTTGTACTAATTAATTTTTTAAAATACATAGAAACGTGAAAAATATTCTTGTGCAAAGCAAATAGAACAAGAAGAGAACTTTGATAATAAAATGAAAACATTTATTTTGTATATTTAAGTTCCCTTTTTAATAGGGAGCAATGTACTTACAAATCTTCTATATGTACACTTTGTTTAAAGTAGATTACTATTTCTCAATCGGCAAAAGATTTTGTGGTATAAAAACCGATTTCTTTATTTCACCAGACCAATCGAAAAAAATCAGCATACTCCAGAAGAATGCAATAGAACACTCGAACGAAATAAAGAAATTGAAGAAAGGTTGGTGATGTATTCGCCTATATATTACGACGTGTGTATAATTGTGTATTTTCCGAAATTCTTTGTAAACAATATGTAGAACATAGAAGGATACATTTTTAGTTTAAATTTTTAGAAAACAGGTCAAAGGTGTAGAAAATATTTAGTCCTTGTAAAATGTAAACAAATCAGAATGAAGAAAAAAGGTGTAAATAAAATGGACGCTTTTGTTACTCATGGTTTGAGATAAGATTCGTCTGAATGAAATAAGCTTATCTTATTTATCAGATTTTGACCATCTCCGAATAATGAATACCAAGCTAATGGAAGAGCAGAAGAAAGCTGCTCAGCAGTTCACTGAGATCAGAGATTTGAATAAAAGTAGGTTGAATAATATGAAATGATTTTCTCATGATCAAATCCAACAGCCGCCTAACGCAGAAAAAAGCAGCTGAACACCTGCAGTTAATCAACCCGTAATTTACATATATATAATACATATAATCCAAGAAGTCCCTTTACAATTTCAATTTCGTTGGGAAGTCAGTTCCTCAATATATCTTGATCAGGTTCGTTGTTTTAAATCAGTAATTGTTCAAGTATTTTTACTTCATTTAATACATCTGTGAGGGCCATAACAATATATGGTATCGATATATTTCCTTTGCATTTTAAAAAAATTTTAAGACTTCATGGACACCCTATATACATATATATATATGCAAAAATTCAAATGAACAATATTTACTCAATTTCAATGTCAGAAGACGATTATTACATGAGCCGATCAAAGTAAAACCCTGGCACATTATACTTTAGAAAAATAAACAGTACTATACCGTCAATATTTTGGTGAGCGTTTTTTCAATTTATGTCAACCCAATATTGATTTACAAATAAGCCAAACTGAATTCTGAATACGCTACCACACAAAACACATGCGTATCATGTGTCATAGATAGATTTTGTTCACTGCGATAATGAGTTCAGAAGAATCAAGATTCCTGATTGGTCATTTAATGATACGGCTAATTTACACTTAAAACGAAAAGGCACACATACCCAAAAAGCAGCCGACCTCCAGCCCAGCGGCTGGAGAAGAGAGCAAGAGATACATTGTCGCTCGAACGTGCAATAAGTGATCGGAGTCTAATAATAATGCATATTCGGATGGTACCACAATACTCAGATCCGACTGAACAGAATTGAATAAGGCGTAAGCATATAAACATGAAAAATATATACAAAACATAAACACAGCATTATGGTCCGTGGCACGTGGTTTATTCTACGACGTTTCAGTAGTTTCAAACATTTTATAATAAAAGCATACTGGAGCTCTCTACATGCAAATTGATTCTGCTTGAATTCTTATTTGCCGAATATTTTATTTATTTTAATATTATCAAAATCGTTAGCGCCCTCTCTTCGGAATTTATTACAACAAAAAACATCGATAGTCACGCTGATACTATGAACTCTTTTACACAATTTTTTGTTTTCAGATTTGGCTGAAATACAAGAAATAAATAAAACATTTGTAGAAGAATTGAATGAACAAAAGAAAACAAATAATGAACTAAAGAAAGGTATGAAATAGGTATTTGTAAAATTACAAACTGAAAAAAAAAACTCAAAAGCAATTCTCTTTGGATAAACCAAATGATAATTTTTTTTATTAGATTTGGTTAAAGTGCAAGCAATGAATGACAAGTTGGTAGAAGAACTGGAAGAACAAAAGAAAACAAACGATGGGATTAATAAAGGTAAAAATCTAAACATGCCAAGTAGTCGTCTACGCCAGTGAGACATTTACAGATATTCGCGACCCCGCAACATCAACAAAAATACAGTAGAAACTCTACCTACGAAATTAATTCGTTTCTGAAGCCCCTTCGTAGGTATAAAAATCTGTAGACTCTACGCATTTTTTTTTTTTTTTTGTTTTTTTTACATTGTATACCCATTCTTATATCTTGTCTTATAAGACAAGTCAAAAACGACGTAACAAACGTATTGTTTATCTTCTATTTTGTGATAACACTGAATGCTTATGGAATTGTTGTTTCTGAAATTCGAATGGAATGTTGCTCAAAATGAATTATCTTTCCTTCGAATTTTATAAATCTCTCATCATCTCCATGGGGTTTCCATGGATACAATATATTTTTTGAAATTAAAAAATTACGATTAACCAACCTGCGTGGGTTCGCAGGTTTGAACCCCATTTGGAGATAGTTGTTTGCGAGGGCATTGCTGGACTCCTCGCCGCCGCCGGATAGTTCACGTAACCGCTGGTTGATTAAGGCTTCCTGTATCATCAATTTCATGCTTTCGACAAAAAATAACTGGATAACTAATTTCATACCCGACCTAGACTAGTAACCGGATGAGAGGCCGTGGTTCGTCATATGATTAAGCCGTATTATCGGCTTTCCTCTCTCCTGGGATAAATATGTAAATCCTACCCCATCGTAAATGTGTTTGCTAAAGTTTGTTCATGCAATTAGACAAAAACTGTTCACCATTCATATTATTATATTTAGCGATATCTCAGATTGAACAAAGACTTACTGCCACAGAGAAACTTCTTCAAATTAGATCAAAACGGAACACTACCCAAACAGCAAATCCGTCTCCAGGTAAATTTTTAAATAATTTTAAATCCGAAGCGTGATTATCAAAAATATGATGAATAACTCTCATGGCCGTAATTATAAAATAAAACGACAGACATTTCTGCATTCGAAGAAACCGATTATTGTTAGCAAGTGTTGGCCATGAGATATTCTTTTATGTAATTAAAACTATAAATAACATAAGCACTATATTGTGGACTTCGTTGCATATCTCAGCACAGACATGTGCTTTTCAAACAATGCTGTGATATCCTTTTGAAATAAACAGTCGTTAAATTTCAGAAAACAACTGCAACTTAAGGATTGGAAGTAGCTGTTATTTTGCTGTGATGCAAGATGAATGGGTTGTAAACTACGCCAAAGCAGTTGATATATGTAAGGAACGTAACGCAGATGTTGGTTCGATTCGAGATGAAGAATCTTACAATGCGATTATGAATTACTTAATAAAGAATATACCAAAGTCAAAGAATGCGATTCAAATATGGATAGGAAATCGATTTGATCCATTGGTTGGTATATTATGATTATTTGTGCTTTATGAAAAGATAGATATCGATACTGGAGTGGGCTAAAGGTGTTTGTTTTGAGGCAAGAAAGGTTTGTTCAATAATTGCAAATTGATTGTTTGTATTTTGCGACAAACGAAGGCTCAATCTATGTAAACGGAGTTCAAAAATGGTGCACGGGAAATTTTAAACTAAAATGGAAGTATTATCAGACATATGTGAATATGAATGCAGTGTAACTGACAAAGAAAGTATGCCAGTCAGTTGAATTACACGGATCAAAGTGAAACTTTGATGTTATGGTGGATTAAATTTGTTCCACAACAATCGAATTCAAGTATATGATATAAAAGTTTAGTGATATAGTAATGGTGCAGTGCAAGTTGTTGCCAAGCCGCCCTAGCGTATAAGCGTTGGGCTTTATTAACACAGGATATACCAATCATGAATCTTTTTATGAAATCTAGTCAAGAATGTTAGTAGATGGGATACGTATCAATGATGACCAAATGATATTCACATAATCATTTCTTTCATTCGTTTAATTTTAGACTTTTGACGTCATACCTAAAGGTTCCTTCATTAAATGGGTTCCAGGCAATCCAGTTACTGGAATTGTGAATAAACATCGCAAAAAAATTTACCTCGATGTTCGTTCCGACCCGAATGATCGTGACCAAGGAATGTTAAATGCGTTTTCAATCTGGAAGCGTCATGGAGTTATTTGTGAAATATAGATATATTAAACGTCTGTCATTTGTATTTTGTGCTACTGGATTTATCAGTGATAAAGTATAAATCATAGACTCCTAATTCAAATTTTCTACGATTAATATCAGTAGATAAGGCTGCAATGAATACTCACAAACGGCTAAATTAATTTAGGTTCTATTAAAACTTGTTTCTAATATTATTCAAACTCAGAAGAATTCTCAATTCATCTGAATTTTTTATTTCTGCAAACAGTTTGTAACACATTTTCAGACTCATGCTCATATTTTGATTCGTAAAATATATAAATTTACCTGAAGTTTCGAGATTTAAGTATTATGTGTCTTTTAGGTATTTTATCACAAGTTAATGATTAATTAAGATTTCAACGAAATATATTTTTCATTCGTTTCGCACCACTGTTTATTAGAAAAATGTATAGATGTGAAATCTGAAGATTTGATTGTTGGTTTTATATTGTGTTTGATTTGTGAACATAACCATAGGTTCGCGAATTCGGAGAAAATTACACAAACTTGTTGACTTAAAATAAATTCAGCTTGTATACAATATCTGATGTGAGAAAAAAAAGGTCGGGAAGTCTAAAAAATTTTTGCTTTGTATTTGTAACACATTTTCAGACTCATGCTCATATTTTGATTCGTAAAATATATAAATTTACCTGAAGTTTCGAGATTTAAGTATTATGTGTCTTTTAGGTATTTTATCACAAGTTAATGATTAATTAAGATTTCAACGAAATATATTTTTCATTCGTTTCGCACCACTGTTTATTAGAAAAATGTATAGATGTGAAATCTGAAGATTTGATTGTTGGTTTTATATTTTGTTTGATTTGTGAACATAACCATAGGTTCGCGAATTCGGAGAAAATTACACAAACTTGTTGACTTAAAATAAATTCAGCTTGTATACAATATCTGATGTGAGAAAAAAAAGGTCGGGAAGTCTAAAAATTTTTTGCTTTGTATTTGAAAGTCTGTAGAATCTTACATTCATTTGTAATAATCTTGGAATCCGAATTTAGGATATTGTGAACCAAAACTATTATTTATAAAATATTAGTGAACTATGTGTCACTGGGTAACTCTGGTCGGTGACCCTCATTGTTTTATTAAACTTCGACGTAGCTTAACGTCCGAAACCACAGGCGACTGAGTGATTAAAACGTGGGTGAACGCGCATAAATGTAATTAATAATAACATTTTGCTTGAAAATGTTTCGAATCTCGATAACTTTGTAATCAGCAGTTTATTTTATCGCCATCTTAAAAATACACATTCGTACATATTAAATAAGGTAAAAAGAGAAAAAATGCATTTCAGGGTGAAAGGGGACGCGATAAACCAGTATTGGCTATCGAGTAGCGACACCTACAAAAAGTCTAACTTTAGGTCATACAAAAGTAAAATATCAAAGGGAAAAATCTAACATTTAATACTAAAGTCGACCAGCAAAATACTCTTATCACCAGTGGCATAATATATATTTAAAGAGTTCCGGACTCACTAAGACCAAACGACTCCGAACGCCGACTGGTAGATAACCATGACAACTACAGCACATATATGTAGTGATATTGCATATTTTATGTTGATTTAATTCAGTGTCTGAGTTCATGACCTTTCATGCAGTTATTATCTTGCTCTGGCCTGCCCCTAGTGTATACAATGTATATTGTTTTCTGGTTCATGAAGTAAACACAGTACTCTGAAATATCGAGTTTATTTCGAGTTTATTCTGGATAATATTCTACACGCCGGTATAGAAATCAAGGGTAGAAATATTACAATATACAGTAATGTAACTGTAAACTTTTTGGAAGACAGATTTACAAAAACAAGGTCATGGTTCATAAAATAGCAATGGAACGTAACCTTGGATACTAAAACGAATACCAAAACAAGTATAGAACGAGCTAAACGTCACTATTAAATATTCATGCTAAGCAAGAGTGTGAGTTGGGCATATTACTAGGTAATTAAGCAAAAAAGATAAAACAACAGATTGATACAGATTTTTGGGTACTCCCGAAGTATGTGAACCAAGATGGCGGACGCCGGAACGTAGTATGTGTACCAGGTTGGGGGTTAGACCATAATTTCAGGTACAAATACTATAAGAGTCACTTAGCTAGTCCCCGAACTCGTAATAAAACCAAAATAAGGAATATTGGAATAAAATTAGGGCCTAACCCTAACCTGGTACACATACTACATTTCGGTGTCCGTCATCTTGGTTCACATACTTCGGGAGTACCGATTTCTGTATGTCACTCATGTAAGTTTTTTACCAACTTGATGATTTAACAAGATCAACAAGAACATATTTTTTAGAAACAATATTGGTATTCATATATAATTATCATATGGTTAGAATTTCACATTTATACGCGGAGACAAAGTCGATATGACTGCCATGTGCGAGAAGATTTCTAAACTCCTCAATCCGAAGAGTGGTTCACTTAGCCGCTGGTCGGTTACGGCTTTCTCCATCATCAAGTCAATCAAGGACTATATTCTAATACTAACTTCAGTATAAATGCCAAACAACAACAACGACATGTCTTCTTTCAATATAACTTTTCAACCGAATCTCAGGGCGGCCGAGATCGCCATTTCGATCCCTATTCTGCGTAACACTCTGAAGAAGCCCCCGGAGTAGCAGTGTTCCGCGAAACACAGTTTCAGAAACGCTCTAATAGACTAATTAGAGAATCGCAAACTTTCCAATCGGAAAAATATACATAATATACCCCGGACAACTTGGATTTTCATGACATTGCTCCAACAAGGACACTGTTAAACTAATAATGAAAATTAGAAATATGATTCAAGTGGACACAAAACTATTTGACATCTCAGTAACGCATCGCTGTACAACAAAAATACCAACATCCATAAACCAATTGTCGCCAAAATGGACCAATCAAAAAATAGGAATCAAAATCCTCGAAAATCGGAATCGCTAACAACACAAAATTTCGTTATAAACTTGTCCAACGCATTTGTAGTTGAGAACTTGAGCAAAAAATTTCTGTTTTGTCAAGCACAAATTCCAAGAGGCGATGTGGTTACACATTTCTATGGACACCAAATCGCAAGGTGTTGTTAAAGAAACAAAAGTAGGAACTGAACCAATGCATTTTTACCAACGCATTCAATTAAGATCCTTTGTTCTATTATGAATTATTAAAGTATACACAGTATGCAATTTTAGAAATGCTGCCAACAGTTGGCTTTGAAATACAACCTTTAATTACCCATACAACCTCTAACTATTCTGCGTGTGTTTGCCTGTTTGAATCCCATTGGGAGCGATTTTGAGATAGGATACTGCTGAAGGCTTTAGTCCAGGAGTGTGCAACCTGCGGCCCGCGGAGAAGCGCCAATTTTAAATAGTGTGTGTAGTTTTTAATTTAGTATATATAGTATGGTACGTGCGAGTAATTCCAATCCCTTTGCGTTACAAAGCCTATACACCCGAGTCCAATTCACAATCTATGCTACTGACGCATAACACCTAGCTTGTGTGATGCGAACAACGTATATCATGGGAACAATAACCAAACATTTTGTGACTGCAACTACTAGAAAGCCTATGTTGAATAAAGGTGCGGCCCGCGGTTTGATACTGTTATTTGTACCAGACCCTTCTGTAATAAAGGTTGAATACCCCTGTTTTAGCCGACGCAGGGTGGGATAAATATCTAAACTTTATTCACATTAAAGATTTACATATTGGGGTTGTTATCCTTGTACCAACAAAAACGTCCCATCTGGTTAACTATTCCAAAAGAAGTATTCCTTGTGTCACCCTATGGCCTATACCTAACCAAAAAGATAGAGCAATCGTATGGCAGTACAACGTTTTGATTAGTCACGGATTTATATCAAGCATCGACGAACCCACTGAAGATGTTTTAACCCATTTTATTCACTTATTCGTTGTTGATACAGTTTAGGGAACGTTTTCAGCTTTGTTCCTATCAAACTATTTCCGGTCGTACGCTCAAAATAAAATCGTCTTACTTTCATAAAACTATTTTGTGATCAACCTGATCCCTCTGAGAAACAGTGTCAGTAACAAAAAAGATATTACACAGAACCTAATTTATTTCTAGTTGAAGATTTTCATCTATTAAATTCTAAAATTACGTAAATCAAGTACTTTAACCATCAAGCTTAAATAAAATTTAAACATTTAACCACTCGGAATAGTTAAATCAGCAAATCGAAACCAAAAAATCAGGATAAAATTGAGAATCATTTTTGATTTTGATTAATGTTATACGCAAGTTTGGGAATTCTCTCTATTTTAATTAAACTCAAATTATTGCTGTATTGAAAGGATTAGTCACGACTAGTGCTGTATAATGTAATTAGAAGAAATTGCCAATTGTACAAATTTCGAATTAAGACTTATTGATTTATATTTTACTGATGATAGATCTAGAGCAGGGTGGTCCAAACCCAGGCCCGCGGACCACATGTGGCCCGCCGCTTCATTATCTATGGCCCGCGTCGCATTTGAGCAAGGGTATAAAAAATCGCATTTGGTGTTGTTCCGTTGTATAAATAACCAGAAAAGTCTTTTGACATATCTTTACATAACTAATAAACGTCACTGAATCGGCTAGTGTTAAGGCTAGGCAACTAGCGAAGTTGAATAATGTGTTTGGCTAGTCTAAATTGTTAACTGGTTTTCTATTTTTTCATCACGAATATATTCATAATAAAATGGGCTTCATAAAAAACTAAAAATTAGAGGAATCATCTATTAGCCTATGCTAACTAAATATTATTGCAAGGGTCAAGCAATATAATTCCTGCTAGCCTAAGCAGTACTACAAAAATTGCTGCCTATATGTCAGAAAATTTAGTAATTATCCTCCTCTATCTCAAATTTGATAATCAATCAATCTGCAGTTATTTTGTACACATGAGTTTGAAAAGAAAGCTGACGAATTCAAACAGATGTTTGACTGGATATGGGAGGGGAAATACCACAATGCTTGCTTAATATGTCTGTAAGTTGTGTCGGGGACATTCTAAAACGGAACTTTCTTCTCATGGCACTTTCTCCGTTATGAAGATTTTTTCACGCTTTAGTGAGTTTTTGGTGGTTTTGGCAAGTTATAGCTTGATAAATGACCAATGATGATGAATGTGTTTGGACAATAAAAGTGTTCGTTTTTTATTGCACTGTTCACCTATACTCGGCACGATTGTGGCCCGCGAGACCGACATCTTTGGACCACCCTGATCTAGAGGAACGAAATGTAACCAAGCAGACGTTTCATTAGATCAGGATTTCACAAATAACTCCACTAAACTTCCGGATAGGTTGAGAATTCCCCATCCCATCAGTAAAAAATATCACTTGAAAGCTAAATTTATTTCGAATTGATGGGAAAAGTTCTTAATAATTAATAGTTTGTAAATATAACATCAAAATCTCTGAATTTCACAACCATATTTTAATAAAGCAAAGTAATCAGCCTGGTGAAACGAAACAATCTCACATATACAATCATGTAAACAGGTGAACTATACTGTTATAGAATGTTTGCTAATTTTATTCAAACTCTCAGTAAATTTTCGACAGCAATTTCAAATTAGGAATCGATAGCTTATAATATATGGTAAAGGAATCCAGAGGAACAAGATACAACTAGGCAGACATTTCATTAGATCAGGATCTCACAAAGAACTCCATCGAGATTATCGCTCGGATAAGTATGCGCCATCCGTTGATAATTCGGGCTGGAATCAGCAACAAGGTAAACATTTGTAAAAACTTTGTAATCAATTCCCGTGTGAGGATAACCTGAACGCCATTTAATGAATGAATTTGCAGGTGTAACGTCATGAGTCTGGGAAAAAAAGAATGATTATGTGGTTTTATTATTGAATCATGCATGATCAAGCATGTAATTTATATTTAAGTTTTTTTAATTAATCTCCATAATTCGATAGATATTTCAACAGATCATCAATGCTTGGCCAATTGTAAACGCAAGACTTTCTAGTCTCATGTGATATCAAGTAAAACTTCACATTCATGCGCTAAGTACTATTATACTACATTCAAATTAAAATAGTTGATTTGGTTGTTGTTAAACGAAAATAAATCACTGCAAACGTAAGTGAAATAAACGCTTTTGGTCGATGCCGAGACAACGACGCCGCGTCGTGCAATCGCCTCGTGTTGTCTGAATTGATATTATTTTAAATAGAGTCAAGTTATTTTTTTTTTTATCGCTTGAATAGAAATTCTGGAACTTACATCCCTACGTCCTCGGCAATATTTGGCCATGTCTGACCACACACTCTACCCATTATATTTACTTTTTCACATTAGTATAAATAATGTAGCCATAGGACACTGACCATCGGATTGAAGTGGATTCCTGTCCATATTTCAATCCACGACTCTCCCTTTGGAATATTGCTTTCCAAGTAATTCATAATCACAATGTAAGATTCTTCATCTCGAATCAAACCAACATCTGCGTTGAGTATCTTACAAATATCAACAGCTTTATTGTAGTTCACAACTCCGATCACAGAAAAATAACAGATGTTACCAATTTTCAATTTGCAATTTTCTGAAATGTAATACCTGCATATTTTAAAAAATATCGAGTAATAACTTTCAATAAATCATTGCTTTAGGCAACAAACCTTCCCAAACATTTCAATATACTCTCACGGTGTTGAGACATGCAACGAGGCCTATCATGCAATGCTCATAACTATCTGCCTTGATTTATCCAGAAAAAATGTCAAATGTCCAAAATGATAGTAGTAAATCATGTTGTTTAGGCTGCGTGACGTCATAACTCATTTCCCATAATTCCCCGCAATTGCCCACAATTCCCCTTCATTCACTGTGGAGCTGTCCTGATCCTACATCTCGGGCTTTTTTAGCGCGATACAACCTTAGGGTAACGCAGTTTGAAATATAGATTTTATTTACGTTAGTTTTTTGCAAATGTAATTTGCTTTTAATGTTTATAGGTAAATATATATACTTCAAATATGATTATTTTGATTCGAGCGTTGTCGGCAAGGTATATCTTTCACTTCGTTTTGGAAGACTTACGAACGCATTTTGTATTTCCGATTGATGACCATGTAGCGGAATTCGTGGTAGTTTTTCGGCATGTTGCTACTTTTGTTGTTCCTTTGAGTTCATATCCTTCTGCGCAACTCAATGTACATTTCGAATTCAGTGGTTTGTTGGCACAAAGTTCAACAGGGCGGGATCCGTCGTTAAATAGCAAACTAGGACATGTAATTTCTGTTAGCAATGAAAAAACACTTATAATAATATAGGAACTTCTATCATATTTTTAAGCAAGAAATAGCATATTTTTAAAAAAATGATATGAAAAAAGCATGCTAAAACAGAATAAAAGACTTGCGTTGACAACTTCCAACTGATGAAATATCAGGACTCCAACTTGCATTTTCTCCGTCTTGTCGGCATCTGATAGTTTTGGAAGTTCTTCCACTTTGAAACTCAAATCCATCACTGCATTCAAGGTCGCACGACGTTCCAGCATTTCTTGAGCATTTACTTTTCGAATATGTAGGTTTCTTCGTATATGCATATTGTGGGTCTGGTATTATGAGCGGCTCACAAATGATACCTAGAAAAGAAAAATAATTGAATTCAGTTATATACGGTTTTGACATAAACAATATTTGTTAACAATATCACAAGAAGAATAGTTTTCATGTTCTGATAAATATAAATCATCAAAAATTAAACAAAATTTTAGTGTGTCATTATCACTTTTGCAACGTGTTTGCTATGCAGATAAAATTTAAAAACACCACTCAATATTTTGTGGTAGCTTGTTTCGTGTGTACAAATTTAAAATTGATCAATTAAATCACTATATAAATATATACAATAAATACTTACGGACACATCTTGCATAGTTTAGTCTCGTCCATCGAGCTGGATAAGCTGATCCGGGCTTTTCACATGTCACCTGGTTTGTATCTCCTTCAAATTTATATCCACTCGCACACTGTAACGTGCATACTGATCCGAGGGCGTTGTTGCGTGTGCATTGGTAACTCATTGTCTCGCCATTATTAAACAAATATTTCCCACAAGTTATTTCTGCTGAAAAAAAATATTACAGTATTTAATAATACATTTTGATATTGTCAAAACGACTTTTAATATTAGAGATGCTTTCATTAAAATTACATTTGTACATGTGAATTACATTTACATGTACAAAAGTAATTGTACATTACATTCACAATTTAAGATTGCATTTGTCTAACATTTGAAGTACAAATCTCGGTGCGACAAGAAATTATAAAAATTATATTTATCTTTTTTATATTTCAGAAAATGCCGTTTAATTTTAACTTAGGCAGCTTATTTAATTAAAAGTGAAACGTAATTAGTGAATTATTATATTCGGATAAATTCAAGTTAGAGTATTTAATATATAAATGTTTGGTAATGTGGCATTATTAGAAGTCAACCTAATAAAATGATCGCTATTTTACTGGGTATTTAAGTCTTTGACTTTACTCTAGAAATACATATAAAAATATCACAAAATACTGTTGACTGAATTTTTGAATTCATTAATGTCTAAGACATGGGCATGCTGACAACTATGGATAAAACGTCGCCAAAATCATGTAACGGTAATTATATGTTTGATAATTTTCATAATACGAGCTGTTTCCAAAGTGAAAGCTATTATTTACGTTAATTCTTGAAAAAATATAATTTGCTTTTATATTGCAAATATAAATAATTTGATTTCAGCGTTTCAGTTCTATTTGGAAGACTTACGGACGCATTTTGTATTCCCGATTGATGACCATGTAGCGGAATTCGTGGTATTTTTTTGGCATATTGCTGTTTTTGTTGTTCCTCTAAGCACATGTCCTTTTGCGCAACTCAATGTACATGTCGAATTCAGTGGTTTGTGGGCACAAAGTTCAAGAAGGCGGAATCCGTCGTTAAATAGCAAACTAGAACATGTAATTTCTGTAAGTAATGAAAAAACACTTATAATAATATAGGAACTTCTATCATATTTTTAAGAAAGAAATGGCACATTTAAAAACAAAATTCAAATGAAACAAAGCACGATAAAATAGAAATAAAGACTTGCCTTGACAACTTCCAACTGATGATATATCTGGATTCCAACTTGCACTTTCTCCGTCTTGTCGGCATCTGATAGTTTTGGAAGTTTTTCCACTTTGAAACTCAAATCCATCACTGCATTCAAGGTCGCACGACGTTCCAGCATTTCCTGAGCATGTTCTTGTCGAATATGTAGGTTTCTTCAAATATTTATATTGTGGGTCTGGTATTATGAGCGGCTCACAAGTGATAGCTAGAAAAGAGAAATACCTGAATTCGTTTATATACGGTTTTGACATAGACAATAGTTTTTATTAACAATATCACTTGAAAATTAGTTTTAATGTTATGATACATATAAATCATCAAAAATCAAAACGAAATTTTAGTGTGTCATTATCACTTTTGATGATTTATAATATTAGTGATGCTTTCAATAAAATTACATTTGTACATGTATATTACATTTACATTTGTTACATTAAATTTACATTACACTTACAATTTAAGATTACATTTGTCTAACATTTGAAGTACAAATCTCGGTGCGACAAGAAAATATAAAAATTATATTTATCTTATTACTTATCGACTTTAATCGGTAAGTATGTTGATAGGTATTTGTCTGTCTGTGTGTCTGTTGAATGCACGCGATATCTCACGAATACGAGATTGAATCTGCTCCAGGTTTTGCATGTGCATTCATCTTAATTTTGGGCGAATTATGTCGTATAATTAGCGAGTTATCAATCAATTATTGATAAAGTGATCTAGATTTTAGTAAAGCGAGAGAATTTTGAGACCCGCCGAGTGTGTGTGTGCGATGCCCGGTGCGCAAGTTACAAGAGCGGATGAATCGAAACTGTAGTTTCTGTTTTGGGGGATCCCCTATTTATCGATCGATAAGTTTTCGGTTTCCAACCGATATTCTCGTTTATATTTCAGAAAATGCTGTTTAATTTTAACTTAGGCAGCTTATTTAATTGAAAATGTATTTTTTTAAACGTAATTAGTGAATTATTATATTCGGATATGTCCGCTTATGAGCGGCTCACAAAGGATACCTAGAAAAGGGAAATACCTGAATTTGTTTATATACGGTTTTGACACAGACGATAGTTTTTATTAACAATATCACTAGAAAATCAGTTTTCATGTTATAAAAAATATAAATCATCAAAAAGCAAAACAAAATATTAGTGTGTCATTATCACTTTTGCAACTTGTACGGTATGCAGATAAAATTTTAAAATACCACTCAATATTTTGTGTTAGGTTGTTTTGTGTCTACAGATTTAATATTGGTCGATTAAATCACCATATAAATATATATTAAAAATACTTACGGACACATCTTCCATAGATTGGTCTCGTCCATCGAGCTGGATAAGCTGGTCCGAGCTTTTCACATGTCACCTGGTTTCTATATCCTTCAAATTTATATCCACTCGCACACTGTAACTTGCATACTGATCCGAGGGCGTTGTTGCTTGTGCATTGGTACCTCCTTGTCTCGCCATCATAAAACAAATATTTCCCACAAGTTATTTCTGCGGGAAAAAAATATTACAGTATTTCATAATACATTTTGATTTTGTCAATACGATTTTCAATATTAGTGATGCTTTCATTAAAATTCCATTTGTACATGTAAATTACATTTACATTTGTTACATAATAATTACATTACATTCACAATTTAAGATTACATTTGTCTAACATTTGAAGTACAAAGTATTTTTTTAACGTAATTAGTGAATTATTAAATTCGGATATATTCAAATAAGAGTATTAATATATAAATATTTGGTAATGTGGCATTATTAGAAGTCAACCTAATAACATGATCGCTATTTTACTGGGTATTTAAGTCTTTGACTTTACTCTAGAAATACATATAAAAATATCACAAAATACTGTTGACTGAATTTTTGAATTCATTAATGTCTAAGACATGGGCATGCTGACAACTATGGATAAAACGTCGCCAAAATCCTGAAACGTTAATCACATGTTTGGTAATTTATATAATACGAGCTGTTTCCAAACTGAAAGCTATTATTTACGTTAATTCTTGAAAAATATAATTTGCTTTTATATTGCAAACATAAATAATTTGATTTCAGCGTTTCAGTTCTTTTTGGAAGACTTACGTACGCATTTTGTATTCCCGATTGATGACCATGTAGCGGAATTCGTGGTATTTTTTTGGCATATTGCTGTTTTTGTTGTTCCTCTAAGCACATGTCCTTTTGCGCAACTCAATGTACATGTCGAATTCAGTGGTTTGTGGGCACAAAGTTCAACAGGGCGGAATCCGTCGTTAAATAGCAAACTCGGACATGTAATTTCTGTAAGTAATGAAGAAACACTTATAATATTATAGGAACTTCTATCATATTTTTAAGAAAGAAATGGCACATTTAAAAACAAAATTCAAATGAAACAAAGCACGATAAAATAGAAATAAAGACTTGCCTTGACAACTTCCAACTGATGATATATCTGGATTCCAACTTGCACTTTCTCCGTCTTGTCGGCATCTGATAGTTTTGGAAGTTTTTCCACTTTGAAACTCAAATCCATCACTGCATTCAAGGTCGCACGACGTTCCAGCATTTCCTGAGCATGTTCTTGTCGAATATGTAGGTTTCTTCGAATATGCATATCGTGGTTCTGGTATTATGAGCGGCTCACAAATGGGACCTAGAAAAGAAAAATAAGTGAATTTAGTTATATACGGTTTTGACATAAACAATATTTGTTTACAATATCACAAGAAAAATAGTTTTCATGTTCTGATAAATATAAATCATCAAAAATTAAACTAAATTTTAGTGTGTCATTATCACATTTGCAACGTGTTTGCTATGCAGATAAAATTAAAAAACACCACTCAATATTTTGTGGTAGCTTGTTTCGTGTGTACAAATTTAAAATCGATCAATTAAATCACTATATAAATATATACAATAAATACTTACGGACACATCTTGCATAGTTTAGTCTCGTCCATCGAGCTGGATAAGCTGATCCGGGCTTTTCACATGTCACCTGGTTTGTATCTCCTTCAAATTTATATCCACTCGCACACTGTAACGTGCATACTGATCCGAGGGCGTTTTTGCGTGTGCATTGGTAACTCATTGTCTCGCCATTATTAAACAAATATTTCCCACAAGTTATTTCTGCTGGAAAAAAATATTACAGTATTTTAAAATACATTTTGATATTGTCAATACGATTTTTAATAGTAGTGATGCTTTCATTAAAATTACATTTGTACATGTGAATTACATTTACATGTACAAAAGTAATTGTACATTACATTCACAATTTAAGATTGCATTTGTCTAACATTTGAAGTACTAATCTCGGTGCGACACGAACTTATAAAAATTATATTTATCTTTTTTATATTTCAGAAAATGCTGTTTAATTTTAACTTAGGCAGCTTATTTAATTAAAAGTGAAACGTAATTAGTGAATTATTATATTCGGATAAATTCAAATTAGAGTATTTAATATATAAATGTTTGGTAATGTGGCATTATTAGGAGTCAACCTAATAAAATGATCGCTATTTTACTGGGTATTTAAGTCTTTGACTTTACTCTAGAAATACATATAAAAATATTACAAATTACTGTTTGAATTTTTTTGAATCGTTAATGTCTAAGACGTGGGCATGCTGACAACTATGGATAAAACGTCGCCAAAATCCTGAAACGTTAATCACATGTTTGGTAATTTATATAATACGAGCTGTTTCTAAACTAAAAGCTTTTATTTACGTTAATTCTTGGAAAATATAATTTGCTTTTATATTGCAAATATAAATAATTTAATTTCAGCGTTTCAGTGTTCTTTTTGGAAGACTTACGGACGCATGTTGTATTCCCGATTGATGACCATGTAGCGGAATTCGTGATATTTTTTTGACATATTGCTGTTTTTGTTGTTCCTCTAAGCACATGTCCTTTTGCGCAACTCAATGTACATGTCGAATTCAGTGGTTTGTTGGCGCAAAGTTCAAGAAAGCGGGATCCGCCGTTAAATAGTAAACTAGGACATGTAATTTCTGTAAGTAATGAAAAAACACTTACAATAATGATATTAGGCTATCATATTGTTTAGGAACGAAATGATATCAGAAGAATTTTTTATAAAACAAAACATAATAAAATGAAAATATGTTTTTATCTTTTTTCATTATCTTATTCGGTTCTATTTTTGTTAATCAAGTTTAGTAGGTAATTTAAGAAACAGAAAATACGAAACCATCCTCCAAAATAAAATCCTGGTTTTTCCATCGTCTCTTGGGAGTAGTTCAACTTTCAACTTAATTATTTGTGAGGATAATAATAAAGCAATTAGCTTGTATCATACCTTTGCACATTTCGTATCCAGTCCAGATTGCATTCAGACCATTGTCGCTTAATTGACAAGATATTTGATAATATTCAGTTTTGGCGTCCACAATAAAATTAGGTTTGCATTCTACTTGGCAGAAGGTACCTTGTCTCGAATTTTGACAATCTTGATCTGGTAACAAGTTGTGATAACTCAAATCCAACGATGATAGAGACTCGCAAATTATTTCTGCAAAATATGTTTTATCATTGCGAGTACTACTTGTGTAGCAAGTTTCAGTGAGATGGTCAATCAATAGGCGCATGGTTCACAGTTCATATTGATCAACTTCTATTACGTTTGCATTCCACAATTATAATATACAAGAGAGCTATGCTCAAATATATGGACATGTAGCGCCACCCAGTGGGAATAATTTTGATGACGTCATAGCAACAAAAAAAGTAATAGCCTTCTGGAGAAAAATTTTATCTTCAATCACTGAAAATTTCAAAGCAACTGGTCCAGTATTCGAAGAGAAAAGCGATTTCTTCAAAACGTGTCAAAGAACAAGGACACTAAGGACAACAATAAGAACAACAACAACATAATATTGAAACGATCGCTATGTCCACTACGTGTCCAATAACACGATATTCAGGACTAAGGCATTATGACAATGTAAGTATGTTTTCAAGAGATAATATTGGCTATACCTTTGCAGTCCTCGATTAGTTCTAAATTCCATTCTCCATCAGAATTACAATGTAGATTTTGAGTGTTTGTTTTACTCTCAATAATGTATCCATATTTACATTGTAAGGTGCAGCTTCGGCCTGGAGCAGTTACATCGCAAGCAGGTGTCTCGATATTTGGGAACTTCGAAAGATCTGGATTCTGTGGACAGTTTCGAGGTCTGGCTGTTGTGGGCGTGGTCGACAGTTGTTTTTCTGTCGTGGCCTCTGAATGTTTGATAACGTGAGTTACTTCAGATTTCACCGCGCATTCTAATTTCTCGTGTCAATTTCATATTTTTAGCCTAAATAAGATGTTATATAGGTAGTAATGACATCTTATGAACGCGCCTATTAAGTCGAACACGCAAGATCCTCGACATATCCATCAGAGTACGAATGCACTGCAAAAGGGGATGGCTTACCCACTATCTAGAATCTGAAACGACAGAAGGTCGGATGTCTTGGTAAGGTTCTTCATTGGCATCCTATTGATGTAGAAATATCAGTTTAGTATTAATTAAGAAATGGAGTTATAGAGACGATGGAAATTGTGGGAAATAGGCTATGACCCCACGCAACGTAAACAACATCTACTCATGACTTCCATCGAATACCTATCGTTTTATTTAGTACTCACTCTTATGTGAACTATCCGGCAAATATTCCTAATCTACAAATTAGATGAGAAAATAGTAATATTTACCTGAAGAAATAGTTGGTTTCATTGTTGTTCGAGTCTTTGTTGTTTGTGTTGTTGTTGTCTTTGATGTTTGTCTGGAACTATCTTGATGCTGCCGGGATTTCTCTACTACAGTAAGTCTTTGTTCCATCTTGGATATTGCTAAATGTTAATATATATTTAAGTCACCTCCTATTTGCCAAAATTACAAGATTAAGCGCGCATTTCATTCTTTACAATTCTTTAGCTTTTTTAGTTCTTCATTGATATTTTTAAAATTTATTGGCCACATGCATTAATTTTGGACAAGCTCATAAATTTTAAAATCCTGAGAATTCTAACAATGCTTCGCGAAGGTAACGACATGTTGACCTGTTTTCTGCATATTCGGGAAACGAAAACACACATTCCAGCGTACTTGTGTCTCACCACAGTAACTTTACTTTGATATAATGGGCACATTAATTTTCCCAATAAAAGTGATTGGCAAAATTTTTCGTACTCCCGTAGTATGTGTACCAAGTTAGGCCATAATTTTATTCCGATTTTCCTTATTTTAGTTCCATTACGAGTTCGGGTACTATCTGTGTTAGCCAAGTGAATATAATCCTTGCCCACAGGTTTCAGACCCTTTACACAACTTGATGTAAAATAGACGAACAAAATGAGTTATCTTCATATTGATACACATACATTTGGAGAGCCGAGTTTTTAGCTGCACATATTGTCCACCCACTTAGGCACAAAATATTTCTTGAATGAATGAAAATTGCTCTCAATTTCATTAATTAGAATGATTTTCTACTGGCGAACACGAAAGCCAAAATTCTGAAGTTTGTTGGTAGATATATATTATGTTTTACCTTGCTTCATATTTTGGTTGTCCTCTGTCAACTTAGTGTTTATGTTTTGTACTTCGGCCAAATCTAATAAGAAATAACATTTAGACACTCAAAATAAAATGAACAATCATTTTCTTTGATAAAATTTGTATAATACTTCTTAAAACAGCAGATTAAAATCGTGATTTTCACTGTAGTTACTCGAGGACATAAAATGTTTCATTATTTATTTTGCTAAAACGGCTTATATAAATCAAATTTTAATTAATTTACTTTACCTTTCTTCATTTCATCGTTAGTTTTCTTTCGCTCATACAATTCTTCGGCCAAATTAATATTAGTCTGTTGAACTTTAATCAAATCTAAAAAAGAAATTATTATGTAGGAGGAAGCATGGGCCAATGTAGTTTTATTCTAAATAGAAAGTTGAAAGTTACAAACAATTCAGAGTCGAGTGGGTTTTAGTTTTTACAACTGCAGCAACCGACTCTCAGAAAACTGCATTTTTCATCCGATTTCTAAACAATTCAGATTCTGACTTCAGTTAAATAATTTTGTGCCACCTTTCCGGAGGTTTTTAAACCTCATGGCCCCGTTTATCATTCCAGTGGTATGTATAGTGTAATTTTAATTGGTAATTTCAAAATGCCATTAAGTTCAAACAAATCATGCTTAACAAAGTGAAAACACCCCGTGAAATAACCGTATCAAGCAATGAAACTAGGAAGAACGGATGTTTTTCCGTGAAAAGTAAAGTCAATATTGCGCCTAGCATTGTTGCCCCACCAACTGCTTTGTGGCCCCTTGATGGGACATTGGCTCCCGGTTGAGAACCGCTGCACAAGATAGTTAAAAACACGACACGTGATAGTTGGCGACAAGAGAAGAGAAAATACGGTGGTGGCATTTCTGAGTATTAAACACTGTTCAGACTTCAAAATATTCCTTTTAACTTCCATTAAAAGTGTAAATTGATTGATGAAAATGTTTATTTCTCATCAACAGCGATATTTTCATATAAAACAACTTCATCATGTTATGCTATTCACCAACCTTCTTTTAACTCTTTAATCTCGGAAGATTTTCCTGCATTTTTCTTCTGAAGTTCATTTATTTCAGCAGATTGCTTTGCATACTTTATCAGTAAATCACTAATTTGTTCGGATTGCTGAAGTCCCTTGTCACGAAGATTGGTGTATTCAGCAGACTTTTTCTTGATTTTGTTGTTAGTGTTTTGAATTGCTGGTGGAAAATATTAGGTTTAAATTAATTCATAAGCCGTCAAGTTCAATTTTTCCAAAAAAAAACTTTAATGTAAAATGAATTCAGAGTAATCTCTTTTACACTCTGGTGAAGATCATATTTAAATGCAGATGCCAGATTTTCGCTTGGTATAAGATCTAAATACGTTTAATAAACTGAGTAAGAAAAGGATAGGTGCAGTCAGATCCGACCTAAAATACTCTTATTAAATTCTTCAAAATTTTTCATGTTTTCATCGATGTTTTCTTCCAATTTGTTTACTTTTGTCTTTAAAGTTCCAATATCTGAAAAATATGAAAGATCTTTTATTATATTCATCTTGCGGATAATGAGAAACGGTGCAAGTGTTTTAAATACACGAATAATTGAGTAAAATATTACATCACCGATAAAAAATGATTGAGAGAGCATTGAAATATCCGAATCTATTAAAATCATATAGAATTACGCGTTAGTAAGTACTAAATTTCACACAACTGAAGCTTTGGCGTAGGAAAAACAGAATTGGCTTTAATGTGAAATCAGCAAAATTAAGCCGTAACTGTCTATGAAAAAATATCAGTTATCAATACAGAACAAGTCGTGCATCATATCTGAATTTGACGTTGAGTTGCAGCAGTCTAAATTGGATCTGGTGAGTAATAAGGAGCAGACATAACTAACAATGCTATAATTCAATTCAATTCGTTTATTACTCCAGACCGCTGTGGTCCATATAAAAACAACATAACAAATAAACATAAACAAAACAAATATAACGCAATAAATACATAAAATAACTAATATGACAATCAGATTCACAGTAAGTCTCAAAAAAGAGTTATAATATAGCAATTTAAGAGACCAAAAGTGAGGTATAGAATCTAAGATACCCCGTAACAAACAGTATCTGGGAATCAAATAATGATTGTAATAGAATGTTATTGGAGTTCCTGCATCTCGTCATAAACAACCACAGATTTTGTCTATGGAGTGCTTCAAAAGAGGGAATGTTCCCAGGTACCATTTTGTGACGGACACTTTCAGATCTAGAGACACAGTGAATTACGCGATAAGCATTATTATATGAAATTTTAACTTTTTTATAATCATAATTATTGAAAAACAACCAGAGCTGGCAGTTATAAATGCTACAACAATACGTCCTAAATAAAAGTTTTTTCACAGTAGTGGAAAAATTGACAAATTTTTTCAAAATTGTATGGGCTATAAAATAAATTGATTTATACTGACTTTTCAAGTCAGGATCATCTCTAAGATCACTGGATAGGAAAACACCAAGATATTTGGTGTATCTCGTATCCGGGAAACAATAAAATACGACGACACATGGAGTGCTTCTTTACGCCGCGGGCAAACAACGCAGCGTTTGATTTTGTCTGCAAAGGAATGCTGTGACATTCTGGTGAATCAAATAGGGGATCGTCTGCACACTGAACACCTTGCCGCGTTCTCTTTGATGAACCCCAAAAATTTTTCAAAATTTGCACGTCAATTTCCCATCCATTTGTTGGCTACTGTCTCCAAATTTTACCCCATGATAAACGTGGGTAAATTGGAAAATGAATTGCGATGTATATACACCAATCAAACTTTTTTGAACATCACATCAACTTTCGCGCTCTATGGGTTCCTCATAGATAACACTCTAGTAACTACCTTTGCGGCGTCTGCAAAATTTCTGGACATCATTTTGACGACGCCTATTTCTTCCGCCGACGCAGAGCGAACATTCAGCACGCTGAAGCGTATTAAAACGCATCTCAGAAACACAATGAAGCAAGATAGATTAAATTCCTTGGCTGTTTTATCCATTCACAGAGACGTTATTTCTGGGATGCATGACTTTAATCAGCGCGTTATTGAGCATTTTGCTTCCAAGAAACCGCGGCGTGTTACATATATGTTCAAGCAGTAGAAGTCTAGGGTGACCGTACATTTAAACCCATGTACATTTGAACCCATGCGTATATCCACGGGTTCAATCTATATTCGGGTGCTAAAACCCATGGGTTAGGTTAGTATGGTTTAACTATCCGTGAAACAAAAAAAAATCCATAGGTGCAATAGCATACAGGTGCAATTGTCATGGGTTCAAATGTACGTGGGTTCAAATGTAATGGAACCGAAGTCTAGCAGCATATATATCTATGAGTGAGCGACGCATGTCCTTATCTTTGCATTACCTTTCTTTTCTTCATAGTAACGTTTTAAAACTTATTTTAGGTTTTGTCTGCTTTCCCGAAGTTTCTGTTAATATGTCATTGTATTTATTTGGTTAAATATTGCCTTTCCTTTTAAAAGAGGTTTCAAAATAAACTATGTCTATATTTATTAATCCCTTGACTTGGACCGATTTTAAAGACACTTTCTTATCGTTAAAAATTGTCGCTTTTGCCGATTGGTTGTTACCGATGGAATGGTTTTTATACTCATAAAATGAAGGGAGAAATTACAGCGTTCATCCTTTCCCCGTAGATGGGGGTGACTTGGTCCCGCAGTAGCTTGCCCCGGTTGTCAAAATGACCACGCGCCGCCACTGATTTATCGCATATTTTGTTCGCCTACTTTACATTCAGTTGGGTAAAGGGGCTGAAACCTATGGACAAGGGGTATATTAACTTGGCTAACACAGACAGTCCCGAACTCATAATAAATCTAAAATAATGAAAATCGGAACAAAATTATATACAAAATTATGGCCTAACCGTAACCTGGTACCGCTACGGGAGTACCATGTATTCAATCTGTGACAAACAATGTTTTTAATATAGTGAGATGACTTTGTCTTTAAGTATTTTGAACAGTAAACAAATCACTTGCCTAAAATATTTCTTGACACTAACGGAAACAGGTTCACCGTGTTCTGAGTTTGTGCGGCATTCTTAGATTTGCATGTAATCGGGAATTTCTTGTCATGCAGATGTTCATCAATGTCGAAACCTGGTCTGTCCCATCCTACAGCAACCGGATCACATTGTGCAATCTGGCAACCGGGCTTGGGAGAGCAGTGAAACACTGTTTCATCTTGACACCATGATAAAGTGACACCGTAGATTAAATAGAATAAAATGATTGAGATTTTCATCTCGAGGTTTCAGTGTAGTTAAGTAGTAACTAAATGAAAATTGTTTAAAGTTTTTTATGTGGTTATGCTGATGTAAAATGAATTCCTAGATTTCAAGTGAATCTTGCAAATGCCTGCATATATATATGTAACGACTTTTGCATAAACACTCCAATTTCAGGTAAATTTCATCGGAGATCTAATTACGACTGAATCGCAAGCTGAAGAGGCCATGCTGATTTTTTATCTGAATGTTTAAATCGAAGCATGGTCACGCGACGTCACGTAGAGGTAAAATAAACTTGTTGCGTCCGATGCGTCTTGTGTATAGATGATAATGGTCTTCATGGCCATATGCTTATGGTTTTCGAAATACGGTATCTTTCAATCTACTAACCTCGATCTTTGCTGGACTACCTATAGAGGTAGATGACCTTGCCCGCTCGAAAAGAACGGACGTTGTCTTCTTTTACGGTAAGCGAAGTTGTCACTTTCATAAAATTAGGTTTCGCTAGACAAATGCTATTTCATTTTAGCGCTAATTCGCCTTAATCTTCCTTAAGTTACTAAATACAAAATCAATAAGGCAGAATTTTGTAGAATACTAGTAGAGCATTGGTGGTCTTGTTTTATAATAATAACACACAAAGTCCAGTTAAATTTGATTGCTTACGTACGCTACTGGAATAGTATCGGTATACGATCCATAATCTCATTCTAGCGAGCATCTGTGCTCTATATTAAACGTAACTGACGGTGTAGCAGTAGAATGATAATGACGAAGAATGATAATAATTGGTTTTTGTTTTCATATAAGAATATGTGCTCAATTTGCCCAATTGTGATTGACAGAATTTACTTGGTCATCTGTTACTAAGTTCGCCAAATATCGTCTTCCTAACACAGAGGTTCTCAACCTTTTTCCTTTCATGGCCCGTTTTCTTTGCGCAAATATTCCGTGGGTCATTTACTTTTTTACACAAATATGGGGGTGCGTATTATACATTGGTCTAGAAAATATCAAAAAATATTGATTCCCATTTTATGCTTTAACTGGCTAAAAATTGTCACATTTATTAATCTTAAGTTCCTAATTTTATGTGGCAAAGTCTGTTAGAGTCGAATCATGCTTGATTTGGTAGAAGCAGTTCAACAACAATTTAGTGTTGATAAAGGCGCAGAAAAAACGGTGAAATAAAAGTGATAAAATCACGCTTGTACATCCGTTTACTGCTGTCATGTCTGGTGTGTTTCTCTCGTGTCGCCGAATCGGCAAGACTTTACTCTGATAAATCATCATATGAGTGACCTACAGCTTCTCTTTGAAGTGCGGCGTCTGAAAACACGTTCTGATATCGGGCCTTGTCAGCTTTTAAAGGGGAGGGACAAATAACTGTACAAGATACTTAAATGTCAAATTACATCACATCATTATTGGCAGATGTTTCACAGGAAAATACATAAAACATATTACTAGATATATATAGTTAACAAAAGGCAAGCAGACAGAATGCCTGAAACGTCCAGAAAAAAACACCTACAAGGCAAGAGAGGAAGGGACTTTGATATGCGTATTATGCATAGAGAAAATTCTCGTTAAAAATGTAATAAAACTTGGGTACCTATTATCTACGAGTGCGTATTATACGCGGAGAAATGCGGTAATTAGAATGGAAAGTAGAAAACAGCACCATCATTCATCGCTGCTAAAATCAAAACTTAACTGTAGCAACACAAATAACACAAATTTATCAATAACTCAGTATTTTATCGGTTTGTGGCCCACCTGGAGGTGTTTCTTTGGCCCAGCAATGGGCCATGACCTACTAGTTGAGAACCTGTGTCCTAACATTTACTGACGCCGTGACTGAAACTGAAATTTCGTATTTCAGGTAATTTTCAATTATTTGTGACCTCATTATACTGTTTACAGAAACGAGAAAAATTTATTATGGCGTCATAATAGTCATCTATCAAGTCCTTGTTAAACAGGGCCTCCTAAAAGTCATAGAATAGAGCCCCTTATCGTCTAAATCTGGCCCTTTCTTTGGCTTTTCTAAATCGATCCATCCCATTAAACCGGTTTGATGGACATATACAGTAGTTAGTAATTCAAATCTGAAGCCTGATAGTAATTGAAGAAAGCGCTCGGCATTTTACAAAAGTGATATATCCTTTGCATATAACATTTTCGAAAAAAATTACAGTTTTTATATTCCGGCTATGACCATTATTACCATGGCGCAAAGTTTTAGAAAAAACGTGGCGTATAAAACCGGTAAAACATTTTTAAAAGTATTTGCAATCACTGCTTTCGTTTCTAAATGCACACTAAAATAAAGAACACATTGTCCTGTTGTCAACTTTTATCTTCGACTATGCGTCGAATTTTACTATTGTATTATAGTGTTATTGAACCTTTATTACAAACTAAATCATTGTTAGCTCAATAAAAAAAATTTCTGATTTCTGCTTCAAAATTTATTAACTAATATTGAAGCACTTCTTTGACGGATTCTTTCTTTTACACTTGGAAACTCTATTTGCCTGTTTCCTTCCTAAAAACGACATTTAATTTAACTGATGTAGTTTCATCGCGTTGATGAACAGCAACAATTCTTGCTATAGCATATATATATATATATATATATCGACTACGCAAATATTACAAAACACGCAATATTACAAAACTTACTTTCAACACGCGGTTTGAATGAATGAAAAAGCTTTAAACTAGTATTCTTTAGAACAGCATACAAATTCTATGGAATGAAATCATACACAAGAGCTCGTCAAAAACATATAGCTCAATAATCAAGTGCGCAAAACTGTGCGCGTTACTACGTACAACCGAAGCACGCAGGAATATATATATATATATATATATATATATATTTATTTATAGTGAATATACGTATACTTATATTTTAGTCTTCCAAGATTCGAAAGTAGCCGAATGACATTAACAGCAACAATTCTACTTTCAGAAATGTCTTAGCGTATTAAACCAAGCCTAGAAATTACGAAGTTCAGACCCTTTCTTCAAAAAAATTCGAAAACTTAGCTAACTACTTGCCTTTATACAATCGATATCAAACTATACTGATATGCATTCGTCGCCTCGCTTATGTGCCTAAAAATTTACCGCAATCGGATATATATAGAATCATACGAGTAGTAAATGTCGCGACGTAGTTTCAGATCTTAATCGGATTGGCGGTTAAGCGTTGCGTTCAATATTTGATAAACAATGACATCACGGAATTAATTTTAGTGTATTGCAATATTTTATTTTTAACAAATTGACAATAACTTCAAAATTTAAACTTACATATGTAATTAAATTCATCGTAAAAAAAGTAATGCAAGCTTGGCTTGTTGCCCGTGGATGCGAAATTATGCACGTGTAATTGTCCCGAGTACAAATGTATGTTGGTGCAAAAATAATGAAACCACACAATTATGTTCCTGTAGCGTTTCGTCTGAACTTGGTCATACTTCCTCAGACATATATTATTCAACTACAACAAAAAAGAAAATATTTTGTTTTGGGGGATATTTTGTACTAATCACCCGCCAAAAAATAAAACACCGCCGCCAGCATTCAAATGAGAAAAATAATTATTATCCAGTTAGATTCGGGAATGCATACTCCGCTGTGAATTCAAGTTTTCAAATCATTTCTGACCCCAACATTAACTTTAACTATACAATTACTAATATTCGAAGTTTAAAATATGGCGTGTGCGTCTTTTTTTAAATCTCACTTTTTTTGTATAAGTGGTAGAGGTTTTGTTTTTGTCGCTGGATATCTATTAAGTTTTATTAAATAACGAAAATCTAACTAACTTTCTTTCATAGTTGAATGCGAGTATGGAACTAGTTTATCGTGTCACATTCTTAAAACCTACATTGGTTGTTCAAAAATGCGATTGGGAAATGTTCTTTCATAGCGATGTATCATGAAATTAATTTAATCCACTATTTATTCTATGAATATATCTGCATACCTATTGTATAATTCAGGGTGGTCCAAGGTAGGGCTGGGCATTTTCGAATATCTTGTGATTTCAGAATCGAATCGAATAATATTTTTCGAATCGAATCGAATCTCGAATACTTGAAAATATATAATTGTAAGCGACTTTATTATAGTAATTGGTCCTCTCAACAAATGAATTACCGAAGACATAGAATAAATCACCCAGATAGATTACTGAGCGTTCACACAGAATAACAAACACGTTTTATCAATAACTCACTACAGAAAATAGTCATATGTTAGAATTTCGTTGAAAAAATATGACTCCAATAAAAAAAATTGGGGAATTCACCTCGACAATTAGCGGAAAGATGAAAACAAGATGGCGGCTATTCGAAATTTAGCAATGAACCGATTCGAATAATTCACTATTCGATTCGATTCGAATATTCGATTCGAAATGCCCAGCCCTAGTCCAAGGTTGCGAGATTCAAAAACCGCAAAATTTTCGAGAAGGCCTCGCAGTCGAAGAAACCTGAAACTTATCAAAGTTCTGCAAGTTCAGTTACTTTAAATGCATTGAAGAATGATAGTTTTTGCTTTCCAATGAACCTATGGTTATGATGCATCTGTGGCGTTTTTATTCTTTGTATTTTAAGAAAGTTATATACAGCACAAACGAATCAACAATTGTTTCTTGCTACTGGTTACTGCTTTCGATCACAACTGCCCCATGGTTCACGCTTGAAAATAGGGGTGTGTTCGTACTGAAATAAAGGTACCGAACTTCTCTCCAGATGAAAAGTTACTTGACGCGAGTTTACGGTGCGCAGTTGAAATAAAAAGCGCGACTCAGCTCAACGGCCGGGCCCTGTCTACACAAGACAACACACACGCTTCCATTTCTTCCTCGGGATTGTGGTGGTTTGAAGATAGCAGGTGAAAGTACAGCGCGTGATCGGTTTGGTGTTCATGACCTTTCTATATCATGCCATGACGAAGTTCTCTAATCAGAAATTCGAAACGTCGGTAAATGAAATCGTTTTGCTGACACCGGCTGTGCTTTATTCATCAACGATAATCGATATAAATATACCTGGTGGCAATCATGCGCTATTTAAGGTTCTAACTTTGTCTGCGATGCTTCCGCACTGCCGATATCTATTATATCACCTTTTATGTATACTATGTCGCATGCAATATTATCTGGTTTTATGTAAATGAATAAAACGGAATTCAAAATAAAGCTGAGTCACAGGTTTCAGCGTTTTTAGGTCAGTACAAATTTTGGTGAATATTTGCCAAGCAGTAAAATTGGTGACGCGTTTCCAATTAACTTGGATAGCCAATCTGACACCACGACCGTAACAATTTACGAGTCCAACGAAATGATGCATTTTTACACTTTTGTCTTAAAAAAATGTTAACAACCTATGTGTCCACTCATTGTTTAAACAATTCGGGAAACGTTTTCAGCTTTCTACTTGTTCAATTAATTTCAGGCCTTGTGTTCTCATGGGATAAATAATCCTTATTTCACGACCCTATCAGTGATCAACCTGATCTCTATGAGAACATTAGAAGCAAAAACAGAGATATTATGCAGAAGCCACACGGTATAGTAATATCAACAACAAGGAGTAATTTTTTTAATTAACGCTATGAAAATCTCAATCAACTGATATTCGACAAAATATGATTTTAAATAAAATGTTTGAAGAACTGAAAAATTTCAAAAAAAAGTATTAATCATTTCTACGTTTGGATAATGCGAGATGCAGTTTAAAAAGTTACCCATTTTATTATATATTTTTATATCTGTGATAGCCGATCGTATAAACTTCATTTAAGATTCAATGACTTATATTTTTATTATAATAAAGAAAAAATACAGCCACGTAGATGTTTAATTAGATCAGGATCTCACAAATAACTCCATGCTGCTCCCAGGTAGGATCATCATTCTTCATCCCTTTGGGTTGGAAATAACGTCGAGGAAAACATTTGTACGTTCTTTGTACCAGACACCATTTAATAAAGAGAATCTGCCGGTTTGACATCTCGATTCTAAGAAGAAAAGCATCACATAACGTTTATCAGGGGATCGTGCAGGATCACGCATTTAATTTAATATCAACAGTTACCTATTTCATCAATCCTTGGTCAAATGTAAACGCAAGTTTATTCCAGTCTTACATGTGTTATCATGTAAAACTTCATGTTCATACGCTGGACAAAGATTTGTCCAAATATAGTACAATGCACAATTACTTACTTGCAATGCACAACTACAATTACGCAAGACGATTCTTCGGATCGAAATAGATTGTTAAGTTGTTGAAAAACGACTATAAATCTAGTATAATCTTAAGACACAAGTTCAAATCTTGCTAGCGCTTTGTTACACATGAATTGTTACGGTATGTAAAATATATCACATGGATCAGAGACTAGGAACGTAAGAATGACTAATTATACCTTTGTATCAAAAAAGATTAATGTCACCATGGCTCATAATATTTTCCAAAAAACCTCTAAGTAAATTGATTCGGAGTCAAAAACAGGTGAAACGTAAAAAAAATATTTCAAATATCTCTTGCGAAGTTGTAGCTAAAGAACTAACCCAAGTTTAACTTGCAGTTTTCTAAAATGAAATAACTGTATATGTAGAAATTTATCGAGTAATAAATATTGACCAATCCTTGTTTTGGGCAAGGAGCACCCGGTACCATCAAACAATACTTCATTTGTTTCAAATCAAACTAGCCGGATTGAGAAAATGTAATGAAGCGTAATAACACGTAACAGGGCCTGTGTTTAGCATTTTATTGAGATTACGACATACTGTACACTGACCCGAAACTCTTCGTTATTTCATCCAATTTATTTTCCAACTTTTCCAATTCTATTCTAATATTTGTGATATCAGAATAAAAATGAAAGATTTTTTTAGATTCGATTGCATCATACGAAGTAGCAAAATAAATTATTTCTCGGTAGGTAACTACGCAAAATTCACTTTCAAACAAAAATTAATCAAATAAGTAAATACAGTAACCATACCAAAATTTCAAGATGCCAAATCAAGCTAGCTAAGGGCAGTACTATTGGACTAGCATAAAATCGAATATTTTTTGGTATGTCCATCAATGTCAAAGGTTAGTCTGTCCGAATTACATTGTGCAATCAGACAATCAGGCTTGGTGAACAGTAAAACACTGTTTCATCTTGACGCCAGAATGACGCGATGACGAAGATTAATATGAAAACGATTGAGATTTTCATCTCGAGGTTTCAGTGTAGTTAAGTCAAAACTGGATGAGAAAAGTTCAAGTTGGAATTAAAAAGTTCATTCCGTTATGTCAATGTAAAATACAATTTAAGAGTATTTTACAAGGAATTGTGGTTTTGGCAAACGGGCACAAAGCATGTTTGATCTATTTTGAAAAAACCTTACATAAGACAACGCTATTTGTAGCCACGATAGTAACAATTCAGAATGGGCGTAGTATTTATAACACAAAAAAAGCTTATTTAGAGGCAACATTGCAAATTTATAAGAGATATTGACGCTTTGTAAAGGCGTTCAATCTTAATAAGTGTAGTCGATTCAAGGTTAAGGCATATTCTTTTGAATCGGGCGAAGAAAATCTGAAAAACAATCATTTCAGAATCGGGTTAGGCTTTTTATACAGGGCATAGCTTATCCACTCGAAATATGGCCTCATTAGAAAGGTATAACATTTTTTTAACAGCATATCTTTATTCAACATTATAACAGCATATCCTTATAGTAGCACTGAGCCTATATAGATAAAGCGTAGCTTTGTTTAACTGGCATATAAAGTATATTCATAAGTATTCGCAACTCTCCCTGCTTACCTCGCACCTCGCACTATTATACAGAGTATTCCTGGTAATATCTGAAAATTTTCGAGTATGGGCGTATTGGTATTAGCCATAATCTAACAGCCTATATTGCAGTCACCTGGTACTATCCAGCGGTGGTCGCTCCTTCGTCGCTGCCAGCGAGGGGAATTGTAAGAAAAAATTTTGGACAAGGTAAAAAGCGAACGCTCATTTGGTGTTCGATGGAAGAACAATGGTCGTTGCGCTGGACAAATAGCGGAAATTTGTACGGCGCCCTACCCCCGAGTTCCTTTGACCGTTGAGTTGTTTCAATAACACATCATAAACCGGTCACTTCTAACGGAAGTTGAGTTTTATCAATTTTGGTGTCTGTGATCACTCAACCTTGACGACAAGTTTTTGTCGAAAACTTTACCTCAATTACCTTGTATCACCCAAATATGGCATCTCTACTTATTAAAGTTCTCGAGATATATTATAAAATTACTAGAGCGTGACTGGGGGAAAAAGAAAGAAAAATCTATGTTTAAAAATCATTTAAACTATATTTTAAGTCATACTCATCTTTTCAGATTCCTAACAAAACCTCTCAGAGATCTAAAATAAGCCAATGGAGCGTGACTGTGGGGTGAGAGGAAGAAATTCCACTTACAAAGGTTTTAAATCATTTTTAGCCATGGCCATGTTCTCCGATTATTGATAACACCTCTCAGAGAGGAGAGGGAATTATCCAGCTGCCGATGGTGAAATATTTGTTTAATTATTCTCTTCAACAACCGAGCATCACTTTTCCCGATATCACATTCCATGTTCTCAGAACCGTCCAAAATCAATAATACCCAAGTGGGCGTGGCTTTACACACGTTTTCTCACCACTTAGGGGGAGAAGGCTCTGCCCCAACCCCCAATACATCTTGGAAAAATTTCCAATACTCGGGCAAACGATTTCGCGTTCTGGAAACCGAGCTAAATGGCCTCTAAACGCCAATATCACTCGAGCTTGTCTTGATTGACAGGTAACCAGTTCGGCCCGACATTTTCCTAGGAAACCGTCGTTTCAGGCGAAAACCCTAAATTGCGTTGCTTTTATGCTAAAAATTTACAGCATTTGGATATTTAAGGAAGCAGACGCTTCCTTATTCCTAAACAACAAATACGCATAACCAAATAAATTTTTTCTCAGCACATTAGTAAATATTTTTAAATCTGCTATATATATTGAATTAATTCTTTTGTGTGAAAAGATTAAAATTTATTAGATTCACACTATATTCGTGAATGCTAATTTTACATATTTCGACAGATTTGCCTTTATCAAATTTTTATGATTAAATACATGTTTTATCACATTATTGGTCGTTTGCAATTCTTCTGTCAGTACTTACTCCACTTGCTGTTGAGGACTCGAGATATTGATTCGAGCAAATTTGCAACTCTTCTATCAGTACTCTTCACAATTTTAGTTGAGAGCATAGGTCCTTGCTTTGATCAAGTTTGCAACTTTCCTTTCATCTATACTCTTTCCACTTTTAGTTGAGGGCTCGAGTACTTGCTTTGAGCAAACTTGCAACTCTCCTATCAGAACTCTTTCCAATTTTAAATTAGAGTTGGGCACCTTGCATTGAGCAAGCTCGCAACTCTCATATTAGTACTCTTTTCACTTTTATTCGACGGTCCAGGACCTTGCTTTGAGCAAATTTGCAACTCACCTATCAGCAGTCTTTCCACTTCCAGTAAAGGGTTTCATCGTTTTTGGGTCAGTATAAATATTGGTAAATTTTTGCTGTAAAAGTGGCAATGCGTTTTGAATTAACCTGGAATCTTAGATAGACGATCTGACACCATAGACGAAATTATTTTCTGATACAACAATCCACCTATACATTTCGAAACTGTTTGTCTTTTAACGTAATTACCGCACCAAGCAATGAGCCAATCTATATTATGTATCCACTCATTGTTGAAACAATTTGCGATTTGCAACGTTTTCAGCTTTCTGCCCAATCAACCTGATCCCTTTGAGAAACTTGGAAACAACGAAGAAATTACACGGAAACTGAATTTATTTCGAATTAAAGTGTTTGTAATATTTTTATCTATCAAATTACGCAAATAAAACATTCAACTCTTGAAACCTGATTCATTTCTAAAATTTTAGATCAGCGAAACGATAAAATTTGACAAATCAAGCTTCTGAAAATTTTAAACGACTTTTATTCGATAAAATATGATTTTAAATAGTATGTCAGCAGAACTGAAAAATGAAGAATCATTTTTAACTTGGATAATGTGAAATTCAGTTTAAAAATTCACCCATTTTTAATAAATTCTATTTTAGCTGTGATTATCTGCATTGATATATAGAAAGACTAATTGTATAAATTTCAGGTTAGGATTCAATTATTTATATTTTATTGATGATAGATCCAGAGTGACGAAATACAACCAATCAAACGTTTCATTAGATCAGAATCTCACAAATAACACCGTTATACTCCCAGGTAGGAGGAGCATTCGCCATCCCTTGATAACGATAATTCGGGTCGGAATCAACAAAAAGGTAAACATTTGTGCGATCTTCATACTTAGTTCCCGATGGTAAGAAATCCGGATGCCATTTGGTGAAGGAATTCGCAGGTGTGACGTCACGAGTCTTCAAAGAAAAATGTCGTTAGATAGAGTCCATTATGCTTGGCATTCAATTTAATATCAACAATTATCTAGTTCCATTATTCAAAATATCATATATTATTGTTGATCCATGCTTGGTCAAATGTAAACACAAGTATTTATTGTGTCTCATGTGTTATCAGGTAAAACTTCATGCGCTGGACAAATATTTGTACGAGTATATTGCACTACACAATTCCTATATAACTTAACTCTACGCAGTTCGGTGCAAGACAAGTCTTCGGATCGAATTAGATTGTTAGGTTGTTGTAAAACGACTATAAACAACCTCCAATGTAATTTTAAGACACAAGTTTAAATCTCGCTAGCGCTCTGATGCACATGAATTGAAAAAACGCATTGCCAATATTCTTTAAAACTTTGAGAAGATGCATGGACGTTCTGAAAGCATGGAATTGAAAGTGTCAAATTTGGTAGAAATGCAACCCGTTCTGATGAACAATAGAACACCAAAAAATAGCGAAATCGTAACTTCATTTGCCTACGTATTTAAGTATAGTTTTCGAAGGCGCTGCAGTTTCCATTACAGCACTGCAGTATTATAAAGATCAAAGAACTTGACGACATAACAGTAACCGACTAAGCAGCAAGTCAGACAAAGCAAGTGTAAAAATAATGTCAACCTCAAAGAAAAGTTCAAGCAACGCAGGTCAATAGTTTTGCCTAGTGGTAATATACAGGATTGTCCATAAAAATGGGAGAGAACAGCACATTTGTATTTTTCATAGAACAGTAGCCAAGTCATAGCAACCAAATTACGTCATTTTTTACCTTCAAAATATTTTACTTTCTTTTCTTCATATGTTTGTATCTATTTTTAATTCGTGATTATACCCCCAGGCTTGCCCACGCAAATGAAAACTCCATGAAAAACATCCCATAGAATGGCACAGGCATAAGTTACTATTGGATGGAATTAGACAGAAAATACGTCCCACAGACAAGTCTGGCAACGCATATTACTTAAAATATATGACCACATCATTATTTTGCGTTTTGTTATTGCTCATGTACCATTTTCAGATTCTTGTTACCACGCTGGATTTGCGGCTCAAGTTGTAAACCTGAGGGAAAATGAGTATTGATATCATTTTCAAATATCGGTGGACATCAACGCCAAGACATTCAGCTAAACTACGAAAAAAGATTGTTGTCATTATGGCCTGCACAGTTGTATATAAAAGACTAACTCAAGTTGTGTCAAACATCTTTGGCCGTGTCCCACCCCAAACTCCCATTTTGAAATTTATTTTGAATTTTAACACAAGAATATAATTGACTTAACTATGAGATACTAACCATTGAATCAAAGTGGATTCCAGTCCATATTCTAATCAACACCTCCCCTTTTGGAATATTCCTTCTCAAGTAATTCACAATTGCATTGTATGATTTTTCATCTCGAATCAAACCAATATCTGCGTTGCGTTTTTTACAAATATCATCTGCTTCGTTGTAGTTGACATCAGAGCCAACTTGTATCACAGCAGAATAACAGATCTGTCCAACCTTCAATTTACAGTTTTCTGAAATGTAACAGTTGCATACAGTATTTAAAAGTATATTGAGTTAATAAATTTTAATAAATCCTAATTTTAGGCAAGTAGCACTAGTAACAATGTTGTGCTTTAGTATTTCCGAATAAAACTAGCCGACTTAATTAATAAAATGCATTGAATCCTATAACACTTTCTCCTTTTAGATTCAGTTATGCAATATCCTGCAACCAACATTCAGTCACCGGCATCACTCGGCTCCATCGAATAGCGAAATACATTCCGCTTCATTTTATTGCGAATTATTCGTTAAATATCCAAAACCTACAACATATTGGATGATATTTACATTAAACTTTACCTTGAGATGGAGTTGGTTTTAATCTTGTTTCTTTATCGGTTTTATTCGAGAGCTGCTCCTCCGAAACAGCAAGTTTTTGTTCAATCCGGGATATCGCTAAATGTTGATATAAGTGTTAAAGAGCATGGTTTTCCACTTTTCAAAACAACAAATCTGTAGCCAAGTTTCTTCAATCTTTTTTAATCTTTTTCGTTTTTAATTGTTAAGCGTAAGAGTTGAAATTATATTGATTACTATACTTTGTAGCTCATTATGGAATATTTTATTGTTCTCCGTTTTAGATCTGTTTCGGGAAACAAGTTCAGGAAATGTTTAAAACATTTCGAGAATACTAGAACCACAGTATTGAGACATATTTGATATCTTTCACCTTTCTTCATCTTATTGTTGTCTTCTACCAACTTTTCATTCATTTCTTGCATTTCAACCAAGTCTAAAGATAAAAATATCCAGTAAATCATGATGCAAGTTCGTTGCAGTATTAACAATGTTATTGAGACATGAAAATAAGACGAGAAGACATTAACTCGGTTTGTTTATATTATTTTAATAAAACCTTTGGGAATTGAAAATCGAAAAAAGATTCAAGATAACTTTGCACTTTGAAAGCTTGAGTAGTATTTAAAGTTGGTGTTGATGACGATGGCAGCGGGAATTTGAAGTTACGTGCAGACTTCAAGTATTCGTCAATCATTTATTTTAACATCAGCAATTGCAGTGTCACAAGCATCACTCTGATACACCAACCTTTTTTCAACTCTCTGATCTCAACAGACTGTTTCGTGTTTTTTCTCAATAGATTGTTTAATTTATTTGAATGTTCCTCAATTTGGTTGCCAGACTCGGGATTTCCTGTTTGAAAATAAAATCATCTTGCTAGTTTTATTAAATCACGAATGTTATCTTTTGAATTATTACTGATTCTCACTCTGCTTCCCATAACTGTGAATGTTTTTATATTGTCATTAAGAGTCTTTCCAAACTTCGGCTAAATCGAGGTTTAATTCAAGTTTCTTCAATTCGGATTTGATATTTTCAATATTTAACGAATATATAAGCGAAATCAAGTTAAATTGAGATAAATGTTTTCGAATTCACAAAAATTACAAATAAACCCACTGCTTATATACAAGAGGATTTTATGAACAGAATTTCCTGCACTGACATTTCAAAAAGGTGTATTTTATCAACATCTTTTCTTTAACGAAAAAATAAATTACAAAAGTTTAAACTGTAAGAAAATTTCTATACAATTCGGTGGATTCTGACTGATATATTTTATTGTGGTTATTGGCAATTGTCTTAAATGATTTATTGGTGCGAGCCTTTGTTTACGATTAGCGATTTTTTCGATTGAATGGTAGTTTTTAATGTACGGAACAAAACGCACAAAATTTAGCAATTACAGGTGTAGGGCAAAAATTTACAGTATAAGAGCCGCATGCAGCAAGACAGAAATATGTGAGAGCCGCATAATTTTAAAATTATTAATATTAGAACACCTTGAACAGAGAATTTACCCAAACGTCTAATAACAATAAATAAAATCACAAAGTATTTATTGCGATGACATATCTAAAGTACTTGACTTGCGTGTTTCCATTCTATCTGTGAGTTTTTGAAGACTGGACAATGCAGTGCGGGACTGAGACTAACCGCAATCAAGATGCAACGCAACAACCATGTGACCATTGTGACCTAAGATTTGTCGCTTGACTGATTCAAATTTGAAATTCCACGCTAAAACGATTTTCATACTAAAACATAATTTGACTCAATCATAAATGAACACTTTTTCAATCGATTTTTAAATTTAAAACAAACTGTTGCACTACAGATTCTCTTATAGTTGAATTTGGATAAAATTCTATGTTAGCGAGAAGAGCCGCATAAGAACTCTCAAGAGCCGCGCAGTTTGCCCACTGTTGGTATAGTTTTGTATTTGCTGTATCGTAAACACTGACCAGAAATTTCCTTTCCAAAATTTTCGATTTTTTCATCAAACTTGTTTTCTAATTTGTTCAATCCCATTCTGATGTTTGTGATATCTGAAAAAAAAATATTAAAGATATTTCTAGATTGGAAAACTTCATGAACACACTCCAATCGAAAATAAAAAACGAAACACGTCATTTCCGGTCAAGTACTGACTTATAACCTATATTAAAACATTTCATTAATCATTCGTTTAAACCACTCACCCAAATTTCTAGACACGAAATCAAGCCAACCCATAACGCTATTGGACTTGCATGTAATCGGGTATTCTGTGTCATGAATGTCGAAACCTGGTCTGTCCCATCCTACTGCAACCGGATCACATTGTGCAATCTAACAACTGGGTTTGGGAGAGCAGTGAAACACTGTTTCATCTTGACACCAGGATGATGCGACGACGTAGATTAAGATAAAAACGATTGAGAATTTCATCTCAAGATCCCAGTGCAGTTACTTAATAACTGAATGAGGAAAGCTTCAAGTTGGAATTAAGAAGTTCATTCGCTTATGTCAATGAGAAATGAAATTTCAAAGTATTTTACAAGAAATCATGGTTTCTGCAAACGGGCACTTAGCATGTTTGGTTCTATTTTGAACACCCTTACGTTCTTTGCAGCTGAGATAGTAGTGATCCAGAATGAGAGAAGCTAATTTAAAAGCGGAATTTTAAAAACAATTTTCCAGACATGGCTCTTCTGTAGTGCCGTAATGTAAAAAGAGAAAAGGGTATAAATTAAACTATGACGCATAATGCGAGTTATATAAATCGTATCGATTTAAAAACGACTTGTCAGATCTTTGTAGGGACGGTGGAAACCGCTTTTAAACACAGATAAGAAATGACAAACGATACTCCCTTCTAATGGACTTTTTATTGGCATAGCACAGTGTATATATTTTTAAGGCTATACTGTTTCTGCTTATCTCGCACTAATATAGAGAAATTTTTTTGGTATTATCTGGAATTTTCCGAGTATGACCATATAGGTGTTGTAATCTATATTACAATTTTAAAACTGATTAACTCATATTAGGACTTCCAGAATTGAACGATATCACGACGTCTCATCACATACAAAGAGTGTACGAATATCACCAGTATAATAAACGGTTCGTTCATTTTAAAACTCTAAAAACCCTGGGAACTATTCTATTGACCAGTTGCCTTCATATAGTCGATATAAAACTATACTGATATAGTTCCATTACCTCGCCTTTATGCCTAAAAATTCACCGCATTCGGGAATTTCTTAGAAGCAGACGCACGCTGTGTCGTGACGAAGCTTCAGATCTTAATCGGATTAGCGATGTCGCTCAACGTTCGTTATTCGATAAACAATGACATCGCAAAATAAAGTTCAGTTTTCTGGAATATTCTATTTTTTAAAAATCGAAATAAATTTAAAATATAAGTTTACAAAGGCTATTAAAACTTATCAGCATAATTAATCCAAAAGTAAAAAAAATTATTCCTTTTAGATTATAACCTTGTACAAGCTGGTGATGGTCGCTGTGAAATTGCCAAAAAAAAATATCAATGCTTACATTTTTGTAGTTAGAATTTATATTACGTGTGGTGAGTTCTAAAAAATTCTGTGCAAGAAAGCCGGGGCCTCACTATAATAATGAAAGATAGCAAAGACTTATAATGCTTTTTGATCTATTCATTTTCCACAATGATTTTTTAATAAACAGCATGAAAGATATTATACAGAAGCTGAATTCATTCAACGTTGATGAGACAAATTTTCATTCATGAATTTCTTAAATCAATATCATTATATTCAAAATATACAGATCAGCGAAACGAGATAATATGACAATAAATTGCAGTAAAAGTTATTCCACATGGTTTATTGGACACGTCAGTATACATAACGATCGTTTCAATATTATGTTGTTGTTCTTGTTAGTAATATTCTTCTTTTTCGTTATGATGAAATCGCTTTTCTCTTCGAATACTGGACCAATTGCTTTAAAATTTTCAGTGGTTAAAGATTGATTTTTTTGCCAGAAGGCTATTACTTTTACTTATTTCAAAATTTTCTGTGGACTTCGAGAGATTTTTTTTTTATGTGTCGAAATAAAAAAAATAGCGACACCTTGTGACGTGTTCATATATTTGAGCACAGCTCTCTTGTATTTTTCTATAGAATCGTTTTAAATTCAGTTTCCCTGCTTAGCTAATGTAAGATGCGAACTTCATAATACCAACCATTGTGCGATTGCGGCGTGGTATGCGACAAGATTTTGGTAAACTTTGGCAAGTTTCCTCTTTGAGTTGTGCGTTAAAACCAGGGGTGTGCAAACTGCGGCAAAGAAAAATTGTGCGACTCTCGGAGAGGTGTCGATTTTGAATGGAAACTCTACTCACGAAATTAATTTGTTCCGGAAGCCCCTTCGAAGAAAAAGGAAGGACGCAATTCACTTGTAAGTGCCCTAATCCGTTCTAAACCTCCACAAAACTCGACATGATATTTGTATAAATTATAATAAGGGTTAAAAGCCGTAACAGATACATGTTAAAATTAGATTACTGCATAATAAATAGAAAAGGTACTCATGAAAGGAAAAAACAACAGAGAAATACCGAATAAAGACTACCGGTACGAACGGTATATTGTTTACCTTTGGTCTTGGCCGACTAGGCTAGGCTAAACGAAGCCGCGGATAGTGGGAGGACGGCGGTGAGAGGAGGTGGGAAAATTTGACAGCTGGGAGATAACGCAATGTAAGAAAATGAGCACACACACACATGAAATTCAAATTTTCTCTTTTATTTTAACTGTTACGCGTATGTATCATCGTCTTCTCACTCAATTTCGCAAGCAACACATAGTACGTGCTCGCGGTAAGCAAACGGGATGATGGGATGGCAGATACTTTATTGCCGCATGGGAATGAAATAATTGTATAATATTTTCAATCAAAAAAATGGACGACGGTAGTGGCGCTAGGATAAGTGCGCCAAACAAGAAAAACGATATTTGAAGGTCGCTATATTCGAATATCAAATTCGAATTGGACATCTCTTTATCAGAAGCACTGCATTAAATTAATCTAAAATAAACAAGTATCACTACACGCATTTTTTTCGGTTCTCGCCCTATTTGTATATGTAGAAAATCTTTAGCCGAAGCAATATTTTACAAGAAAAATTTTCGTAAGTTGGATTTTTTGTATTCAGGGCCCTTCGTAGATAGAGTTTCTATGTGTGGCTTCACCCATTTAATATTATCTAGCCCTTCTGTAAAAAAAGGTTGCACACCCCTGATTTAAACTACCCTTTGTCGTGTCGGATCTCACACTCTACCTCTGGCATGGGCAGACTACGGCCCACAGGCCAAATCCGTCCGGTTGGGTTATTCAATCTGACTCTGCCTATAGGCTTGTAAGATTATGATCGTAGTTTGTGTAAGCTGTATTTTAGGTTGCCACTGAATTTCGACTTAATAGGACATCTCGCTCACTCGATTTGGCGCGTTTGTAACCTCTTTCTATCGCCCCTTGTGCGTATCTTTTTACGTCACACTTACATGGCCTGCAAGTCTAGGCGGCAAAATGTCTGGTCCTTGGTCTAAAAAGTATGCCCACCCCTGTCCTACCCTTTGGTATCAGATTCTTAGGACCTCCTGAAGTATGCGCATCAAGATGACGCACAACCTGAACTCATGATGTTTACAAGGTTAGGTTTCAGGTTGTGCGACATCTTGATGCGCATACCCAAGGAGTACCGATTCTTATATTCCCAATCCACGTATAAATATCATTACCATGAGACACTAACCATTGGATTGAAGTATATCTTTGTTCATATTCTGATATCCGACTTTTCCATAAGAATATTAATTCGTAAATAATACCCAATCTCATTGTAAGATGCTTCATTTCGTATCAAACCAACATCTGCTTTATGTTCCTCGCAAATATCAAATGCATTTTTGCAGTCGACATCAAATTTACTCAGAATCACAGCGAAGTAACAGATAATTCCGAACTTCAATTTGCAATTGCAGGTTTGAATGTTGTTTTAGTCTTTTTGGTTGGTTTGGTGATCTTCCTGAGTCTTTTTGAAGATGCTAAAGCTTCTCCGTTGTAGCAAGTTTTTGTTTAATAAGAAATATTACTAAATGTTAATATAAAAACTAAAATCCACATAATTGTTCAAACAACAATCAATATTCACAATCTCTATCTTTTTAAGTATTCCGTGTTAGAGTTTGAAATTTATTTACGGCACTATATTCAAAGTGGTATGGTCGTTGGCGTGGACATGCTTTTCATTACGCTATTTGTATTTCAGATCCGTTTAAAAATCGAATAAAATTAATGAGAATATATACAATGAGTGAAAACGTATGCGATTACTTGGTTTTTCCAGTGTCTATGAGGAAATCTACGTCGTCGGGCTTCACGGTTCGTTGCATATGAAAAAAGCCCCATGCTAAGTACAAAATTCGCTTCCGCAAGGCGGGTGCAAAATTGAGTCCTTTTCATACACGGCTATGGGTTTCGTAATGTAGCACAGTAAAAGCAAATGAGCCACTAATATTGCACAAGGTCAGATATTCTCATCCATTCGAAAAGATTAAAGTCACAATCACAAATCACAAGTCATAAATCGTTATACATCTTAATTTTAAAAAGAAATACAATTTCATAATTATCGATACTTAACCTTCATAAATTTCTACAGATTGTAGGCAAAATATTCATTTGTCATTTTGATAAAGCGGTTTTTCGTTTCGTAATTTTTTCATAATTTCTAGAGTACTTATATAACCTCCAGAAATGTTTCTAGAAAAATATGTTCTATTTAATGTTCACAAGAATATTATTTGTAGGATTTTACATTATTTCGTTGTCTTCTGTCGATCTGTTATTTCTTTTTTGAAATTTTACCAACTCTAATGAAAGAATAACATTCAGTAGCTCAGTACAGAATATTATAATGTTTTCAATTTTAATTTATATATCGTTTTTCAATAGGCAGATTAAAAAGCCATGTTAGTGGTCACCCACGGCTATAAACAAGTGTCAAAACATTTCGATAAAATAATACAAAAGTATTGAAGCCTATTAGTTTACTCTTACCTTTTTTCATTTTATTGTTGTCTTCTATCAAATTTTTAATGATTTCTTCAACTTGAGCCAATTCTAAAATAAAAAATATCCGTTTATTCATCTTTCGTTCTACAATAATATTATGTTTTAGACGTTGGGAGTTCAAAAAATTGCGCCTCATTTATCCCATTTTTAATATTATCACAAAAATTTTTTCAGCAATGATAATAGAAAAAATTCGAAACAATGTTACTGGTCGAAAACTTGAAAATGATTTAAAATTAATATCGATAGCGATAACAGAAAGTTTTTCAAGTTGCGTGTAGTTCCTACCAGACTTCAAACAAGTGTAACTAGAACCACACTGTTGCATTTACCAACCTTTCTTCTCTCTCTCTGACCTCAGTGGACTGTTTCATTGCTTTGCTCGAATGATTGTTTATTCTATCAAATTGTTCCTCAATTTGATTGCAAGATTCACGAGTTTCTGTCCGAAAATAAATAACTTTATTGAAGCACGAACGTTATAATCTGAATTATTAATGATTCTCACCCTGCTTCTCGACATTGTCTATATTTTTTATTTTGTCAGGTTTTGTTCAAGTTCTTTCAATTCTAATTTGATATTTCCGATGTGAAAATAAATAAATAAATAAGCTAAGTAAAACAAAACTAACCACATTTCAATGCCGTTTTTATTTATTACACCTAAAATTAAACCAGGGGTCGGTAAGGTTTCTGGACCCGGCAAGAAAACTTTTGCCTACCTAGACTGGCGGGCATCTAAGTGTGACGTAATAAGTTACATTCATGAACAATATTTATAGTGCTGCAAAAGAAAAAGTGGAAAACAATAATCCTGCCAACACTAAATTTAACAAATTTCTCTAGGTAACGGGTTGAATTTGAAGTATCATCATATTCGGGTGCGGATGATGTGTGAGGAATTAAGATTTTTATTTTAGCCGACGATTCGCTTCTATTTTCATCGGATTTCATATTTTCAACGACAATTTATATTCATAATAACTATAGTCGTAATTTCGACAGGCACAAGTGGGTCGGATAAAACACTTTGGTGGGTCGGATCCGGCCTACGGACTGTAACTTGTCCACACATGTACTAACTTGTGATAAATGTTGGTTTAAAAAAAAATCAATTTTTGCTTTTGATTTGTTTTACAGGCAGAACCTAGAACTGTATAAAGTAAATTATTTGCTGTTAGTGTGTGTGCAGCGTTTGCAAAAACAACGAGTACAATAAATCATTAAAAAAGATGTATTGAAATTGAAATAAGTGCATGTAGGCTTTTTAACAAATTGCTAGTCTTCGAAATTTCTGCGATTAAAAATCGCCCCGTAGAACATATCCGTTAGAGCAGTTGTTTCGAACCACGGGTCCGCGAAGCTACTTTGTCAGTCCGCGAGGGGTTTCGTCGTTTTGATTTTTATGCCGTCTCAATCGCTTTCCCGAAGCCGAAAAGTTGAAGTTGCGTTGGGTTATTATGCGATTTCTCTTGCGCCGTCATATTGCTGTTTGATAAGTGCCGTCCGGCGACGTCTTGGCGGGACCTCCAGAAGTATGCGCACCAAAATGGCGCACAACCTGAACATATTATGTGTGTACCGGTTGGGATTCAGGGTATACGACATCTTGGTGCGCATACTTCTAGAGCACCTCTTGGCGCCGAGTAATCACAATTTTCGCTTTCCCGGTTTCGATCCATCGCAAAAGCACTCCATCGAACCTCGCAAGATAGTTTTCTTCATTTAAAAAGTTTTCTGTTTGCCTTTTTACCTAGAAACATGGTGAGTGCCCGCCAATGCATTAATTGCGAAAATATATGTTATTATATCATGTTCCATTCATTTCAATTTTTTGCCGGTCCGCGACTACATTTTATTTAAATATTACCGTCCCGCCAGGTTGAAAAGGTTGGGAACCACTGTGTTTAAGTATTTAATGATACTGTAATATTACATCTTCCGTTTAGATCACAAAACAGTCGCTGCGTAGTCGAAACAAAGTTTTTTGAAACGACAAAATCGCAGAATGATTTCATCTCTGTTACTCTGTTATACATTTTAACAACGAGACTATCAACGAGTAAACTTTCCACAGCATGATTCTGAATTCAGTTTTAAGCTACATGAGTCGTTTCTATCCGCTCCCGTGGTTGCTCTTATTGGCATCATCAAAACATGATTGCTCCACATCATTTTACGCCTCCATTTTGTATTTTGAAAATTTATCGGAACAAAACGGATCAGACCATAAGATACCTATGACATAACAATAAAGTGGTTCTTTTTCCCCTTCCGAACTAATAAATCAGAGATAAATTGAATGCACGCGTTAAACGCAATTTTAATAATGTTCATGAAATATTGTTTATGACTGCTACGCGGCATGACCGGGACATTTAAGTCTATCTGGCGGGTCGCCGCTATGCTTGTCAAAACCGGTACGGTAAGCCTATATATACTACTAGTAGTGTCACGGAATTTATTATCCGTGTGTTTTAATTTAGTTTGTATTTTTATATTTGTCTATATGCTTTCCGAGGACCCTTAATTTGGATATACTTCATCCGGGTCCGGTTACTGTGAGTCTCCGACCACCATCGAGTCGTGAGAAAAAGAGCTTCCCGCCTTTTCTCCGGTCGCCGCGCTGGTGGCCGGACGTGTTTTGCCTGTTTTAAATGTGAAGTTGCCTCATAATAAACCACAAACCGGAATCTGAGTCTTCTGATTCCATACCCACGGTAGCAACATCTTTCTACCGTGACAGTAACACCCTAATCCCTTTGAAATATCTTGGCAATAAATGCATCAAATATGGAAGACTATGTAGTTACTTGTATTTACAAACGTATTGGTACTATGCTGGTATCGGCATTATAAATTATTTCTTACAATAGTCAAAATATGGAAATCATCTGCTGCGGATGTTTTATTTTTATCCAGTGCATGTTATTTCAAAGCGATGGGCACGTCCATTTCCATCTCGTCACTGCCAACATCTCAGCTGAGCTTGATTAGCTTCTGAATTATCCTCCCAAGACCCGTTTACGACAAACGAAACTAATTTAAGACGGTTCTTAATCAAACGCGTTTGTAAAATACGGGTAAAGTTTTGTGTACACTGTACTGTTATTATTTACTTTTAAATGTTTTGCAGATTTCATCGTAAAAGCGATGATAGATAAAGGACAAGGACAGAAGAGCTCAATTAAAGGCATGTCATTTAAAATGAAGGACAGTTAGCAATCATAACTATAGGTTTCGAGTCGTGAGAAACGCAAAAGTTTTGTAATCAGTTCACAAAAATGTGTTGTGGACGAAAGATCGAAATAAAATTTTATGATATTATACGAGTGAATGTCTCCAGTACTCTTTATCACGTCTTCCCATGTTAAACAGTGGAGACAGGTGCTAAAAGATATTATGGTTTATGTATATTCGATTATAGATTTTAAGAAGTTCGATACTTCAGAAATAATCCAGATTCTTCGCCTTTTTTGTATTTTTCGCGAATGAATCAAAATAAAATCTATCTCTCTAGTGTCATATTAGCCTACTTGAAAAGTTGACGCCATAGTATCAAGACGCTAAGAGGGTGACCTCGGCCGCAATTCCCGAATCCCATGAAAGTCTGGAATAAATATTATGGTTTATGTATATTCGATTATAAATTTAAAAAAGTTAAGAAGTTCGATACTTTAGAAATAATCCAGATTCTTCGCCTTTTTTGTATTTTTCACGAATGAATCAAAATAAAATCTATCTCTCTAGTGTCATATTAGCCTACTTGAAAATTTGACGTCATAGTATCAAGACGCTAAGAGGGTGACCTCGGCCGCGATTCCCGAATCCCATGAAAGTTTGGAATAGAATACGGCTCATTTTGCCATTGTTGAAAAGCTTGTGGAATGAAAACAGCGGGTTCAATTATTAAGTCAGAGATATAAACGATTATCGCAGTGTTTCAGGCCCAGGCTCGTTGTTTAAATAATCCAAGTGCACGCATCTAAAAAAAATACCTGGCTAAGTAATCCCATACCCGACGTGGACCGGTAACCGGAATGGTAATCGGACGAGAGACCGTGGTTCTCCATATGGTTAAGCCGTCTTGTTGGTCGGGATAAATATGTAAATTCTATCCACTCTCCCCCTTTTCTTTTCCATTCAAAAAAGATTCGCTATTCCTCTCCTATCTAATCCTTTCAATTGACGTCATTGGTCACGTGGTCCGAGAAACTCAGCTGATGACAACAACAAAACAAAGTTGAACCTGAAGCATGGGGGTCGCGTTTCCGTTGATTTAAAACATTGGCAATACGGAAAATACAGCAATATAAGTTTAACAATGTATGACAGTTCGTTCGATTCAATGCAAAATGCATGTTAGCGTATCTATAGCTCTTTTGGTAAATACGGTACAATGGCGCTTGACGGTTGTCTGGTTAAAGTTTTTAGCGGCGCAAACATGCTCTGCATTCTCGGGTTCGTTCTGCCGCAATTAACAGGATTGATTGTACCGGTACCGGTGCTATATCGGTACCGTGTTGTTTGCCTGCTTCTGTATTTAGGTCTATCAGTTCAAGTAGGGTATGTGTTGCCGGTAGATTTATATCCATATATCAGTACTGCTGTACTGGCAGACTGGTGTTTCATCAAAACTATGCTATTCTATACCTACTGCTATGCGGTACCGGTACGGTACCTACCGGTATGGGGTCTCATGTACTTTCTTACCTGAATAACTTCTAGTGGGCGTGGCGTAACAATTTTTGGATATATGATTCCTGACCCCCACCTGATGACGTCATCCAAAAATTACGTCACTGCGACGTCACAATAACGAAATACAGCTTGCCAAAGTATAGCGACGGTCCCCCGTAATGGCGCCTACGAGTATGTCAATAAGCTCAAACGTCAGCGACCTCTCTCTTATCGGGGTCGTTGTACAGAGCTCAAAATAAACAAGAATCACAAGCGACTAAATTGTCGCCAAGGAACGTTCACGATATCCCATTCTGACCAATTTCTGTCCAACAATAGCTCATGTATCGTGCTACAATCTAAAATAGAGCGTTATACGATACAACTCTAACCAAGGCTTTAGACAAGCAGAAAATACATGTTATTTTACGCAATGGTTGAAGTTGTGTACCACACACATAAAGACTTATTATTTTATGTCCAGCAATAGCTCATGTATTGTGCTACGATCTATTAATAGGGTGATATACGATACCGCTCTGAGCTAGGCTTTAGACAAACAGAAAGAACATTTAATTCACGCAATGATTGAGGTTAGGTGCCGCAGACATAAAGACTTGTTATTTAATATCCAGAGACTGATCATGTATTGGGCCACATTTTATTAATAGGACGTGGAACGCTTTCACTCTATGCAAGGCTTTAGACAAGCAGAAACCGACATATTAATTTGCCTTAGCGCAATGGATGTAGTTTCTTACCTCGATAACTTATACTTATCTTAGCGTAACAATTTTTGCATATATCATTCCTGACCCTCACCTGACTTCGTCATCCAAAAATTACGTCAATGCGATGTCACAATAACGAAATCGAGCTTGCCCAATAATAGCGACCATAATGCAATCGTGATAAATACGCCTGTGTGTCCGGTATGGGTGTAGTTTCGTACCTCAATAACTTCTAGTTAACTTAGCGTAACAATTTTTGCACGTAATATTCCTGACCCTCACCTGATTTAATCATCAAAAAATTACGTCAATACGACGTCACAATAACGAAATAGAGCTTGCCTAATAATAGCGACGATTACTGGTAATGCCACCTATGGATGTAGTTTCTTACCTCAATAACTTTTAATTATCTTAGCGTAACAATTTTTGCATATAATATTTCTGACCCTCACCTGACTTCATCATCCAAAAATTACGTCAATGCGACTTCACAATAACGAAATAGAGCTTGCCTAATAATAGCGACCATAATGCAATTGTGTTAAATACGCCTGTCTGTCCGCTATGGGTGTAGTTTCATACCTCAATACCTTCTATTAGGCTTAGCGTAACAATTTTTGTATATATGATTCCTGACCCTCACCTGACTTCGTCATCCAAAAATTACGTCACTGCAACGTCACAATCACGAAATAACGCTTGCCCAATAATAGCGACGATTACTAGTAATGCCACCTATGAATGTAGTTTCTTACCTCAATAACTTATACTTATCTTAGCGTAACAATTTTTGCATATAATATTCCTGACCCTCACCTGACTTCGTCATCCAAAAATTATGTCACTGCGACTTCACAATAACGAAATAGAGCTTGCCTAATAATAGCGACCATAATGCAATCGTGATAAATACGCATGTGTGTACGCTATGGGTGTAATTTCTTACCTCAATAACTTCTAGTTAACTTAGCGTAACAATTTTTGCATATATCATTCCTGACCTTCACCTGACTTCGTCATCTAAAAATTACGTCACTGCAACGTCACAATCACGAAATAACGCTTGCCCAATAATAGCGACGATTACTAGTAATGCCACCTATGGATGTAGTTTCTTACTTCAATAACTTCTAGTTAACTTAGCGTAACTATTTTTGCACATAATATTCCTGACCCTGCCCTGACTTTGTCATCCAAAAACTACGTCAATGCGAATTCACAATAACGAAATAGAGCTTGCCTAATAATAGCGACCATAATGCAATCGTGATAAATACGCCTGTGTGTCCGCTATGGGTGTAGTTTCGTACCTCAATAACTTCTATTAGGCTTAGCGTAACAATTTTGGTATATAAGATTCCTGACCCTCACCCGACTTCGTCATCCAATAATTACGTCACTGCAACGTCACAATCACGAAATAACGCTTGCCCAATAATAGCGACGTTATTCGTAATGGCACCTATGGATGTAGTTTCTTACCTCCATAACTTCTAGTTAACTTAGCGTAACAATTTTTGCATATAATATTCCTGACCCTCACCTGACTTCGTCATCCAAAAATTATGTCACTGCGACTTCACAATAACGAAATAGAGCTTGCCTAATAATAGCGACCATAATGCAATCGTGATAAATACGCCTGTGTGTCCGCTATGGGTGTAGTTTCTTACCTCAATAACTTCTAGTTAACTTAGCGTAACAATTTTTGCATATAATATTCCTGACCCTCACCTGACTTCGTCATCAAAAAATTACGTCAATGCGAATTCACAATAACGAAATAGAGCTTGCCTGATAATAGCGACCATAATGCAATCGTGATAAATACGCCTGTGTGTCCGCTATGGGTGTAGTTTCTTACCTCAATAACTTCTAGTTAACTTAGCGTAACAATTTTTGCATATATCATTCCTGACCCTCACCTGACTTCGTCATCCAAAAATTACGCCACTGCGACGTCACAATAACGAAATAGAGCTGATCACCCTCAATGGCGTCGTCGATTATGTTAACAAACTCAATGAGGCCCGCCACCTCACGACCACACACACCTAAAGATTTGGTATTTTATATTATCCAGCAACAGGTTATGCATTGTGCTGTTAGTTATTATTAGGGCGTTTTACGATAGTACTCTATGTGAGGCTTTAGACAAGCAGTAAGAACATATTAATTCACGCAATGGTTGAAGTTGGATACCACACACATAAAGATTTGTTATTTTATGCCCAGCGATAGATTATGTAATGTGCTACAATCTACTAATAGGGCGGTATACGATATCACTCCAAGCAAGTCTTTAAACAAGCAGAAGCGGACATATTGATTTAAGTTCACGTTGTCCGTGTAGTTTCCTATGTCCATAACTTCATTTTGTCGTAAGTCGATACAATTTCGAGTTACGTTGAGCACAACTAAATTTTACTAGACAGATAAATCGTTATACGCTGAAAAGTCAACTTTTTTAATGTTCGGGAAGAAAGACAATCGTCTCGAATGTGGGACACACTGTGCAAGTGTAAGACAAGCATGTAATCACGGAGATTGATTCGGAAATTTCGAATTTTAACCCCGCCTCATTTAAAGATCCTTCCTGCATGCACTATCGCCTGCTAGTTCTCTGATACATCTCTGTTAGAGTCATTTTCTAACACGTAGTGGGATTACCGTATATTTTTTATTGTCCCAAAAACTATTTATATTTTCAAGTTGATTTCGCAATAAAAGCAATATTGAAATCCGGTCATTCTATATTTAATTTAGCAGTCTGTATTAATAAACTGAAGAATAATACGGTAAATCAACCCGGAAAAAGTACCAATTAGGTCTGATGATCGCCAGATAGACTATATCTAAATCAATTTCTTTGATGTACCCGTTTACAACAAAAACCATCGGCTTAAGATCCTTCAAATGTTAATACCACTACAATGTTTCCAGAACTTTTTCATCTTGCGGTTCACTAACAGCGAAATATTAAGAAAAATGTTTTCTGTTCTCATACCGATCTTTGAACACTCGCTCGCTAAAATTGGTTAACAGAAATTTGACATAGTGGAGGAAGTGGTATAGTATTTGATCTCCAAGTAATTCAGGGGAAATGTGAAAAAGGATGAAAGAGGATCATATTTATAGGCTCTTCAATTTTCTAACTGTTGAAATTTGGAATGGATTCGACTTCAAGCGCAAACGATAATTAAGCATTCGTTCACGTGGGACGTGGATTCAGAACGTGGGTGTTCTATAAAATTATAGCGCTTTTCAAAATTGAAATAGGCACCAAACAAAGCCAAATTTTAATCAGAACAAGTAAAATGGCTATGTCATAGTCGCGCAGAGAAATGGGAGTAAAATGGAAATCACAAATACAGCACACATTAAAGTAGTGCATAATTATTCACACGTCTGTCTCAAATATTTTCATTGTCCTTTTTGAGAATCTGAGTACCCTGTGCCAAAAGTCTCCCGAATCCGACTATAGGGATAGAATGTCAAGATCCGTAAAATATTTGCCTTTGTATATGTGGCACTACACTCATTGGGGGACCGTAAATTAATATGCCTGTTTCTCATCCAAAGTCTTAGTCCGGCAGATAAGGGGACCTTTTTGGCCCAAGTTTGATTTCAGACATAAAGTTTTTTTTATTTGTGATTATTCATCTTGGGGTCATTGCCCATCATTTCTACATGGGTGTGGCGTTTGCAGCCTTGAGCACTTTTTTACGGCTCGATATTTGTATTAGTGTTTTTTGTCAAACCTGTGCATCATAATGACGCACAACCTGAACCATAGCCTGTTACAATACTATGTTCAGGTTGTGCGCAATCTTGGTGCACAAACTACGCAAGCACCAAATTTACTAGGAAATAAAATCGATATCTTCTAGGTATTTGTTGAGCCCAGCTTTGGGTCGCGACCCATATACAGTATATGGAAATACTGTCGAAACATACGCGTAAAATAAAGAGTACTATTTCAAAATACCCGTTTTTTGTTGCAATTAACAGTACAAGCCTGCTAATATAGTCGCCAGTGGTTCAAGTGGATATATACCCAGTGGAGAACAGTCAATTATTTGTTGGCGAGAATTGTTATGCAGCGGGATGATCACGACGACGCAGTGAAAGATAATGATATCACGAGAACAAGAATGAGAAAATTGCTACATTTTATATTATATCCCTGGGAAAGAATGTAGTTCATTCTTATGTTCCATGCCAATGCTTTTCAAACTACCAGAGACTCTCAACACTTTTGCTTCTTCTCTTCTATAAAAATACATTGTTATTATGTATTCGCATTTCCATCTGTTTGTTCGTGCTCCCAGATAACCGATCAGCGCCTCCAAGGAGGACGGGGTCCCCTTTCAAGAAACCCTGTCATAAACTAAAAGAGGCGACCGTGCTTCTCTTGCCTGTTGTCATGCTGTCCCTGGAATTCAGCTACAACAAAAATTTCACGAAAACGGATTTTTAAATTTTATGATTTTATTAATATTCTCAACAATGAATGATATACGGGTGGTAAAATGCCAAGTTATTCCAACAACATGATCATGTTTTGCAATTTACAACCAATATTTTGTATGTAACTTTGTTTGACAGAGCCCCAAGAGCTCTAACTACAAATATCAAAAATGTGAGGCTAAAATAGTCACACTACAACATTGTCAAATGTGCTGTATTTACGATAGATAACAGGTTTACCAAAAAGAATTACATGCAAAATGGTAAAATAAAGATCAATTCAGCAATATCTACTTGGTGATATTCATCTGTTGATGATTTTATGTGTTTGTTTCGGAGGTTTAATAACAGAAGTAATTGTGGTTGTTGGGGATGTTTTAAAAAAGGTTGCATGGAAAAAAGTTTTCACAAAATGTCAAGGTTTGATAGTAGTAGAGAAGTAGAAAAAATACTCCCATGTTTGTTTTTCCATTTGATAACCACGCCACAGAACTTCCCCGATAAGTATACGCAGCAATTGCGAGAGGCAGAAATGCTAAGATGGGATTTCATCGCATTACAAACCAATATTAGCAATTCTTATATATATTCGCGCATTAACATCTGAACAGCGTGGAAAAGATTGTACCCATCTACACACTTTAAGAACTATGTCAGATGAGCGTCATATTATCGAATATCAGTAAAGGAATAGTTCAATGGGAAAAGACATATAAGGCGGAACTTTCAGTAGTATGCAATCAAATAATCTTATTGTAGAATATATATTTAAAAACATTTTGTCACGCCAACTGCAGTCCGAAACTTTTTGTCTCTGGCTGAGCTTAGATACCAATTGGCACTCATGTAAACTGGTAAGACTGTAAGAGGCACACGATGGAGCAGATACTAAGAGTATCCATCCCCTAGCTGTCATTTGAGTGGGTACTGCTGTTTTTATTGCAGATGTTACTGATCTTTTTGTATTAAAGATTTACTGGCATCACCGATTTAAGGATGTTGGAAACCAACCCGCAATATTACAAAACTTACTTTCAACACGCGGTTTGAATGAATGAAAAAGCTGAAACTAGTATTCTTTAGAACAGCATACAAATTCTATGGAATGAAATCATACACAAAAGCTCGTCAAAAACCTATAGCTCAATAATCAAATGGAATTTGATGCATGTGCGCGTTACCACGTACAACCGAAGCACGCAGGAAAATGCGTGTGATGTACTAGTATTCAAAACGTTTGACTCAACTATGTTGGCATAACAGGTGCACATCTCGGTTTCGCATACGCATACCTTCTATCTCCACAAGGATATATTAATTTTGCCAAAGTCAATGCAGCACTGAAAGGTTGCGGTTCTTCCAAAAGAAAACACGTTACACATCTTTAGATACCAGTGGATGGTATTACATGGCCTTGTTCGGAGTGAAAGACGAGGTCAAATATTCCAATCCAATTCAACTAATAAAATATTTCACAAGTCCCTAAGCTTAAACTAGGAAAACGAAATGCCAGATGTAGTTTGAAGAGCGCAATAGAAAGTGGCTAGATGCTGTCGATGGATCTTGGCTTGTATTAGTGAAATAAACTACCATTTATTCTACTAAAATTGAATTTCTGACATTGTAAGGAGATTCAATGTTACTATGTATGCAAACCTAAACCATGTAGTTATGAAATGATTGTTTTTAACAAAAAGGCGCTCTTGAAGTATTTGTACCAAGATGGCGCACAACCTGAACACAACCTGTGTGGTTACCAGGTTAGGGTTCAGGATGTGCGTCATCTTGGACCGAATACTTTAAATCCACTTAAAAAAAATTGCTCAACATTACTCCACACCCACCTGGGTATCATTATATATGTCACATACATTATATCTAAGCAACAAAAAAAAACTTTATGTCCCAAAACAATGTTAAGGCCCGATTCTGCCGGACTATCTTATCCAAAATGTATAGTTTACAAAAAACAAATTAAAATATAAACCTCACTGATAAATGGTGGCACAATACAAAATACACCCATATAATGTGGACGTAAATTAATATGTCCGTTTCTGCTTGTCTAAAGCCCTGCTTAGAGTGATATCGTGTAACGCCATATTAATATATTGTAGCCCAATACATGATCTATGGCTGGACATAAAATAACAAGTCCCTCCTTATGTGTGTGTGGTAGGGAGGCCGCTGCCCTCACTGAGTTTGTTAACGTAGTCGCAGACGCCATTACGGGTCATCAGCTCTATTTTGTTACTGTGACGTCGCATTGGCGTAATTTTTTGATGACGAAGTCAGGTGAGGGTCAGGAATATTATATGCAAAAATTGTTACGCTAAGTTAACTATAGGTAATTGAGGTACGAAACTGCATCCATAGGTGTCATTACGAATATCGTCGCTATTATTGTGCAAGCCGTATTTCGTGATTGTGACGTTTCTGTGACGTACTTTTTGGATGACGAAGTCAGGTGAGGGTCAGGAATGATATATGCAAAAATAGTTACGCTAAGCCTAATAGAAGTTATTGAGGTACGAAACTACACCCATGGCGTACACACAGGCGTAATTATTACGAGTTCTTTATTGTCGCTATTATCAGGCAAGTTCTATTTCGTTATTGTGAAGTCGCATTGACGTAATTTTTGGATGACGAAGTCAGGGCAGGGTCAGGAATGATATATGCAAAAATTGTTACGCTAAGTTAACTAGAAGTTATGGAGGTAGGAAACTACATCCATAGGTGCCATTACGAATAACGTCGCTATTATTGGGCAAGCGTTATTTCGTGATTGTGACGTTGCAGTGACGTAATTTTTGGATGACGAAGTCAGGTGAGGGTCAGGAATCATATATACAAAAATTGTTACGCTAAGCCTAATAGAAGGTATTGAGGTATGAAACTACACTCATAGCGGACAGACAGGCGTATTTATCACGATTGCATTATGGTCGCTATTATTAGGCAAGCTCTATTTCGTTATTGTGAATTCGCATTGACGTAATTTTTTGATGACGAAGTCAGGTGAGGGTCAGGAATATTATATGCAAAAATTGTTACGCTAAGATAAGTATAAGTTATTGAGGTAAGAAACTACATTCATAGGTGGCATTACTAGTAATCGTCGCTATTATTGGGCAAGCGTTATTTCGTGATTGTGACGTTGCAGTGACGTAATTTTTGGATGACGAAGTCAGGTGAGGGTCAGGAATCATATATACAAAAATTGTTACGCTAAGATAATTAAAAGTTATTGAGGTAAGAAACTACATCCATAGGTGGCATTACCAGTAATCGTCGCTATTATTAGGCAAGCTCTATTTCGTTATTGTGACGTCGTATTGACGTAATTTTTTGATGATTAAATCAGGTGAGGGTCAGGAATATTACGTGCAAAAATTGTTACGCTAAGTTAACTAGAAGTTATTGAGGTACGAAACTACACCCATACCGGACACACAGGCGTATTTATCACGATTGCATTATGGTCGCTATTATTGGGCAAGCTCGATTTCGTTATTGTGACATCGCATTGACGTAATTTTTGGATGACGAAGTCAGGTGAGGGTCAGGAATGATATATGCAAAAATTGTTACGCTAAGATAAGTATAAGTTATCGAGGTAAGAAACTACATCCATTGCGCTAAGGCAAATTAATATGTCGGTTTCTGCTTGTCTAAAGCCTTGCATAGAGTGAAAGCGTTCCACGTCCTATTAATAAAATGTGGCCCAATACATGATCAGTCTCTGGATATTAAATAACAAGTCTTTATGTCTGCGGCACCTAACCTCAATCATTGCGTGAATTAAATGTTCTTTCTGTTTGTCTAAAGCCTAGCTCAGAGCGGTATCGTATATCACCCTATTAATAGATCGTAGCACAATACATGAGCTATTGCTGGACATAAAATAATAAGTCTTTATGTGTGTGGTACCCAACTTCAACCATTGCGTAAAATAACATGTATTTTCTGCTTGTCTAAAGCCTTGGTTAGAGTTGTATCGTATAACGCTCTATTTTAGATTGTAGCACGATACATGAGCTATTGTTGGACAGAAATTGGTCAGAATGGGATATCGTGAACGTTCCTTGGCGACAATTTAGTCGCTTGTGATTCTTGTTTATTTTGAGCTCTGTACAACGACCCCGATAAGAGAGAGGTCGCTGACGTTTGAGCTTGTTGACATACTCGTAGGCGCCATTACGGGGGACCGTCGCTATACTTTGGCAAGCTGTATTTCGTTATTGTGACGTCGCAGTGACGTAATTTTTGGATGACGTCATCAGGTGGGGGTCAGGAATCATATATCCAAAAATTGTTACGCCACGCCCACTAGAAGTTATTCAGGTAAGAAAGTACATGAGACCCCCGGTATGGCAGGCATCGACTATATGTCAGTACGGTATGTGGATTGCTCAGCGAAAACATCAGCAATCAGGCAATGCGTTCAAATGTAAAATTATCCCCATGGCATATCGGTATGAGATTCGATCCTATATCTGTATATATTTTCATTCCCGTATGATAGAATTTACATATGTACCGGTATCCCTGTACTGCAGTACTGTACTGTGGATAAAATTGAATCAACGAAATGGTTGATTATTTATTTATTCAAGACATTTGAAACGTCGTCATATGAAATGTCAAAATAAATGAAACGACTGAACGATAATTAACGATGAACATGGGCATGCCTATTATATGAAATTTATATACATAACAGACCAACATCAAATACATATCAAAACTACCAAATTGGGTCCTTTGTGATGTGAAAAGCCCCATGCAGGCAGACAACAGTACAAATATAATCAATTATTCTGTGCTACTGCTAATGCAGCACTCGCTTGTCACAAACTGTTAATCGAAATGTGATGAAAATTTGTTTCATGGTTAAAATTTTCTCAGCAAGTTTAAATGACTGATCAATAGTTATAACACTACATTATTAACCAGTCAAGTGTAGAACTTTTTTCACAAGATGGGAGGAGCAGTAAGTGCCGGGGAGGACAATGATAACCTTGTTGAAAATCTTGTCACTGCAAAATACATCAGAACATCGAGGGTAGGTTTATTTATTGTCAGGTAGCGCATTATGATAAGCGTTAGGAATCCGCTTAACATCATAATGCGTGCAGTCAGTCACGATACTATAATACAACAACCCGCGGGCGCAAGACAAAATTTTGTGGCTTGCGGAGAAGTGCTGATTTTGAATGACATGCGGCCCGCAGAACAAGTTTTATTTTAGTTTAATCTGTTATCTGCGAGTGATCCCAATTCCTTTGCATTGCTAAGCCAATAACTGAGTCCAATTTATTCACATGATTTTTCCTGAACAGAGAGCTGGTGCGAGGTGAACATCGTATGCATATCATAAGATCTATAACCAAAATTTTTGTGTCTGCAACGACTGGAAAGCAGATGTTTAAAAATGTGCGGCCCGCGCTTTCACCTAGTTACCTGCCCTCCTGTATTAAAGGTTGCACACCCTTGCTGTAATACAGTAGTAATATTATTTTTGCAAAAAACATATGTGTTGTTTCAGTAAATGACATAATTCAAATTTTAGCCTATTTTTGTCGCGAACCTTTTTCAGTGACTAATGTGTCTTTGATTTTATTGCATGGGTTCTCAAACTTTTCAAGTCTTGCGCACCATCTCAAAATTAACTAACTAACAAGAAGCTACAAATATGGGGATAGTAAGGCGGAAGTATGTTTTGTTCAAAAAACATGTTGAGAATACGTGGATAGAATCACAATCTCTAAACAATAAAGAAATGTAGATATCAGAAATAAGACAGACGAGATCGAATCTAACAAATATTTGTAATTAGTTTCATGCCCCCTCAAAAAAATGTCGACCGCCCCTTTGGGGCGCGCCCCACTGTTTGAAAACCACTGTTTTTTTGCAATTTAGAATATGATAAAAATACTTGTAATGTCAACATGCAAATGTCATTCTGTTTTTTTCAGTTGGTTGAAATATTTCGAGCAGTCGACAGAGGACATTATTATTTGAAAGGACAAAGGAATTCAGCATATCAGTGAGTCCAAGTTTTTCAATTTCATAAATTCAAAGTTTCGATCTGTTTCATGTCGCACAAGTATTTGGACAAGCAATCATAGTGGTGTAAATAGCTTGTATGTTCAAAAATACAGTAGAAAATCTACTACGAAATTAATCTTCGAAGGCAGAAAATTTCGTAAGTAACATTGCATTTTACCCTATAAATACCCTAATCCATTTTAAACTCCCACAAAATTCGCAGTGAGACGCATTGTACGTACCCAAATGGGCCAATGGGATAGCAGGAAGTTGCAATGGCAGAGCATCTCAGAAGCGCCACTTTAGAATCAATCTGCCCATCCACTTAAATGACCAGCTGTACGTTTTTTGATTCTTCGGTTTTCAGCCTTATTAGCAGTTACTTATTTAGAATCTTATTAGAAAGTACCTTTCGTTAATCAGAACAATATTTTTACGAAAAGACGTTTCGTAATTGAGAAAATTTGGAAATTTTGTATTCGGGGCATTTCGTTAGTAGAAGATTGACTGTATAAATAAACCATATTCGCTTTCCACGAAATAGCAAGTGTTAATCTTATTTATCACTTCAATACTATCTCGCTCAATCATTCTTTTGGCAACCCCTGCATATTGATCTGAAGTGGACAAGGAGAAATGACCAGCCGCTCTAAGCAGAATTACATGAACCACCCATGCATCTAAAAACACAATAACAAGGAAATCGGTCAGAGACTGAAGACTTATCGATCGAAAGTTAGGGGATCTCCCAAAACAGCGCTCTTACTCCATAGTGACACCTTGTACCTATCAACATACTAACCGATTAAGATCGATAAGTAACTAGCAAACTAATCCCATACCTGATATGGATTGGTAACCGGATGAGAATTCCTGGTTTGTCATATATGATAAGCCGTCCTATCGACTCCCGGGATAAATATGTCATCCCATCTCTCCTAATATCCATCTAACACAGGGGTGGGCAAGAATTTTGGTTTAGGGCCAAACAATTTGCCCACTCAGACTGGTGGGCCATGTAAGTGTGACATAAAAAGTTATATTTTGTGAACAATATTCACAATGTAACAGAAGCAAAAGTGGAAAACAATGATTTGCGATAAATATGGTCATGTAAATATGACATGAAATTTATATACATAACGGACCATCAGAAAATACATATTTAAAAGAATAGGAAACCATGACAGTAGGGCACACTATCTAAATTCCAAGAATGTCCCGTCATTAGGTTCAATAAAACAAACACTTCATCTGTCTCTCAAATGAGGGGCGTCTTGCACAACAACAGATGAGTCATATCATGCCATGCTTGTCTCGATAATAATCTAAATTAATCGTGGCCGTCACATGATCAAAATTGCCTTTTTTTACTAAAAACTCTCGAGTGCCACGGCAGTAAATTTTTTTCCCGGGGTAAATCGGATTTTTTTTCCTTCAATGATGACGTTTTTAGATTGCGTCTGATCTTTTTTACCATTGCAATTTCAACTAATTTCTTGAGCTATTTTTCAGCGCAAACATCAGAATTTGGTCTTAGTTTGGTTGTGGCAACATCAGGCAGACCAGATTGAATTACTAAATTAGTCGGATTTGACCTGCGTGCCATAGGTTGCCCATTTCGAACTCATAACCGGAACTTGCTTTTCACAGTGACATAGCATGGAAGTTTAACCATCTGCATCTGTCAGCACCCTGTATATATTCCGAAGTCATGGAGCACTTAGATCTACAACCCGGGATGTCATTTCTCAACCTTGGAAGCGGAACTGGATACTTAAGTACAATGGCTGGATTATTATTAGGTAAGATTCATTTATATAAGGTAAGATATTTTTTTTATTTCGGTAAGATATATTTTTCAGTGGTAAGAGAACAATAGGAAATAAGAAGCGCTTTTGTCACAACGCTGTTGAGTTTTAAGCGCTGGTAGATAACACTCACGCCTTAGGCGTCCAATTACATAACAGATAGCATTGATTACGTAACACCAAAGTTCTCAAACTGGGCGCGGCGACACCCAAGTGCGTCGTTTCAATGTGCGTTTGACGTGAATAAATTGACATGGAAAAAGGATTAATGTCGTCAAATATTTGTCTTCAAAGATACCGTAATTTTTGTGTATAATTTTACTTTAAAAATAACAAGCGGGGCCGGTTTGAATAAGGGCCAGTTTGAATAAGGGCCCGGTTTGAATAAGGGCCCGGTTAGTGAGTTTGGTTAAAAAAATATGGGCCCGGGCTACAAAACGAGCAGATACGGTAATACTTATCCTTCCAACACTATCTGGGGCAATGTACCGGCAAATCTATTACTACTCCCCTTACCATATCAATCTGAAAATCTTGTTTAGACGGAGCCTCAATTTACTCATTAATTAAGTTGAACAATAGCGCTATAATAATAGCAGTTTGTTTGACTAAAGTAAAGTGGCTGGCTTGTTATTAAGTAAGATTTGTTTAAGATTCAATTACTTAATACAAACCTTATCCTTCCTACACCAAGCCCACAGATGTGGGACAATATACAGTCAACTACTCCAATTATGATATCTAGTCTGGTTAAGGGGAAACCTCAATTCACCCAATAATTAAGTTGATTGATGGTGCCATAATAATAGCATGACATTTTCGGGAGGTCTAACTATATGAGAAATCTAATTGCATTTTATCTTCATAAATTTCTCTATTTTCACTCAGGTGCCAACGGTATCAATCATGGCATAGAATACCATGAAGATGTTGTTGAATACAGCAGAGAAAGACTGAAAGACTTCATGCTGAAATCACCTGCTTTTGACAGGTGAAACTGATAGGATTCACATAACTATCTCACAGGAGAGTAAAGCCGTCAAGACGGCTCAATCATATGGCACACCACGACCTTTAGTAGAGCTAAGATCTGAAGCCCGACCCGAAATTCGGGTCGAGTCGGGCCTGAACTGTCAATCATTACGTTAGGTCGGACTTCTCTATCGCTGATTTTTTTTAAATGAGGCGTTTCGGCCATGTTTTGGCCACGAGAGACCGTGGTCTGCAAAAAAACAGAAATGCCTCATCAACACGACACATACTGTACTAAACTCTTGCAATGACGATTCAAAGAACTCCTAAATAAAATAAGAAATTTTTGGTTTGCTTTGGACTCTGGTTTGGTACCCATGGTTACCAGTCCATGTCGAGTATGGGATTGATCAACCAGTTATTTGTATCATATACTTGGACTTGATGGTGGAGAAAGCCGTACCCGACCAGTGGTTACATATGCAATGGGTCATCAGACGTGAACCACCCTACTATAATGAGGAGTCCAGCAATCCTCTCCCATATAGCTATCTCCACGGGATTCGAACTTGCGAATCTATGCTGCCTAATCTAGAGGTGCAATGGAAAGCATACCTCTAAGGCTTAGAATGATGCGCCACATTGCGAGCTAAATTCAGTGTTCTCTTCATTCATTTGATCAATTTTGCACTTTATTCCAGGTTTGACTTCTGTGAACCGAAATTCTCTGTCGGAAATTGCCTGCTTTTGCCTCCAGGTAACGTAAGAGAAATTAACCGCGTTTAATTTAAATTCTTTCTTATAACATTATTTTTCATTGAAGGTGTGAAATTATCATTGTAGCTGCACTTATGTTATTACTTATTTTTAGTAGCTGCTTGTAAAGGGGGGTCTTTGTTCATAGTGAGCATATGGTGGTTTTGCAGGTCGGAAGCCCCTGTTGGTATAAATAAAAAAAATTCTGTGTCATTCATAGCCTTTGGCCGTAGCTTGAAACGCTTCTTAGACCGGCAAGACTCTCGAAAACACGGGTTTTCTGGCCTCCGCTAAAATCCTGCTAGTTTTTAGAACCCCCTTGCTATTAAAATTCTTGCTATTAAATAAATTATTAAAATTCTTGTCTACGCCCCTGATGCCGTATTCAAGAATTTCGACTTTTGGAATCTCTTTTTTCTTCCTAGACACTCCTGGATATGACAGAGTATACTGCGGTGCTGCTTGTCCACCAGAATATGCAAATTACTTGATGAATTTATTGAATATTGGAGGAAAACTAGTCTTGCCATTAGAAGACCAGGTGTGACTTGAATTTACCTTTGTTATATGATTGGGGTGCCCGGAAAAAGTTTCTTGAACTGTTATTAAAATTTGAGTCTTGTGAGTTTGCTTTTCCCATACGACTAAAATTATTAAGATATAGATATTTTATATCATACTAATATACCATCAATACTCAAAAGGACTGATTTCTTCTAATATATATTCTTCCCAAACCTGAATCATAATTGGCGCTCCGGAAATATGTGTACCAAGATGACGCACAACCTGAACCCTAACCTGGTACTCATAATATGTTCAGGTTGTGCGCCGTCTTGGTACACATACTTCCGGAACTAAAATAAGGAAAATTAAAATTATGGCCTAACCTAACCTGGGACACATACGACATTCCGATGTCTGCCATCTTTGTGCACATACTTCTGGAGTGTTTTATTTTCACATTCAGCATATTCGAAAAGTGGAATTATTCACAAATTAAATTTTCTATTTTCTCAGCTGCAAGTCAAAACAAGAATAAACGAGCACGAATGGGATTCAAAATGTGCTTTGGCAGTTTCGTTTGCTCATCTCATCGAACCAAACAATTCTAAAAATAATTTGAAAATTACTGAACCACGTGAGTTTGAAACTTATGAAAAGTTTTGCGCTCCTTTCTCTCTCTTTACTATGCGTAATTCCTAGGGCTGGGCATTTTGTAATATCTGTTGATTTCAAAATCAAATCGAATCTTGAATACTTAGAAGAAGTTTTGTAGTAATGAGTCCTTCAGACACATAAATTAGTAAAAAACTTGATTTATCACTCACACAGTTCGCTGGGTGTTCACACACAGTGTGAAATATGTTACAAAACTACAGTTAATAACTAAGTGTACCGAAGAAAATGAACTTTCCATAACATAATTTTATTTGAACGAGGGGAACAACAAATGCTATAAAATGTTCTGATGTATTAATTAAATAATATTTCCTTATTTTCTACCAAAATACATCAGAATTGATCTCTGGGAAGTAATTCCTCTTTTTTTAAGCGCTGAAATAAATTGTACCTATTTTTCGTTTTTACAGCAGATCGAAATGTCCTTTCACTCCAAGAACTTTGCAGATTTTGCATTCGCCAAGTCATACGGAATAAGTATAAAGTTCCAATGCCACCCAAAAAGAAACGGGAAAAAAGAGAAAGACATCATTCCATTGGTAAGATCTTGGGTGCAAACTCTGTTTGGCAGTGGCGTATCTACTTAAAATCGTGCCCATGGCAAAAGTCTGAAAATACGCTTCTTGATCATTGACTGAAAATTCTTAATGATTGTTGAAATATGATACTTGTATGTTATAATTTGGGTAAAAACACGAGTTTCAATCATTTCCAATTTGGAATCATTTTATCAAAACATTTTATGTTTAAAACTTTTTCGTCCTTGTGTCACGAGCCATGGCTGTGTTACCCTAGATACCCTGTTGTGTTGCTGTGTTGTAGATACTGCTGTTGTGTTTATACCAGTTCTTCCTAGCCTTTCAGTACCACGCCCCTATCTGATAATTCGCTTATGAACTTTTTCAACAACAGTCAATAAATACTGCTATATACAAGCGGCCTCTACTAAAAAACATGCTTCTTTGAAAACTATAAATTTGCTGCTACCAAGTATCCTTTGATATTTCTCTGGAAAACGTTGCACAAGGCAACCGCACCCACTCAGATCTACATTGATCTGCTAAATTCATTTTAAATTTAATTTCAACTTATCTAAGAATTGAAGAACATATTGTTGCTAGGCTTGTCGAATGTTCTGTGGTACAAGGGTCAAAATCCAGACTAATTTGGTCTCTTCTAGGTCGTAAATTTGTCTTGTCAACCGCCCAATATCGCGAACTGTTGACCTAATATTTTCAATTGTCAAGTTTGCAAAAAACTTTTCAATTTCACTATAGGCTGAATATTTCGGAAACCACTCGTCTCAATGGGCTGTTGGCTTGAAACTGGAAGCCTCAAAAGATGTTGGTATAAGCCGGTTGTGCAAGTTGATTCATTTCACAATTTTTTTATTATTAATTTCACCTTCTAATTTCTTGATGTTCCATGAGGCGAGCTAAAAGATATGATAAATGCACATGCAAAATTCGAAGCAGATTCAACCTCGCTTTTGTGAGATATCGCGTAACATACGGAAGTGTCTCACTGACAAACAAACAGACAAATACCTATCTACATACTTACCGATCAAGATCGATAAGTAATAACACCCACTCATACCTCGATAGATTTACTAAATCCAACTTTAATTTTCTAGGAATTGAAGAACATATTGTTGCTAGGCGACACCAAGCTCGTCGAGTGAGACGAAGACGTTTAAATACAACGGGAGAGAGCGGCACTAGGCGGCGCCGGAGAGTGAATACATCAGGAGATAGCGATCATGCTGACTCATCGTCAGAAGAAAATGATGACTCATCAGATGATGAAATAGATGACGGTAGTTTAATAATTTTGCTATATTCAATGTTTTACATGTTGTTCACTTTATATAAGGCTCTGGAAGAGCAGCTGCTACTACCTGAATATCTACTGTTTTTGGAAAGTCCAAAAACTCAACTTTTTTCGTTTAAAATAAAGTGGGATATTTACCGTATTTATTCTAGTACAACGGGCATAATTCTGTACTGATGTTCAATCAAAAATTAAGGGTGCATGTTATGCTCCAATAATAAATATAAGGTAAAGCGTAGCGAGTAGCATATCGTCCTGGTCTGAACTGAGAAAAAAGTGTAAAAAATTTATACCAATTTTCAATCAAAATGTAATATAAAAAGTAACGTGTTTTAGGTGAGATAAATAAGATAATCTCTTTTCTCTACAGCTACTGGACAAAAAAGCTTAAACTTTTCAGTAGTCAAAAGATGGGTACTCCTGAAGTATGCGCACCAAGTCGTCGTATAACCTGAACCCCAACCTGGCACACAACCTGAGTTCAGGTTGTGCGCCATCTTGGTGCGCATACTTCAGGAAGTCCCAAAGAAGGAGGTTTCTCTTAGAGGTCAATTGATTCTGTTTGGTTTCAAATTCCGATACAGGACTCTTTCATTTGAAATTTATTTCTTAAAACACTGCAATAGGCTGACATAAATTTCCCACATTTTGTGACTTTGGGTATACATGTGGATCGTTTCAATTGAAAATTGTTGCTTGACTTCTGAACCGCATACTAACTTTTCAGTGGTTATTAAGTCTAAATTTATTGGTTTGCAATTTTTTTGGGGTCTTCTCTTTTGTGTGTGCTCCCGATATATGTGTACCAAGATGGCGCACAACCTGAACATAGTATGTGTACCAGGTTGGGGTTCAGGTTGTGTGTCATCTTGGTACACATACTTCCAGAGCTCCCTTTTTGTGACTTGAAGTGTACCTACGGATAGTTTTGATCTTAAACTGTTACTGGGATAGAAAAAGGCTCTTTGTTCGACTTCTGAACTGCTTAAATATTGAGTCAATACAAGTAGAAAGTGTTTTTGGACACGTCAGTGTACATAACGATCGTTTCAATATTATGTTGTTGTTCTTGTTAGTATTCTTCTCTTTCGTCATGATGAAATCGTTTTTCTCTTCGAATACTGAACCAATTGCTTTGAAATTTTCAGTGGTTAAAGATTGATTTTTTTGCCAGAAGGCTATTACTTTTACTTATTTCAAAAATTTCTGTGGACTTCAGGAGATTCGTTTTTTAGGTGTCAGAATAAAAAATAGCGACACCTTGTGACGTGTCCATATATTTGAGCACAGCTCTCTTGTTTAATTGTATACTACCTTTTTCTTTGTTTTCAGATGTTTGTCAACACATGGAAGAATCTGGCGACCCTGATATATTGGACAAAATATGTAGACCTGAACCAACAACAGAACTAGCAGATGACACAAATGATATCACATTGAGTGACCCGGAAAATGATAAAGGTAAGATGTGGTGTACTTTTGCTTTAGACTGGTGGTTTCCGGAGTTTATTAGCTGGGGACCTAAATTAGAAGGACTTGACCTTGTCAAATGATTATATATATCAGAGGTGGCCAATGTGCTTTCGAACGTGATCGACTAAAATCTTCAAAATAAGTCGCGATCGACTGATCGGTAATAACTTCGTACCCAAAAACGAATGAGTACTAAATATGCAAATCACGTGGAAGAGATTGTTACATGCTTGAGATACACCCGTACTTGGACTGATAATGACGTAACAATCGGCTGTAGTTAGAAGGCAAAAACAAAGTGTTAAACTATTTCACTGAAGTTCGACGGGCCGTATTAAATCGCTACACCGTCCGCAATTTATTGACAATGCTTATAATCCGTAAAAATTTGGTGTATAATTTTTAGTTATGAGAGCTAAAACTGTTGAACCTGTTAATTTAACACTACCCAGTCATGTACTGAAGGCTGTGAATCTTTATTTCTTATATGTTTTGTTTATGTGGACGAGGCAATAAATTCCATCTTTGTTTTTCTAGAAGGTTCATCCAAATCAAACGATACACAAGACAAGAAGCAAGAGAACAAAAATAAAGATGGAGAAGGGAGCTCTAAAGGTTTGTCTTCAATATAGGGTGTCCATAAAGTCCTAAAAATTTTTTGAAATTGCAAAGGGAATTTATCGAAACCATATATTGTTTGGTTCTTTCTTTGGTTTTGGGGTCTCTAGGCTTCGGTTTACATTATTGGGTTGTTTTTCTCAAAAACAGGGTTGTGAAATAGGGAAAAATTTACATTCTGACTAAGGTTAAAAAAACTTGTCTCTGACTCCTGGTTCTTTCGACTCTTAGTCCAGCACCGAGAACATGAAATTTTGCCAAAACAAAAACCTGCATACGCCAGCCTTCTTTGATGAACTGTTAAAATCGCTCAGTAAACGCAATGCTTCTTTGATAGTTGGACAAAATTTTGCTTTTCTTTATCACAGTTCTCAAACATAGGGGCGGGGCCACAAAAGAAGGGGGTGTGTCACAATTTTTGGAGGTTGTGAAGCTAGTTGAAAATAAAAGTGTTAGATAGATTTATCGCACAATTTGCTTGTTTTTATAACTTCATTTATTTCATTATTTACGACGTTCCATTCATGTATTTTCAACATGTTTTTTTAAATAAAACATACTTTCGCCTTACCCTAGTTGTATCTTATTGTGAGCTAGTTATTTTTAAGGTGGAGTGCAAGACTTGACAGATTCTAAAAATGAGGCGCTGCTTCAAAAATTTCAGAACCACACCGTCATCATCTTTGGAAGTGTGTAAATCTGACTCCGGAAAATTCAAAATCTCGACTCTGAGGAGTTATAAAATACATCTCTGACTCCAGCGGAAACGCACACCAAATTCACACAATAACCATTTGTTTGACTCGCTTTATAGGGGCAAAGCCAGGGGGGTGGTTTTGCGGGCCGAAACCCCCCCTTTTGGAATGTAAAAAAAATAAAATCATTTTCTGTATCATAGATAGCTATTTTCCGTAGTTTGAAATGCTTTTTAGACCCCAAGACTAATAAACACACGCGTATTTCAGCGTTTGATCGGACCCGCTAGCAGTTTCGATTTAACTGGCAAAAAACTCCCCCCCCCCCCTTGAAAATTTCTGGCTGCGCCCCTGTTGCTTTGCCACCATATTGGAAAGTATTTAAAATTAATCCCCAACTTCAGAGCATTTTGACCTTTAACCCCGGCTTTACTGAAGGCATGTCGAACTCTGCAGCTTGCTCTCGTAGTAACCATTTTTTGAACTAATCTCTTGTTTAGGCTCTTCAACCCGTCAAATGAAACGGTATCGATTCAGATTGCTACGTTCAAGGTCTAATAACAACACAAATGATGAGAAAAGTCAAGGGGATGCCCCAAGTGGGAGGTAAAAAAGTTGCATAATGTGTTGCATTCTTTTTGGGGTACAAAAAAAAACATAGATCATTTTTCTAATTGTTGTTTTGGAAAAATTACTTCTCTATGTAAATAATAATTTTATGAATTTCGCTAAAAGCCTATCAATGCTTGGTTGTTGCTTAAACATGAAGAACTTGAACTATTACTTTTTTATTTTTCACCTATTTTTGCACCCTGATATTTTGTGCATAATGCATTGCGTTATTTATCCAACATGAATGGACTTGTGAATTGTATTCCTAAATTGTTTTGTCATTGCGCTTGCAAATGAAAGACAACCATATAAATAACTTTTTTTGGAATTATTACAAAGTTTATCTATGAAAGGTTTTAAACTAATGTTTTATTCAATCTTAATTTCATTAACTTAGATATGCAATAGGTCGCTAAAAATAATTACTTTTATGATTTTTTTCCCAGCACTACAAGTCCCATTTATAGCTTTGCTAAACTGTTGTTTTTCAATTATTGCAAGAATTTTCATTGAATCCTATGAAATTAATATTTTCAGTAAAACGGAGACAACTGAAGAGAACGCAGAGACACAACAAGATACAGAAGAAGGTTGGTTTTGTTTGTCTTGTCATGGGGTTTCCCCGGTGATAATTAGCGTATATTATGGACCTGTCAATAAATTTGTTAGTTTGGGTTATTATCCATACATGAGGTGCAATCAGCTGTAAGGCACAACTGTTTCTAGGAATCAATTAATAGTATCGGGAATGGTTTTGAGTGTGGACATATAATGCATGAAACACTACTTGATTCATGAATTATATGCACGATCGATTTTTGAGAAGAAAATAGAGGTTTTAAAGTGTGCCTTATGGTGCATAAAATTTGGTATCGCACCAGGGCTGGGTTGATGGTTTTATATACCAATCTCCAGGGCTTCATTTTTCTACCCAGATCAGAGTTCCGACTTCATGTCCATCGAGGTTTTTTTTATCTGATCCTTACGATGAAACATCAGTCCAAATGCGGGATAAATTTTTAGGATAAGATATTCAACACAGTCAATCTCAACACTTCATTTTGTTCTTTATACAGCAGCTGATCAAGATCAGTCATCAGAACGACGTGTTGTTCGACCTCTACGTCCAAGCAGGTTCGCTTACGCTTTGATGAGAGGTTTACGGCGAATCAGAGAACAAAATTCTGATGAACGGGCAGAAAGTACGGCTAGAACTTTGAATGAAATGCTGAACGATCCTGTAAGTGTTATATGCTAATTTTTTTTCGAATTTATGCGAATTAAGGTAAAATTAGTACAAAGCATTAGTACAAAGGATTAACTTTGAGTAACATATTCTATTAGATGACTTTATATACTAAGGTCAAACTTAGTCAGAACAAGGTCAAATGGTGTGATGAAATGTATAGGTAGCAATTCGATTTGAATATTCCATTATTTTGTTTTGTCAACGATTCCAAGTATCATTCACACACATATGGGTCTTATTTGAGCGCTCCAGAAGTATGTGTACCAATATAGGGGTAACTAATTTTGTTCGCTTATATTACATCAAGTTGTGTAAAGGGTAGTGTAATAGGCAGCCTATTGGTAGTGCGTATATTCACTTGGCTAACACAGACAGTCCCCGAACTCGTAATAGAACCAAAATAAGGAACATCGGAATAAAATTATGGCCAAACCCTAACCTGGTACACATACTACCGGTATAACCCTTATTTATATTTATCTACTTTCTACAGGATTCCCCAGTTCATCGTCGGCGAGTTGACAATGACCAAGACGATGAGTTGAAATCAGATTCGGACACAGATTCTGATGAGTTTTACAAACCTTTGGCGGAAACACCTTTTACAATAGCGATACGAAAACTCCCTCTCCCAACGAAACTAATAAGTTTTCTGCTGTACCATCGACAATGAGCATAGGGTGGTGTTATAAGAAGGACAATGTAGATGTAACAGATCAAAAATGCATGATGGCCAGGAACAGTGGCTGGCAAGCTTTTAATATCTGCGGACCCTTTCAAAAGGCTCTCAACACTTATGGCCCCCTCATCTCTTATGAAAAAAAGTTTGGCTTTCAAGACGTTTTCGTAGGTTATTTATTTTGCTACATTTAATATGCGGAAGCCGGCAAATGAAAGAAAAATAACAAAAACTACAAACCAAGAAGTTTCCTGCTATACCAGAGTAAAGATTCTATGAGTCAGAAAGCTCCAATGTCAAAGGTCACCATCTTTTTCAGACGTACACATCTCATGCCTTTCCAGTGCCAAGGTCATTTAACTGTGGACTGACTGATAACTATTTTATTGCTTGTCTGAAAATTTTCATATACAAAGTTTTTTTTTCATTTTTCTTCTTTGTATACTGGGTTTGTTCTTTGCATCTTAAATTAAATATCTAGTGTGCATTCTGAACCTGCAAATCCATACTCGAATCATGTTATTTTTTCCTATTTTTGAGAACAGGCGATTACTTATATGTACATGATATACTCTCACCTACATCTGTAATTCTGTTTCTATGCTTTGCTTGTTAAACTCAATCACTAGAGTATGCATTCTGAACTGACAAATACTTTACCAAATCGAGTTATTATTTTCCGAGTATTGAGATCTTGGACATGATTTGTATTGCAGTATAGCCTGCCAAATTTATGACAACCTGGGTGAATTGGTTATTATTTCATAACTTGTCTGAAAATTATATACAAACTGTCAGCTTTTAGTAGTTTTTTGGCGTTCTGGAAGTATGTGTACCAATATGGAGGAAACTAATTCTGTTTGCCTACTTTACATCAAGTTGTGTAAAGGGACTGAAACCTATGGGCAGGGGAAATATTTCATCGGCTAACATAGACAGTCCCCGAACTCATTATAAAACTAAAATAAGGAAAATCTGAAAATAATTATGCCCTAACCTGATACACATACTACAGGAGTACCCTTTTTTATTGCTCTTTTTGTATAGGCAATCACATAGATATACAGGGCTTTAAGGCATTTTTCTTCTATCAACCCAATGAATTTCTTATACCCTCATGTATCTGTAAGACTTTGTCTGTGCTTTACATTTTAAAATGGCAGTGTGCAGTGCTTTTCAGTTTGTGACCCACTTTTATTGCCACTTTTTCTGTGCGACCCGCAAAAACATGTTAATATTTGCGAGAAGAAACAATGTCTTCCCATGCAATTTACTATTGATGCGATATTGCATATATTCAGATCGATTTGCCCTATTACTATTTTTTTTCCCCATTTTCGAAAGGAATCTTGACTCTAATCTAATTGGGGGGTTTAGCTTACCCAATTTATGCCACCCAGGGTAACGTGTATTAAAACGTCTCGATCCTCAATACTCTATCTCTTTGAGATGTTACCCCTGATCATGTTATTATGTGCTCGTAACGATACATAGATTTCCAGTCAACCGTGGTGTGGCCGTGGAAGAGTTGGTAGAGCAGTGGTTCCCAAACTAGTGTCTGCGGACCTTTTGGGGTCCGTGAGGCAAATCTGTAATATGGCTATTAGCTTGATAATACAAGAATTAAGTGCTTAAATTTGCAAATACACTTTTGTCGCTTTTTGCTGCTTCGCAATCATGCTGGAGACACTGATTCTTCACTTTCTGTTTCGATCATGCTGCCCCATTGTGATGTCACAGAGCTGTTGGCTTGTGATATCACCGAGAGAGTTCAATTCATGCCACCACAAGTTTACTAACTGCAGAACTGTAGCTGACGCTGCCCTTTTACCAAATATCGAAACAGACCGGATGTCGCACATGTCATTAAGTTGCGCTTTGAATTCTTTTGTTCGTTTCACTATACGGTGCATTGATTTTTTGTTGTGATCTTTTATCGTTTTGTTTCAGTGCATAAGGCCGGGAATCATTAAAAAAATTGCAAGGATTCCGTCATAGAATCTTTTTCAAAACGTTTGGGAACCACTGAGGTAGAGGGACACCCACTTATGATGTTACAATCCTCATAACCTATAAATTTGTGGAGTGGGGTGCGCACTCACATGACAAATATTGATTGCTTGAACCTGATTCGTGGGGCAGCTTACACAAACATAATTGAGGGGGTTTAGCTTACCAAATTTATGCCACCCATGTTATAGTGTTACAGTTCATTCAGATGATATTTGCAACCATATATCCCTATCTCTACGAAGGAGGCGATTCAAAATAGAAATGGGATTATATTGCTTATGAAAATAACACATATTTGCCAACAATTTACTCTTGTAGGTTATTGTTTAGTGCATTTTTCTTATAAAGCTTTTGGTTTTGATCACACTTTTCGACAAGATTCAAAAATCGTGCCATGCTATTTCATCTATTACTTTTCGTCAGTATTTACTGTGGCTCCACAATTTTTATTCAATTTTACTCTCATAAGGGCTTACTAGCCTTCAACCTTGAAGTGCAAATTTCACTGATTGAGGTGTGTTAGGCGAGGAAGTTAGTCCCCAATGGCCAATCTACGTTATCAACTTTGTTCGAGCCTGCTCAGTTCTCTTTGCAGATAAACCACGCTGCTTTCAATAATGTACTACTGTTGTAAATATCACTGTTCTTTCAAAGACTATTTGCCTGTAGATACTTCTATATTAAAATGTGGAGTGCGATGTCTGTGTTTCAATGTAGGTATGGAAAGCAGTCACTAATATCTAGCGATGTGTGAGGAGTTTCTGTTTATATGGAAGGGCCAGAATGGGTGGGAATTTAAATCCTAGTGTTGTGCTAACACTTAGGTAAATCTTACGCTTTAACCGCTGGTCTATCACCCTAGATCAGGGGATCCCAGATCCGGCCCACGTAACAATTTGAAATGGCCCACCGAGCTTAAGTGAAATAGTGAAACCTTCTTGCAATCTAGAACCCGCCAATTGTTATGTCATTACCACAGTTTAAGTTTGTGTTCATGGTAACAATTCGATTATATCGGTATCTCAATCATACGTACCGGTATTAGGATTACACAGGGCAGAAAGTTAGTTATCAACTAGATTTTGATAACAGACGTTTCTTGGATAAATGTCAGCGTTTCAAACTTCAGCGGTTTGTCCACTTTGCCCACGAACTATTCCAGTTCTGAAGCAATACAATATAAAGCGCCATTATGAGTCCAACAAACATGTTTTAAAATGTCAAATGTAGGGGAGACGGTTTAACCATATGGCGAACCATGACCTATCATCTGGTTACCATTCCATGTCGGGTATGGGATTAGTTAGTTATTTGTTTTCGGAAGCATGGACTTGTGGTTAAGGAAGCCGTAACCGACCCGGGGTTACGTGAACCGAGGAGTACAGCAATAACCACGCAAATATTTATCCCTCACATTTTGTAAACCTGCAAACCCACACAGGGTAATCAGGGTTGCTGTGGCGAGCGTATTTCAAGTTTACAACTGCTTAGTACAATGCACCACACCACCGAACAGTGTTCAAACAACTTTTTACCAGTGTTAGACAGAGTCCCTAAATGCCAAGTTGAGTCAATCACTAATTCAAGTCTGGTTGGTGGTTGGTTGATGACGAGTTATTTCATTTAGTGACTGAAGTCTTTGTTAAATGGTGGTTGGACATCGATTTTGTTTAACACGTTCCATTCCGAATATCTTGAAATCAATTTTACTTGAGAATAAACCTTTTTTAGTTCGAAATATTTTTTTGTTGAACCTGACCATTTTTTCAATAAAATTATAAATTATTTTGTTTCTAAAAAGTTAATTTTGCGTGAAATGTTCCGTCCTAAAACGGGACATATAGTAAGCCTGCTCAGGGCTAATCTCTTGATTGAACAATTACACAATGATTGGCTCATTATTACAAACAGCTGATTAGCTGCGGCTATTTCCTCCATTTACATATTGATCAAGTCCATGCATCTGAAAACGAACAACAGGCAAACTATTCCCATACCCGTCATAGACTGGTAACTGGACGAGAAGTCGTGGTTTGCCATGATTAAGACGTATTATTATCTTTCTCTTTCCCCCAAACTAAATAAATAAATCCTAATATGGAGAGCTTACCTGTCCAAGTACCCAAATGATTATTTCTAATCTTTAGGAATCATAATTTATCGAAAATTCGAAAGAATCTAATGACAAGACTCATGCAACCACACCAGTTAACAGTGGTATATCTACGTAAAATGCAAAGTTTGAAAATGCTTGATCGTTGATTAACAATTTTTAACGACTGTTATTGAATTAAGATACTCGTACGTTACGTATAAATACGAGTTTCAATTTGAAATTATTTCATTGAAACATTGTACAATTGAAATATTTCGTCGTTTTTGCACCCCTATCCAAACGGCGAGCCATGGCTGCCACACCCTAGATACGCCACTGCCAATTAACCTTAAGAACTCAGCTATCATTAGATTCTCAATACAGGTACTTCATTAAATTCACCACACACACCAACAAATATGGCAGACCACAGCACCCCTTGAAGCAGAGACACAATTCTAGTTAAGGTAACGGACTCCGTTGTCAGGTCTCTAAGCTGACATGGAAGCCGCGACATTGCAGCAATACGTGCACCACCACGCAATAAATAAGAGAATCCAGCGCCAGAGCTGACAAGCCCACACGATAAAATAGTTTTATCGATTGCTCCAAAAGTCCCATTCCCATATTAGGTACTCCTGAAGTATGCGCACCAAGAGGTCTCACAACCTGAAATCTAACCTGACACACAACCAGAGTTCAGGTTGTACGCCACCTTGGTGCGCATACTTCAAGAGGTCCATTTCAGCAGATTTAAATTCACTCGAGACTTAAATACTTTCATAATTCGTTATATTACTTGTGCACAATACTTGAAAAGCATAAATAATAAAAACAGAAACAGAACAATAAAAAGAACAGAATAAAAAAGAAACAGATCAAGACAGTTTTAAAAGTTGTTGCTATACCCAATATTTAAAAGTATTCTATATATTCTTCTAAGAGAGATGGGCAGTATTTAAGAGGTATCTTCATGGTAATCATGTTATTAATAGTTCTTGGATAGGTTTGAATTAGCTTCGCCTGGTCGGCAAAATACCAACACGCAAGATTTGAAATCTGCCTTGGTGCATTTCAAAAGCCACGAAGTCCCCAATTACTCCAGGAACCCCAAACTTCAGTGTTGTCAATATTGGGGGTATCCCGAACTTGAATAACAGGGAATCTTGATACCCGTAATTTGGGAGTAAACGTTCTCCAGGAGACTTTTTTCAAATTTTGGTACTTCCCAAGCTGTTTGGGATACTTATGCATTGGCAGTAGCAATGACCAGAAATTAGCAATTCACTTTGAAAACCCATTTGAATATTAAAATAAAATTAGCTTACAGCAGCTAAAAACATGAATTGCATTTCAATACTAAAACATTAAAAGCAACATTTTTTGATAAAATGAAAATAATTTTCTAAAACCTAAAAATCTGCCTCTAAAGTAAATTTCATATCCTCTGAATTAGACATTACGCCGGCCTTTTGGTATTCGCCGACTCTTTTCTCAAAGAAATTAGTCTTTCCTTCTAGTGAAATGAGCTCCATGAAATCGAATGGATTTTCAACATTGTAAACCTGAAAAATAAGGAGATGATTAGTTACTGAGAAAGTAGGGGGTGCTAGGTTTTAAGTAAAGGTGTTGAAAAGTAGGGCCATTGTTGGGCGCACCCAGAGATCACAAACACCGGGATGCACCTTTAAATTATTTAAATTTGACAAAATATACTCAATTTTCCGAATTCAGAAATTTTGGGAATACAAATTAACTGAACGTGCAGTCCGCCTGAATAAACTTGCATTTTGTCCTACAAATACATTCAACACTTATTTTTTTTTAGTCCACACAAGGTTTAGGCCATTGACGATACCAGATTTTTTTTAGTCCATTAATAAATTGGACACACTCGACTTATGTCTGATAATTAGGCCATCATGAGGTTTAGGCCATTGACTATGCAGACTAATCTTTTTTAAGCTGCTTTAAGATATTGCTTACCTTAGGACATTCCAATGCAACTAGCAGTCTATCAGCAACAAATTCAATGTATTGCTTCATCAACGTGTTATTCATTCCAATAAGTGCGACTGGGAGAGCTTCCGTCAAGAATTTCTGAAAATAACATTTTTTGTACTTGTATCGAGTGTTAAATAATCCCGTGGCATTTCAGCCGAAATTTTCAGATACGAATATATTAAAAAGAGACCGACTATTTATTAAGCACATATTTTCTTACCTGTTCAATAGCCACGGCATCTCTAATAATCATGGTGACTCGTTCCGGACTTGGCTTCTGGACGAGATGTTTGTACATGAGGCAAGCAAAATCACAGTGTAGGCCCTGAGAATATGAATTAGTAATGAAGGAAAAACTGATTGAATATGAAGGGAAGTGATAAGACTTGGAACTTCCGAAATCGAATTTGAAGAATGGATCTAAAATTATATAAGCAAAGTGCTGAACTCTTTGAAAACTCTAAATCTAATATTTATGGTTTTAAAATAATTATATTTAATTAAATTCTTGATATTAGGATTTATGGAGTTTCAGTAGGAAATTTATTATGACTGCTGCTCAAGAGCTTATGAATTAGCAATGAAGAAAAGACAATTATGAGGCAAATTGATGAATTTACAAAGTTCGGAAATCAAATATTTAAATGCATCTAAAATAATTATATTATGAAATTTCACTGTGTTCAAGAGTTTCAAGGTTTTCATTTGATAAATGTAGAAAACGAAAACTCGCACATTTAATACATATTAATATATAGACAACCAACATATTAATACAAAACCAAAACCTTGCTAGAGTGTATTACTTTGCAACAATCACATTGCATTTAAATCTTAAGGTTTAGTTTGCCTTACTGATACTGTAATCAGTTTTTTTATTGTTTTGATCAATTTTTTAGTCCTATATGCTGATTATGGAAGCAAAATAAACTTATACTTAGTTTCCTTTGAATTTGAATTTAAAAATCAATTCTGTTTATGGTTTCTCCAAAATAAGAAAAGTATTCAACAAACCTCATCTCTGCTAATTAGTTCATTAGAAAACGTTAATCCAGGCATAAGTCCTCGTTTCTTCAGCCAGAAGATGGCAGCAAAGGAACCACTGAAGAATATTCCTTCGACGGAAGCGAAAGCGATGACACGTTCACCAAACGTTGAATTTTGGTCGTTGATCCAATTCAAAGCCCAGTCAGCTTTCTCACGAACGCAAGGCATAGTTTCAATTGCATTAAAAAGATAGTTTCTGTAACAAAATAACAAGGAGAGAAGATTAAAAAAAAAGGAATCAGACAATTAATTGAGCACTTTTTTGACAGTGAGTGAGAGACACGTTTATTAAGATTAGCCAGCGTCACAAATGGTTGGGCTATAAGTTGATTCTGGAAAGTTAAACCAGGAACAGCATCCGACAGGCTGACATTTTGGCATTCCAACATGCTAACTTTTTTAGTCATTGCTTGGTTCATATTTGTTAAGGGTAAAAACGATGTTTTAGTAAAATATTATGAATGCTTTTATTATGGTGTGAGCAATGCATATCTTTGATGATACTAGGGAAAATTCATCTGCGGGAAACACCAAGAAAATTTACATAAGATACTCTGTCCAAACAACAATATTTAACCCGATCTTCATTTAAGGCTTATTTGTGAGGAAATTGCAGATGGATATATTCGCAGACGGGACCTCCCTGAAGTATGCGCACCAAGATGGTGCACAACCTGAACTCGGGTTATGTACCAGGTCAGGGTTCAGGTTATGCGACACCAAGAATACCTATTCCGTGCGCACACCTTGGACGACATCTTGGTGCACATACTTCAGGAATACCTATCCCGGACATCTTAGACAATCACAGAAATTAAAATCCAAATAATGAAATTGATTTCCACCTACCTTTCTTTAGGATCTCTGATATAGGTGTTGATCAATAAAGAATACATTTCAGAATGAATATTTTCAATCGCTATTTGGAATCCGTAGAAAAATCTCGCTTCAGTAACCTGGACTTCCTGTGCAAATCTCTCAACCTGAAAACAAGAAAATAAGGATTTAAATCGATATAAAAAAACTCATGCCTTGTCAAACGATTCTAATGCTGGTTTACATTGGATGATATGAATCAGGGGTGTGAACCTTCAATACCAGTAGGGCCAGGTACAAAAACTTTATGAAACCACAGGGCGACCCTTTTTTCTAACAGTCCCAGGAAAAAAAATTGTTATTGATCTTAGGACATACTTTGTTCGCTTCGCTCAAGTTTAGAAAGAATCCAATAACTAGTTTCGCAGGCCGTACGCCATTCAAAATTTGGACATTTCCGCAAGGCCCACAATTTTCCCTAGTAGGCCCTTGCACACCCCCCAATAAAAATTAGTTTTTTTGAATGATACATAGCAGTAGAGATAGGCTTGGTTTTAAAGACTAATAGCCAATAGTTTGGGCTAAGCAGCTACATCTCACCAAATTCTCATTGACAATTCCATCTGAAGCGGCGAAGAAAGCCAGAACATGAGAAATAAATTTCCTTTCATTTGGTTTCAAACCTGCCCAGTGAACCATGTCTTTGGAAAGGTCAACCTGCAATAATAATTGTTTAGGATATATATATATATATGCAGAAAAACAAAAGAGTGAATTAAAGTGTCGCAACCAAATAGTTAACTAGCACAAGTAGGCCAACAATAAAGAAAAATTTGTCTCATCTTGGCAACAGATTTGTTTGTATTCGGAGCTTACTCGTATATTTTGCTCTGAAGCAATTAGTACTCTAAGGTTCTTCAATGTGCCCCATAAGAAGCCTCAGAGCTCCAGGAGGGAAACCTGGGGGCTCCGAGAGCTATTCGTTCACTCACTGAAATACTGATTTTTAAAATACAAAGCAGCAAATAGAGTTTTCAATTAAAAGTGATTGAGTAACTCAATGTTTTTTTATGTAAATTTATTATAGGGTTTCCTTAAATATTCTACCTCTTCACAGGCCCTGTAACCAACCAGAAGTTTGAGAACCCATGCTTTAAATGGCCAGAATCTCTACAATTGCGCCATTATTAATGCTATGACAGCTAGGCCTACCTCTTCAGCTGTCCAGAACGATGCTTCAGCTTTCTTGTACATTTTCCAGATGTCATGGTATTCGATTGGGAAGATAACAAAGCGGCGAGGGTTGTCACGAAGTAAAGGCTCCTTCTCTTTGTCAAACTGTAGAGGGAAAGAAGGGTTTACATACATATCCCAGGGTAGAGGAAAGACGATAAGACGGCTTAATCATATGGTGAACCACGACCTCGCGTCCAGTTACCAGTCCCAAGTTGGGTATGTAGTACCACCACAAACACTGGGTTAATATTGTATCAAACAAGGGTATCGCCGCACGTTTCAGATCATTTTCATACGTGATATAACATATGTTTCCCAAATTACACCCAGTAAGTACAGACGGAAAAATTGTGGTAGTTGGCGAATCTAAGAGACCTAAAAGATGGGGGAATAACCAACTGATTCTAATGTAAAACGAGATAGGAGCACAGCACAGGGTTTGTTAGCATGTTACCCCTTGATGAGTAGAATAACCGCCCAATAAGCACAATCCGAATAATTGTAGCAGTTAGCATACCAAACATACAGAAAAACGGAGCGGAATAACCAACCTAAGTTGACAACAGTACAACTACTTCATTATTTATACCTTATGACACGTATATTCCTTAATTTTTTCAATCTTTTTAATTTTCCCATTATTTCGGCAAGCACAGCAGCATACAAAGTTGGTCTGTGTGCCTATGCTTACACTAGTCTTTTCCATTTCAGAAATTAATTCTAGGGGTACTCCCATTTTGTACCGACTATTTTTGTATGGTACCACTGTTTAAAACATCAGCTTATATACTTCCCAGCCTACTACATATCCACCATTATTTTTTTAAATATTTTTTTCTCTCTCCTGCTGCACTGTTATGTAACAATACATTAATGAGTCGAGAGATGACGTTACGCCACCTACACTCAATATAAAATGCATCACAAATACAAAACACAACTTCAGTGTTCCCCTTGAAAATTGTCGGTTTGCATCAGCAATTTTATGTCAAAATTATTAGTAAATTATAATAAAATATAACTAGTAAAACAATATATTGTCTACTATGGACATTTTGAAAAATTAAAACGTACTTTTAAAAGCATATTACTATTGTTATAAATCCCAATGGGAACACGATATTCACATAAGGGCGGCAGCTGATCAATATGGCTTGGTAAATATTGGTGTTCCCCTTGCTATATTTTGAGATTTAGTGTTCCCATACGAGCAAAAGACAGGAAACCGTCATCACTATGACCAGTGATATCAAATTGCCTGCCATGCCTATACTGCAAAATTTTTGTAAACATCACTAGAGTGGTTCCTCAACCTTTTTTTCTTTCGTGGCCCACTTTTGTTGCACCAAAACCCTGTGGCCTACTAACTTTCTCATGCAAGGGGAAAACAAGAAAAACAAGACTCTTTTTACATAAATTTACACTTTCACTTTATAATTAGAATGAAAAGCAGCAGCATCATTCATTGCTACTACAATAAAAATTTGACTATAATGACACAAAAGAAACTAAACTTTCCAATAATAATGGTAATTTTTGATAGACTTGTGGCCCACTTGAAAATGCCCCTATGGCCCAGCAGTGGGCCATGGCCCACTGGTTGAGAACTAGTGAGACTAGACTGATCCAGGAAAACTAATCTAATATTTTTGGACAGAAATGGTTTCTTGTTTTAAGTGACAAATTCTATATATGGGTGTGTGTATGTTTATTCGTCTCGTAATAGTGATAAAAAATGAACGAACGATTATTGTTATGTAAGACGGGATGCATGCACAAGACGGGATGCATGCACAAGACTGTACTGGCCTAAAACACAAATGTGCGGCACGCACCCTTTTCAACAAATATAAAACAAAAAACATTAGATTAAATATGTATAGCATGGTGCCTTATATAGACAGTTGTGCAAGTGTCCATAAAGTCTTTTCATAGTTTCAATTTTGTTATGAAGTACGGTAAATTCTCAATATCTCAACCAGTTTTTTTGTTTTTGTTTTTTCATCAGTACCGGTACTTGTTTATTTATACTCCATTTAATACATCTGCGAGTGCCAAATTCAATATATGGGTGTACGTGTCCCATAAAGTCTTTACACAATTTCAATTTTGTTATGAAGTACCCAATATCTCAACCAGGTTTTGTTTTGTTTTTTATCAGTAGTTGTTTATTCATACTTTACTTAATACATCTGTGAGGGCCAAAACAATGTATTTTATCTATAAATTCCCTTTGCAAATCAAAAAATTGAAGACTTTGTGGACACCATATACATCAATGCCCCAAACAACAAATTGGATAAAAGACTTGCTACTTAACCCAACTAAAATTATTGCATAACTGACCATAACTAAAAGAATGCAGAGTGAAAAGACTAGTTAAACTACCGTAGTTCAAACAAACTCTGTCAAAATAAATACAAAACCGCAACAGTTGTCCTACTAAGGCACTGCAGTTAAATAAAAGAACTAGACAACCAAATGTAGTTTCTCACCCGAACCTTTGGTTTTTGCACTTGTTTTGACTGAAAAAGAAAATATTAGTGTTAACCAAGATCGGCAGCAAATGTTGAAATTCATTTTGGCGTTTGGTTTTGAGCAATACAGCAACAGTGTGCCAATGATAAGGATTGAATGAGTCTCTGGAATTTGGTACTTTAACCACTGGAATAGGTAGAAGGGCTATCAATTTATGTTCAACAAATCCCAATCCTTGTGTTATTCCATTAAAGCAAGAGCACAGGCAGAGATTAAAAAATTTGACGACATTTGGGTTCAAATTCGATTTCAAAATTAAGATATTTCGGCGATTTCCTTTTCATAAGATAAGTAATTTGTCAAAATTTACAAGATCTCATATTTACATATCCTGTGACAGCAAACTACAGCAAAAGCAAATTACTATGAACATGCCTGGCAGCAACTATTTGTTAAAATATATTCACTGTTATTTCAATAAACTGCTGTAAAGTTTGAGCTCTAGCTCCTGGGCTCTGTCAGTCTGTGGAGGGATGAAAAATAATGAAGCTTGGAGCTTGAGCTGTTACTGTGTTATGATTTTAAACCAGCTTTTCAGCCTTGCTTGAAACCACACTTAAAAGAGGCCTTGCTGCTTTGATCATACACACAAACAAAAAAATATTATTCAAAATTTTTTTTTAAATTACAATTTCAAGTTACCTTATTTTTCTGTGGTGATAATGTGAGTGCTGTTGTATTCTGAACTTCTCCCAGAATTCTTTTGCCAGTGTTTCTTGCAAGCATTTTGGTTTCCATCACTTTGTACTGAAAACAAAACTAGGTAAGGTAATGAATGTAGGAATGTCTGAATGTATCAGTGTATTGCAGTATTGTGGAATTAGTTAATACAGTAATACAGTACTTGTAATACCATGAATACTGCTTCTCAGTCAGTCCAGTAGACAGTGATGTACGGTACCATACTGCCATATGGCTGTATGGGTACAGTCACAGTGTCAGACTGTAGTTAGCAGTGTACTGTACATCGGCATCCATCAGTCCATGGGCTGATACAGTGATAGGGGGGGGGAACAGAAAACTGGACAACATTCAAATATTTAGACATTACTGGCATTACTGCAATAGCAGATATCAGGATATTAAAAATGGTGGTGAAATGCAGAAATGAAAGACAGGAGCATGAGGATACAGCAGCATGACCTGCTGACTGAATGAGCATATAAATTCCCTAAACCAGTAAACTATTTTCAAGCTTAAAGCCTAGATCTGTCTGTCACTGTCAGTCAGTACGGCAGTCGGGCAGTAGACTGAATTCTGGATAACAAACTAATGAACGTCCGGTCATTCAGTCGTTGAAGCTAACTTAAATTCTGTAAATTAGAACTGTAGAAATGCAAAAATATGTGGATGTATGGTACTTACCGAATTCTCCATATTTTCATCAGAAATCTTCGTATTTTTCATGGCTCTTGAGACATTTTCAGTAGAAGACACGTTTTGTGATCTCGAAGACAACATTTTTCACAAAGAGGCAGCGAAATATAAACTTGAACAGGTAAAAGGAACTTTGACAAATATCGCTCAATAACTTGAAATAAGAACTTTTAAAACGGATAGAAGCTGTCGTTCGTAAGAATGTCAATGAAGACTGATGCCCAGCAACCGCCAAACGGTATTTTATTATTCGAAAATTAGTTTTCCGCGCGAGAAAAAATGACCTAGAGGCTACAATATGGGATTTATAATCACGAAAATGCGCTTTGTTTACCGCGAATCAGCTGATTACGATATCTAAATCTCCCGCGAGTGGGTAATCGGCCAATCAGCGGGCGTAAAAGACATTACGTAACAGAGAGAATGGGAACGGCGGGGCGGGAGAAAAGTAGGTCAATGATTTTGAAATGTGATACGTGTGCCGAGTGCTGTTGTAAACATAATTTATGGGAAGACCGTTTGAATATCGAGCCAAAATGCAGGTTTAAATCGAACAGCATCGAAAAAGTGACGATATACGTATGGCGATATGCGCATACTTTAATAACCACCGTGTCTAATCTTTAAAATACTCACGTATAAGTACTGTATAGGATTATTTTGACTCCATATTCAACATAAAAGACGATAAAATAATCGATAAAAACAAAATATATAAAACCCATTACAGAATCGGGGACGGAACCCTAAATAAGGTTTAAATTGTACAGATTTCAGATTGAAGGGTGGTGTTAAAAAAATGGTACCGGTCCGGTATGTGTCAACTCGCCTTATATTCCCCAACTTTTCATTTTACTGGATGGGGGGGGGGGGGAAGGGGGTGGTGGATATTTCGTCATTAGTGCTAAAAGGTGACCGTACATTTGAACCCATGTACATTTGAACCCATGCGTATATCCACGGGTTCAATCTATATGCGGGTGCTAAAACCCATGGGTTAGGGTTAGTATGGGTTTAACTATCCGTGAAACAAAAAAAATTCCATAGGTGCAATAGCATACAGGTGCAATTGTCATGGGTTCAAATGTACGTGGGTTCAAATGTAATGGAACCGTGCTAAAACTATTTGTAAGTTGTGGTCTATATTCGACTGGTATATATCGGCACCGCCATATAAGCCACTTTCTGGATATTCAAATGAAATTTTATACACGATTAAGTGTGGGGTAACACCTCAAAATTAGGGAGGATGGTGACATTTTAGGGGGAGTTTTACTCCCTACAGGGGGTGGGGGGGGGGGTCATTGGCCACGGATCTGAAGTTGAAAGGGATGATATTTCATCCCCCAGCATAAGTATGTCACGCTTCATTAATCATGATTCACGAATTTTAAATTACGTGAAAACCGTTTGAATGTAGAGCCGAAATGTAGGTTTAAATCGAACGACAACAAAAGCCACCATATACGATTAAGAAAGAGCGTGTTTGTTTTGTACAACAGAACATAATCAATTGAATGCAAAGCGTTCTCGGCACAGACTGGGTGGCAACAATACGTCCATGAGGTCATCGGGGTCAGATGTTCACTTTCTGCCTTTGATGGATATTTGCTGGACTAAGACTCTAAAACCCAATACTAAAACTGTTGATGAATGATTGGACAGCCATCAACGCGGGCATGAGTATTTCTGTCGTCTTTCAAAAATTATTCATAGTAAGTGGTTAAAATCCACTTCAATCTCCTGTCATTGTTATCCGCACAAAACAAATTTCTTTATTTACGTGGATTACTTCATTTATATATAATGAGTGGTGTGGCTGATTCTGGTGATCTCTCAAACATACAGATGTACACTGAACATTGGATATTCGGTCCTTCGATAAGCGGTGGCGATCTACCAATGTAAAGAAACACAACGTGGCATCGTGAACTCATTTCAAGACTCGCGAAGGAAAGGGGTTTAGCCAGGCATGTAGTCCTATTAGGTAGACGCTAAACCTAAATTTGACAATTTTTATTGAGCTGTATTCCAATGGGTATCCCGTGGGATGGGACAGGTATAAATTGCTATGGGATGGTACAGAAAAATATGCCCCATGGACAAGCGTGGATTTGGCCCTATATTGAGTATCTAAACATATCTTAATATTCGGCTTTTGTTAGTTTTTTATGTTTGACTTTTTTCTCAGTGTGATGTAATGTTTACTCCCTCGTAGACGACGCTTCTCGATAACCATCACTGGTTTATTACATCTCCCTCACACTGAAATGCATTTTTATTATCCTTCTTATCTCTGTATGTACAATGCGTAATTTCGGCATGTGTATATAAACTCCTGACCATGGCGAAATGGCCATTTAATTAGGTTATTGGAAGCAGCGTTATATATGCCCTGGTCGATTTAGTCCTGAGTGACATTTTTCATCGCTTCTCGTATTTTATCGAGCTTACGTACATATATTCAAGTCTGGGCCATGGTTACCTCACCGATACTTGTCGGTGCCGGAGTCTTCTTTCGTAACGAATTTGTTTTATCGGACATTGAATCTTTTTAAATATATACTAATTTGATTTCTTTCTAGTCATCATGTATCAAAGTTTATCAGGGTGTCGCAAAGACTTTCATTAAGGGTGTCGCTCAGTGGTGGGATTCAAATTTTTTTTTGTCAACCGGTTTCATCACAAAAGCCATATTTTTCAGCCGGCTCTGTTACAAAAAGTCATGTTTTTTCCAGTAATGCTAACCGGTTGGCTGATTTTATAAAATTCCGCGAGACGGTTCTATAGAACTTAAAGCGCTAACGCATTAACGAGGATCGTTACATCGATTTTTAATTAAATGTGACAATCCTCAATTGACGTGCAACGTTTCCATTTTGCAATTTTTTGAAACGCAAGAGTAAACAAAAGTACGTCATAGATCGATTTGTGGTGATATAATGTCGTCAGTGGTCATCAATTGTGGTGTCCTAATCGGACGTGTCATCGGAAAAAGAGAAACACATGTCTTCTAAGCGTTTTTGTCCATGTGAATTTCAGCAGAATATTCTAGAACAGCGATCGACAATCTCTGGGTCCTGTGAATCAAAATGGTCACAGCAATATTTTTAAAAGCAGCAGGGGTTCCATGAAAAGGGAGACATAAAGCCAAATAATCTTCAATAATTATACATCACAGTAGTTCCCAAAATGTAAAACGATAAAAATGGACGAAATTAAAGTGATTCAAATCTGTCGAAACACCCTTTTTCTTTTCCGTTTACAAGTTCTTTTCATTTCGTCATAGACTGAATCAATGTATCATTCGTGTTTCATTTGACTTCGTCTTAATAGGAACTAGATTATAAGTGGGTTTCGGGAGTTTCATTACCCACTGACATTAGAGTAGATGTTGCGAGTAGGTTTGATTGAAAGTATGTAGAATGGCTCTTTTAGTGCGAAAGGTTGTCGACCCGTGTTCCAGAACGAAGTGTATGGGTACCATAAATTTAACGAATGCTAATCTGCACGGTATGCAGATTCGAATCCATTGGGAAATAAGGAATTGTCTGTACATATCTCCCGACGACGATCAAAATAGGAGAATTATTAAATAACCAGTTGGGAATACTGATTGCGCTGCAAATTCATATTTTCAAATATTTTTCAACTGGATAATTACTATTTTTTTATTTTAAAACGTGGCGGGTGTTTTTCTCAAATCTCATATTTTGCGTTATAGTGGCAGAGGCTTTGTACAAAATATCCGAAACTGGTATCTACGTGTGGATGGCTTAACTCTCCATGTTTGTAGGTATAGGGTTTTGTTATTTTAACAATTTCAGAAAAAACATCGTGTTTTAAAACAAGGGCTTGTTTTAAATCAATTTGTTTCTGTACTTTTCGTATTTTTTATTGAAATACCCTCTGCATCGCCGCGAAACTACGCCAAACCGTTGCATTCTGGCAGCTGCACACGCAGCCGGAATTATAATTTCAAAAATGTAAGTAAAATTTTTTATTTTGACTTTTACTTCTATTGCGTACATTTATCGCAACGTTTGTATCTCCACCAAAGTCATAAGATTTTAACCGGAATGTTTATCCGATATATTAGAAGACGTTTTGAGTAAGAAAAATCATGACACTTATCTCACGAGCCTACTACAGAAGCAAATAGATCAAGGGCAGCCTTCGGTGAAACGAGTGGGTTGCGATAATGAAGAATAAGCTTACATCGGCGGCAATCTATATCAACGATGAGACACCCTAGCCTATACTAATTGTAAGAGTCCTCTGATGCAAAGACGCCACAACTAATCTGTCATATCCCATAATATGGATTTCGAGTTCATGTATTGGCATCTTTCTCATAAAATGAGGGCATTATTTAATTAATACTGTTCGGTTAGTTTATGGTTAGCATACTTTGTTTTTAAGGTTGAAGTGATAGAGTTTTCCAATGTTATACAAACTCATTTATTCGATCACATTTCAATTACGCAGGGTCGTTCACGTAATGGCTTATGAATTGCGTCTTACTGCGCAAACCACTGAACTACAGCTTGAAAAGGTGTGTGTGAGCCTCTATCAATATTTGTGGCGTTTTGGAGGATTTATTGCAAATAAGAAGCGCTTGGCAAGTTTTTACATTCATTTTTCTTCAACCCATTTAATACAAAATATCAAATATAACAGACATTTTGAACGAAGCAGGCAAAAAAAACTTGATTTAAGACAATTGTTTTGAAACAATTCTTTTTGAACAAATTCCTATTTGTAGGGTGGTGCACATAATTGCCACTCGGTTACGAAAATAAACAACAACAGCAGGCCAACTATTCATTCCTATGAACAGCAAAGCGAACGAGAGTCCGCGGTTCGCCACACGATTACGTCGTCTTATCACTTTTCCATTTCCCGGGATAACTACGGATATCCTTTTTCAGCTGCTTGATACTGTAAAAATTTTGACAGTGCGTAAAGATTGCGTCATGTTCCAGATGACCCGTAAAGCGACTGACGAGTGTGTTTGCGTACGTCATCACGTTTTTCAATTCAAGAAAAGCTGACAACTGACGTATACAATCTCGAGTATGGAAAATAGATGGAGAGCACATGTTTAGTCAAACAATCGGCAATTGTCGACATAAAATAGTTGTTAAAAATTAAGTAGAGCATGTATTTTATCATCGCTTTTTGTATTTTGACGTAACAGTTCAAATTTCCACTTCAATGTCTCTCCGTTCATCGAAGTCTTAAGTTCTCGAATCTAGAGCGATTTCAGTAATGAGTAGTTTAATTTTTCACCATATTGTAAATACACATTGTACATACAAAATAAGGTAAAAAAGAGAAAAATTGCGTTTCCGAGTGGAAGTGGACGCGATAAACCAGTACTGGTTATCGAGCTGCGACATCTATAAAAAAAAGTCTAACATTAGATCACACAAGAGTAAGAAGTCGGAATGATTAACATATACACAACAAAATATGCGAGCATCGGAGTCGGTTACTTTCCAATATTAATATCAATGACGCTTTAGATATGGTTTAACATATATATGTAAAGTGCGTCCAAAAACATTTAATTTTCATGAAAAAAAGATAGTTCCATATTAGAGAGAGATATCACATATATAGAAGCGTTGGTGACCGTACATTTGAACCCATGCGTATATCCACGGGTTCAATCTATATGCGGGTGCTAAAACCCATGGGTTAGGGTTATAGTATGGGTTTAACTATCCGTGAAACAAAAAAAATTCCATAGGTGCAATACCATACAGGTGCAATTGTCATGGGTTCAAATGTACGTGGGTTCAAATGTAATGGAACCATAAGCGTTAAATAAAGGCTAAAAGCGCTGCCATCTGTATAATACACAGGGTGTCAATAAAGTCCCTTTACAATTTCAGTTTTGGTATATGAAGTCAGAATTCTCAATATATCTTAACCAGGCTTGTTTATTTTAATCAGTAATTGTTTAAGTTAAGTTTTATTTCATTTAATACATCTGTGGGGGCCCAAACAATATATGGTATCGATGAATTCACTTTGCAATTTTCAAAAATTTCAAGACTTTATGGACACCCTATAAATTGCAGTTCGCCGAACTTATCACACTCATAGTATTTATCTGCAATCGGTAATGTACTTCGAGGAAAACTTTCGTCGTTATCTGCATATTGACCGCAGTACGCAGCTAAAATAACATGGTATACTTCCCTCATTTTATTATAATTTCACAGCTTAATCTGTAAGTACAACATAATCCATCTTGATTCTAAAATCCATGTGTGGAATTCGAATAATCGTCGTCTGTCGCAGATATTAAACTTTTAAGTAGCATATAGTTTATTATGACATACTCCTACGCAAAAAGTCACGTGAAATAATGGTACCTGTCTCATCCTGATAATCTAAAACATGGGTCATCAACTTTTAGCATTGAAGAGTCATTTGGTATCCTTTTTGTCAAACTCAAAATCACTCGGAGCCGCAACATCTACTCCAATGTCAGTGGCTATTAAAACTCTCTGAAAACAATCTATGATGCAATAATCTAGTTTCGACTAATGGGGAGCCAAATAATTTACGAATGATGTAATAATATAGATTTTCCTTTCGACTTATGCTGTGATGTGAGTGAGTAGTATCTATAAGATGTATCTGTAAGAACCGCATACGTCATGTTAATTCTAAAATCCATTCGTATAATCGTCGTCTGTCGCAAGATATTAAACAGTGATGTTTTTATTAATAAAAAAAAAAAAAAAAGATATTAAACTTTTAAGTATAGCATAGCTTGCTACGGCTCACTCCGCCACAAAAAGCCCATCCATATGAAATAAATATGTCTGTATTATGATCATTTGACACCCTAATAAACTGTAAGACTGATTAATTCATTCAGCTAATTCGTCGTTTGTCGCGATTTACTTCAAAGTAAGTCAAATTCTGATCAATTTTCAGTTTGTATGTTTTCAATTCGTTTGTTACTCTCCAACCAGTGGTTTTCTACCAAGGTTCTGTGGCAAACAACTATATACTCATATTGTTTAAATATAATTAAATACCTATTAAATTTTCAGCGATCCCGTAGTATTCGTACCAAGATGGCGCACAACCTTTCTAACATTGACCTGGTACACATCCTATGTTCAGGTTGTGCGCCATCTTGGTACGAATACTACGGGAGCACCACGTTTTCCACTATTCTTAAACTTGCTACACTTTAAAGGTCATTTTGTTTTGACAGTATTAGGTTTGCATTTATATTTTTACAATGAATGTAATCTTCTTATGACTTTGCATCGGGGTCTCGCACCTCCGGAATGTTTCATCAGAGTTTCCAATCCACCAAAACTGTTGAGAACTCTTCCATACCTTTAAGGTTTATATCTAAAACGCAAACAAATGATTGAATATAGAGAAAAATAGGCACAGTAAATATAACATTATGTGAATATATGTCATGGAAGAGTGTTCCCAAAACTCGGATTGAAAAAAACAGCAAAATTTTAGACCAAATATCGTCCGTGCAGGACTCGTCTATATAAAAATGCTAGCGACTTCCACCATCTTCAGACACTGAAAACACGAAGTCAACAGATCCATAAATGATGCTATGAAATCGATCCATAAACCAACATTGTATCCAGTAATTAAGAAGCCATGGAATAGAAGATATAGATTCCGAGATAGCCCGTCACAATACATGTGCACATTGAACGAAACTTTTCTACGGCTAACATAATTGTTTGACCAAGTTTGTTTGAGGCTTTTCAAAAGCTCGATTTTAGCATTGCTGAGCAGTTGTATTAGTTTGTTTACCAACATGAAATTAAAATACTATATAACAACAGAGATAAAAATGCAATAACGTAAAATGAAAAAATGTATAAATAGATCGAATTCTCCCAGGCTATAACTCTTTCAAGCGAATTTGTTTGAAGCATGGTCACACACACACTCATTGAGATTCGAACCTCATATCTGAAAAAAATTACACACTGAGAATATAAATAGTTATGATGGTACATACGCGTAAATAAATGTCGACTGGAGAGCGACTAGAATCAGTTGCAGCCAATATGACTTGGAAAACAGCTTCGACGTGAATATTAACATTGCGTTAAACGTTAAATTAAAGCCCGTACTGGATATTGGATGCCATTGTAATTTTATTTGTCACATGGACATCGGGGAACAAGTCTACGAGCTACAGCAAGGCTAATTCTGCCAAACAACCAATTAATCCACGGAGATCTATACCTCCTACTCTACCCATAAATGGTAGCATAGAAAAGATAATACCATCTAATAATCCAACGTAAATGATGAATCGGAAGCTTCAGGGTGAAAAGTTATGCTGTGTCACACATTGCATATGCGGAAGCCTAGGGTGGAAGTTGTGCTATGTCATGCGTAGCGTACACGGAAGCCCTGGGTGGAAGTTATGTGGTGTCTTACATTTCATATACGGAAGCCCTACGTGTATGAAAGTCTACTCGGCTACATGTTTAAGAAGCGTAAAACCGCTGCGACTCGGATAGGACGTGTAATGTATCACTGATCCGAGACAGATCCTACTCTGGTCCGTAAATTTAAAAGAAATGGACATCGGGGATGCACGTAATACAGGGGCGTATCCAGTGGAGGATACAGCCGTTTCGCATCGATTCTATAGTACCGTCCCACGGAATTTTATGAGATCAGCGAACCGGTTAGAATTACTGGTTAATGTTCTGTTTACAACAGTTTACAGAACCGGCTGAAAAATATGACTTTTGTGGCGGAACGGGTATGTGTTAGTTAGCCAGTCATTTGTTTCATATACATGCACTTGATGGTGGGGGAAGTCATCATACGGCGTAGAAGGGTCCAGCAAATCTCTCGCACATAATTGACCTCGCATGGGATTCGAATCTGTGAACCCACAAAGGTTATTCAGCGTATTCCTAACGCTTAGCACGATGCGCCACACCGCCGAGCCATTTTCTCGAGTTTCACTATTTCTGTTAATAAATTCGAAAATCTCTCTAAATGTGTAACTGTTTCCAACCTGTACCTGTATTGTAATCATTGATTGTCTACTATTTTTTTCATCAGATAACTGTAACTATTAACTAACCAGATTTCCACGACAGGATAGGATTCATCTATTTATTCCAGGGGTGAAGAAAACCGAAGCACTTCCTAAACTTGCCTCTGTTTAGGATTATTTTGTTGTAAAATAATATTCTAGGTTGTATTATCGCTCTTCCCAGTCGTACCAAGGAAACATTGTCGTTGTTGCTTTATTTTTTATCAACTATAATTATGACTGTTTTTTTTATGACCGACAAATCTTCAATCTCTCCCCTCACAAATTTAAAACTGTTACAAACCGTTATATTTCAAAAAGTTGTTATTTTAAAATTGTCTCCGTGCACCACAGTAGTTTACCAGCTAGCAGCTACGTCAGTCTTTGTTGTTACATACATAGTTGAAGTTTGTTGAGCGATAAGGAGCTATCTCGGTGTCTCGTGATTTTTGTTTGTTTTATAGAGCTTATTTGTTTACTTCATTGACTTTATAGATTCCTTAATGGTGTTTAATTGAAAACTAGAATTCTGGTGCACAATGAAGGGTTGTGCTTAACTTTGTATTTAGGTCAGACTCTCGAGTTTTAATGCTAGAACGTAATGACGTACGAACATATTTTTTCCATTTTACATAACATGGTAAAATGACGTACTATAGTACTGTATTCGGATCTAGTGCAGTTTCGTACCGAAAGTACTTCCAGTGGGCGTAGCAATCAATCAAGTTTATTTTTTTCCAACCAGTAAAAAATAAATAACACAGGCACAAATTACAAGAAAATAATGGAGTACACAGTTTTACTGGGAAGGAAAGTCGCAGGGAACCGAAGCTAGTTACTGAGTTATGGAGCAGCGACACCCGAAGTACCACTGTTATTACTGTATTATTGGATGAACAATAAATAAGGTGGACACTAAACACAATAAATACGTTGAGCAATAGTTTTTTAGAGGGGAGGGGGAGGCACTAATTTTTTTTATATTTTGAATGTTAGAGGGCTGTTTTTCTAATTAGGCACTAGTTGCAAAATTTGTTATTATACGAAAAAAATTGTTATTGGGCAAAAATTACAGAGCATGGACATAGCAGCAATACTATAATAATATAACGAGAATACGTAGAGAAATAGGGTCTAATATAGTTTAGTACCACAAGTACTTCTGGTGGGCGTAGCATAACGATTTTGCATATGGTATTCCTAACCCCCACCTGACTATGCATTCCAAAAATTACGTCACTACGACGTCACCATCACGTCATAGGGATTGCCAAAGTATAATTACGATCGCCCGAAATGTCATCTGCGCCGCCGATAACGAACTTGCTAAAGCCGGCGATCTCTCTCCTATCGTGATCGTTGTGACCATTCAGGTGTATACACCTCAATGGTTGTGACGAGAAAACGAGAGAAATTGCTTGCTCGATTTCGGGTGATCGTCTGCGCGTTTTGGACGACCATTCGCATACTTCGGTGGGCCTTATGACGCCACTGTGACGTCGAAATGACGTAATTTTTCGGTGACGTTGTCAGGTGGGGGTTAGGATTGACATATGCAAAAATTGTTGAGCCAGGTCAACTAGAAGTACATGTGGTACTAAACTATACCAGACCCGAGAAATACACCTAGTCTTTTTTTATCTATCCATAGCCATCAAGTAGAGGAATTTTTAATGGGTTACTGAATGTTGCAAGTGAGTTTTCTTTACTATTAGACGGAATTTATTTCCCAGATTAGAACATATGATTTTCGAAGCGATACATAGATTTGGCAATTTCAGAAAGATAGATAGATATCTTTCAGTTGTAATACTCCTCACTGCTTGTATAAGAGTGAATTATGATCATGCTGTAATTCTACAGATAGCATGCAGCGAATTGCCTTGTTATGCAGAATTACTAGTGGTTTTAGCATAGTTTTATTGGTTCCTCCCCAACTGATAATGCCATATTTCAGATGAGAGTATATGAGACTATATTATACAATTTTTAATGCATCGATACCGAGGATTTTACGTAATCTATGCAATATTACGAGTGATTGTGAAACTTTTTACATAAGTGATCAATCAATAGGAGGTTTCCATGACAAGTTCTCATCTAGGATTATATCCAAATAGTTGATACATTTTGTTCTTTCTATCTTTTTATTGTCAATTTGGAGATGAAACTGCCTGGAATCAAAAACCATGAGTTTAGTTTTTGAAAGGTTCAAAGATAATTTATTACTTTTTAGCCATAAGTTGACCATCTCGATTTTTTTATTGATCGAAATCTGCAGTTTTTCACAGCACGGAGCAGAATTGGTAGCATAACATTTTTTGCATATGTTAACCCTAACCCCCACTTCACCGCGCTATCAAAAAATTACGCAACTTTGGCGTCACAGTGACGTAATAACGCCCTTCAAACTATATGAACTGTCATCCAAGGCATGCAGACGAGCACCCGAAATCGAACACCTATTTCTCTCGTTGCAGCGATCCCAATATGAGAGAGATCGCTGACGTCGGTCACGACGCAGATGCGATTTCGGACAATTGTACATATATTTGGCAAACTCTATGACGCGATTGCAATGTCGTAGTGCTTTTCTCCGCTGTTTCCCTCTCTCCTGCGCTGTTTGGCGCTCTGCTGCGCTGTATTCAGTAAGTAGTGAGACCCTTAGATAAGTGTTCAAATGTTTGAATATGGCAGAATAAACTTATAATGAATGATGAAAACTAAAGATTTAACTCAATGTTAAAGAGTGATTTTTCTGTCACGTGACATATCACACATACATGCCAAGTTTGAAACTCATCGATTATTTCATGCTATATACGAACCTATAAAAATGATAATATACTTTTGAAATTTGTGACCTGGTTACCATGTTACTCACAAAAGTTTCGGGTCTAGTATAGACCCGTACAGTACCACAAGTACTTCTAGTGGACATAGCATAACGAATTTTGCATATGGTATTCCTAACCCCCACCTGACTATGTCATCCAAAAATCTCGTCTCTGCGACGTCACCCACATAGAGCTTGCCAAAGTATAATTACGACCGCCCGAAATGGCATCTGAGCCGCCGATAACGAACTCGCTACGCCAACGATCTCTCTCACATAGTGAGCGTTGCGTTGCGAAAACGAGAGAAATAACTTGTGGATGTGGTACTAAACTATACCAGGCCCAAAGTGTCTTTACCAGTCTTGCATGTTTCATGCTTGCCACCAGGTCTCAATCGAGTTGGTGTGAGAGTGATTGCCTTGCTACAGGAGTCGGTGCCCTTGGTTACCGATTTCTGTTGGAACTCCCATTTCCTCATCCAGGGTAATATACTGTGCAGGCATTACCAAACCTGAAAAATTCTAAACTTTCCAAAGATATTAGCTCATCCATATCAGTGGCTGCTTACACAGGGTTTATTGAGATTGTTTGGAGTTAAGGTGGAGAAAACCCATTTATAATTATCATATACCGGTAAGTTATCTGGAGGGTTCTGTTAGTGAGTTCTGTTAGTGGGTTAGCTGCCAAGGCCATATTCCCCTCTAATAACAGTATTCTAAAAACTTAAATACCAACATTAGAAATTTAATTAGATATTGAATCTTGGGTGTCGCTGCTCGATAACCATTCTTGATTCCCCGTGGCTTTCCTTTCCCAGTAAAATGTGTGTTTCAATTTTTTTTGTCAATTTCGTATATTATTTACTGGATGGAAAAAAAAAACTTGACTATGACTATTACAGAGTGAAATAATGTAACACCTAAACATACTACTTACTGTATTGTATATCTTCTGCTTGTGAATTGTTATTTTCATTGGATATTTAAAAACGGACATAAATGCGTACTTCTAGTGGGATTAGTCATTCCCCAAGGTTTAATCCTTTCAATGACGATAAAGGCCTTTTCAGTGACATTGACGATGACTCCAGGGTTCCATCTAGTGGGAGTGAACTCACTTCGACCACAAGTGAAGGATCTGCGGACGTTAGTTTGGCCGAACTTGGTTTAACAGAGGATTATTTTGCTCAACCTGATGGCGGCTTGGGGATGTCGTCGAGCGAAGAATTGGAAGCTGCGATCGAGAATTGTAAAAAAATGATTTTGGAGTTGCCGGAAGATTCTGTAAGACGGAAAAAATTTGTATCAAAACTGGTACAGCTGAGAATGAAATTCCTGGAGCTAAAAGAAGGGCCGACTGAATTCGAACCGCGTGTTAAACAAGTTCTGGGTCACAAACTTCGTAAACGGAAAAGCAATAGCATTAAATATTACTGTGATTGCTGTAACGGACTTATTTGGGGGGTGCTACAAGCTTGGTATAGATGCAAAGAATGTGGTTTTAATTGTCATAACAAATGCGTCAATATGATCAGACGAAAATGTGTCGCAATTGACATGAATAATTTGCCATATAATTTAGATATTTTGCCCGAAATTGGGCTCTCGTCACAACAATTTAACTGCGCGGAATGTAAAAATCCTATTTCTGTAACTGGTATGGGCAAAGAGGAGGCCAGGATTTGTGATTATAATGGACAATACTATTGTCCGCAATGCCACTGGAATGACACTAGCGTTATCCCTGGGAGGGTCGTGCATAATTGGGATTTCACGCCACAGAAAGTCTCTCGCCAATCGTATCAAATTCTATCGAAATTGTATAAAAGGCCATTACTCAATCTACAAGAAATAAATCCGCTTTTGTTTAACTACGTTGAAGAGCTAGCTGATATCCGTAAATTACGAGAAGATATATTACTTATGAAGGTTTATTTTGTTACGTGCAGTAACGCTCTCGATTTAAAATTGCTTCTTAAACTTAGCGACAGGCAACATTTTGTTGATTGCTCAGATAAATATTCTATGGAGGATCTTGTAGAAGCCCAAAGTGGGACTTTAACTGAATATTTAACAAACCTACACGCTGAATATGCAAAACATATCAAACTTGACTGCTTAGTTTGCCAAGCTAAAGGATTCATCTGTGAAATTTGCAACTCAGGGGAAACGCTTTTTCCGTTTGATTTCGGAGTTTCGACTTGTGCGAAATGCCACGCTGTTTTTCATCGTGATTGTTTTACGTGCATTGATACTCTTTGTCCAAGGTGTGAGCGATTTCAGAAGAAAAAAAAATTGAGAAAGAATAAAGAAAATGCTTTATTTGAGAGTGACGAAAGCTATGAATCTGAAGGTTCATATTTACGTAGCGGTGAATTGTCATCTTCAACTGAATTACCTACAACTTCAAAACCAGTTGCCAGATATTCACCCGCATTTACAACTACGACCTCCGATAAGGCATCTATTGAAAATACAGACAATACGAGAGATCGGAATGATAGTAAAAGTTCTGCAATTCAAATTGATCCTTATTTAACGGAGAAAAGGAGCCGAGAATCATCATTCCATTCTTTACTCACAGACTCATCTTATACTGATTATGCGGTACTGGGTTTCGCAGGTGCTGGTCGGAGTAAAAATCCTGCGTCGGAAAACAATCAAAACATCGAACATACCGAAATAGAAAAGACAGAAAAATCTCTAGATTCTACTGTAAAGCTTGTGACGAAAAATGGCAAAATCAATCACCCACGACAACCAAGATATCGTTTTCACCAAAACGAAGCGAACTCTTTCAATTATGAAACTAATCCGGTCACTAGGAGGCCGCAGAGAGACGAGAATTTATTCGACGATCTTGTGAAATCAAAAAATAATCGTCCGAAGCCTGACCCTAATCGTGAAACTAAAATTGGACGAAATAGAACTCCACAAGAGCCTGCAGCAGCTCAACACAGTGCTCGAGAAAAAACAAACGGCCAGAGAATGAATCAAAAATACAATTCAAGATCAGGAAGACATTATGATCCTATGTTGGATCCTTTTCATAACCATGAGAACCCGAGTACACGATTCATGAGCGACGTTGCAAAATCAAAATTTCATTCTGACCTTTCACCCTCTGATCAACCGGAACTTGACCCCTTCAATCAAAATCGAAACAAAGGGTCAAAGTTTATCAATAGAGTCACCCCTTCGACTTCATATCGACCAGAATTGGATCCCTTTCATCAAAATGAGGATAAAAAGACAAAATTTATGAAAAATGTCACCCCTCGTAATTTTTCAGTTCAAAATACTACCAGTGGTTTCCATGACCAGAGAAATCAAAACCATGTCGCCAGATTCAGATCTGATCATAAACAGTGGCCAATACATGATTCTGCTGGTAATCCTTTCGATACTGATGATTCTGCTAATCCTTTTAATAAATCTGGCAACCCTTTTGATGATGCTGATCATTATGATGATGCTAAAAATCCGTTTTCTTAATTCTAATTTCATGATTCAGGTGCGTTCTTTTGCGATTTATTAGTAGACTACGTACTCTTATAGTGGAATAATTTATTGAGCTGAGGTAATGGACATCCTAAGCTGGGGGGTCCCAACCTATATTACCCTGTTTAACCATTTGCAAATTTTACGTTAGTAAAATTTCCCTCAAAAATTTTATGTTTCCCCTCTTACAAAGCATTATAATGACTCTAGGGCTGTAATTTCTAATAATGGCTTTTCACAATTTTTGACGGAGTTTTAAAGTTTTTTTCATGTTTTAAGCCAATACCTATATTTCCATACTTACATTTTCTAAATTTTACAAAAGTCTCACAAATTTTCCCTTTTACATGGCATTATAATAACATACTCTGGAAGAAAAAATTCTAACATAGAATTATAGATGTAAATAGCTGAAATTCATTGGATTTAGTTATTCATTTTCCCCCGCAGAAAAGTTACTCCCATGGCAGGTCGAATTTAGCTCCAGGGAGGGAATTTTCACCCTTTTCCCCCACTTTCATATCAATATTCAAATTTCAATGATCAGCTGATCAATATAATGTCTATATTGATTTTCTTGGTTGCTGCTTCTAAGGACAAATTTTCAGACAATCAAAAGGCATTTCAGATATATTGGATTCGTTTTGAGTATCTGTGGCTTAGATATTCTTGAGGTGTGCCAGAAATCTTCGGTATTTAATATGATGTGCGAACTTAGCATGGTTCAAGTTATATCATTTTGTTTGAGTGTGATCAGAGATGCGTGTATAAGCCGACCCCTTAGTTTGGCAACTTTTTGTTCGAGTTTTAAACTCGAATTATATGCGAGGACATACAGTAATTGTTTCAATATCTGTGGCTTTGATAATTCTTAAAGTGTGCCAGAGATCCATGTTGCAAACACATTGAAATTTAATATGTTGACCATAAAACCATCACTCATTTATTTTTCATTTGAATTTATTCGTTTATCTTTTTAATAAATTCTTTGCTGAACTATATTTACAGTGTTCCTCTTTGTTGATCTATCATTTTTAATTTCATTTACTATTTGATTAAAAATGTATTTTAATAAATGTTATAAATCGATATTATATATGTAGTGTTTGTATATGCTTATGGGCCATTAGTTACCTATTTCTGAGGCGTTTCTCACTCTTACGGTACCTCAAAGAAGTTACTGGAAGGCAAGGGGTTATTATTTCTAAAAATACTTGTCTCTTGTCTGCCAACTCTATCACACTTGGATTGTTTGTATTTGTTTGACAATGATTTTAATTCACAAGCACCAGGGCTGCAGAGTAAGGGTGAATTTGCAAATGACTCCAAGCCATTAAAAACGTCTCCAGATTAGGAGGAATTTAGAATCTGTGTTGATAGGTATTTCAAGTTCGAATCCAGCTCAGAATGACAAATTAATCAATAGGAACTAACCCTAACTGCATGGCTATAACCTTATTTCGCCCGCATGCTTGGTAAATCTCCACTTTAGCATTATTTTTCGACTGTCGACACTCATTGTGTCAGAGCCAGTGGTGAAGCGATATAGCCATATCCATAGGCCTCATTTTCTCAAGACTATCAACAATGCTTTTGATAACCTTGGGCACATGCAAGTCTTCTTTAATTGTCTGTTGTAAAAATGTCAAGTAAATCCATAAACATAGCAACAGACTTTGATAACCATCATTGAAAACATGAAATTACAAATAACACTCCATATGACTAATGGAACTAAAAGCAATAAACGACTTAATGTCAACCATCCGAGAACACAATAATACAGGAATCAACATCTTCATAACAACAATAATCAGCAGCATAAGAAAGGATTCATAGTCCTAATAAGATCGATGATCTTGGTTTGAATAATGATGTGCCGTGGTTTTGATTATACAAGTAGTTATTAGGTTATTTTTGTCTATACATTATATATTGTGCAGGCGCTAGTTATTCCTTTAATTCTATTGTTCACATCCATCGGGATGTATTTTTTAGGAGAAGAATTCAAAATTTCAGTTCTCTGAGAAATGCCAGTTCGACTCCAATATCGATAAACACATACCTGAATCTCTTTGGAAACATCTTTAAATGTCAGTATACTGATGGATACTTGTCTAGCTTGGAGTGTGATGATATAAGGAGAAATGAACGATTCTAATTTGCCTTAAATGTCTGTTTTGTTGATTCAATTTTGATAAATTGAATTTAGGCTTGTTACTTGTTTTTCTTGGACACACTCTTCAAATATTTTATCCTGGATCCCGTCCTTTTCTTACACACCATAGCATCTCAGTCACAAGAGTACGTCGTTTGTCTAGTGCAGCGGTTCACAAAACCAGAGTTCCCCCCGCTCACACTCACTGCGATGTTATTTCATAAACACTTGGTTGCACTGGTAATATAGAGATATAGACCATACTAGTTGAGTGCGCCACAAAAATTAACAGAATTGTGTTAAACATAACTAAAATATGATTGAACATTTTTTATATTGTATTCATCATAAATAAAGCAGCATTTTTTAGTGTAAGTGCGCCGTGAGTTTTTTCCCAGATTATTTGGCACCGTGCGAACGAAAAGTTCGAGAATCGCTGATGAGCATTGGACTTGATCATGTTGGCATTGCTGATTGCACATTCAGGGTTTGAATACCACGCCCACCACCTCACCAACAACGCAGTAATCTGGGTTGGCGATGTCAAAATATAGTGGGTCTATAAAGACTTAAAATTTTATAAAAATCGCTAAGGGAATACTTAAACAACTGATTAAAAAAACAACAAACTGGTTGAAATATATTGAGAACTGACTTCATAACAAAATAAATTGAAATTGTAAAGAGACTTTATGGACACGCTGTATAACTCCTTGTATATTATTAAATATCAGTAACTGCTTATACGGGGCCTAAATTGGGAGTGAAAAGTGCGTACAAACATTGCGTAAAAAGGCATCTGTTACCCTGATGCCATTTTCCCTCCATGCACCCTATTCTCTTAATTAAGTAACCAAATAAAATATAAACGTAATTTTATTAGATAGTATCAAAATATGAGGTTAGTTACAATAAAATACATTGGATGTTAAAATATATTCAAGAAAAGTAAAGAAATAGGCAGTTTGAAATAAAAACGAAATTTTTTAAAGCAAGTAGCGTTGTTAGGAATAGTATTCATGGTTTAAAATAACAAACAATAATGGAGTAGGATGATAGATAAATACTTTGGTGTAAGAATGACAAAAAATATGATCAGAATAAGTCATTATTATGCAATATACAACAAATGAGATGATTTTGAGAATATAATTGTTAGGTGCATTTAAGAGCAAGGTGGCCTCATAACCAGCATTTGTACTTGAATAAATTTGAACTAAAGGCAAAAAGCACTCAATCAGAAAAATTTATCAATGTGTGTTATTCCGCTAACGTTCTGACTTGAACTGATACTTGTCGAATGGTCTACTCGAGAATCAGCCGAGATGCGCAGTTTGGGTGGCGTAACTTCACTTGGCCACACACTAGTTCAAAGAGTTACGCAAAGCTTTAAGCAGTATGAAAAAAAGAGTTTAATATTGACAAGCAAAAAATGGTCGAAGTCAAATTTTTAGAATGGGTATCCATGTTCTCATAGCAGGGTTGCTGCAAGCTGAGGGTAAAACACTTTGGTAACAAACCCTCCCAAGAATTTTGACATGTTATGAAAAGAATAGCATTATTAGATCAGTGCATCATTATGCAGTGGGTATTGAAATATTGGGTACTCCTGAAGTATGTGCAACCTGAGTTCAGGTTGTGCGCCATCCTGGTGCGCATACTTCAGGAGGTCCAAATATTAACTTATATATTATTTGGTAACGGTTATTTAAAATCCCAGGCATCAAACAGCACAGAAACAAATTTTGCATACCCAACTATACACCAATTGACAACACAATTATATCAACAAATATTGAATATCAATTAATTCAATGTTTCGTGCAAGCCTGACTTATCACAGATAAGGCTTTGTCTTTGGCGAAGCTAAGCTTTGAGCGGTAGAAAAAGGGCAGTTCCATAATGACAAAAATATGGCTGAAGTAAGATTCTTCGGTGCCTTTCATAGTAAGGTTGACGAAAGTTTGAAAATAACAAACAAAAATGGTCAAAGTGGGCTTTTAGGAATGGGTATACATGTTTTATAGCTGGAAAATCACAAGCACAGGGTGAGTACTTTGGGTAATTTGGATCAGTAATTAGTAGTTTATTTTCTGCAATAAATAATACAAAAGCATTTCGGGTGAGGGGAGTCGTGAGAAACCAAATTTGGTTATCGAGCAGCGGCACTCATGAACCTAGAGTAGTGTCAAAATGGGCACTTTAGAATGGCAAACAATTAGTCATTGAATAAGCTTTGTAATTATACTTACCGGTAATAATGAAAAACAATTGGAACATATTTAAGACTAGTAAAAGAGCCTGAGGCCTCAATTAGCTTTTGGGTTCCTCTAAACGAAAACATGTAAAATAGCGGTTAGAAGCATGCTCCATTAATTGTAATGATTGATTTAAAACTAAGGCAAATGATTAGGAAGCATATAAAGTGCTTAGAGCAGTGGTTCTCAAACTTTTTTAGTCTTTTGAAAATTTTCAAGTCTTGTGCCCCACCTCAAAAATAACTAGCTAACAATAAGCTACAAAAACCAGATAGTAACGCGAAAGTATGTTTTATTCGAAAAACACATGGATGGATTGTAAATATCCGAAATAAAAAATGTTAATATCTAAAATAAAAAATGTTATTATCTAAAATGAGGCGGACAAGATCAAATCTAACAACTATTTTTATTTCTAATTAGCTCCACGTCCTCTCAAAAAAATTGTCAACGTCTGCGCCATTTGAGAACCGCTGGCTGGAGGTATATAGTATTCAATGTAGTAAAAAAATCTTTATGGTGGTCCAAAAATATCACTTACTGGTATGTGAATTCTAAATGTCTCGATGGCTGGCGCATTTTGTTAATGTGTGGCTTGCCATTGCCAATGATTACCAAACAATGTTTCACAGATTCGAATCCAAGAGAATGGTTCGACTCATCATTGCATGGTGATTTACGCAACAGCTGGACATAGACTGTTACCACTGGACAAGAGGCCGTGGTTCATCATATGATTAAGTCGTTTTGTCGTTTTCCTCGCCCCGAGATAAATACGTTCTATCCTTATCGCTTCAAAGAACGAAAACAATCCATTCTATGGAACTCAAAGCGATATTCTCTTTTCAAATATCTTTAGGCAGTGGAGAAGGCATAGGACTGAGTCCAGTAGAAGTTGTTGATGCTGTCTTATTCCTCTCTGTATTAAATTTATTGCGTTTGGGACAAAATAGTTTTTGAATTTCTCCCGTCCGTACAATGGTGAAAACAAAGATGAAGACTCCCTGTGAAAAATAGAAATATATTTGCCAGTTGTTTGCAAATGTGACATATCCAAGTGCCTACACCAGGGGTTCCCAAACCAGGGGTCGTGACTCCAAATTGGGTCGGAGTGATCCTTTGCAAAATGGTAGCAAAATACCATGGAATGCTTTTCTAGTACCTTGATCATAGTATAGGTATGAATAAAACTCATAAAAGAAAAAACATACTAAAATTGGATCTCAAACAAATAAAGTAAACATTTATCACCTGAAATGCATTTGCTACAGCGAACAGCCAACTCATGACTTGCAAATAAGTTTGATTATCGGAAAGAAGCATGAAGTAACCGATCACCCATGACAATCCAACTGTTGTTGCCATGACAAGCGATATTGTCACATTTCGCTTCGTACTTTTAGGTGACGCTGATGATCCCACCTAAAATATGAAAATTTTTATGATCAAGTCGCTACTAGTAGGAATCCATGAAAAATGGCGAATCAGAATATTAGCGCGCTTGTCATCAGTGCCACCGATTGTTACGCTGTGTGGTTCACGGAATGGAGTTCGGTGTGGGACAACTGTGTGAATGAGGAGGACTAAATCCTACAATTATCGTACTTGGTGGGGACACGTAGCACGTTGGTTTTCAACTGGGTTCCCAGCTGTAGGTGCACCACAATGCTAGGCGCAAAACGGATTTTACTTTTTCCTTCCTGTTCTTCCTAGTTTTGTGCTTGATAAGGTTATTTTACAGTGTTTTTCACTTTGTTGAGCTTGAATTGTTTGAACATAATGTGATTTGGAATCTATCAATCATAATGACACTATAAATACCACTGGAATGATAAACAGGGGGGCGAGAGCCATAAAAGATTGGCAACCACTCCTCTATACATTCACTCTTTTTTTGGAACTCAGTAATTCACGCTTGCTTGTACACAGCCTTGCTTAGAGTGGAGATGAGGGAGCTGACTGGTAACTGACAGAGAGGTCGTGTTTGCAATATGAGTGAGCCATTCTATTTTCCTTCCCCCCAAAAAATAAAAAATTCAAAAAACTAACCTGCTTTTTGAAACATGTTATTTTAGGTATTACTATACAATACACAACAATGTTGTAAACGAGTAACAATCCAACTGGAAGAAGGAATCCAAAGTATAAAGAATTGTTCTGCAGCCAACAGAAGTTACGAGCGTTGTAGGATGAGTCGATAAAAGGATCGCCTAAAAAATACAGAAAATAGAATATAGAGCTTTTCACAGGTGGTGCAAGGTTTTTGATGTTTTTTCACAGTTTTACACATTTTTGCAAGGTTTTTGGTGTTTTTTCAAATTTTTCGCATGTTTTTGGTGTTTTTTTGTTTGTTTTGCACGATATTTCAACTCTTCAAGAGAACATTTCTTTCAAACACTGTTTGGATTCGATTATACTTCCACTGTCCTCACAGCCCTGATGCTAACTTAGTATCAATTACCTCCATCGCAAGCATATGTTGTGTACTGCTTGTCAATATGCCCGAGTGTAATCCCAGCGTTCAAGGCCACAATCAGCGCGGGGATTCCATATGCAACTACTGCTGCAGCAAACATATTGTAACGTTGACCTCTGGTTTCCATCACCTGGATGTCAGAATATAATTTTAATATTTATCCAGACAAAAGGAAAGACTAAAAGCTTAATTATATGTAAATCAACTACTGCTCAACTACTGAAAACTTGCTTCCCTCTGAAGAAAAGAAATATTAAAAATAATAATAAATGGTTTGACAAGGAACTCTTAAAAATGCAGAAAAAAAAGCATAAACTATACAAAAACTATCTTACTGAAAAATCAGAGCAGACCAAATTTAAATATTCAGAATGCAAGAAAAAATATGAGAAATTGATAACTGCTAAGAAACAAAATTATTACAAGTCATTACTAGGTAGACATCGTAATGATCTTAAGAAAACTTGGCGTACTATGAACGATCTGCTTGGGCGTTCTAAACCAAATCTAACAAAAGTATTTTCTATTAACGGCCAGGAAACCTCGGATCCTGTCGAAATAGCAGATCATTTTAACTCGCACTTTTCTACAATTGGAAATAAAATGGTCGAACGGTTTACTCATACTAGAAGGGATGACTTTAAGCAATATATGGGGCATCCCAGTAAAACCTCCATGTTTCTTGCACCGACAACAGCTTTCGAAGTCCAAAATATTCTGAAATCTTTTCGACCCAAAACCAGTTGTGGAATAGATGGAATTCCCTTTAAAGTTATACGAATGATGCCCTGGAATTGTATTTGTGCTCTCGCACATATCTTTAACTGCTCATTACAATCTGGTAAATACATAGACCAGTTCAAATTATCCAAAGTTATGCCATTGTTCAAAAAAGGAAATGCAAAAGATGTAAAAAACTACCGACCGATCAGCTTACTTCCCGCATTTTCAAAAATTCTAGAAAAAATTATGTACAAACGACTCAACCATTTCCTAGACCAAAAAAATTTCTTTTATTCACAACAATTTGGCTTTCGTCAAAATCATTCAACATCTCATGCAACATCCCTGCTTGTCAGTAAAATTCTAGAAGGATTTGATAAGAATGAGTATACTCTCAGTATGTTCTTGGACCTTTCCAAGGCATTTGATAGTATTGACCATGACATATTACTAGCCAAATTGCACCATATTGGCGTTAGAGGTCAGAGTTATAATTGGTTTAAAAGCTACTTATCAGGAAGGAAACAAGTAGTTATATACAATGATGTAGCATCTAGCACATACTGTAATTTGACTGTAGGTACTTTACAAGGTTCTATTTTGGCTCCATTATGTTTTTCAATCATTATTAACGACTTTCCGAATTCTCTTCTTCACTCTGATATCATACTTTTTGCTGATGACTCAACGCCATATCTTCGAGGCAAAAACTTGCCTGAACTTTTGACCAAGGCAAATACCGACTTAGAAAATATTCAAGCTTGGTTGTCTGCGAACAAACTCACTATTAATGTCGATAAAACTAAATATATGATATTTAGCACGCCGAAGCAAAAGTGTCCAACTCTGCAACAAAATTTGGAATTATATGGAATAAATATAGAAAGAGTTAATCAGACTCGCTTTCTGGGTGTAATGATCGATGATAAATTGTCTTGGAAACAACACACCAATATGGTTCTATCGAAAACAAGGTCGTCTCTTAGTGCCATTACGAAAATAGCCAACTACTTAAATACATCTTGTTTAATATCTCTATACCACTCTCTGATAGAAAGCCATATTCGTTATTGTGCCTCAGCTTATGTTCATCGCCAATCGTCCATTCTCAAAAAAATTCAAAGTGTTTGCAATCGCTTTATTAGAAGAGTTTTTCATAGAGGTAATCGCGAAAAAATTGATGACTTATTTAAAGAGCATAGGCTACTACGAGTTGTGGATTTAGCTAAATTCGAACTATGTAATATGATGTTCTCTTGTCACATTGGAGAGCTTCCGACCAGCCTGAACAGCCTGTTCCAAGCAAACCCAAATTCAAACAGCAGAAATAAAGATAATTTTTTTATTCCATTTGTCAGTAAAAGTATTTCACAAGAATCAATCGCAGTATGTGGACCAAAAGCTTGGAATTCCCTACCCGATGACATCAAAAATTCAAAATCGAACTCAGAATTTCGTTCCAAACTTAAACAATATATATTATCATCATATTAGCAATTTTCTCTGCTTTGAACATGTTACTGTTTGGAGATTATTTTTTTAAGGTCAGTTCAACACTGAAAGGGAGAGCTGTTGATTATTTGGATTGAATGAACTATCAGGAAACTGTCCTCCTCTTCAGTCACCATAGACCAGCTGACAATTTCAATAACTCCACAGGATACTTCACCCGGATTCAATATAGAACAATGGACTGAATTAATAACTAGCACACCATTCTAATTTCATTATCATGCGTAATTAGACAACAACAAAAGCACAGCAATTTAGGTTATAGATAGAATGCTCAAATAGTAGGGAGTAGGGACAATGGTTTTTGTTCGAGTAGCATGCTGTTCAATTTATTTCCATTGTTGCTACCTATCACCGAATCACACTTTTTCTTCTGCTCATCCCAGGATACCATATAATTTTATTATTTTAATTTACATTGGAAAATCCATGACATGGTAAAATGGCTTCTCTTTATAACTTATCATTCCCTATCCCACTGTACCTTTATACCTTTCTAATCTTCTGGCTGAAATGCAACCATAATAGGTTTTGTGGAAATGTTTTTTTATTTTTTTTTTGAAACTTCATTGTTTTTGGCTGAATCCAGAATTTCAAAAAAAACCTTATAATAGTGAGTCATTTGATACATACCTTTTTTATCATATTTCGCCAAAACCTGTAGGGTCACATTTTGGCTAGAACAGCCATAGACCACTCATAACACTGTCGCCCTTGAGTGTTGCATACCATATATGTACACACCCTTTAAACTTGACCATTCCCGCGTTTTATAGTATGTGGTATCATCACTCAACGGTATTGTACATTCATCCAAATTCTTAATTTTTTTTTTTTTTTTTTTAAATTTTTTATTACTATATTCATATGCATTGTGTTTCATGTTGTGTTGTGTCTCTATTTATAGATGTTGTTTTGTCTAACAAACTCCTTTGTACAAACAGTTTTGTACACTCCACCCATATCCCTGTTACCGCATCCACCCACCCTCCTCGCACAACTGCCTGTATAAAGGACCATATTGTACATATTTGATTTACCCTATTTTAATTTATATAAATCAAAGGGGTGTATGCCGCACATCTGTGTTTTAGGCCAATATGGTCTTGTGCATACATCCCGTCTTCAGTATTTATAAGTACTTACTCTTTTATATTGCTTTTACGAGACGAATAAACATACATAAATACATACATACTGGTCCAGACCGGGTATGTGAAAGAATGTTTTAACTAGGCTGTCATTAGACATTTATGTAAAGGTGCAGTGTAAACAGGTATAACTGACCAGAAGTTATGTGAGTAGAGCTGGAAATTTCAGGGAAAACACTTTAACTGTTAACCAAGTAAAATTAACCGGCTAACCGCAGCGTGACGTTTCACATAATAAATTACAATTTTAAGTGACCTTATCTCTGTATCTCTCAAAATTATTCATGAATTGAGATAGTGAGCCATCCTTTGATGGCAACGAGTCCACAATTGGACAATGGTGTAACAATAGGATATGATTCACATATTTATCCCGGGGAAGACGAAAGCCGATAAGACAGCATAATCATTTTTGGATCAAACTTTGGATTGGAGAAAAGTAAAACAAAACAATTTGAAAAACTTGGAACTTCGAAAAAATAAATGTACTCACCTTTACCACATCCCTATATACAGTGTGGCTATAGATCGCCATCCAGAACCATGCCGTTAACAAAGCATAATGCAATAGGGCAGCGAGTATCGAACACCCGATCTCATCATTAGCGGCGTCAACTCCAAACATGAAAAGAAGGAATGAAACAGCCAGGCATCCACATATGTTCATGATCACTTGCATTGGCTGTTTTCTTCTAAGACGCCTGAATTAGAAAACCAGAATAAATTTAGTTAGAGGACCTATGAATTTCAATAGTCCTGCTACATGCCAACGCAAATGTATTTCTGTAATGTTTCGCCTGACCGAGATCAGACTTCCTCAGACAAGCAGTTTACTGAACAGTCACAAACAGATGTCTGAGGAAGTCTGATTTTGCAGCAGGACACTTTAATTGCATAGAATAGTCATGTTTATTTCTGCTACAGCATCCTTGCATTATACACATACGGATCCACTAGCACAGGGCTATTCAACTATTTTTATCGAAGGTCCGCAAACAAAACTTCAAAATTATTTGGGTCCGGTCATTCCATAAATGATATTTCGGCATCCTTAAACGAGCACTTCCTCGACCGACTAATGATTAGTAGCAAATTAAAATTGTTTATTATGGTGTTATATTTCTTTTCGTATATATTCAAAACTATGAAAGTCATTTTATGATAGGAAATTCAAAAAGTGGGGCTAATGATCCAAAATAAATAATTAGGTGAGGTCCAAATCCAATACTCGAAAGGTCCGGATTCGGACCGCGGTCCGCCAGTTGAGTAGCCCTTCACTAGCATAAAGGCATAGAGAAAAGATAGGAAGTTAGTCTCGCGCTACCCAACTCCTAATCATATGATGGGAACGATGGCTTCTAAAGCGCTTGAATGTGTATGAGGTAAAAACTTTAAAATGCAACATTAGGTTATATGGTAGCTCCATTAGACATAAAAACTGTTTTCTTAGCAGGAAGGGGATAGAAAAAGATTTTACATTTATTGGAAGATGAAAGCTGATAAAACAACTTAGTCATATGGCAAACCATAGCCTCTCACCCGTCCATGTCGGGTATGGGATTACTTAACCAGTTATTTGTTTCAGCTACATGGACTTGGATGATGAAGGAATCAACCAGTGCCAGTCCATGATGGAGGGAAGCACAGCGATCCTCTCTCACATATCTATCCTGACAAGATTGAACCTGCGAGCTCGAAGGAATCGAAAATGCAATAAAAGCAAATTCCTTCCAGGATTGTATTGTTTCTAGGATATAAAACTGGGTAACTATTTTCATACCCGACATGGACATGGCTTTCTCCACTCCCATCCATGCTCCCGAAAACTAATAACTGGCTATCTAATTCCATACCCGACATGTTATGGTAACCAGATGAGAAGCTGGGGTTTGCCCTGATTGAGCTGTCTTATGGGCTTTCCTTTCTCCTGGGATAAATATTCAAATCCCATCTTATCATCTTAATATTCACTATTCGGTGCTCCCGAAGTATGTGAACCACGATGGCGGACATCGGAACGTAACATGGGTAACAGGTTAGGGTTAGGCGATAATTTTTTTCCAATTTTCCCTAATTTAGTCCTATTATCAGTTCGAAGACTAGCCAAGAGCCTCCCGTAGTATTTATACCTAAAATTATGGCCTAACCCTAACCTAGTACACATATTACATTCCGATGTCCGCCATCTTGGTTCGCATACTTCGAGAGCCCCCGCTATTCTACAGAAAAACTTACTTTGAAAATCCCACAACCAGCACAGTACAGATCAGACATATTGCTGACAACCCGCATCCAACATACGTTACGATTGTTATCGCTATGTTCGATCCAATCTCATCCTTGCTCTGAAAGACAAAATATTTTTTGTTTTATTTGCTCAACTTTGCGAGTTTCAAAAATTTTGATTTAACGAAACACCAATGTGCACAAAAAATATTTTCTAACACAGGGGTTCTCAAACTTTTAGTGTTATGGGGCCTGTGAAGATATTGACTATTATTTACGAAGTCGCACAATTAATTAGCCCCACAAGTTTGACAAACATCTTAATAAAGTAGTGTTGAAATGTATCAACAAGGTGGTTTTTGAATTATGAGATTATTTATTTGAACTTATAGGGCCATATTCAAATTAACGCTACCATTGTAAAATTTCATTAATGGGTGCTCCCGAAGTATGCGAACCAAGATGGCGGACATCGGAATGTAATATGTGTACTAGGTTAGGGTTAGGCCATAATTTCAAGTATAAATACTGCGGGAGGCTCTTGGCTAGTCTTCGAACTGAAAATAGGACTAAAATAAGGAAAATTGGAAAAAAATTATTGCCTAACCCTAACCTGTTACCCATGTTACGTTCCGATGTCCGCCATCTTGGTTCGCATACTTCGGGAGCACCCATTAATGTCGTTATTGCTCTTCAGAAAGTTACAAATTTACCCAAGTCTGTATTTAATGTGTAAGTGAATAGCTCATGGAGCCCCTAGGTTTCTCTCGCGGAGCCAGCCCTGGGATCCGTATGGAGCACTTTGAGGACCTATGTCATAGCGTATAGCAGGGCTACTCAACTGGCGGACCGCGGTCCGAATCCGGACCTTTCGAGTATTGGATTTGGACCGCACCTAATTATTTATTTTGGATCATTAGCCCCACTGTTTGAATTTCCTATTATAAAATGACTTTCATAGTTTTGAATATATACGAAAAGAACTATGACACCATAATAAACAATTTTAATTTGCTACTAATCATTAGTCGGTCGAGGAAGTGCTCGTTTTAAGGATGCCGATATATCATTTCTGGAAAGACCGGACCCAAATAATTTTGAAGTTTTGTTTGCGGACCTTCGATAAAAATAGTTGAGTAGCCCTGGCGTATAGTGTTAACACCTTTTTCATCATGCCAACATTGAAATAGCTTATTATACTAACACAGTACTTGATCTGGCAAGAAATTCACGATGTACCTTATAGTTGAACCACTTATAAAAAAATGAAGTAAAAAACATTAGCTAACAAGTTGTACTTACCACCAGAAGAGCAAAATTAGTCAGATGGTTACAGTGACATTCAGGAGGATCCCCAGGTATCAGACAACATCCATCACGAGACCACCATTGCTTGTCAAAGTCCCAGAAGACACATTCAAGATTAGTGATGTCAGTCTGAAAAAATATAAAGATGAAAAGTTATATACAGGAAAACAAAAAAAAACACAGAACCCGTAAATTTCTCAATTACTTTTACGATGATTAAGAAAATTTATTTAACACTTGATCTCCTGTACGTGTATTGTAGTACTAAAAAGTTTCGGTTCCATTACATTTGAACCCACGTACATTTGAACCCATGACAATTGCACCTGTATGGTATTGCACCTTTGGAATTTTTTTTGTTTCACGGATAGTTAAACCCATACTAACCCTAACCCATGGGTTTTAGCACCCGCATATAGATTGAACCCGTGAATATACGCATGGGTTCAAATGTACATGGGTTTAAATGTACGGTCACCAAAAGTTTCAGCTGTATAGCTGTATAGACGTAATAGTGAAAGCAATAAGTAACTATTTTTGAGAAAAGTTGCTCAAAGCAAACTTGATTTTCTACAATGTTTGAAAGACAAAGATAACTCAAAAATGACCCTTAACAAAATACGAGTATCTTAATCTATTCCTAAAAGTAGGAATTTACTGTAACAACGAATCTCACAAATTCAAAACATTTTCAAATTGACAATTTGCATTAGACATTCTTTGCCCATGCTTTTCCAAGAAATTTAAAACTTCTAAATCACCTTGAATTCATCTCTCTGAACTTTCTCAGGTTTTTCATCGACTTCTCTGTTTGTGATGACAACAGGATCAATCAATCTGATGTTGCTTAGAGATGATTCTTTATCCCCAAGACTGCTTGCTATTACCTGGGAAAAGTTGAATTTTGATATATTCAAATTTAATTTACTCCTCATATTGAAAAATTTTGTATGCCACTCAGATGTCTCAGTATGGTTCTCACCCAGTACCATACTAATCCAGCCACTCGGATGTTGATCTGAAAGTTCTTACCCAGTTTGTATCTCTACTTGATGGGAAGAATGTGCTGTTCCGATATCCGACTGATACGATTCTGACAGACGATGTTGCACGTTTTGATCTTGGTGATGAAGAGGCTAAAAAAGACCAAATTACAATAAAATAGTGAGGGCTCCAGTATACAGAGACACAAAGTTCATAGGTCATATAGATAAGTACATCTATTTTGTGGAAAAGCATTAAACATTAGATGTATGATGTCATTGCAGGTTAAAAATCTCAGGTTCAAATTTCATTTCTATCATCACCTCATCCAGGACGTAATAAATTCAGTACAAGTATATACATATATGACTCACCGACTGCCTCAGCCGCTTTAGCGAATGCTTCTTCTGGAATCCTTATTTCAATTGGTGAAATGATTCTTCCATCAGAACTTTCAGAATAAAAGTCAGGGATGAATGTGATTGATGTTGAAAAGCTCCCAGCATCTGGGACATCTTGTACCTTGAAAATGAAATGAACTGTATTTGGGCTGTGTGTCAAGGTGCCTGACACCAGGATATACTCCTTCCACCCCGCCCATTGTGTAATAAATTGTGTAGGCAATGCTAAATTGATAACGGTCCTTCCATCTCCTTGCGTAGCAGTTGCTACCTGGCCACAGTGAAAAGTGCGTGAAACCTCATCAAATTTAATCTTTTTATCATGTTTTCTTTTGCAAAAAATGTGTTATGCAAATCGTGACGTTACAGGCAGGCTAATTACAAATATTAACTGGATTATCTACTCTGTGATTCAGCCATACATTGGCTGTCATTATGAACCTGAATACTTCACCTCATTTTCCCTCATTTCATGCAATGGATCCCCATCTAAAGTATTTAAAATCTGGCTTAACAACAAATTTAAAAGTACAAACCTTGATATTGATATCTTTACTAATTGCAGTGAACCCAGATGTAGCGTCTGCTTCAAGCTTTCTTGACAACGTGGACAGTGATTGGACGAGACTTTGTTTTTGATATGTTGTTTCTGATGTTTCTGGTTATAAAATAATATTTTGAGATTTAGGATTTACATATTCATCCTGGGGGAGATAAAAGCTACTACTAAGACGGCTGAATCATATGGTGAACCACGGCCTCTTGTCCAGTTACCAGTTTCATGTCGGGTATGGAATTAGTTAGTTAGGTATTTGTTTCAGATGCATAGACAAGAGGATGGAAGAATCCTCTTACCTTATGTAAACCAACCTACGACGGTGAGGAGTCCAGCAATCCTGTTGCACATAATTATCCCTGTGTGAGATTCGAACCTGCGAACCCACACAGCGTGATCAGAAGTGCGAGCGTATTCCTAACGCTTAGCTTAATGCACCACACATCCCAGCAAAGCTTAATAAGTACTACTTTCAATATATAAATAAAATCATATACAGGTATAAATGGTAAAGATGTTGACAAATTGCTCATATAGTGATGGAATTCAAAACTTCAAAAACATGTTTTTTTTTATCAAACTCATTAACAACACGTCATCTCATTTTAGAAAATCACACAACTTTGATAGCTCTATAACAGAGGTGTGCAACTTTTTTTGTCAGTGGGCAGACATCAGACATCTAGCTGGTCCACGCTAAAAAGTTAGTTTTTCCATATAAACAACAAATTTAAAAAATTATTACAATGCAAAATTTTATTTATTCAACATTTTAGTGGGATACTTTTGTTCTAACATAGTTTGTTAACATCAGATTTGACAGAAGTCAGGATTTTATGCTTGATGGGGAGAACTCCACATTAAATGGTAAACTAAACTTGAAAGTACCTTGTTGTCCTGACTGTGAAAAATACTCAGACATATGACTTGTAATTTCTGCAACATTCCCAATATCAGTATTTGAAAACTGGAAGAGAAAAGAAGTTATAGCATGGAATATATAGAAGGGGTATTAAGAAATCAGTAACCAATCAATGACTCAGAGGTTTTGAATTCTTAGACCAGGGGTCGGGAACCCATGGCTCGCGAGCCATATATGGCTCTTTTGGTGACGGCATATGGCTCCCAAAAAATCTAATATCCCAAGACTAAGCTTACTATTGTTACGAGATTTCAAACTCTTTTATAACTAATTTTGACAGGAAATTCCCAATACGTTTGAGAACGCGCATCCAGCACGTGTCTATGTTGTGTAAGATAATTACCAGACAGGCATTGTGACAAACAAGGGGGTTCTGGAACATATATTGTGACATCACAAAGCGATATAGTTTTAAAAACACTACGGAGATGCCTAAACGAAAAAGGGTGATGAGTATCGTAGATTTCAACTTGGGCTGCATGTAAGCAACCGTTCAAGGCCCGCAGTGACTACATGCAGCATCAGAAATCACATTAAATGTATATTGACATTGTATGTGTTGACTTTTGAGTAAACATTTCAGGCCTGATTAAGTGGAGGAATGTTATATGGCTCGCACGGAAATGCAATTGAAAATATGTATATTTTATGGCTCTCTTGACCAAAAAGGTTCCCGACCCCTGTCTTAGACACTTGTTAGAATTATAATTTAACACATATCCCTACTCGATAACCAGCTTTGGTTCCCCCTACTTTCCTTCGGCAGTAAAACTGTAAATAACATTTTCTCGTCAATTTTGTACGATTTCTACTGGTTAGAAAAAATATATCATATGTGCCACAGGATTAATGAGTAGTTCCCAACTATTTTCGTTAATTCCCTCTTTGACTATTTTGATGGTCTTTATTCCTACCTCACTATGAATAAACTTAATTTTCTTATTCAATTTTCACTGCATCTCCAGCTAGTATTATGCACAAGTCATACTCTCGTTTTTGTTCAAGTAGTTTGTAATATGTGCATGAATAAGTATTACAGTGATAATAAAAAACTAAGGAATATTTGTAATACAGCAGCAAATGCAAAGCAAAATTTCTTCTCAAGAATGACAAAATTCCTCGCTGGGCAGAAATTCTGTTCCTGTAATTTTGCACGAATGTCGTATTTCTCTATGATAGCGCTATCTGACGAAATATCTTAACACTTTCTGTACTACGGACATATATATACGTCATCTGGCAAATACCATTCAGTGCCACGAACGTATCTATATATCCCTGGTAGGGAAAGATGGCTCCAACCGGAAGAAATAAAAAAATCTCATCTCAGTTTTCTCACCTGCAAACTGGCTTTGGAAATGCCCTCAAAATATTTTGTGATATCTCCGACATCTTCTTGATTTATTCCATCAACGTTAGATGATAACACTTGGAGGCGCTGAAGAGTATCAGTGACTTGTTTTGAAGAGTTATAAGGCTGAGAACACAGCAAGAATAGGGGTTGGTTATGCGGGTATGATGAAACAACATTAACGCCAACAAGTAAATTACAATATAGAATATAAATGCAGTTGTTTTGAAAATGTTGTTCTTTGTCCGCAACACGGACTCGACAATGTGTAAATTGTGCTACGCGTTAGGTATACACTTGCCACCGCACCTCTGATAACCATGCTTGTGTTCACAGGTTCGAATCCCATGCAGGGGTAGTTAGGTGCGAGAGGATTGCTGGACTCCTCGCTGCTGAGGGTGGTTCACCTAATCGGTGATTGGTGACGGCTTTCTCTATCATCAAGTCCATGCATCCGAAAAGAAATTACTGGCCAACTAATCCCATACCCGATACGGACTGGTAACTGGACTAAAGGCTGCAGTTAGCCATATAATTAAGCCGTCTTATCGGTTTTCTGTTCACCGGGATTAATATGTAAATCCTACTCCAACACTAATGAAGGTCACAATATTTGAACCTGCGAACCCACGCAGGGTAATTAGAGATGCGATGGCAAGTATATTCTCAAACTTAGAATGATGCACCAACTGCTGGGATGTAAACGCTAGTGAGTTACAGCTCCCTCTACCATCAAAATTTAGAGTTAATGGTAATATAAAAATCCTACAATAGTAGGATAGAATTTACATATTTACCCCGGGGGGAGAGAAGCCGATAATGTGGCTTAATCATATGACGAACCTCGTTTTCTCTTCTGGTTAACAGTTCATATTGGGTATGAGATTAGTTAGCCAGTTAATTGTTTTCAGATGCAAGGACTTGATAGAGTAACTGCCATATTATGAAGCCAGCTGATCCACTTTCTCAGTTCACCATCTTATCAAATTTCCTCCCGTAAATATGGAAGATCTTATTTCTAACAATCCCACCTGTGATGTCACACCCTTAATTGTCTCTCTGCAGTCGGTACGGACCAACGTGTCAGGATCAAACCTTGAGGAATTTAATGAAGTTGACACACATGAGACTGATGCGATTGGTCTGCTGGTACCTGTATAAGTAAAAACTAATGTGAGAATAATAAGGGAAGATGAAGTTTTGGACACACACACCGAGATATATTGATCATTCATTCCCTGGTAAAATTGTGATTACTATTTTCTCGTAATTTGTGAGGATTGATTTTTTTACTTGTTGAAAAAAATAAACTTGACTTAGCTTGATATAGCTTAAAGAGAGAGTTAAGAACAACAATGAGACCACATCATAATTTAACCTCTGTGTATCCTTTGTGTTGTATTTTTCACCAGGAAAGTGAATCAAACCATAAATAGAACTAATGATAGCAAGACACAAAAACTAGGAGGAAGATGAAAAATTAACATGGAGAAAAACGAAACAAAAGTCTAAGTCAATGCTTCCGAAAACAAATAACTGGCTAACTAATCCCATACCCTACCTAGACTGGTAACCGGACGAGAGGCCGTGGTTCGCCATATGATTAAACCATCTTATCGGCTTTCCTCTCCCCGGGATAAATATGTAAATCCTATCCTATCCTAAAAGCTGAATTTCCTAGGCAAGCTAGAACCCACCTTCACACATCTGTACAGAATATGACACCAAACCAGGGAATGATGCAGGAAAAGTGAAGCCATCAATCTCTTGAAGATCACATGATCCTGCAATGAGAAGAATCATTAGTTGGGTTTACAGACTTCTCGACAACAGACATAAGGTGGCATAAGATGATTTGGGTTATGAGTTTGATTTTCAGTCACCTTGGGAGTTGTTTAACAATAATAATATACAAACGAGAATATCAGTCGGAGGCCAAAGACTTATCGATAGAAACTGCAGTTTCGATTCATGACTCTATAGTGGCACCATAGTCCCATCACTATTTAATTAATAACTTGCTAATTATACGACATAATTCATCCAAAATCAATAGGCTTCTGGTCCGAGATATGATGAATGCACATGCAAAATTTGGATCGATAAGTAATGATTAGGATTAATATAACATTTTGGTAATATCACCACAGTGGTACAGGTAACCTGTCGGAGTGAGATTTTGTTGATACGCAATATCATAAAGACATCATTTCATCTTACGCTCATTCACACTATCTACCCCTAAACTGTTTGTGCAATATCTTGGATCAAGGGTTCTCAAACTTTTGGAGTTACAGGGCCCGTGATGAGGTTGACTATTATTCACAGAGCCCCACAAATAAATTTTAAAAATAAAACAAACAAAAACACATTGGTACCTACCGTTTAGTGTTCCTGAGTAAATTTACTTTAATTTAAACGCTAAACTTTTTTTAATAGGGTTAATACAAGACATAAATAAATTTGAATTTCAATTATATATACTGAGGCTGTAAATTTGACACTTGAAAAACATACTAATAAATTAGAATAAATTAATGTTTTTGGAATACTGAAAAAGTCGCTAATAACGTGCGCGATTATGACAAAGCATTTTAAATGCTCGCGTTGACCATGGATTGAATATTTTACGCAACAGGAAACTCGTTATCCACTGATAAAGTCTTTTTTTTGACGAGTGACAGTAACAACAGCTTTTTTCATAACAGTGATGACTCAAATTATTTCAAGTATCTTACTAATCACAATACATGGTTGAGATTTACCAATAAATAGCCAGTCAGTATGTTCCACAGCTTTTCAAATTAGGGGTTAGGGTGGATTTAAATTTAGGGAGTGGTGGTAATTTTGTTAATGATGACAAAACTTATAAAAATGTGTTACTCATTTAACTGTCCATCTGCACCAGCATATAAACCACTTTCTGGGTATTCAAATACAATTTTATGTATGTTGATAATCAAACTGTAGTAATACACCTCAGCGGTGTTAAGATAACGGGGAAGTTTGAAATGTTTAGGAAGGAGGGTGTCCACCCTACATACGGGGAGGAAATCACTAAAGCTAGCTGTTAGCATGTCAGCGCTTTGCTATCAATGCTCTTTCCACCTTCAGTTTAGGGCTCGAGATGAGGAATTCAGGCAGACTTTTAGATAAAACTAATAACCAACCTTCCATTTCTACTGGGAAGCACAGCCTTCCACAACCATTATAGCAGCATATCTCATTCTCACTGCAACCTGTCCTTTCTGAATCCATGCATTCATTGACACAGACTGCACCTCCATCTAAGATGGTTGGACAACGAGGGTCTGTAGAAAAGTATAAATCGCTTTCAAGTTGGTGAATAAAAGGATTAGAAGGAATTTTTATATTTTTATCCCTAAGGAGAGAAAAGTCTGTAAAATAAGGATAAATTGGCATTACTAAAAAAGAGAGTAGTACACATGATAGCTAATCTATGATGAATAAATTTGTGCCCACGAGAGATATGTACGTGGTGATTGATGTTCTCCTTGTTATTGCTGTGCTGATTTCGTCTTGCTGTATGGTTCACTATTTCCTTAACAGACTTGGACTGGATAGGATAGGATTTACATATTCATCCCAGGGGAGAGGAAAGGGACTCAACCATATGGCAAACCATGGCTTCTCGTCCGGTTACCATTCTATGTCGGGTATGGGATTAGTTAGTTATTCATTTTTGGAAGCATGTACCTGATGGTGGAGGAAGCTGTAACCGACTAGCGGTTACATAAACCACCCCATGGCGGCAAGGAGTCCAGCAATCCTCTTGCAAATACCCATCCCTTTATGGAATTAGAACCTGCGAACCCACGCAGAGTAATCAGAGTGATGGCCTGGTAACCGGACAAAAGACTGTGTCTTGCTATTTCATAAATTTGTCATTGCATAAATAAAAGAAACAGTCTATCAAATAGAATATTCATATTTATTCTTGCCACTGCATCCTTGCGTTACACGCATACGGATCCACCTGTGCAAAGGCATTGAGCAGGGCAAGGTAGTCTTGCGTAATCCCGACTGATAATTAAAAGAAAAGTGCTAATATTTTCATTGCAGTTAGGAAGGCTGTGGTTCACCATATGATTAAGCCAACTCATCAACTTTTTTTTTCCACATATATACATAGAATCTCATACCAACCTTGAAACGTAATGCAAACTCTCCCACAACCGTTATAACAACAATATTCCCCTGCCCTACAATCTGATGACGTATCACACTCCTGGACGCAGAAGGCTACATCCTCATCTTCTATAGCAGGACAGAGAGGATCTGGGAAATCGAAATGGACAAGAATGAAAAAACGGAAGGGTGCAGGCGCAAAATATTAACAAAACATGGTTCTATCACCACTTTCATTCACGTTGAATGTGAAGAAGGCATTGTAAATTCACTATGAACAAGACTTGATACAAGCATCCATCGGCAATTTAAGAACTTTTTTTTTAATAAAGCAGGACAAATAGGACAACTCGGTACTCTTGAAGTATGCGCACCAAGATGTCGCAAAACCTGAACCCTAACCTGGTACGCAACCCGAGTTCAGGTTGTGCGCCATCTTGGTGCGCATACTTCAGGAGGTCCGACAACTCTGATACAAGCAGGATGCGTATGGGACAAGCGTGAGATGAGCAGGATATTAGGAGGCCCTAACAAGTATTTATTAAAAATATAATCGAAGAGGCATGATATTCTAATATAATTCAGGCTTCTTCTAAAAGTTTATTATCATGGTATGCAAATAAGTGAAGCATTGGTTTGAACAATTTCTACCTCTGCAGTTCTTTCCATCTCCAACTAAACCAGGTTTGCAGCTGCATGTGTGACTTCCTTCAGTATTTGTACAATTCGCTTCCCGATCACAATCGTGTGTTCCATCAACACATTCATTTACATCTAAATAAATAAGAAAAACTTCAAACTGGTATTTTTATCGAATGCTTTTTTAAATATTTAGTTTGGCATAAATATAATGCTATCATGTTCATCCAGAGGAAGTTGACAAGACTGAATTCAGTGACCAGGCCATGTTGGGTTGAGATTCCTTAATCGCAAGTTATAGGTCAAATTCAACACTATGATTGTTTACAGTCGCAATAGTTCTTGGCACCAAAGTGGACAGTCGCCCATAACTTGAATCAGAGATCAGACCTTTGTTTTTAAGTGAATGCGGATGAAATTGCAATAATGAATTTCCTTATAAAATGTCGAGTTATCCCTCAGGTCATCCAAGTATTGAGTCTAGTCAAATACTGGATCAATCAGTTAGCATTTTTTGTTAACACAATATATAGACATCATAAAAAATAAAATATAAGACAAATTGAATAACTGTAATTGTGTGACAGAAATCGCGAGCCAATTTATTATTGTTGTTGGTTAGTAGCTCATAAGTCGTTGCATTTAGATGACATAGGATAGGATAGGATAGGATTGGATAGGATTTACATATTTATCCCGGGGGAGAGGAAAGCCGATAAGACGGCTTATCCATATGGCGAACCACGGCCTCTCGTCCGGTTACCATTCCAAGTCGGGTATGGGATTGGTTTTTACTGTATTGTTTGTTTTCGGAAGCATGGACTTGGTGGTGGAGGAAGCCGTAACCGACCAGCGGTTACGTGAACCACCCAACGACGGCGAGGAGTCCAGCAATCCTCTCGCACATAACCATCCCTACATGGGATTCGAACCTGCGAACCCACGCAGAGTAATTAGAGGTGCGGTGGCGAGCGTATTCCTAACGCTTAGCCCGTTGAGCCACACCGCCGCGCCATACGGATGGAATTTCATTTTTTTTTTTTGGGGGGGGGGGAGTCCAGGTTGGGTATGGGATTAGTTAGCCAGCTATTTGTTTTTGGAAGCATGAACTTGATGGTGGAAGAAGCTGTTACCGACCAGCGGTTATGTGAACTACCCTACGGTGGCGAGGTGTCCAGTAATCCTCCCGCACATGATCTTTCCTGCATGGGATTCGAACCTGCGAACCCACGAAGGGTAATAAGAGATGTGGTGGCGAGCGTATTCCTAACGCTTAGCACGATGCACAAACTATAGCCTTTCGTTCGGTTACGAGACCATGTTAAGTATGGGATTAGTTACCCTGTTGTTTGGTGAAGGAAAACATAGGCAACCAGCGTTATCATGAATTATTTACTAGATTAAATATTTGATGAATGGTAACACTGGGTTTGAGATTAATTAATAAATATCCAGAAATGAAATTTAATGGATTAAATACGAGATTCAACAACGGCCACACTGAATGGCTTGGCGGATCGGGTTGTGGCCACGGGCCACCTGTTGCACGCCCCTGATATGTGAGAATGATAAATGATTAAATAAAGCCATGTTCTACCTTTGCAAGTCATCCCGTCACCAGAAAAGCCAGATTTGCAAGTACATGTGTAACTTCCTTCAGTATTGGTACAATCGGCTTCTTGATCGCATCCATGTGTTCCATCTGCACATTCATCAACATCTAAATAAAAGGGAGAATCTTTCACAATATGATAGAGGTTTCATATTTATCCTACACACATATACACATCATATAGAATGGGATTCTCATATTTATATTGAAGAGCACAAAACCATAAGATGGCTTAAGCATGTTGCAAACTATGGCCTCACCCCCCAATTACCAGTACATGCTGGACATTGGAATAATCGACCAGTTATTTATTTTAGATGCATGGACGTGATATACACAAACCCAAAAGCATATACATACATGTGAACCAGTGTTCCCTCTAATGTGTGCGCATGTGCGCGCACACAGCTTTCAGAGGCCGCGCACACGCATAGATTTACTGCGCACAGACGTATTTCGAAGTAATGTAGCAATGTTCTCGGTTGGCAGGTTGAGAAAGTTTGTTATTGGCCCTCTTATTACCCGGTTAGAACGCCAAAATTTCTTCATTGGATTTTGCACAATTATTAGTCATTTCCAAAAAAGAGTGCACACACCAAAATTTCTGCGCACACATACTATAAAAAATTAGAGGGAACGTTGATGTGAACACAATCGAACACATACATAGAAACACATACACAGATATGTAGACCCACACAAACAAACATGTATACATATACATACTTAAAGGTGCACACATACATAGACAAGTTGTCTCATTCCATATGTAGACCTATCCTTGTTCACATTCACAATTACACAAACCCACAAGTTTCCACTTTTAGTTGAAAGCACACCCACGCTCGCACAAACTCAAATGTTAACCCACACACATATATACTCCCACTAACATACACATATTGAAAGCACACCCACGCTCGCACAAACTCAAATGTTAACCCACACACATACACACACATATATACTCCCACTAACATACACATATATGTACATGTACACACACCGTAGTGCCACAAATACACACATGGATAAGGTCACACAAACACATACATTTATACAAACACATCTTTACACACACAAGCACACACATTTATACACCTGCGTGCAATACACATTTTGCACGCTTATAAACAAGCACACACAGAGACACATGCTCCCACTAACATACACATATATGTACACACACACACACCCTAGTGCCACAGGCACACACATGGGTAGGGTCACACAAACACACACATTTATACAAACTCATGTTAAAGACATTTTTACTCACACAAGTATACATCTGCGTGCAATACGTATTTTAAGCACTCATAGACAAGCACACACACATGTATCCATTAACATACACATATAAATACACACACAACACAATCTATCTACAGACAAACCTGCACAAAACGTTGCTTTCCATGTGTATCCTTGTTCGCAAGCGCATCCATAAGATCCCTGGGTATTGATGCAAACCTGTTGGTCCCCAGCGCAAGAATTCTTGGATTGACACTCATCCACATCTGAAAAAGTTGTAAACTTAAAAGTTTTATTTTTTTACTCAATATACACACATGTACATATACACGCTCATACACAATCACACACACACAATTGTGCACACACACTCACACACATATAACAGAGACGCACATCACAAACAAACACAGGTAAATTACACGCTTCCCCACACACACGATCATGCAGATACAAATACATACGGATAACAGAAGAACACACCACATACAAACATGTGTACATATACACGCTTACACAGACACACACACAGATAGGTACTCGCACTAACACAAACATACATACTCACCCACTCATAAACACCCACAAACATAAACATAGACACACAGATGTACACACACATATACGTGCACACATACATACGCACATACACACTCTGAAGCCCGTAGGTCATAGAAAACAACTGTATTTTTAACAAGTATCACGGTGCACCAACCGCACGCAGACACTCAAGTACACATACATACACATAGATACACACATGACACTCTGAAGCCCGAACATTTGAACTAATAGAGTTTATATCGCCACAGACGTACCGTTACAAGTCGTTTCATTCCATGTGTATCCTTGTTCACAATCACATCTATAAAATCCTTGTGTATTGACACAAACTTGATTATCTTCAGTGCAAGGGTTCTGGGTTTGACACTCGTCCACATCTGAGAAAGTATATTTTTTTAATATTGAAATCTTGTGTGAATAACTGATGATTTCAGAATCAAATCGAAATTTTTTTTTAAACCAAATCGAATCTCGGATACTTCGAAGATATGTAGTTGTAATGACTGTTTCATTGTAATGGGTACTCCAGACACATAAATTAGTGAAAACACATAATCTATTACTCAGGCAGTGATTGTGTTCACACACAATAGAACACATGTTTCATCGATAACTCACTGGGAGGTAAAGAGTCATATCTCAGAATTGTCAATTGCATTTTAAAAATTTGAAACGAATAAAAAAAAATAAGAGATTCGTCTTGACTTGCGGGCGGACAAAAAAACGAAATGGCGGCAATTCGAAATTCCAGTCTGAACCGATTCGAATAATTTAATGTTCGATTCGATTCAAAATGCTCATCTCTAATATGCAGTCCAGTACGGGCAATGTGGTTCGGAGTTTCCCAGTTATTGTGAGGAACACACGGCTGTGGAGTCAAAGTTAGGCTGAGACGTCAGTATGCTATAAAACTCGAATCTCCCCGTAATCAGAGCTGGGATATGAGTTAAAATTTTCCCAGCGCGGAGTCAAAAGTCGGGGAAGTCTCAACGACTTTGCAACCCTGGTGGGAAATACTCTTTCAATTTAATATCTAACGTGAAATTCTACCCAGTTAATTCTGGGACAAGTGAAAAAAATTATACTAAAAATCAAAATAAAAAAGACACTTAATTAAGGTCATGTCGAAGGTTGAATATTATCAGTATAAAAATTCCAATGGTAGAACTTTCCAAGTGAGAAATATTCCTAGGACAGTTGTCACCTTCACATACAGATCCATTCCCAAAATATCCTGCATTGCATTGACAGTCGTAGGATCCAGCGAAATTGAAGCAAGAAGCGAACGGACTGCAGTTGTCAATGTCAACATCGCATTCTGAAATGTCTGAAAATAATAATAATAACGCAATCTAGTGATTTTGTTCACAATTGGGAAAATGACTCGGCGATTCGGCGCTTCGTGATGAGTGTTAGGTATACGCTCGCCGCAGCACCTCTGATTACACTGCGTGGGTTCGAATCCCACGCGGGGATGGTTATGTGCGAGAGGATTGCTGGACTCCTCGCCGTTGTAGGGTGATTCACGTAACCGCTGGCCGGTTACGGCTTCTTCCGCCACCAAATCCATGCATCCGAAAACAGATGAAACTAATCACATACCTGACATGGACTGGCAACCGGACGAGAAGCCGTCTTATTGGATTTCCTCTACCTGCTGGATAAATATGAAAATCCTATCCTAAATCTGAGTAGTCAAGCCATATCTATAGTCCATATTAGAGGTCATTTAAGTTTTTCGGCAAATGGCTGAAAAAAGTACTTATTTTTGCGAAATATCATATCATATACTTGCTGAACCAGAATGATTTCGTTTCTTTCAAAAATATGACGTGTAACCTGTTCATTTTGCAATTTTATTAAAATTTGCAGCTTGCGAAATACCGCTAGATATGTAAAACAACGAAAGAATGGATGAAAATTGAGCCTTTATATCAGAATTACCGTTATCTTGAGAGTAAGTCAGAGACAAACGCGCCAATCTTGTGCCGCCACTGGTCACCGGTCATTAGTCGTGGATCATTTTCCAACGCACTTTGCACCAGATAAACTAAAAAGCTTGGCTACGCCATCATCTCATAATGTTTTAAAGGAAAGCTTGTACAATCTTGTTCAAAGTTAACTTGTGAAAACTCGTAAATGGAATCAAAATGTTTTACCTGTACAAGTCAGACCATCACCAGTGTATCCCAGCACGCAAACGCATCCAAAGTTCCCATTCCCAAGGTCTTGACAATCAGCATTTTGAGCGCATTGCGTTTCGGTACAAGTACTACCTGTGAATACAATTAACAAGCGATGCAATAGTTATTATATTTTTATGTTTTTTTCTACGGATCAGAATTTTTCCAGTCTCGGATCAATGTCTGAAAGACACGCCATATCCTAGTCGTATCTGTACTAACGCTTCGTAGTCATGCCGCGGGGTCCGCAACAGTCATACATACCTGGGGGCTTCCGTATCCGCTATGTATTGCAAGGCAAAGACTTCTACCCCGAGCTTGTGTGTCCGCCATGACAGATAGCATAACGTCCGCTCAGGGCTTCCGTCAAAGCCATTCATTGCACAGCCCAACTTCCGCCGCCCCGGCTTCCGTACATACTGTGTGAAGACGTGTAACACGCACACAGCATGACATCCACCGCGAGGCTTCCGATTCATCATTTCCGTGGAAAATTGGAGATGGTATTACAAAAGTTTAAGCTCCTATTTATGGGAGATGAGGGAGCGCCGTCAAAGACTTCTATGTTTCACATTCTTTCCGAACAAGACGCCAGACAAAGTAAACCGTTATCGATACGCTGAGTTACAGTTTTCGAAAGGACCACGGAGGGAATTTGCAGTCTACGTCGTAGGCAATGCAGAACCAAAAAGATATTAGTACTCTCGAGAATAGGAGCTCTCTGCATATGAGCGGCTTATTACTTATCGATTTTAATCGGTAAGTATGTTGATAGGTATTTGTCTGTCTGTATGTCTGTTAGATACACGCGATATCTCACGAAAGCGAGATTGAATCTGCTCCAGATGTGCATTCATCATATCCCGGACCAGAAGCCTGTTAATTTTAGGCGAATTATGTCGTATAATTAGCGAGTTATTATTTAATTAGTGATGGGACACAAGGTGTCACTATGGAGGAAGAGCGCCGTTTTGGGGATCCCCTAACTTTCGATCGATAAGTCTTCAGTCTCTGACCGATATTCTCGTTTTTTTATTGCCTTCACATCTATCGTGTGGTGTCTTTACGATTCCAAGTTCTAGTTATTTAAAAAATTCAATGACATGGTACCAGAAAATGTGACATCTTACTACCCGTTTGTTTTTGCGAGGGGGGAATTCCCCAGTACGCTAGTATCCACTAGATATATTTTATCGTCATATTTTACCTGTAGTTGTCGGGCTTGATGTTGGAGGCGCAGTGGTATCACTAGAGGTCGTTGTTTCGTCTGGTGTGGGGAGGATTAATGCTGAAATAGAAAGAAGGATAAATTTTTTGGACACGTTTAGTGGCCATAAAGATCGTTTCAAAATTTTGTTGTTATTGTTATTTGTCTCCGTCTCCATTTTTAAAAAATCGCTTTTCTCTTCGAATACTGGACCAATTGCTTTGATATTTTCAGTGGTTGAAGATAAAATTTTTCTCCAGAAGGCTATTACTTTTTATTCGCTATGACGTCATCAAAATTATTGCCACTGGGTGGCGCTACGTGTCCATATATCTGAGCATAGCTCTCTTGTTTTATTACATGTTGGGTACAAGCTCCCAGATCCCAAGCAAAGAAAAGTAACGAAGAGTAGTATAAATGGATTAAATTACCAAAATTTAATTTTTTTACGAGGGGTTATAAGTCCCACCGGTGCTCCTGAAATATGCGCACCAAAATGTCACACAATCTGAACCCTAACCGGATACACAACCTGAGTTCAGGTTGTGCGCCATCTTGGTGCGCATACTTCAGGAGGTCCGTATCCCAAGTTGAGTTGCCGTACCCCGAGTTCGAGCAGTGGTGTATCTAGAGTGTGGCAGTCATGGCTAGTGTAGGTTTTTTGTGTAGGTTAGTTAATGACTCGGGGTATATTTTTGAGAAAGCTGACTTCAATCTGGCTTATGTTGTGCCAGTGACTGGAGTATCCCGTACACCGATAACTGATAAACGACAGTACGACAACTCAACTCCGCTACATTCTAAGCCTCTTTTCAAATCTTCTCGATTTATTGAGTTTATAGAATGCACAAAACAAGCAGGAGAGTGAATAAATATCCCAACAGACCTGCTCGACCTTATTGAAAAGAAAACATTCCTGTTTACCTAAACCAGGGTGAGCAACCTGAGGCCCGAGTGCCAAACGCGGCCCCAAAGAAAACACTCCTGCACTAAACTAGAGAGTAGAGTAAATTATGAAGTGCATGCATATTTACTTGTTCCAAAACTTACATGCTTTGGCGCGTCGGTGTGGCTCAACGGGCTAAGCGTTAAGAATACGCTTGCCACCGCACCTCTAATTACTCTGCGTGGGTTCGCAGGTTCGAATCCCATGCAAGGATGATTATGTGCGAGAGGATTGCTGGACTCCTCGCCGTCGTTGGGTGGTTCACGTAACCGCTGGTCGGTTACGGTTTCCTCCACCATCAAGTCCATGCTTCCGAAAACAAACAATATAACTAATCCCATACCCGACCTGGAATGGTAACCGGACGAGAGGCCGTGGTTCGCCATATGTATAAGCCGTCTTATCGGCTTTCCTCTCCCCCGGGATAAATATGTAAATCCTATCCTATCCTGATAATCTTAGCCTAATAACTCTTTAGGAAAATGTGACTGTTACCCTACTTACGAATAACATGAGTTGACGGTTCCTGAAGCACATTCTTTACTTCGCCTATGAAGTAGGATACAGTGACGGTGTAAGACACACACACATTGAGTCCACATATCTTAGCTGTTGCATTTGACGTAGTTAGTGACGTAATTATATTGGTGACGTTTGCAGGACCGATGCTGACTTCAACCTAAAATACAGAGTTACCGATGTTAAATTTTAGATTTCGTAAATTTTTAAACTCACGACACGACATAACACATGAAAATGCGATACGTGGACTTGTTTTGAAGATCATAACGCAGCTGAGTGTCCGATATTGTCAGTTGTACTTCTCTCGCGACATGAACGGCGAAATAAAGGTACTCCCGTAGTATGTGAACCAAGTTGGCGGACACCGGAACGTAGTATGTGTACCATATTAGGGTTGGGTCAAAATTCCAGGTACAAATACTACGGGAGTCGCTTGGCTAGTCCCCGAACTCGTAACAGAACTAAATAAAAAGAAAATTGGAATAAAATTATGGCCTAACCCTAAACTGGTACACATACTACGTTCCGGTGTCCGCCACCTTTGTTCACATACTGCGGGAGTACCAAAATAAATATGTTGACCAGAATCTTCTGAAAGTGTTTGAGTCGGATTCCTTATCCTGTGATTAAGTTGTCTTATCGCCCTTCTTATCTCCCGGTAAAATATGATAATTCCTATTTCATTCTTTCTACTTACCAAATACTCGAGAACGTCCGGCACTGGTGTCCATGTTATTTCCATACATGACGATCCAATCGCAGACTGACCTATGAAAAAAAAAACATTGGTCAAATTCTAGGTGAACTACCAGCCTCATAGAACTCTGAGAAAGTTTTAAAAAAAAACTTATAACGACCTAAATATCGCCGGTTAAATATATAACATCGATCAGGGATTATACTATATACAGTGGCCGACAAACAGTGTGCCGCGTCCCAGTCGTAATACGTTTACGACGGTTATCTTGCAGTCTTGTGAAACTATGCGATAAGTAGACTGGGTTAAACCATTATTTGCTAGTCAGATGGCCTGCCGACCACATACAAGGATTTCGCAGAGCACATGGGTATTTACAGTATTATCTTATTTGGTAGATCCCAAATCACATCCAGGTCATCATACTGAAAAGGTCGGGAAATTTTCTTATAAATAGAAAGGCGCTCCCGAAGTACGTGCAACAAGATGACACACAACCTGCACCCCAACCTCGTACACATACTATGTTCAGAATGTGCGCCATCTTGGTGCACATACTTCGGGAGCTCCAAGGAAATATCTGAAAACGAAAATCGCGACTAGTATTTTGGGCCCAATTCAGCTGCCCCGATTGGAAACCACTAATAGTTCAATTTTCGTCCAAAGATTGTCAATCTATGTGTTTATTAGTGTTAAAAGCATAATATTGTCATTACATTAGTTATTTAGCCGGTAGGCAGATCGAGGTTAAAACCATAAACGATATTTTACGTCAATCATTTCACGCAGAACGGATGTTAAATGTAGTCAAAATAAAAATGTGTTGTCTCGTGATTGTTCCAAGTATGCGGTGTAGAATATTTTATATCTTAATCTGGAATGACACATTGTGCACAGCCGCGGTCGTCAACCTACGGCCCGCGGAGTATTATAATCCGGCCCGTGACGCTTCACTGAAATATAGTAACAAAACAGCCGTTTTGACGATTATATTTTCTAAACCAAATTATTTTATAACCGGACAAGTATATAATTCACAATTAATCGTTTACTGGGCCTATAATTTAATTATAATTAGACAAATGGCAACAAATCGCAGAAAAGTTGATGCTAAGTGCAAAGGGTTCAATGGCGCTGAAAATATTCAAATGGGATTTTTTTTTAATGCAATGAGGAAATAAATCTATATTATATTCGAGAGATGTATGACTGCTTGATTTTTATTATAAAAAGTATCATCCGTTTGGTTTTCAACTTTCTAAAAATATGTGCGGCCCGCCAATGACTTGCAAGTTGCAACCCTTAGTTTTGGCCCGCGAGCGACAATAGGTTGCCGACCCCTGGTGTACAGTAATCGTTACTTTTATAACGAGAGAACGATGCTCAATTATATGAATACGAAGCCCGAAACAAGGTACCATTCGAACCGTACCTTACTAACGGTATCAAGTAATCTCCGAGTTTCGCGCAGTGTCGCGTGAAATCGGAAACAGCCGTCAAGCTTGATGGATTAAAAACCGTGGTTCCGTGAATAAAAATGATTCAGCGGAATATAGAATAAAATATCAGATCTCATAGTATTCATAGGAAATTTAGCAATGAATAAGAGTATAAGCTTTCTAGCGAAAAATACAATCTCCAACCACTGAAAACTTCAAAGCTATTAGTCCATTACTGAATGAGAAAAGCGATTTCTTTTTAACAACGAGAAAAAGAAACCAATAATATCAACAACAACAACAACATAATAGCAGAACGTTTCATAAGTCGATTTTGTGTCCAATAACAACAAATTTGCAAAACAATGTATAATAGGTTCAATTTGCGTCCAAAGATGGTCATGTATTTTTCAATGTTTCAAGTATATTTTCATTACATTGGTTATTTAGCTGGTTGCGGTTAAAACCATAAACAATAATTTACGTCAATCATTTCACGCAGAACAGATGTTAAATGTCATCGAAATAAAAATAAGTCGTTTCGTGAAAGTTTAATTATGCGACATAGACCATTTTATACCTCAAAATGTAATGATATTCTGAGTGCATTAACCCGTTGCTTCGATATAATAAGCCTGCTTTAATTCTAAGCAAGAACAGATCTATGGAACAAAGCCCACTCCCTACGCCAACGCAAAAATATGAGATTTTAGAAATACTACCCCGCCACGTTTTAAAATAAAAAATAGTAATTATCATGTTAGGGTTCGGGTTAGGAATGATTTAAAAATTTGAATTCCGCATCTCAATCTGCATTCGCAGCCCTAACTGGAAAACGAGAATATCGGTACTGGAAAACGAGAATATCGGTCGGAGACCGAAGACTTATCGATCGAAACTGCGGTTTCGATTCATGACTCTATAGTGACACCGCGTGTCCCGTCACTAATTAATTAATAACTAATTATGCGACATAATTTATCCAAAATCAAAAGGCTTCTGGTCCAAGATATGATGAATGCACATGCAAAATTTGCAGCAGATTCAACCACGCCTTCGTGAGATATCGCGTTCATCTAACAGACATTTGTGATTTGTGATTTTATTTTGTGATGAATATATATTACATTTCCGTTTGAAGTGTTTTAGTTTCTATTGACAAACAGACAGACAAACAGACAAATACCTATCAACATATATACCGATATAAAGATCGATAAGTAATTACTATTTTTTATTTTGAAACGTGGGGCTTTTTTTTTTATCAAATCTCACATTTTTGCATTAGTTGCGAGAAGGTTGTACAAAGGATCCGCAAGAACTTCTAAATTCAAAATCCGCAACTTGCAATTTGAATGAAACCAGCGATTCAACCTTTTATCCAGCTTCAGTGAACTTAACAAAAATGTAAGGGACCAATAAGAAGCTAAACTTTCGTTGATGTGCGGGAGCTTCTACCAGATAAACAGAAACTAAAAACATAACGGAGCAAAACAAACCCCAAGGTATGGCTGTGTTTTGTTATGCGCAAGGTTTTTTATTTGCAAATGTAAACATCGTAAAGTAAGTCCTCAATTTTCCTCAATTTTTATACATCGTGACAAAGTTGTTTAATGTTGAAAATCCAGTTTCATCGATATATCTGAAAGCACTTTGCACCCCCCCGAGGCGGACGTGGGGGCTTTGGGGCGGCGTGGAGTATGTAGTCGAAGTTTATTTACGGTTGTTCCTTATAGTGGTCTAATCCGTAGTCGTATTTTTAATTTCTCATAGTCGGAGTTGGAGTCAAAAATTTGGAGCTTCCGGAGTCCGGAATCTTAGACATCTCAAGGTCCGAAGTCGAAATTTTGAAAAAGATTGCAAACGTTTGAGCAGTCAATATTTTGTGATGAATATATATTACATTTCCGTTTGAAGTGTTTTAGTTTCTATTCATAGGAACTACAGTAATTTAAAATTCATATCTACCTCTGTAGATTTATTTAGTGTCAGATTGTGCAAAACATCACGTGCGAGTATGACGCCATAATCTGTTGATTGTTACGACACCCACTTTAGGTGTTCCCGCTCCAGTGAACTTTCAATCAAGCGAAAAAAGTACGTGGGTGAGAATATTAGGAAGTATGGAAGTACGGGAGTACTGAAAAATTGATATCGTAGTAAAAAAACTAAAAAATTTTTGGTAAGTGGACACCAGTATAAACTAAATAAGAGAGCTATGCTCAAATATATGGACACGTAGCGCCACCCAATGGCAATAATTTTGATGACGTCATAGCAAAACAAAAGTAATAGCCTTCTGGAGAAAAATTTTATCTTTAACCACTGAAATTTCAAAGCAATTGGTCCAGTATTCGAAGAGAAAAGCGATTTTTTAAAAATGGAGACGGAGACAAATAACAATAACAACAAAATTTTGAAACGATCGCTATGGCCACTAAACGTGTCCAATAATCAGATCTGATATTTTTTAACTATTCTTGACAAGCATACAAATTGTGATATGCGACATATAATACTATAATTTCACCTCGTGAATGTACAGGGTGTCCATAAAGTCCCTTTACAATTTTAATTTTGTCAAAACTCTGTTCTCAATATATCTTAACCAGATTTGTTGTTTTTCAATCAGTAATTGTTCAAGTATTTTTACTTTATTTAATACTTCAGTGAGGGCCAAAACAATATATGGTATATAAATTCCAATATATGAATTCCCTTTGCAATTTTAAAAAAATTGAAGACTTTATGGTCACCCTATATCTAACATTGATTTCGAATTCTATTCAAACCGATTTATTTTAACATTACCAAATCAAAATTGACGTTTGCATAACAGGAAATATTCTATTTTGGAGGCTTTAAATTCCCGAAATAAACTGAAAGTTTCAAATGTCCTACTGGAATGACGAATATACTTTTTATGGATATGAATATCAAGTACACATCACGAGATATCGAGTCGTTCGGCTACCGAGGTATCACTCTATTCCCAATTCTTAACAAGCCGTAAATAGCGACATATACTATAATTTTACTTTGTAAACGTTAGGTTATAGGGTACTCCTGAAGTATGCGCACCAAGATGTCGCATAACCTGAACCCTAACCTGGTACACAACCTGAGTTCAGGTTGTGCGCCATCTTGGTGCGCATACTTCGGGAGGTCCAAAATATATCTAGCATTAATTTTGGATTGCATTTAAACTAAATTATTTTAACATTACTAAATAAAAATTAACCCGTTTGCATAACAGGAAATATACTATTTCCATGGCTCCAAATTCTTAAAATAAACTGTATTCCACTGCTGTTTAAAAACACAAATATTTATTTTCGGTTTACTCGCGATATGATGTCACAATTATGGAGTTGCGTGTCGCAAAACATATTAAGTACCACTCAACAAAGATTTTAAGCGTGTCCGTAAGTGATTTTTAAGCGTCTTTCGCTTCGAATATAGCTCTATTGAGCAGTGATATCTGATATGTTACAGAGCAGGGCTTGTCATTTTTTTAAGATCGCGACCCCTTCCAATTTATTGAATTTTCTTGCGAGCCCCTGTTCCGAGAAGGATGATACGACGCTTACTCGTGCCTTTTGCCCCAAACAAAGTCAGATAAACGTATCCACTGATATTTAACAATATCTTAAAGAATGGCATGGCCTTCTTATGTCTTCCTAGACGGTATTGTAAAAATAAAAACGATGGAACCAATATTTATAATAGCTCTGGGCTTTTTCATAAGCATTCAAATTATTGTTGTACATTCATAACGATGACGTCATCACTCCATTGTTTCGCTTCGATGACGTCATAGCGTACTATGAGGTATAAATATGATGATTCAAAACTCATATTAATCATAGGGGAAATACCACAGTCAAGTAAACACACCAAGAGATAACCAAAAATAGACATTTAGACTTGAAAAAGTACGTATTATTTCCGTCTCTAAACAGAAACAAGATATTTGAAACTTTCGATTTATTTGGGAAACTTTAAAACACTAAATAGGATAATTCTGACCGAAACAATGATATAAAAACGCGTTAATTTTTCGCCGATCAAGGGCGATCAAAAATCTAAAATGTATGCTAATGCTATAAATAGTGAAAAATCTGTCATATGTTTTGATTTTGTTTGTTAATAGCCAAACAAAATTATTTAGTCTCAAATACGAACATTTCCGCTACTGATATTTCAAGGTACAAGTCTATAAAAAGAAAGATGATTGTTCTGATTACTATTTTTAACGTCTATGATCACAACACAGTCACATTACGAGCAAACAAAAAATATTTAAATCCGAAAAACCACGTATTATTTCTAGTTATAAACAGAAGTATGAGAATTGAAACTCCCGATTTATTTTTGGAATTTCGAAGCCTTCAGAATAATATTTTCCGTACCGGAGCACACTTATTTAAAAGCGATGAATTTACCGATCAGAAATTCCGAAAAAAAAATTAGTTTGAACAAAATACTTGATTCTAATGCGATAAACAGGGTAAAATCTGTCATGAACAGTAGATGATTGTTTTATTCGCGATTTTCAACGTTCCCGAGTCGCTGCGGGCCTAATCCAGTCACAACTTGAAATTAGACATTTAGATCTAAAACTATCGAGTATTATTCCCGGTTCTAAACAGAAGTATGCGAGTTGAAACTTTCAATTTTTTTTGAAGAGTTGAAGCCTTTCAAATTGTTTATTTCCCAACCAAAACACTGCTATAAAAGGGCGTTAAATGTACTGACTAAATATATCTATGAAAAGTAGGCGTGTGTTTTGAACGCGATTTGTTTTCTACCCCGTCAATATAGTGTTTCGTTTCGATGACGTCATATAGTACTATCAACTATAAGTCTGATGGCCCAAAAGGAAAATTACGTATCTGTATCACGATATCACGAAGAAACCAAAAATAGACATTCAGACCTTTATAAAGTACTTATTATTTCTGTTTCTAAACAGAAGTAGGACATTTGATACTTTAGGTTTATTACTGCTATACTGCTATAACAATTCGTTAAATTTTTCGATAGAATACTAAAAAACTTTGGGTGCTCCAGAAGTATGCGTACCAAGATGTCGCACAACCTGAATCCTAACCGGTACACACATACTATGTTCAGGTTGTGCGCCATTTCGGTGCGCATACTTCTGGAGGTCCAAACTTTGTTTGAACGAGAAATTAAATTTATTGTAAAAAAGGTTATTTAGAACAGGGCTTTCAAAACTGGGGGTCGAGACCACGCTGGGGGGCACGCAACGAATTTTAGGGGTCGCAAAGAGTACACTAATTGCACACAATGTTACCATAATCATTGGTCTTTTTTTAGACTTTTGATTCGAAACACAATTATTAAAACTAGCGCAAAACATAAACACATGCGATCCGTTTCTCAGAACAGGGTGTCGCGAAAAATTCTAATATATTGGGAGGGCTCGCTATCTTAAAAGTTTGTGAAGTCATGATTTGGAATATATGTGAAAATCGAAAGTAGCAAAAACTTCTGAAACGAGAGTTCTGCTTTGTTGAATCAATCTTTAAATGGGATGTTTCTTGGACAAAAACTTTTATAATAACGCATTAAGATTGCCGATTGATAATATCTATACAATTAGCAGAATCAGAATTACTGCTAATCAAAAAGAATGTATTCCGGAAATCCAGATAAAAGTGACTATATTTTTCTCTTGTAAGTTCTGACGTTTATCGTTAAAATCGTTTGCTCTTTTGGAGAAAGACTTCGCCAAATAAAAAACACCCCTCATCCAAGTTTTAAAATGAAAAATTAATAATTATCCGGTTAGGTTGGGAATGTAGATTGCGCTAGAAACTCGTTTTTTCAAGTAATTGTTAACCCTGGATACTAACTGGATAATTACTATGTTAATATATTATATGTTTTATGGCGCTTATAACTTCTGTGGTCTTTTGCGCCTTTGATCATTTTCAAATTTTAAAATCTTATACTAACCTATTATACAATATTTACGAATATATAATTATACAATTGAATCAATTACAATAGTTAATTTTTTCTAAATATTTCTGCCCGTGGACAAAACAAATTCGATAACAGTTCCAATAATGTGCATGTTACTAAGCACTTCTTCCAAAGTCATTTCCAGTTTAAGTTCTCTGGCTTTGCTGATGACTGGGCTCCTTTGATGATTATATTGTTGACAATGCAATAGGTAGTGGGCTATACGGTCTCGGGTACGAAACACTGTTCACAACTAGTTTTTTTTTTAAAATGCGGCGGGTGTGTTTTTCTCAAATCTCACATTTTTGCATTTGTGGCGGGAGCTATCTACCTAAGATGCTTACCATTGAAATCATAGCCAAACCTAACCTGCATGATAAAGCGGGTCTGGTATAGTTTAGTACCACATCCACTTCTAGTTGGCCTGGCTCAACAATTTTTGCATATGTCAATCCTAACCCCCACCTGACTACGTCACCGAAAAATTACGTCATTCCGGCGTCACAGTGGCGTAATAAGGCCCACCGAAGTATGCGAATGGTCGTCCAAAACGGGCAGACGATAACCCGAAATCGAGCAAGCTATTTCTCTCGTTTTCTCGTCGCAACGATCACGATAGGAGAGAGATCGCCGGCTTTAGCAAGTTCTTATCGGCGGCGCAGATGCCATTTCGGGCGATCGTAATTATACTTTGGCAATCCCTATGACGTGATGGTGACGTCGTAGTTACGTAATTTTTGGATGGCATAGTCAGGTGAGGGTTGGGAATAACATATGCAAAAATCGTTATGCTACGCCACTGACATAGGCAAACTAAAGCCCGCGGGCCAAATCGTGCCCGTTGGGTAATTCAATCTGTCCCGCCCGATGCTGCGACAACCAAACTAAAACCGAATTTTGATGTTTTGGCAAAAAAATAACCTAAAAAATTTGTTGAATTTGTTTGTTGAATTGCGATTAAATTAAGTTTGGCACGAGGCTTATAGTTTTCCACTTTTGCTTTCGTAACACTGTAACATTGTTCAAAAGATGCAACTTTTTACGTCACACTTACATGGCCCGCCAGTCTAGGTGGGAAAAAATTTTGGCCCTTGGTTCAAAAACATTGTCCACTCCTAGAACCTATAAAACCCAAAGTCATCCTTAAGCTATCGTGAATCCAGATCACAAACATGTCTCCAATAAAAGAGTCAAATTTTACGCGGATTTGCGCGGGATTATAAAGTCGTTAAATGCCGAATTTGGATACAAAACATATCGCAATGCAACATATAATTTAGTGGTTACGAGATTTGAAAAGTAAACGATTCCCACAACATTCGATGAGAACGATATGGCTTAAATTGTCAGTTAATTTACCACAACAGACATTTTGCGATCAAGCCCAATTCCATCAAGTCCATGCATTTGAAAACAAATACCTATCTAATCACATACCAGAAATAGACTAGTAACCGGATGAGAGGCCGTGGTTCGCCATATGTATAGGCCGTCTTATCGGTTTTCCTCTCCCCCGGGATAAATACGTAAATGCTATTCTTATATATTTAAGGTCGCTGTGATATTTCCGACATACATAATTACGATTGATCAACTCTGCAATACCAAATATAAAATAAACAATAAAATTAACTAGAAAATATTTTTGTCTGATAAACGTGCCACCCAAGAAGATTTTGACGATATGGTTTATTATGCTACAGCAACCCGTCATTTACTTTGCTAAAGTGGACATTCTGCGATCAAGTCCAATTCCTTAAATTAAAGTGTGTGTTAAAAGCACCACGTAATATTTAAGTTCAGATTTATACAACTTTTTATGAGCTATTTTTTCCCCCAAGCAATATGTGAGACAAGCAAATTCTAACCCGTAATAACATACTATATTTTTCTATAGATCAAGCAAAGGCCATAGAGCAGTGTTTCCCAACCCCTTTTCAAGCGATTCATATTTAAATAAAAATACAGTAGTATCTTACCTATGGCTTCCAAAACTGCTGGATGACACGTCGATATCTCGTGTATTATCGTAGTGTATGGTGACAAATTAGCAAACTCCCTAAAACAAAAAATACGTTGTTCATTCTGAAAAATTTTCAAGGAAAGCAGGGCATTTTACGTAATAAAATAAAAGTCTTAATCCGACTCTATCAGTTTCCTCGTTTGAGAATGAAAAACATTCTCAGTGAGTACACTATCACTGCATTCTTTGTTTTCTTTCTCAAGTTCTGAATCCTTTTAGTCTTTTTTGGGTGCTACCTAATCTGCAGTTTGGTTCTTCCTCATTCAAACCAAAGCTACTCTCTGCATTGTGATCAACTTTATCTGGATCGCTATGGTTAACAGAATTTTTAATTTAACGTTTTCAAGGAAGTCGGGCATTTTTGAAATAAAGACTTGATTGCATTTCCCTAAATGTGTCATTCTTATCTGTCTTGTCTGAAAATTTTTATTTATTCAACATTTTAGTGGAACACTTGGCATTCCTAGTTCTTGCATTGTTTGTTAACCTCAGCTTTGACAGAAGTTGTTATAACCCTACTTGTCAAACATTATGCTGCTTTTAATGCTTGGTGGGGAAAATTCCGAGTTTTGACCAAGGGCCATGCTAAATGGCTTGGAGGGCCGGGTTGTGGCCCGCGGCGACATATAACTAAGGATGCCAAGTATGAGTACTTACAAGTATTCGATTCTTATCCGATTCCTAAATTTTCGATTCCGATTCTCGATTCCGAATCTCGATTCCTCGACATATTACCGAAAAAATATACCCACCCAAGCAATACCATATGAAATAAAGCAAGACAGCGATGTTCAAATTCTGGACGGACAAGAAGGCCGAAACTAAGTAGTATGGGTATCCAATCTGCCACAGGAGACAAAACCGCACAAAAAAACGAATCCCTCAGAACCCACAGAGATTTTTAAAATAAATAAACGTTAAAGCCTACTAGCGATATTTAATATATATACATTATATATAGTGAAGTTTGCGGTGTCGTAGCAACTCAACATAGCAGTGAAGCAGTTTATACATATATATGAAGAAATTGCCACAAAACGTTACACATTGTTTGCAATCCAAGTTTCAAACTCGAGAATCGATTCCGGTGCATCGGAATCGATTCTAGTCGATTCCGCGAAGAATTGATTCTGTAATCGAATCCGGACTCGATTCCGCCATCCCTATACGATATAACTGGGTAATTCTCATATCTGACATGGTAATAAGATTAAGCCAACTTACAGTTTTTTTTTCTCGCTCTCGACCCACCCCAGTCGGAATACGGCTAATACATCGGTTCCCAAACGCGTCATGTTACTAAGTGCGCCGCGAATATTAACAGAATTGTGTTAAACATAACTAAAATATGATTGAATATTTTACATATTGTATTTAACATAAATGTTCTATTGTTTCATATTTTACATGCTGTGTATATGAATCAAGAAATTCATTTCACCTTTCTATGACCGTTTTCCTTTAATCTTTAGGCCTTTATGTTTACAAACGTTACAAGGCATTAAGTACACATTAACGATTACAAAATTGAGTTATTTTTCAAGCAGCATTTTTTTTCGTGTGAGTGTGCCGTGAGTTTTTTCCCCTGATAATTTGACGCCGCACAAAAAAAAGTTCGGGAACCGCTGGCCTAATACTTCACTTCTCACAATTAATTAAAATCAAATCAAATTTGAAAATATTTCTTGAATAAGCAAATTATGATATAAATATATATATATAAAACAAATTCCAATTTACCAACCTGTAATACGGACTGATAGAAAACTCGTATTCCGTGTCGAAATTGATAGGAAAAGAGAGATTTCTCGTTGTCTGTAATAAAATACACATATTTTAGATCAGGGGTGTGCAACCTTTTTCGCACGCGGGCCAAATATCAATAACCGGGTGAAACCGCGGGCCGTACCTACATTTAACACAGGCTTTCTATTAGTTGCAGGCACAAAATAGTGTTCATTTGTTATTGATCTCATGTCTTCATCATTAGGGGTCATTGCAGAAATGATGAGTTAAAACGCATAAATTTTCTAAAACTGCAATTCAAATATACTGTCACACCCAATTTAAACGAATTCAGTGAGAAATTAGCTGTTGGATTCTTTTCTTGACTACTTTTATCCAAATTTGCTTGAATGGAAGTGCTAGCAATTCGAAATGACGGCCATTTTAGGAAAAAATATGTTACTGAAAAGTGCCATATTTGAAGCCATGACTTTTTCCAAATGTGGAAAGTTATCTTGGTTGAGATGTTTTCAGTAAAATACGCCAAGATTCATTTCAAATAATTTGCTGTCAAATCTTATTCTAGGTTGGATTTAGACAAAATTAACCGATAGGCTGGAACCAAAACTCAGTTAGCTTTTGTATCTTTTAATATTATTTTCTTTAAACTGCTCTCCAGTTGCCTCCGCGGGCCGCACAATTTTCCCTTGCGGACCCCATTTGGCCCGCGGGCCGCACTTTCCACACCCCTGTTTTAGATCAAGGCAGTCCGAGGGCTAACCTAGTAACAGAGTAGGAGAGGTTGATTTTCTAGAATAGTCAAAAGCAACTAATAATATGTCAAGAGACACTAAATTTATAAAGAAAAAAAAGGATCCATTATGTGCCAGAAAACGCCATAACTTCTATGCAAAATAAATAAAATCCATTCTCACCGGTAAAACGGTTAAATGATAATTATTATCCGGTCCCAATAGATCGGTGGTTGACTTGCACTGCACGGGATAGAAGAGCCCGCATTCAGGTTGCGGGCACAAACAAACATTTGTATTTTCTTGTGTTAAAAGCTGTTTGGCGCATTCAGGTATAGTATCGTTCGTGTCGCATACGCTGGTCTCTGTCGTTGATATCCACATATGGTTTTCTCTGTTTAAAATGCAACTTTATTACTTATCAATTTTAATCGGTAAGTATGTTGATAGGTATTTGTCCGTCTGTCTGTATGTCTGTCTGTATGTATGTCTGTATGTCTGTATGTCTGTATGTCTGTATGTCTGTCTGTATGTCTGTCTGTCTGTATGTCTGTCTGTATGTCTGTCTGTCTGTATGTCTGTCTGTCTGTTAGATGCACGCGATATTCCACGAAAGCGAGATTGAATCTGTTCCAGATTTTGCATGTGCGTTCATCTTATCTCGGACCAGAAGCTTATCGATTTTGGATGAATTATGTCGTATAATTAGCGAGTTATTAATTATTTAGTGATAGGACACAAGGTGTCACGTTGGAGTAAGAGCGCTGTTTTGAGATCCCCTAACTTTTGATCGATAAGTCTTCGGTCTCTGACCGATATTCTCGTTTCTATTTTAATAAGACGCTCATTGCTCAGAACAAGGCCTTGTATGAGTAGTCACAGACATCCAACGATTTGTATGGATTGTAAGTGATTCAAGGGTCTGGCTGCACACTAACACAAATATATCTCTGTAACGTTTCGCCTGACCAAAATCCGACTTCCTCAGACTTACAAGGGTGTTAGTGTGCAGCAAGAAATGTTTTAAATCAGTGGCTCCCAAAGCGCGGGCCGCGGGCCAATTACGGCCCGCGTAACGATTCAATATGGCCCGCCGAACTCAAGTTTAATACTTTATTTTTTACCTTTTTACGTTCTAGAAACCGCAATTGTTACGTCATTTTTTCACAGTAAAACACGTGTATATTCGTAACAATTCAGTCATACCGGTAACTTAATAATAAGTAGCAATATCGACTCCCTCTCACGCGGCCGCGAAAATCCATCTGCTTATAATTGGGGCCCCGGCCAATGAACCTTTGGAACCACTGCTGAAAAACTTCAGTTTGCTTTTAAATTCCTGCTTCAATCACAAACTTTCCCCGAATGGAAGCTTATACAGTGCCTTATTTAGAGTTAAAACGCAAAAAGGAGCAAAGTAAAAATAGAATAAAACATTAAACGGCGCTCCAGAAGTGTGTGCATCAATATGGAGATAACTATTTTTGTTCGCCTACTTTACATCAAGTTGTGTAAAGCGATTACAACCTATGGGCAGGGGGTATATTCACTTGGCTAACACAGACAGTCCCCGAACTTGTAATAGAACTAAAATAAGGAAAATCGGAATAAAATTATGGACTAACCCTAACCTTGTACACATACTACGCGCGTATCCAATATTCAATCAAAACTTACCCCGAATGACAGGCCGACACTGGTTCAATTGAATGAGAAGTGATAGAATGATTTCTCTTTGTTTCTGTGTCAAGGAGATGAACAGCAAACCCATCAAGTTGGACATCTGTGAATGAAAAGTTGTGTGTGAGGTTGTGAGTTTTAACAGGGGCTTACCCAAAGAGGTGCTTGCTGTAATATACTACATTTTTTTAAGATGTGCACCAAAACAGTTTTCTATATCATGCATGGCAATTTTTCGTAACTTGAAACGCTTTTTAGAATCTTTAATTAAAAGTTTCAGAATTCCCATTTGACAACTACCCTCAGTTTATAACTCAAAATGAATGAATAATGAAAAGACCATAATAAATACAATCGTGATGCTCTAAAACTAAATTTGAAATAAACGATACTAAACAAATGACTTTGCAGCTATTAACAGGAGTTTCGGTTCAATGAGCAATTTAATCGTAATTGTGCAGGAAATAAAATAAAGCGCATAGTATCGCTGTAAGGTGACCGTACATTTGAACCCATGTACATTTGAACCCATTTGTATATCCGCGGGTTCAATCTATATGCGGGTGCTAAAACACATGGGTTAGGGTTAGTATGGGTTCAAATATCCGTAAAACACAAAAAATGCCATAGGTGCAATAGCATACAGGTGCAATTGTTATGGGTTCAAATGTAATGGAACCTCGCTGTAATGTCATTAAATGTAACTTTATTTGCCACATCCTATTTGTGGGAATTTCGCGGTTGCAGTTCATGTTTCTCATGAATTACAAATCTCTTTAAACAAAGTAACATAATTTCTAATATTTCTTCCAAACGATATTGATTCAAATCGCGTTGATTTAAGATGTAAACCAGGGGTGAGCAAGGTTCTTGCACCAGGGGCCAAAAAGTCCGCCCATCTTGACTAGCGGGCCATGTAAGTGTGACGTAGCAAGTTGCATTTTATGAACAACATTTGGAGTGTTACAAAAGCGAAATTGGAAAACAATAAGCCTCGCGCCTAAACTGAGTTTTAATCGCAATCTTGACAAATTCCTTGAGTTATTATTTAGCTAAAATATCGAAATTTGGTTTTAGTTTGGTTGTGGTAGCATCAGGCGATCCAGATTGAATTACCCAACGGGATGGCCCGCGGGCCCTAGTTCGTCATGTTGGATCTAAAACCATCCTTTCTAGGTAAACTTACTGTTTGGTATACTTGCAACCCAGGCAACATCAGCATACAACTGCAGACTCTTTGGTCCTGTGATTTCTACGTGGACGTCAGTCGATAGAGTGAATGTGACGTCATAAACATCCGCTGTTCCTGCGGAAGACAAGAAAAGATTTTACTCACATTTTCCTGTATTATACATAACAATTTTTCGTGGCTCAAAACCCATGTTTTCCAGCCTCCGGCCAGAACCGCTAGCAGTCCCGCCTACAGTCTAACTTGGCAATTAGAAATGTCAAATAAGCAACCGAGATGAATAAGCAATATCTGTAGAAATTTGTGAAAGGTTGCAAGACATCCTGTCCCATATATTTTTGTTTTTGAGAAACAGAGAACACAGAGAAAGGTGGGCAATAACTTGACTTGCTCTCGTCCACCAAAACATTTTGAGATGCGCTACAAACCCGAAACGCGGAGTTACCCAGAGTTACCAAAAGAAAAATAGCTTAGAACCACTGCCTATCATGACTTGAGATAGACAGAATTAAACAAAATTAAATTTGCTTCTGGGTTTTTTCAATTCAATCGAGAACTTTAATTGTATGGATAGTATCAAGCGGTTGATTTACGCTTTTTAGATCCCAAGAATCTTAAAAAAAAACGTTTTCAACCCGCCAAATGATACGGTCTTACATGGCAAATAAAAATTTCATTCGCCCCATAAAAGGTCAGAGTCACTTTGGTCAAAGTCTTCATTACTACTGAGTGAGGTCGTGCGCTTTCTTTTGAAAAAATTCCCTTCAAAGTGTAAACATGATCTAATAGGCCTGGGGTGCACAACACGGGGCACGCGTGCCAAATTTGGCACGCCATACGCTCAAACGTGACACGCGAACGGATTTGTAAAAAGAAAATTATTTATGATATACATTAAAATATCACGTTTATATCAAAATTAGCAGTTTTTCAGGACATAAAATTGTTTTAATAAATATATATTCGTTGTTATGTATTATTATTAAAATTTGTATGATGTGTGTTTTCCGGGAGTTAATTTACAATACCAACGATTGTGCATGGCACGCGACAAGATTATTTTACAAAATTTGGCACGTGTCCTCATTCGAGTTGTGTATACCCCTGTAATAGGCCATGATTCCAGCCCCGGTCAGTCTGAAAAGCAGCTCTTTGAAATCAAAAATCTTCTTTCGTATATGGGGGTGCTTTGACAGCGCCTCGTTCGGAGGGAAAATAAATGACAATGGATTCAACTTACTGTTCCTACATACTCTTAGTTGTCCGTCTACTCCAAGTAAAAGTAATGTCCATATTGATATAAATCCAAAGTAGTCTAGAGGAGGTTTCTTTGAAAGCGACATTTCAGAAATGTTTTAGTATGGAACTTATATTAATTATGTACTTGAAAAATATCTGAGAGAAAAAGTAAACAAAAGTAAAGAAGTGAGTTCTTCTATTCCGTTTGTCTTATGATGTGTTGGAATAAGTTGAGGATAGGGTTTACATATTTATCTCGGGGGAGGGTATTGCCGGCTTAATCATGTGACGAACCACGGCAGCTCGTTCGGTTACCAGTCAATGTCGGGTATGGGATTGGTTAGACAAGTATTTGTTTTCAGACGCATGGACTTGATGGTGGAGGAAGCCGTAACCGACCTGAGGTTACGTGAAACACCGAACGTATGACGTATGCTTGTCTCACCTTTATGTCGTGATCAAGTTATTGTCCCACATTTAAACTGTAAAGACTGGAAACTATTATTTTATTATCCTTCTACTCTGATTCAGTGATTCTGAATGGGTGACGTTAATAGGGAGGCTTAATTATTCTGCTGTTATTTCCTGAAAGCCCACTAATTATTACCTTGTCTTAATTACCTTATCCTAGTCTAGTCTGAGAAAGGCAAAGAACGCTGGAATACTCAGTAAACCGTAACAGTCCGTTAAAGACGTAAACACCGACAAAGTATTAAGTATTCTACTCAGTACGCCTCCTACAACTCTGACCCTGGAAACAAGCAAGAAAACGATTGTACCAGAGCTTTCAGTTTGAAACATGGATGTGGGACAATAACCTAATCTAACCGAAGGATTCGAAGAAAGCGCGTCAGAAAAGTTAGCAGCAAGATAATTGGCAGCCAAATAATCAGTCAAATGTCTCACAACCTATCATAATTGATCACAACAAAACTACCGCTTGAGGACAATTATCATACCTTTGAAACTTCAAAATACCAATCCACTTTTATACTTAGTACATCTCGCTATGTTTCAAATACCAACTTATAGTAATTATATATAGTCATATTATTCCAAACTTTCCACTAATACCAGCTCAAGAATTCCATTCGTGATGTAACATTGACGAAAAAATTCGAAACGTAAAACAACAGTAAACACAAAATATTTTTACCAAATCGTAAAAAAAAACATTCAAAATTTAAGTCTAATAAGCATAATAAACCAAATCCTCCGTTTTATTGCTGTTTTCCTGAAATAATAATAATAATCAGCTTGCCAAATTATCTTGTACTGATCTAGCCTGTAAAAGATAACTCTGGGACAATAATAGGATCGTACTTAGTAAACACACAACGGCCGTTTGAGAGTCTAGGGATGGCGGAATCGAGTATGGATTCGATTACAGAATCGATTCTTCGCGAAATCGACTAGAATTCTTAAGGTTTAAACTTGGGTTGCAAACAATATGTAACGTTTTCTGGCAAGTCCTTCACATATATGTCTAAACTGCTTTACTGTTATGCTGAGTTACTACGACGTCGCAAACTTCATTATATATGTATTTTCACTAGAAGGCTCTTACGTTTATTTATTTCTAAAACCTCTGTGGGTTCTCAGGAATTCGTTTTTTCTGTGCGATTTTGTCTACTGTGACAGATTGAATATCCATACTACTTAATTTTGGCCTTGTTGTTTTTCCACATATTCTAACATAGCTCTCTTGTTTGATTTCATGTAGTATTGTTTAAGTGAGTACGTTTTCTCGGCAAGATATGTCGAGGAATCGAGATTCGGAATCGAGAATCGGAATCGAAAATTTAGAAATCGGATAAGAATCGAATACTTGTAAGTAGTCATACTTAGCATCCTCATTTAGGACGTAAACATCGTCAAAGTATTAATGCAGTATTCTACTCAGTACAACACCCACAACTCTGACTCTGGAAGCTAGCAATGAGAGGATTGAACCAGGACTTTCAGCGTTGGTATGTGGGACTGCTACAAAAACCCAATCTAATACCCTGATAGGCAGAATTGAAGAGAGCGAGTCAGAAAAATTAGCAGCAACATAGCACCTAACAATAAACACAAAATATTCCTACCAAATCATAAAAAAATCACTAAGTACTTTTTATCCACTACATTAGGTTTGACAAGTTAGTTAATCTGTTCAAAACGAAAAAATCTTCTAAATTTTATCCAAATTATATCGCACTGAGTACATATTTCTATGTTTTTACCTAAAATACCAACTCATAGTTCGACTCTATGAGAATCATATTTCTGCTGTCACGGCAAACTATCAGATAAATGACTCACAACCTACTATGCTTGGTCATAACAAAAATAGCGCTTGGAGACAAGTTTTATATCCACCCCACACATGGACGATGTAAAAAGTTGAGGAAGCGATCCCGTGACACTATAGAACAGCCGCAGGGCTTCGCGCGAATTTTCAAGGAGTTTTGTTGCATCATAATACGTGAAATAGACCGAATCGAAAATATGAAAAAGCCGTGATTTATTTAAGTAAACATACCGTATATAATATATTGATATTTTTTGGATATTTTTTATTGTTGTTATATCGGAATCTCGGAGCAAGAATCAAGTATATTAAACAAATATCGGTGCTATGTGGTCATTACCCCATCACTAATTTTCATTGGGTTAGGGTCGGCAACCTTTTGTCGTTCGCTTACCAAAATTGAGGGTTGCACATATTTTTGAAAAAATTGAAAACCGAACGATACAACTCTCAAATAGAATATAGATTTATTTCTTCATTGCATTGCATCTCAAATAATTCCATTTGAATATTTTCGGCGCCATTGAACCCTTTGTACTTCAATTTTTCTGCGTTTTGTTGTCATTTGTCTAATTATAATCAAATTATATGCTCATTAAACGAGTAATTGTGAATTGTATACTTGTTAGGTTATAATATAATTTATTTTACACGTGTCTCACAATGAACTCTGTTACTTAAAATAAAGAATATATTCGTCAAAACAGCTGTTTTGTTACTATAATTCAGTGACGCGTTGCGGACCGTATTATATTACTTATATTACTCGCCGGGCCGTCGGTTGCCGACCCCTGAGTTGGGGTATAAGGTATTATTTGTTCAAGAAAAACGATTCTAAAGCCGGATGATTTAACAAGCAATAACAAAAAACTGATCGTACCCAAGGACCTTATTTTTAAAAAAATGTTAAATTTGTATTTATATGAGGACCTGGAATCTGTTTGAATCTCTGAATATGTTTTTAGGAAACTCACGACTGGCCTGCTAGCGCTGTTTCTCTTTCTAGTTACAAACTTAAACACAAAAATGCCAACTGCGACATCACGGCAACGGTCATGCGGATAGTTTCTAGCTAGTCGAGATAAGCATCAGCGGTAGCAATATCACGAATCAAAAACAAATTTTCGGTCGGAAATTATATAAAAAATAATATTTACTTTTTCAAAAATTACGAAAATTACGTTTTTCTAAACGAAATTTAATTGCTACCTCGCTCATTAGCGCGAATATTCCTTCTCGTTTTCCATTTCTCCTTAGTGACGTTTTCAAAAATAATTTGTGAGCCGATGACACGACATCGCAGCTACAGAAATAGAGGCGCTCCCGTAGTATGTGAACCAAGATGGCGGATACCGGAACGTAGTATGTGTAGCAGGTTGGGGTTAGGCCATAACTTTTTCCAAATTTTCCTTATTTTAATTATATATTTCGAGTTCGGGACTAGCCAAGTGACTTTCGTAGTATTTGTACCTGAAATTATGGCCTAACCCTAACCTGGTACACATACTACGTTCCGGTGTCCGCCATCTTGGTTCGCATACTACAGGAGTATCGATCTGAATTGATCGTGTGGCAACACATTTTACGTAATTAGGTCGTGTTGTCGGCTTTCCTCTGTCCCATGATAAATGCTGAAATAAACATGGGTAACGGTAACGTAAACGGTGTCCGCCATCTTGAATAACATACTTCGGAAATACCCAAATTTTTACCAAAACAAAATTAAAAAAGAAATTCGTAAAACGAGCCATCGATTCATGACATTCGTCTTTTTATGACTCGGTCGATTGTGACAAGTGTAGCAGTATCCTGATATTGCTTCACAAATATCTTTTTTTGTTTTCACTTTTTTATTATTCTACTTATCGCCTGTTAGGCTTTGATTATTTTTATCTTAAGTTGAAAAAGTAAACCTATTAGAACCGCAAATATTTAAAAAAAAAGTTTTGTATCTGCTTTCCCAGAGTTTTGTTCGTAACGAAACTCTAAAAAATAACTATCAAATGCTATTTAAATTCGCCGTTTTTTCTACAGCATTTTTCGTCACTTTCACAGTTGAGTGCTCTTAAAAATGGGTCAAAATATGTTTTGAGTCCCAATGAAATGCGGTTGTGACGACAGGGCGTTTTTGCGTGAAAATTCGAAGGAATTAGAATTGTAACCGAGATATGTGGGCGAGGTGGCATAGCGGTTAACCACTTGACCAGGGTTGTGCAACCTTCAATACAGGAGGACAAGATTCAAATAACTGGTTGAAACTGCGAGGCGCACCTTTATTTAACATAGGTTTGCTAGAAGTTACGGGCCAAAAAATTTTGGTTTTTGGTCTCATGACATGCGTAGTTCTTGCAGCGCGAAGGCATTGGAATTATTCGCACATACTATCTTAAACTACGGTAAATTAAAAACTTGTTCAAAAGGCACACCATTTAAAATTGCGACTTATCCGGGAAACGCACAATTTTTTTTCTTGTGGGCTGCATTTGGCCCGCAGGCCACAGGTTACTAGACCACCGTCAGTCAATAGTATATTTTTCATCAAAAAGAAAATACACTTGATGCGAACAAAAACTATAAAAAATACGGAATAGTCGACTAGTTGTTTACAGGGGGGCACAACTCAAATGAGGATACGTGCCAAATTTTTCAAAATAATCTTGTCGCGTGCCACGCACAATCGTTGGTATTGTAAATTAACTCCCGCAAAACAAACAAATTGCAATAACAATACATAATAACGGATATCTATTTATTGAAACAATTTAATGTCCTGAAAAAAATCTGCTGATTTTGATATAAACGTGATATTTTAATGTATATCATAATTTTTTTTTTTACAAAACCGTTAGCGTGCCTCTTGTTGTGCACCCCATGGACTAGTTCACTGCCTCTGCGCTCATGCCAACTCGTGTCTTCTGCACAGGCCTCTTGGCATTATTACATCACACAGGCTTATTACCCCCAGGCTATGAGATGTAAACTTGAGCTTCGTATAGGAACTCGCAGTACGATGATACATAGTTTTAATATTTGTTCAAGAGCGCCAACGGTTGACACTTAATTTTTGTAATTTGCTCAGTTTTGAGGTTGAAGTATTGATATTATGGTGCTCCCGAAGTATGCGAACCAAGATGGCGGACATCGGAACGCAACATGTGTACTAGGTTAGGGTTAGGCGATAATTTTTTTCCAATTTTCCTTATTTTAGTCCTATTATCAGTTCGAAGACTAGCCAAGAGCCTCCCGTAGTATTTATACCTAAAATTAGGGCCTAACCCTAACCTAGTACACATATTACATTCCGATGTCCGCCATCTTGGTTCGCATACTTCGGGAGCCCCGATATTATAGCATAATATGCGGTGTCCATGAAGTCTTGAAAAAATTTAAAATTGCAAAGGAAATTTATCGATACCATATATTGTTTTAGCCCTCACAAATGTATTAAATGAAGTGAAAAAATTTGAACAATTACTGGTTAAAAAACTATAAATCTGGTTAAGATATGCGATTCAAGAGTCTTGCTGCACACTTGGCATTGAGAAAGGATTGGCAGTTAGCCTCGCGCAGCCTCTACCGATAGCTGGTTATTGATAACTGACTTCACAACAAAAGTGGAATTGTAACAGCACCCTATGGACACCATATATATACATAGAGACAAAATCAAACCAAGTCTTGTCGTATCAGATCACAAAATATATTCAATAAATACATAGCGAACAAGCACTGGTCAGCGTGCTGTCAGCGTGCTGACACAATGATACGATCATTAAGTAAATATCGTATCCGTTGGCATACCTTCACCGCGCCTAAAGCCCCGAATTCGATAGGACTAACTAAATTATAGAATGCAAACAATACGGTACTCTCGTAGTGTGTGTACCAGGTTAAGGTTAGGCCATAGTTTTATTCCGATTCTTCTTATTTACCCTCTGTCCATAGGTTTCAGTTCCTCTACACAACTTGATGTAAAATAGACAAACAAAATTAGTTACCTCCATATTGGTACAAACACTTCTGCAGCGCCCCTATTCATATCATCTCCTTATCAAGTTAGCTTAGCAACGAATGACTACAAACATTTTTATTTTTGTTCCAAACTCTCCTATTCTAAAAAAACAAAAAAAAAACTAAATTATAATCTTTAATCTTATCCACTAAGTCGAAACTAACTTGATCTGAAATCGCCAACGGTAAAAGACTAAAACTATTTTACTTTCCCGGCTAATAACGATACTACGATAGCGAACGCTTCATTAAATTCTGGCCAATTTTAGGGAAACTAACCCTCCGTACTAAATCATACCCATCCAATTTTAGGGTAACCTAACCCTTGTATTACTTTTACCCCATAACGATGACGCGGTGTTTCCTTTGCTTGACTGATTCTTAAAAAAAGATCAGCAAGAAATATCGAAGTTTTGTCGAGTTGAGGTTTCGGTGTACAATGGCGTGAAAACTGGACTCGTATTACTGTGAGAATGAGGTAGTTAGTTTAACTTGAATTGCTAGGCTAGTCAAGTAAATAGACAAGACCGCAGTCTGGTAGTAATTAAGGTCGCAAAACAAAAGGATTCAGTGCTATTCTGTTTTTGTCTTACCACTAATTTTCTGATCTGTCTTTTTGATTCTGTATCAGAGGTGGAGAGCTGCGGGTTGTAATCCCTGTTTGAAATTTTCAAAAAAATCATTTTTCGGTGCTCCCGAAGTATGCGAACCAAGATGGCGGACATCGGAACGTAACATGGGTAACAGGTTAGGATTAGGCGATAATTTCTTTCCAATTTTTCTTATTTTAGTCCTATTATCAGTTCGAAGACTAGCCAAGAGCCTCCCGTAGTATTTATACCTAACATTATGGCCTAACCCTAACCTAGTACACATATTACATTCCGATGTCCGCCATCTTGGTTCGCATACTTCGGGAGCCCCCATTTTTCTATATCATACATAGCGATTGGATCCAAATTTTTTGTTAGCCAGTTCCATCATACGAATGTCATATTTTCAGGCGGTTCTGTTACAAAAAGTCATGTAATGCTAACCGGTTCGATGATCTTATAAAATTCCGTGAGACGGTTCTATACAACCGGTGCGAACCGGCTGAATCTCACCACTGATCATAAACAGCAATTTTTGTTAGCTTGGAACGCTTCTCGAACCTTCAAAATTCTTGAAAACAAACTCGGACCCGCTAACTATTACGGTCTAACTTTTTAAATTTTAGAACAAAATTGGACTCGTATTACTGTGATAATTAGATAGTTAGTTTATCGGGAATTGCTAGGTTAATCAACAAGTCTAATGAAAAGGTACAAAATGAGCTTGAAGAGGATTAGTTAATAATGTGTGCACGAATAAGTTTTATAGTATTGAGAATATCGGTCAGAGACCGAAGACTTATCGATCGAAAGTTAGGGGATCTCCCAAAACAGCGCTCTTACTCCATAGTGATACCCTGTGTCCCATCACTAATTAATTAATAACTCGCTAATTATACGACATAATTCATCCAAAATCAATAGGCTTCTGGTCCGAACTATGATGAATGCACATGCAAAATTTGGAGCAGATTCAACCTCGCTTTCGTGAGATATCGCGTGCATCTAACGGACAAACAGACAAATACCTATCTACCTATACCTATTATAAGTAATAAAGCATATTAGTAATACCACAGCAAATACTAAGCAAAATATTTGCAGTGAGACATAAATTCATTCGTCTTTTCCAACACCATTTTGCTCTATTTTTGAAAGATTTACTGAAAACTGACTTTTTCTAACTTGCTATTAATAATATTTGACTTAGCGTGTTCATGAATGAGGCAGCAATAACATTATTAATTACAATTTATAATCCCATTTTTAAGATGTCTAAAGTCCCTTTTATCTCAACGCTTACTGCATTTCTAACTTCACTTTATGAAACTCTATACAAGATAAAACATCTCGACGATAACATTATCTGACAATTTAAATCTCATAATAATTATCGATCGAGATATCCAGCCATCGTAGAAAAACTTTTTTACAACACGCACTTGACTTGACGTTGGGAAGCCCTTGTTAATTATAGTATGACGTAATAAACACTCTTAATAAAAGATGACGATAGTCGATAATCTGTGCAGGGGCGTAACCAGAAATTTTCAAAGATGAGTAGTCTGATTAATAGGCCACCGAACTTTTAGGCAACGAAGTTGGGCCACAAAAGAAAAAAGGTGAGAACCATTGGTCTACTACGCGGCCTACGCCTTTCACAACAGCTGAATTCATCTTCGAAGTTATTACTGGTTAATCCCCGTGTCTGACTGATATTCAGACGGGAAATAATTAAACAGCCTTGCCGGCTTTCCTAACCTCTATTTCCGGGTAAAATGTAAAATTTTATCCGACATCACCACCGATCATCTGAAGTCACTGCTAATGTAATGCTCTCAAACTGCTCTTTATTTTATCCCTCCACTATATCTCTGGTATGTTTTCTTTTAACGGTAGTGGCAGGCTAAACTAAACGAAGAAAGCTAACTTAATGTGATTTTTTTATGACGCTTATCCACGACTTTCACTCCAACAAGAACCTATAAAGGAAACCACCGATATCTTACGAAATGTTATTGTGTAGACCAGTGGTTTCTAACTCCTTATGTCTTGTTACCCCCTCAACCGGAGGCTTTCAGCACTTACGCCACTCCCTATTCGTCATTGCAGTTGTATTTTTACTTATCGATCTTTAGATCGGTAAATATGTTGATAGGTATTTGTATGTTTGTGTGTTAGATGCACGCGATATCTCACGGAAGCGAGGTTGAATCTGCTTCAAATGGATTATGTGTTATAATTATCGAGTTATTAATTAATTAGTGATGGGACACACGGTGTCACTATGGAGTAAGACCACTGTTTTGGGGGATCCCCTAACCTTCGATCGATAAGTCTTTAGTTTCTAACCGATATTCTAGTTATAGTGTTATTTCGATTGATAGATCCCATTATGCTCAATCAATTTCAGCTCAACAAAGTGAAAACCCATTGTGAAACAACATGATCAACAAATGAAACTGGGCAGAATGATAAGTTTCCCTGTAAGAAAAAAAAGAAAATAAGGCGCTCAGCCTTATGACCCCCTTTTCAACTGCTATATGGCCCCCTTGGAGGGGGAGAACCCCCAGTTAGGAACCGCTGGTGTAGACAATGTCGATGATGCCGGTCCTTCCATCGTCTAACATGAGTAGCTTGTTCTGGGCGAAATTCGCAAGTAATCGTTCCGTAAATATATAAATACAGCATTTCCACCACAAAAACATGTTTTTCCATGTATTTTATTTTAACTTTCATTGTAATACATAGTTACGTATACATTACTTTCCAACTATTTAAATAAAAGCCAAAGTGTAGCTAGCTAATGATACATTAAATATTAAACAGTTGGCCGAGATCTGCCCTGATGCTACGTTTTCCAGTTTCAAACTTTTACTTTTGTTTGCATTTGCTTGCAGTATTACTATTAGTCTTTGATAAATAATGCAGATTGCACTACAGGGCAGAGGTGCAGTGTCCATAGAGCTCATTAATAAATCGATGGTCCAAGAGAAAAGATCGAAAGTCGAAATTAAAAAAAAAAATTGCAAAATAATTGCGGTGGAGCAATAAAAGGTTGAAAATAAAACCTTACCACACATACCCAGTGGGTTACAACCTTTTCGGTGGAGCGGTAAAACTTTAAACTCTCATCCACCAAAGTATCTTAATATTAATGGCAAATCTAATAGGTATTTGACTATACATATATTAACTTACGGATCTGAATGATCAGTAAGTCTAGCGGTGGAGCAATAAAAGGTTGAAAATAAAACCCTACCACACAGACCCAGTAGGTTGCAACCTTTTCGGTGGAGCGGTAAAACTCTCATCTACCAAAGTAAAGAAAATAAAACCCTAACACACACACACCCATTGGGTTACAACCTTATTGGTGGAGTTGTACCCCGATGAAACATTCTATCGAGGAACCCTTGTCTTATCTGAATTGCATAAACCAGGGGTGTGCAACCTGTGGGCCAAATGTGGCCCTCCAGGAAAAATAGTACGGCCCGCGAAACGAGTTTTTAATTTAATTTGGTACGTGCGAGTAATTCCAATTCATTGCGTTGCGAAGCCTATACTTGAATCCAATTTATCAATGCCTATGACGTTACAATGTCCTAACAGCTAACTTGTGCAAACAACGCTTGTCACAAGATCAACAACCAAAATTTTTGTGTCTGCAATTACTAGAAAGCCTATGTTGAAGTGCGGCCCGCGGTTTCACCCAGTAATTATTTCCATCTCGCCCTCTTGTATAAAGGGTTGCACACCACTGGTGTGAATTATAGATATATATTAAAAGCAAATCTAATACTGGTAAAACAAAACGATCTTTAGAGTGTAAAAAGATTTTAATGACATTACCAAACCTAATAGGTATTTGACTGTACATTTATCAAATTCTAAATGGAAAATTGCGCAACTTCTGTACTTACAGTCGTAACACCAGAGTGCCGCGAACACCGATTGAAAAGTACTGCACTCAGTCAAACTTTTCTGATGCCCGAGCTGATAATTCATAAAATAACGCTGCCCTTTATACATACCTTTAAAAAATAATTTGGGGAGTAAACAAATTATAGATGTTGTTAAACAGGATAAATGAAAGGTGAAATGTTTGTAATATTATTAATAAAATCATCGGACTATGCAACCAGCTCACCCCTATAACGTGCTGCCCGGGGCGGCAGACCCTTTGCCTCCCTCCCTCCTCTAGACACGCCACTGCGCAAATCTCCGAGTTCCCACGCAAAGCCGCAACGCTCCACCACTCAGACAAAAACTGCAACAATCCCCAAGCCAGTAACAATATCACCCAAAATAAATCTCAACTAAAAGCTTCTCACCGCATGACCGCATTTTGAAAATGGAGGGAAATATTTTGAGCCGATAATTATTGTACGAAGCCAATACGTTTTAACGCTTCCCCGTGACGATATTGCTAAAAACGTTTATGGGTAAATATCCGTTATTTTTGATGCCCAAAAGAATTTGGTTTGAAAATATCCGCCATCTCTATCCGAAGAAGACGCGTTTTAAGAATTTGAATTGATTTTTTGACGTATTTTCTATTATATATTGTACTAATGAATAGGAGGTGAGATTTGCGAAAATATGACTATACTATAACAGCGGTTCCCAAAGGGTGCGCCGCGGCGAAATAGTTAAACTTTGAAAGGTCTAAAGTACAAATTAACGATCACGAAATTAAGCTTTCTTCAAAAAGTAGCATTTTTTCGTGTAAGTGCGCCCTGAGTTTTTTCTCTGATAATTTGGCGCCGCACGAACAAAAAGTTTGGGAACCGCTGTTCTATAATATCGTGATATCACACTTTTGAGCACAAGTCACTAAACCCCGGGTCAAGTCGAGTCACGGGTAGGGCTGGGCATTTTCGAATAATATATCTGATGAATTCAGGATCAAATTTTTTTTTCGAATCTCGAAAGATATGTAATTGTATTGATACATAAATTAGTGAAAATACGTAATCTATCACTCAGACAGTTCGCCGAGTGTTCACATACAATAAAATACATGTTCCAACAATAATTCACTAGGAAGTAAGAAGTCAGAATTTCATTTTTAATATTTTAAAAAGGATTAAAAAAAGTGAGGGATTCATTTCGACTTGCAAGCAGATGAAAAATTCAAGATGGCGGCGAATCGAAATTCTCGTCTGAACAGATTCGAATAATTACTATTCGATTTAATCAATCAATCAATTTTATTTTGGTCACTCTTAAAGAGACAAACGGACAAACAAAATGCAGGGGACCCGGAGGACGGGCATAACTTAATGAAAAAATTTAAAACGTACTCAGAACACAATAACATGAACCCACGATATAAAATACCTTGAAATCAAAAATTTTCAAAATGCCCAGCCCTATTTACGGGCCATCCGAGTATCAAGTCCAAAATACTGGTTTAAATCTGAGTGCGGTTAGATAAGTGTGTTGTATTGAAAAAACTGTCCCCCCTCCCTTTTGGGCTGGCTACGCCCTTTTATGGCGAGGCCTTGCGCTTAGCTGAGCTTGGAAGTTGTAGAAAACATCGATAGATCAGCGTGACGAACAAAATAAGTGTTCCCATCAACCAACACAGCAAAAGTTTTGGGTAAACAAACGCCCAAAGATCTTCTTAAAAAAGAAAAAAAGTAAAAGCTTCAAACGTTTTTTAAGTTCTGAAAATTGAAACTGATTTTCTGTAATTGACCAGTTTGCGTGTTTATAACCGGTCAGCCATGCAGAGGCGTAGCCAGAATATTTTGCGCCCGAGGCAAACTATAAAATTGACGCCCCGACCTCCACGTTCAATCATATTTTCTATTACATTTAATTGTACATGTAAAAACAATTCAAATTTTATTGGAACATTTTATTTAAAGAAGAAGCAAAGCTATACAAGATATAGCATATGTCCATAATAACCCACTCGGTTACCGTCAAAGACGATTTACATAATCTACAATAAATTTATTTTTCTTGATTTCACTGTCGCAAACTGGTTAAGCACGTCATCAAAATCTGTTTTTTCCAATGTTTCTCTTTCAACACTTAGAACAGAGGTCGCCAAACTACGGCCCGCGGAACAATATAATCCGGCCCGCGACGCTTCTCTGAATTATATTAACAAAACAAATGTATTAACGATTATATTCTTCACGTAACAGAATTTGCTTTGAGACACTAAATTATATTATAATCTAGCAAGTATATAATTCACAATCACTCGTTCAAATTGATTATTATTAGACAAATGGCAACAGAACGTAAAAAAGTTGATGCTGAGTGCAAATGCTTTAATGGCGCAGAAAATGATCAGTCTTCGCGCGCTGCTTGAAATTTAACTGAAATCTGTGTGAAAAAAATGTGATTCATTGGCCATTCCCTCGCTTTTTAACTTTCTAAAAAATATGCGGCTCGCCAATGACTTGCAACCTTTAATTTTGGCCCACGAACGACAAAAGTTTGCCGACGCCTGAAATAAAAAACATCACCGAGACGATCCTGTCCCATTGAAGCACGCGAATACAACAAAATAAGTTTCAATTTGTTGAAAGACCGTTCACAGCTTGCTATTGAAACTGGTATTGTTAAGAAAATTTGTAGAGAAATTCGCAGATTCGGGAAATATTCGTCTCCAAAAGACACAATCAATCCAAGAAGAGCCAAAGGGGTTTCTGGTTGACACCGATGCATCAAACTGAGTTGTTGAGATGCCGTTGTGAGTTGTGGTCATTATAAATATTAGGCGCAGGGCTTAGTAAACCACACTTTTTACGAATGCCGTTGCCAGGCGGGAACTGAACAATCCCTTGCCACCAAAAGTTAGATCTGCGTCGTGGGCTACCTGGAAACGATTAGCAGCTTACCACGTGTTACTCAAAACATGTATTACCAGCACTTTGCTGTTTAACACCATTCAACCAAATTCCGTTGCTTTTCGTTTCCAGCACAGAACTAATATATATCAATATACATCGGAGTGCCGAGGCAAGAACTTATCGATACAGAACCACGTAATTAACCCCGTGCATTTTGTTATCAAATCAATTTTTGCTTCGTTTCCCGGACCGCTTTTTTGGCCATGTAATTACGATGGAAATCTGACCGTGCGCGAGCTATGTGCCTGATGACGTCGGCGGTCGACCAAGTGTGCAGTTGGCCATGTAGCCTACCAAGACTAGATGTCTGCAACCGGTGCAATCCTGCTTGTCACGGTTTTTTACCCTTGTTGTGAAATTTTTGCAAGCCCCATTTTGGGGCCCCTGTACCTTCGCGCCCGGGGGCATATGTACCCCATTGCCCCCCCCCCCCTTAACCTACGCCTCTGCAGCCATGCAATATCCCATAAACACTGGCTCGACGGTCGCTTCCACTCAACTCAAATACTTGGACAACATTGAAAACAGTCTTTAATATCATTCGTAAATTATTACTTTACGGAAATAGAACTTCATGACGAAGCATAGAAAAGTTACACAAACACAGCTTGTAGTGGCCAGTCTCCATCTCGAGAAAACGCAAGCCCCAATTAAAATAAATTGGAGAATATTTGGCGGATAGGACCTATTGGACAGCACATTTTGGAAACCGCATGGATTAAATAGAGGACGTTCCAGAAGTATGTGTACCAATATGGAAGTAACTAATTTTGTTTGCCTACTTTACATCAAGTTGTGTAAAGGGACTGAAACCTATGGGCAGGGGGTATATTCATTTGGCTAACACAAACAGTCCCAAACTCGTAATGGAACTATTATAAGGGGAATCTGAATAAAATTATGCCCTAACCTGGTACACATAATACGGCGAGTACCAAGTAGAAATATATAATATAAAATAGAGCTCTGGTCTGAGTGGTCTCTCTTGCAATTTTTCAAATATGCACAGCCGAGCCTTGATGCGGCCACGATACGAACTCTCAGAGTCATTATTACAAGATTCAAAAACTGCTGCTTCATGTCTCTGCTGCCTCTAGTGTCGGTTTCGGTTGATTAAACAATTGGTGCTTTATTACTTGTGACATCAGTCCATGAATTGCTTCCACAGTTAATTTTTTGCTAAAAACAAAAAAGGGTTATATACATGGGCTGGTCGTATCACTTCCTCCTGTCTATACCAAATTATTTGGTGCTGGTCGGTTACGGCTTCCTCCACCACCAAGTCCATGCTTCCGAAAACAAACAATACAGTAAAAACTAATCCCATACCCGACTTGGAATGGTAACCGGACGAGAGGCTGTGGTTCGCCATATGGATAAGCCGTCCTATCGTCTTTCCTCTCCCCCGGGATAAATATGTAAATCCTATCCTATCCTATTTATTGTTATTATTTTATTATTATGATGACTGCTATTTCATTTTGGTTGACGAAATTATTGAATAAATCCCTTTCTTTTTCTCTCATGGATGTCCAAGAACGAATTTAATATTTGAATTGATTCCACATTAGTTATATCCAGTATTTTGGATCAGGGGTGTGCAACAGGTGGCCCGAGGGCCACAACCCGGCCCGCCAAGCCATCTAGTGTGGCCCTTGTCAACACTCAGGCTTTTCTCCAAGCATAAAATCCTAAATCCAAGAGGTTTATGTTTAAAACAGGGGTGGCCAACCTATGGCGCATGCGCCAAACGTGGCGCATTGCATGATTAGAGGTGGCGCATTGCATCTTTAACCCTTTTCATGCCAAAATTGTTAATTGCACTTGGCTTCTCCACCCCAAGCCGTTTTTTGCGATTTACATGGTGACTTTTGATTGTACCTAAAATCTATTCTCCTTACTCCACGTCGCCCACTTACGGCTTGTTGGAATTAGAAACAACAGGCGATTATCGACGTTAGCTTTTGGACGGAATTTATGACATTCATTCTAGACTTTTAGCAAAAATTAGTAAAATTTACTATTTTTTCCAACTGAAGTAAAAAGTTCAGAACTTCTGGAAAAATAGAAAATCGTCATTTATCAGCTTGAAACATGGATTTTCCATTGCCCAGACTTCCCAAATATCACCCAATAACCATTGAACAACCAGTTGAATTGCCCAACTCTAAAAAATTTATTATAAATCAACCCACAACATGCTGAAAATGACCCCTAAATACCACCTTTTTCATCCAAACTTCAAATGACCGTTGTCAACAAAAGCGAAGCGTAAAATCGCTTGCTGTGACGCAGGTACTAATCTCGAAGAAGCCTGGAGTAAAATCACGCGACGCTGGGCCAAACAGCTGATTAGCAAAGGCCAATTAGAATCGAGGGTAGAGTAGAGTAGAGTAGATATTGATACTAAAGGCCTGTTGTCACAATATTACGCCTAACTTTACTTCTTAATCGTACCTTTTTCTCTTCGTTGTTAAAAACAGCTTTATTGGGTAATGCTCATAACTAAGACAGAGTGCGTTTTTCTCCTACTTTCAGGAAGGCTGTAGTTTTTACTTGAAGCATGGCGTCACAATGGTTCCCTGTTTCGTAATCAATCGTAATCTGTTTATCGTAAATTGCTCGAATTTTTGCGTGGATACGAGAATTTTCGTTGAGTTAACTATATATATGCGGCTGTCATTGTAATTTATTCATTCAGTGTTTAATTCAGTGATTCCGTAATTCTCTAAATGAGTGGACACAAGAAGCGGACATTAGGCGTGGGAATACAAGAGATTTACGGCGCATCTGAAACATTATGTTTAAAACGTGGCGCATGGTATGTGAAAGGTTGGCCACCCCTGGTTTAAAAGGTGCTAGCATGAATAAAAATACAATGTTTTTTTTTTGTTGTTCTTGTCACTGCGTTTAAAAATTCGTTGATTGGCCAATGTATTAATTTCTGCAAGGCTATGCGAGGTCGCCTTCTCTTCTCTTGCCTTCCCGCTAAATTTTTTGTGTGGCCCGGCCAGTTGTCTGAAGTTGGTTGTGTGGCCCACCGACGAAGAATGTTGCACATCCCTGTTTCAAATTCTTGAGTTCAGGGAATTTTTACTTTAGGATAGTTACATTTGAAAAACTTATCCAATCAAAAATCACTATATATCGTAACTGCCAGCATTTTCAAATTTGAAAACAACAAAAAACCTCGCTCAAAAGTGCAAATCAGTGAAAAACCTTGCTCAAACATGCGAAAACCGTCCAAAATCCTGCAAAAACCATGAAAGAACTTCAAAAAGGCCGCTTCGAAATGACAAACACCAACATTTTAGAGTGCACCAGAAATAACAGATAATTCGGTTCTAGCAACCCATGAAATTGCAATAAATTTTATAGAACATTCTGTATTACCTGTCCTTTGCAGCTTTTGCAAGTTTATCTTCTGTTCTTCGGTCATGCGTATCAAAAGAGTAAATAGAACTACTGGAGCGTGACAACTGCGTTTCCGCTTGTTCCAACTTCTCAGATAAATCAAATATTTGCCCAGTCATGTATTCCCTGTTCTGTGAAGGAAATAAAGAGCTCAAAATGAAATAAATTTCCATTATTCAAAAACTCACTCCAAACTAGGCTCTTCACAAGCAGCCTGAAATGTATTCCCTATACTTTGGAAAATAAATCTAAATAAAGGGCTCGAAATGAACTAGTATTCGAGAACTTACAAAAAAATTTTTTCTTCAAGGTGGATTTTTGATGTTGACAATTGACATGAAATAAATTCATTGAAACACAAGGCGCTCCATGCAAAAATATGAAAAATTAAATGAAATGACAAAAAAAGAATTGGATATCTCTATGGCTGTACTCAATATAGTTTACTTCTGTGCAAGTGCGCATGATGTAACAGTGTTAAAATGATTTCAATAACAATTAAAAATTTCTTTGTATATTAATAGTTGTTATTGTGCTTGTAGTTCTCATTTATCATACAATAAAATTTATTTAAACTAACAATTGTAATTACTATAAAATCAATCGAGCGGAACTTTTTAGAGACATTGTATAATACTATAGCTTGAAAGAACGGAATTTTTACACTCTGGGTGGGGTGTAACCAGGGGGGAGAGGGGGTTTGAGGGTTGTAACCCCCTTTTCAAATGTAAAACAATTTTTCATAGCTCAAAACACTTCTTAAGACTTCACCAAGCCATCGCTAGCTGTTACGACCTAACTGGTTAATTAGAAATTTCAAAACCCCTATTTGAAAATTTCTGACTATGTCTTTGGGTATGATATTCATCTAAAAAAAAAATAACTCACTGTAATCAAACTTGAGCTGCTCAGCGTAGAAACCCAGTATTTATTCCACAAACTTTCCAGCAATCTTTTATCCAATGACGATTTGAAATATGTGATCTCGAGAGAGTAGTATTGCCTGGAATGCAAAAGGTTATACATTTATTAGTTGAACATTGGTAATACCCTATTCGCTGATGTCAGGACAAAAGATGCTTTTGTCGTTAAACAATAAAACAGCGGCTTTCAAATCATCACTAAAGATGTGAGTGTCCTTTAAAAAGGGTATAACTTGGGCTGAAACGCTTTTTACTTCAAACCAGACTTTCAGATAGACAGGTCTACCAATGAATAGATATTGCGTTTTGTGTTTTTTCAACACCTAAGCCTCAAAAAAGACTCGAGAACCACTGATAATTATCCACCTACTATTTTTAGACGAGAGAGAGATTTATTTTTTGTCAACTGGAAAAACGAACATTGTAACAATAATAAAAAAAAACATACGCAAAGTTTTTTGATATAGACAGGGGGGGAGCGATACGACCATACGGCCATCAAAGTCAGCTCCTCACAATAGTTGTTAGCTACTTGATTTATCATAATCCACGCTGTTTATTAAACTCTGTGACAGAAACATTGTTAGATTCTAGGGGCACACTAGGGACATGTACGTCTGTCTCCTCGATTGCAGAAAATCCTGACATAATTTTGTACTGAGCTTCAATCAGTAAAAACAGTAGATGTGGCTTGGCGGTGCATCGTGGGTTCACAGGGTCGAATCCTGTGCGGAGTTAAATATGTGCCAGAGGATTGCTGTACTGCTCGCCGCAGCAGGGTGGTTCACGTAACCACTGGTCGGTTATGGCTTCCTCCAACATCGGACAAAGTCCATGAAACAAATAACTGACCAACTAATCCCATACCCAACCTGTACTGGTAACCAGATGAGAGGTCATGGTTCGCCATATGATTAATCCGTCTTATCGGCTTTACTTTCCCCTGATTAAATATGTAAATCTATGTGATAAGTACAAAAAAATAATATTGAATGAGGCCTGAATATGTGTTAACTCGACTAGAATTCAAATCTCGACCCACATTTTCAACACTCAACTAGCCTTGTTCTGAGGAAACAATACACAAATGGCATCACCTGCAATGAACTCCAAAATCTTCAATCTTACTGAGAGGAATTGTTTGATATTCATCAGGGCCTTCATCTGGTGGTTTGTAACCCTGAAACAAAAGTGTGAATCAGCTTGGCCATAGGGAATGGTAGCAACATCCATGGGCTTAGTTAAAGGGCCACGTTCTAAAATTTCTAATTGCCCAGTTGGACCGTGACAGCTAGCATGTGAGTTTTTAAAAAAGTCTTGGGTTTAAAAAAACATTTCAAGCTACAAATAAATCGCTATGTGAGATACAGAAGAATGCTTTTTTTTTACATTTCAAAAATGGGAAAAAGGGATTTTTTCACTTTAAATGTGCGGTGGCAGTTCAGAACAGACAATATTGAACAGCTAAATATACCAATGTTTTTTAGCAGATACCTTTATAAACACCTATATTGACAATATTGATACATTTCTCGTTTCGACGCTCTAGTCTTCCGAGTCTAATTCATAACCAGCATGAACATCATAGCTCTACCTTAGGGTATGTCCTGAACGCTCCAATATTAACTTTCCCAGCACTGATAGTCCATGTTGGGTCAATTACTATCGCTACAAACGGATCTTCGAATTGCTGATTCAACATCTCGGTAGTGGTATTTTTTCACTTCAAATGGGAGGGTTAGGCGTGATGGTTAAGAACAGACGATATTGAACAGCTATATATACCAATGCTTTTTAAGCAGATACCAATATAAACGCCTATGTTGACAATATTAACACATCTCACGTTTTGATCTCGTCTTCTAAGGAAACATATTAAAAATGGCCCAAACAATTTAAATCATATCTTTACCTTGGGGTATGTCCTGAACGCTCCAATATTAACTTTCCCAGCACTGATAGTCCGTGTTGGATCAATCACTATCGCCACAAATGGTTCTTGGAATTGCTGATTCAACATCTGGGTATCTGAAAAAAAAATTTGAGATTAGAGATTATTTCTTGGAAAACTGATACTAATAGACCTTTGGGGGGATAATTACTCTTCCTGAGCCAATTTCAGATATTAGAATGGGTTACTGAGTGGGAGGTTTTTTTTATAAGAGCATGATGTAACAATTGGGGTCATTATGACATTCTTTTCGATGCTCCCGAAGTATGCGAACCAAGATGGCGGACATTGGAACGTAACATGGGTAACAGGTTAGGGTTAGGCGATATTTTTTTTCCAATTTTCCTTATTTTAGTCCTATTATCAGATCGAAGACTAGCCAAGAGCCTCCCGTAGTATTTATACTTAAAATTATGGCCTAACCCTAACCTAGTACACATATTACATTCCGATGTACGCCATCTTGGTTCGCATACTTCGGGATCCCCTTCTTTTCATCAATATTTTCGACGAAAATTTATATCCATAAAAACTATAGTCGAAATTTCAGCAGGCACAAGCAGGCAGGATTGGGCCTCCAGAGTATTTAACGAGAAAAACAGTAATTCTATACTAAATGAAAAATGAAGCACTCCTAGTATATAAGTCATTAACACAATCGACTAATTGGGGACTTCTTCCAACACCGACCCATAGGTACCATATAAAACTTACCAACATCAATACCAGAGAGCCAGCAACCATAACCTGGATGGCTATGATACCAACCGATCACGTTCTCCAGTCTGCCAACCTGGAAAGAGAAAGAATAAGATTGCAATTATTATCAATGGTGTTTTCAAATTTTCATCTTTTTTGGGAATGAATAAAATGTGAAGTATATATTTTATAGAATACGGAGTGTCGAATAATTTTATTGTATTAAACATAGATGTCCAGTGAGGCACAAGACGTAATGCATGCGAGATACGTCGTAGAATATGTACGATACCACGTCAATACCACAAAAACATAACTCGGAGAGGAAAATACTAAAAAGTCTGCTTACGAACACGATACGATACTTCAAAGTGGCGCAACCGCTTAATGACGGTTAGTTTAAAAATGAGTAAATGCCTTTTCGACAACAACTTATGTTAAAATATTGATCAAATTTGAAAGATTTGGAATTTGTACTAAGACCTGAAGCGTAATTTTGTTTCCTGACTACTAATTGACTAGTCAAATATATAAATGTGACTCCACACAGAATATAGTATAGGTTACGTGTTCAGTTGAGTTTGAGATCTCTGTTAATTTGATATAACAGCCAAGGATCAGAGAGGTTTACCTGTACAATTTTATTTCTTCCGACAATGTATTACAATAATCAGCATAAACAAATTACACTTCTATCTCTTAAGGTTAGTTGTTAGCTGTTAGCTGATGAGATCATATTTATAAGGTTTCACACTTCAAACAGTCTTTGCTCGATACCTCTAGCAAAATCCATGTACAATAGGGGTGATTCATCATATCACATGAGAATTATTCACTTGCGTGCAATATTTAGGTCGAATTCTTTTGCTAGAACTCTCTAGAATTTATAATATTTTATGACGTCAGAAATTATATTTAGCATTGATATAATCCATCCAAAATTATTGGTTAATTTGTTACAGACCCACCATCGCGGAAATTGAGCGGGGATTCAATCTTTTGTGCAAGAATATGCTGACACATCAGTCTCATTAACAATTTGTCAAGTTCAGTATTTTTTTTAAATTTTGTGTAATATTAAATTTTGGTACTACTGAAGTATGTGCAGCAAGATGTCGCATAACCTGAACCCTAACCTGGTACACAACCAGAGTTCAGGTTGTGCGCCATCTTGGTGCACATACCTCAGGAGGTCCTATATTTTACTTTTTTTTTATTTTAGTTCCTTCTCGTAAGTCGCAAAGAAATTTGGCAATGCCAAGTGGGTGGTGAAAAAAGCTCTTGAAAAACGCTGACTTTGACCATGATCACAAATTTTCAATCTAATATAGCAGGTTTAGCACAGTTACAAACCTGTTTAGCATTATCAACATAGGCTGTCATGTATTCGTATGCAGCGGCTTGTGCGTTGACCCGTGTCTCTGTGCCCTCAACAGGAAGTGCAAAACAATCCATCACGAGCATGTTTGGGCCATCTATCTTTCCGAGCATCAGACCCATAACCTAAATAGTGTAAAAAAGACATGAGATGGGTGCATGAACTGTTCTTATCGATGGTATTCTATTTGCTGTTGTCAAGACGAAAAAGTGCTTTTGTCGTCAACTAATAGAACATTCGACCTTCAAATCGTCAGTGACAAAGGATGTAATCATGGGCGAGTAGCCAGGGGGGTTGAGGGTCGAAACCCCCCATTTTTAAAAAAAAGACTCTTGGAACCCCACGTTTCCCGCTAGCTGGTTTAATTTGACAATGATGAATTTTCATAACCCCCCCCCCCCCCCCTGTGAAAATTCTTGGCTTTGCCTTTGGATGGAAGTGTCCTTTAGAAGGGATATAACTTTTGTGTTTTACAATACCTATTGGTATCTCTATGGTTTGTTGTCCAAGTAATAATTTTGCATGAATTGAGATTAATTCCCTGTCAGTAATACAATGAACTTAAGTACCGTATATTTGAATTTAAACGTGTCGAATACACATATGACTTATAGTCTAACTTAACATTGCTCCAGAATCTGTGTCCAAATCTGAATTCAACCTGTCATCTTGGTCATTGAAGCCACAAGAACAGCAAATGTAGACTTACCTCCAAATTCTTGCCTGACCTGGCATGCATGACCATCTTCAGTAAAGCCAGTGCAGATATTTTACTGGTTTTAAAATAATGCGGATCCTTTGTCCATGGTTTTGCATTTAACATTTCTTGTTGCTGTTTCAGCTCGTATTTGTAGATTTCGTCGACTGAGTGAACAATCTAAAAATGTTTTTGAATTAGTTAGTGTCGCCAGCTCTGGTGGCATAGTTAAAGTGTTAGAACAGCTTCGCAGATTAAAATCTTGATTCAAGCTGAAACAAAGATTTCGGCTCTTCCAAATAATGGTAGCTCTTCACATATCTCTGGCTGTTTGTATAGAGCGAAGGCAATATTTCAATACAGAAAAATATGAAAATTGTAAATGTCCATATTCAGGAATCCAAATCTTTAAACTTTAATCTCGGCCCATCACCTCACCCAGGGGGTTAATAAATTGGTACACAAAGCTGCCAGAGAACGGTTTCGGTCGTTCCAAATGATGGTAGTTTTTCACACATAACCGACTGTTTGTGCAGAACCCCGTCCAGAGTGGAGGTATTCAAATATATCAAAAAAAACATTGCTTCATTCGCAAGATGTCAACAGCAACATCAAAACTGAAATTTAGACAATCTCTTAGATATCTTGTCACTGAATACTGATTAATAACATTGGCTTGTTTTTGCAGGGATAGAATATATAGAACAAGCATTTAAATTTAGCTTACAGTACTTTCAGCACAGCTGTTAAAAAGTTGGTGGCAAAACAATGATTTTGAAGAAATAAACCAGTTTGCACTAACCAATTCAACAAAATATTTTTAAAATAACTCATAACAAATTTGCCATTAGTGAAGTACCGTGGTTCGCCATATAGTTAAGTCGTGTTATACTTTTTCTACCCCTATCCTATTCTAATAGTAATTAAAAAAAAGCGCTCACTTCCATATTGTTTTGCATTTCCCAAGTCTTCAAAGCCATCGCAGAACCCGAATTTAAAGGCTGGTCTGTCTTTGTAGATGCAGCTCTAGGACAAGAATTTATTTATCAACGAATTTGTTCAGAGCTAAAAGTCAGGAGAATAGCGATAGAACAGTTGCAAGTCACCACTAACATGTTAAAAGATGAAGTTTTCAAATTCATCTCCAGGGGAGGAAAGACGGAAAGAACGCTTTAATGATATGGCAGAACATGGGCCCTTGACATGCTACCAGTCTATGCCAGATAAGGGAATAGTAAACCAGATTATTAGTTTTGAATGAATGAACTTGGTGTAAATATATATTGATTTAGCACAGTTCACTGATTCCAAGAATAGCCCCTACTTAAAAAACATAAATCATAACAGTGATTGCAAACACCTGATTTATGAGACAGTCAGGGCCTCCATACTGGCAAAAATTAGCACTGTGCAACAAAAAGAGAGCGCAATCTGAAAACGACATCATTGGATTCCTTGAAAATAAAATTATCCAATTTACAAGAGGAAACAAATTTTATCGCAGCATACAAGAGTTCCCAGCAGAAAACGGGAATTTTGGCTATGTGACGGCCGACACACCACACATATCATGATTGATTTAGATTACTATTGAGACAAGCATGACACGATCTGACGCATCTGCCGTCATGCCAGACGCCCTCGTTTCAAGGGCAATTGAGTTTGTTTTATTGAACTTAATGTCGGGACATCTTGGATTCGGAAAACTGGAGTCTCCTAAAGTACGCGCCCTCAAGTACATCTAGTGGGCGTAGCATAACGATTTTATTAGTATAATATTCCTAACCCCAACCTGAGTATGGCACCCAAAAATTACATCACTGCGCCGTCACAATCACGTCATAGAGCTTGCTAAAGTAGCTACAATCGTCCGAAATGGCATCTGTGCCGACTATAATGAACTAACAGTCACTAACGTCAGCGATCTCTCTCTTATTGGTATCGTTTTGATAAGAAAACGAGAGAAATAGCCAAACTCGATTTCGGATGATTGTCTGCGCGACCATTCGTATACTTTGTCGAGCCGTATTACGTCACTGCAATGTAATTTTCGGATGACCTAGTCAGGTGGGGGTTAAGAATGACATATGCAAAAATTGTTGAGCCATGCCAGCTAGAAGTACTTGCGGTGTGTACTTCAGGAGACCCGAAAACTGTCCCCTACTGTACAAACATGGTGATGGTGAAGTACTATTATAACAATTCTTATGATCGTATGAGTCAGTTGTTAATATATCTCAACCAGAATTGTTTTATTTTAATCGGTGTTTACTTAAGCTCCTTTCACTTCATTTATAAACCCTTATATGTCCACCATTATTAGTTGTATGAAGCACATCAAAGTCCTTTTACCTAATTAAATACCAGACTTTTATAACACACCCTATATCAGTACATGGGCTTAATCTTGAGACAAGGATGTCAGGAAGTTGACAAAAAACAATTCGACACTGTCAAGGATGATATTCGCTCAGTTGCTTCCTAACTAAGGACCATTGAACCGTAGTACGTCAGAGTAATGACAACTTAATGACCAAAGACTTATTCTGCTATTTTTGAAGTCAAAATATCTCTCCTTGCAAGTCAAAGCTTAGCACAATACGTATCATGGAAAATTTTAGCAATCTGGAACGCAAAATCAAAGACGAAATGCAACATGGGACGAAAAACGGGTAAAACACATCGCAAAAGAGACCTAATATTAGTCATCTTTTACAGTTATTTCCACAAGTAAGCATGTAAAATGAAGATCCATTTATAAATAAGATAATAGAAGCAATCGTACCCCCCTTCTGATGACGTTCCAGGTTTTTCGTCCGACATTGTGGTCGAATTACTTATACAAATTACGTTTGCAAACACGACTTCGTCGATCCAGTACAAGATTACCAAATGCAGAGGTTTTGCTGTTGCCAGATACAATAAAGAAGGGCTGGTTGTGCGAGGTTTGATAAAGAATAACAATATCAATAATCTTTTTTTCCACGTTTTCAATAATGAAGTATTTAAGTTGTAAGATGATTTTTATTTCAAAAATGAAATTTATTCTTTGTGTACATGAAATATGATTAATATTTACATGGTATCATCTGATTATGTGACATGTATTTCACAGGCCAAAGAGTTCAAAGATCATAGGTCATATTAAAATTACTGACCCCGCATCCTTACATTTAATTTTTATAATAATTTACCTCCAAAGAGGATAGCGCCGGCCAGAGAGCCCAATAGAAAAATTCCACATTGGCAATGAAACATAATTTGGCAAAAAAAAAGCCCAATCGTTTGACAAACTCGTCTTCAAACGGTTCAACTGGTAATTCGTCCAAGGCATATGGGCATACATACACAAATCACAATGGTCGGGAGCCCAGATCACTTTAATTGGGCCCACGCAAAACAATATGATAGGATTTACATATTTATCCCAGGGGAGAGGAAAGCCGATAAGACGGCTTAATCATATGGCGAACCACGGCCTCTCGTCCGGTTACCATTCCAGGTCGGGTAAGGGATTAGTTGGCCAGTTATTGGACACGTAGTGGACATAACGATCGTTTCAATATTATGTTGTTGTTGTTGTTCTTGTTCTTTGACACGTTTTCAAAAAGTCGCTTTTCTCTTCGAATACTGGACCAACTGCTTTGAAATTTTCAGTTGTTGAAGATAAAATTTTTCTCCAGAAGGCTATTACTTTTTCGCTATGACGTCATCAAAGTTATTGCCATTGGGTGGCGCTACGTGTCCATATATTTGAGCATAGCTCTCTTGTTTGTTTTCGGAAGCATGGACTTGATGGTTTGAATCAATCACTGTTATTACTGCTGAAATATTTTCTACATTGTATTTTGTTTATAATAATAGTGTTGACTTCGTTTTTGTCGCAATATATCTCTTTCTCTTGGGCTAATCTGCCACGGATCGAATTTCATTGGTACGTAATCGTATCAAGTCACATATCTGACCTATCCATATACTTGCCGTGCAACTAGAACGGAGAGAAAAATTACGTTTCTTCAAGTTTGCATGTGACAGCGTACCATGCGGTTTTTATTTACATTGCATTCGTCTCTGTAATTATTGGACACGAAATGGACATAACGATCGTTTTGTTATTGTTGTTCTTTGTATCGTTTCGGAGAAATCGCTTTTCTATTTGATTACTGGACCAATTGCTCTGAAATTTTCAGTGGTTGAAAATGGAATTTTCCCCAAAAGGCTATTACTTTTATTTTTTGCCATGACGTCATCAAAATTATGTGGCGCTACGTGTCTGTATATTTGAGCATATCTCTCTTGTAAAATTTATATGAAGCCGTTACATTTTGAGAAAAACAAACACACATTTAGTGAGGAAGATCGTATATGCGAACCATCAGTTTTCATATTGCTGTACTATATTTCCGTGCTCGTCCCTGCAGCAACATGTTTTGGCTCAATTTTTAGAATGTGCTCGCCTACATAATCGTTCTTGTTATATTGCTATTCTGAAACACCAAGGTAAAATGACTTTAAATTAGGTTGGATTGTTACCCAAACTACATGAAAAGAACCTAGTCTATTTGCTCATTACCTGCCTGTCTACAAGCTTTGTTTGGAGCACATGCGTAAAACACCCCCAAGGCCCCAAACGAGGCCGCCTTCTTTGCTATTCATAACACTGTGTACATACCTTTGTACATACTTTCACAAAATACAGCACTAGCTTATAAAAATTCAACATGTATATATATTGTTAACTATTCAAATATATAAAATGAACAAAATTCAACAGAAAATACCAACTAAAAACAGCAGCAACATATGATTCAAAGTAAAGTTACAAATACAGATTTCTAGAATAGAACGAAAATGGAGTTCCTCAGCATTGTGAGGGAGAATATATCGATCCAAAATTTGAGAGGAATTTATAAAAAAAAGTTTGTGAAACACTGATTTAGAATCTCAGGCATATTTTTTTCGATTTATCGTCCAGCGGTATAATCAGGCTCGGCAGTGTGGCTCCTTGTGCTAAGCATTTGATCTGATTTCTCTGCGTGGGTCCGCATGTTCGAATCCCAAGCGATGATGGTTATGTGCAAAAGGATTGCTAGACTCCTCGTCGCCGTAGGGTGGTTCACATACCCGCTGGTCGGTTAAATATGTATAAGTCGGGATAAATATGTAAATATCTGAAAATCGCAATAAAGCTGAATACATTTAAAACTAAAGGAACACTATATGACTGAAAAACTAACACAAGATTTAAAAAAAAAAATGTTGGTTAAAATAAGGAAACAACAAAAATATTTCTAAATGAAGAAATATGGCAATTACAGAAAAAAAGATTTAAATATACTTTCTCAGGTGCAATGGAGAAGCAGCTCGAAAAGTTAAAAATTTAAAGCATGAGAAAGCATAAACTTATCCCAGTCAATAGAATGCAATACAGATATAATGTTAAATATTATTAGGCCTTTTTATTGCTTGTCTGTATCACCATACAGTTCTACAGACTGAAATGGTCTGAGCTACTGAAACAAATAAAATAATAATGGCGCGAGTCAAGCAGCTCAAAAGTAACTGTATTTCAAGCCAAATGCTTTGATAAAACTCGAAAAATTATTCAAGATGTCATCCATCTTCCTTTTCTTCTTTAGCGATGAATAACAGTGGGAACATTCCAACTATACAACCGATCAAAATTCCAAATGCTTTGCCCTGAAATTGAAGAACTTATTATGTAATAATGTAGTAAAACAATTCCAAAGGGCCAAATAGTAAAGTCGAAGTCAGGTTTACTTTTCCCAGTCACTAAAATAAATAACAATACCAGTGAAGAGACCAAGCAATTCAAGATTCCTGTTGCACACAAACATGAATGTATTTCTGTAAGGTTTCGTCTGTGTAAACTGCTTGTCTGAAGAAGTCTGATTTTGGTCAAACGAAACGTTACAGAAATACGTTTGTGTTTATGTGCAGCTGGACTCTTGAATTGCATAGCATGGCCATGTTTATTCCTGCTACAGCATCCTTGCAATATACGCATAGGGATCCACTAGGGCAGGGGCGTTGAGGAAGAGTCGGTTAGTCGGAAGTTAGTCTTGTGTAACTTCTACTGATAGTTATAGTAGCGAAGAGAACCTTAGATTTGATCTTGATGAAGTTGCTATCATTAAATTTATAAAATGCTCTAAAAACAACTGCTCCAGGCAAGAATTTCAAATTGCCGTCATCTTGTTTTTAAACCAACACAGGTCGAGGTGAATTCCTCAATTTTTTTTATTGAAGCCATATTTTTACTCTTTTACCGACTCCTTTATCTTTAGTGAGTTATTAATGAAACATGTTTCTAAAACTGTCTGAAACTATGAAAGTTTTCAGTAAATTATGTGCCCATCACAATAAAAAGTCACATACAGTCGAATATTTCCATTTTCCATTTTGAAAAATTTATGTGATTCTGAAATCCTCAGGTATTCAAAAATGCCCAGCCCCAGGTGGGTGAAATGTTTAAATCCGGAACCCACTCACACTAATTCTAAAAAAACAGAAACTTACCGCATTAGATGAAAAAATAGTTGAATTCTGCTCTGCTTGTTCCGGTGTTAAGGCAGGTACTGGCAACCCAAGTTTATAGAAGAGGCTTTCAACATATCCAGCCAATCTAGAGTAAAGAGAAAAGCTTCGTGTTTATCCCTGTATTAACTAATATTTCTCGCACAATAATAAACCTGTGCAGAGGCCACATTATTCATACAGGTTGGCTCAGTGCAAGAGGTCGACCGTTCCAGCAATATTTGAAAAATTACTGATAGAGGGAGGGTTGCAAGTAACCAATGGAGCATAAAAATCTGCGCTTCAGAAGTGTATGCACCAATATGGAGGTAATTAATTTAGTTCGCCTACTTTATGTCAAGTTGTGTAAAGGGACTGAAACCTATGAGCAGGGGGTATATTCATTTGGCTAACACAGATATTCCCTCAACTCGTAATAGAACTAAAACAAGGAAAATCGTTATACAATTATTGCCTGACCCTAACCTAGTTCACACACTACGGGGGTAACTAAAAACCTGTGGCACAAGCCATGACTGCCCTAGATATGCTACTGAATGCATATCACATTGCATATGGTGTTACTCACCATTTTTGTCAAGACTTGTGAAAATAATTTGAGCGAATTTTCACAGGAAAACAAGCTTGGTTTGATCCAATATATGTTAATACAAATCTTGGAACCAGAAGAATTCTGTGCAGAGGTTTTAGAGAGTATATGTTCAATATTATATTGTCAATAATACTTGATAAGATATTGAGATTTATTAGTTTGTCTTGTGATATTGGTCACAATAATATGGAACCATGTTTTTAAAAATTTTTCGCTACATACACTCACACACAGAAATACAGAGGACCCATCTCTTAGCAGAGTTTTGGACAATCACAACAGCTATATGCATCCACTAAGGAAAAAAGAAGACCAGTAAATAAATGACAAAAAATTGAATCTTGCATAAGTAAAATCAGCTTTGCACCTAGCATTGTGGCCCTCAAAACCTCTGTTTTGGAGCAAAGAGTATCATTGCCAAAGAACTTGTCGCTCCAAAATTTTATTTCTTCAACATAAAGCTCTTACCCGATCCCAGCAATGTCTGATATAGTGTTTCCAAGCGCAGCAGCTGGAAAAAATTGTCAAAATTTTACACTTGGTTAACCAAGCAGAAACTATGAAAATTTGTTCGTTAGACTAATCAATTAGATTTTAAAAGGGTTTGTCAAAATAATATACCCGCTGAAAAAAATAAATTTGGCGGAACTATATGCCTGATTATTCTTGTCATTTTGTTCTTGTTTGTTCTTTTAAAGCAGGGTGTCCAAAACATAAAATATTCCAAAGCGGGTATATTTGATGTAAAATATTAGTTTTATATAGAACAAAACTTGAATACTTTTGTTTGAAAATATATTCATATTGGGCACTTAGCATCTGATGGCCAGACAAAAATCAAACATTATTCAACAAAGCTGTGAAAATGGAAAATCAATCAAAACAATAATTATCTACTTTATGATAAGTGATAACCATAGACATCAATCATTTGAATATATATTGGCAAATCAATCAATAAGAAAATGGTTGATCATTAAAACTAAGTTCGTTAGAGAAATCACACAACTTGAAATAATAAAATCATAATGAAAGATCTTAATGTGGAGGGGTATTTTGCCATTTATCCTGGAAACGAGGAAAGTTGATAAAAACAGCTTTTTCATAGTGTGAACCTGACCACAGACTCTCATCCAGTTGCCATCAATTTTGTGATTAGTTACCGGTAACTAGTTGTTCCTTTAATATAAATTGACTTAAATGAATTTTCTTTTTGATGTTCGTCAGGGCTTCCCAAACTGGGAGTTGCAACCTTGCAGTGAGGTGAACAACGAATTTTAGGGATCGCAAAGAGCATCAATTTCACCAAAAGTACTATGTCTATTGTACCTTTTAGACTTTTGATTCAAAGCATAATTATAAAAA